>NC_135572.1:16050728-17271040 GCF_965152235.1 Eretmochelys imbricata
CATTAGACATTCTGCCCTCTGTGCAGTCATAATACAGCTCCTATATCCCTTATAAATCCTGTAACAAACAATGTGTTTCATACACCTATGCCTGGAGCTGACGTGTCTAAGACGGAACGTGACCTAACCACAACAAATCACTGACATCTATACCACAGACAATAGACAAAACAAAAAGGACATTACAACAAACAAGAAAAAGACAAAACGTTACCAGGCAGACAAGATACCATTGGAAGGGAGAGGCCACAGAAATTTTCAGAAGGGGATTTCTTAATCGTCTTATGAGACTAGTTAAATATGTCAGTATGAGAGCAGTATAGGAATCAAAGGATATTAAGAAAAGCACTTATAATTTCTCTTCTCGTGCTGATGTTGTGTCTACTGTATCATCCAGAAACTAATGAAAAACAGAACTGCTTGTAAATAAAGTTTCCGCCATCAGAGATTAATGTGCAGCTCTGTGCCCATTGAGGCAAATTCATCCCTGGCATAGCCCCACTGACTCGAGCAGAGTTACGCCAGAGAGGAATATGACCCCTGGGTCCAATATTATAAGAGACCTGTTATCTCCTGCTATCCAGTGGGAGTTATTCCTTTCACTCCATATGCCCCATGAAGCTCACTCTGTCATCTATCATGCCGGTGGAGCTTAAATGCAAAGTAAATCAGAGCTATGCTAAAACTCAGCCGAGAACCATTTTGTTTTGCAGGGCTTCCTTCTCTGGGCTCCATTCTGAGAGAGAGCCAAGGTTTTTAAATTGATGTAGGCATGAGAATCCATATTTAGGCACTTCAGTACAGGGCCTGATTTTCAGAGGTACTGAGTGCCAACAGCTCCCGTTGGTGACAATGCAGTGAAATGGCTCACGTGCAGGTGGTCCACGGAGAAGGTCAGCTACATGACATAGGCCCTATACTGGTGTCAGCTAATGGAGATTCTCATTTAGCCTGAGTATTTACAAGTGAGTGGCTGTGTCTGTGCTTTCACAGCAGAAGCATCTACGTTTGTCCTCACTGTAACCGGGGAGCTAAAAAGTGGCATGGCATGCAGCAAGTGACAACTGTGGAGTCCTCAGGGGCTAAGGATTCGGTACTATACGTTCAGTGTAGCCCCTCTGCAAACGGGAAAGGTCAGCTTTGCACTCCGGCTAGGCTACTAGGAGCTGAAGATCATGTAATTTACCATAGATTTGCAATAAGGTCTTGGGTTTAATCTGTGGCTTCAGTGTCATAGTAATTTGATTATTAATGGGCCTTGGTAGATTTCAAATGGGTGACCTTAGGCCCTGATCTTGCACTCAGGGACATTCACGATCTACTCCCAAGAGTATGATGGGATAACATGATTTTGGCAATTAATTGATCTTTAACTATTCATGGTAAATAGGCCCAATGGCCTGTGATGGGATGTTAGATGGGATGGGAATCTGAGTTACTACAGAGAATTCTTTCCTGGGTATCTGGCTGGTGAATCTTGCCCACATGCTCAGGGTTCAGCTGATCACCATATTTGGGGTCAGGAAGTAATTTTCCTCCAGGGCAGATTGGAAGAGGCCCTGGGGGGGTTTCGCCTTCCTCTGCAGCATGGGGCACGGGTCACTGGCTGGAGGATTCTCTGCACCTTGAAGTCTTTAAACCATGATTTGAGGACTTCAATAGCTCAGACATAGGTGAGAGGTTTATTGCAGGAGTGGGTGGGTGAGATTCTGTAGCCTGCGCTGTGCAGAAGGTCAGACTAGATGATCATAATGGTCCCTTCTGACCTTAATATCTATGAGCATATGAGTAAATTTCTGCACATACTTAAGTATTTGCAAGATCAGGGGCCTGGATTCCACAGCTAAGTACATGGCCAGCAAGCTACAGCTGCCCGTTGAAGCGTATTGTATATTACTCCTGAGGGCATTCTGTGCTAAACAATTAAAAATTATGCACCAAAAAATTTAAAATGCTGCACGCAATATTTTAAAATTCTGAAAAATTCTGAAGGTTTTATTTTTGGTCAATAAATAAATGCAGAGGCTCCAGCACGGCAGTGGGGAGTGCAGGCCACTGGCTGCCTGTAGGTGGGAGATCACCCTACAGCCTCCCCACCCCCTACTTTGGGGACACAGACTCAGTGGTGAGGCTGCACCTGACCCTGACACAGCACAAGGCCTGGTCCTACCCCAGAAACACCCTGGGGCCCTGCCCCTGTGCAGCAAGCGCACCAGGTGTGAGGCATACAGGCTCAACCAGGCAGCATCCAAGTGTGAAGGGGCTCAGTGTGGGGGGATTCAGGTGTGGGGTGAGAGGATTCTGTGTGGGACAATCTGGGTGCAGGCAGCTCAGTGCGGGTCTAGGTGTGGGGGGATCTGGATGCACAGAGGCTCATTGGGAGGGTTCCAGGTGCAGAGAGGACTCTGCAGGGGCTTCCAGGTGAAAGTGATTGGAGCTTAGCAGAGGGGTCTGGGTGTGGGGATCTCAGCAGGGGGGTCTGGGTTCTGGGGGAGTGGGGCTTGGTGGGGTGTGCAGCTAATTGGGAGTCAGTGGCATGGGGGTCTGGATGTGGCTCAGGGTGGTGCTGGGGGTGGGGCTCATCAGCGTGGGGGTTTAAGTGCAGGGAGCTCAGTAGGGGGTGGTGTGGGTCTGGAGGCAGGGGTTCTGGGGTCCAGTGACTCCAGGTGCAGGGGTTGACGTTCAATGAGGTGTGGTTCAGGTATGGAGGGCTAGGGGGTTCTGGGTGTGCAGGGTAAGGCTTGGTGGTGGTGTTTGGGTATGGGAGGTCCAGATGCACAGGGGTTGGGCAGATGGGGGAGCAGCTCCCCATATAGTGACCCCTCCTGCAGAGCTGAGGAGCTATGTGGGAAGGAAGCAGGGGAGGATGCTGAGCTTCCTGCAGCTGGGGGAAGTTTCTGGGCGTGCATCTAACACACAGCCCCAGCCACTCCTTGCAGGGGAAGAGGAAGTCCTGTCTTCTTCTGCTTCCAGCCCAGCTGGGACTAGCAGCTGATCCCGGCTCAGGGTAGGAGCCACTGGCTGAGGTGTCTCCAGCCCGGTGGTGATTTACCTCTACTCTGGCTGCTCCGGATTCCTGAAGCAATGTACCTGCGCAGCTAGGGAGTGGTGCATGACTGTTCTTGCAGCTTCCCTTTGCTTCCCTGTCAGCAAGTCATTTTTCTGCAGGGAAGCAAATAAATCTGCGGAGGACGTGCATGTGTGGTGGTGCAGAATTCCCCCAGGAGTCGTATATTCTTACTGTAGACCCAATGTGAGGCTTGCAGTCAGTATGGAGGTGAGAAAAACAGTCTCTGCATGCCCAATGTGAAATCAGAAGCTAGCTCTAAACATGCTTCTCTGCATCTCCTTGTGGATCCTGCCCATGAAAGACTCCAGGGGAAAAGCAAGAGCCAAAAGTAACATGTTGCAAAGTTCTCTTTAAAAGAAAGCATTACATCTAATCAAGGAAACAGCTTGAGGTTAGCGGCTGGGTCTCTTATTTGTTCTTTTGGCTGTACGGTGGGAAAATGGAGTCACTACAGGATCGTATTTTTTTGCTCAGTCAAGCTGTTAAGGAGACGGCGTTGCTTGGGATGAGACAGAGGAGAAGAAAATTTGAAAGATGGTTTGTTTGCTTTAAAAAGCCATTTAAATTAGCTTTGTGAAATTAGCCTTGCACAGATTGCTGTGAACATGGCTGTAACTGAATAAATCGAGCTACACTTGGGAACAGTCTCTAATGCAAACCAGCTTCCTTCCCATGGGCCAGACTCTGCTCTCATTTACACTGGCGCCATTGCCCTTAGAGGGATGCCTCTCGATTTATACTGGCTTAACTGAGAGCAGAGGCCTGACTAACTGCCTCCTGCTAGAGCCAGCTGGGGGCAGGGAGGAAGAGTCTGTGGGGATCCTCTCCCACCCCACCTCATCCCAGCAGGGCTGGAAGGGCTTCACTCCTCCTGCAGAAATGGCTGCAGGGTCTGAACACAAATCTGGTAGCTACCCAGGGATCCACACGGATCAGCAGGAGGCCAGGGTCCTCTGTAAAGGGCCCCCCACCACACACACACACACAGTGCCCATGCGCCTTAAAATTCAGGTTTGGTAAGAAACCAAAGGGGTGTGTGCATACATGCCTTCATGTTTCCTCCTGTGTGTGGGCATTTGCTTGCCTCTGTGTGTGTATGTGCGTGCATACATGTGTGTGGTTTTGGGCACATGTGTGGTTTGTGTAGAGGCATGATAGGAGGAGAGGGGGCAGGTATTTTTATTTTTAATTTAAGTGAAAACTATAATAAAATTCAAGGGTGGAATTTTCCAAGCCAGCCAGGGGGGTTGGATGCCTATTTCCCATTCATTTCTAACAGGAATAGAAGGTGGAATTTTCAAGATCACTAGTGGGAGTTAGGCACCTAAATTCTTTTGAAGATCTTGGCCCTAGTTACTAAAGAGCCTAAATCCTATTGAAAATCAGGGGAGCTTGTGCTCCTGAGTCACTTATTTTCACTTTCACTCTTTTGAAAATCCCACTTTGGGCATCGAAATCTCTTTTGCATCTTTGCAAACAGTAACAATAACTGTTGCAGTGCCCAGGCGTTCCAGGCATTGATGCAAAGTGCCTTCTTCTGGTTTAGTTTCATCTGCTTTGGAAGTCGATTAAGCTAAACAAGACACTCTCATTACGGAATAAGAGTATCCACCCAGGGACCTATTCCAGAATAGCTAGTGCACTTTACATTCACACTGTACTGTAATCTGAATTAACTTTCAAGTGTGGACAAGCCTAACCTTGCCCACATCTTCTAATAAACCAAACGCCCCGCCCAATATTCTTGTTCTCCACTGCTTGGTTCTCAGAATCTTTTATATCATAACCACCAGCACAGGTTCCAGGGACTTACTGCCAACCACCGTTTTCAGCCCACTGGCTTCTGACCAGTGGAGACGAGGTACCGAGTCTCAAATATCAGACTCATTGATTCAGAACAAAGAATTGTGCTGTAAACTCTGTTGGAGGCTGTGCACATGAATATTTGGAGCCAAATTCTGAAGCACAGAAGAAATTTATACTCACTCCTCCCTGTCTGCTGAAGGTAGGACAAGAAGTAATGGGCTTAATCTGCAGCAAAGGAGATTTAGGTTCTATATGAGGGAAACATTACTAACTATAAGGGTAGTTAAGCTCTGGACTAGGTTTCCAAGGGAGATTGTGGAATCCTCATCATTGGAGGTTTTTAAGTACAGGTTGGACAACCAGCTGTTAGGGAGGGTCTAGATATACTTGTTCCTGCCTCCGCGCAGGGAGTTGGACTAGATTTCCTCTTATGGTTCCTTCCAGCCCAGCATTTCTATTATTCTGTGAATATAAATGTCATTGATTAAATAATACTTGACCTTTATCTGTAGATCTCAAGGCGCTATACAAAGAAAGATTAAGATGGGGAAATGGAGACACGTGGAACTTAAGTGATGGGCTAAAGTCAAACTGAGAATAGGTTTCTCCATAAGCACTGGACCATGTTGCCTCCCAAATTACATACAGAGCAGATTTATCTACATGATACCATTTCCCACAATACATTTGCTGCAGGTTATTCTGAAGGATTTATAAAAATTTGGGATCCGTTCTGTAGATAGTCTGTTCTGCTGGGATTGTACCAGTATGGCATCACTTGCCTGCATTAACAACAGGACCACATCTATTATTAGAGTTACATCCTATTTAACAGCATGTATGAAATGGAGGACACTGAATGTAATGACGATGACGTCGTCATTCATTCATTCATTAAATGGGAGACGCAGAAACAAACTCTGAACCATCTGACTAAAATTTTGTCTTTCTTCTCCAGCAGAGACTTGTTCCCCTGCTCCAAACAAGATAACTAGCCTACACTGCTGATGAAAGAGCTGATGTGGGAAGAAACATTTTTGCATTAGTCTTGCTATTCAACCAATACACCAGCATATTAGTATACATAGCAGTACATTTTAGTCTCATGATGTTTTTATTAAAAACTTCAGAGAATACATTTTCATACAGTCTGATCTAAAATGCCAGCTGCTTCTTTCTGCTTTTTCCCATCAACTCTATTATAGAGCTATTTGTCATGTGTATTACGGTAGTGCCTAAGGACTCTAGTCGTGCATCAGGGCCACATTATGCCACGCGCTGTACAAACACAGACCAAAGAGACACTCCCTGCTAACAATCTCACTGCTTTAAAATGATCTTTCTTGTAAGGTCTCAATTCTGAAAAGTTCAATGGTATTGTGAACTAAATAACTTTTTTTTTTTAAAGACGTTTGGAATCACTTTCCAGTTCTCTTGTTCTGGTTTGCAGACTCTTAAGGCCTTGTCCAATGCCCATTGGTTTTAATAGGAATCTTTCCATGGACCTCAATGGGCTTTTGATTAAACCCCAAAAGTTACAGTTTCAGCCCAGCCTCTCCTTTTGCATGTGCTCCCTTTTCATGTAGAAATGCTGTTTGTGTGTGTGTAAATCCAGCATATAGCCATGCATGCAAAATTACCTTTTAACTCCTGGCCCCCAAATCAATGCAGCAAACTCACTGGGATTAAGCCAGGGTTATAATAAGGTGCATATATGTTAACACCATAAATCGAGGTGACCTAATTTACTGACCTTCCAAGCGGCATATGATAACCTTCAGATGTTCGAGAGCCGCAAGACTCGTACAACCTTTCTGCATGCATTTTTAAAGATAGTAACATCCTACTTATGGTATCACACAGAGGCCCTGACTTTCAAATTTCCCAGGGGGGCGCTTGACCCCCACTCTGCCCCAGGCCCCTCCCCCATGACCCCCTTCCCCCAAGGGACTACCTCACCCCCTTCCCCAAACATGCCCTGTCCTTGCTCTGCCTCTTTCTGCCCCCACTCTTCCTCTTCCCCCACCCCAGCGCCTCCTGCCAGTCGCTGAACAGCTGATCCTTGGCGGGTGGGCGGGAGGCACTGGCCAGGGGGAGCAGGGGAAGTAGCTGATTGGCGAGGCTGCTGGTGGGTGCTCACCACCCACTATTTTTTTCCTGTGGGTGCTCCGGCCCCAGAGCACCCACACAGTTGGGGCCTATGATATCACAGGTAATTATTGCTAGAGCTAGAGGCCTTGTGGGTCACCATCCTGGTCATAAGTCTTTGGAAATCTGGTTGATATGCTGTGAAAGCGATATGGAGGAGCTCACTCAGATGTTGATTTGTAAGGACTGCACGATGTTTCATGAACTTCATCACGGCGTGCAGCAATTCACAGCCATGTGTTATGCTGAACATTGAAATGCATCGTACACTAGTCTTCAGAGCGCTAGTCGTCAGAACTCGATTGTAGACTGTGATTTAGAGCCATCTTTAGAGCCTGGTCCTCGAGGAGTTCCAATAATTCCAT
Source organism: Eretmochelys imbricata (assembly GCF_965152235.1). NCBI lineage: Eukaryota > Metazoa > Chordata > Testudines > Cheloniidae > Eretmochelys > Eretmochelys imbricata. The sequence continues at coordinate 16,058,118 of NC_135572.1, forward strand.
TTCTACCGTAGATGTTTCCGTAACCACAGTTTTGGGAAATGGACAGCCTTCAATGATCACATTAACTATGAATGGGTTTACAAGAAAGGTGAAGCAGGATCTCAACTTCTGCAAGTCTTCAAACCTGGTCTGAAAGTCATCAAGCAGTCCTTGTAATTTACCTCAGCATTCCTCGAGTTTGTGATCTTCTACTTCGATTTCGGGGACTGTGTTTACCCTACTTTTGAGATGGGGAAAGTGGTTGAAGTCTCTTGACACTATGTCTCTTTGCAGAAGATTTAACTTGTTCTGGCAGCTGAAGACTTTCTGAGTAAGGTCAGAAATAATCTTATCCTTCCCTTGGAGTGCCAGATTGAGAATTTGCAGATGGTGCATAATATCAGAAAAAACCATCAGATCCTGCATCTATTGCTTATCTTCCAGTGGTGGATAGGACTTTTCCTTTTCTTCAAAAAAGCATTGATAGGCCTCCAACAGTTACACAAACCTATTTAAGACATTGCTGTTTGATAACCACCTCACAATACAGTAGAAAGAGACGTTTTGTTACATTTGTCTTCAAGGTCCAGCTCTTTGATGAAATTTTTGAACTGTCAATGAGTCTTTCCATTCGAGTGGATGAAATTGACAATTTCTAGGATCGTTTTCATAACATTTTAATACTTGAAGTATCTGCCTAAGAGATGTATTTGATGGATGATGCAATGAACAGACAGCAACTCTGGAAATTTGGGATTGATTTGAGTGAGTCCGTTAAGGCCTACTTTTCCCCCCAGCATTTCAGCTGTTCCATCTGTTGCAACACAGACAAGTTTATCCAGTGGTAAATTGGCATTTGTCAATGCTTTGTCAAGTCCATTCTTTATGTCAACACCGTGTGTTTATTGCCACTAAGTCCAATATTTCTTCTTTCACAATTACATCTTCAGAAACATAGCAAACAAATATCGCTATTTGTGGTTTATCTTGTATAGCTGTGGATTCGCTGAAAGGTAGGCTGAATGCTAGAGAATTCTTGAGAATTTTTTGCATCTTGCAACTTCAGCACTAGTCTGGGAGATATGCCTCTCCATAGTGTGGCGCAAAATTGGAATTTGCTTTATTAGTCATTGACATTTTGTGTTACTTGGATCCAAAATTGCAACCAGTTCTGCAACATTCTCCTTAACCAATTCTCCATCAGAAGATGGACATTTAGTATGAGCAATATTTCATGACATAACAAAACTAGCTTCGGTCATTGTGTCAGCTTCCTGATTGAATGCTGAAAGTAGTGTCTGTTGACTGTTTAGGCATAATTTTAATGCGGTTAGCTTGTTTTTCCTTAATTCTGATTCAAGAGGGTATTTAAATGAAAAGTTACTGTGATTTGTTTCATAGTGACGTTTCTAGTTGCTCACTTTGTAGTGAGTGAGCAATGCTTTGCAGATAAGGCACAGGGGTTTGCCACCTTTAACAGTGAATGCAAAATCTTCCTCCCGTTCTGTCTTAAAACTTCAGTTTTCTTCTTCATATTTGCGTTTCTTACAATTTGAAGATGTCATTGTTGTCCACTAAATTAACATAGGGTTTGAGTCTAAAACTATTCAAATGCAATCTATGAACAGTAAACGCAGTCTGTATTCTGTGGAATGCAGGGAGACTGCAAGCACAGGAGGTCCACCCAGCACAACCTCTGAATGCAGAATGACTCAATTTCCGATACCATGCGCATTTGCGAGCTTCTCTTTCTGTTGGTCTCACACTCACACTATGGAGTTCCCTCAAGAGTGAAAACCAGTTTTGAAATTCTTTTTTTAATTTCATAGCGCTATTAATTCTAGCTGCAAAGTGTGTTGGACTGTAATTTCTTTTACCTGTAAAAGAGCCGCATGCGGCTCGCAAGCTGCGGTTTGGCCACGACTGCCCTAAATCTCATGTCTGCTGGGTCTACCGTGTCAGAGGTGCAGAAAAATGCTGAGCAAGCTTTTCGTTTGCATTATTCACTCTGCTGTGATTGTAGAGAAGGCCATTTGATTGTGCTCAGTCCTCACTCAAAGTCAAATTCAAATGCCTCGGGTTAAAGTTTGTTTGCAGTGTTGTAGCTGTGTTGGTCCCAGGATATTAGAGAGACCAAGTGGGTGAGATAATACTTTGTATTGGATCAGCTTCTGTTGATGAAAGAGACAAGCTTTTGAGCATATACAAAGCTCTTCTTCAGGTCACTCCTGTTAAAGACACAATAGAAGAACATTACAAAGAAAACAGTCTGTAGACATACACGTACCAGCACCCTTTGAGCAGATGTACAGTAATTGTGTGATACTTACACAATACCGTAGGCTAGAATACCTCACTGAATAACCCCATATTACTTGTGGCATGAAAGCTAAGAGCTCCATTCAACAGCTGCTCTTTGATATTCCATTCTGCCCAAAAAGCAGAACCTCTTTTCCTCCTTGGAGGATTGTCTCCGCGGATTCTACCACTTGGCAGCAGCCTCTTTGCAACAATAAGTCATAGATCCATTAGGGACCTGTATTCTCAAGGTAGAAAGGAAAGCTGCTGACCTTCTGCTGGAGTTTTCTAGGTATATTGCCTCTACAGCTCCATCCTTACCCACCCTCCTTCCCTGCTTCTTTATTAGATTTTGATTAGTGGAAGAGATCTTCATGGTGACTGCTTTTAAACTGGGTCCCACACTCGCAGCATCAAGTCATGCACTGCCAGGAATGGAGATCTGCAGAGGCAACATACTCTGAGAATTCCAGCTACAGGACAGGTTCTTTTCTTATTGTCCTATCAGGACAAATGGGATGGCAGGGGAGAAGGGCTCTCCCAAGTGCCAGCCCTACTCAGATCTGTGGCCATATGGTATTCTTGGGTACCTGCTGTCAGCTTCTGTCCATGACTCCCACCAGGAGGGAACTAGATGGATGAGTCTCACCCTTCTTACTTCACGTGGAGTCCTGCTGAACCCAAGGCTAGTGCTGAGTCCCCCAGCTGTGGAAGATTTCATTCCCAAAATTCCCATTGAGCCTCTCTGGCTTCTGGCCCCGTGACATCCTCTCTGCCTTTGTCAATTACTCAATCATCCCACTGCATACGGAGGTGATACTATTCCTTCTCATAACACAAGAACTAGGGGTCACCAAATGAAATTAATAGGCAGCAGGTTTAAAAAAACAAAAGGAGGTATTTCTTCACAAAATGCACAGTCAACCCGTGGAACTCTTTGCCAGAGGATGTTGTGAAGGCCAAGACTATAACAGGGTTCAAAAAAGAACTAGATAAATTCATGGAGGATAGGTCCATCAATGGCTATTAGCAAGGATGGGCAGAGATGGTGTCCCTAGCCTCTGTTTGCCAGAAGCTGGGAGTGGGCAACAGGGGATGGATCACTTGATGATTACATGTTCCGTTCATTCCCTCTGAAACACCTGGCATTGGCCACTGTCCGAAGACATGACACTGGGCTAGATGGACCTTTGATCTGACCCAGTATGGCTGTTCTTATGTTCTTATGTTAACTGGGCAGACTCAGAGGCCAAGTCTACACACACAGATGCTACGGTTTAGCCAAAGGTCTGATGTTAAGTTGATTTATGTTCACTGATGGGGTCAGGTTAAACTGGGCTAAGAGGGTCCACACCAGGGGCTCTGGAACGGGGTCGAGAGGGTCGGGGGCCATGGCCCTCCCATTTTTGAAAGTGGTCAGGCCTCGCCCATCCACTTTTCGCTCCAGATCCCACCCCTGCCCCTCCTTTCCCACCCTGAAAGCCCCGCCCCCGCAGCCAGCAAGCAGCAGGAGCCCAGCCCAGGCAGCTATGGGGAACTGCAGACCCGCCACATGCCCAGGACTGGGGTGGGGGGAGGGCTCTCCCATTGCCACAGGGAACAACAAATTCACTCCTCAGCTGAGGAGCCCAGCATAGTTTCTTTACCACTTCGTCCTGACATGAATCTCAGATATTAGCATAAAATATTAAAGGGGGAAGTCATGGTAATTCCAGGTATAACCAGTATCTAACCTGTGGGGCATAAGCTGCTTAGTAGCCACAACAAAGCATACATATTAAACTGTAATGACAAGGATGCAGAAAAGTTATATTAAGCTATCACCTTCAGCATAGCCTGTATGGATATTAAGCTGCACCAAAGATCAGAATCTCACGTCCCTAGAATGTAATTTGAAATAACCATCTGTTTATGGGTGGGCAATGAAGTCTAAATGGAAGACATGTAAACCATACCTTGCAGCACAATTAAGAAAATATCATTACAGATCTCAAAGCAGATTTAGATATTACTTGGGAATGGATGATGGTAGCAGCCTGTTGGAAACAGTAGAGATTTTCCAGGGGTCATGGGTAGGGGAACATGTGGGAACAGAGTTCCTATTGTTATACGCTTTGTGGTACATAGGGCTGGTGAGAGACCGGATTCCCATTTTTAAATGCTTTGGAGGTTCTCAGAGGAAGTCAAGTTCCATTTTAAATATTTTCCAAGCTCATTGGAAATGTTAATGTGTTTTCATTTATTTCCCCCCTCCCTCTTTCCATGCTCTTGATGAGCTTCACACTCCTTGATCATCCCACGGCTACCACTGATCTTTATGCCATTCCCCCTTGGCAATGTGATGTCATCCAGGATCAAAAATGAAGCTGATTTAGATCTAGACGGAAGATCTGCTAGGCAGAGGTGCTGGCGATTCAATAGGCAGTACTCTTTCTGAGTCAGTACAGAATGAATGCCCCAGCACCACATTAGGGAGTGGTATAAGTGGGGCTCTTTTTCAGATGCAATGTGAAATCAAGGTACTGACCCCTTTGGAGCCATTAAAGGAACTTTAAAGGTCATCTAATTATTATTATGTATGGTAGGGTAGTGTCTAGAGGCTCTAACCCAGATCAGAGTTCCATTACGCTAGGTGCTGTACAAACACAGAGTAAGAGATAGTTCCTGCCCATAAAGGTACACCTACACTTCAAATAAACCAAAAAACCCTGTGGTAGTGAGTCTCAGAGCCTAGCTAGGTCAACTGACTTGGACTCACAGGGCTTTCTCTGATGGGCTAAAAATAGCAGTGTAGATCTCTGGCTTGGGCTGAAGCTCGGGCTCCGAGACCCATCCCCTCCCCACAATCAGAGCCCAGGCTCCAGCCCATGTCTGAATGTCTACACTGCTGTTTTTAGCTCTGCAGCACACACCTGAGACAGCTGATCCAGGCACTGAGACTCATTGCTGTGGGTCTATTTTTCCAGTGTGGACATACCCTAAGAGTGTGCAATACTGAAGACAAAGGATGGGAATCCTTCCAGTGCATTATCACTCTTGCTTTTGACTAGTCATTAGAGCTGGGCAGGAATCAGATTTTCCGCTTTGCAGGGAATTCTGTGATTTAAAAAAAAAAAAATTAATTAATAATAATTCCCATGAAACAAAATTCAAGAAAAAATTTGTTTCAGGTCAATTGAAATATTTTGTTCTGATCAAACTGAAACATCTTGTTCTAATTTTGACCTTTTACAACTTTTTATTTTTTATATCTAAGAAACCATTTTGTTTCAAAAAGCTGTTTCAAAATGAAAAATCAAAACATTTCATTCTGAAGATGTTGAAATGGGGCATTTTGACATTTTCAAGCGGCTGTTTGTTTTTTTAAAAAAATGTGTTGTTGTTGAATTTGATGTGTTTTTCTAAACTTTTTGATAACAATGGCGTGTTTGTAGAAAAAAAAAAAACGTTCAAGAAAAAATTTCTGACCAGCACTGCTGGCAATGTTGTGGCCAAATTCTAGCAGGAAAAAGGGTCTCAGAATTTGGCCCTTTCCATCAGAACTATTGTACGTTTCTCCTGCGTAAGGGACAAGCAAAGTGGTTTAATGATGGCAGCTCTTTCTCCACTTCTCAGCATCTGGTATGCAATCTGTTATCATACCTCCAGGTCATTATGCTTGTAATGCTTATTGGAAAAATCAATCTTTAACTTTAAGACTTTGCACAGGAAATATTAAAGTAAATTAGGACCTATACTTCCATTTTCAAATTTCCTTTTTACCTCAGAATGCTTAGTTCTTTTATAAAAAAGTATATATATACAGATTTAAAAAAACCCACCATGTCCCATTTTGCACAACTGACCAAAAAAACCACCCCACCCACCTCTGGAAATATGATTCTCCTGGCTAGCTTCTTTATTATCTCAAATGGATATAAGTAGCTAAGGGCTTGTTGACATGCCCTTTCAATAGTGCTACTAAAACTCCATGAAGCTTCTGCAAAATTTATATAAGAACGTCAACTCATTTTAAAAATATGTAATGTGTAATGGGAAAAGGCCAACCAATGCCTTTCTGGCCACCTACATTTCAGAAGGTATTGGCTGGTATTAAAATATATACAGATATATTTTAAGAAACCACACATTTTCTGGGCCAGGATCCAAAGGCATATAAAATAGTTTATTCAGTTATGACTGGATGAAGAGGTAGAGAGAAAACAGAACATTCTTGGAACATTTGGGCACATCTGAATTTCCTTCCAAACCTAATATGAGTGGGGGCCATTAATTTAATTTTTTATTTTCTTGGGTGAAATTTAGTGCTTATGAAATGAAGGACTCATGGCCCCACTCAGGCCCATGTATTGTTTAGGTAGCAGTCTTCTGTGGCAGCCATCAATGCCCTTCACAGTGCTAAGTATAATGACAGGTTTCAGAGTAGCAGCCGTGTTAGTCTGTATTAGCAAAAAGAAAAGGAGTATTTGTGGCACCTTAGAGACTAACAAATTTATTTGAGCATAAGCTTTCATGAGCTACGAAAGCTTATGCTCAAATAAATTTGTTAGTCTCTAAGGTGCCACAAGTCCTCCTTTTCTTAGTGCTAAGTAGAAACACTCCCTGCTATTCAAGCCCTCGATTCTTCAGTGGAGACTGACATTCAGCCACAAAAAAATGCAAGGACAGCTCTTGCTGTGAGGACAGTAGGGACAAGCCCCTGAAGGAGCAGGGTGAAATCCACAAAAACATTTCCTGTTCTCGTTCTCCAATAGATGATTTCATAATCCCTGTCAAAGGTTTTAGCATGAAGTCATATCAGCAGATCTGGCCTCCTGCACAAAGCCTGTCCCCGCTGGTAGATTTCTGCACTGGTTACCTTGTTTCATTGTAGCATATGGTTTTATTTTTGAGTGTTTATTATGGTATCTTGAGTGTCTTTTTATGAAAGAGAGGTAGGACTATTGCCTATGATCGTGGTCCCAAAATACAAGAAAAATATCTCTCTTTTTAAAAAGATCTGATTCCTTTGTAACACTGTATTTTATCATCGTGTGCTTGCCTCTTTGGAAATAGTAAAGACACAGACACAAACAATTTTCAGTTGTTTAAAACACAGAAATGAGTCAGGTGACCCTGATGACCTTGTTCCATGGGACTATTGTCAAGAGCACTTCACTTCTAGTGATAGTAAAGGGGGTAATCTAATTTTAATAATAACTGTTATTATTATATTTCACTTAAACAGCACCTTTCATACAGGGACATCAGCACGCTTTGCAAACATTAGTTAAACTTATCTCAGTGGAACTGTCCAATATTATCGTCCCCATTTTACAGAAGTGTAAACTGAGGCTGCGAAAAGTTACATTCCTTACATCTTGATGGTGGTTCTACTCTAGCAAAACCTGCATTCACTTCAATGGTGTGGGATTGGGCTCATAAAAACATCCTGGCTCCCACTCCTCTGCTTCTGCCCCCAGTTACACCCTGGCAATCCAACTGACGTCAAAGGAGTTGTCTGGGTGTGACAGGGCAGAATCTGACCACTGACTATGAGACTAACAGCAATGTAAAGATTGGGGGGTGGGAGAGGAACTTCTCAGAAGAGAACATTTCCCATTGACATTAACGAATGCATGGGATTTGGGGGATGGACACAGCTGTGAGGAATGAGATTTTTGTGTGTGTGACCCTTGTCAGTGAGAACACAGACCGCATTTAAAAAAAAAGTCTGTCGGGGACTTGGGAGCCCTAGAGAGTGAAGTTCTCCATTTGTCTACAGAATATACGTGGACAGCATGAGCAATAGTCAATATGGAAGCTTCCCCCCACGACTTCCCTGCCGCTGTTGCTTAACCCTGAGATGCAGGGCCAGGATGGTTCAGTGTGCACACCTGTTCAACCCCAGGCCTCTGCAGAGGCAGCCAAAGAGGCTGGCAGATTTGGAATGACAGGGGCACTTGTTCACTGGGAATCAGACTGACGTCAGCTTATTTCACAGCCACCTTCAGATGTTAAGTTTTGGTCACTGGAACATAAGAACGGCCACACTGGGTCAGACCAAAGGTCCATCTAGCCCAGTATTCTGTCTTCTGACAGATGCCCCAGAGGGAATGAACAGAACAGGTAATCATGAAGTGATCCATCCCCTGTCACCCAATCCCAGCTTCTGGCAAACAGAGGCTAGGGACACCATCCCTGCCCATCCTGCCTAATAGCCATTGATGGACCTATCCTCTATGAATCTATCTAGCTCCCTTTTGAACCCCGTTATAGTCTTGGGCTTCACAATGGATTTGAACTGTTGATCCCAGGGGATTGGCTTGCTAGCTTATTACCAGCCCTCTGAGCTCTTCTGTCTGAGTCACTGTTTCTTTTAAACATCTCTTCCTCCCATGTCTGGTTATAAGTAGCTAGCTCACAGCTCAGTAAATCAATACAAATTCTGTCCCCCACCAAAGAAGCTGTCAATTTCTCACAACAGAAAGACGGTTTGTTGGACTGCAGACAGGAAAGTCCTGTATGATGGATTTGCTAAGCAAGAGCCTACAATTCCCACCAGCCCCCTCCCTCCTGCACTTCCCTTTCCTGGCTGGTCCTGGTAAAGGGACTGGTCCTTGTGGTGGGGCTCACTCACCCTTGGAGTGCCCCCTTGTGTTAGTGCGGGGAGTTGCCAGTATTTTCAGCTCCTGCACAACGCCTGCCTCTGGTTCCGGGTCTTCTGGGGCTCAGCTCTCCAGCCACGTCACGTGAAGTTCTAACCCCCTCCGGGATATCGTAAACAAGTCCAAATGAAACTGAATAATTCTTCTGCCCTCTTGGGCTACTGAAGTCATCTCGGTCTACTGACAAACCCCATCTCAGGGCTCCCTTCCCCAAGAGCCTATTCTGCTCGTTGTAGATTTCTCTCCATAGGAGAACCCTGCCTCCTCCACTGCAGTCTCTGCCTAGATCTTACACCCTGTCCAGAGCCCACCAGTGGGCTCAATCCTGTCCCTGTGGCCTTCCTCAGTCTATCTACTTCAGCCCCTTCCCAGAGAGAAGGAACTCCCTATCTCCTCCCTCCTGGGTCCTCTATCCACATCTGACCTCCCCTGTCTACATATAAGGCCCGGCTCCACCACTTCTGGCCTGGAGACAATTAGTTAATCACACACACACACACACACACACACACACACACACACACCCACCCACGTGCAGAGCATGACTAATTGGGTTTCTATCCCTTTATTTTGCAGGTGATGGGGGTTAAGCCCACCCAATCACAGTCTTTACCCAGGTGGCTCAGCTTGGTTTGGGAGTGGTGGCCGCACAGAAGCCAGAAGCTGAGGGAAACTGAAGCAGCAGCCATGTGGCAAGTAGAGAGCTGGAGAGATGCTGGAGGCAGGAACAGAGGCAGATCCACATGTGGAACAGGCTGTGACTGCTGGGTGTTATAACCAGGTCCAGGTCTGAGTGGGACTTGAAAGCCATCAGGCTTTAACAATGAGCTTTTCTGGGGGAATAACCACTGTAAATAGTAGTAGGAACTGGTTTAAAAAGAAGTACCAAGAGCAGTTTCCTTTGAGGCCAAATCCCACTCACCTTACTCACACTGGTGCTGTACTGCCCTTGTGCATACCCAAGGAAACCAGTTTAGAGATTCATGGGTTTTTAAGCTAAAAGGGACTTAGTAGACCATCTAGTCTGACCTCCTATATAGCACAGGCCATATAATTTCATCCAGTTACTCATGTACTGAACTCAGTACTACCCCTACAGATCTCAGTGAGCAGTGAAGTACATATTGAATGAGGAAGCAATCTCTCAATGTGCTTAAATATGCAACCTTAACCCAGGTTCTAACACTGTTTTTTAGTGGAATATTGTATCTACCTTCCCTTTGCCATCCCTCTGTGACACAATGTGCCTCAAAGTAGCACCCTGTAACCCCCATATTCATCACGGTATATAGTTGTGGTATTTCATATAGGGCTGTTGATTAATCGCAGTTAACTAAAAAAAATTAATCACAGTTTTAATCGCACTGTTAAACAATAGAATACAAATTGAAATGTGTTAAATATTTTGGATGTTTTTCTACGTTTTCATATATCTTGTATTCTGTGCTGTAATTGAAATCAAAGTGTACATTATTTTTTATTACAAATATTTGCAAAGTAAAAATGATAAACAAAAGAAATAGTATTTTTCAATTCACCTCATACAAGAAATGGAATGCAATCTCTTTGTCCTGAAAGTGCAACTTACAAATGCAGATTTTTTTTGTTACATAACTGCACTCAAAAATAAAACAATGTAAAATGTCAGTCTACAAGTCCACTCAGTCCTACTTCTTGTTCAGCCAATCGCTAAGAGAAGCAAGTCTGTTTACATTTACAGGAGGTAATACTGCCCTCTTCTTATTTACAATGTCACCTGAAAGTGAGAACAGGCATCCGCATGGCACTTTTGTAGGCAGCGTTGCAAGGTATTTACGTGCCAGATATGCTAAACATGCATATGTCCCTTCATGCTTCAGCCACCATTCCAGAGGACATGCTTCCATGATGATCATGCTTGTTAATTAAATTTGTGACTGAACTCCTTGTGGGAGAATTGTATGTCCCCTTCTCTGTTTTACCAGCATTCTACCATATATTTCATTTTATAGCAGTCTCAGATGATGACCCAGCAGATGTTATTTGTTCTAAGAACATTTCCACTGCAGATTTGACAAAACACAAAGAAGGTACCAATGTGAGATTTCTAAAGATAGCTACAGCACTCGACCCAAGGTTTAAGAATCTGAAGTGCCTTCCAAAATCTGAGAGGAATGAGGTGTGGAGCATGCTTTCAGAAGTCATTAAAAGAGCAACTCTCCAATGCGGAAACTACAGAATCCGAACCACCAAAAAAGAAAATCAACCTTCTGCTGGTGGCATCTGCCTCAGATAATGAAAATGAACATGCATCAGTCCGCACTGCTTTGGATTGTTATCGAGTAGCACCCATCATCAGCATGGATGCATCTCCTCTGGAATGGTGGTTGAAGCACCAAGGGACATATGAATCTTTAGTGCATCGGGCACATAAATATCTTGCGACGCCAGCTACAACAGTGCCATAAGAATGTCTTTTCTCACTTTCAGGTGACATTGTAAACAAGAAGCGGGCAGTATTATCTCCTGCAAATGTAAACAAACTTGTTTGCCTGAGTGATTGGCTGAACAGGAAGTAGGACTGAGTGGACCTCCAGGCTCTAAAATTTTACATTGTTTTATTTTTGAATGCAGTTTTTTTATACATAATTCTACATCTGTAAGTTCAACTTTCATGACAAAGAGATTGTGCTACAGTACTTGTATTAGGTGAATTGAAAAATACTATTTCTTTTGTTTTTTTACAGTGCAAATATTTGAAAATAAAAAATATAAAGTGAGCACTGTACACTTTGTATTCTGTGTTGTAATTGAAATCAATGTATTTGAAAATGTAAAAAAATCCAAATATATTTAAATAAATGGTATTTTATGATTGTTTAAGAGTGCGATTAATTGCGATTAATTTTTTTAATCGCTTGACAGCCCTAATTTCATACAAAGCATGCCTTGTTAGGTACAGTATGAAAGTCATCTGCTGAAACTAATTGTTCTGTCACAATATGTATATTGTTATTGTGTATGAAGTTATGAGATTTTTCTATATGGTTGTTATTGAAATATGTTGTGAGTTTGGGAGACACCCACTGCTAGTTCTCCAGTGACAACAGAGGTGGTGACCCACACCCAAACGGGCGTTAAGTGACCATCATGAGCCATTGACCAGCAGGGGAATTGTAAACGAGAGTTACTATTCTGTAAGAGACAGTTGCATAAGCACCACACAATGGGGATTGCTCAACTCTGTGGGTATGTCTTCACTAGCAACATTAAAGTTGCACTTTAACATGGATGTGTAGTCACAGCACCAGCGCTGGGAGCTCTCTCCTAGCGCTGTAAAAAACCCACCCTCACGAGGGGAGGAGCTACCAGTGCTGGGAGCACGGCTCTACACTGCCACTTTACAGCGCTGAAACTTGCAGCGCTCAGAGGGGTGTTTTTTCACACCCCTTAGCGAGAAAGTTGCAGCGCTGAAAAGTGGCAGTGTAGACAAGGTCTGTGACTCAGCAAGGCCCACCAGGACATGTCTGGGCCAGTATCTTCCTTGAGACATGAACTGAGAGTATAAAATAAGGGATAGTGGTGTTCTGAGACCACCTCTTTCCTTCCCCACCCATGCTGAAGGCAACAAGAATGCTGGGAAGACTAAGACTTCAAACTGAGGAGATTGGTCCCAGGCTGAGGAAGAAACTCAGCCTGTGTATTAAGAAATGTAACTTGCCCGTAACATCTATTGGGGTGAGAAAAGCTGTTTGATTCAGCTCTTGCTTAGTCTGAAAGTTTATGATTTTGAATACGTGTTTACTTTTTATTTTCTTAGGTAACTATCTCTGATCTTTATGCCTACCACTTATAATCCCTTCATATCTATCTTTCTGTAGTTAATACACTTATTGTAATGTTTTATTTTTACCAGTGAGTTTGTCTGAAGTGCTCGGGGAATCTGCTCAGATTTCAAAGGCTGGTGCGTGTCCACTATCTTTGACGAAGTGGTGAACTAATTAATATCTTGCATTGTTCAAGAGAAGATCTTGAGCAGTGTAAGACGGTACATTTCTGAGGTGAAAGGCTGGCGGCTGAGGGGATTTGCTCATGTCTCCCTCTGTATAGTTCATGCAAATTAACTGGGTGTGTCTCTGTATGCTGGTGGCTGAATGATAACAACACCTGGAGGGGTTTGCTGCCTGTCACTAGGAAAGCACTGTGAGAGACAGCCCAGGCTGGAGAGTTAAGGGGGCACATCGGTCCCACAATTGCAGGTTGTACCCTGGAGATTCCGTCACACCTCCAAGTCTCTTTTCTCCCCCCACAACGTATTTATTAGAAACCTGATTTTTCTTTTACTCTCGAGTCTGTTTTTCAGGGATTAAAATATGTTTGGCTCTTGACCTTGGAGTGGTCTTAAATTCTAGGAACCACAATGAAAAGAGACAGATGCCCATCACTGTGTGTCCACATACAGCAGGTATGAGAGAGGGCTAACACCTTCCACACCCACTGTCTTCACTCTATTTTCAATATCAAGTGGGAAACCGAAGTTCCTAACACTGAAGTAACTGAGGAAGCAAAATTACCAAGCCTAATCACTGCTGTCAAATACAGACATCTCTGCTGGCTTGGTCATCTGGACCCTGGATGCATTCCAAAGGATCTCCTCTATGGAGAACTTGCAGATGCTCCAAGGCCAATGGGTCTATCTAGGCCAAGGGTTCTCAAACTTTTTTTGCTGGGACCCCCTTGAAAATATTTCAGGCTGAGATGACCCTTCCAAAAGTGACACCCCCCCCCGCATATCAGGCCACACTTACTTCTGCACTGCTGCTGTCGGCAGCGCTGCCTTCAGAGGTGGGCACCCGGCCAGCAGCTGCCACCTTGGCAACCCCCCTACAATAGTCTTATGACCCCTTTCTGAGTCCGGACTCCCAGTTTGAGAAACGCCGACCTAGGCTCAGGTTCAATGGCATTTGCAACAGGGAATTGCAAACTTGCCACGTTGACACTGTTAGCTGGGAAGATGCAGCTAGCAACAGGTCACAGTGGAGGGCTGTGCTGCACCAGCGAGTCACAGAGGCTGAAGAGACGTGGCTGAGAGAGAGGAGAGCAAAGAGGTAAGTGCAGCAGGCTTCAAGCATTACTAGCGCCAGGCTTCATCTCCTGGCACTGTGCTTTACGCCTGCACCATTTGGGGAAGGGCCATCACTCAAGAATTGGATTTTTTAGCCACTTGTGATGCGCAGCATGACACACAGTAACCAAACTGCTTTGGAGTTTACACCATCGTCTTTGGAGATGGACGGTTGCCATTATCAGTCCAGAAATGAGGAGCCCCAGTTAGCAAGGTCTCAGGGAAATCTCATAAGATAGTCTCTGGAAATGGTAGAAGGTCACTTTTCCTCCCAGGATTTCACTGGTTCTAAAGGATCCCACTGTGTGTTCTTTTGGTCTGGCCTCTTTTTATCAAATAAAGTGTTCTTGGTTAGCAGCCATGCAAGCACCAGTTTATGGCCAGCTAAAGCAAATCCCCCCCAAAAATCCCCCACTTTCCCAGTGGCCAGTGAAAGAGAAATGGTATAAATGGAACTGATTTTACTGGTTCCACTCCATATAGCACCAGGAGAACAGCTGGAAATAATGCAGGAAAAGAAGCAAGCTCATGTTAATGTTCCCTTGAAGCCGTGGCATTAAGCCCTGGAGCCTTTGATGGCTATATCATCACTGAACCTTTACAGCTTTGTGAAAAGTGCAATGAAATTGGAATGAAGCTATAGCTCATACTCAGCGATGAAATTCAGGACATTAAGCCAGTGGCGGATTAAAGCTAAATGGGTCCCAGATAGATCAAAATATTGCTACCAGAAGGAAAACTTCATGGCCTTCTAGGGTTTTCTCCCTCCCCCAGGGCATATAGACTCTCCAAGACCCTGCCGTATAGACTCTCAACTTCCACTCGTAAGCCCCTAATCTAGACTGGAGCAGCCCAGCCCATCAGGAAGCAATCAGCTTTGTGCTACACTGCACTTCCTCCTGATGTTCTGCTTGCTGCTCCATCTGGTCCCCCACCTGCCTGACTGTGAGGTCTGGATCTCAAGAATCCAAAGGGCCTGCTTTACTCTGCACAGCTTTAAGCATCACAAAAGCCCAGCGCACTTATATAGAGCAGTGCAGTATGTAATATATATGGTATAATATTTTCAGACCCTGGTCCTAGCCCTGTAATTATATAAGGTAAAATTCTGCTGTGCATCCTCCATTCCCATTGGCTTCCAATGTGGGAGAAGGAGTTTTGTGCCTTCCAGGAAGTGGTCAAAACTTTGCAAGATCAGACCCGCGATGGACCTAATTCTGCTCTCGTTGAAGCCAGCAGAAGAAAACTTGCTTTGAAGTCAATGGCAGGAAGATCAGCTCCTAAGGTTGCAGCCCAGCTTCCATGATATGTCCTGGTTTTGACACAAACCCATCCGAATTCCGAAAAAACAAAACAAAACCCTTTTTTCCTGGAATCTTTCATGCTTAGTCCTGAGCCCGTCAAGAATTCTCCTTTTAAAGTCCGAAGCAGGTTGGCTGAGCGTGAAAATTAGACACAGCCCCTGACTTCTGAAAAAGTGTCTATAATGTCTCTTTTCAGAGTAACAGCCGTGTTGATCTGTATTCGCAAAAAGAAAAAGAGTACTTGTGGCACCTTAGAGACTAACCAATTCATTTGAGCATAAGCTTTCGTGAGCTACAGCTCATGAAGTGAGCTGTAGCTCACAAAAGCTTATGCTCAAATAAATTGGTTAGTCTCTAAGGTGCCACAAGTACTCCTTTTCTTTTTATAATGTCTCTGCATTTTTTTAAAAGGAAAAAATTGAGGAAGCAGTTCAGATTTATGAGTTCAAACTCCTCTCACTTTTCATTGTTCTTAAGAACTAACGCACAGAATAGATTGGAAGAAAATTGTTCTAAAACCAAAAAAGTTATGAATGTTTTTTTTTTCCTGCTAGTTGCTTGATTCTTTGGGAGCAGCTGTGGTGGTGAAATATTTTGTTGATGATTTGGTGGCTTAACCTTTCAGGCATCTCGTCTTTCATTTGAGAAAACAAAAGAGCAACTCCTGTTGACTTCAGTGGGCTTTGTGTCAGGTTCTCAGCCTTAAGTCTCCAGCCATTTCCATTGTGAAGATATCCCTCCACATGCAAACTGATCCCCCGCGGCCACATTCTGGTCTCAGTTACACAGGTATCACTCCCACTGAAATCAGCTTGAATTTGGTCTGAAGACTGAACGACTGGTAATACTCCTGCTGCATCTGACAAGACACAGTTTGGTTGCAGCCAGAGTTGCTATGTTCCTTGTGTCTGGTGTTATAGGACTAATCTATAAATTGGAGAGAGCTGTATTTATGGGAAGAGACAGTTAATAGATAACTGCCAGGAGGTGGTGCTTAATAATGTGTAGCACAGTTTCTGGGTTTTTTCTACGTCTGACTACCAGAAGCTGGGAATGGGCAACAGGGGATGGATCACTTGATGATTACCTGTTCTGTTCATTCCCTTTGAAGCACCTGGCACTGACCACTGTTGGAAAACAGGATACTGGGCTAGATGGACCATTGATCTGACCCAGTATGGCTGTTTTTATGTATCCTGTAACCAGCTCAGTCATATGGGTATTACTTTATGATGTTTCAATGGCTGATGTTATTTTGATGATGCTTTTCTCCTCTTTGGGACCTGTGATGGGGAACTGAGGCATACGGAGGCTAAGTGGCTTGCCCAAGGTCACACAGGAAGTCTGTGGTAGAGCAGAGATTATAGAATCATAGAATATCAGGGTTGCAAGGGACCTCAGGAGGTCATCTAGTCCAACCCCCTACTCAAAGCAGGACCAATTCCCAACTAAATCATCCCAGCCAGGGCTTTGTCAAGCCTGACCTTAAAAACTTCTAAGGAAGGAGATTCCACCACCTCCCTAGGTAATGCATTCCAGTGCTTCACCACCCTCCTTGTGAAAAAGTTTTTGCTAATATCCAACCTAAACCTCCCCCACTGCAACTTGAGACCATTACGCCTCGTTCTGTCATCTGATACCACAGAGAACAGTCTAAAGATCCATCCTCTTTGGAACCCCCTTTCAGGTAGTTGAAAGCAGCTATCAAATCCCCCCTCATTCTTCTCTTCTGCAGACTAAACAATCCCAGTTCCCTCAGCCTCTCCTCACAAGTCATATGTTCCAGTCCCCTAATCATTTTTGTTGCCCTCCGCTGAATGTTTTCCAGTTTTTCCACATCCTTCTTGTAGTGTGGGGCCCAAAACTGGACACAGTACTCCAGATGAGGCCTCATCAATGTCGAATAGAGGGGAACGATCATGTCCCTCGATCTGCTGGCAATGCCCCTACTTATACATCCCAAAATGCCATTGGCCTTTTTGGCAACAAGGGCACACTGTTGACTCACATCCAGCTTCTCGTCCACTGTAACCCCTAGGTCCTTTTCTGCAGAACTGCTGCCTAGCCATTCGGTCCCTAGTCTGTAGCGGTGCATTGGATTCTTCCGTCCTAAGTGCAGGACTCTGCACTTGTCCTTTTTGAACCTCATCAGATTTCTTTTGGCCCAATCCTCTAATTTGTCTAGGGCCCTCTGTATCCTATCCCTACCCTCCAGTGTATCTACCACTCCTCCCAGTTTAATGTCATCTGCAAACTTGCTGAGGGTGCAATCCACACCATCCTCCTGGTCATTAATGAAGATATTGAACAAAACCGGCCCGAGGACCGACCCTTGGGGCACTCCACTTGATACCGGCTGTCAACTAGACATGGAGCCAGTGATCACTACCCGTTGAGCCCGACAATCTAGCCAGCTTTCTATCCACCTTATCGTCCATTCATCCAGCCCATACTTCTTTAACTTACTAGCAAGAATACTGTGGGAGACTGTGTCAAAAGCTTTGCTAAAGTGAAGGAACAACACGTCCACTGCTTTCCCCTCATCCACAGAGCCAGTTATCTCATCATAGAAGGCAATTAGGTTCGTCAGGCATGACTTGCCCTTGGTGAATCCATGCTGACTGTTTCTGATCACTTTCCTCGCCTCTAAGTGCTTCAGAATTGATTCCTTGAGGACCTGCTCTATGATTTTTCCAGGGACTGAGGTGAGGCTGACTGGCCTGTAGTTCCCTGGATCCTCCTCCTTCCCTTTTTTAAAGATGGGCACTACATTAGCCTTTTTCCAGCCATCCGGGACCTCCCCCGATAGCCATGAGTTTTCAAAGATAATGCCCAATGGCTCTGCAATCACATCTGCCAACTCCTTTAGCACTCTCGGATGCAGCGCATCCAGCCCCATGGACTTGTGCTCGTCCAGGTTTTCTAAATAGTCCCGAACCACTTCTTTCTCCACAGAGGGCTGGTCACTTCCTCCCCATACTGTGCTGCCCAGTGCAGTAGTCTGGGAGGTGACCTTGTTCGTGAAGACAGAGGCAAAAAAAGCATTGAGTACATTAGCTTTTTCCACATCCTCTGTCACTAGGTTGCCTCCCTCATTCAGTAAGGGGCCCACACTTTCCTTGAACTCAGAACTCCCACATCCCAGACCAATGAGCCATTCTTCCTTCACCTTGGGTTTTTTAGAGCCAATAAAACTTGTTCTTGTGCACGGCCAAGCTTCCTCTGTGCAACTCCTTACATCACCTCTTAGTAGCCTGCATCCTCCATACCAGGAGGTATAGTTAGAAGCAAAACCATAACCTTCATCTTCCTCACATTCCCCTCTTTGCTTCAGTCACTCCTCCAGCAGCTCAACACGGAGAAACAAACTGACAGCACCTCCATCCTCCAGTCCATGAGCCACCATCTCTGCCAACTCTCATGATTTTATCGCGAGTCTGGTGCTACTCCATGTTTGCCATAAAGATTCAGCTCCTGGAGTCATGTGACTACACAAGAATCCCTGCTTTCATTTAAAAGAGGTACATTTTTAGCCCTCATGGTTGCGAAGAAACACATAAAATCATGAAGCAAATCCATGCTAACAGATCTGAAACCAGAAGGCAAAGAAAAAGAATCCCAAATGTATTATTTTTTAAAATCTCAGGATTTTTAAGACAATCTCATAATTTTGGGGGGTTTACTCATGATTTTGGAATGTTGGAGGTTGGCAGTACCCTTGGGATGGCTGGTCGGTGTCTCTCCTCCACACTCTCCTGGGCTCACCCACACCTCCCTGCCTCCGACTGCAAAGCACAGAGCTGCCTAGCCCTCCTCCTACAGCCAACTCGTCTTCTCCCAAGGTCCTTTCAGAGGTAGCATGGATCAGGTGCTGAGCTGACTAACCCCCCTACTGCAGGGGGTGAGAGGCAAAATATTCACACCTCAATCCATGCAAGGGGTGAGACAGCAGCAAAATATCCATCCCCCCGCAGAGGGAGCAGCATCTTCCTTTATGGCTGGGTTACTTCTCCATGCTGGAAAGATAAGAACAAGACAAAGCGATGGACGGTAAGTAAACGGTGGAAGATCACAGAACCGCTGAAACCCAGAAAACCCACGGTAGAATCACTTCCCTATTAAATGCACACGTCTGGGATGCTTTGTGATGCAGAACATGAACGGGGATTGTGTGGTACCTGCTGTCCCTGCTCATCACTGGGCATCAACTTCCTTTAAGGGTGGGGAACGGGTGCCAGACTTCAGTACTGGGTGTAGAGCTGCTGACGAACGTTCACTCCATGTGCCCCCGACAAGGTTTCTTAACAATCGGGGCTTCAAAGTTTCTTAGCATCAGGCCCCGATGGTCTTGTTTCAGTGTAGACGATTCCAGGGGTTAAGAGCTGCAACTCCAACACTTTTATCTGGGAGAAAAAATAAAATCATCACCGATAAAGTTTGCAGGTGACACAAGAACTGGGGAAATGGTCAATAGAGAGGAGAACAGGTCACTGATGCAGCGTGATCTGGATCATTTGGTAAGCTGGGCGCAAGCAAATAATATGTGTTTTAATAGAGCTAAATGGAAATGTATTCTTCTCGGAACAAAGAACGCAGGCCACGTGTACAGGGTGAGGGACTCTATCCTGGGAAGCAGTGACTCTGAAAAGGGAGTTGTGGTGGATAAACAGCTGACCATGAGCTCCTAGTGCAATGCTGTGACCAGAAGGGCTAATGTGATCCTGGGAGGCATCAACGGGAATCTCAAGGAGGAGCAGAGGGGTTATTTTACCTCAGTATTTGGCACAGGGGTGACTGCTGCTGCTGTGTCCAGTTCTGGTGTCCACACTTCAAGAAGGGGGCTGATAAATGGGAGAGGGTTCAGAGAAAAATCACGAGAATGATTAGACGATTAGAAAACCTGCCTTACAGTGATAGACTCAAGGAGCTGAATCTATTTAGCGTCACAAAGAGAGGGTCAAGGGTTGACTTCATCACAGTTTATAAGTTCCTACAT
Organism: Eretmochelys imbricata; assembly: GCF_965152235.1. Classification (NCBI taxonomy): domain Eukaryota; kingdom Metazoa; phylum Chordata; order Testudines; family Cheloniidae; genus Eretmochelys; species Eretmochelys imbricata. The sequence goes on from NC_135572.1 coordinate 16,078,446, forward strand.
GGCAAACGAATATTTGATAATGGGCTCATCAATCTAGCAGGAAAAATGTAACACAATCCAATGGCTGGACTCTGAAGCTAGACAAATTCAGACTGGCAATAAGGTGTAAATTTTTAAGTGAGAGTAATTAACCCCCGGGACAATTTACCCAGGGCGGTGGTGGATTCTCCCTCACTGGCAATTTTGAAATCAAGATGGGATGTTTTTCTAAAAGCTCTGCTCTAGGAATTGTGTTTGAGGCATTCCATAGCCTGTGTTACACAGGAGGTCAAAGTAGCTGATCACAGTCATCCCTTCTGGCCTTGGAATCTATCAACCCGTCGTTTTCATAGCAGCGGGTGAGAAATAGAGCTTGCTGAATCATACACAAAGGGCCAGATTTTAAAAGGGATTTTAGGTGCCGAACTCCAGTTGAAATCAGTCGAGTCTAAGTGCCTAAACGCCTTTAAAAATCTGGCCCAAAGTGACTTGCAATTTTACAAAAAATAACCATAATGCGTTCACTCTCCCATGATTCAAGTGGTCGTTTTATTCACTGTTTGCAAGTATGCTGACAACAGAGCAGATATTTGTACAAACATTTGCAAACCACCAAGGTTTCAGCCCAAGTGATTATTTGTCCAAAAAGTCATATTGGAGGGTGCCATGTTTGTTCAGCATTATTTGCCTGTTTCACAAGTTTTACTTATCCAATCAGGGAGCAGAAAAATGCCATGTGACTTAGATCAGTGGTTCTCAAAGCCGGTCCGCTGCTTGTTCAGGGCAGGTCGGACCAGTTTGTTTACCTGCCGCATCCAGAGGCCCCCACTGGCCGTGGTTCGCCGCTTCAGGCCAATGGGGGCTGCGGGAAGCGGCATGGGCCAAGGGACGTGCTGGCCGCCCTTCCCTCAGCACCCATTGGCCTGGAGCGGCGAACCGCGGGCAGTGGGAGCTGCGATCGGCCGAACCTGCGGACGCAGCAGGTAAACAAACCGGTCCGGCCCGCCAGGGGCTTTCCCTGAACAAGTGGCGGGCCAGCTTTGAGAACCACTGACTTAGATGACCTGTCATACAAACTGAATAGTGAATAGCAAATAGTCCAATGCTGAAATTCACCCCTATGCAGAGGGCCAACACAAGGCTATGTCATGTTTAAATCTCCCTGAAGGTCTTTGCTAGCTAAAGGCTTAAAAGTGCCTTATACCAGTATAGCTAATTCCCCTTCCTGTACAGAAATTAGCTCTGTTTTGCCAACATAAATGGATCCAAAGGGGGGGTGTTGTGCCACTTTAACTAAGCCAGTATAATTAATACAGTATGTAGGGTTGCCAACTTTGTATTTGTAGAAAACCGAACACCCTTGCCCGCCCCGCCCTGCCCCTTCTCCGAGGCCATGCCCCCACTCACTCCATCCCCACTCCCTCCGTTGCTCACTCTCCCCCACCCTCACTCACTCTCTCATTTTCACGGGGCTGGGGCAGGGGGTTGGGGTTGGAGAGCGGGTGAGGACTCGGGCTGTGGGTGCGGGCTGTGGCATGGGGCTGGGGCAAGGGGTTGGGGTGTGAGCGGGGTGAGGCCTCTGGCTGGGGGTGTGGGCTCCAGGGTATGGCCAGAAATGAGGGGTTCAGGGTGCGGGAGGGGGATCTGGGCTGGAGCAGGGGTTGGGGTGCGGGAGGCATGAGGACTCCGGCTGGGGGTGCAGGCTCTGGGGTGGTGCTGGGGTTTGGGGTGCAGGAGGGGACTTAGGGTTGGGGCAGGAGGGTTGGAGTACAGGAGAGATTTTCAGACTTACCTCCGGCAGCTCCTGGGAAGCTTCTGGCATCTCTCTCTAGCTCCTAAGCGGAGGCACGACCAGACAGCTCTGCCTGCTGCCTGTGCCTACAGACACCGCCCCCTCAGCTCCCATTGGCCATGATTCCTGGCCAATGGGAGCAGCTGAGCTGACACTGGGGGCGGGGGCAGTGCGCAGAGCCTCCGTGGGCGTCCCTCCGCCTAGGAGCCAGAGGGCGATGCTAGCAGATTCCCGGGAGTCACGCGGAGCCATGTAGGGAGCCTGCCTGTGCCGCCAACCGGACTTTTAATGGCCTAGTCATGGTGCTGGCTGGAGCCACCAGGGTCCCTTTTCGACTGGGTGTTCCGGTCGAAAATGGGACACCTGGCAACCCTAGCGGTATGATGTGCGTGTAGACAAGGCCTTAAACAACACAAAATAAACCAATTCAACTGAAAAACGCAGGCCGCTATCCTCGGAGGCTTTTGCCTGTTTTAACCAGCCGGGGAGGAGAACACACCCCTATAAGTCACCCCCCTCCCCGCCTGCCATCCAGATCTCTCTTCCTTATATACCCCACCTAGCTATTTGATATGCAGTGATTCCTTAACCCTTTCCAGGCTGCTGCTTTACCTTGTTACAGGTGTTAATCATAATACCTAGCTTTTATATCACACTTTTCATCCAGAGCTCTCCAAGCACTAAACAAAGGAGGTCAGTACCATTATCCCCTTTTTTACCAATGGGGAACTTGCCCAGAAGGCCAAGGGCTAAGCTAGGACTAGAACCCATATCCCCTGAGTCCCAGATCAGTGCTCTGTTTCAGACAAAGGTCCCAGTCATGAAACCCAGTTGGATCCAATATTCCCCAAAACTGCGGGGGAGGGGGTGGTGTTAGGACGGGATGCGCTAGCTTAGACCAATAGCTAAATTCAATAGCTATGACTTTATATAGCAAATGTTGGATGAACGTGTGTCTTGAAGATATCTACGTTCCCTAGTATTTTGATTTGTTTATTTGATATTTTGATCCCAACTGTAGAAACCAGAGGAGTTAAAACGTGAACGAGGAAAACTGCCAAAGAACCAAGACCAAATTAACTCAGCCTCCCAGCCCGCTTTTGCAACCACCCTCCGCATCTCTGCTACTTCTGCAGATGCCTGCAAACTGGCCGTGAATAAGAATACTCCTCCTGACTTGAGTACTAGTTTCAAGGCTGATATAAAATAAATAACAACACCATGTAAGTCATTGCTGAGCTTTGGAAGAATCTCTGCCGTTGGAGACTTTCCCTGGCTGGCAGAGGTCACTACCGAATGTAGGCCAGAGGGCACTCAGTCTCTCCATTGTTGTTTTGTTTAGCTCTGCAGATTAAGCTGATGATACAGTTGGAAACACAGAAATGTACTGTGGGGAATGTGTCTTGGGAGGACGATGAACACCCTGTAACCCTACAGCATAGACACTGAGCCACAGCTCGTCTTCTCCCACTGCCAGCTCCCCAGGTGGAAGCAGAAAGTTTCTGCGGCCCTCGGTGTCCGTTGGTTTCAGTTCTGTTCCCTCCGATGAGCTGAACTGAAGCCGATGCGGGCAGTTATTTGCACTGCGTTCTACCGGGCAACCTCCTGACCCACTTCTCTCTAGCCCTGACAGACGTGGGTAATGGTGCTGGCTGATTGTGTCGGAAGGGCGGAGAGCGCATGAGGGGAGTGGTGCTGAGCCAGCCGCTGGCTTATTTCGTACAACGACCACTCAGCGCCTCGTGCTATTGGAAGTCTCATGGACCTGTGCAGAATGGCTAGACTGATCCTCCTGTCATGATAAGGCAGGAGAGGAAAAACCCCTCACTGCTTGTACCTTCCCAAAGCAGTACCGGATGGGGAGGAAACGTACACTCAACCCCTTCCCCTAGCGGCTTGGTCCTGGCCAATGGAAAGGAGGCCGTGGATGTGGCTGGCACTGGCATACCTGGTACCATTTTGCCATGGGAGTAAGCCACAAAGGGCTAAACTATGTGATTTATGCACAACAACGTGCCTGGGGGCCTCTCTCAGCTGCAGTTTGCCCTGGGGAACACCAGGAGAGATTGTCTCAGGTGGTACCATCTCTCCAAGAGCTGCTTAGTGCACAGAGGCGGCCCACGCTCTGCACCAGCCATTAACATGGTGCAAAGTGCTCCCCCAATGATTTGAGGGTCAATGTGGAGGGACATGCTGAGCGGCCCTCCCTGCTCTTTTCCAGGGGATCTGCTTCCCAGAGGGAGTGAAGACTGGGCAGTCCCTGTTCACAGGAACCTCTATTATAGTTTGACCTTATTGACCATGCAATGAAGGTGGGAGTGCAGGTGGGGTGAGCCCTTCATGCACCCATGCAATGGTAGACCAGAAGCTGGGCACCAGAAATTGGCACAGAGTTAGGAAGCAGATGGAGAGGGAGTGCTCTGAGGCATATAATGGATAAACTGCACTGCAGAAATGTAGCCCAGCAGGAACATTATCATATCTGGGAAACAGCTGACCACAGCGCACAGCTGCTGTCCTGTCTGCCCCAGGAGAAGAGGTGAAGGAATTTCAAGGGATAGCATGTGGGAAAGGGTGTTAATGAGTTCCAGGGACCTCAGCACTTGATGTGTACGATTCCTTTGTAGGAAACTGACAGAGACTGCTATTTCCTCTTGCTTCATCTTAACGTTTCTTCCAAATTCCCACTCCCTGCAAAATTAAAACTCCAGTCTTGGGTTAAAAAACCAAACTCTTAGTTGCAATCAAAGCTTCTTTTCCAACTTTTCTCTCTCTCTCTCTGTTTTTTTAAGCACAGACATACTTTTGACATTTTATTAGCTGAGTACATTGCATAATGCACTGGCAGAAAATCTGAAAGCCCTTTATGTTTATCCCTAGCTGCTTTCTCAGCTTCCAGTCTGCAATCTCCATTACCCCAAGCCAGAGCAGGGCTGCAGCCCTGGGCCTGGTTGCTAATTGGCTGGGAAAGGGAGCAAGGCACCAGCCTATCTATGTTTTTGAAGAGTGGGGTATTGCATATTAAAATACATCAAGATCTAACTTTGTGCAGCATGTTAGCTTGGCTAGGAGAAGTACCCGAAATAATCTTAACAAGACCCACAAGGCTGAGCTGACTGACACAAAGGAATTTCAGGGTTTTATGATCAAGCTCACGGTCAGCAACAGAACCCAACTATCATGATAAACCTTCAGAAGCTGCTTTATCAGCAAAATGGTGAAATCTCTGGGCCAGGTGAATGCAGGGAGAACTGTGATCTCCCTATAATCAAAGAAGAAGTTATTAATATTTATTTTTAACTTATGATTGGTATTTATTTGTGTTACCACATTATCTAGAAGCCCCTCCTGAGACTGGGTCCAAATGAGCCCCTGCCCCAGTCTAAATAAACAAGACAGACAAAAGGTGGGAGGGGAAACAGTCGCAGAGAGGTGAGGTGACTTCCCGAGGTCCCACAGCAGGTCAGTGGCAGAGCCAGCCATAGAATGCAGGTCACCTGACTGTTTTGTTTGAACTCCACTTGCCACCAATGTGTAGCTTATAATATGCACAATCCCTTTTATAGGGGGCCTGATCCAAAGTCCATCGAAGTCAAGGGAAATACTCCTATTGATGTCAGCAGGCTTTGGATCAGCACCAAGGAGAGAATGAACCTTCAGGGTTCAGCTGTATAAATCTAGAGTACAATTCCAGTGGGTCAGGAGGACCCTCCTTCATTAGAGAGGGTTGGGTGCGGAGTTTTGGGGTTTTTTTAGTTCTGCAAGTGGTGTTGCCTGGGGGAATCGTGTGAACACCACCGCTCAGGATTGGAAGCTGGATCAATGCTACTTAATCCTAAAGTGTTGAGCTGTCCTGATGCCAAACAGCTTTCATGAGTAGGTGTTGGGTTGGGTTGTTTTTCTTTTTAAACATCCAGAAGAGAAGAATCTCCTGCTGCTGGTTCTATGTGTTCCCCATCTGGCTCACCACATCATTCAGGCTTGTCTAGTGTGAGAATTCAGAGGTGGCCAGGGTAGCATTCCAGCTGCACAGTGCTGGGGTTTGAGTCTAAGCTCACTCACATGGGCATAAATCAGGAGTAACACCACTGAAATTAACAGCGCTACGCTGGTGTAACTAACTCCCACTGAAGCTAATGGACAGACGCCTATTGGCTTCCTTTCAAGTTGCGCTTAAAAGTAGCTTTCTGAATTTGGAGTGCAGACTGGAAATAAGACACAAATTTTCAGCAGGAAGGGTCATGAACCATTGGAACAATTTACCTAGGTAAGGGGTGGATTCTCCATCACTTCAAATTGAGACTGTATGTCTTTCTGAAAGATACACTTTAGTTCAATCACAAGATATTGGGCTCGATTCTGGAATGGCTGGGTGAAAATCTATGTCCTGTGTTATGAGTGGGAGGATGCTCATAATGGACCCTTCTGGCTTTAGAATCTATGATATACAAGCTCTTACTTCAGCTCTTGGGGCTGGAATCCTCTAATGACTCCCTTTACAGATGGCGCCAACATATTTAGGACAAAACCAACAGCAGAGTAACATTACAATCAAATTCACACTTCCGCTGGGTTTCCAGCATATGCTGTCCTTTCAGTTTGATGGTTACACCGTAAACTCTTTGGGGCTGGGACAGTCTGCAGTTTGTGTCTCGGACAGAAGCAAACACATTATCGATTGTGGACAAGTAATAACGTATGCTATTAATGAATGTAAAATACAAACACATTGCCTATTTGGGGATGTTTTTAACTGTACATTATTTTAACTGTTTGATTGATGGCGTTGACATTTTGTTCCGGGCAGGGTGAATACGCTTTGTACATAAAATTGTCATTATGGATTATTCTTTCTCTGTGCTACCTTTTAAAAAATCTCCTGTACACTCGCTTTAGGATAGCATATGCGAAGAAGCCAAATTCTCTGCTGATGTAAATTGGAGCAGCTCTATTGACTCCAGTGGGGTTAGCCAGTTTTACACCAGCGGAGAATTTGGCCCTGTGTTATTAATGGGTTCCTGTACAGTGAGACCAAACGGGTGGCTTAATGGAGGCAGATTTCAAAGGAAAGCAAAAAAACACAGCGGACTTGTACTTCATGTGCTTGGCTTTGGAGATACTGCAGGATGGCCTCTTCCCTTGGGAAGCTGTCCAGGAAGGGCAGCGGTCTCTTAGCCTTCACTGCTTGGTTTGTCCTTCTGCTGCAGATCTTCCCCATAGCAAGTCAGATGAGGGTCAGCCGATTCTCCTGCACTGACTAGCCCAAGTCCCCAGACCCCTGCAAGGCCCTCCACACAGCTGGGATTCAGCACATTAGGAGGAAGGTTTGGGAGCAGGGTAGGGTCTGGTGCCCCATGTGTATTGCCCACCACTCAACTGCCAGGGAGTTTCTGGAAAGGTTACACAGCCTGAGCTGCTATTCTGTTTTCAGAGCATTGCTTCTGTATGGTGCAACCGGCTCTGTGGTTAGCTCAGGGGGAAGCAGGTAGCTGAGGGAGCCTGGCCGTCGCAATTACATTGAGAAGTAGTAGGAGCCAGTGTGGAGGCTCTGACTTGGGATGAAAACTAAGAAAAACACGCTGTCTCTGGCAGAGAATTGCTGTTAATTTTGGGGTGAGGGGTAGGTTTGTTCAAACCACGGGTGCTGACTTTTATTTTTCCTAGTGGGTGCTCCACCCCAGCTCTGCCCCTTTCCCCAAGGCACAGACCCCGCTCCAGCCCCTCCCTTGAGGCCCCACCTTTGCTCTGCCTCTTCCCGCTCCCACTCCACTCCCTCCCCCAGACCGCCCGCCCGGCGCACTCGAGCGCCTCCTGCCGGCCGCCAAACAGCTGATCAGCAACCCCTATTTTTTTTCCCATGGGTGCTGGAGCCCTGAAGCACCCCTTCGAGTCAGTGCCTGTGGATCAAACCTTAAGCTCAGAGCAGAGTTTTGGGACTGAGCATCCATAAAGAAAAACTAGAGAAAAGGGTTTGCACCAACTCTGCTAAGACCAGAAATGAGCCAAGTTCACCAAACTCTCTTGGGCCTTCTCTAATTTTGACACCTGCTAGACCAGGGGTGGGCAAACTTTTTGGCCCAAGGGCCACATCTGGGTGGGGAAATTGTATGCGGGGCCATGAATGTAGGGCTGGGGCAGGGGGTTGTGGTGCAGTCGGGGTGTGGGGTGCAGGAGGGGGCTCAGGGCAGGGGGTTCGGGTGTAGGAAGGGTGCAGGGTGCAGCAAGGGACTCAGGGCATGGGGTTGGGGTGCAGAAGCGGTAAAACAGGGGGCTCGAGGCAGGGGATTAGGGGGCTCAGGGCAGGGGGTTGGGGTGTGGGGTGAGGAGGGGTTCGGGGTGTGGGCTCTGGCCCAGTGCCATTTACCTCGAGCAGCTCCGGGGTGGCAGCAGCGCGCAGCGGGGCTAAGGCAGGCTCCCTGCCTGCCCTGGCCCTGCACTGCTCCCGGAAGTGGCCAGCATGCACTGCCTTTGCCTGCAGGTACCATACCCGAAGCGTCCACTGGCCCCGGTTTCCCGTTCCCGGCTAATGGGAGCTGTGGGGGGCGGTGCCTGCAGGTGAGGGCAGCACACAGAGCTCTCTGCCCCCTCCACCCCCCAGGGACTGAAGGGATGTGGTTCCAGCTGTTTCTGGAAGCAACATGGAGTCAGGGTAGGCAGGGAGCCTGCCTTAGCCTCGCTGCGCTACAGGGCTGGCAAGCCCACAGGCTAGATTGAAAGCCCTGATGGGCCGGATCCAGCCCATGGGCCATAGTTTGCCCACTCCTGTACTAGACCTTTGCTTTTTTTGTTGGGGTCATTTCTGCTTTTCTGAATTTGTCAAGACCACAATGAAAACAAAAATCTCTGGGCTGGCTGAGCCTCCCCCAGCAGAATATGTGAATGATGCCATTCTCAGGCTGAGGCAATAAGGAATAGATAGCTCGAAACTGAAAACTGAATTCAGGCCAAACTGCCAAGGTTAACCTAGCATCATGTTGAACCCATGTGAAACACAGAGCTTTGCATGGAGTCTGTGCAAAAACCAGGACACAGCCCAGATCCCACTTGCAACATGGGCTGAGGACTCACCTGAAAGTTGAACCTTAGGTCTGTTGTATTAATTTAGATGGAATATATGGGCTGAAGGTGTTAACATTACCCAGTGGCTGTTCCACATTAAACAGTTTTTAAACAAGGTTCAAGGTTTGGTATACAGAAACCTCAGCCTGCTTAGTATCACAGCAAACACACCATTAAAAATTCTTTTTAACCTTTTATTAAAGATACAGAAAAGAAGGAAAAACAGGTAAAGCATTTGAAATGTAAAGTGTGGAATAAGGTTTTCATTTTAACAACATCCCTTGTTCCCTTGCCCTTTAGATGGAAAAAAGTATGGGGAGAAAGCCTTGTTTGACAGTATTTTAGATGGTATTAAAGGCGGTAATATCTATTCTTTCCGGGGAAAAGAGAAGATGAGCTAGAGCTGGCGTTGGTGCTGTTGTCCAATCCTGTTTCCTAGAAGCCAAAACAAGAGAAAACCAAAAGGGAAGGGAAAAGAATAACAAAGCTAGGAAATGCAATGTCTGTCTTTGGCGTTGACATTCCCTTGCAACCTCATTGTTGGAAAAAGACAGGCAGAGCACACGGTTTTATTGGCCACTTTGAGACCTGTCAAACTTGTACCAGTATCAGGCTGTTTAGGACATTGTTTTTAGTTGCCTCTTTCTGGTCAGAGGCTTGCAGTAGTGTTGCAAAATATACAGTCTTCACAGGCTAAGCCAGACTCTTATTAGACAGAAGTCAAAAGGAGAGGGATAGAGAAGAGAAGAAATAAAGTGGGGAAGGAAAAAGACACACTGGGATGGGGTGGGGGAGGGGGAGAAAGTCTCATATCCCAGGTGGTATTTAGGATTTAGCTGGAGCTGGTGGAGGCGGTGGTGTCATCCGGGTCCCTCTCAGGGTTGGTCTGGTCAGGACACCTTTCAGGATTAGGATGAAGAAGGTCCAGGGTCCCAGGAGATGGTTGGAAGTAGCAGCCATGATGGTGAAGCTCACCTCAGTAGCCAATTCCCCACCCCACAAAAAAGTCTTTCTTTAAGAACCTAAAAATAAAAATAAATTTGTTAGTCTCTAAGGTGCCACAAGTCCTCCTTTTTTTAAAAAAGGCAATGATGGGCGGAATAGCCCATCCCCTCATAACTGGTGGACAAAATAAGGCCTAGTTTCTGACACACCAGTTTTGGCTCATTAATTTTTGGTCTCACATTGTTCTCGTTTACCAGGCATGATCTTAACATAGTCCTTGAATTATACCAGGAGTTCTTTTTGTTTGGGCTGACTCAGTCTTTCAGGCACTTTTTTGCACCTTTTCCCATTAGCACTTGTTATAGTTTATTGTGACATCTTAGGAACTTACACTCACTTTTTACAGTTGAACAACCAATTAGGGTCAATTTGTAGGCCCAGTTATCACACCAAATCCCCTTGAAATTATGCCATGTTTGGAACTAAATCACTAGGCCTCACTTGGGACTCAGGTCCCAGTCTCCAGTAATAACCTCAAAACACACAGCCCCAGGCATTGCTCAAAACATAGGTCAAGGTCTTGCCACTTGAAAATATGCCCCACTCATTCAGTCCCCACTCAGAACTCACACTTCAGACTTTTCTCAGAATTCAGGGCCGCAGACCCACTCAAAACAGGCTCCAAACTTACTTGAAACATTAATGTACTTCTGTGAACCTGGTCCGAGTTTCTGGCTTGAAACAAAGTTTTTCCTCATATCAAACTTCCTTACAAATACCTGGACCTGTTCTCATAAAAATGCTGTCCTAAATGCCCACGAGCTTGGTTCTCTATATGTCTGTGAAACATAAACAGAGAACAGCCTATACCCAAACTCCAAATCCCAGCACTCCAGAATTCTGGGATGGTGGAAATCCAGATCTGAATTTTGCAACTTGAGCCCAATTCTAAACATATATAAACAGGTCTGAGAAAATTAATATTCTAAGGGTTTGGGCCTTGGTTTTCTGATGTAAGATCACACGGCAGGAGTTGGCCAACAGCCACTCCACCTCATATGCCAGCCACCCCACTCCCATCCCAGCATAAGTGCAGGGAAGGGGAGGCCTAGGGGCGGGACATTGGCAGGGCAGGAAGGGTGGGGTGTGGTGAAGCAGAACTCAGCTATGTCCATTCCTCCATTGGTGTAAATTAGGCCTACCTCTTGTGTTGGGGCTCTACAATTCTGAATCCGTTAGTTGCAACCGGCTCCCTGCAGCCGCCATTCTCAGATGTGGGGGAGAATCAGGGCATTTGTCTTTGAATTAGACAGTGGGCTGAACAGGATTGCATACATTTAGGGCCAGAACCTCAGCTGGTGTAAATCGGTGGCATTCCACTGACTTCAATTTTAAAAAGCTGGTACATGGATGGATGACTGCAGCAGCTCTCCAAACCACAATCGACGGTTAGAATTTATGCCCGCCATGGTAGACTCCTTTGCTAGGTGCTCCTGATATGCCCTTCTCCCTTCAGCATAGAAAGAGTTAAAGCTTCCAATCAGGGGCTTGTGTCTAGGACTCAGGGTCACAGAATTAAAACTGGCACAGCATACCGAGCCCTGGCTGAAAAGACAGGAAGCAAAAGAGAGATGTCAGTGAAACCACTGCGAGCTGGAAAGAGGCTGCCCCAGGGGAGGCATGTTGCAATCCCTGCTGTTGGTTTTGTTTTTTAACAGGAATGACTTGGATAATGGTAATGAAAGCAGGGATTCCAAATCTGCAGATGATTCTAAATTAGGAGTCAGAACACAATGCAGCCCATTACAGAAGGATTTAGATCATTTCAGCATCTGGTTAAATGCAGAGGAACATTGAATAGCAGTTCTTAGAGCAAAGGACCAGAAGAGGAAATATCTGCTAAACGGAAAGGTGCTGCAGACCCTACTGGCTGGGAAAGAGATTTCTGAGTTATTGCAGGAAAGGGCCTAAAGTCTTTAGCCCAATGTGCAGGTGCAGGGTAAAAGGGAAAAGGACCCAGGGCTGCACTGCTAATATAAACTGCATGGTAAAAGGAACGGATAAAAATCTGAGGCATTTCTACCCAGGGCAGGTCAGCATGCATTGGAAAAGAGGTAAGAGGTGGAGAATCAATACAGTAGAATGAGACGTGCGCGGGATGATTTAAAGTGCTTGGAAAGATAAAGAAAATGTGGTCTTTCTTATCAAGCCTTCACACTGATCTGTCGAACACTGTAGGAATCAGTAGGAGATTTCAACTGTTAGTGAAAAGGGGACGATGGTTTCTACCCACCTTTGCAGTGCTTTGGGATTCTCCGAGGGAAGGGGCTACACAAGTGGTCATTATCATCCTTGTGCGTCTATGTGAACCATGGCAAAAGAATGTGATCAGGCAGGTGTACACACACACACAAACACACACACACAGAAGAAGTAGGGTAGTCTGCCCCAAACCACCACAGAAGAGTTCACTGGAGGCAAAGAACCATTCAGGAGAAGCAGCTGCTGCAGCTCCCTTCTGGTAGCACAGCTCCATGGATCTCAAGAGGATTATCACGTTGGCCTGATTCTCCACCGCCGTACACCTTGCAATTTCATAGGTGCCAACTCCGTGGGTGCTCCAGGGCTGAAACACCCACGAAAAAAAATGGTGGGTGCTGAGCACCCACTGGCAGCCCCCCATCAGCACCTTCCCCTCCCCTCTAGCGCCTCCCGTCCACCACGATCAGCTGTTTTGCGGCATGCAGGAGGTGCTGGGGGCAAGGAGAGAGGAGCGAGGGCCAGGCGCGCTCAGGGGAGGGGGCGGAACGGGCTGGGAAGAGGTGGGGAAGAGGCGGAGGGCAGGGCAGAGGCAGGAAGAGACAGGGTGGAGGATTGGCTTTGGGAGAAGGGGTGGAGTGGGGGCGGGACCTTGAGAGGGAGCTGGGGGAGAGCAACCCCCTCCCCCGCACATTAGAAACTCGGTGCGTATGCCTTGTATATTGTCATTTAGACTGGTGCAAAGGAAGTACAAAGTGGGTGTGAAACACGACCAGACCAGAATGGTAGCACTTGCCCTTCACTTTGCACCAGTGTAAAGGACTGAACAAAGAGCACAGCAGTAGGGGATCGGGTCTCTGTCCATGACAGTGCAACAGCACTGCAGACTCCGGATGTAGTTAGGGCCTAAGATTAGAAACATGAGGGTTCTGAATAATTGGTGTTTTGGGAGAGAACCTGAAAGAGTGGTGTGAGGACTCAGAGAAGGGGGTGAAGATTGGTTTGGGAACACGGAAGGACGCGAAGGGGGAACACTACAGCATATGAAAAGTTTTGCTTTGACACATATTTGCTCTTTGCTGACGTAGTAAAAAAAAGACCAAAAAAAAAAAAAAAAGGTAGGAGTTAACACCCTACTTTCCTGGACCTCCTCTCTTTTTTTGGTCCTCCAGTCTCCATCTGGGAGGATTTTTGAAATATGAACAAATGTCCGCGATTTTTCCTTGCTCATCCTTTTTCCAATATTGATTCTGGTAGCACTGCAAGGCCCGGTGGGCCTCATAGTGGCGTTCATGTTTACTGGTTGGCCACCCTTACTTCTCTGCTGCTGCTGACGGCGGCGCTGCCTTCGGAGCTGGGCAGCCGGAGAGCAATGGCTGCTGGCCAGGTGCCCAGCAGTGCACTGCCAGCAGCTGTGCAGAAGTAGGGATGCCATGGTATGGTACTGCCACCCTTACTTCTCTGCTGCTGCTGACGGCGGCGCTGCCTTCGGAGCTGGCGGTTAGAGAGCTGTACCCACAAGTCTCCAACTCCCCTGCCTCTGGCAGCGTCCTCTGTTTTGGAACTTGAAATATGGTAACCGTGACCCCACTGAGACACACGACACAATTCCCACCTTTCGGAGCTAGTGTTTCGGGATCTCTGCACACTCCAGCACAGGGATGGCAGAACTGGGGGTAGGGAGGGGATCAGGGCTAGCGCCCTTGCAATGGAAATATGGATGGGGCTGATCTATATTTCTGCCACCCCAACGTCATTCTGCTTTCCATTCTGGGAATGAATGTTCCCTGCAAACTATGCACATGCATGGGGGAGGCGGGGTCGGAGGCCAGAGCGGGACCCTGATGGGCTAGAGCGGCCACTGCAGTGCCCAGGATCAGGCCGGGGCTGAGAGCAGCTATCCCTGGAACCCGATCTCCCGGCATGGAGCCATCTGCCCCACCCTCTGCCAAGTCCCAGTAGCCCCCTCACTCCCCACCCTCCCTGCTCCCCCTCCTGTCCCTCCACGCTCCCCATTCAAAGCGAGTGCCCACTGCCTCTGTCCAACAGACATTACTATGCCAGTTACACTTGCTTCCCTTACTTTTGTTTTTTAATGAAAGCTGAAATTCAGATGTAATCACGGGACTCCAGGAGCTGGGGCCGTAGGCATGGGCCCATAGTGCCTGTGACTTAATCAGTCCCTAAATCCCACAGCATTTCAAGTTTCCTGTTGGGAAAAAACCCTGTGTCCTCAGAAGTGCAAGTAAGGCGGTCCACTCCGGTACGCCATTCCAGCAAGATATTTATAGCTGGTACGGCGTACCAGAAAGAGGAGCAGCAGAAAGTGGGGCTGCTGGGTAGCCCCACGCCGGCAGCTCCTCCGGCGCAGCTGTACCACCCCCAACCCTCCTCCGTCTGTACAGCAGCCCCACCGGAGGACAGGGCTGGTGGCGGGGCTGGGGGTGGGACAGCCGCCGGAGGAGCTGCAGGTGTGGGGCCTCCCGGTGGCCCCATGTTCTGCTCCTTTCCTCACTGCGGTTCCTGGGAGAGCCCTGTGGTGGGGGGTGGATCATGGGGAGGGGCGGGGGGGACTGTGGGGGCCCCGGGCTGGGGGCAGGGCAGGGAAGTGTCACGTGGAGGGTCACGTGAGGAGGTCATGTCCCCCATGTTTCCCCCCACCCCCGAACCGGTAAGAAATGGATTCCACTTGCACCACTGTGTGTCCTTCACTTTGGGTCTTTATAAGTATAGCCCTTCACATGGAGTTTGCCAGTTTCTTGGAGTTTGCCAGTGCCACCCTGAGCCTCTAGGGCAGCAGTTCTCAAACTGTGGGTCGGGACCCCACAGGGCTGGCGTTAGACTTACTGGGGCCCAGGGCTGAAGCTAAAGGCCGAACCCCACCGCCTGGGGCTGAAGCAGATCCCAAGGGCTTGAGCCCTGGATGGCGGGGCTCAGATTACGGGCCCCCTGCCTGGTGCTGAAGCCCTTGGGCTTCAGCTTGTTTCCCCGCCACAAGTCAGCTGGACTCAGGTGGGCTCAGGCTTCGATCCCCTCTCCTGGGGTTGTGTAGGAATTTTTGTTGTCAGAAGGGGGTCGCAGTGCAATGAAGTTTGAGAGCCCCTGCTCTAGGGGGTCCTACCCCGGGACTGCCACTGTAATAGCCAGCAGAGCCCTCTGACACCATTTCCCAGCATGCCTGGAATCAGTGGTGGGGACAATAGGGTGGTTTCTGCGTGGGTGATAGGGTCAAGCAGCGTGCAAGGCCAGGGGCGAGCCAGGGTTGCTCAGCCCTCTGAGGAGAACCTGTCTCAGAGACAAAGAGACTCGGCTTAGTTTCAGTTTGGAGCTTTGAGCTCGGGAGCTGAGGGAAGCAGAACATCTCTGGTTAACTCTCACACACCACAAAGGGTCAGGCAGTTCCAGCCCTGCAGAGTCCAGAGTGGCAGAGCTCCAACCCAGCTGCCACAGGACTCTAGACCAGGGAGCCGGTGAGCCAGGTCGGAGCCAGGAGACGACCCGGCCCTACCAAAGGGCAAAGATACAATAAGGGAAACCCTTTTTGTTTAAGCTGGCCAACACTCACAGCACTGCAGCATTCAAGCACCCCTTGTGTCCCAGGCACATGAGGAGTGACCTTGACTGCAGGCACCAGTTGTCCAAAATCCCCAAGCCGTGCAAGGAAAGGGGAGAAGTCACCCCAAGTAGTGAGCACCGTGGAGGGGACTTGAGCCACCCCTTGTGGGAGGGGCAACATCCCACATTTGGACCGTGGTGGGTTTCTGGCAGTAGATCACATGACAATATTGATATTCACAAAGAAGGAATATCAGTAATGACAGCATTAAGGGAACAGAAAGATCTGGGGTTACATTAGATGTGAGAGTTTTCTCAAATCTATTAAAGAAATAAGGTTTAACAGAGACATTTAGAGCTTGATCTGAATTTTCCGAAAGTTCAAGATTGTTCAGATCTAGAGTTTTTGTTTAGGTCCATCTGTAAGAATAATATTAATAATTAATGTCTTATTAATATGATTAGATCTTATCTTGCTCTGTCTTTCTGGCTTTTTTTTTTTTTTTGTAAAGGAGCATTCTGGTCGTTCCATTTTTGAGAAGAAGAATCTTCTGTTTAGATCTAATTTCTTTCATGGGGCCCATCTATTGCATGTTTAGGAGGTCTGACTCTATAAAATAATACCAGCAAAGAAATTTCAGAGTCTTCCCTAACCCCTTCTTTCTACCTAGGTTAGGCCACAATTTAGGAAAGCATATCAGCACAGCTTTAAGGCATTCTTGAAGAGGGATGAAGTTAAGCATGTGCTTACGTGCTTTCCTGAACTGGGGCCTGTGATGGGGGTTAACCCCCATCACCTGCAAAGCGAGGGAAAGGACCCAATGAGTCATGCTGTGCACTGAAGGAGGTGGGGAGGAGGAAGGGGTGTAACTAATTGCCTCCAACTGAGGGAACTCTGCTGTGGGGAGACTGCAGAAGCTGATGGACAGAAGTCCAGGACTTGGCCTTCACAGGCAGGGTACAATAAGGGAACTATAGTGAAGCCTGAGACGGGCAGAACTATTAATCTGACAGCTCGATGGGATCTTTATTTGGACTTGTTCGTGCTATCCCAGAAGGGGTTTAGACTTTTATGTGACTTGACGAGACTTTTATGTGACTTGACACCATGGAACACCCAGGAGGGAGTGCTGGGGGAAGATGCAGATGGAGAAAGGCCATTGCAGGCCAAGAAACTGGCCACTAAGGAGGGTGTGAGAGGCAAAGTCCCCTGCAATGCTACATCCAGGTGCAAGGGGGCACCCTCCAAGAGGCAAGGATACACCTATAGAGCATCTTAAAGAGCGACTAAACTTTGTAATGCTAATGATCATACCTTAAATTTAGATACAGTAGTAGCTTACATCATCAGTTATCTCAATGTATTTCCACTTGACATATCACTTCACTTACCAGTGCACTGCAGCCATTTCTGGAGTGGGATGCAACAGTTGTTTTAACTGTGTACAGTAATACAACACAAAGAGTTTAGGACAGGAAGTGAAGTAAAGAAGAATTCCATATCGTGTTGAAACTTTAACTAAAAGGATTTGATTCCTAAATGAATTTGCGAACATACTATATTAATTATCTTCCCTGGACATTTCTGGCACATGAAAGTCACATGAAAATAGGATTCGCAAAAAGAAAAGGAGTACTTGTGGCACCTTAGAGACTAACCAATTTATTTGAGCATAAGCTTTCGTGAGCTACAGCTCACTTCCTTAGGGAATTCCTTTCCTGTTCCCTGTTCCCCACCTGAAGTCATAATCTTCTATTTGTGACATTACAAATGGTTGCTGTGGAAATAATTATGATGTCCACAAGCACAGGATCAAGCACAAGTCAACATGTAGAACTCCTTGCCTGAGGAGGTTGTGAAGGCTAGGACTATAACAGGGTTAAAAGAGAACTAGATAAATTCATGGAGGTTGTCCATTAATGACTATTAGCCAAGATGGGTAAGGAATGGTGTCCCTAGCCTCTCTTTGTCAGAGGGTGGAGATGGATGGCAGGACAGAGATCACTTGATCATTACCTGTTAGGTTCACTCCCTCTGGGGCACCTGGCATTGGCCGCTGTCAGCAGACAGGATACTGGGATGGATGGACCTTTGGTCTGACCCAGTATGGCCATTCTTATGTTCTAAGATTGTGACTTCAGATTACCAGCAGGAGTAGATGAACTCCTGAAGAAACAAAGATCATGTTTTCATACAAGCTTCATTAACACAGAATGAGGAGAGAAACCTACAGTGTAGGGAGAGTGAGAGAGAGCAGCACTGGATACATACAGAATTATTTCTAAATGCAATGTGGTTTTTTAAGGTATGATCTGTTTTTTAACTCCAGTTATTTTTTTAAAAGTCTGTTCACTCTTAATCTAAACCTGAGGAATTCTGAATCTATGGAGCCTATGCTGGGGCTCTGAAGCAAAAGCATTTTAAATCTCATCAATCTATCTTTAATACTTACACATCTGAGTGTAACATGGCAGTGTGGCTTCAGAGAGGTTCACTACTCATTTTTCATGGTATGTGACTTTGCACTCTTGAGTTTCAAGTTCGAATGAATCCCTCCCAAACCCACAGCAAAACTCAGCGAAAGCCACAGCGTTTTGCTTGGTTTCAGGTAGAAATAATACAAAACCTACTGTCTTTCACATAGTTTCCACCTAAAATTATGCACCAATCCAGATTCACTTGAAACTCAGCCTTGGCTCTTCCAAATTTTAGGGCTTGGGTCACCCAGAACTCAGTGCTGGCCTAACTGAAATTCTGGGGCTTGTCCATCCAAAACTCCAGCCCTGTCACCCCTGAGATTGTCCCCAGGCCCATCTGAAATTCAATCCCGAGGTTGCTGGAAATTCAGCCCCAGCCTGCTGAAGACTCAGACTGGGCTCATTGACAGGTCGATGAGAGGTTAATATTTGGGTTCTTTATTTTCCTGTGTTTGTCCCCGATTTGGAAGATTGAATCTCGTACACTTCAGTAATCGTTTCCAGATTCTCCAAAGTGCCCCTTAATTTATTTTCTTCAGAGGGACAACCCGGGATAACCTCTTACTAAAGCTGTGCACCTTTTTATTCTCCCTGGGTGATTTTTTTAAAAATACGTTTATTTTTTATTAGGGTCACCAGACATCATCCTTGCTTGGCTGTGACAGACCTGTCTAAATGCCACAGCATGCATTTGCCCGGGGACTGATAAGGCAGCAGAATGGCAAGGGGAAATATTGGAAGGAGGGGCAGTCTGCCTATTTTTAGGGTATTCTTCGGTTTTGCTAAAGAAAGGGGTAGGTGCAGTAGGGTTTACATTATAAATAGAAACGTGCTCCTGGTTTTTTAAAAATAATCTCTGAAACCAGTCTTGCTTTTTGATTTCTTATTAGTACTGAGGTGGACAGTGGTAGCCCTTAGGCCCCATGCTGCAAGTGACTAAGAGTGGACAGTTCCCTGTGCCCCCATGGAACTCCAATGGGGCAGGAGTGGGCCCACAGGGAGTCCCTTGCCTTCAGCTCTTCAATCGGGATAGGAACCTCACTGTGCTAGAGCGCTGTAATTGAATCATGTTCCAGGAGTGCTGGAAACCCAAACGCAGCAGCACTGTGCTTATGCATGAGATTTGGAAAGTGAAACTGTCAACAACAACAAAAAACTAAACAAACCAGCCTATTTTCACCAAAGAAATGCACCTAGTAGGCAAACAGCATAACTATGAAAAGTAAATTAGAATTTTAGGGCCTGAATCACCATTGCCTGGCACTTTCACAGGTGTTTATGTAGAGTGAAGTAAAACACTACCAAGCTGATTTGGTCATGTTTTCACCCACTTTGCACTGGTGTAAATGACAACACAGGGTGTAGGGTGTCCTTAAAACCTAGGGAGTTCTCGGTAAGAGAGGTACAGTGTTTTTAATATGAGTTGCATGTTGAAAATGCCCTTTTAAATGACTTGTTAAAAGTTTTCCAGTAATTTTCATGGAGAACTGTCTTCCCTTCCCACTCCCCTGAAATATTTGGGGCTAAGCCTGTGGAAGAACTCAAAACATTCATAGCCTGAGCCTTTGGAACATGAGGGAAAATCCTAATGTGTGACACTGAAAATCAAAGTGCCTAGTTTACTAAATTGTATGCATTCTATTTCCTAATACCAGGTGCCCAGACACCACTGTGATGGGCACAGTATAAGACCCGGAACTTAACATCATCATACAAGATATGAGGGAATGTAGGCTGGATTCACCTTCTACTTGCAAGTCCTGTGGCCTGATTCCCTAGAGTACAGGGAACTCCCTTATTGACACCTCTTGAGCAGGGAGAACGGTGGCCCACAGCTGCTTGAGAACTCCATCTGGAGAAAAGCTCCATAGGCAGAGGATATCTTGCTCACCATCTATGGGTGAGCAAGGGGAAACAACGAAATGAGCCAGGCCTCATTTGCATTTCAGTCATGTGACCGTTTGGGGAATTTTGCTCAAAATTCAGATATGTGTAGAGTTTGGGGGTACTGTTATCCGAGAAACAAAAAGACAATAAAATGGCACCAAATGTGCCTGGGCTGAGGTGTCAACATGCCCAAAACCATAGTCTTCCACTGTTGGGTTTTGGAGCTGGGGCACAAGCTGGAGAGGGCTTCACGCATCAGCAGAAGACTATGGCTTGAGTCAAGGTGCCTCCATACCAAGGCTGACAGAACAAAACCACATTTTAAAATCTCAGAATCCTCTGCAAAATGTAATGACTGTTCTCTGCCCAGCTCTCATTCCATGCAGATTGTCTACAGCTTGGTAAATGCCAGTGGACAAAAATAGGTTCTTCAAAAGTATTTTGATTTTATCTAAATTGTACCGATTTCTATAGATTTTATACCCTCATAAGTTAGACCACAGACAAAATGGCCTGATTCTGAACTCCCACAGGGATGTGGTATGTTGGTGTAAAACTAGTACAAATGAGATGAGAACTGGCTTGGAATCAAGGGTTGGACAGATATTGTTTCATAGATTCCTAGATTCCAAGGCTAGAAGGGACCACTGTGATCACCTACATAACACAGGCCACAGAATTTCCCCCAAATAATTCCTAGAGAATATCTTTTAGAAAAACATCCAATCTTGTTTTAAAAATTGTCAGTGATGGACCATCCACCTCAACCCTTGGAAAATTTTCCGGTACTTAATTAGCCGCAGTCTCAAAAATGTACACCTTATTTCCCAATTCAATTTGTCTAGTGTCAACTTCCAGCCATTGGATTGTGTTAGACCTTTCTCTGCTAGGTTGTAGAGCCCATTATTAAATATTTATTCCCCATGTAGTTACTTGTAGATTGTAATCAAGTCACCCCTGACTTTCTCTTTGTTAAGCTAATAGATTGAGCTCTTTCAGTCTGTCACTATAAGGCATGTTTTCTAATCCTTTAATAGTTCTTGTGGCTCTTCCCTGAACCATCTCCAATTTATCAACATCTTTCTTGAATTGTGAGCATCAGAACTAAACACAGAATTCCAGCCATGGTCGCACCACTGCCATATACAGAAGTAAAGTAACCTCTCTAATCCTACTTGAGATTCCCTCATTTATGCATCTGAAGATGGCATTAGCGCTTTTGGCCACAACATCACACTAGGAGCTCATGTTGCTCTGATTATCCACAATGACCCCCAAATCTTTTTCAGACTCATTTCTTCCCAAGATATGTTCCCCCATCCTATAAGTATGGCCTACATTCTTTGTTCCTAGATGTATATTTATATTTAGTCAGATTAAAACATATTTTGTTTTTTTGTGTATGTTTATCAAGCAATCCAAATTGCTCTGAATTGGTGATGTGTCCTCTTCATTATTTACCACTCTTCCAATTTTTGTGTCATCTGCAAACTTTATTAGTGATGATTTTATGTTTTCTTCCAGGTCATTGATAAAAATGTTAAATAGCATAGAACCCCACTAGAAACACACCCACTTGATTATGATTCCTCATTTACAATTACATTTAGAGACCATCAGTTAGCCAGTTTTTAATCCATTTAACATGTGCCATGCCAATTTTATATCATTCTAGTTTTTAATCAATATCTTTTATAGTACCAAGACAAATGCCTTACAGAAGTTTACATATATTACAATAACACTATTACCTTCATCAACCAAACTTGTAATCTCTTCAAAAAAGATATCACGTTGGTTTGACAAGATCTATTTTCTGTAAACTCATGTTGGTTTGCCTTAATTCTATTACCGTCCTTTAATTCTTTATTAATCAAGTCCCATATCAGCCACTCCATTATTGTGCCTGGGATCAGCTTCTATTGTATCTGGAGCCCAAAATTCACAGAGGTTCATATCACTAGCTCTTATTTGGGTCCACGTCTAATAAATACCAGCTTTTCCAGGGAAACCCTGCCCCAGTGGGGTCCCACAGGGGTTGGTTCTTTGCCCTCAGGGCCGGCTCTAGGATTTTTGCTGCCCCAAGCAAAAAAATTTTTGGCCGCCCCCGCTTTATTTTCATGTTCCCCCGCCCCCGGCTCTGCCCTAACTCCGCCCCTTCCCAAACCCTTCCCCAAATCCCCAGACCCGCCTCCTCCCCCAGGCGTGCCGCATCCCCCCGCCATTGCTTCCTGCGGCTCCACCCCCGCAACCCCCCCCTCACTCACCTCCGCTCCGCCTGCTCCCCTGAACACACTGCCGCTCTGCTTCTCCCCCCTCCCTCTCAGGCGACGGAGAGGCAGCACGTTCAGGGGAGCAGGCGGAGCGGAGATGAGCGAGGGTGGGGGGGGGGAGCGCAGGAAGTAACGGGGTGGGTAGAGGAACCGGTCCCTGCCCCAGCTCACCTCTGCTCCACCACCGCCACCTCCCCCGAGCGCACCACCGCTCCGCTTCTCCTTCCTCCCTCCCAGGCTTGCAGCGCAAAACAGCTGTTTGGTGTGTGGCAAGCCTGGGAGAGAGCGAGGAGAAACAGAGCGGCGGCGGCGTGCTCAGGGGAGCAGGCGGAGGCGGAGCGGAGGCGAGCTGGGGAGGCGGGGGCACATTTCTAGGGGCGGCATGGCCGGCGCCGGAATGCCGCCCCTAGAAACGTGCCGCCCCAAGCACCGGCTTGTTTTGCTGGAGCCTAGAGCCGGCTCTGTTTGCCCTATGCTACGCTATTTAACATTTTTATCAATAACCTGGAAGAAAACATAAAACCATCACTGGTAAAGTTTGCACGTGAAATTCAGACTGGAATTCAGACTGGAAATGAGGGGTACATTTTTAACAGTGAGAGAAATTTACCATTGGAACAATTTACCAAGAGTCATAGTGGATTCTCCATCACTGACAATTTTTAAATCAAGATTGGATGTTTTTCTAGATGATCATAAGAACAGCCATACTGGGTCAGACCAAAGGTCCATCTAGCCCAATATCCTGTCTACCGACAGTAGCCAGCACCAGGTGCTTCAGAGGGAATGAACAGAACAGGTAATCATCAAGTGATCCAGCCCTTGTTGTCCAGATCTGCTCTGGGAGTTATTTTGGGGAAGTTCCATGGCCTGTGCTATACAGGAGGTCAGACTAGATGATCACAATGTTCCCTTCTGGGCTTGGAATCTATAGAAAAGGCCACCACAGAAATCCTCTAGTCCCTTCTACCCCCTTGGAAGGGTTGAACTAGAACCACAGGCTTCTCCAGCCATTAGGAAGGGCAGCAGTCACAGAGCAGTACCACTGCCAATCTGCAGCCTGAAGGGAAGGATTTATCCCCCTCATTGGGTGGAAATCTCTGCTCCACAGCCCAGTTCATGGAGCTGGGTTCTGGGGACAGTTGATTTGGCCCTTGCTGGATACTAATCATTGTTATTTTTATAAATGAATAAGTGGCAAGTCTTTCCCACTCCCCAGATGGTATTTTTCCCCTTCAGGAGGCCTTGTAGTGCAGCCCCAGTAGAATCATCAGCTAAACACATTTTCTGCTGCTTCACACATCTGCCAGAGGGGCCATTTGCACAGGTTTCTTTCCCTGCAGTGGTGTGAGCTAAAGCTTAGGATCAATTGTGCATTTTGCTTGAAACTAAACATGGCTCATTAACTAATCATGTTGGCATGGAGAAGCCTGGAGATAACAAATGCAGCCTGGATCCCAATCAAATGGAAACAGGAAACAACATCATACTGTAAAGGAATTCTCCTGACACCCCGGCTCTTTTCCCCATTCGCCATTTGCTTCACCATGTCAGAGCAAGCGCTCAAAAATTATTGCTCTATTCTGGTGAGTCTGTGTCATGTCTTTAGATCAGACTGAAATACAACCTTCTGGCAGGCTGCAATAGGCAGCGGGGGCTGTGCACGGCCAATTATTGTGTAGAACAGACTGAGATCTTAAAATGAAACGCTGAGAGTCCCGGAATGGAAAAGCAGAACGGAAAAGCATCTCCTTCAGGAGGAGGGGGGAGATGTCATGATCAAAAGGAAATAAGCTTGCAGTGCAGAGATAAATTTGTTTCTCCCTGATGATTTTAAGTAAAACTGGGGTCTCCTTCAGGTGGATGGGACATAGTACACGTATGTGACATAGATGCTATATAGGGAAGCACAGGTGGGAAGATACCTGCCTCAGATTTTGGTTATGGTCTAACCCAGAGGTTCTCAAACTGTGGGTCGGGACCCCAAAGTGGGTTGCGACCTCATTTAAATGGCGTTAGACTGGTTGGGGCCCGGGGCCGAAGCTGAAGCTCGAGCCCCGCTGCCGGGCTGAAGCCGAAGCCTGAGCCCCACTGCCCAGAGCCAAAACTGAAGCCTGAGCCCCACCGCCCAGGGTTCAGGCTCTGCTTCTGCCTTGGGTGGCGGGGCTCAGGTTATAGGCCCTCTGCCTTGGGATGAAGCTCTTGGGCTGTAGCAGCTTTGGCCCCTCACCCACCCAGGGTGATGGGGCTCAGGCTTTGGCTTTGGCCTCCCTGCTGGGGGTGGCAGGGCTCGGGCAGGCTCACGCTTTGGTCCCCCCTCCTGGGGTCATGTAGTAATTTTTATTGTCAGAATGAAGTCACAGTGCAATGAAGATTGAGAACCCCTGGAATAACCTTTAAATGACAACTTCCTCATTCAGAAAGTGTTGCAGCCAACACGGGGTAATTCTTTATTAGACCTTGTCCAAATGAATAAAGACGAACTGACCACAGAACTAAAAATTAATGGTAGCTTAGGCACAAGTGATTGTGACTTTCTAATGTGCAAGCAGAATAAAGTCCAGACCAGTAATATATATACGTGGTGCTTTAATAGGGCCAATTTCACAAAACTGAAAAGAATTCTGAGCCAGAACAACTGGGAGGAAGAATTTCAGTACAAAAATGTGAATGATAATTGGGAATCATTTAAGAACACCTTACTAGATGCCCCAAAAGCCACAACTGAGATAGAAGACAGATCTGGTTAAAAACCTGACCTGGTTTAGAAGGGAAGTAAAGGCAGCTATAAAAATAATAAAATATATTACAAATGGGAGAAAGGGGAAGATGAAAGTAATGAATAAATCAGAAGCTAGGCATTATAGAACATTGATAAGGGAAGCAAAGAGACACCAGGAGAAATCTATGGCCAACAGTGTTAAGGAAAATAAGAAGGAATTTTTAAAATGTGTTAGGAACAAAATGAATCCTGACAATGGTATTGGTCCATTACTAGATGGAAAAGGTAGAATTATCAATAATAATGCAGAAAAGGCTAAAGTGTTCAATAAATATTTCTGTTCTGTATTTGGGGAAAAAACAGGTGATATAGTCTAATCATATGATGATAGTAACACTCTTTCCATTTCACTAGTATCTGTGGAGGATGTTAAACAGAAGCTATTAAAGTTAAACATTTTTAAATCAGCAAGTCCAGATAACTTGTATCCAAACATTTTAAAAGAGCTGGCTGAGGAGCTCACTAGACCGTTAATATTGATTTTCAGTAAGTCTTGCAGCACTGGGGAAGTTCCATAAGACTGGAAGAAAGCTAATGTTGCGCAATTTTTAAAAAGGTAAAATGTGATGACCTAGGTAATTATGAGCCTGTCAGCCCCAGTGATATGAACCTCCCTGAATTTTGGGCTCCGGATACAATAGAACCTGGAGCCCAGCTACCCCTGGTTCTACTAATTCAGAACCCAGCTAGTCAGCCAAACCAGAACAAAACACAAACTAACCCCCTACTTATGCCCATCTATATTCTTGGCTGTAAAGGAAAATCTGATCTGAAAATGCAAACAATGATCCTGATTTGCTGAAAGACGGAGGCTGGAATTTCAAGTTAAAGCAATGGATTTTGTTTCCAACCTCTGCCCACAGACTGCTGACATGGAAACAATATGCAGGACAGACACATTTATATCATTAAGTGTGCTGAGTGAAAGCTGCTGGCTTGCTTGCTGTGCTGTGTATCAGGTTAGTGTCAGCGAGCCATCTCTGCTTGCTTGCTTTCTGACTCACTTGAAGCCAAATTGAAAAGTTTATTGTACTGCCACTTAAGAGAGCCACTCATGAAAAAAATATCTGCCTATTTGTTTATGTGTTTAAGTCATGTTGTTTACTTGATTTCTGTAAGCAGGAACTGGCTGATTCTTTGAGGGATTCTTAATAGAAACAGAAAGCTATTTTGAGCACACTCTCTGGCATGAGGCAGAACTCATGGCACATACATTTGTTCACAGAGCACACGTGGATGCACAAAATGGCCTCTGGCTTTCACAGTGCGCAGCCATAAATGGTTACAAAACCTCCAAATATTCTGCGTTTAGGTGCAGCTCAGATAAGCACGCATTCCGCAGTATGCTCCAGTAGCTTTGTGCCATAGCAGGGACATAAAGCAGGCAATAACCGGGTTAATGGCTTCTTTGCCACTTGAGGGCACCTTTCAGTCAGAGTGTACAAGTGAATCTTGTCCAGCCTCATGCCAGGGGAGAGGGGGAAGAGAGGGGGCCCCTCTCCCAGAGCTCGCTACTGCCGGTGGGGAAAAGGCTGCGGGGAGTCCTCCTCTCTGGCCCCAGCCCCAGGGCAGCCTGCCTGCTGCACCCCAAAGTTTGAACTCCTCATCCCCGTTCCAGCCCAACCCCAGACCCCGCACCCCCAGCCAGAGCCCTCACCCCCCTCACCCCAACCCTCTGCCCCAGCCCTGAGCCCCCTCCTGCACCCCAAAACCCTTGTCCCCACCCCATTAATTATGTGTAATGATAATCAACAATGGATATATTCTTAATAAATGTACCCAGAGAAAAAGAAGAAAAGAGTAATTCATCTAATGACGGCCTGAGTTCAAACCCCAGCTTGCAAACTGAAGTTAGACAAAAGAAAGATGTAGCAAATCTACAAGATAAGCAAAGGAGTTTTCATGAATCTTGGCTATCAAGATTTACATGGTTGGAGTACAATAGCGAATTAGACAGAGCTTTTTGCTTTTGTGGGTTATTGATCCGAGAGTGCTTGCTTGTTTCCATATTCAAAAGAGTATTAATAAAGTTGATACTCTTAGTTAAATAAAATTTTTCTCACGATAGGGATATTGTGCAATACAGGGAAACTGTTAAACACTTACTGTTTCCAGTTCATGTTTACATTATTTAAATATATATATATATCAGCTTACAAGGTGGAGGGGAGGGAGAGGAGGAGGGGGAGGGGGGGACTTGGACCCCTTTTGGGCACCACCAAAAATTATACAAACCTGCCACTACAGCCCACAGGCCCTGTCATTCAGCCCTTATTCAGTCAGAGTTTCCACTGAAGTCTTAGGGTATGTCTACAGTGCAATTAAACACTCATGGCTGGCCCACAGGGGTGCTGGAACAATTTGTATAGTTGGGGTGCTGAGAGTCATTTAACCAAACTGTAAACCCTGTGTATGGAAACCACTTCAAGCAGGGGGTGGGGCAACACCCCTAGCACTCCTAGCTCCAGCACCTATGCTGGCCCATGTCAGCTGACTCAGGCTCGCAGGACTTGGGCTATGCGGCTAATTCCAGTGTAGACCTTTGGGCTCGGGCTGGAGCCTGGGCTGTGGTAGGTTCAGACTGCCAATTAGTTAGTTAAATGGAGACAGTGTGAACTGGGAGCCCTGTGAACCCATAGGCCTTGTGGAACTGGCTGCAGCACCCTCTGTGTAAGCTCCAAACAGGAATAAACCCCTGTTGCTTACCTTTAACAATGTTTCTGACTGTCCTAGACTCCAGTCCTGTCAGCTGCGCAGAGCTCCCAATTCCCATTGACTTCACCACACTTGAGAATCACAACCTTATTTGGGGGAACTCCTGAAAAGAAGGTGCTAAACCTCAGGTCTAAGATGTTGTTGGTCACCTAGCAATTTGGCACATGGACAATATGAACAGAATGAGAACGCCCTCAAAATGTTTGCACTAGTCAGGGGGCCACCAAAAGGTGAACCCATTCCTGATATGGAGCTCTCAAAAAAGAGGAGGAAGAATCAGCCCCATATCCTCGACTCAGGCCTATCGCTGCTCTGTTCATCATTAGTGGAGGACAGTAGCAAGCAGAGAGGACCCAGAAGGCCGGATTGGCTAGCAGTTAGAGTACTGGAACAGGACTCAGGTCTGGGTTCTGTTCCCAGCTTTGCTACAGACTTCCCTCTGGGTAAGGCACTTAGTTCCTCTGTTCCCTCCATACAATGGCCATAATAATACTCCCTTATCTCACATAGGGGCTCTGAAGATAAACTCATTAATATTGGTGAGATGTTTAGACGCCACAATAGCGGGGAGACCATATAAGAACCTAGACAAAGAGATTCTCCCTAATCCTGGTGGAGACAACAAATATTTCACCTATTATCTTTTATACATAAACATGTAGGGTTAATGCTTAAGCTGAGACTCCATTTTCCCAGCCAGCTGATCCGTGTTGGGAGGGACATAATGTATAGGCATTCCACACAGCGGAAAGATTAATACTCAGTGACATATATCTGTGCCCAGTGTCAAATTCTTAGGAATGTATATCTTTGAAAAGAGACTGGCATCCATCAAGGTGGAAAGAGATGGAAGGAGTGGGCCAGGTGTCTGGCAGAATGAAGGACCCTGCTCCATTGATGGGGAGATGATAGACACTGGATCTTATTACAAAGGGAATCCTTTCACAGTGCTATTTCGAGGACACAGACCTGGGTGAGGTTTGAATTATGTTCTGGAGCTCCTCCCATGCACACAAAAAAAACCCTGAGTTATTTTTCAGTTGCCTGTTGTATTCATTTTTTTTTCTTTAAAAATTTGTTGCCCAATCCTGCTCCCATTGAAGCCAAGGGCAAAATTCCCATTGTATTCAATGGAGCAGCATTAAGCCCTTAATCCATGGCTCCATATCACTAAAGACTTGACTTGCTTGTACCACGTGACTTTAGGATGATTTATGCTCTGGAAGAGAAGGGTACTCACCTTGTGCAGTAACTGAGGAGCTCCAAGATATGTGTCCAGTTCAGCTGTTGGTGCGTCCTGGTGCCGTCGTTTGGAGATATTCGGTAGCAGTGTCTGGTCGGGGTGCACGTATGCAGTAGCAGTCTCGTGGCGATGATGGTGCCTCATCTAGCATGCCTCCACTGAGTCCAGATGCGCACCTATGAAGTCTAATTGTTGTAATGGAGTGTGATGGGGTATATCAGCCCCACACTGGTACAGCAGGGGTTATCCCTTCTCTCTTAGCTGAGGAGGCCACACACCCCCGGCTCTGCTGGGAATGCTCCAGCTGGAAGCAGGGTATAAAAGCCAGCAGAGCAGCTCAGTCTGGGCTGACCACCGGTGGGAAAGAAGGTGTGTTGCTAGCTCCTGAGGGAGGAACGCCTGCACTGCAAGACATGGAGGCCAGCCAGTTGGAGACGGACCCCGACACACTGGCTTGGGATGGCACGGAGAGTGGAGAGACCGGAGAATCCCAGAGACAGACAACTCCAGAGACTCGGGTAGGAAGTAACCCACGGAGGTTTTGTGGGGAAAAGGTCACAGAACCGGAGCAAGGCTCAGCATGTTTTGGTTGGAGCCCCGCCGAGCTGATGGCAAGCAACCCCACCACGAATAGGGCCCTGGGTTGCGATCCAGTGGAGAGGGTGGGCCCGGGTCCCCTTATCCTGGCCACCACCCGCGCCTGGGGTGGTGGCCCCGCTCACCAGTATTACAGACTCTGGCCGCTATGCTGCACTGCCCTGAGAGCAAGGGCCATAACATTGACTCTGGCCATTGGGCCACACTGCCCTGACAGGAAGGGCTGTAGTATGGACTCTGGCCATTGGGCAGCACTGCCCTGGGAACAAGGGCTGTATTACAGACTCTGACCATTAGACTGCACTGCCCTGAGAGCAAGGGCTGTATCCCTGACTCTGACTATTAGGCTGCATTGCCCCGACAGCAGGGGCCATAGTACTGACTTTGGCCACTAGGCCAGACTCCCCTGATAACGGGGACTGTATCATTGACTCCGGCCATCAGGCTGAGCTGCCCTGATTATAAGGGTCATCAGACTAAGGCCACAGGGCCATGCAGCCCCGAGACCAGGGTCAGCCTACAGATGCAACCGCAGGGCCGGAACGCACCCACCGTTGCACCCCCAAAGAGTGACAGGTGTATCAGCCCTGCGACATGGAGTTAGGGTGGATTTATTTTAGTTGATTTGTAGCCCCAGGGACAGATCATTTGTTGAGTAACGCATAACGTTTCTGGCAGGGTAGGGCCTTTTAGCAGGCAATCGTCTAAGTATCGGAATGTCAATATTCCCTGTCTGCGCAAATGAGCAGCTACCATCACTAGGGTTTTGGTAAAGACTCATAGAGCCACTGACAGTCTGAGTTGCAGTACTCTGTATTGAAAGTGATCTTGTCCCTCTGTGAATTGTAGGAATCGTCTTGAGCGGGATGCATGGTAATGTGAAAATATGCATTTTGTAGGTCAAGGGCTGAGAACCAGTCCTCCTCTTCCAGCACAGAGATCATAGAGTTCAGTGTGACCATTCTGAATCTGCAGGTACAGACAAATTGGTTGAGTTTTCTGAGATCTAGTATGGGTCTCCAACCTCTGTTTTTCTTTTGAGTCAGGAAATAATGGGAATAAAATCCCTTCCCTCTGTGTTGTGTTGGAACTTGTTCCATGGCCCCTAATTGTAGAAGGTGATGTTCTTCTTGTCACAATAGGTGCTCGTGAGAAGAGTCCCTGATAAGGGATGGGGAAGAGGAGTAGGTAGGTGGAATGGAGATAAAGGGGATGATATAACCTATTCGAATTATCTCTAAAACCCAGTGGTCTCTGGTAATAAAGGCCCATGTATGGTAAAATGGTCAAAGCCAATGACCAAAGATTTGGATTGTTCATTTCATTGCCATGAACATTGGTCAGGGGAGGTTGGTCAGACCCTCGACCAACGTTTGTTTCAAAATTGCATCTGGTTTGGTGGTGCTTGGGACGTCGCAGTTTGAGCTTGGTTAGGAAGATGTCTCTGTGGTCTGTGCTTTTGTCTTTGATTGTCGTATGGTCTCTGCTGGCATTGTGACGTGCTGTCTCTGTTATGATTGTAAGGCTGGTATCTGCGTCTCCTGTTAGGGTGTGTGTAGATCCCTAGGGTCCTCAGTGTGGCTGTAGAGTTCGTCATGGAGTAGAGGACCTCATCTGTTTTAGCTGAGAAGAGTTTGTCCCTGTCGAAGGGAGGTCCTCTGCTTTGGTCTGGAATTCTCTTGGGATACCAGATGAGTGTAACTAGGATGCTCTGTACATGATGATGGCTGTCGTTGTTGTGCGTGCCGCTGTGTCCACCACATCGAGGGATGCCTGGAACACTGTTCTAGCAATAAGCTGTCCCTCGTTGACAATGGCATGGAATTGGTCTCTTTTTTTTCCTCTGGAATTTCCTGGATGAAATCATTCATTTTTGTATAATTGTCGTGGTCATTGTTAGCGAGTAATGCTGTGTAATCGGCCATGCAGAACTGAAGAGTTGCACAAGAGTAAACTTTTTGCCCAGGAGGTGTAATCTCTTCCAATCCATGTGTTGTGGCGTGGATTTGAATTGAGAATGTTTGCCCCATTGGTTGACCACATCCACCACTAAGGAGTTAGGTTGTGGGTGAGAAAAAGGAAGTCCCATGCCTTTATTTGGCACATAGTATTTCCTGTCCGTTCTATGGAGGGATGGTGGCTAGCGTTTGCCACACTGTTTCTGCAGGTTCCATCAGAGCGTCATTTATGGACAAAGCTATTTTTGTCATGGATGAAGTGTGTAGAATCTTGAGGAGTTGGTTGGTCTCTGGTACCTCCTCAAGAGGAATATTCTGGCTCTGTGCCACCTGCCAGAATAACTCCTGAAAGTGTTTGAAGTCATCTGTAGTAGTGGCAGGCAGGGGGATTACAGCCTTGTCAGGGGAAGAAGAGGAGTTGTGTCTGGGAATGTTTAGTTTTCTCTGGTCTCATCACTGTCTTACTCCGCATCCTCTGTTACCTCAGAGGGCTCCGGTACTGATGTCGTCACAGAGCGTATAGGTTTCCTGTGAGAAGTGGGAGGTCTGTGGAATTGAGACCTGTAGGCTGCCCATGGGTCCGATTGGGGCCATTGAATAGGAAATGGCGTGGGAGGGCACATCCATGGGTTAGCGATCCATGGGGGCAGGTCACTGGCTCTGTTCTGTGGGTCTAGAATGAGGTTCCATGCCTGCTGGGGAAGAATGCACAAAAGAGAAAACTGCCACCTCCACGTCCTCCTCCTCATCACCCGGAAAAAGGCGGAGCAGTGGGAGATTCTGGTTGGACCGGTGCAGTCGGTACCAGCGAGCAGGCGGTGCCGAGCAGTGGAGATTTGGGAGCAGTGGACACTTCCATATCTGATGAGTGTATAAGGGGAATCGGTGCCATCATATGCGATGCCATATCCTTCTGCGCTGCCACCTGAGGTGGAAGTGAGGCCGGTGCCGGCCTTTTGTGTGCAGCCTCCTTCAGTGTGGGCGCCGGTCTTAGTGGTTCCACGGTCGGTGCTGATGAGCTTGGTGCCGGAGGGGGAGCTATCACCGGTGGTTGAGGTTGCGGTACCATGCTCTTCACAGGGGTAATCGGTGCTATGGAGGAGGAGGCCGCTTTGTGCCTGCTACTTGACTCCTTGCTTCTGCTGGCAGAGCTCCCGGAGCGGACGGTGCCAGAGGTGCCTGGTACATCAAAAGTGCTCACTGTGGAGGAGGTCGGCACCATGGGCAGAGATCTTGCCGGAGACCATTTATTTTTTTAATGGTTCTCAGGTTGGTGGAGACATGGCCCTTTTCCTCAGTTTTGTAGCGGAATTGGAACTTAGTCTGTCCACAGAGGATGTGCCCAGGGAGTCCCTTGTTGTAGGTTGTCTGGGGTTCCATGAAGGCGTGAGGGATTTCTCCATTAGAGTAAGTTTAAGGCAAAGATCCCTCTCTCTTCTTGCTCTAGCTTTGAGATTGTTGCCATGAGCGCACTTCTGTGGTATGTGCAACTCACCTAAGCATCGGACACACTCCATGGCCATTAGAAATTGGCATTGCATCCTTACATGAAGTACATCTTTTAAAGCCTGAGGAGCCCGGCATATTTAAAGCATCCCTTTTTTGTGAAAAAAGGGGGGACGGGAAAAACAATTTTTTAAATGGCTATCTAACTGAGTTTAACTAATGCTAACTATACGTATACTAATTAAAGCAACAAATTACTAATAACTAGGCTATCCAACTTAATCTAATTTTAGTTGAAGGTTTTAGTGATACCGCTAACGGACTCCGCCTCAAGCCGAGGACAGTTGAGAAGGAACTGAGGGGTTGGGGCATGCACGTGTAGATGAGGCACCAGCGGTGGCAGTGGCAGACTGCGACTTCACACGTGAACCCTGACCAGACACTGCTACTGAAAATCTCCATTCGAAGGCGCCGGGACGCACTGACACTCTTTTTCGGGTCTTGTACAGGTTTTTGCCGGGCAAAGGTGTATATTCATCTGTTGGCCTCAGTTTACATGTAAATTAAGCATTGTAAGCCAACACAATGAAAACCCCTTTTGCATATGAAGTCAACACGAGGAGGCAAAGTCAACATGAAGGCAGCATGCCAGGGAATAAACCACAGGGACCCATCCTGACTCTGGGCACAAACAATGGATTTGGGGGGAATATAAGGAGAAGGCAAAAGGGCATCTCTTACCCTGCACCTGAAGAAGTAAGTGGGCAGTGCAATTACATTCATGAAAATGGAATGCCCTGGTTGGAAGCACTGTAAAGGACATTTGGGCAAGATAAGACTGATTTAGATAGGTGGATTGCTTGTTAAGTTAAGTTTAATCTCTAGGAAGTGTGTTATGGTTTTGGTGTATATGTAACTTTTCTGTTTCCATTATCCTTACTAACTCTTAAATCTTAACCTTTGATAATAAACTTATGACTGTTTTCACTATAAATATATGTCAGGGCTGTGATGGTATGTAGGAGCTCATCCTTGCGGATGATACTAAACTGGGAGGAGTGGTAGATACGCTGGAGGGCAGGGATAGGATACAGAGGTACCTGGACAAATTGGAGGATTGGGCCAAAAGAAATCTGATGAGGTTCAATAAGGATAAGTGCAGGGTCCTGCACTTAGGACGGAAGAACCCAATGCACAGCTACAGACTAGGGACCGAATGGCTAGGCAGCAGTTCTGCGGAAAAGGACCTAGGGGTGACAGTGGACGAGAAGCTGGATATGAGTCAGCAGTGTGCCCTTGTTGCCAAGAAGGCCAATGGCATTTTGGGATGTATAAGTAGGGGCATAGCGAGCAGATCGAGGGACGTGATCGTCCCCCTCTATTCGACATTGGTGAGGCCTCATCTGGAGTACTGTGTCCAGTTTTGGGCCCCACACTACAAGAAGGATGTGGATAAATTGAAAAGAGTCCAGCAAAGGGCAACAAAAATTATTAGGGGTCTGGAACACATGACTCATGAGGAGAGGCTGAGGGAACTGGGATTGTTTAGTCTGCAGAAGAGAAGAATATGGGGGGATTTGATAGCTGCTTTCAACTACCTGAGAGGTGGTTTCAGAGAGGATGGTTCTAGACTATTCTCAGTGGTAGAAGAGGACAGGACAAGGAGTAATGGTCTCAAGTTGCAGTGGGGGAGGTTTAGGTTGGATATTAGGAAAAACTTTTTCACTAGGAGGGTGGTGAAACACTGGAATGCGTTGCCTAGGGAGGTGGTGGAATCTCCTTCCCTAGAAGTTTTTAAGGTCAGGCTTGACAAAGCCCTGGCTGGGATGATTTAATTGGGGATTGGTCCTGCTTTTGAGCAGGGGGTTGGACTAGATGACCTCCTGAGGTCCCTTCCAACCCTGATATTCTATGATTCTATGATACTATGATCCTCAGTTGACTCAAAGAAGCTGGTGTATACACTGTCCCGTTTGGGATGGCAAACCTGGTATTCCTGTGAGTAGCCAGTGACAGGGGCTAGATATCATAGGGGAACATTTCAAATGAGCTCGGGGACTGGGTGGCACCTATTGTTAACCCACAAAGCAAAGTAAGGGCTAGCATTGCCCAGAGGTGAGTGCTTGGGTGGCTAACAGATTGGTGCTGTCAGGAAGCTGACACCCAGTTAAGCACCAGCAAGTCTCTCTTTCACTGAAGGCAGGGGAGTGACAAGGTGACTCATAGTCCTGGGCACCCCAAAAAAGCATCTCACTGACTAGACCAGGGCATTGTCCAGTCTGGTTTTAAATGTGCCAAGCAATGATGCTTCCAAAACTTCCTGTGGGAGATTATTCCACAGGCTAGTGTATCTCAGTGCAGTTTGCAAATGACATTACTATGTCGTTCAAAGCTCTCGTTGATCATTAATGAAGATATGAAAGGACCTCACATGAGTTTCTGGAGATCTCCTCCAAAGATCTCACCAAATTCTATACATTACTGCTTATCATTGCTGGATGGACGTGGTAGTAGCCCCGTTGCTGCACACATATTAAACTAGACCAGAGGAAACCACTGGAGAAAATACTCTAGGGAACAATAACAAGTAAAAGGGGGGATTATGGGCTTGACCTAACCGATTCAGTCAATGGAAAGACTCCCTCTGACTTGACTAGGAGCTGGATCAGGCCCAAAGGGACATATTATTAAACACTATTATACATTTGTTAGCAACAACAACATACTTGGCAATCTATAAGATACAGCATATAAACAACCCCTACCAAAGAATTTATAACCTAAAGGGTATTGATATATGAGATAAGACACATTGGGAGGCCCAGAGGTGGTATTATTTTTGAATTATTTTAACCTCTCCTTTCTCTCTCTTCCTCACCGATGTGATATTGGGACGGAGAGGGCATTGACTGTTATGTCCTCGTGTTTCTGGGCCACTCAGGAGAAGCTTAGCCATCAGAAGGGATTTGAATGATGTGGGAGGGCCCAGTATAGTGGGAATGAGAGATCATTGTATTAATGGAAGAAGGCATGAAGAAGGGATTGGAAAAAGTGCCCATCAGGCTCTGTGTGTGCAGGCCTAAGGGACAGAGAGGATGGTGAGGTTGTCCATGGCAAGGGTGGAAGTGGAGAGGGTCTTGGGGAGGAAAAATAATAAGCTCAGTTCTGGCCATGTTGAGCTTGAGTTGGCTGTGGGCCACCCAGGATGATGTGTCAGAGAGGCAGCCAGGTATGCAGTGCTGGATCTGGGTGTGGAGAGGTAGATTTGTGAGTTATCTGTAGGGATGGTAGGTAAATCCATGTGAATGGATGAGGTTACCTAAGGATAGGGTACATTGGAGGAATGGGTGGAGGAACTGCTTGGAGCAAAAAACTAAAATACCTAAGGTATGTACCTCTTGATATTTTGCTTATGAGTTGTTTGTCTGTTTAATATTTGCCTGTCTGGTCTATTTTAGATTACAATCTCTTTGCGTCAGCAATGTTCTTTTCTTATGTCTACACAATGCCTAGCACACAGACCACAATATGGCACTATCATAATGATGTTGCTGATGATGATAAAGTTGTAGAGAGAGAAGATAGTCAGCTCTTTGCGACAGGCAGGGCTGGATTACCCAATAGGCAGACTAAGCACATGCTTAGGGCACCAGCAAAGCAGGGGGGACCAAAAAAAGAGAGATTTTTTGGGGGAAAAAATTTGATATTTGATATTTCAAAAAAAGCATAGAAGTAGTCATCATGGGAAAAATCAGAACTTTGTTAGACTTCCTTACACTCCACTCCACACTCAGAGACTGACCCTTCTTCTACTGATGAAACAAACACCATTCCAGAACATGTGGATGTGTCAGAGACTGTAACTGATCATCCTACTCCTGGTGGTAAAACAGACATTGTTCTAGAAGGTGTGGATGTGTCAGAGACTGAACCTGCTCATGCTGTCAATAACAGGAGAGAAGATCCTGGTATGTGGGTTGATTTCAGTACTGATGATGTAGCTTACTGGATAGATCGTGGACCAAATGACTGTCAACACCACACTGGGCCATTTGAGAAATCACGTCGGACTTTTACCAATGGCAAACAAACAAGATATTGTCCACAAAAAATATTTTTCGGCATGAAAGTGAATGGTGAGAAATACACTCGAGAATGGCTACTGTATTCACCATCAACAGGATCTTGCAAACTTTTTGCATATAAACCTTCAACATCCCGGTTTGCTGCAGATGGATTTAGCGACTGGCGGAATACTGTTTTAATTGAACAACATGAAAATAGCACTATTCACTGAGATTCAATGTTGACATATTTAAATCGAAGACAGGGCTTTGGATTGACACAAAAATTGGAAGAACAAATTAAAGGGGAGCGTGAATATTGGCAACATGTCTTGCAGCGTGTTATAGCTGTTATTCAAACATTAGCTGAACGTGGTCTGCCTTTCCGGGGATCAAATGACACATTTGGATCATTGCAGAATGGAAATTTCTTGGGATTGTTGGAGCTTGTGACTCAGTTTGAACCATTTTTAGCAGGCCATATCTCAAAATATGGGAATGCTGGCAAAGGTAACCCATCATACTTATCCAAGACAATATGTGATGAACTCATTGGTCTAATGAGTGACAAAGTTCGTTCAGCTATTGTGGATGAAATAAGTACTGCTGAGTACTTCAGTTTATCTGTCGATTCTACACCTGATCTTTCACAAATTGATCAGTTGAGTATTGTACTAAGATATGTGTCTCCCACAGATGGAAAACCAGTTGAATGATTTATAACATTCCTCAATTTGAAAAGCCACACTGGTGAAGAAATGGCAAATCAAGTACTGCATTATCTGTGCCAAGTTTGCAAAATAGATTTCTCAAAGTGCAGAGGTCAATCTTATGACAACGCTGCCAACATGTCAGGGCGTTATCAAGGAATGCAGAAGAAGCTTTTAGAACAGAACAAATATGCCAGATTCATATCAAGTGCTGCACACTCTCTCAATCTTGTTGGCCACAGTGTTGGTGATTGTTGTCCGGTGGCAGTAAGTTTTTTCTCAACAGTCCAGTTACTTTATACATTTTTTCTCTGCCTCAACACACCGATGGGCAGTTCTTAAAGCATATTTGGGCAATGATCGTGTGTTGAAATCTCTTTCTAATACTGGGAGGCACATGCAGTGGCAACAAGTGCAACTCTGGAGTCCTACTCAAAGATTGTGGATGCATTAGAAAGTATAGCTGAAGACCAATCACAAAAGGGAGAAACTATGCGAGAGGCAGAAAACATTGCAAACAAGATGCAAGAACTAGAGTTCGTATTCATGTTGACCATGTGGAATGAAATTTTACAACACTTTTACCCCACAAGTCAAGCTCTCCAAGAAAAAGAATTGGAATTGAAAACATGTGCAGACCTCTGTCAATCATTAGCAGACCACTTACACACTTTGAGGAATGATTTTGAAAGATCTGAAGACGTATCAAAAGATATCTTGCCTGATACTTACTACAAAGAAGCCCAGTCCCGCAAGCGAATCAGAAAAAAACAAGCAAATGACAGCAGTGCACCAGAAACAGCACTGAATCCTAGAGACAAATTTCGCGTACCTACTTACTACGCTATAATTGATACACTTGAAGCTCATATGAGGAGGAGAGGTGACGTGTATAAAGAAGTATCAAGTAGATTTTCTTTTCTAAATGATATGGACTTATCTGACGAACAATATTCACAAGGTTCCCAAAACTTGCTGACTCATACCCTGTTGACTTGAATATGAATCTCTGTGGAGAAGTACGGCAGTTCCACTGTTATATGCGCGCAAAGTTTAATGAAACAGGAAAAATGAAATTCAGTCACATTGATCTTCATGACACAATGTTGAAAGACGGAATACAATGTGTATTTCCAAATGTAGAGATCGCACGATGTATTTTTCTCACATTGATGATTACTAACTGCTCTGCAGAACACTCTTTTTCTCAGCTGAAAAGAATAAAAAACCTGCCGAGAACAACAATGTGTCAAGACAGACTTGATTCACTTTCCCTATTGTGTATGGAAGCGGACATGCTTCTTCGAGTCAGCTTCGATGAACTTATCCAGAATTTTACAATCAGAAAATCTAGAAAGAAGCTATTTTAATTTCAGCATACATGTAAGTTTTGTGTCATTTTGAAAAATAAAATTTTATTTTACAGTATTTTTATAATCCGGCCCTGGGGACAGGGAATGTCTTCTATTCTGTTTGTACAGCACCCAGCACAATGAGATCTTGATTTGGGCATCTGAGAATATTATTTATTATTATCAGTGTCCAGCGCCTAGTGGGTTGAGCCACTTTTAGAGATTGAGGCCAGATCCTCAGCTGGTATAAAACAGTGTAGATCCATTGATTTAAATGGTGTTATGTCAATTTCCACCAGCTGAGGACATGAACTCGTGGGGCTTATAATCACAGTTGCTGCAGCACTGTGGATGTTAGGTGTGTGTCCCTGTACGCCTGAAAGGCATGCCTTTGAACTGGCACCCAGGAAATGATTGGCTTCAAAGGGTCTGCTTCATTAAAAAAATAAACTATAGAAAAACTTTATTTCTGTCCTGAGTTAAAAGAAAGAGGCTGCTGATTTAGGGCCTGATCCATCTCCCAGTGATGTCTAGCATAAAACTTACACTGACTGCAATGGGAACGGAATTGAGCTCTTAAGTCTGCAAGTGGCAAATATCATCCTGATCACTGGATCTTTCAGAAAAGCTCCCCTTTCCCCTGTTTTTCCCTTCCATGCACTCATGAGAACAGCAGCCTATATCCAAGTGCTTTTGAAACCGACTCCGCTTTCATACACTCACTAAACTATGTAACATTTATACAATCCAGCCGGCTCTGTCCCATAACTCCAGGCAATTCTTAAAGAAAGGGAGATAGCATCAGTATCACAAACCCAGTCTCACATCATCTGCTTTCACGCTCCAACTACCTTAGTGTTTATAGATCATATATCCCAACCACTTCAATTCAGCTTGCAACTGGTTTTCAAGTCTGCAGGCTACAGGAAAAGATATAATGGGCCATTCAGCTAGAATAAGGAAAAATAAAAAAAATTTACATACACAACCCCGTATTTGTTTACTGTCCTGATCCTTCTATATTTCTCATCTGCAATTTGGGGTTTATCTGAGCTATCTTTAAACATAACTAATTGGCAGTTTACCTTTAATTCTTGACCATCTTAAAACCCACAGTGGAAATGTCAAGTGACCTATAATGTCGTTTGGAAATTTGTTGGGCATATTTTCTAAGGTAGCTTTCAGTGCTATATTATTAGAGGGGGGAATTCATTGCATTCACTAGCCTATAGTAATAAAAATCCCTGCCAGTACAGGATACAGCACTTTAACCCAAGGATTTCACGATACTTTAATAAATACACATGAACCCACCCAGCCTCTGATAGATATTATTATCTAGGGAGAAATGATTATGTCTATTTTGCCCTGGGGTAGGTAGAGACGCAAAGGGCTGGACCAGCACCATGCAATCCAGCCTGAGTAAGGGAGTAGCAGCCTAGCTCCTCTAGCAGGGCAGGGTCTGTATCGTGACTGAGATTCAGTCCTTCTCCAATGCGGAAGGAACCATTCTTCAGTGCAGCTTACTTACCCCTCTGTGCCAATTCAGCTCGTTGGTCAGTGCATTTGGAAAGGGCAGAGCCAATGCTCCACCCACTCCCAACCCACCTTGGACTGGGGGGAATGGCAACTTGGTTACTCTCCCTCCTACGTTGCTGCCTGCAATACGGGTAACAAGGGCATGAAATGTGGCTCCTTATACCCCGTTACTCCCTGCACAAGTGAACACTGAGGGTCACGATCTGTTCTAAAGAGTTGAAGTGACTTGTCCAAGTTCACACCAGTCAGATGTAGAACCAGAAATAGAGCCCAGGAGTCCTGGCCCTCAGTTCTGAGCTGTAACTCCTAGACCAATGACGACCCTTCCCTTTTATTTGCTTTTACATCTTTATGCTAGTCTCCTTACGCTCTGCTGAACTCTCCACACCTGATCCAAACCACACTGAGGCCAAGAGAAAGACTCCACTCACACTGCAAGCTTAGGGGGGAAAGATTTACCATCCCTAAAATTATCAGCATGATTCAAGAAGCCAAAATGTTCTACTGCTAAGTAAAATGGTTAAAAATACAACATTTTGCATAGGGATGTCTCATTTCTGCAGCTCTACTAATTTCATAGCAGGCAAGAATATGTATAATGGGCAGGTTGCTAGATGTCTTTAGAGGTAACGTTTCTTACGTTGTTTGTCAGGACTTTGATCAAGCGCCAGACAAATAACACACTGTACCCAAAAATGGCTCAGAACTCAATTTATCTTGAATGACAGTTGGGACTTAGGTGTGGTTTGTTTTGAGAACCATTTGCAAAGAGTTTAAGTGGTTGGAATTTTTCACCAAACAAATTTCTCCGGAAGCAATCTTGTTATTTAGGGTGTTCTTTTATTTTTAATTGGACAATGCTTTGTCATTTACTTAATGACTGGAGCCAATAGAAATGTGTAGATGTTTTGGGCATGTCTGCAGGGTACAGTATGGGGCCTATACTCTGCTGCTATTATTTTTAAAAGCACAAATAAAATAAGCACATAGATTTACGTACATCTGACTCTCTGGGGTTTTTCATTTAGTTTAGATCACTTTCTGGAAAAATACATCTTGTAGCTCAAACTAGTAAGAGATTCATATCCTCTGTGGATCAAGCACAGTGTGAGACACGCAACACACTGAACAGTGCGGAACATAAACTCTTCAGGTCAGGGGCTTTC
This sequence comes from Eretmochelys imbricata, assembly GCF_965152235.1. NCBI lineage: Eukaryota > Metazoa > Chordata > Testudines > Cheloniidae > Eretmochelys > Eretmochelys imbricata. The sequence continues at coordinate 16,120,245 of NC_135572.1, forward strand.
TTTTTACTTCCAAGGATGTGGTCATTGTTAAACAAATAATTTTAAAAAGCCAGTGAAGTTACACCAGAGATGGATTTGACCCCAGGTCAACACTAATCTACCACAAATGTATAAGGACCAAGAGCAAGGTTCAGCTGGTGTGTGAGTGAGTGTGTGTGTAATAACAATACAATGAAGAAATGCCACGACAGGTATCACCGAGTTGTTCACAGTGGAGCTCTCCTAATCAATACTGACAGGCCACTCCACCAAGAAAGGGAAGGCTGGTTTATGGGAATAGGACTGCTAGAGAAGAAATGGAAAATAACAAGGACCGAATGTAATAAATATCGTACTGTATGTATTGTAAAAGTGGCAGTTAAAGTATACTAGGTATGACAGGAAGATCTGTACCTTGCCAAGGAATTTTGTCATTTAATCATATTGCAGATAAATGGCTTTTAAACTATTTGGTTTTGAATGTCTAGAATTGAGAATTAATCTAAACAGAATCAAATTTTATAGTAGACACCAGGGCCAGGTTTGTTTTTCAATAGCTTTTCCAGGGACCCCAGCTGCAGACTTCACCAGATAAACTGAAGACAAAATGGCTTGGAAATTCTGGAAACAGCTCTACAGATCCCTAAGTCGGATTCTGTTAAGAAAACAGAGACTGAATTACCTAAAATACGCACAGGGCTTCAATAATAAACTCATCTTTTTAAGAAAAGCTCCCCAATAAAGCTAGGCAAAATTTGTTGACCAAAACTTTGTTTTGCAAAAAATGAATATTTGGGTCAAGCGAAACATTTGTGTCAATTTTACTGAATTGTTTCAGTCCAGGGGAAAAAAACAACCCCTCCCCCCCAAATCTGAACAAATGAAATGTTTTATTTGGACAGTTTTGAAATGACGCTTACTGATTTTTCAATTCAAAATTTATAAACTTCCATATGTTTTATTTTTTAACATTGAAAACAATAAAAGATACTTGGACTATAAATGAATCATTACATTCAACCCAAAGCAATTTTTATTTTTTGTTACTTTTCAATTCACCTAAAATTTTGGAAAAAATGTGATATTTCCAATTTTTTTGGAATTGCCAGAGAACCAAAAAATCTGTTCTTTGCACAGCTTTCCTCCCCATTTCCCTGGAAGAAGCCATTCTTCTGTAAGAAGTCTGAGTAAATCAAAGTAACAAATCCTTCCCCTCGCTCTCCAGGTGTGGTGGGACCCGAATGAATCAGGCCGGATTAACTGAGCATGGTTTCGGGTGGTGATTTAGGATCTCCTGGCGGCAGTATACATTCACTGTCTGCAATGGAGCCCAACTTGGTAGGGGCTCCCATGGGTTCCTGCACAGTGGGATTTGGGGACTGAGGGGCTGGGCAATGACTGGCAGGGGAAGGAGAGGTGGCAGGGCTGGTGGGTATGCTGCTATACCAGAGGGTCTGAAACTGGGGGGCAGCCCCCTGGGGCACAGAATGTATTCGGGGTAGAGGCATGAGAAGCTTTAGGGGGAAAAAATGTACTGTGCATATTTTATCCACAGCAATGAATAATTAGCAAGGCTGAATCCTCCAGACACATCAGGTGCTCAGATGGTGCTGCACATTTTGATGGATTTTGGTGAAGCTTGCGTAGCATTATACAAAGTCGTTGCCATCTGCACGTGAATCCGTTTGCTGCGAGAGGGTGTGCACATTTCACTGTAAGCATCGACCACCATGGCAGTTTTGCTTTTGCTCTTATGACGCTGAGTCGTTGGCTCTGTTTGAATCAAGGCCTTATTGTTTTGAATATTTAATGAGAATTGCGTGTTGATTTCTTTTATCGGTATATGTGCTTGTGTGGCGGGGTGTGTGTGTGTGTAAACGACTACAGACGCAAAGAAGGGGGCCACAATCGCATAAGTTAGAGACCCACTGTGCTACGCCGATCCAGCAGTTCATTGCTTGCTACCGCGTGAAGACATTGCAATTATGGGGGTGCTGTGGAAACTTCAGCATTGAAACAGCAGCAAGTCTGCTGCTGTTACCCACCCTGTGGGGATGACTCATTCCATCTGTAATCGCTGCATAACACACCCTGGACCAAGGTTTGCTTAGCAATTCAGATTAGTCTGAGGTGGTGCAAAGGGATGGATTTAGCCCCAATAAAGCTGTAATTGCCCAGGAAGCGACATTGCACTGTGTCTCCTTTTAGGGTCTACAGCTTACATTTTTGAATGTGCCTAACAGACTTAGGACTGCAATATAAATCTCATTGATTTCAATGTGACTTGGGCTCCTAAGTCACTTGGGCAGCTCTGAACATTTTTACACCTGTATTCCTTACCAAAGAGTGAACTGATCATTATTATTTAATGCCCAGAGGCCCCAGTCAATGGAGCTCCATTGTTCAAACTCATACAAAGCCATTATTCCTGCCCTGAAGAGCTTATGGTCTAAGGAAACAGATACAACAGAAACCTCATTTGAAGCTTTACTCAAACCTTGCACCTATCAGGAATTAGGGCCTGCAGGCTACAGCTGAGCGTGGGACCAGCTAGCTCCACCTCCCTACTGAACAATGGAGGAATTGCAGCTGGATCACCTGATTGGCCAGACCGCCTGATTGGCTGGAGGAACCACCTAGCATGCTCTTAAGCCCAGCAGCGGCATTAGACAAATGGCTGTTCAAAGCATTCACCCACAGCTGCATTCATTCCTGTGCCTGCTTGTGCCCAGCCCTGCTCCAGCCATGCCTCTCTACAGATGACCCGGTTCTGAGCCTCAGCTCCAATTTCTGACTTTGGCTCTGATCCTAGGCTCTGTCGCCGGGTCTCCGACTCCGGTCCTGACCCTGGGCTCCTGCACCAGCCATGAGGCCTGGTCTCTGACAGCACCAAAGCTGACTATTTATATGCATCAGTGAGTCTGGCAATCTGGAAACGTACGTCCCAATAGAAATCCACTCCGATGGGATTTTTCAGAGCATTTCCTTTGCAATTGCTGAAGCCTTTCACGTTGGTACAAGTGCTCTCTCCTTTTCAGGCCCAGCTCTCACAAGAATGGCCATCCTTGGCGTGAGACTCTCTGGCTAAGCCAGGAGAAGGGAGCAGTAGAAATCTCATGGCAGGGCTTGTTTTCGTGAGGTTGTCAGCTCCGTTTTGCAGCCCCAAGAGTTTTTAAGAAGAATCCAGACTTTAGGGAGCTTATCTCAACCTGACTCAACCGTTTAGGCCCAGAATTTACAACAGCCCCTTCCACTTTAAAGGCTGTCTGAACGTCTTTGTGAGAGACCTCTTCTCGATAGTCTTCAAATCGCTATCAGCCATCTGCTGTTAGAACACATTAAAACACAGACTGGGCAGCTGTCCTGTGCAGATGTGGCATTTCAAGGTGGGTTCAAAACACACACACCCCTGTCTCCTAGGCATTGGTTTGTTCCAAATTAAAACAAAACCAAACCTTCATTCCCTTAGCACTACTCAGCCCTTGACTCTGCATTCCTCTGACCAGAAGGGTCACATCCACCTCCCTTATATGGGCAGGGTGAGTTGAACAGCTGCACCTGCTAGAGAAAATCAGCAGAACCCTGCCACCCTCCCTCCCCATTATGTGGCCATGGGGATGAGAGCAGAGAGGGAAGAAGGAGGCCTTGCAGTAGTTAACATGTTAAGTATCAGGCAACAAAAGAAAGATGCAAGGCAATGCCACTTCCTGAAATGTTGTATTGGGGTACGTGAGTTTGGGGCCCCTGGTTCCATCGCCTTTTGCTCTAGGGTTTCCTTATTATACCAACACTATATCAGGCTCTTTTTGAGGGCAATTGCCTGGGGTAATGAGACAGAAAAAAGAGATGGCCCTGAACCAAAACCCAATATCTGAACATTTCCCACCAAACTTTGGGGAAGTTTGAGGTCAGACCCACATATAGATCCAGTTTGTGGCCGACCCTACCTTTGTAATGGGCCACAGCGAGCCCTCTGCCCTAAGTCCCCCAATATGTAGGAAAGTTTGAATCCAGGGCCACACATGAGCCCGATGCTAATATAAAGCCTTTCGCCCCTAGGTCACTAGTTCAAACCCAGCTCAGGCTGATAGTGACTGAAAGCTGAGCTGTTTAATCTCATGGCTGTTGTGTGGGGTGGGAGATGTGAATTTCCTAGTCTCAGTCTATCTCCCAGTGGATATCACACCACCCCTTATTGGCAGTCTCACCAGAAAGGAGAGGACTGAATGGGCACAAAGAACAAACAGCTCTAAGATGCTGAGAAGGGCTCTCTCTGGGTTAGAGCCATGGCACATTAGTCAAGCAGCAGAGGAGAAGCTTGCACTGGGGAGCAGCGTGGTCCAATGCATAGAGGGGTGGAGCAGGGCATTGCTCTACTCCCGGCTCTGCCAATGACCTTGAGCAAAACCCTTCACTTCTCTGTGCCTCCTTGTATGTATCTGCCTTTGTAAAGCATTTTGAGATCTTTAGCTGATGCTACATGAAAGCTATGTATTGCTGATGCTGTATCTGTTCCCTGGTTAAACAGAGCAGTCTCTGAGGCTGTTCCTTCGACACCTTTCACAAACACAAACACAAAATATTGCTCCAGAGGGTAAATGCTTTACTAGAGATGCACTCTTTTCAAATACTTCCTGTTTCTCCCACCTTGACCCGGGGGAATGTCTTTCATATGGAAGGGGACCTCCCATTAGCATCCATGAGTGAGAGAATATAAATGTATCTGTCAAGTGGTATTAACTGCAGATCCAGCAGTTTGTGACCGTGGGGTCTGATCTGTAAACCACTGAAATCTGCACAATATCACAACATTGATACTTTCACTAACTGATGCCTGCCATGTTCTGCACAGGAGGCAAAAGGCTCTTTGAAGTTGTTGCTTTATTTTTTGAAGAGTTAAAAAAAAAATCACAGCAGGAAATCATTTCTAGCCCCAGGGGATTGCTCAGAATTGGATCCTAAATTCTTTCCAAATTAATAATGCTTAATTTTTATTTTTTTTCTTCAGAAAGGAGAGAAAATACTTAATCTTTTGTGAACAGGAAGGTCGACATCTAAAGGGTAGAACCAAGACACAACTGCAACAATGTCTGTTCTATCAAGCTGAACAGGGAATTTAACAGGAATGGAAATACTGCTGGGCTTTGGGGGCTTTTCCATATATAAATAATACCTTACATATATATATATACATATTGCCTTCAGTTGGAGACCACAAACATTAGGATGTTAGCACAAGGCCTATCCACCACTTACGTCCCACTTAAGCTCTATATTCAGGGGCTGACTTGCTTCCTGGTGCCATTTAAAGTTCAGCATCAGCACGTCTGGATAACTTGCATCCAAGAATTTTAAAAGAGTTGACCAAGGAGCTCTCTGGACCATTAATGTTGATTTTCCATAACCATGTTTATTATGGTAGAGCCCAAGGGCCAACTAAGAATGGGGCCCCATTTGTATCAGGGAAGCCTTGGAATACTGGAGAAATTTGAGAGGACTGGAAGAAAGTTACTGTTGTGCCAATATAAAAGAGTGAATAGGATGAAATGGGTAATTATAGACCTGTCAGCCTGACTTTAATTCTGGTCAAAATAGTTGAACAGCTAATACAGGGCTTAATTCATGAAGAATTAATGGATTACTGTCAATTAACTAGGGTTAATGGAACAAAGATCTTGTCAAACTAATGGTATATTCTGATGAAATTACAAGTTTGGTTGATAAAGGCAATAGTGTTGATGTAATAGACCTCTGTAACAAATTTGATTTGGTACTACATAATGTCTTGATGAAGATATTAGAATGATACAACATTCACATGGCAAACATTAAATGGATTATAAACTGCCTAATAGTTCTCAAAATGTAATTGTAAAACCACAGAATCATGATTGAACAGTTGTGTTTCTAGTGGGGTCCTGCATGGATCAGTTCTTGGCCCTATGCTATTTAACTTTTTTATCACGACCTGGACAAAAACATAAAATCATTACTGATAAAGCTTGCAGATGACAAAAAGATTGGGAGAGTGGTAAAGGAGATAATGAATGGGACAGGTCACGGATACACCGCAATCTGGATCACTTGGTAAGCTAGGCACAAGCAAACAATATGCATTTCAAAATGGCCAAGTGTAAAAAGTGATACATTAGGACAAAAGAATGTAGGCCATACTTACAGGATGGGGACTTTATCCTGGGAAGCAGTGACTTTTTGAAAAAGACTTGGGGATCATGTTGGATAATCAGCTGAACATGAGCTCCCACGGTGCTGCTGTGGCCAAAAGGGCTAATGTGATCCTTGGATGTATAAACAGGGGAATCTCAAGAAGAAATATAGGGGGTATGTTAACCTTCTCTTTGAGAAGCTAAATAGATTAAGCTCACAGAGTCTTTCGCTATAAGGCTCCTAATTCAGTCCTTTAATCATTCTTTTGGCTCTTTTCTGAACCCTCTCCAATTTCCTTTCCAGTGCCTGGCACACTTCTGTATTTGGCACTGGATATTTTTCTAAAAGATATTCTCTAGTTCAGTCTCAGCTATTGGATTTGAAGCAGGATTTAATTCCTGGGAGGGCTATTGTCTGTGTTAAGTAGGAGGTCAGAGTAGGTGATCAGAATGGTCCCATTTTGGCCTTAAAATCTATTCATTTAAGAAAATGAACCCAAATGTATTGTTATTTTTATATTTAAAAAAATCTCATTATTTGGTTCCTGATTTTTGAATGCTGGACAGCAACACTGGTGCATAAAACCAACTTTTGGGCCAATTTCTAACCTCAGAGGTGTTAAATGTGCAAGATCCTCCGGGAGATCAGTGTTGTCTCAAGAGTAAGAGATGTCTCCTCACTGTCAATACGTAACAGTCCAAGCAGACTAGATAGAAAATTAGCTTCATTCACAGGGAGGCTGTTCAGGTCACGCTAATGATTCCTGAAGCAGTTATTCCCCCACCATCACTACCACCTCCATACACACACACCCTACGTTTTCACTAACTCTGATTAAATTGGCAGCATGTCCTCTGCTTTTCTTACATACACTCAATGCTGATGTTAGTGCACAGACCTTATTCCCCCGCACTCCCTTCCTGCAGGGAATGTGAATTTCTAAGTGGTGTGTAACAGCCCATTTCAAAGGAGATTTAGTTTACACAGGGGTACCTGCCCAGTAGGCTAGATGATGGCTCCAGATGAGCCTGCTAGGCCTGTTTCAGCTTGAAGGTGTGCCTCTGTTCATGTTTCACGTTGCAGTTTAATCCTCGTGGCACCTCACGCCCCCAATGTGGAGCAGCAGCCGCCACTGTCCGAAGGTAGAGGGGAAAGAAAAGAGCAACGGAATGTGGAATGCGCTGAATGGATCTGAAAACCCAGTCCAGGCCCAGATTCAAAACACTCCATCACTGGCTGCTGATTTAAAAGTGTGTTTAAAATGTCCTGTTCCATGCAACTTGATTTTTTGGCTGAAAACACAATGGCTGCCATGTCTTGCCGGATAAGTCACTGCAAATCTAGCACTTTGCTCGTCACAGTTGAAGCACTTTGAGACACCAGTGGAGTATGAAAGGCAAGGAACTAGAGGCAAGATCACCAGGCTGCTGCTGCTCGTTAGCTTGTCTACTCTTGAGTCATTCTCTAGATTCCCTTAAGCCAGAAAAAGGGCAGCTCAATATTTTGTAGTGACTCTGTAGGAATCTACATTTGTTCACTCTGAGTGAGGCTTATCTCACATGAGCTCACTTTGCAACTCACAAGATGGTTATCTTTTTCCAAGCTTCCAGGGCGTAAAACTTACCGTTAACTCCTGCTCTGACCTAACATTTCTAACCATGGTGTCTGTAGCAGCCTGCCTGGAACTGGGAGGGAGGAGCACAGGTTGCAGTAGGGAAGCATTTGGAGGAAACTTCAGGAAGTCAGTCCAAGTGCACATGACTGTAATGCTAGCTCCAGTTGCAGCAAAATAGTTCTCTTAATACACAGTCGGTTTAATTTTAAAAACATGGAGTCCTCTCATGTTATTAACCAGCATGTCATGCATGCAGTAGTGTGAGAGCAGCGTGGCACCCTCTGTATGGCAAATACAAGAGGCAAAGTGGCTGAGGACAGGTTGCTTATAACCTCTCCTTACTGTAGAAGCACCATATGCATCAGGCTAGTGCTGACTGCAAGGTACGGCACCTGCTTGCTGAGGGACTGGACTTGTCACCTGATCAGTAGGCCATGCTTCCTGGGCAACATAGACCTTCTTTCCCCGCTGCCCGAGTCATCACATCTGCGCAAAGTTGGAAAATGCAGCCATTCTAATTCAGAGCCAGCACCGTGCAGGTGGGGCGCTGCCCCTCCTCCCAAGTGCACTAGCATTCCTGCAACACCCCCTCTTCCAGCAATGGGGCCCTTGGGAAAGAAACTGCAGGGGGGAGCCAGCCAGGGGCTGAAGCTGACACAGCAGCTGCAAAGAGCAGTTCTAGCAGGGAACCATGGCCTTCTGCAGTTTTCACACTGAACATTCTCACCCCCCGCCCCCCCCCGTGCTGATTGGCTATTCTCCCCAACTCCTCCCACCCCCTTCCTCTTTGTCTCCAACCCCCTCCTTGTCTTTGCCCGTCCATCTAGCTAATCCCCTCCTAATATAACCCATGGAAAGAACTTAAACAACAAAACCAAAAGCTTACAGCATTAACATGAGTTCAGTCATCGCATTTTCCCTTTCCCCTGCCCTGGACCTGTCTTACCTATTTAGATTGTAAACTCCTCGGGCAGGGATTGTCTCTTATTCCGTATCTGTACAGCGCCAAGCACAGTGCGGTCCTATTTTCAGTTGGCACTACCCTAATAGACACAGTAAGTAATAATAATTTGGTAGCCGTACACACAAGATACATGGCAGTGGGGAATCAGGTCCATGGTGAGCAAGCCCTCTGGCTAGCCTCTCCTCCTAGCAGCCTCTTGAGCATTATGTCCTGCTCTTTGCAGGGGAAGTAGAGACTCCTTAACCCCACTCCTTGTGCATCACTCTTACTGGAAATAAGGAGTCAAATAAACTTTGATGGGGCCACAATTTTACCCAATACATTCAGCTGAAAATTTTCACCTGGTTCCAATCCTACAGGTTTCACTGGGCAACTAGCACAAGGAACAGAGCAACAGATCTGTTAGTTCTACTGGTCCCAGGGCTACAGTTCCTATAAGTAGAAACAAAGAGAGAAGAAACCTGATATAGACAAGCTGGAGGATTCTACGGGAGTCTGTTGGAATTTCAGCTAGGAAAGGAAGCATTTGGCCCTGAGCCTGGCCATATGAAAATCTAGCTGAGTTCTTTCTGCCTCTTATATCACGCTGCTGATCAAAGTCCTATGCTCCAAACCTGGCAGACGGCTTTGTGTATGATGCATGAACTAGAACAGGATCTGGTTCCCTTTCGTGCAGCTTTTGCGGCTCTGCAGTGCTAGCAGGAGCAAAGGTCGTCAATGAATGACTGTATATGCTGAGGACACGGAAGCAGGGCTGTTAAACTGTGACAGTTTCAATGAGGGAGCATAAAGAGAGAGAGACAGATTTCAAATGTTGTGTTGAGAGACACTGTAAAATCCTGCATCAGAAGAGGAAGGTATTTTAAAAGCTGCCTTGAAATGAGTGAGATGTTGCAGGACTGCAGTAAGACTCAATCCAGGATGCACTGTAAAAGGGCCCAGATCTTTAAAGCTAATTAGGTGTTGCTGCGCTCAGCATCGCAGCACTGACCTGCTTTAGGAGCCTAAATCTCATTTACAGAAGGGTTCTAGGCATGTAGGAATTTAAATCCCTCAACTGTCAATGGAATTTAAATGCCTAAGTGCCTAAATCCCCTTTAAAAATAAGATTTAGGCCCCTAAATCTGTTACACACTGTGGTGTTGAGTGCAGCAATGTCTAAATAGCTTTAAAAATCTGGGCCTCGGAGATCATTTATGGTGAATAAGAAGATTTTTACAGTCACTTTTCTAATCAGAACTGTGAGGCGCAGAAGTTTACTAAAATCTGTTGCTTCTAAAAGGACACTAATAAGAGAAGAGAGCCTGAAAGCAGCAGATGCCACATGGTATCTGTAAAATAACGAGGGGAGATGAAAACACAGTGGAGGGACTGCTCTCGGAAGGGAAACTGTCACCCGTGGAGTAGCACTTGTAGCTCTTCAAACCAAGGTGCAAACCTTGGCTGCCTGAAGACAAGCAGAGAGCAGGAGGGGACTGGGGTCTCTGCACTGCTGCTTCCTCTGTGGTTAAACCAGTGTCACGTATCTCAAGCATTCAAAATCATTAGTCAGGCCCAAAATAATCGTGACATTGGCTTATAAATCATGAGATTTTAAAAACTAATAAATGTTGGGTTCTTTTTCTTTGCATCCTAGTTTCTGAGCCTTGACGGTGTGCTCAATTCACATTTTCAGGTCTCTGCAACCAGGAAGGCTAGAAACTTGCGTTTTTCAAACAAAATGAAAGCTGAGGTTGTCACACAATCAATTGTTTCCAGGAGCTGGGGCTTTAAGGAAAACACCAAGGATAAAATCCTGATCCCACTGAAGTCAAGGTGATTTTTGCCATTGATTTGCATGGGGCCAAGCTTTCACCCCAGATGTCACAAGACTCACGATAAAATCACAAGAGTTGGGAACACTGCCAAAAATGTTCACTTTCAGGGCAAGATTATTCCACAGATCTGAGCCCAAGTTCCGCTTTTGTCCAATTCCCCACTTGGCTGTGGATTTCCCAGGTGACCTTCGTCTCTCTGTGCATCCACTCCTCCTGCTGTAAAAACAGCATAACACTGCTGTCGCCCACCTTTTCTCCGTCTTATCTATTCAGACTGGAAGTTTTTCAGGGCAGGGAGGGACTTGTCCTATGCGTTTGTAGAGTGCCAAGCACAGCTGGATCCCAATTCAGTTAGGGCCTCTAGGTACTGTTGTAATACACCTAATAAATAATAATTATAAAGTTCCTAGGTGGGGTGGGGATTGGGATGGTCTCTCCGTTTGGTGGCTTCACAGGCTAGGAATGAAACACCTGTTTTGTACTGAACTAAGCCCTCAACCGGGTGATTTTCTCCTTGCAGCTGCTAAAGCAAACTGCGAGCACTCATCAAGGATTTCTTTTGTTTTGACTTGCTTCCCACAGATCAAAACTTTACAGGGCTGGTTCCTGATGAAAATGTGCCAGATGCTGAGTGAGACAATAAAACCTAGCAACAGCAACACTTCTGTTTTCTTTCTTTGCTTCCCCCCTCCCCTCACCCCCCCATAGATTACCAGGACATGCCAGGAGTTATAACAAAGAGATTTATGATGAACTAATTTCCAGTATGATGAATTCTTACACTTAACCCCCTTAGTGCTGGGATACAGTGCATACACCGGAGCCTGGGGGAATTCAGATGCTACGGTGTCCTTGATATTATCTATATGGATCTTGGAGTCACCAGGAGCAACAAATCTGGGGGGTTTCAGGTCCATACTGCGTGGAAGGTCCCCTAAGTGGTCTGTACCTGAATCATAGAATATCAGGGTTGGAAGGGACCTCAGGAGGTCATCTAGTCCAACCCCCTGCTCAAAAGCAGGACCCATACCCAATTAAATCATCCCAGCCAGGGCTTTGTCAAGCCTGACCTTAAAAACTTCTAAGGAAGGAGATTCCACCACCTCCCTAGGCAACGCATTCCAGTGTTTCACCACCCTCCTAGTGAAAAAGTTTTTCCTAATATCCAAACTAAACCTCCCCCACTGCAACGTGAAGATCCGTCCTTATCCTTGCAGACCATGTGGATGCACTGGTGGGCTCCGGCTTCTGTCACTGAGGCACTACTCCACCTCCTCTTTTCTTCTGGCTTTTACCTTTTTCTGGGATCTTGCCCAGTCTGTGTTCTAGCAAGTGGCCTGTGGGGACCAGCTGAGCTATAATAGGTGATGCAGGCGAAGTCAGGTCTAACATCACATCATGCCTGGTACTAGTTTTGTTGACAGAGAGCCGTGCCTTCGTCTGCAATAGCTTGAGGCAGTTGTCTTCTGCTGCCTTGAGTATGAGTGTTTTGAGGGAGCTGGTAAAGGACACCTGGCATCTTAGACGAAGAGGAATACTAACCAGTTCTGCTGCTGCCACCGCTCATCGTCTCCAAACCCTGCAATAGCCAGCACATTCCAGAAGAAAAATTAGGTACCAGTCAGGTGCCACAGCATCTATTCTCCACAGCACCTGTCCAGAGCCATCAGTAATCATGTCCACTTACAACAGGTAACCCTCTAAAGGGTCGAAGTTCTAATTTCTTTTGGGCTAATTGAAAATCAGATGCCATTACCCTTGCTCATCCTGAATAATACCTCACCCCATGCATAGTCCCATTGCCTTCAGTGGGGCACTTCCTGAGTAAGGCGCTGTTCAACGTGAGGAAGGATTTCAGAATCTGGCCCCTCTTCTGCAAAATTGGACGGTAAATCATCCAAGAACAGGATCTCTCCTGAGAGTGATGATGCTTCCCACTTCCAGTCACACCTGGAAATTCTGGGCCAACCCCTGAAGACCTTATTTGGTTTTTATTCAGACCCTTACTCAGTTAAAACTCCCAATGACTTCAGTAAGGCAGGACTGGATTAAGACATAGACACTATAGGTCCATGCCTAGGGCCCAAGCTCCTGGAGTCATGTTATTACATCAGAATGTCAGGGGTTGTCTACATTAGCAAGTTTTGCCATTTGAATGATACTGCTAAAGCAGCAAATCCTCCTTAGTGCGGACATAGCTATATGGGTATGAAAGCACAGGCACTGAGTTTCTAATCCACCGGGAGGTGTTCCCCCCCAGGCCCCTCCCCCACTCCATTCCTTCCCCCAATACCCCATCCTGCCTCTTCTTGCCCCCTCCCTGCTCAGTTCCTCCCCTCTGTCCCCTCCCCCCAGCACCTCCTGATGCCACAAAACAGCTGTTTCGTGGCAGGCAGGAGGATCTGGGAGGGAGGGAGGGGAAGGCGCTGATTGGCGGGGCCCACTGGGGGGCAGGAGGCGCTGGGAGAGGGAGAGACATTGATGGGGGCGCTGCCAGTGGGTGCTCAGTATCCACCATTTTTTTTCCATCAGTGCTGCAGCCCCAGGGAGTCAACACCTATGTTTGAAAGTGCTTATACCAATGTAGCTTAATCCTAGTTCTGGAAGCAGAAGCTATACCGGTATAAGTCACATTTATTCGAGTGGGCATGTGTCCACACTAGGGCTTATACTGGTAAAATGACATCAGTAACTGATCGCACCCCTAACCAATATCATTTTTTTCTAGTGTAGACCAGGGCCTCAGCTTTAAGTTCCCAACCCTCATGGCTGTAAAGAAGAGCTTGAAAACGTGATCCAAGTTTAACCAATGCAGTGGTGTCTGCCTGAATTTGCAGACAGCCTGAAATAATAGCTTGGAGAGGTATGAACAGTCTTTGTGTGTCTCAGCGGGGGTTGACTCCAAGACCCAGTGCTCTAGAGGGCCCCATCAGCACTACTCCGGCAGAGGAGTCTGTGTCTGGCAGGTGGAGAGGCGTGCAGTGGGTCCATGCAGCAGGGCTGGGTAAAAGCAGAGCATGGACTTCAGGATTTGACCCACTCTCAGGGTGCCATTTCTTGTGGCAATGCTGCACTTTGTGCTTGGGTTCGCGGTCAGGAGGCACGAGGGAGAAAAAAAAAACCCATGTTCTGAACAGTTCAGAACTTTTAAGACAAGTTCCATTTGGCTCTGGTTCTGGAGACAGATGTCGATTTGGACGTGTTTCAGGCACCCATAGGTTGTAAGGCCAGGAGTGACCCTTAGATCATTGAGTCTGGCCTCCTGCAGAAAACAGGCCAGAGAATTTCACCCAGTTACTCCCGCGTTGTTTGTTCCTAACCCACTGGCCCCATCCTGGACTGCCCACCTGCTCCATACTCCTCCGTGGACTCGGTGAAACAGCAGCAGCTGCTGGGTACTTGTCCCTGCCCATACAGAACTGTGAGAATTGTCCAAACAGAGAAACTGCTCCACACAAATCATCCCATAAACACTTTCGGGACTCTCTGTGATGCTATTAGAAGACTCTTCAGGAGTAAATTGAGACCAGGCAGCTACTGTTGGATCCTCTTTCTCTCCCCCACCCCCGTTTTCCTTCCAGTGGTCTTGGTTAGTGCACTGGGTGCATGACTGTGCTGGGACACTCCGCTTGCTCCTTTGCTGTCCAACTCGCCCCGTGAAATAAGGTGGTCTTCCCTGCTGATTCCAGCCAGCGGTTGCCAACTCCGCAGACCCCAGTGGTTAAAGCCAATTCTTCTGCAGCCAGCTCCCGCAAAGCATCGCTCCACATGGCACAGGACAGGGCAAGAGGCAGGCTCTAGTCTACCTGTGTGACTGGCACATGCGACCGAGCCATGTGGTGTCTGTTCCTTTGACCACATGACTCGGTTCCCCAGTGAGCTGTGTGGAAAGGCTATGGGCCATAGCTAGGGCACGGTAGGCCACAGAGGTCCCTCGGGGTGCTGTTGGGAATGAGATCAAAAGCTGAGTGCCTCCAAATGGGGCAGAGGTGGCAAATTTTCAAAACTGGCAGCAAAACTCCTTCCCAGACAGAGGCCCTCTGAGGGGAAAAGCCTGCCAGGAAGGTTGATGTGGTGGTGCAAAGCGGCCACAGCCTCCTTTATATCCAGGGAAGCTGCACTGTCTCAGATGTGGGAGGCGTTGGTTCAGAAGGGGGTATTGCCAGGAGTCCCTGCCTTCCATGACTGCTACTGTGAACAACCCCTGCATATGGGCAGAGGGCATGGGGCCAGGATTCAGCCCAGAGCCAGCCACACAGGGGCTCTCGGGGGTGAAGTTATCATTAAAAGGAGCTGCTAGCTCTGTAAAAAGAAAAAAAATGCACAGGCATGATAGATGCTTCTGTCTTTCACCCTCCCACCTCTATGCCCTTTCTCCTGCTGCTGCCCCCTGAGTGGTGGGGCTTTAATATCAGAGGTAGGCTCAGTGATGCAGGGAGGGGTGTGCTTTTGTGTGGAACGGCCAAAGAGAAATAGACAAAGAAGGTATTATATGATTATATATTGTGAAGGCAATATAGTATATCACTTAGACTGTGAGGTCTTTGGGGTAGAGGCTATCTTTTGGTTGTGTGTTTGCAAGGTGCCTAGAACAATGGGATCCTGGTCCATGACTAGGTCTCCTAGGCACTACTGCAATACAAATAATCAACACATTATATATTGTATTGTATTACTACTGCCGAATGCAGAGCAAAGCCTGTAGTTAAGGTTGCCTGACACATCCGACTAAGTGCCTGTTTTTAACCATTCGACTTTAACCATTTGGGCTGAAATTTTCACTGTCGAATCTCAGCCTCAGACTGAATTTTATTTTATTATTTTTATTAAGTTTCAGCAAAAAGAATAAAGGTTTCAGAACAAGCAACTTCACTTCTGGCTTTTCCTGACTCCTGAATGTGTGTTTGGCTTTGCAACATTAATGTCTTTTAATATTCTGTTTTTGTAGGAAACATTGATTAGGTTAGATCAATCCCTGCATACATAGTCTTGGTGATACACAGAGACAATAAACATTGATTGTATGGAAGACTAATGAATTACCAAAATCTAGAGTGGTCACTTCAAAGTATAACAAATGCGTGCAGTTACACAATTGGGTCTGAGATTACAGACTGAGGAAAATCTCTCTGCTTTCACAAAAAGAAAAGGAATACTTGTGGCACTGTATTTTTCACTGCATGCATCCGATGAAGTGAGCTGTAGCTCACAAAAGCTTATGCTCAAATAAATTGGTTAGTCTCTAAGGTGCCACAAGTCCTCCTTTTCTTTTTGCGGATACAGACTAACACGGCTGCTACTCTGATCTCTGCTTTCAGGTTTCAAAAATCTTTCACTGACTCTACAACAAGATTTTAATGACTTGGAATAAATCTCTTTATGATTAAATCGAGAGAATGGAATTCAGAGCTTTGAATGTGAGAGATTTATTTCAGTTCTGTTCAGTTCCCATCCATCTCTGGAATGTCCCTGAATCTGCACTGCTAAGAAGAGCAGCTACATCTCCCACTAATTCTTCTTGACAAATGGTAAATTGCTCGAAGGGCTCAGAAGGTGGAGGAGATTATAAAAGTCCTTCTTGTTTAAATTAAGAGTGGAGCTGTGTGATCAATTATTATTATTAATAATGCTTTACATTTCTAAAGCACCTTCAATCCCGCTGAGCTTTAGAACCTGAAACTGACCTACCTGAAGAAATCCATCAACCTCATATCCCTTGCCACCTGCTACAGATTATCTCTGCATGTCAGAGACAACTCTATCCCTCTTCTTCTCTCCATGTCAAGGCCAACACAGACTGAAGGCCAACGCAGTGGCAATCTAAATTGCAGGCTACCAGTGGAGAGTTCAGGCTAGCATCCCACAGTCGTTCCCCTGAGGGAACATTCACGTGACTCACTGTGTATCCCTCACAAATCACATGTACACAGAACAGTGCTGCAATATGCTAATACTGTGCCCTTGCTTTCTTGAGAGGAATGAGTCTTCTGAATAAGGCACTGGCATAAGATGCAGGAGAGCTGGGTTGTGTTTCCTGCTGCACCACAGATTTCTTGTGTGGGCAGGTCACTTAATCTCTATGTGCAGGAATAATAACGATATTGTCTCTGTATGTCTTGTATATTTAGCCTGTAATCTCTTTAGTGCAGGGACTGCACCTACTGTACAATGCCTGGTGCAATGCGGGATCTCAGCTGTAGTTCCTAAGCGCTAATGGAATAGAAACAATAAATAATTCCCTCTTTTTAAACAATGTTGAAAGATATTAAGATCACTGCAGTAACAAAAAATGTTTAAAAGAACCAGGGAATACATTATTTTTTGTTTGTCTTTTTGAAAGCCTAACTCTTCAGTTAATATATATGATCTGCATTAAACATGAATCTCAGAACAAAAGTGAATCCTCTTGGCTGAACTCTGGAACAGCTTTACATTCATCAACCATGTCATGTTTAAATAGACAACATGGGCAAATACAATAAGAGGCTATTATTTACCAGTAGTAAATTTACTCCCTTCTATTGTCCACATGTGGTGGTTTTCTCTTGGGAAAAGTTCCCTTGACTCTCTTTGATCCTGATCTCCAAACCAGCCCAGACGCTGTGTAAATCCATGCTCCAAAATAGTGAACTTTCAGCTCTTTTAAAGGGAGGCATAGGGTCAGTTCTGAACAGCTCTGTTTTCACTAGTCGGAATAAGGGCTGATATAAGTGGAGTATTAATTATTTGGATGAAGTCTCAAGCCCAGTAATAAATTACTGAGATGTTAACTCTTCGTGTGGGTCTTTAGATCTCATTGCTCGCAGAAAGTTGACAGAATGGCTTGTCACAGAGCGACCTCATGTCAAGTTGGATGGAGACTTGACAACATCTGGGACTTTCTACACAGTCAAGGTCCCATGAGCAGAGCTGGTCAAATAGTATGCAGTGAATACATTATTCAAAGGTTTCACCATTTTCCAGTGAGTAATTTATTCACTGAATCTTCTTTTGCTTTATTTATCGAGCTTTTCCCATGACTCCAGCTTGCTCTTCCTCCCATTACACACCAGAATTCTGCAGCAAGCATCTTTCTAGAATTCAGAACTGCCCAGTTCTTTTTTAGCAGAGTTGGGCTTAAGCCACAAAGTTCACATCTGAGTCTGCCCATAGTTCAAGGAACTAGGATCCATCTTGCAGAAATGGACCTGAGTAACAAAACATAAACCAAGGTCCTGATCCTGCAAACATCTTGGTGTGTGCTTAATGTGACTGTTCCCATCCAGTTAAATGGGACTGTTCAGAGGTGTAACGTCACTCAGGGTAGGTCTACGCTGCAATGTAAGCCAACGGTTAGTAGAACTTGAGTTAGCACACTCTGGGTTTATTAACCTAGGGCTTGAGCATCTTCACTCATTTGTAACCCCAGTGAGGAATTGTTGAACCCTGGGTCCCAACCTGGGGTGCCAGCATCTGGACTCAGGCCCTCATGATGCTGTGTAATCACCCATATCCCCAACTTCCTAGCACCCTTCCAAAATGTGGCCTCTCTTGCCCTTTGTTCAGTGCTGCAGTGCGGAGAGGCTTGACTGTCCACCAAACCTGACTGTCCAGAGGATAAAGAAAGTCTGTCCATGGGATTGTGGGGTACTTTTGGCAGACGCTCAGATCATAAGTCTAATGGGGCTGCATCTAAACTGCAAAGAAATAGGGCTTGAACCCTGAGTCCCAGCTTGACTCAGGCTTGGACCCTCCAGTCCTGTGGGGTCTTGGGACCCTGGGTCAGAGTCCTGTGTTAGTGTCATTTGTGTGTAGATGGAAGGGGGATTAGGCTTGAGCCCTGGGCTTACATTGCAGTGTAGACATACCCTCATTGGTTTAAGAGCTTCAGGGGATTAGGGCCCAGACAATCTTTTACAAAGTCTGAGGGAATTTGCATCTAGTGTCCCAATCTGGGCCCATCTCTGCTTTTTTGTTGCTGTTGTATGTTGTGGGACTGTTTATTTACTGCATGTTAGAGATGAGATGTGGGCATGTTACAACTGCTGCACTTGAATTTACACGTGCAAGTCACCCACTTGTGAGTGGCAAAGGAAGGCCATGAAAAAGGAGCTCCAGAGAGGGGAATGAGTTACATGAGAGAAGTGTGGGGTAGAGAGAGCAGTAACAAAAGAAACATGAGACAGAGGAAGGAAAGGGAGAATACGCATACAAAGCACAGCGGTTGGCATGTGTTGTCTAAGTAGTACCCAGATATTGGACAGCTGAGATGCGGTCATAGCACACGCTAACAGCGTGTGGCTCTGTGTTGCTCCCTAGTGGCTAGACTGTGCATAGCAGACTGCTGCTGCTTCCAAGCTAATGGCCTTGTTGCTGTAGCTCAGAAAGTCAGCTTGATGCAGAGGTCCTGGGTTCGATTCTTGCTTGATGATCAACTGGGGCATTGCTACATTTGTAAAAGTACACACCAGAACCACCGTGACAACAGTACCAGCGGTCTATGACCATTTCGGAGGGTACATGTTTTTCATGAAGGTGCAGACAGAGAGGACAGGAACAGACTGATTCAAAAAGATCTTCTATGAGTTTATTATCCTTGAGCTGCCGGTACCAGTTTGGCTAAGGAAAAGAATTGCCTTCAGCAGAGTTACATGTTCTGCTTTGTTTTCTTTTACTTGTGTGTAAAACTAAAATGTAACGTAGATCCAGAAGAATGTGATACATTCACATGTTAAGGGAAGGAAAGAAATACCCAGAGATGATAATTCTTTTAACATCAAGGAGAACAAAAATCCCCAGGAAGGCGCCTACCATCCTGAAATGATATATGGCCTTTTAAATTAAGCATCCTTTTCCTTGGATAAATGCAGGTTTCGGAGTGGTTTCTCTCTGTGAATGCTGGTGTTTTTCCAATCCTTAATTCACACTCACCTCTCCGCCCCCACCATCACTTCCTTTGTCTTGACTCATCAACAGCTGTTGCCATTCCAATGAGCAATGGGATTCTACCATGAATAGCAAGAGTTGTCGAGCCAATGCGCTGCTCCCTGAAAACTCACGCAAGGGGTGTGAGATATTGCTACTAACTCACAACAGGTTCTAATATACTGGTGCTCCATCACATCTGACATAGTCAGTTATTAATTATTGTCCATTCTGTGGCCAGCTTGGCACCTCATCCAAAGCCCGTTTGGTGTCAGTGGGAGTCTCTCTCTTTGTCAAAGACTCTTTGATCCGATCCTGCCGTGGTAAGTACAGAACATTCTTTTCTCCTAAAAACCGCCCGACTTTCATCCTTTTAATTTAATGCATTGTAAAATTGACTTATGAATTCTGATTTTTTTCAGAGAAATTCTATGAAATGTTTGCAAGTCATCTAGTCAAGACACAAACCATGTGGTTTTTAAAATAATTTTTACCTGTGTTAATAATAACTCCGTTAGGGCCAGAGCGTGAACCCCTTACTCCCAACTGTTAGCATTTACTCACATGAGTAAGCCCACGGAAGTTGGTGGAGCTGTTTATGTGAGTAACTGCTCACCAGTGGGAGTCAGGAGTTTGCTATCTGGCCTTAAATGATCAAAGCTAATTTAAAAAAGAAAAAGAATAATCTAGGGTATGATTCTGCAAACCTTGGTCACATGAAATAAGCTTGATTCACACAAGTAGTCCCAGTGCCTCCAGTGGGACTATTTATGTGACTAAGAATTACTCATATGAGTAAAGTTTACAGTATTAGACCCATTGTTTGCTTTTCACCATGTATGTTGTTTATAGTTTGTGTTTCATTCAGCATGGACACTGGCATGACTAGGGCCTAGCTGTACCTCTATCCCCTTTCGGGTCTCCCCTGTTGCTTACCCCCTCTGCCCCTTGCTTTTACTTGTCTCAAAATGGAATTTTGCAATTCTTCCATTCTTAGACCGGGATCCGAGTACACTACCCCACGTACCAACTGCTTATCACCCTGCAAGTATGACTGAGTTTCAGGCACGTGTGTTTCCCCCCTTGGGGAACCTGTGAACAGAGCATTTTTATTTTTCAGTTGGAACAAAGCATTAGCACAAAAAGGATTTTAAAATAACAGACAGCCTATGTTATATGTAGTCTCACCTAATCTGACACTTCACCACAGTTAGGTTGGCTTTTCTCTTAAGACACGGGAACAGAACGGAACAGACCCAGGTCATATTGCTTTAGAAAGAAAAGATCCCCCTTTGTGCATGTGGGTCTCTCAGTCTGGCTCTCTTTGGTGCCCCTTCAGAGAATCTGTGTTCTTATATCAGTCACACACCAATCTCTTTGTTCTCCTGGGTTCTTTCTCAAGTTTTAGAACATAAGAATGGCCATACTGGGTCAGACCAAAGGTCCATCCAGCCCAGTATCTTGTCTACCGATAGTGGCCAATGCCAGGTGCCCCAGAGGGAGTGAACCTAAAAGGTAATGATCAGGTGATCTCTCTCCTGCCATCCATCTCCACCCTCTGACAATCAGAGGCTAGGGACACCATTCCTTACCCATCCTGGCTAATAGCCATTAATGGACTTAACCTCCATGAATTTATCCAGTTCTCTTTCAAATCCTGTTATGGTCCTCGCCTTCACAACCTCCTCAGGCAAGGAGTTCCAAAGGTTGACTGTGCGCTGTGTGAAGAAGAACTTCCTTTTATTTGTTTTAAACCTGCTGCCCATTAATTTCATTTGGTGGCCCCTAGTTCTTATATTATGGGAACAAGTAAATAACTTTTCCTTATTCACTTTCTCCACACCACTCATGATTTTATATACCTCTATCATATCCCCCCTTAGTCTCCTCTTTTCCAAGCTGAAAAGTCCCAGTCTCATTAATCTCTCCTCATATGGGACCCATTCCAAACCCCTAATCATTTTAGTTGCCCTTTTCTGAACCTTTTCGAATGCCAGTATATCTTTTTTGAGATGAGGGGACCACATCTGTACGCAGTATTCAAGATGTGGGCGTACCTTGGATTTATGTAAGGGCAATAAGATATTCTCCATCTTATTCTCTATCCCTTTTTTAATGATTCCTAACATCCTGTTCGCTTTTTTGACTGCTGCTGCACACTGCGTGGCCTTCTTCAGAGAGCTATCCACGATGACTCCAAGATCTTTTTCCTGATCAGTTGTAGCTAAATTAGCCCCCATCATATTGTATGTATGGTTGGGGTTATTTTTTCCAATGTGCATTACTTTACATTTATCCACATTAAATTTCATTTGCCATTTTGCTGCCCAATCACTTAGTTTTGTGAGATCTTTTTGAAGTTCTTCACAGTCTGCTTTGGTCTTAATTATCTTGAGCAGTTTAGTATCATCTTAGTATCATTTTATGCAGGTTCTGACCCCTCCCCCACCCCAGTTCAAACTGGTTTGGGGGCTGCCCATAAGATCAGGTTAGAGGCACTTAGATCACTGACTCTAATATTGTCTCTTAATGATAGGGCCATAAGCAGGGCAAGGCGAATGGGGCAGCCACCCAGGGTGCAAAGCCATTAGGGAGGAAAAATGGGGAGGAGAAATTAAGAGAAAAACACGGTAGGGGATGCAAATATACTTGCTCACCCCAGGCGCTAAATGCTCTAGTTATGGCTCTGCTTAATGACCTTTAAGTGGAAGCTGTTAGGGGAGGGCCTTCTCCCACTCTTGCCTGAGGTGGGTAGGTTCTTGTGCTGGAATGTCCATCCCACACAAGGCCAGGAGTGGTTAAAATGGTTGAGGCCAATTAACTACTCAGGCTGCACCTGGAGAAGAAGACAGGAAGCTGGCAACAGAAGAAGGCAGAGATAGGTAGTCAGCAGTCACTCCCTGGCAGAAGGCAGGTGGGCTTGGGGCTGAAGGCAAATAGCCCACAGATACTCCCTGAGAGGAGGGAGTTTAGGACTGGCAAGCCCAGAGGAGTGAGGAGAGCCGGGAGGTAGGAGAAGGCTGAGGGGGAAAGCAGTGGGGAATAGGTAGTGCAGACTTTGGCTGCTGACTAGAGGGTCCGTGAGCTGAGCTGGGGCCCAGAGTAGAGGGGAGGCCTGGTTCCCCCGACCAACCACTGGAGGAGTGGCATGGTGGGAGCAGTAAAGGGAAGACTGCCATTTTGTATGGAGGGACTTTGATACATCCCCCCCCCAGAAGGGGAAACCCATGTGGTGACCTGGCCAGAGGGAGCCCCCTGAGTGTCAGATGGTGAGAGAACAATGGGAGAGATACTGCGAGAGGAGGGCACAATGCCTGGCCAGAGCTAATGTCCAGGATGGCCAGGAGGAGGTGCCATTAGCAGGGAGTGCACCACATCACAGCTGTTCTATCCAGTGAAATCCCTAGCGTGAACCATCCATCCCATACAGAGTACAGAAACATCATGCTAGTGACAGATCCAGACATTACTAATGATTAGTAAAACGCACCCCCACATTCATCACACACTCAGTGACTCCAAATGATTCCTCATGTAACTCCACTAACTTCACCAGGGGTGAATTTGATCCAAAGAATCCAGATCAGGTTTTGTTTTTGTTTTTTTAAACTGCTTTCACTTGTTTCTTCCGTATTAGTGGCACAGCTGCTGTGTTTGAAATGCTGCATGGCAGAGAAATGGAGACATTTTCTCCTGAGTTTAAATGCACACACACACACACACCCCCCTAGGGGCAGAACCCTACATTTTTGGAACTAAACTATTGGACAGTGCCTCGTTGTTTACCTTTTTACACAGACACATGTTGTGTGTGTACATATAAATTGCACACACATACATGGGTGTTTAGGTCTACAGATATGAGTGCAGGATTGAGAACCAAGAACACCTGAATATAGCCTTAAGTAAATTACTTAACTGCTCCCCTTCTGAAATATGGGGATAATGATATTTAATTGTTTGAGGATTAAATGTTTGGAAGTGTCTTATATAAGTGCTAAAGGTTATCATATATATAAACATACTGTGTGTATATATATGAACATAATATATATATTCCCCTAAATATTAAATTTTAACAGAAATGTTAGCTTTGGGTGAGAAAAGACAATCACTATTATTTCTTTTTGGGGTGACTACCTGGGAGACAGTCAAAATGTGTATAACCTATAGATCATAAAGATACTCTTGCTAATTTATATTGTTTACATTTACAGTTCAGCTGTGTTTTGCAAAGTGCATTGCAACATTTTGAGTGAAGCATTTGATAAACTAGATCGTGGATCTGCCATTAATGGCAATGATGTCACTGCTGGTGAAGCTCAGTAGACCATGAAGCCTTCAGTGGACCAAATCTGATAACATCCGATTCAGATTTACTCACTGTCTCCTCTTATGCTGTGACACAGGGCAGGGGTAACAGGGAACACAAAAGAAATTAAATCCTGCAATCTAACCTCTTGCATATTTTCTCTCGACAGCTCTCCATTTTACATTGATAAGAGAAGACTTCTGGCTATGTCTGCCTGGCAAAAAAACAACATACAACTGTTTCAAATTTAAGACATACTGGCCGATAGGTGGAAGAGGGGTAAATGAACTAGTGTTTAGCATATAGGACTGGAATTCAAGTTCAGGCTACCTATGAGCGTTCTGAAATTAAGTCTGGCCTATTCTCTGCTTCAATCCCCATGGAACATAGTCTACATTATCAAACCACCTCACACAGTTTGGCACAGCTGAGTAGTGCTGTTAATCTCCATTCCTCTCTCGGCATCCAGGTCTGAATTTGTGTCTGTTTTCTGGAATGGAAAAGGAGATGTGATCTGGTCCTGATCCAAATCTGGTTGGGAGCCGAGGGGTCACTAGGACATGTGGAGGGAGTGGGAGATCTATCTTATCTTTTAATTTGAGTCAATTCACCCCTCCCCTCCATTTCACACTGATTCTGTTGCACCAGGAACGTCATAAGGCAATGTGTGTTGGTGAAGGCAGGTTTATGACACTGGGTGTGGGGGGGATTTAATGACAAAAACAAGCTGTTCGAGGCTGAGGTGAGTGAGTGGAAGCAAGATGCTTTAGGAATGAAGGCTCCCAGATCCTGGATCTAGGAAATGGGTTTTAAAAACTGAGCTTGAGCAGTTACCAAAGCCATTTGGCCTAGGAGAAAATGAAGCTAATAAGACTCAAGAACCTCTCACCTCTGGAGAACGAACTTGGGGCTTATATAACATGCTCATTAACAATATGGGCGGGAGGGAAGCAGCACATTAATTACGTTCACAGATGTTACTAAATCAGGAAGTGCTGCAAACACAAGTGAGAGCAGAGGATTAATAGAAAGGTTAGAAAAATGGGCAGAAAAACAGCAAAATGAGATTCCACCTGGACAACATGCAAGCTAAGCCCCCGGGGCCCATCGTACAGGCCTTACACAGGCAAAACTCCTTTTCACTACAATGAGAGTGAAGAGTAAGTGAGATCAAGCTTCTCTTAAGAGGGAGACGTTAATAATGACAGAAGTGCTGGGGACAGTGGTCACGAACATCACATCAGACATGAATTTGCAATGCGGATGAGAGCAAATTAAAGCCCATGCAATGCTCAGCTGCATAGGCCAAGGCTTCACACAGAACAGAGAGGGGTCAGTCCCTCTTGGGCTTAATCTGCCTCCATTAGTCATGTCAAGAAGTACCACCCTCCACAATATTGCAACAGCAATGTACTAGGCCCCCAGAAGAGAGATTTTTATCTAGGTTTTTAATATGAGGAGAATGCCCTCAGATATAACTCAAAGGGGCAAGGTTTTCTTCGCGGGTGGTCATTGGCTGAAAAGGCCCCTGCTAATCATTAGCCCTATCTTTACCACCTTTAGTTCATGATGGAAGACTCATCTGTGAGTATCTTCCACTAAGAATAGTACAGTCTCCAAGCAATGTTCTCCATCTGAACCAGACCCCTTTAAAAAAGCAGCTATGACTAAGGAAGTGGAAAAAAGTGTTTCCCATTCACAAAACCCTGGTCTCCAATCTGTGGATAGGATGCCCGGATTCTCTGGTGGTGGACCTGTGCCACAGATAGCCAAAGATAACAACATGCCTATGCAAACTGCAGGGCACAGGAATGCAAGTGAGCTCCTCCAGAAAACAACCCACTCATGTTTTTCAAAGCACATTTGCCCTTCATGTCCATACTCTAGGAAGGGGAAATTATCTGGGGGAGTATCAACAGGAATGAAGCTGATTCTCTGCCCTTGAATACCTAATGATCTGCCTAATGGCTGAAAGTAGCCCATTAGACTGAATGCACCATAGAAGGTTTTGTCTATAAAATCATGAATGGATTTGCCCTTCTGAAAGGACATATGGTACATGCATTTAAATGTGGTACAAGCTCTCTACAAGGCCATGCCTTGGAGGAGCAGTTTACACTCATACAGATGGCAAGTTTATCAGCTGCCCGGGCAATCCTCCCCATGGCTCGTTCTTTCAGAAATTTCTGTTTTCTAACCTATGAAGATTTCGAGTTATGAGCTATACTATTTGAGGACTTCTGTTGGGTACAGCAAAGCCACCCCTGTGCCCTTTAAATACACAGATTTCATTTGCATTACAGGACGACAGTCATTCTGGGTAAACTTTGGAAATATTATGATTATTGCTGATTTACAAACAGTCTTTCACATGCGTCTCGGAGCTGAACAGCAAATAGGACAGCAACATGGCTAACATGAAAAAACCCCATCAAGTCATATTTGAAAATGATGAAGTGACTCATTGGCACAGAGATCAAATGGAAGGGCACGGCACCAGCTTGGAGCCAGATGTCAAGTAGCTCTTTCCCTGCAAATAGCTCAATGCACGGCAGGTACCAGAAGCTGAGACCTATAAATCAGATGCAAGTGACATGGGAAAGAGGAAGCTGAAGACCTTTGGATGTAATCTTGGCCCTGTTGAAGACAATGGCCAGACTCCCTTTGACTGAGGCCAGGATTTGAGAGGAACTGGTAACATTCTGCGTTGCATCCCCAGGCAAAGGTACAGCCAGTGGTAAGCATAACTCATAGCAATCCTTGCTAGACAGACCCTTCTACAGGGTGCTGAATGCCCTCAGCTTCAATTGACTTCAGTAGGAGTTGAGGGCACCCAGGATCTTGATGACCCTACATTTACATGACCTACTATTTCACTGTGGTTAAATACTTAAACAGTGATCGGGCAAGAGAGAGAGGAAATGATTCTGCTGGCCAGTGGTGAAGGCACCAATCACTCATCATTTATACAGCATCCAACAGCTGTAACAGGAGAAATTGAGGGAGGTCCCACATCAGAATATCCCACTGCTCAGTGGTTAGAGTTCTCTTGCGCCTGAGAGGCGTAAGATCCCTGCTCAAATAAGAATTGAGCCTGGATCTCCCACATCCCAGCTAAGTGCACTAACCTGGGCTACAAGCGATAGGGTAGGTGATGGCACCTCCCATTGGCTAGCTGAGGCAGCTCCCCCCCCCCCCCCAGGATGCTGGCTTTTGTGGATCACATCCTTAGATGCCGGTCTCTCCCCACTCATTGTACAGGGGCCGTAGGTGCCTAACTCAGCCTTGTAGATCGCAGTGCTGTTCCTGTGATTCTCTGGGCACTGACACTCAGCCTTGCCACACCTACATCCCTTTGGGGATCCCACCCAATGTATTACATCTAATACAAATCTGCTTTCTTTCCCTTTGACCTGTTCCTATTTCCAGCCAGGCTGGCTCAGTGTCAACAAGTGGCCTCCTCCCAGGCACCCCTGCAAACAGCCCTTTGCCTTAGTTTCCACTCCGAGTTCCTTGGTAAACTGAAAAAGAGGCTTTTACAAGTCCAGCACCAACACCCCTCCTTAGGGTCTGATCTATGAAGTTCACCAATGAACACAAAAGACCTCTTTCCAGCCTTAAGCTGGGCACAGCCCCAAACTCTCTGGTGATTTAGGCTGTTCCCAGCCCTTCCTAGCCGTGGCAACTCCACACGTCTTCCCTGCATAAGCCTGGCTCCCTCTCTACAGTTCAGTGTTTCTCTCCTTGAAGCAGGCATTTGGCCTCCCAGTCCCAGGCCAGGGTTCCTCTCCATGAGCCCAGAGCCCCCCCCCCTTCCCAGCACTGCATTCACTTCCTTTGTTCCCTGCCAGACACTTTCTCAGTCTCTCTACAGTCCCCTAAATGCCCTCCTGCAATGTCATGCTGCCTTTTATAGGGGAATCAGCTTCTCCATACCCAGCTGGTTCTAATAAAGGCCCACACCTCATCCCAGGTGTGGCAAGCAGGGCTAACTGTACAGGGCTGGCCAGCTCCAGGTCTTTAGCCTTTAAAGGGGCAGGCCACCCAATTACACCTGCACAGCTCTCTTAAACCTCCTGCTAGCTAGCAGTTCCCAGTGCTTGTTAAAACTGTGATGTGCTTCATTGCTCTACACCAGTGGGACTGAAGGCCTGAGCTAATGTTCACTGACATCAGTGGGAGTCGTTCCGTTGACTTCAGTAGGCTTTTGTTCAACCCCTAGATCTCTGACCCCTTCCCCTATCGTTCTCAGTGTATATCACCCGTTCTTCTCCTGAAAGACTGTACTGTAGCTGTCTTGGCCCCTTGAATCCAACTATAGGGAAGACACCCAAATTATTATGGTCTCATCCAGGCTATCTGATGAGTGGCTGAGCTGTGGCTATCTATCCAGGACCTTGCTTTCTTTCCAATAGCCATTTTCTTGGCAAAACATGTTCTAAGCTGCCTCTATCCCCCTGGAAGAAGGATAGTTCTTCCAGCAGCTTGGTGGCTCTGCCTTGCTTTCCTTCCAAAACTCTCTTACCCACCTGTTTGTCTGCCTTTTCCACAAGCAAACAATCAGTAGGCTTTTCCGAGACCCGCATGAAGGCCAGGAGGGAAGGGAGAAGGTAAGAACGGAATAGTGGAAGAAAGGGGACTACCATGGCCATGGATGTGACCGACAGACAGATAAAGAGAGGGAGAGAAGACTGCAATCATGCTAGCACTCCATCAATCCCTCAAAAAAACGGATGTATCTTAGTCAAATCTGTGCCCTCTCTTCAGCCTGGGTCTGTATAAATGTGGTTTATAGAATCTTGTCCCTCTGGTTTGCAGTGGACACAAGGCTAAAATCTTAGAAGGAAGTTTGAGAGTACAGATATTTGTTTCAACTGAAATTCTAACAACCCCCCCTGTCATCTGTGCTGCTTTTGTTGTGGGAACTCGGCGGCTTTGGAACCAGTTTTGAAGAACCAGAGTAGTAAAAGTTTGTTGTTCTCACAGGGCTGCTGTTGCTGCTTGCGGGCTAATCCCAGGGACGCCTTAGATCTTCAGACCGTCCAGTCCAGGGAAAGTCATGACCCGCTGTGGCTTTCATTTCTGTCCTGATGTACTTTGCATATTTGTCTTTGTTCCATTTGGGTGTAATCCAGGCACACATCCTCAATGCTAAACAAGCCAATGCCTTATGAATGCCCCTCTCGCCTTGGCTGGGCCATGTTAGTCTGTGCCGCTCAGTGTGCTGTTTCAAAAAACGTTCAAAGATTTCTAACGTCTTTAGAGCTCAAAGTGGGTATTAAAAAAAAAAGCAGGAGTGAATGGAATCTGTTTGAAGAAGATGCCAGCTTTGCTCTCCTTAGCAAACACATTGCTCTCAGCCATGAAGTGAGCCCAGTGTTACAATTCCAGCTAAGCTGGGTGGGCCTGGCTCTACGGGCCTGCTAGAACGCTAAAATGGACCTTTTATCCACCTACTGAAAAACCTCTGAGCCATGTGTGAGATGCTGGAGAAAAGTTAAGTGTCAGATAGTCTGATGGGAATTTGCATACAAATTATATAGGGCTGCTGACGGTGAAGGGATTGAAAAGCCAGTTGGCAGCTATTAATAATTTGTGGCAGAAGTTTACTTGCAGCAAATGTGTACCTGCCATGCCCAATGCTGTGACTTATGGACTCCTGCTGCGGCAGCGTTTCAAACTTCAAACATCCATCCACATCACACAAACACCACAGCTGCTGGCACTGACTGTCCCCGTCAGAGAGGCCAAGGCCTGAATATTTCATGGAGACAGAACACCCTTCTCATCACTTGCAGGTTCAAGAAGAAGGCCTGGTCCAACCTTCTAAGTTATTGTTTATTTGCAGTGTGCCTTCTAGGGGATAGGTGCCTCCTTTGCCAAAGAGCTCACAAGCCTGAGAACAGACGGACAAGGAGACAGAGGTATGCGAAAGGGGAATAACAACAGGCCATTCATGAGTCTACTCAGTTCACTGTAGGCAACACAGCAATGTCACTCTTTAGGAGGGACTGAAACCTGGGCAGGTGAGGGGCTATGCAGATGAACTCAGGGGCCTGTGACATGCACAGGGGGCCATGTGGAAGAGGGCACAGAGGTGACTGTGTCCAAAAGCCAACAAAGAGGCAAGCAAGGCTAGGGACACTGACTGTGCAGAGGAGATGAGAAGCAGCATGAAGCTTATCAAGGGAGGATTAGCAAATTATTTCCATTACATTGGAAAGCCCACACCCCCACCCCAAACCTCGGTGTTTTAGGCTCCCAACGAAAAGGGCATCCCAGGATCTGGATCTGGAGCTCTGTAACTGCAACCAATTATTCTTATTTCTAACAGTTCTCCAGCTATTAAAGTCCATGTTTGGTGGGCAGCTTTCCTAGTGGCGACATTTGCTTTTAATTAAAGGAGGCTATGTGAGCACTACTAGAAATTTAATCTGAAGGCCAGTAGAAAGAGGTTACAGTATAAAGTATTGTAATGCTACCCCAGTGATCCTCCCCGCTGATAACATTCTCTCAGTAACATTACGTGCCACAGGGAAGCATGTTCCTTCCAAGTAAACCCTTCCCCCTCCTTTGCAGCTGGAAAGCACCCCAGGACAATTACCTGTAGGATGTCTGCACCCTTGGCACAAGCTTACAACACCACAGTGGGGGTTCACAGCACCATAGCACCCATGAATGTGTTAGGGGTGGCATGGGGCAGGGAAAGAAGGGGGGATGAGGCCAGTGGATCTGTTGCTACATCCATCCACCAACAGAAGGGGCAGGGTACAAGTACTGAGACACACCTGCAACTCTGAGATGGCTGTGCTTATCACAAAGCAGCTCCTTCTCCACCTCCTGCCGCCCTGGGGCAGCAAATATCACACCAGCATTTCAGCCTGTCCCTGCTGAGATGGGCGGGGATCCCTATGAACTGGATTATGAACTTACTGTGGCTGCAGATTTAGCTCTATGGTCTCGAAAGGCCCTGAGAAGAGGTGGTGGATGCGTGGGGAACGTGCTGAAGCATAGCCCAGATTCTGCCACCTTGGCTCACGCTGAGCAGCTCATGAGCTAGTCACGATGAATTCAGTGTTTAGCAGGACACTTCCAGCCACTGTTTCCCTGACTCCCACCACAAATTCACATACCAGCCCTTGACACATTCCCTCTCCTCTACCCCAAAGGTCTAATCCTCCCTGACACCTGGCTGGCATGGTGTGGTGGAGCAGGTGGGTGGGCAAGGACAGAATGCTGAGTCCCAACTGAACAGCTTACCAGGGCCCCGGGGACTGACTCCTTTGGCAGGTCTAAGAAATGCAGACACCACAGGATTTCTGGCTACCACCTGCCATAACAGTCCCCAGTTCTCTCTGCTGGTGACATCACCCCCACAGCGCTCAGTGCTGATGGAGTAATATGCCATTGGCAAGGAGGGACTTTGGTTTTTTCCTTCTGGTTTGTGGTGGTTTATTTTGGAGTTTTTAATAGACTATTAATGGTGACGCTTGGAAGAGTGTTTCAGTCGGCACTTTGGCATCTAGTGCTGGTGAAGACCATGTTGCTGACAGCGGGGTAAGAACTGGAAAGGAATAGAAGTATCGTTTGTGAAATAAGCAATATGGGAGAAGTTGTGATGCACGTTTTCATCCTCATGTATTGCTGGTTAATTAATCAGAATCACAATGTGGGGAGAGAAGAACATGGCAGGAATGGAATGGACTCGTCTCAGCCTCTCTGGCCTGTAGTCATTGCAATTTATGTAGCACTGGAAATGTACAATGCACTTCACGAGACAAGTGCGTTGCGGACCCTGGGCTGGATTGTGTCCTCCTGATCTGTGCACAGAGGAGACACCGCACACCTGGATTCTGCCACTCCTGCACCCCTCCTTCTACAGCCCCCCTGGAAAACATCACACTTGCATAAGTGCTGTGGGCCGTAGGCTCATAAATGCAATGAAGGGAAAGGGAGCAGAAAATGTCAGGAGCTCATTCAAAATACAGAAGATAGGGGATTCGTAGCATTCAAAGCCCATAGGAAGTATGTTATCTTAAGTTACAAAATTCCAATAGCAGCTTCATAAGAAAGATACCCAGTTCTAACCCCTCTTTAAGACATAGAAGCTTTCCCCAAAACCTACCAGCCCTGAGTCCTAGTCCGCGCTGAACTCCTGACCCAAACTAAACTTCTGAAACTAAACTTCTGGCCTCAGGGCCAGATTAGACTCTTAGTGCTAGAACAAGTCCTACGCTAAGCTCCCAGACCGGAGTGAGCCTCTGAGCTATGTTAAACCCCACACAGGGAATGAGCTTCTCAGAGCCATAGCATGCGTCCAACTAGATGGGGGCTTCCAAATTGGAGTGGGCTCCTTAGACACAGAGACTATCTTTATAGTCCCTTAACCCCGCCCCTAATAACAAGCTGTGGCCAACTAGCACCCTTCACCTGACCTACAATGGGATCTGACAGCCAGCAGCAAATTCCCCAGCTTCTCCCAGCTCTAGAGTAAGGTCCAGCAACTTATCACCCCAAGGTAAAAATGCCCAAGTGTCTGAATTTGCAAGATAAGGGCAAGGAAAAGCAGGGAAGGAGAAAGCAGCTCTGCAGTTGGGGTCCTAGTTTCCTATCTCGCCAAGGAATTCAATCCAGAATACTGGTCATTGTGCGGTCTGTGAGCTCCTCTGTGCCCAAAGAACAGAAGGTTTAGGTCTATTACAGTTCGCAGCTACAGCACCAGGCTGTTTAGCTTAAGTGGTAGAAACTTGTGCTTTTACCTCTGGAGGTCCTTGCTGTGTGAGCAAAAATAGAGGCTGTCACACGTGCACAACGGCTCAAGCAGCCTGACACAGGAGGGGGTAGCTCTCACTGCTCCAGCTGGGAAGCTTTAGGGTAGCACTGCTAACCCAAGGCAGAGAGAAGAGCAGGAGCTCCTGGGCATGCCACAGTACTGGAGACGGGCCGGAGCTACCAAGTTTGGATTCAAATTGGAACTTCCCCAATGTGAGGTGGTTGTTTGCATTCAGGATTTCAGCTTGGCCCATTGAAGAGATGGGGCTAATCATTACCTTTGAATCTAGTCCTTCCGAAGCAGGAAGCTGTATGGCTCCATGGGTTTGATTCAGCACCCCTGGCTTCCCTCTCCCCTCATCCACATTGCATTTATCCCTGCCTGTTGTTCCCTCCACAGAATGCACTTCACTGTGTGGCTGGCAAAACATCAAAGAGACAGCTCTGGATTTGAAGTAAAAAAGAATGGGATATGACTGGATTTAAAACAACACAAGTGCTCTTACAGCCTGAAATCCCTCTCCCGGCATTAATGAGCTCTTTGAGGGGGTTACTGGAGAGGTAATCTATCTATACGTTAGGATTGGGGGCGATGGGGACTGAGCTAATCTCCAAAACAGCCAAAGTGAAGGTAATTGTTTAGAGCTTGTAGTAATTACCTGCTGGCAAACTGGGAGAAATGCTGAGGACAGTGGGAAATCACAGGCACGTTTTCCAATCAGCCCCGAGGGTCTTGTAGTATTTCACATTTCCTAGGGCCAGCTTTTCAACATGGTGAATTTTCATTGGGCTGCTGGTGTCCCAGAGCCTTTAGAAGAGGGGATTACTGGGGTGGATAAGGCTGCCTGCTTCTTTGATATGGTATATCTAGAGATAAGCACTCATTCCAGTTCCAATTTTAAACTGCCCTGGTGCCCTTTACTCATATGAGCTTTGTACTGATTTGTCCAGCCTTGATCTCACAGCTAGAGATGGACTAACGGGCTGAGGAAAGCTAAGAATCCTCCCCTCCCATCCCCCATAGAACCCCACATCTACTTCTAGTACTAGACTCAAACCGAAGCCATGTCTACGCTACGGTGTCAGAGCTATGGGACTCAGCCATGCCGCTATAATGCTGTAGAGCAGACACTCCCTGCGTCGATGGAAAGGGTTTTTCCATTGATGCAGTTCACCTTTTGAAGAGGTGGTGGTTAGATCAACGGAAGAACTCTTCTGTCGACCTAGCTGTGTCTACAGTGGGGGTTAGAGCAACCTAACTATGTAGTCCAGGGTGTGAAATTTTTCACAGCCCTGAGCATTGTAGCTAGGTCAGTCTAATTTTTAGGGGTAGACCAGGCCTCAATCACTAGGCTAGGAAAGGATGTGATATGTGTGTCCCTTCTTTTTCACAACTGGAATTAGAAGAGCTGGAAATCCCCTGACAGAGCCTTTTCTCATGAGGCTTCTAGCCCTGCTTTCTAAACACAAGAGTTTTGGATCGTTTCCATGGGGCTCCAAATTGCTGGACGCTTCGCTGAAACACCCCACATCTTTCCACCACCGCCGCCCCATGAGCTTGTATCACAGGGTGGCAGTCAGGATATGTTGATCCTTCTCCAGTTTCTGAATGCAAGAAGGTAGCACAGGACAGTAAGTCAGGTGCTCAGGGCTCTATTCCCGGCTGGCTCGTCCTCAGATGATGACATCAGTTATTTTGGAGATCCATATGTTTGCTGTGCACGGTTGCAAAAATCACAGGTCATAGAGTTGGAAGGAGCACCCTGGTCATCTACCAAAACCTGAGCAGGGAGAATCCCTTTGCCATAAACATATCTAACCTTGCTTTTAATGCCTCTAATGGCTGCTCCAAGGTTGTCTCACTCAGCAAACCATTCCACACTCTGGTCATCTTAAGACCCAAAAAAGACTTACCCTGATACCTGAGTCCTATCATAAGCCCCAACCCTGCACTTAAATACATGTATAACTGGGAGCCCCTGTCTGGTTCTTGGGAAAAGCGTGTTAACGAGGGGTATGGAAATTCACTTAGGTCGGAATGATGAAGAAGTCAGGGTGGCAAGTCACAATGACAAAGTTGAGGGTGGGGAGGGGGAATTGGATACTTTCTGTTTTAAAGTATAAACAAAATGAATAGCAAAGCGGTGCTGAGCCTGTGAATCGTTGTGGTACTGGAGGGGCTGCTGAGACGCGGTAGGCGCAGGGCTGCTGTGCCGCAGCAGGAGTCTAG
Organism: Eretmochelys imbricata; assembly: GCF_965152235.1. NCBI lineage: Eukaryota > Metazoa > Chordata > Testudines > Cheloniidae > Eretmochelys > Eretmochelys imbricata. The sequence goes on from NC_135572.1 coordinate 16,155,006, forward strand.
CTACATCCTACTCATCGCCTGCCTTTATGCAGCGCCTTCCACCCAATGCATCGCAGAGCACAGATTTAACAACCTGAGATACTAACTATATACTCGGTACAGGAATCGCTTCACACATCGTTGAAACTCAGCCGACATCTGGAACGGGGAGGTGGCAGCTGGCTTAACAGCAATGCAGCCTGGAACAGTTTAGGACGGGGATTGAAGAAGAATATTTTATCCAGCTCCATTGGCAGGGGCAATATTTTATAGCTTACAGAACGTGGCTGGAATTCACCAGGATATACTGGGATTCACAACCCTGCGGTGGTCAAGACCTCAGCTTGACATGACATTTGAGATGGCACTTCCCCCAGTCCAGTGCTCCCCAGCACCAGCGAGGACCTTGGTGAAGTACGGACTCAGACTGGCTTGTACTAGATACTGACCCACCATTTTAACCACTTTGGTGTTTTTGGGGGAGAGTTTCCCATCCAAATACTTACCTGGCCCAACCTTGTTTAGCTTGTAAGAGTAAAGATTTGTCGATACAGGAAACTTTTCCAGTTATACCACGATAATTAAACTACTTCCTGAGTGACATAAGCTAACCAGGGGAATGACCCTCTTTTACTAGAATGAGAGTGGCCACACAGGGAGTTACACCGGTATAACTCCAGTGCTTCAAATCCACACCTTTGCTTACTCCAGTGTAACTTGCCTGTGTGTAGACACACCCTTAGAAAAGAGCACGGCCCAAGCGGTTTGGGCTGTAGAGAGGGATACGCCTTTCAAGTGCTGGTTAGGCACCCAAAAGTTTGACTGCCTCTCTAAGGCTACAGCTACACTGTGCACCTTACAAGGGTGTGGCTGTGACAGAAGAGCTGTGCTGTTGTGAGGTACACAGGGTAGCTGCGCTTTGTCACCGGGAGAGAGCTCTCCTCAGGACAAAATAAAACCACCCCCAATGAGAGGCACTGTCCACACCGGTGCTTTTCAGCGCTAAAACTGCAGAGGGCCAATCACGTGACATTTCTTTGAAAAAGTAAGTGTAAATCCGGGTTCTCCTAACCATATTACATTCTTGGTAGTTACATTCTGCCTACCTGAATTCATCCTGCAGTATTCTCCTTCTCCTCTTATTATGAGCTGTTAAATAGCTCCCATGTTTCACCTAAGAGGTGGCTGCATTTCAGTGGTGAATGAAGTGATCCGGGGTTGTACATAGATTGCATTGGTAAAGTGATTTGGGAAGCTTCAGAGTAAAGGATGCCATGTAAAAGTAAGATTTAATTATTATTTAGTATTATAGGGCCAAATCCTGAAGTCCCTTCTCAGTCTCTGGTTCCCCTCCCACCGTTTATCTTGTCTATTTAGATTGCAAGCTTTTTTGTTTCTCACTCTGTGTTTGTACAGCTCCTAGCACGATGGGGTTCGCTGGAGCCTCTCAGGGCTACTGTAATACAAATAACAACAGCTTTTAACAGCCAAATCCCCACCTGAGAACCAAGCACAAGAAGCCAGGTTTGACACTGGAGGTTCAACAGGGATGGGGGAAGGAATTCTTCCCCATTGGCGGTAGAATCTCTTCACACCCACCACTACACTCCCACATCATGGGTAGCAATGGCTGGTAAATCCAGGTAGATACAGATCTACAAACTGTATCCCCCCAAACTATACTGTGAAGAAGCACAGAATGGGGCACAGGTGGTATGGACCCTGCTATATGCAGTAGAAATACACTAGTTCCTCGTCAGGCAGGGTCCTGGGAGGCCATCAGGAGAGAATAGGATGTGCTCCTAAAAGCAGAGTGCTTCTCCCTGCTTTAATTCACTGTAAGGCTCTCCTGGAATACCATCCCTTCAGATACAGTAACAACACCAGTCATTTCCTATCCAGGGGAGGCATCATGCCTAAATGTCAGGTAACAGACCAATCAGCACATCATTTGTCAATTGCCCATTTCTGACACCTGTCCTTGTTTACAGATGTTACCTCATGCTCCTTCTAACCCGGCTTTGCACCCACTGTGTTTGCGTTGGTGGTGTCCTACCATCTTAGGGAGAAATGTTCATTTCCTCCCATCAGTACAGGTCGCTTCCTGGCTGTGGTTGCTATTTCACTTTCTACAGTTTAAAATCTTGTGAGATTTCACCAGTTGCTGCTACTTGTAACACTGTTCATTACGACCAGTGTCTCAACAATGAATAGCCAAATGCAGAATTGTATCTCCCTTGTTCAAACCCACCCCAGTGAGGCAACGTTGGGTTTTAAGGTGGGGAAGCTAAGATTATGTTTCTTTCCACACCTGGAGAACTCAGTTATTTTCCCAGGTGCTGCGTGAATCAGGGCTTGTCCAGCTGAGAAAGAGACGAGGACAAGGGTAGCTGAAAAGAGCACCCCAAGAAGGGAAGTGGGGAAAACCACATTGCTTGAGACATTTAAAACCGGACTGGAAAAGCAATAGAAAATATACAGCAGGGAACAATCTTGCATCAGCAAGGGAAATCAACTAGAAGATCCAATAGGTTCTAACTGCTGTGAATCGATGGACAATGGACCAGATCCTCAACTGATTTATACTGGCATAGCTCCACTGACCTTAATGGAGCTACCTCAATTGACACTAGCCGAAGATCTGGCCCAAAGAGCTAAAATTCATCCTTGCGAACAAAGAGTGCAACACCATTGCAATCAACTGACTTGTGTCTACTTATGCCAGGGCTGAATTTGGCCCATTGCTTGTGTCGCTTCAAAGGGTCACAAACAGGAATCAGAAGAAGGAGGGGGTGCGTAATTGTTATATTTTATTTGGAATAAAAGGCCAGAAAAGCTTTGCTAGCTACTTAGTTTCCCCATCCTGCGCCTCTTGTACCACTTCCAGCACCTGCCAGGATGGTGCTCTCGTCCAGCCTGTCCCGCTGCAGCCATAGCATAACAAGATATTTTGGGATGATTGTGAAGACACCCCCCCTCCCCCCCGCAAAGTGGCTCTATTATACTACCAGGTTTGATAGCATTTCACACCCACTTGACACTCACTTTGCTCAGACATCAGTGACTGCAGGAGGTGCAAGACAGTGGAGAATCAGACCCAGTAAATAACCAGCAGTGGGCACATTTTAACAGTGTGCTATGACGTCCGTCCATGTTAAGTCCCCACCCGAGGATGAAGGAATGCTCTTACCTAAAGCTAAAACCCAAAATAGACATTGGGCCAAATTCTGATCAATTCTTAGCACCTGCATCTCCCATTAGAGTCAACAGGAGCTATGCCCAGACTGGCAAACATGTAAGGGTCATGTATGCCTGATGCATGATACAAGGATCATGCCTGGAATCTGTAAGAGAGTCCACATCTAGGCTTGATTCTTGCATGTTCCTTGCATAAATCATTGAATAACAGTTACATTCCTTGTATTATCCATAGGTGATCCTTGCACTTTAGCTGGCAAGGCAGGTGCTCAGACCCTCAGGATTGAACTTTACATGATTCTTATAAAAGTTATTCGATCTGTTGTGCAGGAGAAACAAAGCTGTTCATTCCAGACCTGGCCAGCTCAGCCCCAGGAGAGATGGATAAGGTAGGGGCCTCCTAGACCAAAGTCATTTACAACACAGTAAACAATCCGCTAAACTGTCTCTTTGGAAATATTAATTAAAGGAAAAGTTAAACCTTCTGAAATGAAAAAAAAAAATAAAAAGAAGAAGTTCTCTCAGACTTTCAAAGCTGGGGAAGCTCACAGAGATTAATCTCTTGGCAAGACGTGCTAGATTGTTTTCATTAGAGTCCCCGCTTTTGTTCCCAAGAACCTATTCATCCCCCAGTTTTTTCTCCAACTCCAGAACATGTGCCCCTGTATTTTCTATCTGTGTTAGGTTATTTCACCTGTTAGGCCCCTGGTAGATTTTCCTAGCAAGAGATCTCAAAGCAGGTAAGTGTCATCATCCCCATTTTACAGGTGAAGAAACTGAGGCATAGGCAGGTGAAGGTCACGCAGCTGACAAGTGGCAGAGTTGTGATTACAACAAAGGTCTCCTGAATCCTGTCCACTAAAACAACCTGCTTCTAGTTGCATATTACTTCTTGCACCTGGCCCTGTCCAATTCACCTGCTAGGCCCATCTCTCCCCGTTAAGGCCTGTCTCTGCACTTCAGGGCTCCCTCCCTTTAAGGCTTTGCCTACCTCACCTACACTCACAATGTGGTGCTCTCTGGACCCTGTAGCACTTTATGTGATAACACAGCTGAATCACCTGCTTTTAAATCCAGAGTCCTGGGTTCAATCCGTGCTTCTACTGACCCAGCCAGGGAAATCACATTACATCTACACTTAGTGATGCCAGTGTTAGCAATGTTGGGAGCCTTAATTATGATTATTTATTTGTATTACTGAAGTGCCTAGGAGCCTTACTTGTGAACCAGAACTTTGCTGTGGCAAGCACTGTACAAACACAGAACTGAAAGTCGGTCCTACCCCAGCAAGTTTACAATCGAAGACAGGAGACACCAGATGGATACACACCGGTGGGGGAGTACAAGTAAACAAAGAGATAATATTGGTCAGAATGACAGGCAGTGGAAGAAGGCCTGTGCCATTATTGTTAAAAGCTCTGTGCCAGTGAGGCCTGGCACATAGCTTGAATAACCCAATTGTTTAGCAGTTTATGGGAAGTTCATCAGAAAGCTGTATATTATCACTGACTATGTCTGCGATGGTAGTACCTAGTGCCCAGCCAGGTTGGACTCCCCTCTGTTAGGCACCGGGCAAACACATCGTAAATGATGATCATCATCCCAAAACTTACTCCGGACCAAATTCTATTGCTTTGTTGGTTCAGGGAGAAGGGAGTTTCTCTTGTTCCATTCAAGAAAAAGAAACATTTTATGGATACATGCAAATACCAATCTGTCAACTACTCTCAATTTCAGGAACAAACTCTGCAGCCCAATCCAGCCAGAGTTCAAATGATGGGAAGTAAATGGCCAGTGTGTGTGGAATATATTACTTCCTCACAGAGAAATTGACGTTGACCTGCTGCTAAACTGCTAAATACATTCTTGTGTTCAGGAGAGGGTCCGGATTTCTTTAACTTTCTCCAGATGAAGATTATTAAACAAGAGGAGAGGCAGTGAATATTTTTGTCAAAAGAATTTCAGAGCAGATGAATCAAGCCTGTCCTCTGCACTGAGATCAGAGAACTCTGAGAATCACAATCCCTCCTACCTCCCCTTTCACTCCATGGGGGCGGAGGGCAAAGTAAGTCACTGCAGCCCTGGAAATGGTGCTCCTTACTCAGCCCCTCACACAGGCCAGAGAGGGGGGGGATGGAGCCCAGGCTCTGCCCACTCCCCACCCACTGGCTCAAAGAGAGCTGTGTTCCCACCCAGACCCACGATCTGGGTAGGCTGAGCAGAGGGATGGGGGGGGGGGCGCGGAATTCCTCTCCTGCTCAGCGCAGTACTGCCAAGGCACCATCTAGTTCTAACTAGAGAATGTACAAATTCAGGACTAGCGGTGGGACACAGGGGCGAGGGGCCAGACTGCGTCGTATGGGTACTGGTCCATGCGGGCATTTGTGCCCCGCCCGCCTTTGCAAGGGGCAGGGACAGCCTAGGCCAGAATGACTGAGCTGTGACATTTAGAACATCTCGTTAGTTCCATGAGCTTGGTTTGGCGTCTGCACTGTTTTTTGTCTCTCTTGCTAAACCTGCTTTGACAGGAGGCCACTTATAAGAAATGGATTAAGGAGAGAGGCTGGTCGCTCTGATGGGTCTCAAACGTGGGTTTGTGGGTGACCTAAAAGTGATCGCTCTCCAATCCTCCACCCAGCAGTTGGGACCGGGGACACAAGCTCTGCCCCTCTGCTCTAATTGGGAGAGATCCTAGGCACCCGACTGGGGTACAACCCCTATTTAAGCGAGGAAGGTGCCCATACAACTGGGCTTTATGTTGTCCTGGGCTTGGTGTTTATCAGTTCCTGGCCTCCTGACTTGGCTTGACTCTTGATTGCTGCCCTCTGGTTTGTCTCTTGATTCTGATCTCCTGGTGTTCCAATCTGGCCTGATTCCTGGCCTGTGCCTGATGCTAACCCCTAGTCCAGGCTGCCCATGCCCTGGCAGAGGTGAAGGAGGAGAAAGCAGAGGTATATGGTTCAGTCCTGCAAGGTGCTGTGCACTCTTGGCCCTGCCCCAGCAAAGCACTCAAGCATATGCTCATCTTGGCCAACACCAGACATTGAGCTAGGGACCTCAAAAGCTAAAAGCGCAGGCTGCTCCGGAGCCAAGCCCCTGAAATGGGGCTGTGACAGATTCACCTGCTGTGTGGACTGGGCACAGAGAGGGACCTGTAACACACACGGACCAGCAAAGAACTAAAGTTACATACTTAATTTTATCACTGTCCTGTTAAAGCCAGTGGGGCTACTCCCATGATTGTGGAACCAGATCCCTCTAGGCATAAGTCCTGGATTTGTTCCACCCCCTTTTAAACAGCCCCCTCCTTCCCCACTTTCCATCATTCTTGTCCCCCTTCCCCAATCTAGACAGATAAAGGGGGCCAGATTCGCCAGCACATCTCGGCTGCTTAGTGACACTCTGGGTGCATTTGTTCCCAGTGGACCCAGCCCTGCTAGCCTCATTCAAGCTGAAAACGTCCCTACTCTGAGCAGACCCATTATGGGAGTAGCTGGAGACAGCTCCGTGAGAGCGAGGGTGGTGGAATAGGAGCCAGGATTTAAAGTAAGGGGAAGTATGGGAGAACACTGCTCCCTATCTGCTAAAACAGAGGGACAGCTCCCCCTCCTCTCCCGGGCTTAGGTAAGCAGCACTGCCCCAAACTTCAATCAGGTCTTTTAAAGTGCTCTCCGACTATAGTCATGTCTTAAAGATACAGTAAATCACCCCACTAAAGAAAGCTGGTGGAGTAATCAAAATCCAAGCAGACTACATGGATTTTATAGTACCCTTGGAACTTACTTAAAATTAAAAACCTGAAAAAACAAACAAACAAAAAAGCTCCCTCTCCCTGGCTGATGCAATGGGAGCTCCCCCACCTATTACTTTCCGTTTTACCATTGTTAAGGCCCTATATTTGCATGCTGTCCCTGCCACGTAAAGTGGGCTCTGGTGATAGGCGTTGCCAGACTGGATCAGATTCATGATCCATCTAGGCCACTAACCTGCCTCTCCCAATGGCCAAGCCCAGTTGCTTCAGAGGAAGGGGTAAGAAACCCTTCTGCTGGCAGATGTGGGGTCCTCGAGGGGAATCGCCTCCTACCCCCCAAAAGGTAGAGACTAGCATAAACCCAGAAGGCTGGATTTTTCATCTGAACTTTTTTTTTTTTTTAAACAAAAAAATTACTTTACAATGGAAACAAACACTTTCACCTCGATTTTTTGTTGCTGAAATCTTCTAATTTTTCAGTGAAAAATTAAAAGCCAGTTTTTGTTGCTTTTGCCCCAGAACATGGTAAAATTGTTCACTTTTTTGTTTATTTTTTATCAAAAAATCTTTATGGGAAATAAGTTGAATTTTTTTTTTCCCCAAAGTTTCTTGTGAAAAACAATTGGCACTTTTCCACCAGATCGACCTTGAAGATTGTGGGTTGATCTCCGTTTGAAAATTGTTCTTGTTCTTTCAATATTAATTATTCTCACTCTGGAAGTTCATGTTGTTCATATGCAATGATTGGAGTGTGTAATAATCATGATTGTTATTGTGTGTTTAACTTCTTCCTTATGCTTATAATTAACTCGAGCTTCTATTCTGATGTTTAAACAGTAAATCTACCTCTTTCAAGGCAAAGAAACCTAGTAGAAGCAACATCAAAGGCTGGTGGGTAAACAGAGCCGGGTAAAGATTTCTGCACTCTGACAATGAGAACTTTCAAAAGCTGCTAGGTTTTTTGGACCAATAGCTTTTACATCTGTGCCAACCATCTCTAATACCAGAACATTCAACTGCAAAATGGTTACAGGAACAAAAAAAAAAAAAATCTGTACCTGGCAAAACCATCATCCCAGTGCAATCCAGCTTCTCCTTCTATCCCTATGGTTCATATCGGAGCAGCAGTAAAAGGGAACTGGGATCACCTTTTATTTAACTTTTCTGTACCTTGATTTATAGCTTAATGCCTAGCACGTGTGCTAGGAGCATGCTTTTCTCCCTCCCCTGAGTCAGAATCCAACCATGTATCTATTTCAGTGAATTGTTAGTGACAGGAAGTTATGACTATTATTGTCAACCATGTGGCACTAATAAAGGAGGATCATTTATCAGTAAGACCAGGGGTCTGATCTTCTGTTGAAGTTGATTCCAAAATGGCTATCGATTTCAATGGGAGCAAAACTGGGGCCAAGTGATATATATATCTGAAATACGCACACTCAGATATATAGATATACACCCAGGCACAGAGGGTCCCTCTTACAGTGAGTTTCATATGATAATACTCAATCCAGAGAAAATCCTGCCTCCTTCTGCTTTTGTGCAGAGGGTTCTCTGGATGCTCTAACCTCCCTCCCTCTTGAATCACACTCTCATCCTAGTCATCAGTCAGATTGTCTCTTACTTCACTTTCTTCTCTCCTCCACAGCTGACTTTAGCCTTCTTCATCTATTGCCAGTGAAAAATTGCAGGGTTGTTGGGTGGCCCATGTGAAATGAGCCTGGCAGGCCTCGGTCCAGTGCCTAGTGGAGCAGGTGCCCAAATCCCATAAGCCTTCACACCTACTGGCAACTCTTTTGCTCTGGTCACAGCAGAGAAGCCAAGGATTCAAGGGCTGTGGAGACTGAACCGCTTTCCATCTCTAAAGGAGATGAAGGCTGCAGTCCTTCCAGCTCAGGGTTAAGGCACACCGAAAGCGGGGGGGGAGGGGGTGTTGTGGAGGGGTGATAGTTGGGCTGTTGCCAGTGCTGTACGTCTTCTGTGGAAAAAGACAAGGTGGTCTGTCTCCGGTGCTATCCGCTAAATGCGTGCGCACAGCGTCTCGGCATTCGTTGAAGGCAGCGCTTTCTCACAGGCTGATCGTGTACATGTGGATTTTGCTCAGGCTCTTCTCCCATTTGGGTGTTTACTGCAATCTCTGGTCTGCCAGGCACTGCTGCAAACTGCTGCCCCTGCCTCTCTGGGTCTGCTCCATGCCTCTTTCCCAGCATCAGCGTCTTTGATCCTGGATAATCCCTCTGCGGACACAATCTCTGATCCAAGCCTTGCAAACCTTAGTCTTCTATCATGCATCCTTTGGTAAAAGTTAATAAAATGGCCCCATAGTTTCTGAAGTGTATATGCATAAGGTGGGACCAGCTCTGTTCTTCCTGGGTTTTAATTTAAACAAATCTAGAGGGGCTCTATTTCAATCTCTCTAACCCCTTTTCCCACCTCAAGGCTCTGCACTGCATAGCTCTTGCATACTTCCCTGCTTATCTCTTTTCATTCTTCTCCTCATCCCTTTCTCTCTGCACTTCATACCTTCATCAGCATGGACCCCTAGAGCCTAGAATCAGGGCTGCCATGCTTTTGTAACAAACCCATCTGTTATCAATAGGATTTGAACACTGAACCTTTAGTACCAAAACACAGACTACTACCACTTGAGCTAAAGGAGTAACTTAACTAGCAAGCAAGCAGTACCAGACTGTTATCCTCTCTGTTATCGTCTTTACAAATGGATCAGAATTCCACTTGATCTTCCTTCAAATCCTTTATTCCAAGAATTTGGTACAGTTCAAAGAGGGACTGGATGTTTATATGGATAACAAGAATATCCAGAGGTGTAAGATTAAAACAAGTTTTGGAAGGGACATAGACCCACATGCCTCAGTGTATAAGACAATCTCTGACTGTTAGGAGTTAGGACCTGGGAGAGGCAGATTATCCCACATCTGTCTACTGCAGGGTTTCTTGCACTTTCCTGTGAAATATCTAGTGCTGGCCACTATCAGAGGCAGGGTGCGGGGCTAGAGGGACCCATGGATCTGATCCTGTCTGACACCTCCCATATTCTGATGCACAATTCAATGTATGGGGAAAGCTAGTTGAGATACTTTTAGAGGTATTTATGGTTTCTTTGTTGAGCTGTATAAAATTTGAAGTCCCCTGCCAGGGAAAACCAAATGGAAGCTGTGCTGGGAACACGCTATCCCTTCCTCACAGATTCATGTGGTTCCTTCCAGTGTAGGTTTACTGCCAGCTCATAGACAAACCCAGGTTTCTACGTGTTCTGGTGGAGCCTTTAATAACAAACAAGGAGCAAGCAGAACAGCAGACCTTCACCAAGCCATCCAATCCCTGCTGACAACAACTCAGTACAATAGAAGGCGTCTCCAAAGGGAAGGACCATAAATCTCTTCCACAAACCAGCATGTGGCTTTCAGCCCATTCAGAGCAGGAACAGACCTGCTTGTGCTGCAGCAAGAAAAAAAAAGGAAAAAAAGAGTGCTCTTCACCCTGATGAAAGCTGCAAAAATCACTTGTTCCCTTCAGGCACTTTTGCTCCTAAATGGATGAACTGCAGGAAGAGGAGGGGACATGGAACCCCATCTGTTGCTGTCACAGAGCTTGGTTTATGGTCATGGGCAGTGTTTTCTTCTCTGAGTAAATATTGGGGTGGGGGGAGGCACTCGATTGAGTTTTAATTTGCTGGAAATATTCTGGTTAGTTTCAATCAAGCCTGCAAGTATTTGGCGTGCGGCCTGTTGAATATGAAAATACAACAATCTTATCGCAAATGATGTGTCCTCTGGGGATTAATACTGCCATTTGGCATACCTAATAAGTTGAGCTTTTGAGGGACGGGGTAAATGAAAGGTCAGAATGTTATCTAATTATCTGCAGTCCAATCTGACTTCCGTTGGGATCAGAAAAACTAGGCTAAAGCACCCAGAGGTGAAGAGTTCAGAGCAGCTCTCCTGCTCTTGAGAACAATGATTCAGCTAATTAGGGTGCTGACAGGACCATCCATTGCAGCAGCAAGCAGAGTTACATCTGGATTTCCATAAGCTAATCAAAGGGTGACTCTTTGGAGTAGCAGCCACTCTGCAGGGAAGGCAAGGTGGGGAGCGAAAATCCAGCTGAGGTTGAACAGGGTAAAACAAGGTCAGAATTAGTCAAGCATTGGCAAAGGCCTCTCATGTGCTATTGCACACTAGACCAGGGGTAGTCAATTTTTTGTCAAAGTCCAAATTTCTTGGCCAAGGTATAGCGAAGGCCCAAACTCCAGAGAAAAACTAACAATTATTAATTATTATTATTAATAATAAATAATTAATCATATAAAACAAACAGATTTTGGAGTCCATTAAAAAATGTCTGGTGGTTTAGATTTGGCCCATGGTCTGCCCACTGACTATCCCTGCACCAGAGCATAATACACCTATGGCTCATTGAAATCCCATTGAAGTCAATGGGGAATCTTTCCATTGATTTCAGATCAGGCACTTACTGTACCAAGGTAGATTGTATCTTTCATAAATGTGCTTCACACCTACAGAAGAATACGACAGATAGGACAGGTAAAAGGACAGACTATCACCATGATTTTAAGACGTTTGGAGCAAAGAGAGGTGCTTAGTTTTTGCAATACCTTTTATCAACTGGAGAAAAGAGCAACGAAGATGATATGGTCTCAGAGGAATTTACAGACCAGGGATGACTGAGCAAAATGCTGCTTTCTTGGTGTCGGTGGAAGTACCTTGGTAGTGAGTGATGAATTCATAACTGTCTGATGGGTATCTTGGACTATTACTACCTGGATTATAGCAGCACATACAGGCATATAGATAAGCGTCTCATTGTTCTGGATGCTGTACAGATACCTAGTGAAAGACAGTCCCTGCCCCAAAGAGTTTACAATCTAAGTAGACAAGACAGACAAAGGATCAGAGGGACGCAAGCACAGAAGCGACGTGACTTGCCTATAGGCACACAGAAGGACAGGGGCAGAGTCAGGACCAGAAGCCCAGTCTCCTGAGACCCAATCCAATGCTCAGGGGACTACAGAGGGACCAGTACAGCAGGCAGACAATTTAGAATCAAGATCAGGAAATATTTTACTAGCTTTTTTATCTAGAATATGGATGGAATAGTTTTCCTGTGGTCATCTGTGGAAGGAGCTCCATTGCTGGAGACACCCAACGCACCTGGCCCAGCTGGAGGCAAGAAAATGACAGAGGGGTGACAAGATATGTGCTAGCTGGCCAGATCTTTGACTCTCTGTAACCTCCAATACTATACTTGTGATTCTTCCACCCCAGTTGTAAGGCAAAGCTGTTCTATCTGCTGGTTATTTCATTTTAAGAAAATGTTGTGCAGGTTTGGGTTGGTTTGTTTCCCCACTGTTTTTGAACGTTTTAAAACTTGAGCCAAGTGAGAAAGTGATTCTCTCCCTCTGTGGTGGCTTTGAAGGTGGTTGAAATATCATGTCCCACTACTTCGTTACCCCATAGTGTATCCATTTATCATGACTTTCCTGCAGAGTTGGGGCAGGAGGGTCAGAAATGAGTAGCATGCTGTATCTCCGCGGTTTTCAAACTTTTTCTCTGGTGACCCGATTGAAGAAAATTGGAGCTGGGGATGAGGGGATTAGGGTGTGGGAGGGGTTCAGGGCTAGGGCAGAGGGTTGGGGTGTGGGGGTGAGGGCTGCAGGGTGGAGCCAGGGATGAGGGGTTTGGGGGAGGGCTCAGGGCTGGGGCAGTGGGTTGGGGTGCGGGATGGGGTCAGGGCTATGGGGTGGGGGTGCAAGCTCTGGGGTGGGGGTGGGGATGAGGGGTTTGAGGTGCAGAAAGGGGCTCTGGGTTGGGGGAGGGCTCAGGGCTGGGGTAGGAGTTTGGGGCACGGGGTTGGGGCATGGGTTTACCTTGGGCGGCTCTCGGTCAGTGGTTCAGCGGGGGTGCTAAGGCAGGCTTCCTGCCTATCCTGGCACTGCGGACCGCGCTGTGCCCCAGAAGTGGCCAGCAGCAGGTCTGGCTCCTATGCAGAGGTGCACAAGCGGCTCCGCGTGGCTCTCGCCCGCAGGCGCCACCACCTCTAGGTCCCATTGGCCAGTTCCCAGACAATGGGAGTGCGGAGCCGGTGCTCAGGGCAGGGGCAGTGCATGGAGTCCTGTGGCTCCCCCCCACCTAGGAGCCAGACCTGCTGCTGGCTGCTTCCAGGGCACAGCGCAGTGTCAGAACAGGTAGGGACTAGCCTGCCTTAGCCGGGCAGCACCGCTGACAGGACTTTTAACTGCCTGGATGGAGGTGCTGACCAGAGTCGCTGCAACCCAATGCCTTACATTCCACAACCCAGTACTGGGTCGCGACCTGCAGTTTGAAAACAACTGCTGAATCGGATACTGACTTTGGGCCAATTTCTGGTCTGATTTACACCCTATTATATCAACCCCACTAAAGTTTGTGCATTTGCAAGGGAGTGTAAATCAGTCTAGTATTTAGGTATTTATGCTTCTACAGTGCCTTAAAAACCTATAGTTCATTTAGAATGAGATAGTTATAAAATATAGAGCAAACAATAAAGAAAGTATTTTTGTCCCTGCTATATCTTCTGCTCTTTTCTATGCATTAATACAAAAGAGTCTAATAGACCTGATTCACTGTTGCCCTGCACCTTGAAGTCATTTATACCTGTGCAAACTGAGTGCAAAGTGAAGGTAAAGCACTACTTTATCATAATGGCGGGGCCAGATTCTGATTTTGGTTCCACTGGTGTAAATCCAGAGTCATCCTACTAGTTTCAGTGGGTGACTCTGGATTTACACTGGATTAATTGAAATCAGAATGTGGGACTGTGATGGGGACTAGTCTGTCCTTCTCTGACCCCTGACAGAGGCATTGGTGCCCTAGAAAAAAAAAGTTACTAACCTTCCGTAACTGTTGTTCAAGATGTGTTGCACACACCCAGAATGGAACGGACGTGTGCGTGTCCTGAGCACAATCACTGGAAATTTTTCCCTCAGAAGTACTCACCGGGGCGGCTCGAGCACCTTCTGTTGACACACGCCTATAGGGGCGGTATAAAGTGCCCAGCTGCCCCCCACCCCCCAGTTCCTTCTTTCCAGAAAATCCCAATGCAGAGGGACAGGAGGGTAGGTCGTGGAATGGATGTGTGCAACACATCTTGAAGAACAATAGTTACAGAAGGTTAGTAACCATTTTTCTTCTTCTTTGAGTGATTGCGCATGTGCATTCCACTGTAAGTGACTCCCAAGCAGGTGAATGGGTAGAAGGATCAGAGTTCATGGACACTGACTGAAGAATAGCATGACCACATTTGTCATCCTCTCTGAACTGCTGAGTGATGGTGTAATGGGAGAACGTGTGCACTGACAACCAGGTCGCAGCTTTACAAATTTCCTGAATAGGGATCTGCGCTAAGAATGCTGCTGAGGATGCCTGTGACCTGGTGAAATGAACAGTTGGTTTAGCTGGTGGTGAAACACCTGCCTGATCTTAACAAGTGTGAATACATGAAGTGATCCAGGATGAACCTGCCTGTGAAGAGATTGGGAGACCCTTCATCCTGTCAGCTACAGCTGCGAACAGTTGGGTGGACCTTCAGAATGGTTTAGTTCTTTCTGTGTAGAAAGCTAGGGCTAGTCTAATGTCTGATGAGTAAAAACGTAGTTCATTCCTATTTGCATATGGCTTTGGGTAGAAAACTGGTAGGTAGATAGCCTGATTGCTATGAAATTGTGAAACCACTTTCAGGAGGAAACTGGGGTGGGTATGTAAATACACCTGATCTTTAAAGACAACTGTGTACAAGCTCTGATGTGAGGGCACGGAGTTCCGAAACCCTTCTGGGTGAAGTTATGGCCACTAAGAAAACCACTTTCCAGGAGAGGTATAATAAGGATCGCATTGCCAAAAGTTCAAACGGTGGTCCCATAAGCTTTGATAAGACCTCTCTCACTTGAGGGTACAACCTTTCTAGGCCCTTGAGGAATCAGGTGGGCATGGCATTTGAAGAAACAGACTGGTTATCCACCCGGGATGGAAAGGCAACATTGCTGCTAAATGAACCTTGCTAAAGGAGATTGCTATGTCTTGCTGCTTCAGGTGCAATAGATATTCAGATATTTCTTGTAAAGAAAGCCACGTGGGCAAGACTTGGAACACCCAGACAGAGAATCACTTCCACTTTGAGAGGTAAGTCTGGTGGAGGGCTTTTCTACTACCTAAGAGGACCTGACAGACTTGCTCTGAGCAAGCCGGCTCTCTGGGATCTAGTCATGGAGCTTTCAGGCCATTAGGTGAAGGGAGCTCAGATTCAGGTGGAGCAGCTGACCATGGTCCTGAGAGATCAGCTCCGGGTGTAATGAAGTGGGATTGGAGTAGCCACTGAGAGGCCTAGCAAAGTGGAGAACTGGTGTAGGCAGGGCCATGCTGGGGTTATCAGAACAACCCAGGCCTGGTCCTGCTTGAGCTTTAGTGGTACTCTGTGCACAAGCATAGTCGAGATGTCCTGTCCAGAGTAACAGAAAGGCATCCATGAGAGAACCCGGACTGTGAACTCACAGGAAGCAGAATTGGTGATACTTTCTGTTGAACCTGGTTGCAAATAGCTCTATCTATGGAGTCCCCCACTGCTATAAAACATCCCTCGCCACATCTGGGTGAAGGGACCACTTGTGACTGGAGAAATCTGGCAGCGCGTTTTGCATTTCCATAAGGTAAGAGGCTTTGAAGTTGATTGAGTGGGCTATGCAAAACTCCCATAGCTATATCGCTTCTTGACAGAGGAGGGAAGAGCGAGCTCCTCCTTGCCTGTTGAGATAAAACATGGCTGCAGTGTTGTCGGTGAGAACAAACAAGTTTCTGTCTGTAATTTGGGGCAGGACTAGAAGACCCAAGCAAACTGCTCTGAGTTCCCTGACATTGATGTGGAGCATAAGTTCTACTGGAGACTAAAGGCCTTGATTCCTGAGGGCCACTGGACCGGTGTAGGTCCCCCATGACCTCCTGCCCATGCACTCGATGGTACTCCTGTGCCCGGATGCATGGAAGGGTAGAAATGCCTGGGGGAGTCACGGGAACGACTCCTCAGATGGGAGGAGTAAGACTCAAACTCCGACTCAGAAGACAATGAGCCTCTGTCTGGTGACCACAATGGTGTGGTTCCCACCAGTGGAATAGCCTGGTGCCGAGGTGGAGATGCCCACACCAAGACAAGCATAGCTGTTTTCCCTTTTAACAGAACCAAAGGACATGGTACTGAATGATGACAGGATCCAATGGGTTCCCTCCTGACCACCAGCCCGATGATGCTGACTGTTGTATTGCAAGTGATACCAGTACCTACAGCAAAAGAAGGTCTCTGGCAGCGGCAAATGCCTCCGGTGTGGTCAATACCAAGATACCGTCAGCAGAGTGCTGTGCTGCAGATGTGGACAACTCATCCAGTACCTGACTTGATGGTCCCTGTGTAGATGCCAGAGTCAATGGTGCCCACTTCTGCAGTACCAAGGCAGGGGAGTGCTTTGGTTTAGATTTCACTCTACTGTGATCCCTGTGTCTGGCCGTCTTTGGTGGTGGGGATCATCCCCTCTCGGCCGACTGTTTCTTGTGCCTTTTACTGGGTCTGGTGATCGGTGCTGGGACTCTGGTATGGTAGGAGGAGCACTCTTAACCAACATCATGGCACTTGGTGCCGAGTCTGACTGGCCCGGCTTGGATGGAGGTCTCAGTGCTGCCTCCATGAGCAGAAACTTCAGCCTGGCCTCCCAGTCCTTCTTTGTGTGAGGCTTTGTTCAAGCAGCAAACAGCGGAGAGGCGAACAGTGGGAGTTTGCCTGGGATCTGTCTGAGAGGAGGTAAGCTAAGTGCTGCATTGTGGGGCTGTGTTGGTGGGTATCTGAGTGTCTGTTGCGGGGACAGTTTGTCAGTTTGACCGTGTGCTTGATTGTTTGAAAAGTGTGAATTGGGAGTGCTTTGTTCCAGGTGGGCCTTGAGTGGGCCTGACTGTTATAAAAATCCAGTCAGCTGCGAACCAGCTCAGCGGCGTACAGCGGAGAGGCTAACAGAGGGAGTTCGCCTGGGGAGAGCCCACTGAGGCTTTCATCTTGCACGCTTCTCTGAGTAGTTACTATAACACCCGAGGAAGCTCTTAGAAGGAAGGTAATATCCGATCCGCTGTTGTTACCTGCGCAGGATGTGCCATGTTTGTTTTTCTTCCACAGGACAGAAGTGACTTTGTCTGTACAAAGTGCAAGCTGGTCTCCATATTGGAAGAGAAGGTTCAAGGTCTCTTATCCTGCGTTGGGTAAGAGAAACTGAAGATTTCCTGAACAGACGTCAGGATATGCTTCTACGGGCACAACATTCTGAAGATTCAGAGCAGGCTGCGCAGCGGGGACAGAAGAACGGTGAAGAAATTTGGCAGCATGTGACCTCCAGAAGAAGAAAGAGGAGTGTCCATGTACCAGCAATGCAGATACAGGTGAGCAACCATTTTCATGTTCTCTCCACAGGTACTCTGAGTCATCTATCTGCCGTCCCGACTGGGAAATCCGAGAAGTCTGCTGCTTGCCAGGAGCTACGATTCTCAATGAGTCTCGGCAGTCTCTCCGTCACATCAAGCCCTCAGATTGCTACCCCGTCCTGCTTCTCCATGTGGGCACCAATGATACTGCCAAGAATGACCACTGCAGACTACGTGGCTCTGGGAAGAAGGATAAAGGAGTTTGAGGTGTAAGTGGTGTTCTCGTCCATTCTCCCCTGTGGAAGGAAAAGGCCTGGGTAGAGACCGTCGAATCATGGAAGTCAACGAATGGATACGCAGGTGGTGTCGGAGAGAAGGCTTTGGATTCTTTGACCATGGGATGGTGTTCCAAGAAGGAGGAGTGCTAGGCAGAGACGGGCTCCACCTAACGGAGAGAGGGAAGAGCATCTTCGCAAGCAGGCTGGCTAACCTAGTGAGGAGGGCTATAAACTGGGTTCACCGGGGGAAGGAGACCAAAGCCCTGAGGTAAGTGGGGAAGTAGGATACTGGGAGGAAGCACAAGCAGGAGAGTGCAAGAGGGAAGGGCTCCTGCCTCATACTGAGAAAGCGGGACAATCAGCGAGTTATCTTAAGTGCCTATGCACAAATGCAAGAAGCCTGGAAAACAAGCAGGGAGAACTGGAAGTCCTGGCACAGTCAAAGAATTTATGATGTGATTGGAATAACAGAGACTTGGTGGGATAACTCATATGACTGGAGCACTGTCATGGATGGATATAAACTGTTCAGGAAGGACAGGCAGGGCAAAAAAGGTGGAGAAATTGCATTGTATGTAAGAGAGCAGTATGACTGCTCAGAGCTCCGGTATGAAACTGCAGAAAAACCTGAGAGTCTCTGGATTAAGTTTAGAAGCGTGAGCAGCAAGGGTGATGTCATGGTGGGAGTCTGCTATAGACCACCAGACCAGGGGGATGAGGTGGATGAGGCTTTCTTCCGGCAACTAACGGAAGTTACTAGATCGCAGGCCCTGGTTCTCATGGGAGACTTCAATCACCCTGATATCTGCTGGGAGAGCAATACAGAGGTGCACAGACAATCCAGGAAGCTTTTGGAAAGTGTAGGGGACAATTTCCTGGTGCAAGTGCTGGAAGAACCAACTAGGGGCAGAGCTCTTCTTGACCTGCTGCTCACAAACCGGGAAGAATTAGTAGGGGAAGAAAAAGTGGATGGGAACCTGGGAGGCAGTGGCCATGAGATGGTGGAGTTCAGGATCCTGACACAGGAAGAAAGGAGAGCAGCAGAATACGGACCCTGGACTTCAGAAAAGCAGACTTTGACTCCCTCAGGGAACTGATGGGCAGGATCCCCTAGGAGAACAACATGAGGG
The DNA here is from genome assembly GCF_965152235.1 of Eretmochelys imbricata. Taxonomy (NCBI): domain Eukaryota; kingdom Metazoa; phylum Chordata; order Testudines; family Cheloniidae; genus Eretmochelys; species Eretmochelys imbricata. The sequence continues at coordinate 16,173,814 of NC_135572.1, forward strand.
GGAAAGGAGTCCAGGAGAGCTGGCTGCATTTTAAAGAATCCTTATTGAGGTTACAGGGACAAACCATCCCGACGTGTAGAAAGCCTGCCATATTTACTATTCTATCAACTCGGCTTAAGAGTGAAATCCTTGCTGATCTTAAACACAAAAAAGAAGCTTACAAGAAGTCGAAGCTTGGACAAATGACCAGGGAAGAGTATAAAAATATTGCTCTGGCATGCAGGAGTGAAATCATGAAGGCAAAATCACACCTGGAGTTGCAGCTAGCAAGAGATGTTAAGAGTAACAAGAAGGGTTTCTTCAGGTATGTTAGCAGCAAGTCAAGGAAAGTGTGGGCCCCTTACTGAATGAGGGAGGCAACCTAGTGACAGAGGATGTGGAAAAAGCTAATGTACTCAATGCTTTTTTTGCCTCTGTCTTCACAAACAAGGTCAGCTCCCAGACTACTGCACTGGGCAGCACAGCATGGGGAGGAGGCGACCAGCCCTCTGTGAAGAAAGAAGTGGTTTGGGACTATTTAGAAAAGCTGGACGAGCACAAGTCCATGGGGCCGGATGCGCTGCATCCGAGAGTGCTAAAGGAGTTGGCGGATGCAGAGCCATCGGCCATTATCTTTGAAAACTCATGGCGATCGGGGGAGGTCCCGGATGACTGGAAAAAGGCTAATGTAGTGCCCATCTTTAAAAAAGGGAAGAAGGAAGATCCTGGTAACTACAGGCCAGTCAGCCTCACCTCAGTCCCTGGAAAAATCATGGAGCAGTTCCTCAAGGGATCAATTCTGAAGCACTTAGAGGAGAGGAAAGTGATCAGGAACAGTCAGCATGGATTCACCAAGGGCAAGTCATGCCTGACTAATTGCCTTCTATGACGAGATAACTGGCTCTGTGGATGAGGGGAAAGCAGTGGACGTGTTGTTCCTTGACTTTAGCAAAGCTTTTGATATGGTCTCCCACAGTATTCTTGCCAGCAAGTTAAAGAAGTATGGGCTGGATGAATGGACTATAATGTGGATAGAAAGCTGGCTAGACCGTCGGGCTCAACAGGTAGCTCCATGTCTAGTTGGCAGCAGGGATCAAGCGGAGTGCCACAAGGGTAGGTCCTGGTGCCGGTTTTGTTCAATATCTTCATAAATGATCTGGAGGATGGTGTGGATTGCACCCTCAGCAAATTTGCGGATGATACTAAACTGGGAGGAGTGGTAGATACGCTGGAGGGTAGGGATAGGATACAGAGGGCCCTAGACAAATTAGAGGATTGGGCCAAAAGAAATCTGATGAGGTTCAAAAAGGACAAGTGCAGAGTCCTTCACTTAGGATGGAAGAATCCCATGCATCGCTACAGACTAGGGACCGAATGGCTAGGCAGCAGTTCTGCGGAAAAGGATGTAGGGGTTACAATGGACAAGAAGCTGGATATGAGTCAGCAGTGTGCCCTTGTTGCCAAGAATGCTAACGGCATTTTGGGCTGTATAAGTAGGGGCATTGACAGTAGATTGAGGGATGTGATCGTTCCCCTCTATTCGACATTGGTGAGGCCTCATCTGGAGTACTGTGTGCAGTTTTGGGCCCCACACTACAAGAAGGATGTGGAAAAATTGGAAAATATCCAGCGAAGGGCAACAAAAATTATTAGGGGACTGGAACACATGACTTAGGAGGAGAGGCTGAAGGAACTGGGATTGTTTAGTCTGCAGAAGAGAAGAATGAGGAGAGATTTGATAACTGCTTTCAACTATCCAAAGAAGATGTATCTAGACTGTTCTCAGTGGTAGCAGATGACAGAACAAGGAATAATGGTCTCAAGTTGCAGTGAGAGAGGTTTAGGTTGGATATTAGGAAAAACTTTTTCACTAGGAGGGTGGTGAAGCACTGCAATGCGTTGCCTAGGGAGGTGGTGGAATCTCCTTCCTTTGAGGTTTTTAAGGTCAGGCTTGACAAAGCCCTGGCTGGGATGATTTGGTTGTGGATTAGTCCTGCTTTGAGCAGGGGGTTGGACTAGATGACCTCCTGAGGTCCCTTCCAACCCTGATTATCATAGAATAAGTCCTTCCAGATCTGGCAAGGGTCCCCAATGTGAGCTTCTCCCAGGCACTTCAGGCAGCTTGAGTGTGGGTCACTCAGGGGCATAGTCTTGTTGCAGGAGGTGCAGAGCTTAAAGCCCGGTGACAGAGACACGCCTCGGCAGCAGGGTACAGACAAAAACTCCACTAAAACACAAAGTTACAGAACTTCACTAAAACTGACTATGTACAGATATAAGAAAAAGAAGACCACTGAGAGAGCTTGCCAAAGCAAGGATAGCAGTTTCAGCGACCGTCACACGTGGTAAGAAGGAACTGAGCAAGCGTGTAGTCAGTTGGGAGCTTTGTACCAATGCTTTTGGCGCACAGGAGCAGAGAGTGCTCGAGCTGCCCCCATGGGTACACTCAGGGAACAATTTCCAGTGACTCTGCTTGGGGCGCACACACACATCCAGAGTGGAATACGCATGTGCAAGCACTTGAGGAAGAACCCCCGCTCAAGGATCACTGGCTCAGACCAGGCTACCAATAAGACAGTCCTCCAAAGATCTAGAAGGACCAGGGGGAAACACTGACCTATCAGGATCCAGCAGGCTAGTTAAGAAGGCTTGGCTGCTGCTTCTGGGTGGTACCATTGGTGGAAACCGTGCTAGAGGAGGAGTATCCCTATTGTAGCCTGGAATGCCCGGGCCAAGTCAGGGCCTTGCCTTCTAGTGCTGCAATCAAGTGCTGCCATTTGGAGTTCTTGTTTCTCTATTTAAAGGTGCAGACAGGCACATTTCTGAGTTATTTTGGTACTTAACTATTTAAAAGACTGATACCAAGCTTATGTTACGAGCCACTTTGCTTCAAGCCGGTGGCCAAAAGTTTGCAGACTAAGACAGGGAATACTGGCAGTACCATGCTTGGTTCCACAGGTGTGCTATAGAACAGCCCCACTGGCCACCAAGACCTAGCGGACTGGAAAGGGTTAAAACAATTGAATGTTTGCAAAATTTGCAATATCTGGCATGAGTGAATTATAACTTAGTGCCTTACTATATTGATAGAATTTTATATCCTTAAAGATTTTTGTCTGGAAGCGGGTGGTTGTTTTTAAGGGTAGCTTAGTGAAATTGACATTATTGGTTCAGAACAGGAGTGGGCTAACTACAGCCTGCGGGCTGGATCCGGCCCATCAGGGCTTTGGATCCGGTCCACGGGACTGCCTCCCTTGGCCCTACGGGCCTCGCACCACTCTCAGAAATGGCCAGTACCACGTCCCTGCTGCCCCGGGGTGGGGGGGGGAAGGGAGGGAGGAGAGGGCTCCTTGTGCTGCCCTTGCCTCCAGACACCATCCCCCGCAGCTCCCATTGGCCGGGAATGGGGAACTGCAGCCAATGGGAGCTTCCGGGGAGGTACCTGGCAGCGCAGCAAGGGCAGCATGCGGAGTCCTGTGCGCCCTCCCCCAACAGGGGCCGTGCTGCTGCCACCCTGGAGCCGGTTTAGGTGAGCGGCGCTGGGCTGGAGCCCAAACCCCTCCAGCACCCCATCCCCCAACTCCCTGCCCTAAGCCCCCTGCCTGCAGCTCACACCCCCAACTCCCTGCCCTGAGCCCCGCACCCCAACCTCCTGTCCTGAACCCCCTACTGCACCCTGCACCCCAACCCCCTGAAGCTCCTACCGCACCCCAACTCCCTGCCCTGAACCCCCATCACACCCCACATCCCTCCTGAACCCCAACTCCCTGTCTGCACCTTGCACGCTTCCTGCACCCCAACCCCCTTCCCTGAACCCCCTCATGCACTCCGCACCCCTCCTCTGCCCCAATCCCTTGCCCGGGGCCCGTTCCTCCCAATCCCTTGCCCGGGGCCCGTTCCTGCACACCACACCCCTCCCACACCCTGCACTCCCTCCCGCACCCCAACCCCCTGCCCCGGCCCTGCATGCAATTTCCCCACCCAGATGTGGCCCTCAGCCCAAAAAGTTTGCCCACTCCTGGTTCAGAAGCTTGACACTGCTTGGTCTGGGACTCAGAAGCTCTAAAATGGCCAGTCCTAGCATTGTAATCCCTTTGCCAACCAAAAACTAACCCTAAGCCTGCCCCCTTTGTCTTGGCTAGATCTCCAGGCTCTGTAGAAGGTTCCAAACTTAGGATAAATGGAGGGATACTGCCACAAGTCCTGCCATGAGCACAGGGGACTGGAGTAGATGATGTCTCAAGGTCCCTTCCAGTTCTATGATTCTACGATATTGGGTCCCCTCTTGCTGTTTGCTGCTACAAACTCAGAAGAAAGAGAAATACAGTAATTGGTGTCAACAGCAGATGGATCATTGATAATTCCTAAGAGCACCGAGTACATATTGAACGGATGGCGTGAGAGCATGGGACCTGATGGAACTGACAGGAGAATTCCACTAGGCCAGAGGAGCAAATACTCAGTAATATCCTCTGAGCTCCCTCAGAAATACAGGAGCTGAGCCACTGAAAGACCCCATCACCTTTGTCTAGCTCAGCTGCACTATCAATGCCTCATGCTCAACAGTATCAAAGGCAGTTCATAGGTCTGAAAGAATCAGCATAGATATTCATGAAGCAGCAGGAGCAGATCATTAAGGAAAACCCCCAATGCCATCTCTATCCTACACACATAATGCCCACCTATGACATACTGGTCCTTCAACCTAAAGTTGTTTTATACGAAGAATTGGAAGCCACTAGGAGAAACTTGCCACTACTGTGTTGAATTAGTCCATTAGTTTAGAGCAAGTGCTATTAACGAGAGCTTAGCACTTCAAGACTGACAGCATAGCAACGCAAAATAACTGTGCTCAGCAATAAACTTATGAATAATGATAACCAAGAGCCCTGGCCATGATTTCGCTGTGCTCAGGGGTCAGATTGGGCCAACTCACCATAACTCACTAAGAAGATATTTCTTTTCCTTAGTGGCTGCCATTTTGTTCTTCAGAATCAAAGTTTTCTTCTAAAAAAAAAAAAAATCAGTCTGTCTCTCTAGCACTTATGATTGTGACCTGAGTATAATCAATGCAAGGATGTGGGCCTGTGCCTGCTGAGAGCCGGAGTCAACAGCTCTTAGTGATGTGAATTGTTACTCTTAATTTCACAGAGTTTTTAATCCTGAAGAGTAATAACAAAAATAAATAAATATTCACATTAACTATTTCCCCCGATGATCAACCCACACGAGAAAGCAAAGGGACAGTCATATTAGGAGGATCTGTGCAATCCCCTGCGTTGCATATCATTTTGGAGTCACAAAGCCTTCAGGAAGCACCACCTACTCTGCCTCCTGGCGATGCTTTTGACTAGACTGGAGTTCTCGCTCTTTAGACGTCAGAGGATATTTTATGATTATAGCCTCGGAGATAGCTACAGTTTTAGTAAACAGGACAGCTTGGAGATGGGAGGAGGGCTTGTTTATTTAATGATCAAAATAAGTTTAATATAATAGGATTTCAGAAGTCAAAGATGGAAGAGATCATTCTAATCCATCTCCATGTAAGTGCAGGATATAATCTCTTCATAGGGGATGTATCAGATATTAAAAGGATACATTTGGTTCTAGCCAAAAAAAAAAAGTGCCTTTTTCATTATGATTCAAAGGATGACAATTTGCTACAAGGCAGAAAGCTTCTGAGAAAAGCAACTGGAAAGTTCATAGACTACGGCAAATGGTGCCCTGTGCCAAAATACTGAGATGAAACAGCAATTGTAACATCACTCAGGCATTACATTCCCAGCATTCTTTTCAAGGCCACGCTCAGCTGGTGAGTGAGCACTGGGTTGGAAAGCCAAGGTTCAAACAGAACCCTCCTAACAAGTTGTAAACATCGAGAGATTTTCAGCAGCTGTATATTTCAAGGATCATTTTAATCTCCCAAAACTCCTGGTCTGTCTTGCTCATTAATCGCCTGTGTGTTTCCATGCAATGGAATGCTGCAAGACCAAATGTGAAGAGTACGCTCCCGAGTATATGAAGGGCATGCTCACCTCCAGAGATCGGGTACACTTTGAGGCAACAAAAACAACGACGAGTCCTTGTGGCACCTTATTTTTTTAGTCTCTAAGGTGCCACAAGGACTCCTCATTGTATCAGCAAAAACAGACTAACACGGCTACCACTCTGAAATTTGAGACAACAGGCTCTAGTTGAAATGAACAGAGCCCAGAGAATATTATATTGGTACTGTGGGGACGTGTATCATTAGGATTCATTGCTTAAGGCCAGATTCTGATGCCCAGGCTCATGTCAAGTAGTATCTTATTCTGCACTCATAATCCCCTTGAAATCAAGTAAGGGGATACAGAATGGGAATAAGGGGATCAGAATCTTCCACTCAATATTTTCATAAATTATTCTCCTTTTTGCAACTGCTCTGTTTCTGCATTTCTACTGATTTTTTTTTTTTGACATTAGCACACACCCTCTTGAAATGTATTTCCACTATAATTTATAGCCCTATTTCTAGAACAGGTTGGAAGTTTCTTTGGAGTTCCATGGTTCGCGTGCTGCTTATCTCATGCTTTAACAGTGAGGGTAATTAAGCACTGGAAAAGTTTACTATGGATCCTGGTGGATTCTCCATCACTGGCAATTTTTAAATCAAGACTGGATGTTTTCCTAAAAGATCTGCAATAGTTCAAACAGAAATTATTGGGGGTGGGGGGAGAGATGTTCTGTGATCTGTGCTATGCAGGAGGTCAGAAGAGATTATCACAACTGTCCCTTCTGGACTTGGAATCTTGCTAAAGTAGGTCCAGTGGTCATCTGCCTGATAGTCTCACCAATCCGGGCAGGGTAGGTTAATCAGAGAATGAATTGTATGCACAAGGCTTGCAATGTTCATCTCTGATTGGTTTGTATTTTTACTTAACTAGCACCACACCCTTTTTTCCTTCCTTTAAGATGTGCTACAAGAGGTCAATGAAAATAGTGCATTTCCACTACTTCCCTGAGGATGAATTGTGAGGTTTATAGTCATCATTATCCATCCCATTCTGTTTCTTGAAAAATTACATTTTTGAAGGTAATACAGATGGTCCAGTAAAAAAGTTAATTAGCTGAGAGGAATCTGGTGATGATACACTTTTGTGTAAGGGACTGAAGCACCGTTCAATTGATACTGACATATAAAATGTTAACAAGAATAGGTTAATAAGATGAATAATGGTGGAGAAATCTTTGACAAACGATTGCTATGGGAATAACGTAACAAAATCCATATAGGACAAGCCAATAAATTATTGTAAGAATAAGACACCAGCGGTGTAAATCCAAGGTAGTTCAGATTTTTTACACACACATAAACCCCTGTGCCAGTGGGAATGAATCAAGCTCCTGGAGTATATTTATTGTACTATGTGATATTCTGATATGCCCCTAAAAAAAGCTCATACACTATCACATTTTCCATTACTTATGGACTGTTGTTAACTCTTCAGACACAATGCTGAGAGACATGCGCCTTCTGTGGACGCAGACTTCTCTGTAGCTATCCATGCTTTTGTCAGCTCTGGGCTGAATTACCATGTGTGTGGGAACTAGGAGTGAAGGGGGTACCGCTGCAGCACCTCAGGTATTACGCAGGGCTCTGCTCCTGGCCCTGCATCTAGGGTCCCAGCAGTCACCTGCACCTGGGCTCCACTCCTGGCCCCACACACAGGGTCCCAGCTCCCAGCCCTGCACCCGGGATTCTGCACCCACCCCCAGCTGTGGACCCATCCTTGGTCCCCTTATCCCTGTCTGCATCTCCCCCTCCCGGAGCCATGGCCTTGCTCCCGGCCCCAGGTCTAGGGGGTGGAGGTTGGCGCATGGACAGGGGTAATGGCGGGGGGGTGAGGTAAAAAGGGGGCTTTGCAGTTTCGCTGGCTTTCAGCACCCCCACTATAAAAAGTGTTCCAGTGTCACGGTGGATTACTGCTCTACATGGGGCTACCACTAGAAAACAAAAGCTTGTGCAGAAGGTGGCTGCTACTTGTTAACCATGGGTTCCTACATGAGCACTGTGTTCAGAGATCCTCACTGCCTACCCTTGGTTTCAGGGTGAAGTTTCAGGTGGTGTTTTTTGGCCTAGGTAGCACCAAGGGTGGAATTCATCCTTGTTAGGGTTGCCAACTTTCTAATCACACAAAACCCAACATCCCTGTCCCGCCGCTTTGCTGAGGCTCCACCCCTGCTTGCTCCATCCCCCCTCCCTCCATTGCTCGCTCTTCCCCACCCTCACTCACTTTCACTGGGATGGGGCAGGGGGTTGCCGCAGGCCTGCTGACATTTGAGCTGCGTCCGTGCAAACGCAGTCCGCCTGACATTTGAGCGGTGCTGTACCTGGGCTGGCTGGTGCCCAGCGAGCGGCCGGCTGTGCTGCTGGGCTCGCTCTTCCGGCACAGACAGGGCTTCCACATGCCTGCCCAGTAGGGTTGCCAGCTGTCTAAACACACAAACCCAAAGACCTTTGCTACGCCCCTTCTCTGAGACCACACCCCGTCCCGCCCCTTCTCTGAGGCCCTGCCCCCTGCTCACTCCATCCCCCCTCCCTCCGTCACTCACTCTCCCCCACCCTCACTCACTTTCACCAGGCTGAGGCATGGGGGGGTTGGGGTGCGGGGGGGGGGGGGGTGAGGTGTGGGTTCTGAGAGGGAGTTTGGGTGCGGGAGGGGCAGCGGTGCAGGTCTGGGAGGGAGTTAGGGTGAGGGCAGGGGTGAGGAGGGCGGCACTTACCTTGGGTGGCTCCCGAAAGTGACTGGCACATCCCTCTGGCAGCGGCTCTGAGGTGGGGGGCCCAAGGAGTCTCCGCGCACTGCCCCTGCCCGCAGGCACCACCCCCGCAGCTCCCATTGGCTGTAGTTCCCAGCCAATGGGAGCTGTGGAGTCAGGGCAGGGGCAGCGCAGGGACATGCTGGCCGCTTCTGGGAGTGGTGCGGAGTCAGGGTGGGCAGGAAGCCTGCCTTAGCCCCGCTGCGCTGCCAGGGGCCCCCAGGACCTTTTAGATCACCCAGGCCCCTGGGCAATTGCCCCCTTTGCTGCCCCCCCTCTTTGGGCCTGGGTTGGCATGTGTGTGCAGGGGGGTGAGGGCCCTGGGCTAGGGGTGCAGGCTCTGGGGTGGGGCCAGGGATGAGGCATTTAGGGTGCAGGAGGGAGCTGCGGGCTGGGGCTGAGGGGTTTGGAGTGCAGGAAGGTGTGTGGGCTCCAGCTGGGGGTGTGGGCTCTGGGGCTGAGGGGTGCGGGAGGGGGCTCCAGGCTTGGCCAGGGGGTTGGGGTGTGCGGGGGTGAGGGCTCCAGCTGGGAGTGGGGCCAGTGATGAGGGGTTTGGGGCACAGGAGGGGGCTCCAGGCTGGGGCAGGGGTGTGGGGTCTCAGCGGCACGTACCGCAGCTCCGAGGAAGTGGCTGCCAGGTCCCTGCGGTCGCTCTGTGCGGTGGGTGCTGCCTTTGTGCCCACAGGCACTGCTGCCGCAGGTCCCACTCGTCGCAGTTCTCAGCCAATGGGAGTGTCGAAGCTGGAACTCAGGGCAGGGGCAGTGCGCGGAGCCTCCTGGTCCCTGGCCACCAGAGCACCTAGGGGCCACAGGGACCTGGCGTCTGCTTCCTGCGGCGGCGCACAGCCAGGTCAGGTAGGGAGCCTGCCTTAGTCCCGGGCCCCCACTGGTCTGCCAGTCGGCCTTTTAACGGCCCAGTCAGCAGTGCCAACCAGAGCTGCCAGGGTCCCTTTTCGACTGGACGACCCTAACCCTTGTGCCGACACCATTCCAATCCGACCCCTCAAAGACAGGATTCACTGGTGCATAGGCCTATGCTGGGTGTCTGCACCTGGGTGAACTTCACCCTAAATGGTTTGGGTCTGTCTCAGAGATCTCCTTGGGTGATACAACAGACATGTGATCAGCTGAGGTGGAGTATAATAAGCGCTAACAAATCCCCTGATATAAGTGGGATAGGCAGGGTCCTCTCAGTGAAGGGGCTTTGATCTAGAATTCACTTCCCTCTTTCGTCTGCCAGAGCCTGGATTCTGGGACCTCCAGGGCTCATCTTTTTCCCCAGTCTGGATGAGAATTTGAAGAAAGGCTTCTGTAGTGGAAGGAGGAGGAGAAGTTTGCTCTGTTGGGAACGTGAGCTCTTTTTGATCTCATTTAAGGCACCAAACTGGGAGTGAGGAAATCTGGGTTCTGTTCTCAGATGTGTTACAGATTTCTTGTGTAACTGTAGACGAGCCACTTAGCCTACACCCATCAAAGGGGACGAAGAATATTAGATGTCCCTTTGGAAGGGCGTTTGAGACCAATGAATGAAAAGTTCTGTCCATGACCACCAATTATTTAGGGCAGAATGAATCATCTATCGGTAGTTATTTACTTAGGGCCAGACTTTCAGAAGAGCTCAGCAGATTGTTGGATGCTAAGCACTGTTGAGAACAGTGACAGTAGGGCCAGATTTTCCAAGGTATTTAGGCACCTAAAGATGCAGATAGTGGGATTTTTGAAAGCACCAAAGCAGGTTAGGTACCTAACTCTCATTCCCATGAAATCCCACTCTCATGTGACAATAAAAGTTGTAAGGTATCCAGGTAATATTATTTAACAGTAAAACTACACCCATTCACTTTCTTCTTCTTAAATTACGTATCTTTCCCTCTCTGGGGGAATGCCTAATCTCTGCCGGACTTTCTGGTGACTGTGCCATATGCCATGACTGGAAGGATATACTGGTTGTTGACCTCCCTTTATAGGATAAGGGGGAGATTGCTTTACATTATGTCTTTCATCTTCCTTAATATGCTCCACACTACCCTAGCTCGCCTCTTGATTTTTTCCATCTGGCCAAAACTTTTGTGTACCTCACCTGAAATATAAAACCTTTCAAAATACGTCCTTCCATCTCCTCTTATGATCTAGTGATGGCGGATGTGACTGGAACGTCAGAAGTCTGCGATTAGTTGTGACCTTGCTCTTGGGCTCCAAACTGGCAGTGGGTTACAGACTTTGAACTTGGCATCCTGACAAATTGTTACTACCACATACCGAAAAACAACCTACTCTTAAGTCTGTGGGAGGGTAAGGGGTGAAAGAAGGAGGGGTGGATTCTTTCAAAGAGCAGAACTATTCCACACAGCATGACACAGAGACAGAAAGGTTTAACCCAGGAACCGCAAGGTAAAACCTTGACAGTTACTAACTCCTAGAACGAAGCAAGAAATGTTCTTAATTGAATCCTAACTGGCTCAGATGATGTGGATTGTGGATACCACCTGAGCTCTTATTTTTAAAGGTGAGCTGCCAAGCTACAGTGAAAACTGAGTTGAGCCCAGATTTTTATGCTGAAAGCCTCTCACATTTCACAAATCTGAGGATCAGTAAAGCCTGGCTTCATGGTGCATCCAGCATAGAAATCAGTTTTAATGTAATTAAAATATAGTCATTATCATTAGTTATTTTTCCATAGATTTTTAAGGCCAGAAGGGACCATTAAATCCTCTGCATCACACAAGCCATAGAATTTCATCATTACTCCTGCATTGAGCCCAGTAACTTGTGTCTGGCTAAAGCATATCTTCCAGAAAAGTGTCCAGTGTAGATGGGAGGACATCAAGAGATGGAGAATCCCCCACTTCCTTTGACAGTTTGTTCCAATAATTAATCACTGTTAAAATTTGCCTTATTTCTAATATGAATTTATCCGGCTTTAGCATCCAATCATTGGTTCTTGTGCCTTTCTTTGCTAGATTAAAGGGTCCTTTGGTACCCTGTGAAAGAACTTACATGCTTTAATCAAGTCATCTCTTGATCTTTTTGGTAAGCTAAACAGATCGAACTCCACTGTAAGGCCTTTTTTTTCCAACCCTCGGATCACTTTTGTGGCTCTTCTCTTCACCCTCTCCACCAGGTAACTGTCAGACATGTACTACAGGTTTCAGAGTGATAGCCGTGTTAGTCTGTATGTACTAGGTGCTTTAGAAATAAACAGACCTGTCTCCTGCCCCAACCAGCTGACAATCTCGTTTTATACATGACGCAGCGAGCGCAAATGACACACACTGGGGATGGGATGGAGGAAGGAAGGGGAAGAGTTATAACAATAAAAACATGCAGATATTCAGTTCAAGCCTGTGCACATCTTGGTGGTTCAGTTAAAGGTTTAAATATCATTTGGTGCATTAGCGTATATCATGAAGGGTAGCAAGACAGGAGTGAGTTTTAAGGAGGGATTTGAATGAAACAGAGGTGCTTGACACACCTCAGTAGGGAAGGTGCACTACACACAGAGGGTAGTGTGGAAGATGATATGGTGATGGGAGTGTGAAATCATCATAAGTCTCTGACCACATCCCAGAAATGCCTCATTCTGTGACATCAGGGATAGCACCAGGGCAATGAGACTGCAGCTCTGTGCAGTGACGCAGACTGAAGGAGTGCCCTAGATATATATATATCTATATAGCCCTAGATTGTGACTTGGGCTGCACATCAACCCCTGTTACATCCCGGGCTTGGGGGTCACAAGAGAAAGCATCGCTGCTTGTCTGTTACTCTCTCCTCGGAGCAGGTGAGCAGGGAGGGGGGATAGACAGAGTATTTGCTCTACCCCCATTATCCAGCTGAGCTAGCATGGAGAGTGGCATCATAATTTATTAACGGCTACAATACATTATTACCACTTGGGAGCAAGGTGGGAAATTGAGGCGCCCTGAGCTATAATGTCTTCCTTGGGGCAGCCCAGCTAGGCACCGCCTCTTCGATGGGCTGTGCCCTTGGGACCAATCTAGCTCTAACAAATAATAACGTAACATGGAAGATGCATTCCAGGGAACCTTCAGGCTTTCATAGAGGGGGAAAGTGGAATGTTAATATTAGTTCAGACTTATTTCTGTTTTTAAGGCCCCCACAGCCTGGTTCAGGGATTATTCAGCCGCTAAACCTCTGCTTACCTCAGCTTTCATTGTCGTTTTGAAGTTCCTCTTTAAAACAGGAAAAACTGCATCTGGTAGAAATATAAGCCAAGTACAACAATGGCTCAGGGCTTGATTGAAAGCCCACTGAAGTCCGTGGGAATCTTTCAATTGACTTCCATGGGCTTTGGATCAGGCCTGTAGTGCGCAGTTATTCTGCAGTGGCACCAAGAAGTAAAGCGATGACTAAACATCACAAAAAGTCATTCTTTTAAACACTGAAAATATTAGAAAGGGTCTGAAAGGAGATCTACAAAGAAACCATCTTTGTGTGCCCCCTGCTCAGCCATGAGAGGTCTCTTTTTCAGTAGATTATTATTGTTAGCCTAGGAGCCCTAGGCGTGGACCAAGACCTCATCGTGCTAGGCGCTGTACAAACACAGACCAAAAAGAAGGTCCCCACTCCAATGAGCTTACAATCTAAATATATAATGCGAGAGCTATCACATGGACACAGACAGACAGGAGCGAACAAGGGAAGAACGAGATAATATTGGCAATAGGTAGTAGTTACCAGGGTGGAGGCAACTTGTATGCAAAGTTGTTGACCTATCAGTGCTGCCTGGTTAACTTCCAGCTGTGGCCCTTATAGCAAGTATTCCATAGAAAAAAGTCCTGGCCAGCACCTAATGATATGCTTATTTTATTACATTGCTGACATGCAAACAGGTGCTCTGAGTAGATATTTTGTCCAGTGGATGCTTCTTTTCAGATCCCTGTCAGTCAAAGTGATCTCCCGCTTCCGGGTGGTAACCTCCAGTTTGTGTGTAGGCTGAGATTAGACACCCACAAATCCCGCAGCCTTTATGCATAGGAGACCCGAGATGAAGGGAAAACAGAATGTTATGGGGCTATGACTGAAATGTCAAAGATCTGTGGAAAGCGTGTGAGACAGCACTAACAAGGAGAGGAAGAGGGTTTAACCTTTGTTCCAGAAGTTATAAATCACCATCCAGAGGCTAAAGAGTTATTAGGAATGCTGCACTGGTAAGCTACAGGCATGCCACTGGGCTAGGAAAAGCAATGGTGGTGGAAGGAGCAATTTTCCACAGCTCCAGAGGAGTGCTAGAGCTTTCCTCCTGTTTAGAAAGGCAACAGTGCCTCCTTCCACACCAACGCAAGGGAGTAAGGGGACATAATACACCCATTTTGCTATTGTGTGGGCAATGTGGATCGCTGGTGTGGGGAGGGAAGAGCAGCTTCAGTGGGACTGCTGCTCCCCCTCCCTTGCAAGTTGGTGGGGAATGGATGGGCGTGGATGAAGCCTTAACTCCCTGCCTCCCCTCCCTGGCAAGTGCACCGGCCAGCAGAGCTGGACCAGCACATATGGTGAAGTATTCTATGCCAGGTATGGGTTGGTGCATATTACTTCCCCTCCTGGAGCAGAGGGGGAACCAGACTGTGACTTTTTAAGACACAGGGCCAAGCACCCTCATCGAGGACTTGTATAGCTCTATTGACTTCTATAGAGTTCATGACCCTATTGACTAGACTGGAGCTACATCAAGTTACACCTGCTGAGAATACAGCCCACAATATGGTTCCTAGTCAGCTGCCAGGGCAGTACAACCACATACCATCCCTGCTTAGAGTGTAAAACCACACTCTAGCCCTCCAGGAGAAAGGATCACTGCAACAGTAGAAGGCTCTGGTTGGGCTCCATAGTGCTAGTAGCCAAGGGTGGTGCTCAGGAGGCAGAGAACTCAGATTCATGGGGGACTCGTGTGCAAAGCTGATCTGAATCATTCAGCCCTCTGATGTCTGGAAAATTGGGAAGGGTAGTTTTGCAGAACTGGGCTTCCTGGCAGTATTTTAGTTCTTTAGCGACTGGCCCCCGAAAGAGCAAAAATGAAGACAGAAGAGAAAAGAAAGGAGCTACCTGAACGCTGAAGGAGCGGCACTGCTTGAGTTTGGCATAGGAGAGCTCCTTGTTTTTGGAGAACTCGGCGGTACTACCCCTAGCCAGATGTCGTGGCAGTTTATCGGCAATGGCATGTGTTATGCAGGTCAGACTAGATGCTCTCATGGTCCCTTCTGGCCTTAAAAAAAAAAAAACCTATGAATCAGTTTTTCACCCTGCATGGTATTTGTGGCAGGGGCTGGGGCCAAAAGGTGTAAATTACCCCTGGCCAAATCCCACCTGTGCTGCACAGATGCACAAGTGCAGGGGGAAGGGAGTCACTCTCCTTGCCTGGCCGCAGGGATGCTAACTCAGCACTAAAGCTCTCACACTCAAAAGGGGCATTGGCTGGCAGTGAAAGGGTATGGCCAGCTGACTAATGCTCCTGCTGTGGTCTGCAGCCTGCATTAACAGGGGGTGATGTTGTCTCTTTTCAGAGGAGCAGCCAACTGATCCTGTCCTCTGCCACAGAGATGCCCCTTGTAAGTAACACAGAGCCTGCCCTAGCCCATTCTTCTCCCCTGCTATAGTGCAGCTTCTACCTAAAAGGTCACAGGGGGATAGGGAGAATTATTAAAGCAATTGCCTTTTCTGCCCTGGGATTTCAGACACTTACGTAGCTGCACTGTGCAAATCTCTAATATAGACACAATTTAAGCCAGTGCAGCACTTTTGGCAGTAGTGTAAACAATATGTCCAGCAGGGATTTGCACCAGAACAAAATCACTGTGCCTGAAATCCTAATATAGGCAAGGTTTCGTCATATTCCTGATCACTCCCAAACATTTATTTAATTAGGATCATGTTATGTTGGCAAACACTTGCACAAAAACCTCCCTGGGCATTTCACAGTATGTTCTTATTAGTTTGCAGGAAAGGGCACAGGAATAAACACTTTTTCTGAACTCTGTCCTTCTTGGAGTTTTCACCCAATGAGAGAGATCCTTGCGTTTACACCTTGGGATTTGTTGGTCTCACTTCAGGCTACATCTCTGACAGACAAAAACAATATGCTGGCATTGACTCTGTCAAATTATAGCTCAAATTTTACCAAAGGAAAATTGCTTTCAAAGTAAATGTAAATTAATTTAATTGGGTCCTATTATCACTTCCTCTGGGAGCCTGCAAGGATAATCCAGCGCTGAAGTAATTAATTGGGTGTGAAGTAGCTACTGTGCCAAAACTCACTTGTATAGAAGGAAATGCACAGACTTTTTGGCTTGAACATTACCTGCCGTGTCTCGGCTTTGTTCCTTGGCAGAGGGAAGTGAATCATTGTGCATAGCTTTGCAATCAAACGCTTACTTAAATGCCACACTATTAAAAAAAAATAGGGAGGTAGTTGCTCATTACAGGCTGAACAGACTCGATTTTTCCCCACCCAGTTAGAGTCTATTCCAGTGGTTCTCAAAGCTGGTCCGCCACTTGTCCAGGGAAAGCCCCGGCAGGCCGGACTGGTTTGTTTACCTGCCGCGTCCGCAGGTTCGGCCGATCACGGCTCCCACTGGCCGCGGTTCGCCGCTCCAGGCCAATGGGGGCTACGGGAAGCGGCGCGGGCCAAGGCAGGCAAACCGAACCGGCCCGGCGCGTCAAGGCCTTTTCCTGAACAAGCTGCAGACCAGCTTTGAGAACCACTGGTCTCTTCTGCTTTTCAAAGGGAAAGTCCCTAAAGAGGCCTGCCGTTGCTGTAACTGAAGACACACATTTTGTGGTTTTTCATGGCTTAATATGGTCTTAATTTAGTGGCACATTTTTCTCCCTGCCCTGTCTTTTAATGAAAAAATATTGTCCAATGGTTAGAGCAGGAGACTGGGGGGTGTGTAGCAAAGCAACAACTCACCAGTGTGACGCCTCCTGCTGATCATCTGGGAATTAGCTCTTTTCCAGCTTACAGAGTGCCCTCTGCAGGCCAGTGTCTCACCATGCACTGGCCCTGTGTCCCTCCCAGACCCCAGTACCCCTTTACTTTGAGGTTCTGCCCCAGCAGTACCCCCACACTCTGGGTCTCCCCACCCAGGGGAATCCCCAACTTGCCTCAGTGGCTACTGCCAGTCATCATCTAGCCCCCACTCACTGGAGCAGACTGCAGTCTGTAAAGGCCACTCATCATTGGCAAGGGTTTAGGACCTACTGCCTTTACCTATCCTCGGGCTGCCCCTCTGCAACCCCAGTACCTTTTGACCTTCAACAAGGCCTGCAGCCTGGGGGTTTACCAGACTGCAGCTCCCCAGCTCCCTTTGCCCTTCCCCAGCACTGCTCTGGTTCAGGTACCTTGCTCCCAGGCAGCTAGCCCTTCCCACTCCAGGGCTAGAGTGAAATTCCTCTGGCCCACAGCCCTCTTATCAGGGCCAGCTAGGCACTAATTGAGCTGGCCACAGCTGTGGCTGTTTCCCCAATCAGCCTAGCTTGGCTGCTTTTAACCCCTATTCTCCAGGAGTGGGGCAGCTGCCCCACTACAGGGTGGGAGTGGAGTAATGAGGAATGGGTGGAAGAACACTAGTATTGGGGGAAGAGGTGCATGGGGAAAGGCGGGGGACTCCCTGAGGGAGTAGGGAGAATGGGCAAGGAGACATCCCTTAGGGTCAGCAGGGGGAGCACCCCTAGCCAGCAGCAATGAATGGAGAATGGGATGACTGACACACTTCAGGGCAGCAATGAGAGCAGATGGGGTGACACCCCTATGGGTAGAGTAGTGATTGGGGGGTGATGGGGAGACATCTCTGGGAGTTTTAAGACTCCTGGTCTCAGCTAGGCTGCGTGATCCTGAGCATGTCGTTTAGGTCCCAATTTGGCTTCCGCCAACATCAGTATGAATGTGGACATGCCCTTAACATCTCTGTACCACTGTTTCCACATCTGTAAAGCAAGGGAAATAGTTGCCTCCCTCTCAGGGGTGTGGTGAGGGTTAATTAACACAAAGTGCTTTGAGAGTCTCAGAGGAAAGGTGCTCTCGTGTGCAAAGCACTTATTATTTCTCCTATCCTCTTTCCCTGGCGCCTGTCCCTGTAAAAATACTTCTACAAGTCAGCCTGCTTTGTTTTCTGTTTCACTTAGGGCAAATTGTATATATAATATTCCAGCTCAGCAAGGCTTCCCCACGCCATCTGCTCCTTTATTATAAACTATAGCATTAGGCTAAGAGAACTCTCGAAGGGCACTGAACCCAATTAGAAGGCTGTCCTGGGAGGCATAACGTTTCATGGAGGTGCACAGCTGAGCATGTGCACACTCACTGATACGCAGAACACAGTGGGCAAGAACCACACAGCTCAAATGTAGTTAAAGGAACAAATCCCAAAGCTATTGCTCGGTTCTTATTCTGTCCTTACGCCATTGTCATAGAATCACAGAAACGCAGGGCTGGACGGAACCTCGAGAGGTCATTGAGTCCAGCTCACTGAGGCAGAACCAAATAAACCTAGACTGTCCCTGACAGGTGTTTGTCCAATCTGTTCTTAAAAACCTCCAGTGGTGGGGATTGTAGAACTTCCCTTGGAAGCCTAGTCCAGACCTTAACTACCCTTATAGTTAGAAAGTTTTTTTCTAATATCTAACCTAAATTCTCCTTGCTGCAGATTAAGCCCATTACTACTTAGAATCATAGAATCATAGAATATCAGGGTTGGAAGGGACCTCAGGAGGTCATCTAGTCCAACCCCCTGCTCAAAAGCAGGACCCATACCCAATTAAATCATCCCAGCCAGGGCTTTGTCAAGCCTGACCTTAAAAACTTCTAAGGAAGGAGATTCCACCACCTCCCTAGGCAATGCATTCCAGTGTTTCACCACCCTCCTAGTGAAAAAGTTTTTCCTAATATCCAACCTGAACCTCCCCCACTGCAACTTGAGACCATTACTCCTTGTCCTGTCCTCTTCTACCACTGAGAATAGTCTAGAACCATCCTCTCTGGAACTACCTCTCAGGTAGTTGAAAGCAGCTATCAAATCCCCCCTCATTCTTCTCTTCCGCAGACTAAACAATCCCAGTTCCCTCAGCCTCTCCTCATAACTCATGTGTTCCAGACCCCTAATCATTTTTGTTGCCCTTCGCTGGACTCTCTCCAATTTATCCACATCCTTCTTGTAGTGTGGGGCCCAAAACTGGACACAGTACTCCAGATGAGGCCTCACCAATGTTGAATAGAGGGGGACGATCACGTCCCTCGATCTGCTCGCTATGCCCCTACTTATACATCCCAAAATGCCATTGGCCTTCTTGGCAACAAGGGCACACTGCTGACTCATATCCAGCTTCTCGTCCACTGTCACCCCTAGGTCCTTTTCCACAGAACTGCTGCCTAGCCATTCGGTCCCTAGTCTGTAGCTGTGCATTGGGTTCTTCCGTCCTAAGTGCAGGACCCTGCACTTATCCTTATTGAACCTCATCAGATTTCTTTTGGCCCAATCCTCCAATTTGTCTAGGTCCCTCTGTATCCTATCCCTGCCCTCCAGCGTATCTACCACTCCTCCCAGTTTAGTCCTAACTTCAGTGGACATGGAGAACAATTAACCCCCATCCTCTTTCTAAGAGCCCATAACAGATCTGAAGGCCGTTATGAACCCTCCCACCCCAATCTTCCTTTCTCAAGGCTAAACATCCCAAGTTTTTTTAACCTTTCCTCATAGGTCAGGTTTTCTAAAACTTTTATCATTGTTGTTGCTACCATCTGGACTTTCTCCAATTTGTCCACATCTTACCTAAAGTTTGGTGCCCAGAACTGAGCACGGTACTCCAGCTGAGGCCTCACCAGAGCCGAACCGAGTGGCACAATTACCTCCTGTATCTTACCTACAACACTCCTGTTAATACACCCCAGAAGATTCGTTTTTTTCACAACTGCATCATGATGACGAAGGGCTACTTCACTAGTCAAGAAGTTAGAGAGGGAATGAAAAGGGGGGAGAGAGGGCAGAATGGATTTTGCAAGCATGTGGTCCACAACTCCAAGGGAGATCTGCTCTGAGCCACAGAGGCAGGGCAGCTGAACAGGCCCCCGAGAGGAAGAGCTCTGTCCAGATATTTTAATGGGACTTTGCCTAAGAAAAAAGCATAGGCGCTGGCCCTATAAAAACATGCAGTATCACACAGCTAAAGAACTAAAATAGAAATATATCACCTTTAATTTTAGCATTTGGACTATGGGCCTGAACCCCATTGTGCTAGATGCTGTGCAAACATATTACCATGCTGAGGAATTAACCACCAGCCTCCCTCTTACCTCTCTCATTTATTTCATTCTTTCCCCCTCCATGTATTGTTTGAGGGCCCAGTTCTTCTCCAGTGATGTGAATGGGAATTTCCCCATTAAATAAATTCAAAAGAAGCAGGAACAGGACTACATTAATACTCATTTATAAATGGTAAATTAGAGTGTGTGCTGAATAAGACCTAGATCCTCTATACGCTTTTCTTCAGTAGATCTCAGAGCGCTTTGCAAAGTAGGTCAGTATCATTATCCCCATTTCACAGATGGGGAAACCGAAGCACAGAGAGGTGAGCCGACTTTCCTTGTATCACCCAGCAGCCAAGCTGTGAGCAGAATGCAGGTTCTTGAGTTCCATGCCACTGCTCAATCTACTAGATGGGAAACCAAGGCACAGAGATAATAAGTTTGAGATTTTCAAAGGTGACTAGGGGATTTTAATAGGAGCTGTGTGACTAATGCCCAGATGCTCAAAGATAGTTAGATATTGAACTGAGAGGGAGTTAGGCACCTAAGTACCTTAAGGATTTAGGACCAGATCTTCAAGTCAGCTTTGAGAGTCTCAGCCTACGTGATTTACCCAAGGTCATGTAGGGAGGCTGTAGGAGACTGAAGGTTTGAACCTAAATCTCCTAAGCTTTTACCCCAAGACCATCCTCCTTCTAGAACGTGTACGTGTAAGGTCCCATACATAGAATCATAGAATCATAGAATATCAGGGTTGGAAGGGACCTCAGGAGGTCATCTAGTCCAATCCCCTGCTCAAAGCAGGACGAATCCACAACTAAATCATTCCAGCCAGGGCTTTGTCAAGCCTGACCTTAAAAACTTCTAAGGAAGGAGATTCCACCACCTCCCTAAGTAACCCATTCCAGTGCTTCACCACCCTCCTCGTGAAAAAGATTTTCCTAATATCCAACCTAAACCTCCCCCACTGCAACTTGAGACCATTACTCCTTGTCCTGTCCTCTTCTACCACTGAGAATAGTCCAGAACCATCCTCTCTGGAACCACCTCTCAGGTAGTTGAAAGCAGCTATCAAATCCCCCCTCATTCTTCTCTTCCACAGACTAAACAATCCCAGTTCCCTCAGCCTCTCCTCAAAAGTCATGTGTCCCAGTCCCCTAATCATTTTTGTTGCCCTCCGCTGGATGTTTTCCAATTTTTCTACATCCTTCTTGTAGTGTGGGGCCCAAAACTAGACACAGTACTCCAGATGAGGCCTCACCAATGTCGAATAGAGGGGAACGATCACATCCCTCGATCTGCTGGCAATGCCCCTACTTATACATCCCAAAATGCCATTGGCCTTCTTGGCAACAAGGGCACACTGTTGACTCATATCCAGCTTCTCGTCCACTGTCACCCCTAGGTCCTTTTCCACAGAACTGCTGCCTAGCCATTCAGTCCCTAGTCTGTAGCGGTGCATGGGATTCTTCCATCCTAAGTGCAGGACTCTGCATTTGTCCTTGTTGAACCTCATCAGATTTCTTTTGGCCCAATCCTCTAATTTGTCTAGGGCCCTCTGTATCCTATCTCTACCCTCCAGCATATCTACCACTCCTCCCAGTTTAGTGTCATCTGCAAACTTGCTGAGGGTGCAATCCACACCACCCTCTAGATCATTTATGAAGATATTGAACAAAACCGACCCGAGGACCGACCCTTGGGGCGCTCCACTTGATACCGGCTGCCAACTAGACATGGAGCCATTGATCAGTACCCATTGAGCCCGACAATCTAGCCAACTTTCTATCCACCTTATTGTCCATTCATCCAGCCCAAACTTCTTTAACTTGCTGGCAAGAATACTGTGGGAGACTGTATCAAAAGCTTTGCTAAAGTTAAGGAACAACACGTCCACTGCTTTCCCCTCATCCACAGAGCCAGTTATCTCGTCACAGAAGGCAATTAAGATAGTCATGCATGACTTGCCCTTGGTGAATCCATGCTGACTGTTCCTGATCACTTTCCTCTCCTCTAAGTGCTTCAGAATTGATTCCTGGAGGAACTGCTCCATGATTTTTCCAGGGACTGAGGTGAGGCTGACTGGCCTGTAGTTCCCAGGATCCTCCTTCTTCCCTTTTTTAAAGATGGGCACTACATTAGCCTTTTTCCAGTCATCCGGGACCTCCCCCAATCGCCAGGAGTTTTCAAAGATAATGGCCAATGGCTCTGCAATCACATCCGCCAACTCCTTTAGCACTCTCGGATGCAGCGCATCCGGCCCCATGGACTTGTGCTCGTCCAGCTTTTCTAAATAGTCCCAAACCACTTCTTTCTTCACAGAGGGCTGGTCGCCTCCTCCCCATGCTGTGCTGCCCAGTGCAGTAGTCTGGGAGCTGACCTTGTTTGTGAAGACAGAGGCAAAAAAAGCATTGAGTACATTAGCTTTTTCCACATCCTCTGTCACTAGGTTGCTTCCCTCATTCAGTAAGGGGCCCACACTTTCCTTGACTTTCTTCTTGTTGCTAACATACCTGAAGAAACCCTTCTTGTTACTCTTAACATCTCTTGCTAGCTGCAACTCCAGGTGTGATTTGACCTTCATGATTTCACTCCTGCATGCCAGAGCAATATTTTTATACTCTTCCCTGGTCATTTGTCCAAGCTTCCACTTCTTGTAAGCTTCTTTTTTGTGTTTAAGATCAGCAAGGATTTCACTCTTAAGCCGAGTTGATAGCCTGCCATATTTACTATTCTTTCTACACATCGGGATGGTTTGTCCCTGTAACCTCAATAAGGATTCTTTAAAATACAGCCAGCTCTCCTGGACTCCTTTCCCCCACATGTTATTCTCCCAGGGGATCCTGCCCATCAGTTCCCTGAGGGAGTCAAAGTCTGCTTTTCTGAAGTCCAGGGTCCGTATTCTGCTGCTCTCCTTTCTTCCCTTTGTCAGGATCCTGAACTCCACCATCTCATGGTCACTGCCTCCCAGGTTCCCATCCACTTTTGCTTCCCCTGCTCATTCTTCCCGGTTTGTGAGCAGCAGGTCAAGAAGAGCTCTGCCCCTAGTTGGTTCCTCCAGCACTTGCACCAGGAAATTGTCCCCTACTCTTTCCAAAAGCTTCCTGGATTGTCTGTGCACTTCTGTATTGCTCTCCCAGCAGATATCAGGGTGATTGAAGTCTCCCATGAGAACCAGGGCCTGCGATCTAGTAACTTCCGTTAGTTGCCGGAAGAAAGCCTCATCCACCTCATCCCCCTGGTCTGGTGGTCAATAGCAGACTCCCACCACGACATCACCCTTGCTGCTCACACTTCTAAACTTAATCCATAGACTCTCAGGTTTCTCTGCAGTTTCATACTGGAGCTCTGAGCAGTCATACTGCTCCCTTACATACAGTGCAACTCCCCCACCTTTTCTGCCCTGCCTGTCCTTCCTGAACAGTTTATATCCATCCATGACAGTACTCCAGTCATGTGAGTTATCCCACCAAGTCTCTGTTATTCCAATCACATCATAATTCCTTGACTGTGCCAGGACTTCCAGTTCTCCCTGTTTGTTTCCCAGGCTTCTTGCATTTGTGTATATGCACTTGAGATAACTTGCTGTTTGTCCCGCTTTCTCAGTATGAGGCAGGAGCCCTACCCTTTCGTGCTCTCCTGCTCATGCCTCCTCCCGGTATCCCATGTCCTCACTTACCTCAGGGCTTTGGTCTCCTTCCCCCAGTGAGCCTAGTTTAAAGTCCTCCTCACTAGGTTAGCCAGCCTGCTTGCGAAGATGCTCTTCCCACTCTTCGTTAGGTGGAGCCCATCTCTGCCTAGCACTCCTCCTTCTTGGAACACCATCCCATGGTCAAAGAATCCAAAGTCTTCTCTTCGACATCACCTGAGTAGCCATTCGTTGACTTCTACGATAAGACGGTCTCTACCCGGGCCTTTTCCTTCCACAGGGAGAATGGACGAGAACACCACTTGCGCCTCAAACGCCTTTATCCTTCTTCCCAGAGCCACGTAGTCTGCAGTGATCTGCTCAAGGTCATTCTTGGCAGTATCATTGGTGCACACGTGGAGAAGCAGGAAGGGGTAGCGATCCGAGGGCTTGATCAGTCTCGGCAGTCTCTCCGTCACATCATGAATCCTAGCTCCTGGCAAGCAGCAGACTTCTCAGTTTTCCCGGTTGGGGGGGGCAGATAGATGACTCAGTCCCCCTAAGGAGAGAGTCCCCAACCACCACCACCCGCCTCCTCCTCTTGGGAGCAGTGGTCGTGGAACCCCCATCCCTAGGACAATGCATCCCATGCCTTCCAATCGGTGGAGTCTCCTTCTGTTCCCTTCCCTCAGATGTATCATCTAGTCCACTCTCCGCATTAGTACCTGTGGAGAGAACATGAAAACGGTTGCTTACCTGTATCTGCGTAGCTGGTACATGGACGGTCCCCTTTCTTCTTCTGGAGGTCACATGCTGCCAAATTTCTTCACCGTCCTTCTGTCCCCACTGCGCAGCCTGCTCTGATTCTTCAGAATGTTGTGCCCGTAGAAGCATATCCTGACGTCTGTCCAGGAAATCTTCAGTTTCTCTTACCCAACGCAGGGTAAGAGACCTTGAACCTTCTCTTCCAATATGGAGACCAGCTTGCACTTTGTACAGACAAAGTCGCTTCTGTCCTGTGGAAGAAAGACAAACATGGTACATTCAGTGCAAGTCACAACAGCTGAACGCTCCCCATCCATATTACCTTCCTTTTACAAGCTTCCTCTGGAGTTGTAGTAACTACTCAGAGAAGCCGGCAAGATGTAAGCCTCAGTGGGCTCTCCCTGGGTGAACTCCCAGGCAAACTCCCTCTGTTAGCCTCTCTGCTGTTCTCCGCTCAGCTGGTTCGCAGCTGACTGGCTTTTTATAACATGAAGTTGCTTTGCCTGAATACCTGCCGCACAGACAATGCAGCTCTTAAGCAGCCTTAGTTGTCATGGGGCCAGGTTGTGTTAATTTGCCGTATTACTGTTAAAACAATCCCTTACATGCATAACAGCTTTGTTCGGTCTGATGGATTCCACAGCACTTTGCAAACTTAGGACCTGATCCCACAAACCCTTTCTCATGTGAGTGGTCCAACTGATTTCAGTGGGACTGTGTGTGTGAATAAAAGTTTGCAGAGTTGGGCCCATATATATATAGATATGTCTAGATTCTGGACAGTCCTTATGTGAGCATGAAATGGGGTAGGTAGGACAGAGAAAAGAGCCTCCCTCTGACTTTCTGAGCCCCATGTAACAGCCAGTAGTTAGACATGCAGCCTCTGCTTTTGTAGTGAAGGCACAAGATGAGGGGTGAAATCCTAGCAGCACTGCAGTCAGTGAGAAAATTCCCCCTGGGTGTCTGGAGAGCTGAGGTTCAATTCCCAGTTCTGCCTCAGACTCCCTGTGTGACTTTGAGTGAGTTGTTCTGTGCCTTAGGCCATGTCTACACTTCAACCTTTGGTTGATGCAAGTTCTATCGGCATAACGCGGCCCCAGTTAGCGTATCGCTCGTGCGCGTGCATACTTGGTTCCATGTGTCGGCCGTGCACATAGTCACCAGGAATGCTTGTATCGGTGTATCGTGGGTAGATATCCCAGTGTGCAATTGTCCAGCGCTCTGTCTTTTGGGAAGTATTAACAATGCATGGTGGGGCAGAAACAAGTCACACAGGGGTGGCTGAGAGCAAGGAGTCAACTTCCCAGCGGGCAACTGTCTCCATCCCATAATGTCATCTAGATCCCCTAATTTTCGCTCCTTTTTTCAAAATCCCTGCCTCCTGTCCCGATTTTTCACACTTGCTGTCTGGTCATCCTCTGCATTACCTATGTCAACCCGAACAGTCCTCCAGCAGCTGTCCCACAATGCACAACACTGACTGCTCTGGTCACAATTGTGAATGCCACTTCCCTGGGGTCATGTAGACGGGGAGGCCGCCCTCCCCTTGCAAGCACAGCGCATTTTTGAAATGCCTTTCCCTGATTGTCCAACTTGGTGAGCACACCCAGCTCTCTCTTGGGTACGACTGCCCAGCTGACCATGCTGGCTACGTGCTCCAGGTGCGCTCCAGCTTAGAGTAGACAGGAGATACTGGATGTCCTGAGCCAGGAGCACAGCTACAGAGCAGCCGTAGAAACGTTGCCATCTACAAGCAGATTGCACAGGGGGCCCAGGAGAAGGGGTACAACGGGCACCAGCAGCAGTGTCATGTGAAAGCGAAGAAACTGCAACAGGTGTACCAGAAAACCAGAGAGGCCAATAGCCAATCCGGTGCCACATTGCAAATTTGCCACTTTTACAAAGAGCTGCATGCCACCTGTGGCAGACCCCACCACCATCCCACAGACCACCGTGGAGACCTCTGAGGAGCCTAAGACATAGGCCCCTGGCTTGAACAGCGAGAACGAGGAGAAGACGGGGGATATGCAACCGGGGAGTCCAGCGATACTGTGAGCCAGGACCTGTTTGAAACTCCACCACAGTCCAGTCAGTCCCAAGAGTCGAGCATGGATGAGCCTGATGCAGGGGAAGGACCCAGTATGGCTGTTTTTATGTTCTAGGATTGTGACTTCAGATTACTAGCAGGAGTAGATGAACTCCTGAAGAAACAAAGATCATGTTTTCATCCAAACTTCATTAACACAGAATGAGGAGAGAAACCTATAGTGTAGGGAGAGCGAGAGAGAGCAGCACCGGATACATACAGAATTATTTCTAAAAATGCAATGGGTTTTTTTAAGGTGTGATCTGTTTTTTAACTCCAGTTATTTTTTTAAAAGTCTGTTCACTCTTAATCTAAATCTGAGGAATTGGGTAAGCATGTACGTTTATTTCCCATTATAGTGACGGTGACCCCAACTTAACAGGACACAACTAATGACTTCTCATTCATTTACTTGTGCTAGAAGAGGTAGGGTTATAGCAAAGAGAGGAAGAGGCTGCTTTTCGTTGCCCTGTAGAGTTAGGCAAGGGGAACAATGCAGAGCAGTCTGTTTATGGACACAGGTACCTATATAAGAAAAAGCCTTCAAAATTGGGACTGTCCCTATAAAATCGGGACATCTGGTCACCTAACCATGGCTCAATACTGCTTGGGGAGATGGTGTTACTATGTCGACATAATGGGATGCTTATACCAGTGAAAGACAAATATGTGGACGCATGTACCAGACCTCAATTTATCCTCACTGGATAAATGCATCTGCCTCACAGACGTGATATGATGCTCAGTTAAGTAACGGCTGCAAAGCGCTTTGAATCTTAGGATTTTAGGGACCCAGTTCAAAGCCTGCCTTTATGGTCCCATAGTAAACATGGTCGTAGGTCCTTCCTAATTTGGGGGAGCAAGAAATACAAAGGAGACTCTCCTCTTGGTGAGGAGCTGGTTATAGTAGGGGTCAGGGAGCTGTGCTTAGGACGGTTTGGCAGGTCAAACCCCAGGGAAGGGAGAAAAGATTGCTCCCCCCCCCATGCATTTTCAAGGCTTGTCTCTTCTCTTTTTGCTTTTCCTCATTCCTCTTCTCTCTCTGCTCCAATCTCCCCTCCCTTTGCTGTTCCCTCACCCCCCGTTGCTCTCCCTCTGCCACATCTGCGCTCCATCACCTCCATTCCCAGCCCTTTATCTCCCCCTTGCTCCCCTCACCATCACTCCCAGTACTCCCGCAGCCCAGTACCTGCCTGTGGAACAGGGAAGGTGAGCAGCAGCATGAACCCTGGCTGTGTTAGCAGATGTGATGATGGTGGTGGGTGCAGATGTGGGGGTGCAGCTGAGCTTGCCTGCAGCCTCCCTGCTTGCAGTGCTGCCCAGCGTCTCTGGGGCCCAGAGTCCTTTGCATTACGGCCCTTTTATGTCCAGGGATGCACTTGCATTTCTGCAGAGAAACCTCCCTGCCCTGCCCAGAGTGTGGATGCTGGGGAAACAGAAGGCTGGATGGTGCCAGGTAGCTGCTGAGAAAGGGCAGAGGCCTTGCAGAGGTATAAGCTCTCCAGATAGATGGGTCTGGACTCCAGCCAATCCCCAAGTTCCATGCAGCTCACAGGGGATCCAGGAGGGCAAAAGCCCCTCTCTGCTTCATGAAATGATATGGTGGAAACCGTGAGGAAAACTTCATGGATATGTCCTTCCCTTTTGGCCCCTCATCAAGATTTTAACCTCAGGGATGGCAAGGCCGGTCTACTCACTGACTTCCCCCTCTAGCCCCACAGTGAACTGCTAAAGGAAGGGCTGCCTGGGAAAGATCTCAGCCCACAGGCCAGCCCAGAACTGGAAAACCTCATAAATCATTTGAAAGTGAAGAGTTATGAGTTTCCTAAGACAAACACCGCTAATTGCACTGTGTTCTGACTGCAAGTGTGAGGCCATATAACTCATTGACACATAGTAGAGCTGTAAGGAGGCCTCCAGGAGGTGTGTGTGTGTGAATGCGAGACAAAATCCGGCTCCTACATTTAGGAATCAGAGGCATAGTAAAGTTTAGATCAACATAATTCACAGACAGCTGCAACACAGAGCTTGATTCAGCAACTCCCTACTCTGGTGAGTAACATTTACTCATGGGAGCAGTCTCCATCGGCCTGATTTTCCTCTCCCTTAGACTAAGAAGTGTCAGATCAGGCCCCGAGACAGACATCAACAGGAACTGTGTGTGGGAATGAGGGTTACTCACCTGTGTAAATGCTTCAGACTTGGGTCATTGTAATAAAACAATCTTTGTGATCACTAGACACCCAAGATGAGTGAGTCAGAGCAAAAAATAATTAAATATGTTAATAATTATCAGGGTGCATTTGATTAAAACAAATAAAGCTTGTGGCGCGTAAGTGACAAAGAATGTGGGCATTTCCATTGTGTGGCAAAGAGCCTCGCTTACAGTGAGAGACCAGAACAAAAGTGACCCATGCACATTAATCAGGTGCTGTACAGTGAGTAGTGGGAGGATAGGAACAAGAACTACCAGGGAAACACCTTTCTGTGACCAAACCAAGAGATGGTGTAAACCCTTGGGACCAAGTTCTCTGCTGCAGCTGCGACTCCACCAATGAGTTCACTCCCTATTTCCAGTCATTGCTGTCAATGACAAAACTCCTGTTTATCTCATTAGAAACAGGCTCGCAGGCCTAATCTGTTTTGGTCTATATGCAGAGATACAAGAGCAAACTACAGAGAGGAAGGATGGTTCAGTGGTTTGGGTGCTAGGCTGGGACTCTGAGAGCTGGGGTCAAATCCCTGCTCCACCACAAGTCTCCTGCGTGAGCCTGGGTAAGTCACTTAGTCTGTCTTCATGCCTCAATTCCCCATTTGCAAAATTGGGTGACATGTGCTTCCGTACCTCACTGGGGTGTTATGAGGATGAAGACCAGGAAGTGCTCAGATGCTATGAAAATGGGGGTCATATAAGTGCCTATAGTTTGGTGTGTGAAGATAAAAAGAGTCCATTTTGGAAGGGATCTCAACCCTCATACTTCAGGACAGAAGCCATGTTCTACCTGTTGGGGTTAGGAAGCAGTTTTCCTTGTGTGTAAGTTATTCCCTTCGTGGCTACTAAAGGCTTTCTTGCACCTTCCCCTCTGAAGCACCTGGTACTGGGTCCTGTCAGAGACAGGAATTAGATGGACCACGGAACTGGACTGATATGACAATTCCTATGTAAAAGAGAATTAGAAGAGGGAGCCACAGGATTCGTGCATCATACAAGGAAATGGCACCTGTGCTCCACAATCAGCACAGGGCACCACTGAGGTTTTGGTGAAGTTTAAGTATTGGTTCTGACCTGTAACACGCTAAATGGTTTGGCACCTCTCTCTCCCTTTAAGGGATAAGACAGCAGTTGCAAACAGCTTCGACTTTCTCACTAACATCTGCCTGCCATGAAGGGGAGGGCGCTTTTGTTCTCAGTCAGATCGTTTTCGAGTCTGGAATTCACTTCTCTTCCTGATTTGCCAGAGCTCAGGTTTGGTAACTGTCACAACACACTGCAAACCTTGTCTGTTTTCTGTGCCTTTGTCTGGGGTGGGATGTGGAGACCAGATTTTGAGGGAAGAACAGAATGAGAGCCATTTGCGTCAGTGTGTGGGGAGGTCCTTTTAAAGTCATTTTAATCTCGAGTGATTTATTTGATAAGGTTTGTATGGTGCCCACAGCTTTGGGTAAGCACTTATACACATACATAAAATAAATATCTAACTTAAGAGGTGATTTCTTATTGGCTCTCATTAGAAATCACTTTCACGAATACGTTATGAAATGAATCAAAAAAACTTTTTACAATGAATATATCTCAAGTACACATGTGCATATGCTGCACACACCTCTCTGCCCAGGGGTGAATTTCACACTTTATGAACTTCATGCAGCACATTAAGGAATTCCTTTACCTGCCTTAGAAATAGCAACCACCTCTGGGCCAAAATGTGACAGCGGTTTAAGGGCACATGGCAAGAGCACACAACAGTTTAGGACAGGAAGTGAAGATGAATACTGCACTCCATTTAAACTGTAAGGGAACTTGAGGGAGGCTGAATGGAGTTACTCAAACTGGAATTTATCCAGGACACTGACGTTAGCGCCCTATCTCTTGCAAAAAGGGCCATGTGACAGCTGCAACTGAATGCTATCTGAAAGCAGGGTACTATATAGCTCTCAGACCTTTTAGTTCCACTCTTGGAAATGGGATGGGAGGAGCAGAAGTAGGAACAGAATACATGGCACAGGGGAACTTTGAAATTTCTCCGCCAGGTATTCAGACTCTGCTACCTTTGATTCTGCCACCACTGCTATTAAAATAAACAGCATCCTTGGTTTGCTTTCCAAGGGGAAAACATAAAAATGCATTCCATTCATTTATTGTTTGGAGTCTTGTAAAAAAAGAGGATCTTTTCAAGGTTGATTTTCATATGTAACAGAGCGCACTGTCAATTTTTAACCCTTCTTCCTTTCCCCCACAAAGTTCTGCCCCACAAAGCCCTGCTTATTTCCCCAGCAAAAAAACAGGTGAGGTCATACAGGTATATTGTGTATAAAGCAGCAGTTGCTCAACACATCGTGAGAGTTATCCAGATGGAGGATTGGTACACATTTTAATTAGGTAGCATATAAGAAGATACCTGGAGATCAGTTATGCTTTGATAGTCAGGGCTATTGCGCCACCTAATGGTCCCAAGGTAAAAACAGTTCTGTAGTGTGGGTTTGTTCTACAATCTATAATAATCTGATCTAATGCCCATTGAAATCAACAGGAAGAAACCTATCAATACATAAACCACCCATAAAGTATTATTTTATAACTCACATAGTTGCAATGGTTGAAAAATAACCCCTTTATACTAAACTTTTAAAAAAGGAATTTCTATGAGAAATCTATGGGAAGCGCTGTTTAAAAATCCATGGCACTGTGAGTCTAGCTCTCACGTTAGTTCCAGTGTATAATATATCATAGAAGAGACAAGACTTCCAGCATCTTTTATTAATACAATTACAGGGCCAGATTCTGCTAAACTTATTCACATTGGGCCAGATCCTAGACTAGTGTAAATTGATTTCAGTGAAGCCACACTCATTTACACCAGCTGAGAATCTGGCCCATTGAACAGTATCTTACTTTGCAACTAGTCCCACTGTAATTGCTAAGAGTGAAGTACTACTCAGTGTGAGAAAAGATAGCAGAATCGTCGCCACAGAAATTAGAGATGCAAACGTCTTGTTAGATCACCCTGTGCAGCGGGGGATTGTTCCCTACAGTATATACAATGTCCCAAGCACTGGGCCTTCCACTACTTCCTTTTGGATTCTATCTAGCCTGGGATATCTCACCATTGTGAATAATTTCCCTAATAATCAGCCTCTGTTTTTCCTTACTTAATCTCACCACATTTCTCCTTTGCACTATCCTGGACAATCCTGCCCTTCCATAGTGTTCACACCCATCTCATAATTATAGTGAATTATTACTATATGTCCCCCGTGAGTTTGTTGAACATACTATACATATTTGATTCTTCCCATCTTTCCTCTTCGGTCAGTCCTTTCAGCTGTCTAATACCATCTGTTTCCCTTCTTTGAATCTCTTGTAGTTTGTCTTTCTGGTACTTAGATGTCCAAAGTTGAATGCAGTGTTCTTAAGTGTAGAAGCACCAGAATTTCATAAGGAGAGACCGTCACTGATTTGTCTTGTGGCACAAAATGATTTACACCTGGCAAGGGACATAAAAGGAAATAAGAAGAGGTTCATTAAATACATAAGGAGCAAGAGAAAGACAAAGAAAACTGTACGTCCTCTACTTAGCAGGGAAGCAGAGCTAATAGCAGATGACATGAAGAAGGCTGAGGTGTTTAATGCCTATTTTGCTTTAGTCTTCATTAAAAAGGTTAATGATGACCAGACACTCCACACAATTAATATAGACAGCCAGAGAGAAGGAATGCAAGTCTAAATAGAGAAAGAACAGTTTAAAGAATATTTAGACAAGTTAGATGTATTCAGTCAGCAGGGCCTGATGAAATTCATCCTAGGGTACTTAAAGAACTGAAGCAATCTTGGAGCCATTAGCAGTTATCTTTGAGAATTCATGAAGGACAAGAGAGGTCCCAGAAGACTGAAGAAGGACAAACATACAACCTATCTTTAAAAAGGGGAACAAGAAGGACCTGGGGAATCATAGGCCAGTCAGCCTAACTTCAATACCTGGAAAGATACCAGAGCAAAATATCAAACAATCTATTTGTAAGCACCTGGAGGATAATAGGCTTATAAAGAATAGTCAGCATGGATTTGTCAAGAACAGATCAAGCCAAACTAAACTTAATTTCCTTCTTTGACAGGATTACTGACTTAGTGGATGGGGAGAAGCAATAAACGTGATATACTTTGATATTAAGGAGTACTTGTGGCACCTTAGAGACTAACAAATTTATTTGAGCATAAGCTTTCATGAGCTGTAGCTCACGAAAGCTTATGCTCAAATAAATTTGTTAGTCTCTAAGGTGCCACAAGTACTCCTTTTCTTTTGCGGATACAGACTAACATGGCTGCTACTCTGAAACCTTGATATCAGCAAGGCTTTTGACACAGTTCCACATGAGATTCTCATAAGCAAACTAGGGAAATGTGGTCTACATCAGAAGGGGGCAAACTACGGCCCGCGGGCCACATCCAGCCCGTGGGACTGTCCTGCCCAGCTCCTGAGCTCCCAGCAGGGCAAGCTAGCCCCCGGCCCTGCCCCTGCTGTCCCCCCACCCCTGCAGCCATGCCGCCACGTGGGCAGCGCTCTGGCCTGCTGCTCCTGTAGGGCAGGGTGGTGGCATGGCTGACTCCAGCATGGTAAGGGTGCGGGGAGCGGGTGGATTGATAAGGGGCAGGGGGTCCCCAGGGGCAGTCAGGGGATGGGGAGCAGGAGGAGTTGGATAGGGGGTGAGGCCCTAGGGGGCTGTTAGGGGCAGGGGTGTGGATAGGGGTTGTAGCAGTTTGGGGACGGGGCGGTTGGATGGGGCGGAGGGTGGCAGTCAGGGGATGGGGAGCAGGAGGAGTTGGATAGGGGGTGAGGCCCTAGGGGGCTGTTAGGGACAGGGGTGTGGATAGGGGTCGTAGCAGTTTGGGGACGGGGCAGTTGGATGGGGCGGAGGGGGGCAGTCAGGGGATGGGGAGCAGGAGGAGTTGGATAGGGGGTTGGGTCCTGGGGGGCAGTTAGGGGCAGGGGTGTGGATGGGGTCATGGCAGTCAGGGGACAGGGAGCAGGGGGGAGGGGGGTTGGATGGGGAGATCCCCAGGGGCAGTTAGGGGCGGGGGGTCCTGGGAGGGGGCGGTCAGGGGTCAAGGAGCAGGAGGGGTTGGATGTGTTGGGGGTTCTGAGGGGGGTGGGAAGTGGGAGGGGGTGGATGGGGTGTGGGGGCCAGGCACAGCCTTCCTATCATGGCCCTCCATACAGTTGCGCAACCCCGATGTGGCCCTCAGGCCAAAAAGTTTGCCCAACCCTGCTCTACATTAATTTATTATAAAGTGGGTACACAACTGGTTGAAAGACCATACTCAAAGAGCAGTTATCAATGGTTTGCTGTCAAGCTGGGAGAGTGTCTCCAGTGGGGTCCAGCATGGATCAGTCCTGAGTCCAGTACTAGTCAATATTTTCATGACTTGGATAACGGAGTAGAGAGTGTGCTTATGAAATCTGCAGCTGACGCCAAGCTGGGAGGGGTTGCAAGCACTTTGGAGGACATGTTTAAAATTCAAAATGCCCTTGAAAAATTGGAGAATTGGTCTGAATTCAATAAGATGAAATTCAATAAAGACGAGTGCAAAGTACTTCACTTAGGAAGGAAAAATTAAATGCACGACTACAAAATTGGAAATAACTGTCTAGGTAGTTCTACTGTTGAAAAAGATCTGTGGGGTAGATGACCACAAACTGAATATGTGTAAGGCTACGTTTTAGTCACAAGTATTTTTATTAAAAGTCATGGACAGGTCACGGGCAGCAAACAAAAATTCTAAGCCTGTGACCTGTCCGTGACTTGTACTATATACCCCTAAATCTTGGGGGACTGGTTGGCTTGGGGGTGCTGCAGGTGCTCGTGGGGGGTGGCTCATGGGGGGGGTGCCATGGGTGCTGAGGGGGGCAGCCCAGAGGTGGGCGGTCTGGGGGGTACCGCAGGTGCTGGTCGGGGGGTGGCTCATGGGGGGGTGCCATGGGTGCTGGGGGGGGGGGCAGCCCAGGGGTGGGCGGTCCAGGGGTGCCACAGGTGCTCGGGAGAGAGCAGCTTGGGACCTGAACTATGAGGAAAGGTTGAAAAAACAGGGTCTGGTTAGTCTTGAGAAAAGAGGACTGAGGGGCAACCTGATAACTGTCTTCCAATATCTTAAGGGCTGTTACAAAGAGGACAGGGATCCATTGTTCTCCATGGCCACTGAAGGTAAGACAAGAAATAATGGGCTTAATCTGCCAAAAGGGAGATTTAGGTTAGATATTAAGAAACATTTTCTAACTATAAGGGTAGTTAAGCTGTGGAATAGGCTTCCAAGGGAGGTTGTGGAGTCCCCATTATTGGAAACTTTTAAAAACAAGTTTGACAAACACCTGTCAGGGATGGTCTAGGTTATTTGGTCCTGCCACTGTGCAGGGGGCTGGACTTGATGACCTCTCAAGGTCCCTGCCAGCCCGACATTTCTGTGACTCTACAATGCCTGTAAAATCTCATTGGCTTTTTTATCTCTGCATCACATTGCAACTCTTCTTCTCTCTCTTTCCACCCTTTTCTCTCCAGCACCTGTATTTATGGGAAGGCTTGTGTGAAACAGGTGGGATTTGCATCAGGAGCTGAGCTCACTTAGGGCTGGACTCCTTCAGACCATTGCTAGCAGGGAGTTCGACGGAAGAGGAGCTTTTGCTGATTACATCCTGTTCCCAGCTCTAGAAAAAACTCGACTACTTTTTGCCTGGGCGCAGGGGTGTGGCTGTCTCAATGGGCCATGAAATATGTGAGCATATGAGATTTACAGGTGCAGGAATTTAGGAGTACAAGCCATTTTTGTAGCAGGAGGAGTCTGTCCTTAGGCAAAGGATTCACCCACTTAGCCTGGCAGAGATGTCCTAGAAATCACATGGGTGAGAAGCACTTCACCCCATGCCAGCCGAGAAAGGCATTAAGAAGAATTATTACATACTTTATTTTTAAAAAGCTGGCATTTCTAAGCCTCCTGCTGGCAGCAGCTACGGGGAAGTGATCACACTTGTGACATGGGCTGTATGGAAACCCAATCTCAGGGACTGGAAATCAATTTTCATTGTGCTTTAAACGTGGTTTGACACCAGGATAAGAACTTTATTAACATAGTGTTTGATGTTTGATTCAATGTTTGATGTCTCTAAAATATGTAATGTAAAATATGTAAAATGACCCTGTTGTAGCGGGCTCCATTCACAAAGGATCCAGTCCTGTGGGAATTGTTATTTAGATGGCATCCAAAATGTGTTAATTTGGTGGACAAAAAACTAAGGGGATATGTTCTTATCCCTAAATAGACTAAACACAGATGAGGGATAGGTGAGGGATGGTCAACCTGTGGTTCTGGAGCCACATGCAGCTCTTCAGAAGTTAATATGCGGCTCATTGTATAGGCACCAACTCCGGGGCTGGAGCTACAGATGCCAACTTTCCAATGTGCCGGGGGGGTGCTCACTGCTCAAACCCTGGCTTTGCCACAAGCCCTGCCCCCCACTCCACCTCTTCCCGCCCCCTCCCCTGAGCCTGCAGTGCCCTTTCTCCTCCCCATCCTCCCCAGAGCCTCTTGCACACCAAGAAACAGCTGATCCAGAGGTGAGGGGAGCGGGGGGGAGTCACTGATCGGTGGGGCTGCCGGTGGGTGGGAGGCACTAGGAGGGGGGGTGGGAGGGGCAGGGAGCTGATGCGGGGGCTGCTGATGTATTACTGTGGCTCTTTGGCAATGTACATTGGTAAATTCTGGCTCCTTCTCAGGCTCAGGTTGGCCACCCCTGCAACAGAGCATTGTATGGTTATAACTACTTAGTTCAATCCTCTCAGAAGACTACTTGTAAACTTTCTCAAATCAGGTTGAAGGCAAGAGATAACTATGCACTCTTACACATATCTTCGTCCTCAGCATCCACCTTGGAAACTGGAGTATAATTAAGTGAACCTGTACACTACAAAAGCCTTTGGATAACTGCAGCTAATTATTTTTATGGGAGCTGTTTCTGGAACAGGAGCTTCTGCGCCAGACAGTTCCACTTGTCTTGGCAGAGGTCCTGGAGATGGAGCTACAGAGCCAAGGACTATCTCAGGAGAATCTCAGCCTAGCAAAGCCCAGCAGCGGAGGTGACAAATCCATTTGATGTTACATCACAAGATAGGATGAAGGAGTTGAATTCAGAGCAAGAGCAGAATCAGCTCTTCATGCAGACAGGGGACGGAGGAGGGAGAAAGTGAGTGAGTGAGGGCTAGAGATTAACAGAGAAGGAAAAATCTCACCAAACGGTTTAGACGGAGATGTGAAAGGCAACCCTACATCATCTGATCCCACCTCTTTCCTCTCTGCATTTTCCATGTCTATGAACCTATTCTGAATTATCTGCTACTATTGGTCAGCTAGGAATCAGAGCGTCCTGTGCAAAACCCACCTAGAGTCCGTGGGAAGGATACCCACCTATTGAATGAAGGAACTGACCTCTCTCAGTGATAGACAAAAGACTAAGAAATAACTATGGGCATCTCTTCATCCCAGCTCCTCTCACTGTCCCTGCTGTCTACGCTCCTCTTAAACTCCCACCAGAGCTCCCACTTTTGTTTTCTTCTGACATCCTCGCACCTTCTCACGTGCTGCTTTCTAAGCGTTGCTCTCCCCTCCTCTCCCCATTGGCCACTTCCTTATGCCTGTTTGCATCTCTCCTTTAATGTCTTCCAGGAGCCCTTTCACTGATACAATTTCCATTAGGTGCTAAACATATATTGATAATTGTAATGAAATAATACATGCCCTTTCTTCCTTTCACCTCTCACCGATAATCCACGAACAGGCCTAAATCATGAACTCTCAGAACATACATATTGTTTCTATTAACAGAAGTTACATGCATGCACCACGAGTCTAAAAAATGGATGTCTTCCTAAGGGTATGTCTACACTACGGAATAAGGTCGAATTTATAGAAGTCGGTTTTTTAGAAATCGGTTTTATATATTCGAGTGTGTGTGTCCCCACAGAAAATGCTCTAAGTGCATTAAGTGCATTAACTCGGCGGAGCGCTTCCACAGTACCGAGGCTAGAGTCGACTTCCGGAGCGTTGCACTGTGGGTAGCTATCCCACAGTTCCCGCAGTCTCCGCTGCCCATTGGAATTCTGGGTTGAGATCCCAATGCCTGATGGGGCTAAAACATTGTCGCGGGTGGTTCTGGGTACATATCGTCAGGCCCCCGTTCCCTCCCTCCCTCCGTGAAAGCAAGGGCAGACAATCGTTTCACGCCTTTTTTCCTGAGTTACCTGTGCAGACGCCATACCACGGCAAGCATGGAGCCCGCTCAGGTAACCGTCACCCTATGTCTCCTGGGTGCTGGCAGACGCGGTACGGCATTGCTACACAGTAGCAGCAACCCCTTGCCTTGTGGTAGCAGACGGTACAGTACGACTGGTAGCCGTCATCGTCATGTCCGAGGTGCTCCTGGTCGCCTCTGTGAGGTCGATCAGGAGCACCTGGGCAGACGTGGGCGCAGGGACTAAATTTGGAGTGACTTGACCAGGTCATTCTCTTTAGTCCTGCAGTCAGTCCTATTGAACCGTCTTATGGTGAGCGGGCAGGCGATACGGACTGCTAGCAGTCGTACTGTACCATCTTCTGCCGAGCAGCCATGAGATGTGGATGGCATGCAGTCCTTCTGCACCGTCTGCTGCCAGCCAAAGATGTAAAAGATAGATGGAGTGGATCAAAACAAGAAATAGACCAGATTTGTTTTGTACTCATTTGCTTCCCCCCCTCCCCTGTCTAGGGGACTCATTCTTCTAGGTCACACTGCAGTCACTCACAGAGAAGGTGCAGCGAGGTAAATCTAGCCATGTATCAATGAGAGGCCAGGCTAACCTTCTTGTTCCAATAAGAACGATAACTTAGGTGCACCATTTCTTATTGGAACCCTCCGTGAAGTCCTGCCTGAAATACTCCTTGATGTAAAGACACCCCCTTTGTTGATTTTAGCTCCCTGAAGCCAACCCTGTAAGCCGTGTCCTCAGTTGCCCCTCCCGGCGTCAGAGCAACGGCAAACAATCGGGCATCTGAGAGTGCTGTCCAGAGCAGTCACAATGGAGCACTCTGATGGGGCTAAAACATTGTCGTGGGTGGTTCTGGGTACGTATCGTCAGGCCCCTGTTCCCTCCCTCTCTCCGTGAAAGCAAGGGCAGACAATCGTTTCGCGCCTTTTTTCCTGAGTTACCTGTGCAGATGCCATACCACGGCAAGCAAGGAGCCCGCTCAGGTAACCGTCACCCTATGTCTCCTGGGTGCTGGCAGACGTGGTACGGCATTGCTAAACAGTAGCAGCAACCCATTGCCTTCTGGCAGCAGACGGTTCAATACGACTGGTAGTCGTCCTCGTCGTGTCCGAGGTGCTCCTGGCCACGTCGGCTGGGAGCGCCTGGGCAGACATGGGCGCAGGGACTAAATTTGGAGTGACTTGACCAGGTCATTCTCTTTAGTCCTGCAGTCAGTCCTATTGAACCGTCTTATGGTGAGCGGGCAGGCGATACGGACTGCTAGCAGTCGTACTGTACCATCTTCTGCCAGGCAGGCAAGAGATGAGGATTGCTAGTAGTCGTATTGTACCATCTTCTGCCGAGCAGCCATGAGATGTGGATGGCATGCAGTCCTTCTGCACCGTCTGCTGCCAGCCAAAGATGTAAAAGATAGATGGAGTGGGTCAAAACAAGAAATAGACCAGATTTGTTTTGTACTCATTTGCCTCCTCCCCTGTCTAGGGGACTCATTCCTCTAGGTCACACTGCAGTCACTCACAGAGAAGGTGCAGCGAGGTAAATCTAGCCAAGTATCAATCAGAGGCCAGGCTAACCTCCTTGTTCCAATAAGAATGATAACTTAGGTGCACCATTTCTTATTGGAACCCTCCGTGAAGTCCTGCCTGAAATACTCCTTGATGTAAAGACACCCCCTTTGTTGATTTTAGCTCCCTGAAGCCAACCCTGTAAGCTGTGTCGTCAGTCGCCCCTCCCTCCGTCAGAGCAACGGCAGACAATCGTTCCGCGCCTTTTTTCTGTGCAGACGCCATACCAAGGCAAGCATGGAGGCCGCTCAGCTCACTTTGGCAATTAGGAGCACATTAAACACCACACGCATTATCCAGCAGTATATGCAGCACCAGAACCTGGCAAAGCGATACCGGGCGAGGAGGCGACGTCAGCGCGGTCACGTGAGTGATCAGGACATGGACACAGATTTCTCTGAAAGCATGGGCCCTGCCAATGCATGCATCATGGTGCTAATGGGGCAGGTTCATGCTGTGGAACGCCGATTCTGGGCTCGGGAAACAAGCACAGACTGGTGGGACCGCATAGTGTTGCAGGTCTGGGACGATTCCCAGTGGCTGCGAAACTTTCGCATGCGTAAGGGCACTTTCATGGAACTTTGTGACTTGCTTTCCCCTGCCCTGAGGCGCATGAATACCAAGATGAGAGCAGCCCTCACAGTTGAGAAGCGAGTGGCGATAGCCCTGTGGAAGCTTGCAACGCCAGACAGCTACCGGTCAGTTGGGAATCAATTTGGAGTGGGCAAATCTACTGTGGGGGCTGCTGTGATGCAAGTAGCCCACGCAATCAAAGATCTGCTGATATCAAGGGTAGTGACCCTGGGAAATGTGCAGGTCATAGTGGATGGC
This sequence comes from Eretmochelys imbricata, assembly GCF_965152235.1. Classification (NCBI taxonomy): domain Eukaryota; kingdom Metazoa; phylum Chordata; order Testudines; family Cheloniidae; genus Eretmochelys; species Eretmochelys imbricata. The sequence continues at coordinate 16,214,226 of NC_135572.1, forward strand.
TTTGCTGCAATGGGATTCCCTAACTGTGGTGGGGCTATAGACGGAACCCATATCCCTATCTTGGCACCGGAGCACCAAGCCGCCGAGTACATAAACCGCAAGGGATACTTTTCGATAGTGCTGCAAGCTCTGGTGGATCACAAGGGACGTTTCACCAACATCAACGTGGGATGGCCGGGAAAGGTGCATGATGCTCGCATCTTCAGGAACTCTGGTCTGTTTCAAAAGCTGCAGGAAGGGACTTTATTCCCAGACCAGAAAATAACTGTTGGGGATGTTGAAATGCCTATATGTATCCTTGGGGACCCAGCCTACCCCTTAATGCCATGGCTCATGAAGCCGTACACAGGCAGCCTGCACAGTAGGCAGGAGCTCTTCAACTACAGGCTGAGCAAGTGCAGAATGGTGGTAGAATGTGCATTTGGACGTTTAAAGGCGCGCTGGCGCAGTTTACTGACTCGCTTAGACCTCAGCGAAACCAATATTCCCACTGTTATTACTGCTTGCTGTGTGCTCCACAATATCTGTGAGAGTAAGGGGGAGACGTTTATGGCGGGGTGGGAGGTTGAGGCAAATCGCCTGGCTGCTGGTTACGCGCAGCCAGACACCAGGGCGGTTAGAAGAGCACAGGAGGGCGCGGTACGCATCAGAGAAGCTTTGAAAACCAGTTTCATGACTGGCCAGGCTACGGTGTGAAAGTTCTGTTTGTTTCTCCTTGATGAAGCCCCCCGCCCCTTGGTTCACTCTACTTCCCTGAAAGCTAACCACCCGCCCCTCCTCCCTTCAGTCACCGCTTGCAGAGGCAATGAAGTCATTGTTGCTTCACATTCATGCATTCTTTATTCATTCATCACACAAATAGGGGGATGACTACCAAGGTAGCCCAGGAGGGGTGGTGGAGGAGGGAAGGAAAATGCCACACAGCACTTTAATCACAGCACTTTAAAAGTTTACAACTTTAAAATTTATTGAATGACAGCCTTCTTTTTTTGGGGCAATCCTCTGTGGTGGAGTGGCTGGTTGGCCGGAGGCCCCCCCACCGCGTTCTTGGGCGTCTGGGTATGGAGGCTATGGAACTTGGGGAGGAGGGCGGTTGGTTACAGAGGGGCTGCAGTGGCAGTCTGTGCTCCAGCTGCCTTTGCTGCAGCTCAACCATACAGTGGAGCATACTGGTTTGGTCCTGCAGCAGCCTCAGCATTGAATCCTGCCTCCTCTCATCACGCTGCCGCCACATTTGAGCTTCAGCCCTGTCTTCAGCCCACCACTTACTCTCTTCAGCCCGCCACTTACTCTCTTCAGCCCGCCACCTCTCCTCCCGGTCATTTTGTGCTTTCCTGCACTCTGACATTATTTGCCTCCACGCATTCGTCTGTGCTCTGTCAGTGTGGGAGGACAGCATGAGCTCGGAGAACATGTTTTTTTTTTTCTTTCTAAGCTTCACTAGCCTCTGGGAAGGAGAAGATCCTGTGATCATTGAAACACATGCAGCTGGTGGAGAAAAAAAAAGGGACAGCGGTATTTAAAAAGACACATTTTATAAAACAGTGGCTACACTCTTTCAGGGTAAACCTTGCTGTTAACATTACATACATAGCACATGTGCTTTCGTCACAAGGTCGCATTTTGCCTCCTCCCACCGCGTGACTACCCCCTCAACCTTCCCCCCTCCCTGTGGCTAACAGCGGGGAACATTTCTGTTTAGCCACAGGCAAACAGCCCAGCAGGAATGGGCTCCTCTGAGTGTCCCCTGAAGAAAAGCACTCTATTTCAACCAGGTAACCATGAATTATATCTCACTCTCCTGAGGATAACACAGAGAGATAAAGAACGGATGTTGTTTGAATGCCAGCAAACATACACTGCAATGCTTTGTTCTACAATGATTCCCGAGTACGTGTTACTGGCCTGGAATGGTAAAGTGTCCTACCATGAAGGACGCAATAAGGCTGCCCTCCCCAGAAACCTTTTGCAAAGGCTTTGGGAGTACATCTAGAAGAACCGCAAATGCCAGGGCAAAGTAATCCTTTCACATGCTTGCTTTTAAACCATGTATAGTACTTTAAAAGGTACACTCACCAGAGGTCCCTTCTCCGCCTGCTGGGTCCAGGAGGCAGCCTTGGGTGGGTTCGGGGGGTACTGGCTCCAGGTCTAGGGTGAGAAACAGTTCCTGGCTGTCGGGAAAACCGGTTTCTCCGCTTGCTTGCTGTGAGCTATCTACAACCTCCTCCTCATCATCATCTTCTTCGTCCCCAAAACCTGCTTCCGTATTGCCTCCATCTCCATTGAAGGAGTCAAACAACACGGCTGGGGTAGTGGTGGCTGAACCCCCTAAAATGGCATGCAGCTCATCATAGAAGCGGCATGTTTGGGGCTCTGACCCAGAGCGGCTGTTTGCCTCTCTGGTTTTCTGGTAGGCTTGCCTCAGCTCCTTCAGTTTCATGCGGCACTGCTTCGGGTCCCTGTTATGGCCTCTGTCCTTCATGCCCTGGGAGATTTTGACAAAGGTTTTGGCATTTCGAAAACTGGAACGGAGTTCTGATAGCACGGATTCCTCTCCTCAAACAGCGATCAGATCCCGTACCTCCCGTTCGGTCCATGCTGGAGCTCTTTTGCGATTCTGGGACTCCATCATGGTCACCTGTGCTGATGAGCTCTGCATGGTCACCTGCAGCTTGCCACGCTGGCCAAACAGGAAATGAGATTCAAAAGTTCGCGATTCTTTTCCTGTCTACCTGGCCAGTGCATCTGAGTTGAGAGTGCTGTCCAGAGCGGTCATAATGGAGCATTCTGGGATAGCTCCCAGAGGCCAATACCATCGAATTGTGTCCACAGTACCCCAAATTCGAGCCGGCAACGTCAATATAAGCGCTAATCCACTTGTCAGGGGTGGAGTAAGGAAATCGATTTTAAGAGCCCTTTAAGTCGAAATAAAGGGCTTCATTGTGTGGACCGGTGCAGGTTTACATCAATTTAACGCTGCTAAATTCGACCTAAAGTCCTAGTGTAGACCAGGGCTAAAAGAATGCTACAATTCAACCACAATTTATTGAGCATATTGTAGAAATCACTGGGTGAAACTCAATGACCTGCGTAATGCAGGAGGTCAGACTAGATGATCATAATGGTACCTTCTGGCCTTACATTTGGTGAAGAAAGCTCTGAATAGCACCTTTTAATTGGGCACACTTAGGTCCATACTCCGCTTTCAATGGAATTTCTGTAGATTTACAGTAGTACAGCTGACAGCAAAATTTGACATGAGGTTGTTGGAAATAGTTCCCATGCTGGAGAGAGATCAATGTGTATATCTAGGCTTGGAAGGATTAGATTTTTATCTTTAAATATCAGTAAATGGCAATTTCACCGTATACACACAAACTGACGGAAAGATATTTCCAACGATAACAATAAAAATTAACAGCTAAGCAAAGTAAGAAAAACACTGCTTGGGAAATTAGAGTTTGATTTAAGGATATTTAATTTGTATATTTTGACACTGATGTTGACAATTTGTGTTTTAACGGTTCTAGAGCTTTAACTTTTTGAATCTCAACATCTATCATTAAATAATTATGATCTGACACACACCGCCATAATTTCCCAGAACTGCAAAAATTTAAATAGATAAAAATAGAAAAATGCATACAAATAAACACTGATGTCCACTGAAATTATAAAAACCAAATTTTGCCAAGCCTAGGTATAAATTTCTCTTTGTGGCATGTGACCTGTTACATGTTCCCAGCCCTCCCCTTTTCAACCGATATCACAAATACTCATGTAACTGGCAAACTTCCCCCAAATGCAACCACATTATAGGAAAGAGCCCCAACTTCAAGTATCAGAAATGAAAATGCTATGTGCTTCTATAGCACCTTCCAATCTCAGTCCATCAATGCTAGTTAAGTATTCTGAATCTCAGCATCCCTCATGGTAAGTATCTCTAAAAGGAAGATAATTATAGTCAAACTGAGGAACAGAGAGATTAAATGACTTACCCAACGTCCTGCAGCAAGTCAGTGTCAGAGCTGAGAAAGAGCCCAGGAATCCTAACTTCCAGTTATTAATATCAAACACTTATACTGGAGTACTGCCCAGAGGCCCCAGACAGGATCCCTGGCTGTGCCAGGTGCCGTACACACACATCTGAAGTTACGCTCCCTGCTCTGAAGAGCTTATTATCTAAGACCCCAGGCCAGGAAAGAGGAAATTATTCACCATGTGCAGTAATGATGGTTCTTCAAGATGTGTCCCCCTATGGGTGCTCCACTGTAGGTGTTTGCGCGTCCCTGTGCGACTGATCGTAGATCTTTGGTAGTAGTGTCTGTTTGGCCTGCAGACATGCTCTCCTCCATCGTACTCTGCCCTGACGCTAATTAGTGCTGCACAGGCAAACCACCCTCACTTCCTTCTCTACCGCAGAGTCCTTATCAAGAACTGTGAAATAGAGGGGAAGTGAGTGGGTCGTGAAACACCCATATGGACACACATCTCGAAGAACCATTGTTACTGCACAAGGTGAGTAACTTCCTCTTCTTCTTTGAGTAGCGTCCCTGTGGGTGTTCCTCTGTAGGTGACTCTCAAGCAGTATCCCGGATGGGAGGTTGGGGCTTCAGAGTTGAGTCTGTTATGGATGATAATACTGTATGGCTGAAGTTATCATTGGAAGCAGAGTGCCCAGCAATCACAGTGTTCTGCAAAGACATGCACGGACACCCAGGTGGCTCCTTTGCAGATTTCCGAGGCAGGCATTCTTGAGGAAGGTGACCGAGGAGGAAACCAACCTTGTGGAGTGTGTGCAGATTCCGGATAGAGGTACTATACTGTGAATTGGTTAGCAGTGTTTGATATAGTTCAAGACCCATTTGGAGAGCCTTTGAGCCAGTACTGCCGCGCCTTTAGAACTATCTGCAATGGAAAGGAAGATCTCAGGAGATGTCCTAAAAGCCTTCATCCTGTCTAGGTAGAAGGCCAGAGCTCTCCTAACATCTAGCGTGTGAAGTATGGCCTCTCTCTTATCACCATGAGGCTTAGGATAAAAAGTCAGGAGGTGAATTGGGTGGTTCATGTGAAAAGATGAGGTCACTTTGGGTATGAACTTTCGGTGCGGCCTGAGAGTAACTTCGTTGTGAAAGAAGACTGCAAAAGGGGGGTGCACCATAAGTGCTGCTACCTCCCCTATTCTCCTCAGCAAGGTGATGGCAACCACAAATGCTGTCTTCATTGGCATGTGTGTGAAGGAACAAGTGGCCATAGGTTCAAAGGGCAGTCTAGTCAGACTCTCTAAAACTAAGTACAGGTCCCATGTTGGGTTGGGATGTCTGGGTTGGGGAAAGAGGATCGCTATGCACTTGGGTGTGAGAAAACAGAATATCCCTCTCTTTGTTGATGGAAAGTCGCTATGGCCACTAGGTGTATTTTGAGCAAACTGAGAGATAACCCTGACTTCTTAAGAGTCAGTATGTAGTCTAAACACCACAGGGAGAGTAGCAGATGCCAGGGTAATTTGCCTGGAATTGCACCAAACTTGAAACCTGGTCCACTTTTGTAGGTAAGTATGACAGGTAGCCGATTTCCTACTGTATAGTAACCAGTGATGACTTGTACCCAGCAATAGTAGGGGAGCACAAACCAAAGGTTGGGGGGGACATATGACTGCCCCACGCATTGCCTCTAGGAGGAACCTTCCATCCCCACCTCCCTGGGCCAGGACAACCAATCCTGCCAGCTCCTAGGGGCTGGGGCTGCAGGAGTTGGGAGCATGTGCCTCTGGGCTGGGCTGGGCAGTGGGGGAGGAGCATGGGCAATACCCCTAATTCAGAATGAATGGAAGGAACTTGTTCCCAGTGCCTTCCCCAGTGACCCCCTCACCCTGCACCTGGTCCTGGGCCAACGCATTCTCCCCATCCCACCAGAGTTACCTGCTGGAGGAAGGTGGACTCTATCCTCACACTGTGCCTCCCCCTTGGCATGTTTCTGGCTCGCTTGGCCCCTCTCCCTGGCAGCTGGGTCCAGGTGGGGAGTAGAGTGGGTGGGCTGCCACCACCTCCCCAACAGGCAGGCCACCATGCTGCACAGAGGCAGTAACCTGGACTGGCCACCCCCACTTGGCAGGAAAAGCAGTTCCGTCCCACCCCATCCACTCCCCACACAGACTCGGTTTCCAGGACAGGGGCCAAGTGAGCCAGAAACTTGCGGGGGTGTGGGGGGAGAAGGACAGTGCGAGAAGGACAGAGCCCGACCCTGTCCCAGCAGGCCAAGCAAAGCAAGACCTGCAAGGGCAGCTTGGCACTTGCAGAAATCTGGGAGGGCATGTGACTCCCTATGTCTTCCCCACCCCTACATGTCGTCTCTGGTAGTAACACTTCCTGTACTCCTCCAAGCAGAAGCTCTCTGTGTGTTGAAACCATGAAGGAGCCAGACCTTGAGCCGGAGTATGCACGGGTTGGGATGGTATGTGTGTCCTTTGTTCTGCGAGAGGAGATAAGAAGTGGGTTGAAGAGGGATCAGTGGACATACCACCAACTGTGACAGGTTTAGGTACCACATCTCTCTCAACCAGGTGGGAGCAATCAGTATGACATTTGCTTTCTCTCTCTATTTTTAACAGGACCTTCAAACAGGAGAGGGAATGGGGGGAGGCATAGAGCAGGCCTACGTCCCATGGAAGGCGAGCGTGACCTAATGAGCGCTGTCCAAGGCCTGCCCTGGAGCAGTAGCATAGCCATTTCTTGTTCAGGTAAGTGGTGAAGATCACAAAATATGCTGTGAAGTACTGCAGGGTTCATTTCCCACTCGTGTGAGAACTTGTGACTGAGACTGTCCACTGTTGTGTTCTGCACTCCTGGTAGGTTGGCCTCTGATATGAGAACATTGTGGGTAATGAACCAGTTTCAGAGCTTTAGCACTTCTGCACAGAGAGAGGACGATCTGGCACCCCCCTGATGATTTATGTAGTACATGCACGCAGTGCTGTCTGTCATGCCTTCTGTGTGGGTACCTTTGCTCAGTGGAAGAAAGTGAGTGCAAGTGTTTCTGACCACTCTGAATTCAAAGAAGTTGATGTGCACAGTTGGCTCTGTGGATGACCATTTGCCCTGAGCCATGAAGTTGTTGAAATGTGCAGCACCCCAAACTAGGAGGGATGAGGCCATAGTGAGAAGTGGTGTCAGAGGGGGAGGGCGAACAGGGCCCCCATGCAAACGTTGGTTGGGTCTTTCCACCAAATAAGGAGTAGTTGACCTGGGAAGGCATCAAGCGAGGTTTGTCTTACATGTCTCTGTTTGGCCTGTAAACCGAGCTGAACCACATCTGCAGGCAGCTTATGTGAAGCCTGGCATGAGATATTGCTAATGTGCCCACCCCCTAAGTTCCCTGTAAGTAGTGCGGCCATGCAGCAGCCTATTTAGCACCAGGCAGGGGCTTAGGGAACCCACCTGGCTGAGACCTGCTGTGGCCAGGGGAGGGGTGGCCTGAACCAAGCCCTTGCCCTCCCCTGGCCCCAACTCAGCCCCAGACCTGCCGCGGCAGGGTGCCCCTCCCACAGACTCAATTCAGTCCTGGACCTGTCCGGGAGGAGTGTCCTGAACCCAGCCCTGGCCCGGACCTGCCAAGGCCGGGGGAGGGGTGCCTATCCTGTGGCCCCAACCCCAGAGCTGCCGCAGCAGGGACAAGTGCCTCACCCCTGCAGTCCAGGTGCTGCTGTAGGGAGAGAGAGGTGGGGGGAGTCCTCCCACCATAGTCCTGGAGCACCCTTCTGCACTCCAAACTCCTCATCTCCGGTCCAGCCCCATAGCCCACAACCCCAGCCAGAGCCCTCGCCCCCTGCACCCAACCCTCTGCCCCAGCCCTCAGCCCCAACCCTAGTTTCGTGAATACGTCCATAATTCAGTGGGTGGCCATGCAGGGCTTCTTCGAAGGAGCAGGCAATGAGGAGACAGTCATCTAAGTATGGGGAATCTGAGGGTTTCTTCCTCGGTTCACCATCCTTGGAGGTGGAAGGCTGCGGAGATGACCCACATCACCTGGGAGACTCGGGCCACAGGTCAGTTGCAGGCTGAAGAATTCCCTCCCTAAGGAAGGATTTCAGTTTCAGTTCTCATTTTTTTTCGGGATCTGGCCTTCAGCTGCTGACAGAAGGTACATTTCTGTGGAATGTGGCCATCGCCAAGGCAACAGACACAGTGGGAATGCCCTTCTGACATTGGAATGGCCTCCCTGCAGGAGAGGCACCTCTTAAACTTGGTCAAAGCAGGCATGCCTCTGACTGGGGGCAATCCTCAGGATAGGCAGGGGGAAGGGTTAAAGAAAATAATTTTTTTTATTTTTTTTAAAAAACAGGGGAAGAAAAAACCAAGGGAACTCTGAGACTAAGAAAAAAATAAAGCACTAAAAACCAGCTAAGAACACATTTCTAAAAAAGTAAAATAGTGAGAAGACTGCTAATTGCTCTCTGTCTCTAGCCAGGGGAAGTTGAGAAGGAACTAAGGGTGGTTCACCTGGGCAGCACTAATTAGCCTCATGGCAGAACACAGGAGGGGAAAGCACATATGCAGGCTGAACCAACACACTACCAAAGATCTCTGATCAGAAGCACAGGGTCACACATATACCTCCAGTACAGCACCCATAAGGACTACTCGAAGAAGAAAGATCCCTTGCAATTCAGGCCAGCACAAATGGTTGCTTATCTTTAAGCATGTGTTTAAAGCAGCGGTTCTCAACCCACGGCCCAATTAGCACACAGCTGCAGCCCAGCTCTCCTGTGTGCTAAAGGCTGCCAGTGTGCCAGGGTTGCCAAGTTCCCAGCTGCCCGGTGCAGAGGAGGCTGGGCTGCCTGGCGGGGTTGGGTCGGGAAGGGTCAGGGGGTCCCGGCTGGCCTCACGGGGTCAGGGGCAGCCACCCAGCCCCGAGAGCTCCAGGGGCTGGGGCAGCCGCATGGTGGGGGTCTGGGGCAGCCACTGTCCTGCCACCCGGCCCCTGCAGCCCTGGTAACACATTGTGGGCTGCATTGAGAGCCACTGGTTTAAAGCACATGTTTAAGTGCTGACCTGAACTGGGATGGAATTTATTTCTTAAATTAGGGCCTAAGATGACAAGTATCATACCTGGGGGAGGGGTGAAGGACAGAGTCAAATATACACCATTTTTAAATGTACATAACATTTGCAGTTTTTTTTTTTATCATCATAAATAGGTAAAGAGATAAGAGATCCACAGGACAACATGTTTTCATTTACAAGAAATGTGAGCAATATGGAGCATGAGAGAGAGAAGCAAGTGGTTCTACTACAGTTTGTCCAGGTAAGTAAGTTCCCTGATTCTAACTAAGGATCAAGTGCATTGTCAGTTTGGATTTTAGCAGATATAGTGAGAACATTTTCTAGTCACAGGATTCATATCCTAATGCTGTTTACTGAGGCCCCACCTATCCCTTGCAGTACTTCCTTTCTGATAATTTCCAGGGCGATACTGAGCTATATAATGGAAAGTGGAAAAGACTTTCAAACTCTCACAGTTATCTGAGAGCTGCCCTGTTAAAACATGGACTCTCCGGTACTTGATACCATGCTCAGGTTCTGAGATATGCCTCAGAATGTTTTTGGCATTTCCTTATGTATTGGCAGCTGCCCCAAACTGTCGTGGGAACACAAAGAAAGGGCATTGCAGGTCACTATCAGAAGGCTTCTGGAAGCAGTGAAATTATGCTCAGTATTGTTTGGCATTTTTAAGCCCTAAGGCCAAATGTGCTTGTTCTGAGGAAGAAATAAAAGGAGTCACTGAAAGGCGATCTTCAGGAGGAAAGGAATATTGACTACTACCACCACCAAGACACCTTAGGAAAACATACCCGGATATACTATAATCTGCATTACCATTCAGGTGAAGCAAAACTGAGCTGCATGACTTCCAGTGCTTACAGCTGGAAAGTCAGCACACAACATGGAAAACCCTTCATCTACCATCCCCCAGAATGAATGAGCTCATTAACTTGGAGTTAGTTCGTTACTTTAGAGAATTCTTATGAAAATTCTAGCAGCACCATGTATCAGTTACTTTCAACAAATTGTGCCGTTCACACATGGCAATAAATTGGCTGAAGAACTGTTGTATTGCTGACATTGATAAAAATGGGATTTGGGACCCTCCCATCATTAACTCACTTACTGTGGCATTCCTGCCACCCAGTCCCTTTTCTGTGTCATTGCTTCCCCCCAGAATGGGGCCAGTTTCTGCCTAGCCATAGAGACTGGGCACCTTTAGCTACTCAAGATATCCCAGAATGCTTTGCAGCTGCAGCGCTGCTGATTTAAAGGAACTGCTACAACGGTTAGTGCAAAGGATGCTGGGGTGCATCCTGTATATAAATAGGTCTATTACCCAAAAATAAGCAGAGACACCTTTTTGGAATGGAGAACTGGGTGCACTGAAACTACACAGCTGGTGATGAGTGATTTGGGACTGGAATGTTGGTGAATGACCACAGGGATGCACAGGGAAAGCACCTATAATGATATATTGAATCACAGTCTGTCTTATACAGGAGGTGTATATTACTGAAGAAAACTACTACTAACCACAGGCACAACCAGGCTTCCTCACAACTTACGTTCCAGCTTTGTCTCCCTTGTTTACCAGGGAACACTACTTAGCAAACAGAGACATCTAGTGGCAAAATAATATACTGCCAACAAACATATCATTATAATTCCCATTTACTCTTAAGAACAGTTCTGCTACCATGATGCATTTCTAGTTCTCACATACCCTGAGGCTGGAGATAAACACCACCACACCTCCTACCAATATGTCTCCTAGATCTCATACTGAGGAGTTCGTAGCTGTCTGTATTATGCCTGGTTCTGGTTATGCTTTTGGATATGCATGATGGTTCATAGATGCTATTGCTGTTGAGCTGATTGATGGGATACTGTTATACAGCTCAGAACACCATTTTTCCCCATCTGTTCTTCACAAATATGGTTTCTGTTAAGACCTTTTCAGATTTGGCTTTGATGGCATTGAATTTTTGTCTGCAGGACTCAAGTTACCTGTTATGCTGAACATCTTTATGCAGCTTGTTCCATTTATTTCTATTCTTTACAGGATACAAACCAAACCAATCACTATTTGGCTTTAGTAGCTATTAAAAAATAATCTTCTTAAGAACTCAACAAAACTACAAAATGGAACCTCAGAGAGAACCAGGTTCTATTGCCAATTACACTGGTGTAAATCCGGAATATCTCCATTAGATTCAGCGTGAGTGCCCTGGATTTACACCAACATTAGTGACAAAATTTGGCCCAAGATGTTTAACATTGCAAAATTAATGGTGCAACAATTCATTGTGAGCCTGCTCTAAGTACAGCTTTCTTATTATTGCTATGATAAAATAAAATAAAGCGGTGTCTCTGTCTATTGAACTAAGGGCCAGATCCTCAGCTGGTGTAAACTGGCATAACTCCCTTGAAGTCAGTGCAGCTATGCCAGTTCATGCCAGCTGAGGATTTGGCCCACAATGGCACAGTTGCTATATCAGCATGGAAGTGGCACAGGCAAGAAAAAGCTAAGAGTCAGTTATAAGTCTTTAAATAAGTCCTGACCAGACAGGTTATTTGATAGCTGTGACTGCTGTAAAATATTAGGAAGATAAAGGATTCGATGGAGAATAGAGGCAAAATTAGGGGTTTTTTAAGTCCTATTTATGGTTCTCAAAGTTTTCTCTTCTATTGTGGTAGCATGTTTCCTCACTCCAACTAATATTAAGTTGTTAGTAAAATAAACTTTCTTTACAGGTGAGGCCCATGGACATTAAACAGATTTGTTTAGCTAATAATAATGGGAAAAACAGTTCTAAACGGACTTGAAACCATTAAGATGTGTATGTAGCTAATCTTTGGAGCACTGTGTTCCTCTCACTGTTATCCTCATCCTCTTTGCTCCTTTCCTTCCTTTGGTTACGTGCTTTTGTTGATGAGAATAATTAAGAGCACAGAAAAACTCTCAGCTGACTGAAAAGATTGAGACAGTTTACCTTAAAGAGGAGACGCATGCAAGGGAACATGAGAAAAGTGTACAAAACAACTGGTCTGGAGATGGTAGATTGGGTCAGTGTGTAGTGCGACGCAAACATATGAACAGGCGACCAGGTGGCGGCCCAACAAATCTCTTGGATCAGCACCTAAGTGAGGAAGGGCGCCTGCGCTCGAGTGGAATGAGCTGTCACGGTTGTTGGCAGGGGCACCTTCGCCAGCTCGTAGCAGTAGCAGATGCAGGCCGTGATCCAAGATAAGATTCTCTGGGCAGAGACCGGGCAACATTTCATCCCGTCCGTGACAGCAACGAACAATTGCATTGACTTATGGAACGGCCGCATTCTATCTATGTAGAAGGGCAGCACCCGCCTGACGTCTAGGGAATGCAACCTGCGCTCCTCATCTGTTACATGAGGCTTAGGACAGAGGACCAGTAAGTAAATGTCTTGGCCAGCGTGGAACTGGGAAATGAGCTTGGGCAGAAAAGCCGGGTGTGGACGCAGATGGACTTTGTCTTTGTAGAAGACCATAGAAGGTGGCTCCAACATGAGCACCCTGATCTCGAATACCCGCCAGGCCAAAGTTATGGTGACCAAGAAGGAGACCTTCCAGGAGGGCAGCAGAAGGGAGCAGGAAGCTAAGGGTTCGAAGAGGCGGCCATGAGCTTCCACAGTACAAGATTCAGGCCCCCTGGGGGAACCGGGAACCGGGTCCCGGACATGTGGGTACAGGCCTCTAGACCTTTCAGGAATCGTGCTGTCATGGGATGGGTGAAGAGAGACCTGTCCTGGAGTGGAGGGTGGAACGCCGAAATGGCTGCCAGGTGCCTTTTGACCGAAGACAATGACAAGCCCTGGAATTTAAGATGCAACAAGTAGTCAAGGATGCCCTGCAGAAAGGCCTCCTCTGGACCAATGTGCTGGTCTGAGGCCCAACCTGCAAAGCGCTTCCACTTTGCCACCTAGGTAGCCCTGGCGGAAGGCTTCCTGCTGCCCAGCAGGACCTGTTGGACCACAGCGGAGCACTCCCACTCATTCATACATAGCCACACAGCAGCCACGCCGTCAGGGGCAGCAGATTGCCATGGTTCTGGGACAGCAGACCTGGCCGGAGAGGTAACTGCAGCGGGTCAGTCACCCAAAGACTCAGCAGCATGCCGAACCAGTACTGGTGAGGCCACACCGGGGCAATGAAAATGAACCATGCTCTGTCTTGCTTCACTTTTAGTAGGACCCTGTGGATAAGTAGCACTGGCATAAAGGCATACATCAGCGTTCCTGACCACAGAATCAGGAAGGCATCCGACAGGGATCCTTTGTCTCTGCCATGCAGAGAACAGAAGATGTGGCACTTCCCAGGTGGACCTGTTTTTGTCCAGGTGGAATAGGGAGTCCCCCACTTTTGGAAGATCAGGCAGACCACCTCTGGATGGAGGGACCATTGGTGGCGAGACAAGAAGGTGCTGCTGAGGTGATCTGCCAGGATATTCTTTGTTCCAGGTAGGTAGGCAGCCACCAGCTGGATTGCACGCTGCAAGCAAAAGTTCCAGAGCCTGAGTGCTTCCCAAACATAGGGCCGAAGACTTGGCACCACCCTGCCTGTTGATGTAATACATCATGGCCGTATTGTCCATGAGAACCTGCACCAGTTTTTCTGTCAGGTGGGGCAAGGACGCTTGACTGGCTAGGCACGCTGCCTTGAGCTCACTGACGCCGATATGAAGGGCTAGATTGTGCTGCAGCCAGTGGCCCTGAGTGTTGAGCTCACCCAGGCGGGCCCCACAGCCCAGTTCTGACACGTCTGAGACCAGGGTGAGCAATGGTGATGGGGCCACAAAGGGAACTCCCTGCAGCACTGACTTGGGGTCTAGGCACCAGTCCATGGATGAGAGGACGTAGTCTGGTACCGTGACCACATGGTCCAGGGGTGCCTGCTGGGAATGCAGACCATTGCCAGCCACATCTGCAGGGGTAGCAGTTGAAGCCGAGTGTGATTGACCACGTACGTGCATGCTGCCATGTGGCCCCATCAGCCACAGGCACGTGTGTGCCGTGGTGATCGGATGCCTCTTTATGTGGGCAATGAGATCCGACATGGCCTGAAAGCGCGCTTCCGGAAGGAAGGCCCTGGCTTGCGTGGAGTCAAGAACTGCTCCAATAAACTATGCGCTGGAATGGCATTAACGTGGACTTTTCTATATTTATCAACAGGCCCAGATTGCTGCAGGTGGAGCACACCAGATCAAGGATTCTGTGCACCTGTTCCGGAGACTTGCCCTTGATGAGCCAGTCATCGAGATATGGAAAGATCTGCATCCCCCAATGCCTGAGGTAAGTGCTACCAGCACCACGCATTTCATGAATACCCTGGGGGCCAGGGACAGGCCAAAGGATAGCACCATGAATTGGAAGTGGCACTCGGCCACTATGAAATGCAGAAAAAGTCTGCGCCCTGGGAAAATGGAGTCATGGAAGTAAACATCCTTTAAATCAAGAGCGGCATACCAGTCCCCCGGATCCAGGGAAGGGATAATGGAGGCCAGGGAGACCATGCGGAACTTCAACTTCTTGAGAGACTTGTTGAGGCCATGGAGGTCCAGGATGGATCTGAGGCCCCGCTTGGCCTTCGGGATTAGGAAGTATCAGGAATAGAATCCTCTTCCTTCCATTTGCTGAGGAACTGCCTCCACAGCCCCCAACTGGAGGAGCTTGTTGACCTCCTGAACCAGGAGTTACTCATGAGAGGAGTCCCTGAAGAGGGAGAGGGAAGTGGTAGGGCGGGAAGGAGCAGTATCCACAAACTGCAGGGTATAGCCTCAAGCTACTATGTCCAGGACCCAGCAGTCCAGCATAACCCATGACCAGGCCGAGCAGTAGGAAGAAAGGCGGTTGAGGAAAGGATGTGCAGGATTCAGCAGGATGACTGGGGCATCGCTCTTGAACGCACCCTCAAAATGATCACTTTTGGGCCTCCAGGTACTTAATGGGTCCGAGCTGTGCTGGCGAGCGGGAGGAAGAAGGGCAGTGATGGCTAAACCCAGTGTCCCTTCTCCTCACAGATCCCTGCTGGGGTTGCCAAGGCCTTGATGGCAGTGGAGGCCGGAATGGCTTTCTGGCCGCCTGGGGGGAATGCATGCCCAATGAGTGAAGGGTAGCCTTAGTGTCCTTCAACCCATGTAGCCTGGTGTCAGTCTGATCGGAGAAGAACCCAACTCCATCAAAGGCTAGGACCTGAATTGAGGCCTGCATCACCTGGGAGAGGCCCGCTGTCTGGAGCCAGGAGTTGTGTTGCATGACCACAGCCGATGCGACCACCCTCGCTGCCAAGTCCCATGCCATTTGCAGGGAGCATCTGGCTGCCACAGTACCTTCCTCCCCCAGGGTGCCAAACTGTTGAGCCTGACCCTGAGGAAGGGAATCCTGGAACTTTTTAAGACCGTCCCTAAGATTAAAATTATATCGGCCCAGCAGGATGGTCCGCCACCTGGAATTATAGTTTGGCTGTTGAATAAATTTTTCTGCCACATAAATTGAGTGTTTTTGGCTTCTTTATTTTTGGGAGCGAAGGCGGTGGGGACCTGCTTATCCTTTCAATTGGCCGCAGACACAACCAGTGAGCTGGGGGTGGGTGGGTACTGAAAACCTTTGGCTGGCACAATGTATTTTTTTCTTGGCCCATTTTGAGGTGGATGGGATGGAGGATGGGGTCTGCCATAGTGACCTGGCAATCTTGAGGACCCCATTGTGTATGGGCAGGGCGACATGGACGGCTGTGGAGTCCAAGAGGACATTGAAGAGGGTGTCTTCCTGCTCTGCCATCTCCTGCACCTCGAGCCCCAAGTTCTCAGCCACCCGCCAGAGAAGGGCTTGATGCTCCCTAAAGTCCTCCGGGGGGACTAGTCCTGAAAGGTCCTGCGACCCCCTCATCCGGGAAAGATGAGGAAGACTTGGCCACTGGTGGAGGCACTGAGGGTTTGGCTGCCGCTGGAGAGAGAGGTTTAGGGGTGGGTGGGTACAGGATCTCTACCCCGATCTTGGAATGGGCTTCTGGTACCGGGCCCAGTGCTGGTGGGGCTGCTGACCGTTGCTCCGACGCAGCCACCAAGGAGCAATGTGAAGGGGGCATCGTCATCACCAGAACGCCGCATGCTCCCCAATACGGCCATTGCTTTGGCCACTGGCCGTTCTGCCACTGTGGTGCCATGGATAACTGAGCAAGCTTCAGTGCCAAATCCCGTCGCTGAGACTGGGCCTCCGTGCCAGAGGAACCACTTTCTGGCAACCAGGGAGAAGCCATCAATGCTTGAGTCTGTTTACTGGTCTTGGCTACCGGTGATTGCTGGCCAGGCGTAACTGATCAGTGACTTTACCGGGGAGAGTGGTCCCGGTGCTGGGGAGACCAGCGTCCGGGGGGGGGGGGAGAGTGCCAGGGGGACTGGTGCCATGGAGAACAGTGGTAAGATGCGGCACTTTCCCATGGTGCCAGAGATCGGGACTGACGACTGGAGGTAGAACAGCGAGAGGGTGAACGACACCGTTCATAGTATGGGAAGCGTCGACCCCGTGCCAGAAAGTAGCGCCGAGGAGATCAGGAGGAGTGCCCGGGTGACTGACAACATAATTGGGACCTGCCTTGGGAATGTATGCACAGTGGAGATCGGCATTTCTTGTCTGGCGACCAGCAGTGCTCTCTTGCCCCCTGAGGGGCCTTAACGGTGGGCTTGCCCTCTCTGGGAGCCTTAGCCTACTCCTGCGACACCAAAGACATCATAGGAGCAGGTGAAGAACTGTACTCACCCTGCACCTGGGCTTGGGATGACAACGGTGCAGGAAGGGTTGCAGGTCCCATACTGCTCCCAGGAGTTGGTGGAACTTTAAGGGGGTAAGAACCCCTCAAACATGGAGGCACGTTCATGCAGCTCTGGAGAAGGCTGGCAGACAGGCCTGGGTCCTTGCTGGATGACCCCTGGGCCTTCTTGCTCAGTGCCGGAGAGTGCTTTTTAGCCTTCTTCTTCGGTACCGGCGACGGCTACCAGCGCTGGGAAGAGCCAGGTGCCAGTGGCGTGCTGTGAGAGGCCAAGGCGCTCAGTGCAGCCTGTATGGAAGGCTCAGAAGCTGGGCAGAGGGTGGACTCCATCAGGAGAGCTCTGAGGTGAATATCCCTCTCCTTTTGGGTGCAGGGCCAAAAGTTCTTGCAGATCCAGCAACGCTCCTTGACGTATGAGTCCCCCAAGCACTTAAGGCAGCTGTTATGGGGGTCACTCACAGGCACTGGACTGCTGCAGTCCAAGCAGGGCTTAAATCTGGGAGCCCAGGGCATGCCCAACCTGGGGCAAAGTTTCTGCTGGGACCTTAATTATTAACTAACGAACTCTTAACAACTACTTAACACTATCAGTGATGCACAAAAGGCCTGAAGGCCCGAAGTCCAAGGAAGAAAAAAACGTTAGCTCTTGCCAAGCAAGAGAGGCGCTCCGACTGACCACCTTGGGCGGTAAGAAGGAACGGAGAGGACCTGTGCTGGTGGCGCCTGAAATACTGCGCCATGAGTGCAGCATTCTAGGGGGCGCCACAGCTGGCCCTACGGGTACCGCTAAGGCAAAAATCTCCAACGGCCATGTACGTGGGCGTGCGCACACCTAGAATGGAATTGACATAAGCAAGCACTCGAAGAAGAATTTCTATTCACCTCTCAGATGACAAAAAGAAAAGGACATGCAATTAAATTTATTCATAGATTTTAAGATGGCCAGAAGGGGCCATTATGATCATCTGTCCTGACCTCTTGTATGTCATGGGACATAGAATTTTACCCAGTGATTCCTGCAGCTAGCTCTGCAAACTGTGATTGATGTAGAACATATCTTTTAGGAACACATCCAATCTAGATTTTAAGGAGCCAAGTGATGAAGAATCCACCACACCCCTTGCTGATCTGTTCCAAAAGTTAATTACCCTCACCGTTAAAAAATTTCCATCTTGAACTTTGCTGACTTCAAAATTCCAGCCACTGGATCTTGTTGTGCATTTTTTCTGTTAAAGAGCCCTCTAATATCAAGTATCTTCTCCCTATGTGGGTAATTAAGGGGCCATACAGTGAAACTGAAACTCATTGCCGCAGGATATCACTGAGGACAAGAGCTTAGCAGGAGTCAAAAAAGATTAGATATGTATACAGATAACAAAAATATCCAGAGTTATTACAGTCAATATTAAATTCAGGGAAGGCTATAAATCCTCATGCTGCAGGACATGAGCCAATCTCTCAATCCTGCAGGTCAGGATGAAACTTTCTGTTCAGGCAGGTTCTCTCATAACTGCCTGCTACAGAGTTTTTTTTTTTTTTTTGCAATTTCTTCTGAAGCAACTAGTGCTGGCCACTCTCTAATGCAGAATACTGGGCATGGGTCTGACCTAGTGTGTTAATTCCTCTTTCCTTCTTGTCTTCAATTGAACTGTAAATGGTTTGTAGACAACCACAGATATAAATCCATTCATATTTAATGTTTTAAATATCTTGGGATGTGGAAAACAAACAAACAGTCTCGAAAACTAAACATTTAGCCCACAGTGTAATGCCATTATGCAAAAGCCAATATTTCTGTATGTAGCTGCCGTAATTGTGTGCACAATTACTGCAAATGTACATGCAAAGGGAAGTCGGCTCTTCTATTACTCATTTTTGTGTGCAATTGTCCCCACAAATGTAGACATGCAATTACACTCAAGTAGACCTCTACCCAATGAAAATTTGAGCTTAAGTAACTTGCCCAAAGTCACATATGACCCAATGCTGGAGTTGGGAAAAGAAACTAGAAGTGCTTTAAAAACTAATCAACACCCCCTTCCTTAAAAAAAAAATAAGTGTCAGTGGTCCAGTAAACTTATTCTCTTAGCACAGGAAAATAGCAGGACTGGATCTAATCTGATTTCTACAATGTTCCCTTACCTATTTTTGCTTTACAATGTCTTCATCACCCGAGCTTTCAATGACCAGCCTAGACAAGACACGTGACCTACACAGCAAAGCCTTGAATTTAACCGAAATGTACCTAACAAAGGATATTGGATGAAATGATGCTAAGAAGTGATTAGGAAAGAACAAATAAACAACAGTACAAAGTGTCATACAACAGTGCAGAGAATCAATGCAAGCATGTGCCACTGCACCAGGCACCACTGCCAGATACCTAAGAGGGAAGTGGTTGAGTGGATTCTATATGGAGAACAGAATCCAAGAGTAAGCAAAAGTGGGCTTGACCCAAAAATTTAATTTCCCTCCACAAAATAAATCTAGATGAGTGTCAGACAAGACAGGTAAAGGTGGAATCAGGCTGAAGACCCCCTCACTTTGCAGCGGGCTGAGCATAGCTACAGATGACATATGCTATGCAGATAGATCAGACTTACCCTCTGTGCCCTGATACAAAATTAGCACCTTTCTCAGTTAAAGTTCCTAGTTACAGGGGGGTTTGCATTAAATATGGGCCCAGTTCTGAGAGTCCTTACTCATAGCTCTGACTTTCATGAGTAATGACTTCAGTAAGACTACTCACATGAATAAGGACTATTCAGTTATGGCTTACAGTAGAATCATAGAATATCAGGGTTGGAAGGGACCCCAGAAGGTCATCTAGTCCAACCCCCTGCTCGAAGCAGGACCAATTCCCAGTTAAATCATCCCAGCCAGGGCTTTGTCAAGCCTGACCTTAAAAACCTCTAAGGAAGGAGATTCTACCACCTCCCTAGGTAACGCATTCCAGTGTTTCACCACCCTCTTAGTGAAAAAGTTTTTCCTAATATCCAATCTAAACCTCCCCCACTGCAACTTGAGACCATTACTCCTCGTTCTGTCATCTGCTACCATTGAGAACAGTCTAGAGCCATACTCTTTGGAACCCCCTTTCAGGTAGTTGAAAGCAGCTATCAAATCCCCCCAATACTGGGCCTTAAAGCTGTATTGTATTTTATAGATTGACTAGGCTTTTAATACTTCTTCCATGGATGAGGTAATAATTGTCTATAAATATGTTTAAATGCCTTCAGGGAAGGGGAGTACGGAAGATGTCCTGCCACAGCAGGGCAATAGACATGGCAACGCAAAGCCACCATCAACACTTCCAGCATCAAGGGGGTCACAGTCCGAGCACACCTTAATATTGTCTCCACACTGCAGTTTTCTGTCCTTTGTGCAGTGACAGTGAAAGGATTTGGATGGATGCTCCAGCTACATACTTGCCTTTGGTTGGGACATTGAGGGGAATCCCAAATGAAGGGAGAAATCCTGCAGCCTTACTCAGATAAAACAAGTATGAGCTAGGGACCCTTTGTTCAGGGCTAAGACAGGCTTTGTGCATTCTGAATGCAGTCTCGATATAGCAAAATATTCCTCTCCCACCTGTCAAGTATTTCAGCTTCAAAACGCTGGAGGTGGGAACCTTCAGCTAAGAAAATCCCAAGGAGGTTTCCCTCTGCTCCCAATATATTTCACCTTGCAACTGCTTGACAGCTAGCATGGCATGTGGAAAAGAGGGGGGAAGAGCAGGAAAGCCAAGAAGAAACGAGGCAACAAAAGCCTGGAAACAGAGCTGGACCTGAGATACAAAGTGTGGAACTGAACTTAAAATAAATAAAATCAGCACGTCCACAGGCAGGGTTTTGTTTGGGCCCATTATAGGGAGAAAGACCAGCCACCAAGCTAAGCTCTTGAGCCAGTCTCCCTCAGAGTCGGATATTGTCAAATCTGGGCTCTTGGTTCAGGTCTATTTCTAATTGTAACTATCAGTCTGGAGAGAAGAGGGCAGATTATACTTTTTCAGAATTGTCTTTGGATCATGTGCGTAAGGGCTTGATTTAGTGAGTTATTGAGCATCATCAACTCCCAGCAAATGCAGTGCTTGTCATTAAAATCATTATTTCAATAGGAGTTCAGGGATCTCAATGCCTCACAGGATCAGGCCCTAAATAAAGGCGTTCAATGGACAACCCCAGCCACTGTTCCCCGAACCCTCCTCTTCCTTCTCTCACTTGTTATTGAACATGTTCTTGTGGTGTAGATCCATGAGATGCTGGGAAACTCTTGGCTAAAGTGTGGGAGCCTCCCATATTTACGAGGTTGTCTTTGAATCTATTCTTTCAATTTATTAGCATTATTTTTATAATAAAGTATGTCATTCTGAAAACTCAGTAAAGAAGCTAGACAGGAGGACTATTTCTGAGGCTCACAGAGCTCAAGTCCTATCTGGAGTGCTGTTCTGCAAGAAAGCCAGGAATCCATCAGGCCCATAAGTAAAGGATAAAACCGAAGGCCTTCAGCACAAGCCCACTTAACCACAACGACTGCTTCTTATTATGCCAATAATCATCATCTTGCTGTTCCTCTCTGCTGCCTCCATTTGATGCATCTCTTCATATACTTAGATTGTAAGCTGTTTGGGACAAGGATCATCTATTTGCAATGTTTGCATACAGCACCTAGAACAATGGAGCCCTACTCCCTGATTGGGACCTCTACCAAAAATACAAATAATAAACTACAGTATTGAGCTAAAACAAGGATACATTTCCCAGTGTTTCTTTAAACTCAAGGAATTTGAGATACAAGTTTAAGGCCATTAAGCCACTCATAATGTATTGATTTAGGCCCAGAGTTTCACACTTGAGCGCCTAAAGTTGTGCATCTTAATCCATAGGCCCCTAATTTTCTCAGCACCTCCAAAAACCAGGCCACTTATTTAGGTGCTTAAATATGAATTTAAGTGCATAACTTTAGGCTCTTAAATGTGAGGCTGGGTGTTTATTATTATTTTGCCTTTTTTTGTTGTTGTTTTTTAGTTGATCAAAGCACCTCACTATAAAGACTTCAAGGCACCTTTAGCTAAGTGCATTCTCGCATTAGTGATATTTTCAAAAGTGACCAGTGCTGGGGGTGCCTACATTTCTGAGTGCCCAAAATGAGACACTTTAAAGGGGACCAATTTTCAGGAAGAGCAAAGCATTCAACTGCTGAAAATCAGGCTCCTTTCAGGAATCAAATTTAGCAGTCAAAAATGGAGGACCCATAATCACTAGTTACTTGTGAAAATCTTGGTGTTTAAACTGAGGCAAGTTAATCTGTGATCAAAGCTTTGCTTCTTGACTTAAGAGAAAAGAAACCTCATTTCTGTAGTGTTTGAAATTAACTGTATAAAGGAAAGGAAGGGTAATATACTTAGAGAAGGGCAACAACCTTATGAAGCTGATTTACAGAGTACTCTCTTTTGTCACGTCTGAGGCTGCCAAACATGAAGTAACCATTGTCTGTTTTTTATAGAAGCAGCATCAGTGACTTGGAAAGCACAGAATAAGGAAATGTTTTCTCCATGACATACTGTAGGCTGGCTACACTCAATGTTCTTCCTCAGCAGCTGGGGTTGATAAGCGCTGTCAGCATTCTGTGGCTTTTTCTGGGATATTGTTGTCAAGGATGAATTTGAAGCAATCAGAGACAAACACCAATATGCCAGAATAATTCAATCATGCTGAAGAGAATCCTGCACAACTTGATTGTAAGTCTTAGTCCTTTAGAATAGATGTACTAATTCAATTTGAGCGGCCTACTGGGAATAATCAATTTTACATATAGCTCCTACTGGGTTTTCCAATGCAGGTATGGGTATTACATTTAAAAATGAAAAGAATATTCATATACCAGTTTTTATATTATATATATATATATTTCTATGCAACCCAGTAGTGTTACCATAAAACTAGGTTGCAATCCAGAAACAGCATTAGATGCTTCATATACTTATCAAAATGTTCTCTTATAACAGCCTTAACATATTTGAAGACTTATCAAGACCCTACTCAGTCTTCTTTTATAAAGACTAAGCATGCCCAGATTCTTTCTTCATAGGTCAGGTTTTGTAAACCTTTTAATCATTTTTGTTTCTCTAGTCTGGACTCTCTCCAATTTGTCATCTTTCTTAAAGCATGGCTTCCAAAACTGGACACAAGGCTCCAGCTGAGGCCTCACCAGTGCTGAGGGTAGCAGAACAATTACCTCCCATACCTACCTCTGACATACGACATTCCTACTAATGGGTGTCAGAATCTTAGTTTTTTCACAACTGCACCACACTGTTGGCTCATATTCAATTTGTAATCCACTAGAACCCTCAGATCCTTTTCAGCAGTACTATTGCCTAGCCAATTATTCCCCATTTTGTAGTTGTGCATTTGATTTTTCCTTCTTAAGTATAGCTTACACTTTATTGAATTTCATCGTGTTGATTTCAGACCAATTCTCTTATTTGTCAAGGAAGAATTGTTGTTCCCTTTGAAGCTTATGAGTGTTTCCCCAAGTGCTGGACAGGGATGGGGATAGCTTGAGAAGAACATGAAACATTTGACAACCCTCTGCTGGCCCAGGTAGTGAGAACCAATCTCTGCAGAGAGACACATCCCAGAAAGGGCTTGTCTTCACTGTTAAAAAAGAAGTTTTTTACCTCGGGATAAGTGAAGACAGGGCGCTTTCGTTTTACCACGAAGTAAACTCACCATGGTCAGTCCTATTCCCCCACCTGGAGCTGATCTTGACAAGTTTAGCTCATGAAACTAAAATGCTTTGTCTTCTCTGTGTTTTTACCGCAGGATAGCTCACACATGTTAGCTATGATTAGGTTCAGGGGCATTATCTCATACATAATTGGAGATAGTTTATACATAAAAGCAACAAAACCACAAGAAAAGTCATAAAAACCAAATGGGAACTAAAAAGACGTGTGCCTAACCTAACATTGGTCACTTTGCCTTTCTGTTGCCGTATGTTTGTACTGTATAGTGTCTGGCACATTTTGGGCACTGCTGCAAAATAAGGGTAAGACCTTTCAAAGGCAATTAGTGATTTACTATTCTTGGTCATTAGATTTTTCTTCTCTAACACAGATGCTTTCATTTAAATAGCGGCCAACATCACATGAATCTACATATTCAGACATGCAGTTAGCTAAATATAAGCCGAATGACATCACTGAAGTGAACTGGTAAATGATAATGAAGTAATCCAACAAATTAACATCAAATGCACATATTATGCACAACTATAGTGAGCTGCTTTTCAATAATCGGTTTGATGGAAGCTTGGAAAATAAATTACTGATGGGTTTATAGACGGCTGAAATTCCTTAATCAGGTCTGCATGTGTTGCATTCCATTCAGAATCTTAAATATAGAATAACCTTACAGTTACAAGAAAAGGAGTACTTGTGGCACCTTAGAAACTAACAAATTTATTTGAGCATAAGCTTTCATGAGCTACAGCTGAAGTGAGCTTTTCTTTTTGCGGATACAGACCAACATGGCTGCTACTCTGAAACCTTACAGTTACAGTTCCTCAGGGTTCAACTATAGCATCTGGAAAGTCCTTTACAGAATTGAGCTCAGAAATGCCAGGAAATTTGCACACACAGATAATCAGAAAGTATTTCTCAAATGCATTTCAAGATCTTGCAACACAAAGCTTCACCTGAGCTGGAAACAGAACTATCCACCTGCATTACATTACTGGTGAGAGGAATGCTGCTGCCACATTTATTTCTATGGAACTGATGCAGCCTCTTCAGAAAGAAAGACAGACCATCCTGATCCTTCCCTGCTCCATCACAAAGATCTCTCTCCTGGAGTTAAAAGAAAAACACTAAAAATGTCCTTCCACCTGAGCAACGCACATTGTTGTAAAAATTGTGTCAACCAAATAAAAATCCTGAGCCCAACAGACTTACTCATTACACACAAACAACACTCTAATTAGATTTTAAAAAGCTGAAGGAAGATTAGATCTGCTTTTGCATGCTAAGGAAACAGGCAGGATTTTGTTAGCTTTGAGCAGCCGAACAATTCCCACGTTCTCTGCCAGAAAGCCCTAGGATTGGCTACTTGCTGTTACTATATCACTACTTACGTTATAATCAGAGATCTTTAAAAAAATTTAGTAAGCTTCTTTTTGATGCTAGTTTCCTCACAGTTCCTTGACACAGTGGCATATTCAGTGTACTGTGTAAGATCTCTGAGCATAGCTAGAAAAATCCAAGACACATTTTTATCTAAGCTAGGACAATCCTTATATGTAATAAGATATTACCAGTTTGGTTTTAAGAATGTCTGTAAATTAAAATGCTCAGGGAAAATGTCATGATCCTGCAGGAAATACTGATTTGTTGAAAATTATGAAGTGACTGTATTACAGTTTGTAACTGGATAAATATAGGAGGATGGGTTTCTGATTTAGTGGTCAGGATTTAATATCCTAAACTTATGTTCTAATTTAAGTTGGTAACATTAAAACAGCCATACTGGGTCAGACCAAAGGTCCATCTAGCCCAGTACACTCTCTTCTGAGAGTGGCCAATGCCAGGTATATTGGAATTGGAAAAGGTTCAGAAAAGGGCAACAAAAATGATTATAGAACGGCTTCCGTATGAGGAGAGATTAATAAGGCTGGGACTTTTCAGCTTGGAAAAGAGATGAATAAGGGGGGATATGATAGAGGTCTATAAAATCATGACTGGTGTGGAGAAAAAGTATTATTTACTCCTTCTCATAACACAAGAACTAGGAGTCACCAAATGAAATTAATAGGTAGCAGGTTTAAAACAAATAAAAGGAAGTATTTTTTCACACAATGCACAGTCAACCTGTGGAACTCTTTGCCAGAGGATGTTGTGAAGGCCAAGGCTGTAACAGGATTCAAAAAAGAACTAGATAAATTCATGGAGGATAGGTCCATCAATGGCTATTAGCCAGGATGAGCATGGATGTTACCCCTAGCCTCTGTTTGCCAGAAGCTGGGAATGGGCAACAGGGAATGGATCACTTGATGCTTACCTGTTCTGTTAATTCCCTCTGGGGCACCTGGCATTGGCCACTGTCAGAAGAGAGTATACTGGGCTAGATGGACCTTTGGTCTGACCCAGTATGGCCATTCTTATGTTATTAAGGAATTACTGGAGCAAGGGGAACCACAGAAACCTGATGTTTAGAGCAACTGCATTGTTACAATAAGAAGAATGGTCCAGAAGTTAGGGTGCTGGCCTGGGACTAGAATTCAATTCCATGCTCCATCACTGATTTCCTGTGTGTCTGGACAAGTCACTTTAAGGCTCAGGTCCTCCAAAGGTCCTTGGGCCCCTAACTTCTACTGAAACCAGTGGAAGTTAGGCACTGAAATACCTTTGACAACCTGGGCCTTAGCCTCTCTGTGCCTCACTCTGCTGTTTGCACATTGGGGATAACAAGACTGCTGTACACCACAGGGGTGTTGTGAGAATAAATTCATCAAAGATTGTGATGTGTTCAGATACTATAGTAATCAAGGCCATAGACAGATAATGCATGACAACGCTTGTAAATTTATGCAGGGGTATAGGAGGTTAAAGAGTGCTAATAAAAATCAGTATTTTAAAAGGGGAGAATAGGTTAGAAATTTGGGGGATGTGGAGAGGTGAAGTAGATCGCATTAATGAAACTTAGGTTTGAATGTTAAAATACCTGACCCAGCTCCACATCACTCTAATGCTTTTCCATGAACTCATGCTGCAGTTGATTGCCTATATGACCTCAGTGGCTGATACTGTCCCAGGCCTCATAATATTGTTGACTGCTGTGGAGATAACAACAAGTAGAAACTTAATTACTTTTCAGCCATTCAGGACGGTTTTCCATGTATTTAATTTAAATAATAGGCAATGCATTTCTATGGAAAAAACAGGCCAATCAACCAAGTAAAGCAACCTGAGTAAGGAAGAGAACTAGCTGTTCCAACTTAATCCTAATGGTGTGGGTTCATATACTTGGCAAACAGTGTCCTCTGGGAGAAGTGATGCACAGGATATAATTGCATACTATAGACGGTTTCCTGTACTTGCAGCAGAGGATTTACTTAAGGGACAATCCAATGTCAAGCCTGGGAATTTTTTATGGATTCTAACTTTTGTTTGTTATTGCAAATGCACCTATTATCAGGAAAAAGCTGATGGTAAAGAGAGTTTTATGTTTCATTGTGGAGGAGTGCCCTCCAACAGAATTTGCTTCATTATGTAAGAATCAAAGTCCATTACAGCGAAAAGTTGTCTCACCTCTGATGATGGTTCTTGAAGAAACTTTGAAGAGTTTAGCCTGTGGAGTATTCTATGATCTTCTACAATTGCAGTTGCTAAAAGGAATGTTACACAAAACATCCAGCTTAGACAGTATGGACAATTTTTTGTGTGTGCTTTGAATAGGTGTTAAGTCTCAGCATAAAGGTCAGAGATTATTCATGCACAATGGTAAGACCCACTGCAAACTTAAAAAGCAGGGAAAATTCATTCTGAAATGTAGCACTCTCTCCTCTGGGGAGGTTGCAATATTTTATAAAGCAAAGTTCAAAAGGGCAATTACTGTATGGTGAAACCTCATACCACAAATGTACATGACACTTGAGAAACAGAAGACATAATTTCCACCCTAAAGAGCTCACATTGTATATTAAGGCTTAACCATGAAAAGCAAAGAGCTGTTATGGGGAAAGAAACTATGAGGATTACATGGATATTGTTGCTTTTGTTAGTAAGGTCTTGCAGAGTTTCTTCTTTTTTTTTTTTTTTAAAAGGTTACTATTTCTTTGATGGGAGGACTAGAGGTTGTAGGGTTGTGTGTCAATTTGTGGTGACCTGGCTAGGCTAGGCTGTGAAAAGGGGCAAACCAAGACAAAGGGATCATTTTAAATTTTTAGAACTTTTATAAAGGAAAACCCCAAAACTGTACCAGAAGCATCAAAAATATAGAACGTTACCAAAAGACTTACTATTTATAGTAATAAACTATAGGTTACCAACTCATTAACCTTTATGAGCTTTTACCTGGTGGGCAGTTAATACCAAATGCATTGTTACTAACAAGAACAAAAGAGATTACAATATACTATGTCACTTCAAAGAACCAACTTTTCCTCCCCTTGAGTAAGTCCAACTCCACTCTTGCTGTCCTGTTCTTTGCTTCTCTTCAGATTGCTCCTTAGAGGTACAGCCACATGAACACTGAATCTTTGTCACCGAGTTTATCCACAAGCGGGGTTTCTTCACCTCTTGGGTTCTCACTTGTCCATTAGTCACCTTTGAACTGTATTCCATCAGAGGTTCAGTAATTCTCTCTGTTCATGTACTTTAGGGGTGGGGGGGGGGGCGGAGGGGAGGCTCTCATTATTGCTTCCAGGATGTTTGCATCTAACCCAACTTTTTGATCAATTACCTTTTTCACCAATTCTGTTTCCCTTCAGTTTTTTCCCTTTGAGGCTCACTCTCTGGTAAGTCTTAAGAGCTTATTTCCCTCTTCTTCTTTAAGTGTCTGCTCACGTATCCAGGTTTTGTTTTTGGGTTTTTTTTTTTTTTGCGCTTCTCCTGACCTGAAATCTTTCCTATTTTCCTTCTTTCCTCCTCCTCACTTCCCAGTCCCCTACTTTTATTCTCCTGTTCTTCTTTTCTTGTATCCCCGACCGCCTAGCCAGGCTCTGGTTCATCCACTAGCTCAGCAACTCAATTCTTCACCTCCTCCAATGGCTTTTTCCAACTGCCCCTTCGGGCGGATTCCAAGCCCGTGGCCCCAGCTCAAGCTCCCCTCTCATTGGCCCTCTCTCTCCCCAGGACAGCATCCCTGCTGCAGCACATGGAAGTGCCAGGAGGTGGGTTACTACACCTCTCTTCCTATTAGCCACTGATCCCATGAATTTCTTCAGGCTTATGTAGCATCTGTTTTTAGCAGCCAGAAATATGACTGTTACGCGAAGAAAATAAAGGCTATCTATGCAGAAACAATTATAATTGTATTATAGAATTCATGCCCATCCACACTTCCTACCGTTGCTACAGTGATCACCGTCTCTCAAACTGGTCAGTCAAAATAGGAAAGCTTCAGTGAAGGCTAACAGGATAGAGCAGTGGTTCTCAAACTTTTGAACTGGTGACCTCTTTCACATAGCAAGGCCCTGAATCCGACCTCCCCCCCTTATAAATTAAAAACACTTTTTAAAATATTTAATACCATTATAAATGCTGGAGGTAAAGTGGGGTTTGGGGAGGAGGCTGACAGCTCGCAACCCCACATGTAATAACCTCACGACCCCCTGAGAGGTCCCAACCCCGAGTTTGAGAACCCCTGGATTAGAGTATTATGAGGAAGGGAACAGAAGATACGGTTTTACATATAAAGAGATTAAAAAGAGAATAAAAGGAGACATTTGACATTCAAGGCAGCAAGTTTAAAAAAGATTAAAGAGATTTCATCATCAAAATACATACTATAATCAACCTGTGCAATTCAAATAATATTCAGGTAGTTAAGCAAAATACAGCCCTGATCCTGCAAAGATTTACACACATTTAGCTTTACTTACCATGAGTAGTCCCGTTTGTCAAAGTAAAGTTAGGCACATGTTGAGGTTTGCAAGATTGGGTGCTAAAAATATTTAACATTTTAAATGAATAGGGAAAACATTTACAACTTCACTAGCTGAATTAACAATTTAGGCCAAGATTTTAGAAAGTGACTAGTGATTTCAGTGTCTCGGATTTTGGATGGCCAGTTTGACACATCTTTAAGGGAGGGTACTTAGCACTTTCTGAAAGTCAGGCCCCTTTACAGAGTCTCAAGTTAGGCACCCCAAAATCATTATTAGCCACTTTCCAAAATCTTGACCTTACAGGACATTACTGTAGGCATAAGTCAACGAGGCTCAGGAAAGTTCCACCCACTCCTACAAAATGGGCCCGATACATTGAGGAAAATTCACCTTCTTTGAAGATAGAGGGCACTGTTTTTGGAACATGCTACCAAGCTCGATGGAGCAATAGTCAGCCCTCAAGGACCATATGACAGCTGAGGATCAACATCCAAACGTCCCAATGGAAAGCCAGAGCTGGCTCTGCAGGCTTTATTCCTGCTGAGAGCTCCCCATTGATAGGGGAAATCTCAACCAGCCAGCTACATCCAGACTCTGCTTTTTCTTGCTGCCTGCGAGGTATAGAGGTTGGATCGTACTGGTAAATCTGACTTAACAGCCATTTTGTTTGTATGAGATGTGAAAAACTATGGAAAAACTAGAATACATTAAGTTAAATTGTACACATACCAAGTACTTGCCAAACCAAGCTTTTACAGTAACAGGAAATGGCACTTTACCAAATGCCAAGGTCTCTACCCTAACCACAGATTTCTCAGTAAATATGTCTTCTATAAAGCTGATCTACTTATGGAGATTAAAATTTACAACAACAGCTAAATGGGGAGAACTCTGCTCACCTGCTAAGTAGTAATTCTTTCAAGCTTTCCACAATAATTTCTGATACTGACCAGGGTACCCTGTATTATGTATGACACTGATGTGGGATCTATAGTTCTGTATCATGTACTTGGTGAAAGTCTTAAAAGCAATGCTCGACTGCATACTTACACAATCTTTCAGTACTATGAAACAGAAACAATCTAATAAATTCCATGTTTTTCTACTCATGTGTTTTGCTAGCATAACAATGCTGAGATCTCAGATCTTCAGTAAAAGGGTACAGAAGGGCTTGCATAGTGTGCTTTAAATTTCTTAGAAACAAGCTGTGTAGATTCCACATAAACCTACTTTTTAATTAGAGTCACTAACCAAAGTTGACTTTTGCAAGACAAATATGTAACTTCCTTAAATAAAATGGATTACTAACCTTTCCTAAACTACTGTTCTTTGAGACGTGTTGCTCATGTCCATTCCACGTTAGGTGTCTGTGTGTGCCACGTACACTGTTGCCGGAGATTTTTCTACCAGTACTATTCATTGGGCTGGCTCTAGCGTCCTCTGGTGCCCTGCGCTTATATGCGGGTATAAAGGGCGCCACCAGCCCCGCACCCTCTCAGTTCCTTCTTGCCAGTCAACTCCCACAGAGGGGTAGGAGGATGGGTTTTGAAACGGACATAAGGAACACATCTCAAAGAACAACAGTTACAGAAAGGTTAGTAACCATTTTTTCCATGTTAAGTGACTCACAAGCAGTAGCCAGAGATGGGATCAGAGTTCATGAACATGGGGACTGCAAACCAGCTCTCCTGAACCTAGCATCAGTCTCAAGCCTGTTAGGTGATGGCATAGCGGGATGACAGGTTATGCACTGACGACCAGGTTGCGGCCCTGCGGATGTCTTGGATCAGAATCTGGGTGAGGAACACTACTGAAGAGGCCTGAGCTCTCGTAGAGTGAGCCATCATAATAGCTAGAGGTGGGACATTCACCTGCTCATAGCATGCCTGAATACAGGACATTATCCAGGATGAGATTCTCTGGGCTGACATCCTTTCTGCTACTGCCACAAAGAGTTCTGTAGATCTGCGAAAGAGGGCAGAGGGTGAGGGCACACCTAGCATCCAATGAGTGAAGCCACCACTGTTCTGAATTCTTGTGAGGCTTCGGGAAGAAGACTGGCAGGAAAATGTCCTGGTTGCTATGGAACTGAGAAACCACCTTTGGTAGGAAGGTCTGGTTGGGGCGCAGTTGGACCTTGTCCTTGAAGTACACCGGGTACGGTGACTCTGGTGTAATGGCCTTGATTTCAGAGACCTTTCTGGCTGAGGTGATTGCTACCAGGAAGGCGACCTTCCAAGAGAGAAGCAGTAGAGTGCACGATACCAACATCTGGGGAGGACCCATGAACTTCAACACATTTCCGGAGAGGGGAAGAAGAGATTGGCTCACGAACCTGAGGATAAAAATCTCTCCAGGACTTTAAGAAAGCGGACTGTAATTTCATCAGAGAACACTGACCTGCTGTTCACCTGTGGGTGAAAAGCTGAAATTGCTGCTAAATGCACCTTGATAGATGCAAGGGCCAGACCTTGTTGCTTAAGATGGAGCAAGTAATCCATGATAGATTGAAGGGAAGACTAAGTCAGAGAGAGGTCTTGTTAGGATGCCTCTATCAAAAAACACTTCCATTTAGTGAGGTAGGAAGCCATCCATTAGGGCTACCTACTGCCCAGCAAGACCTGTCAAACTTGTTCTGAACAAGCTTGCTACTCCAGGTTCAGCCATATAACATCCAGGCAGTTAGGTGAAGGGAGCAGAGGTTTGGGTGCAGTAACCGACTGTGGTCTTGAGAGATCAAATCTGGATGGAGCAGGAGTGGAAATGGGGTTGCTACTGGTAGATCTAGCAGTATGTCGAACCAGTATTGGTGCGGCCATGTCGGGGCTCTACAAATAACTCTCGCTTTCTTGCGTTTGATTTTCAGAAGGACCCTGTGAACCAGAGGAACCGGGGAGAATGTGTACAATAGGAATTCTATCCAAGGAAGCAGGAAGGCATTGGAGAGGAAGGCCAGGCTGTGCCCGCTCAGTGAGCAAAACTGATGGCACTTCCTGTTCTGCAAACAGGTCCACCTGGGGAGACTCCCCCTTTGGAAGATAACCTTGGTGACCTCTGGGTGAAGGTGTAGGCCTCAGACCTGATCAACCTCTTCCACCCGCATATTAAACAAAGAGGGGTAACAAAGGCACCACTCATGGTGAGAGGAGTAGAATCTGCAGAGGTGATCTGCCAGTGCATTCTAGGTTCCCAGAAAGTCTGAAACCTTCATGCACAAGTCCCATAGATGGACGGCCTCCTGACAGAGGGTGGAGGAGTGAGCACTTCCCTGCTTGTTGATGTAGAAGATGGCTGTGGTATTGTCCATCAGAACTTGCACAACCTTGCTTGCGATCCGGGGAAGGAACACTTGGCAAGCTAAGCAGACCACTCTGAGCTCCCTGATGTCTTTATGCAGGGAGTTTTTTTCCCTAGAACCACGGGCCTCAAGTCTAGAGGCTGTTGAGGTGCACTCCCCAACCTAGGTCCAATGCATCTGAGACTAGGGACATTGATGGCTTGGAGGTTGGGGGGCAAGAGGAGGGGCAGCAACAAACCCCTCATCATCATCGACCATGGGTCCTTCCACCAGCTGAGGGAGGTGAGGACTGGGATTGGAACAGTAAGCGCAGAGTCCAAGTGGTGTCTATTCGGAGAGTGAACTGAAACTATCCATGTCTGCAGGGACCTGAGGCGTAGCCTTGCATGCTGGACCATGTACATGCTGGTGGCCATGTGTCCCGCTAGCTTGAGTCAAATCCGGGCTGTCATGATTGAGTGCACCATGACCTTGGATATCAAATCTGACAGTCTGGAACCGGGCCTCCGGAAGGAAGGATGGCTCTGGCTTGGATTGAATCGAGCCCTGTCCCAATACTCCAATTCGGAGAATAGAGTTTAAGAGCTGACTTTTGCAGATTTATCAACAGGCCCCAGTGCTTGAAAGGTGGCTTGGACCAGATTAATGCTGTTCTTTACTTGAGCCTCTGAACGACCCTTGATCAGCCAGTCTTCAAGATATGGGTAGACCTGAATGTCTCGCGGTCAGAGGCAGGCAGCTACCACCATCATGCACTTCATGAAAACCCTGGGGGGCTGCAGACAAGCTGAAGGGAAGATCAGTGAATTGGTAATGAGTCTGGTTTACAATAAACCTGAGAAATCTTCTGCAGCCATGGAAGATAGAAATGTGAAAGTAAGCATCCTTCAAATCTAGGGCGGCATACCAGTTCCCTGGATCCAGGGAGGGAATGATGGAAGACAGGGAGACCATATGGCACCTCAGTTTCCTGTTCAGGTGACAGCTCCAGG
Organism: Eretmochelys imbricata; assembly: GCF_965152235.1. NCBI lineage: Eukaryota > Metazoa > Chordata > Testudines > Cheloniidae > Eretmochelys > Eretmochelys imbricata. The sequence goes on from NC_135572.1 coordinate 16,247,969, forward strand.
AGAGAACGAAGGCACCCTCTGGCCTTTGGGATTAGGAAACAACAAGAGTAAAACCCCTTCCTTCTCAAATTGCAAGGCACCTCCTCCACAGCCCCCAACCGTAGGGGGGTCTGCACCTCCTGAGCAAGGAGTGACTTGTGAGAAGGGTCCCTGAAGAGGGATGGGGTAGGAGGGAGATATGGATGAAAACTTAAGGGTTATGCAAGACCATGCCAGGCTGAAGTGGGACAGTCAGTGAAAAAATAAAAGGGGAGGCAGGATTTGAAGCAAGAACTGGTACAGTACCCTCAGGTGCACCTTCAAAAAGGCCTGCTTGGGCCCACCATAGCACCTATGTGACCACCGCTGGGAGGTTGAGGTGGACAGAAGTGGTTGACGGTGCTTGTAACCTCTCCTTTTTCTCTTATAGGGGTCCTGTCTTGGAGTCAGAGCTGAGAAGCGTGGCAGCTATTGGGGCCTGAAGTGCTTCCTCAAAGTGGACTGAGCATAGAGGCCCAGGGACCTGAGAGTAACCCTTGAATCCTTAAGGCCATGTAGCCTCATGTCCGTCTGTTCTGAAAATAGCGAGGAGCCTTCAAAAGGGAGGTCCTGGATAGACTGCTGGACCTCCTGAGGGAGTCCCAAGAACTGCAGCTAACAGCATTGTCTCATGGTGACAGTGGAGGCCACCGTGGCTGTTGCGTCCAGTGCTGCCTGGAGACAGAAGGAGGGCTGAGAATTCCTGCCGTAAGTTTTGGGGCCTGGAGTCCTTTAATTTGGCCAAGGAGTCCCACAAATTGTATCTTATCTCCCCAATAAGGCTTGCTGGTTTGAGATAATTAGCTGTAGATCACTGTCAAATAACCTTGACTCCCAAACAGAACATGTTTCTTTGCATCCCTGTTTGGGGGTGCTCAGACTGACACGGTATGTCCCTTTCATTAGCTGCTGATACACAAGCGACCCCGGAGGATGGTGAGAGCACAGATACCCGTACCCACAGGCTTGCACATAACATTTCTTCCCTGCCCTCTTCAAAGTAGGGAGGAGGCAAGATGGGGTCAGCCAAGGCTCTGACCAGACCCATTACCACCTCATTAATGGGTCAGGCCACTTTATATGGAGCTGGTTGCAGCCAGAATGTCAGTGAGGCTGTGAAATGATTCTTTGAGCTCCTCAATCTCAAGCCCCAGGTTAGCTGTATCTGCTTTAGAAGCTCTTGATGAGCCCGAAAGTCATCTTGGGGAAACAAGCTGCTTGGCCCCAAGACAGCCTCGTCTGGGGAAGAGGAGGAGGAGGAGCTTCTTCCTCTTCTTCAGGCTCAATAACCTTCATAGGCGCCACGTCCTGCAACTCAGTAGCAGGGTTGGTACTGGAATCAGGGTTTGGTGCTGAACCCGCCTCTTGGAAGCAACCAAGTATGAACAATGAGAGGGTGGACCTGGTTCTGGGGGAAACCCCCAAAGGTTCCAGAATGGCTATTGCATAGGCTACTGTCCTCTTGTCCAGGTACCAGCGGGGGATCCGCACCAAGGTCTAGTGGCATGTAGGATGGGTACCAGTGACCCTTAAGTTGAACACAGGGCTCCGCATCAGACTCAGAATCCTCCCTAGGTGACCACAGAAGAGCAGTACCTCTCACTGCCTCTGATCATTGCTGAGGGTCCTGTGACAGATAGCAGGCCAGTGATTGACCTCACAGAGGACAGAAGAGTCGGCTTGCTACTAGAAGGAGCTGGTAGGCCTGATGCCAGGAAGGAGCTCAGGGCACCAGGCTCTCTCCTGCTTGAGGATGATGAAGCCAGTGGCTGACCTATCATGGTCAGTGGGACTGAGAATGACAAGTGTCTGGCTGTTGCAAAGGCCTCTTAGGTTGAAGGCATCACAATTCCACTGATACCACCATGACTTCCCGGTGTTGGGTCCCATGCTGGACTCAACGATCTCAATGGAGTAGATGGTGCCATCATGAGACCAGGGTGGAGGAGTGACCCAGTGCAGGTTGTATTCCACTGCTTTCTCCTGGCTTGCCTTTCTTCAGCACCGGCGAGAGCCCTGTTGGTGTGCTGCTTTTTATACTTCTCTCTCGGCACCAGAGGCATGCTTCACACTAAGGCTTAAGTGCCCGGTGTTGAAGCGAAGTGGCTTGCTTCCGAAGCCAGTCTAAGAGCAGCTCCCATTAAGATAGCCTTAAGTCTGACTACTTTGTCATTTGTACGAAGTTTAAAGTCCCAACAAATTTGGCAATAGTTTTTCATGTAAGAGTCTCCCAGACACTTCAGACAACTAGAGTGTGGGTTGTTCATGGGCATAGGCTTGCCACAGAAGGCTTGCCCCAGGGGCGAAGGGAGCCCCTTAGTAATAGGGGAAGAAGTACTAATCTACAGTAAAACTACTTACAATATATACACTAAACTATTAAACAGAAAGAAACCACGGGTAATCGCTCTGCTAACGCAAGAGGAGATGTTACAGCAACTGTCACAGGCGGCAAGAAGGAAAGGAGAGGGTGCGGAGCTGGTGGCACCCCTTATACCAGCACATAAGCATGCAGTACCAGAGCCAGCCTGATGGATACCACTGAGGGGAAAAAATCTCTGGCAACAGTGCAAGCAGTATGCACACATCTACCATGGAATGGACATGAGCAAGCAGTCAAAGTACTAGTTATTTCAGATACCGTCCAAATATCAATTTACTGAAAGTTCACTTTCAGAGCTTATTACACAGCGGGAGAAACACTTTAGTCTATAAAACCTCTTTTCTCAGTAAAGTTCCTGGCTCTGATGGCTTTCCATTAGTTTTATTATAAAACTACTTTCTCCCTTTTTGGTAGATTCCTTTATAATGTCCAGTGTTCCAAACAACTCCTACAACTGTATCATCAGCCTGTATTTCCTCAAGAGAAAAAAATATATATATAGGCCAGTCTGTGATACCCTAATATACTCTTCAATGTGAGCAAGAGTATGTCTACACTGCAATTAAAAACCCGTGGCTGCCTCAAGTCAGCTGACTCGGGCTAAGGGCTGTTTAATTGCTATGTAGACATTTAGGCTCAGGCAGCAGCCTGGGCTCTGGGATCCTGTGAGGTGGGAACGTCCTAGATCCCAGGCTGCAGCCCAAGCCCAAACATCTGAACTGCAGTTAAATAGCCCCTTTGCCCGAGCCCTGCAAGTCCAAGTCAGCTGGCATGGGCCAGCCCCAAGCATCTAACTGTAGCATAGACATACCCTTAGAAAACAAGCAATCACCGTGAAGTCAATGGAACTCACTGTGGGATAAAATACTTATAATTGTTTAATTACAGATATCGCAACCTAGGTGACAGAACACTGTACCTTGTATAGGTCTCTTGCATATCTAAAACGCTTGATAAATGAACTCTTGCCAAATCCTGTAAGCCAATATGTGTGTGCAGACATCTGAGTCTATACTTGTCTGGGGTTCTCTCTGGCTGTAGGGATCTGCCCATGATAATCAGTTTGCAGGAATTTATCCTGTGTTGTTGGGTTTTTTGTTTGATTTCTAGGAAGATGCTCTTCAGGATATGGACTGTCCATTAGCATGTTTGTATAGCGTCTAGCATGATAAGGACCCAATCTTAGCTAGGTGCTACTATAATAAAATTGTATTAACAAACACCAGTATCTTCAATTCTGTCAGATTAATGAAAATCCCACTGATTTGGCCTAAAATTACCCAAATTAGATAAAAGCTATATTAAGTCTGCCATTTCTAATGTTATGTTAGAAGGGAAGGTTCAAATTTGGGCAGATAGGTGGGACTGTTCGGTTTTCACCCATACTGCTATATCAGTACAACCACTTGTACTAGTCAGAAGGGGTGCCCATAATAAAACAGCTCATTAAAATGAAAATATTATTACATTTGGAAGAAATCCAACAGCAACCATTCAGATGACAGTTTTGAAATAGCTTCAAACATTTCTGATTTCAGAATTATGGCAAATTTCTGTCCCTTATTAGTTTGCTGTAACCCCTGTAGTTAAGGTTGCATAACAATTTATCTTCTAGCCTCTGGTTCTCAGTCATTCATAACTTTCTAAAGCTTTTCAACTACTGAGCTAAATTTTTCCAGGCTTGACCTCTGCCCCTAGGTGAATTTATATATAAAAGTGTGTGTGTGTGGGTGGGAGGGGTGGGGGGTCTGAACAAAAATGGTATAGCAATTATGGAGTGCTAAGACAGTGGGGAAGGAGAAAGCAAAAGAAATCCAAGTTTTCCCATTTATTTTATTTTTAGGATGAGCACTACGTGGCCAAAATGGCTGAAGTGTGGAAGGTGAAATACAGCATGGGAAAAAATAGCCCTGACCCTTTACTAAGAAGCAATGCTTGTTCTGTAATAAACTGGCTCAATTTGTCCAAAGTATTTGCCATTGAAAATCTCATACTCAGTATAAAGTAGAATTTTTTCCCCACAGCTCAAAAAGTACCCCACAAAAGTTGCATACACCTGCACAACAAATCCTAACAGGGTTAGGCATGGGGTCCAGCACTCCCCCTCCTACCTCCCAATGGCTGCTGCAAATACTGGGGACAGAAGAAATAGGTATCTCCATAGCTTTCCTCCTCCTCAGTCTAGTTAATGAGTTTCACAATTACCGGCCTCATCCCCTGCATTACATTTTAAGACCACTGTGCTGCTGAATTAAAAGGGGAAATGTGACACCAATCTTAAAGAAGAGAACTTACCACAAAAAGTCTAATTCAAAGATATACTGGACCCTTATGGCAATACAATTAACAAGTATAAAAACCAAAATATTTCATTAGGATACATGTATATTTATTATAAGAGTATTATACAAATTTTTCTACTTGATAATAATGTAATCACATAATTAAAGACTGTTGTAATGAATATACAAAACAGGACAGCATTCAGGTTGCATTATTGTACTGAGTGCTTAACCATGCAATATGTATGCTCTCTTAAATACTGTATCTAGAAGCTTTTTAAAAAGCTGTATCAAATACTTTAAAATAATTTTTAAAAATTATAAATATACCTACTAATTCTTTCTGATGTCTTGCTACTTTTACAGGCAAGACATATGGAATTATAATGTGCATACTGTAAGACCTCTTTCCTTGAGGGGGAAGGAGGGAGTATTAAAGGTCTGGACATTATCCAACGTTAAGCCTACTTTGGGATCACACTTATTTTTAAGTTAGTAATTGCTTCTTGAAACTGATCCAGTAAAGAGATTTATTTTCGTCTATATTAAAGTAATTTGGCTGTTTCTGGCAACTCTGGTCTGGTATTCACAGCAACTTTTGAGTGCACTGACAGCCAGATAGCTGCATCTAGAATCATTAAGTGGTTCTGGTTCTCTGTTCCTTTACAGCCGTGCTCTAGCAGCCAAACAAGAAGTGAAAGGTTTTCTACAGTCAGTGTTCGAAAGTGTGTTCCAGGAGATAAAAATCTCTGTGCTATTTTTCAAAGAACAGTGAATTGTAATGGGAGTTCTCTGCTGTGGTGAAGTATTTGATACGGATATAGGAAAAGGAAATAAAAGCAGCATATTCTTAAAACAAGAATTATTGTCATTAACAGAAGTCAACCAGCTAGGACTAGCTAAGTTAGAATCAACTAGTGAGTTAGGACATTCATCCTCTATATTTCAGTGAAAGCAGACTATCAGAGTAATTATATTTAAATTGGTTTAAATGGGTAAGTTATTTGATCATGCAGAAAACAAAAAAACAAAATTCAGATTTACTTTGGAAATGCATACTCCCCGAAGTAGGGGAAGTCTGCAGAATTGCAAACAGCATGGATCCCAAAGGTCCATGGGAAAAGGAGGGCACAAACCTAGTCCATTACTTTTCCCCTCTGCTACTATCTACCTTATGGTGGCAGTAAAGCTCTCTTTGAAGCTATGGTATCACTGACCAATTTCACTGAAGTTGCATCTTAACTCCCTTTCTCCAGAAGGCACAGAGGTGAGTTGGAAGTTACTCCTACTTCCATTAAGTTACTATATAGATTTCCACCCAAGTCTTCCAAGTTAGGAGGCCTACTATGGCGATTTGCCATTCCCTCATTCCTCTACCTCTTGTCTTTTGCCATTACTGTATATAAACTATTTCAGCGGCTCAGAGTGAGCAGGCCACTTGTTTCCCCCTTCTGCTCACTAATCCTTCGTCTCAGCTTGCCTGCTAAAATTCTTTTTTTAAGGGGCCTGTAAGTTGCTGTCTCCAGCTCACTATTGGTCATAAATTATATGGTGTTAGCAGCATTCTATTAACATACATACAGTGCATTAAAAAGTATCCCACCAAAACAACTTTGCCTGATGTTGTGCATCAGGAAACTCAATAAACGTCACCAGAATTGCTCTTCAGTTTGTTAGATAGCTACATTTCAACACTGAAAAACAAATGAAAATGCTCATAAGTTTTTACCAAATAACTATAATTGGGAATGCACTTTAAAGGAGATTAAGATAAGTCAGTTTGGGGAGTTCATCCTGCGGGACATGATCATTTTGCCCTTCCCATATTAATAAAAATGAGGAAGGGTCAGACCAGAGATGGTCCAAGTTCAACAGGTTTTCAAAAATGTGTCATGATTTTCTGTGCAGGTTCCAATTCATAAAGTAGTATCAGTTACAAAATACAGACAAAACAACCAAACAAAAAGGCCCCTGTGCCACCACTGTAAGTGTGAACGGGGGCAGTTGTACGTGATGTGTCGCATGGTTTGTACCTCACCAGTCACAATTTAGTGATTCTCTAATTTTCCATTTGCGGAGGAGAGATCTACACCTTCCCATAGGTTGTCTGACTGTGATTGAGTTCAGCCCACTGCCTATGAGGAAGGCAGAATCCTGGGACTTCTCACTGGATCTTCAAACAAGTCTTCGTTTGGGACATCACAAACGGCCCATGATTCAAGCCAGCAAGTGCTAGCATCCTTTACGTTGACCAGTTGCATTGACACATGGAGCCAGAAAGGCTTCCTGGATTTGAGATGCAAGAGTGGCAGTGAATTGAGGTCTTGGTGTAGCAGCCAGGATCTTCTTGTACTCCCAGATCACAGCAGCGTCTCACCTGATGTTGGCAGGTGCAATGCCTGCCAAAACTGGGAACAATGGTATTGGCACTGATTTGAGAGATTTAAGATTCCTATGACAATGATTAAGATTGGAAAATGCTACTTTCTCCATGTTTTTCCACTTTGTATGTTTTATAGCACTATGTACATTGTGTCACACTTTTTCATGTATAGTTAGTTTTCCCTGTTTGTGGGAATCTTTCCCACTGCAATTTGGGAGAGAAACATTTTTATTTCTTTTTAAAAAGAAATTAAGTGTGACCGTAAGTAAAAAAAAAAAACCTACAAAAACTGGCCAGGGGAAACTCAGGTGTAGTAACTAAAGTTACATTTTAGTAATTTTTAAAAATGACTACATGTCCCATTCAAATAAAGTATTTTTATACTGAAGAATGTTATATTTAAAGCTATGCTACAAGAAATTTTTAAAAACTCTTACACAATGTAAGAGTACCGTATACATGAAAAGTGATACCACATGTATCATTCCCAAACTAACGAGAAATTGAAATTTACTCCCATCTAACATTTTAAATGTAATGCCACTGGATGGAACTGTATGAACAATATAAGACAAAAATTACTTTATAAAAAACAAACACTCTCCCCCCTCAGGAAACATTGCTTTACTAATAAATATCAGGACTACTTTAAAAAAAAGAAAAAAAAAGCAAATTCACATTTTATTTCAGATTGAAATAAAACTATACAAAATTGTTTACTTTGTGCCAAAAATAACAGCAATATTTTCCAAGTCACTTCTTGACAAACAAACTTATTTCTAATTTTTCCAGGGTATGTTTACAAATAACGATGGAGGCAATAGATACACTTGTGTGTAACAGTAAGGACAAAAACAAATAAGTATAGATGCTTATGGAATAATTTTTACAGTCAGCATCTTTCAGGATTTTAGATTTAATATTCAATTCATACTTGTTAAAAGCTTAAAAAGAAAAAATAGTTGTGTGGCTCACACAAAGGAATGTAAACAATACAACCAGGTGATTGCGAAAGGCTAGCTCTTCCACAGAAACCTTAACGTACCTTCACACTCATTAATATTCACTTGATGTGCAGAACACAGTCCACAGTGTGATGACTGTGATAGAAGAATTCACTCTCCGCTAAGTTATTCAAATATACCATTTCCATATTTTTAAACAGTTTCCAAATAAACCAAAAACCCTAGTAACTGGTAAGCAATGGATTTCATTCTACCTTGTTTTCCTGCATTTTTTATGCATAAGTATGAAACAACCCCATAGGATCCACAGTGATCACAAATTACTTTTCCAAAATGACAACAAAAATGAGCACCTAGTCATGTCAAATCAGACGAAGAGTTTGAGTACTGTCTTTGTGAAGCACACTGGTTTATTTTCAAAGGTGTTTTTGTTCACATAATAGTACTTTAATGTGGATCAACAGAACATAACTTGTGTCACTGGCCACTGCTTGTTCAATCTGAGGTCTAAAATGGAAATACAATTGCAATGATTAAGTAGGTTACATACATTTTATAGTTTTTCCTCTTGATGTTAAAGTCTAAACAGAAAAACTGTTTCAACAAACTGATTAAAGATTTTTTTTTCTAAGCATCTTCAGTTACTTCTGAATTGTTTGCGGGAAGAAAGTCTTCTTGAAATTCTACTTTGTCTGGATAGAGTTTGATGTAGGTGTCCACCATTAAATCCAAGTCATGTTTTATATCAAAGTTTATGTTAAGCAAAGCTAAGTTGCTTGACCTCTGTTCTGTCAAGGTGTTCTTCAGGTATGCCTTCAAGCGCTTTCGTCCTACTTCATATTTCTCATTCTCCACTTTCATCACTGGAAGTATGCACAGAACTTTAAGCAATGCATACACATTAGGGAAAAACTTTATGTCAGGCAAATGAAGCGCTTCATAAATGGTAGCTGGAAGCTCTATATCTTTTCCTCTATGCTTCCATTTGATTCTCCAACAATGAAGTTCTGCACAAAGTGTATCTGGATTAGGTAGGTCATTTTTATACATATCAGCATGATGTTCCTCAGATGTATTAAATTTTAGTTGTCCCATGACTGAGGGCACTAAAGATAAACATTTAAGAGCTCTTAGGTGTTGTTCTGAGAATATATCTTTTAATTCCTGAATAATGTGCTCTACAGTTGGAACACTAAGTGCTTCTTTGTAGTAATTTTCTGATGTTACATCAGAGTCCAAATTACCTTGCTGTGCCCTGCGAAATTTTCCAGGGAGTTTAATTTGTACATCCAGCTTTGTGGCCAAATTTGTTGCTTCTTCAAACCAAAATTCATGATAAACTTCAATATTCTCCATCACTTCATTCAGCGAATGCAACACTGCTGTTAAGCTGCTGGCTGCAAAGAACACATCCGATGTTTGGCCTTGGAGATTTTTTCCAAAGGCTCTTGTAAAAGACAGAATGTTTTTCAGAACCACAACAGTGACGATGAAGTCAAAATCTGTTAATGCACTTGAAAGTACAAATGCTCGACCAACAACGAAGTTACTCCACTTGACAGACACATCACTGCTTATACCATCCAAGCACAGTACGAGTGCTTGCATTAGGTCCACTAAAATCTCAAAAGTATCGTGTCTACCTGTCCACTGAGAATGGCAAATCTCTTTCAGTTCATTACTCTTTTCCTCATTGTTCTGAAAAAGAACAGAGATTATATTGTCCAGTTCTACTAACAACTGTGGTGACTGATTAAAAAACGAACAAACTTCTTCTATCATCCCTAGAGCAATAGAAACTCCAACAACAGGGACTGATTTTGCCAACCATACATTTAGAGCACAAGAGGAACAGAGCGTGTACACAGCCTGTGGATACTTTTCCAAGAGTCTTGTAGCTACAATTTTCATTTTTGAAGCAAATCCACTGGAGACAATATAGGCTTGACCTCGACAGTACTCCATGTTTAGACCCCATTTTTCAATAATAGTTGTATGGAACTTAACAGCTAAAATTTCAGCATCTGCCTCATAAGGCAAAAACCCTACAAATTCTTCTCTCAGATTGTGGGACTCATCAACAAACCTCACCAACACCGGTAAATGTTCCTCACCTGCTATATCTACTACCTCATCAGTGACAATGGAAAAGAAGTGGGAGTCTCTTACTTCCCTGAGCGTCTCTTCTCTTACACAGCTCTCACAGATCTCAAGCATCTGTTTCTGTTGAGTTTTAGAACAATACTCCAGATTTACTGCAGCCATCTCAAATCGTTTTCTCAGAACTTCATCTCCAGCATTTATTCTGCATTCCAACAGAGCTTGAAAGTTATCTGGGGTGAAGATACCTTCTGGAAGTTCATTAGCATTATGGCCATCCAAAGGAATATTTTGTTTGCCCATGAGGATCAAAATTTCAAATAAAGATTTAAGGTAATCTTTGTTTTCCCTCTCTTCCAGCGTTAGAGGAACAACTTCCTCTTCTTGCTCTTCTCCTCCTTCTTCTGAAACAGTATTCTGAGCACTGCTCTCATTCAACTCTTGATTTGCCTGTTCCCGTTCAAAGGCTTCATCAACTACAAAATGAAAGACATCACAAGCCTAAGACTTCTTCATATAGAAAGTTTGCAGCATTTACTTCCCCCACAACAACTATATTTAAACAATTGCTGACTGGAAAATCCATAGTATTTACATTTTAATTAAGCAGTGTCAGTGTGGGACACTATTTGTAATATTTTTGAACAGAATTAAAGTGTTTTACCTATCCTTACTGTACAAGGTAACAATAATTTATTTCACACTACCTTATTTGCCTAAGCTAGTGCTATACCTAAAAGTCTATTCATCACTACGAACTCAAACTTAAATATATTGGCCACTTACTCTTTTGCTGCTTCAGTGTTCTTATTTCATCTTCACTCTTGGGGAAGAAAAAAAAGTTACGATACTGTCTGGCATATGGTCTCAAATTGCTGAAGAACTTCAAGACTAGCTACTAAAATTTTAAATAAAGCTGTTTTCAGAGTCCTAATACTTAGTAGACAGCTACTATGCATTCATAAGAATCTGAATGTTTTCAGATATCTCAGTGAGGGGACAGCAATAATGTCAAGTCTATCTGAAGATGTGCTGATCTATCACATAGTGGAACAGTACCCCAAAGTAAGTGGGAGAGAGCCCTGTCATTAAAAAGATTGTACAGTTGTAATTTCGAAAGAACCAGAAAATTTTATGGAAGAATTTTGTTCTGGCAGGGAGATGTACTAACTAGCAGAACTTTTTCAATTCTAATTGCTAGGATTTATTTGATCATCATTACGTAGGCTTATCAAAACTATAAAGAAATTTTTAGAAATCAGCTGTAATGTTTTGCAAATGCCACTATAATTAAGAAATGTTATAGCTCTTAATTTCCGTTACACAAACATTTAGGCCACACAAAACCTGCAGACAAGGTCTCTGTGAAACATACGATGGAGCCATTGGCAATCTGCTATTTCAGCAGAAGCTGCTTACTTCTGATTTCAAGCATTTAAAAAGGTGGACACTATTGTTCAAAAATGAACTTAAAAAAACCATAAACCCATAACTCTGGAATTCTGCCTAGTTCAAAATGTTAGAAGGTAAAATGGTGATCATGCAAATCCACATACTGCAAGATTTTCAGTGGAAAAATCTATGAAATACACCCATAATCGGTATCAAGTTTCTTCTAAACCAGCTCTGAGCAACACTTCTTTGTTTTATTATTTTCATTTCCTTACATTTTCCCTAATTCTATAAGTAGTTATAATATTAGCTTAAGATTTTAGTATTTAAATTTTCCAATAATGCCCACTACGATATTGTCTTCATAATGACACTCAGAAGGGTACACAAGTGCAAGGTATTGCTGTTATTTGGGCATCTCTTATTTGCACTTGCTTGCTTTTACTGCTTTAGTACAAGAAGATTCAATTTAAACATACCAACTCTTTTATTCTCTTTCTGTGCCTGCTGTGTGGATTGTTCAAGTGACTTGTAAGGTCAAATATAGTTGGCACAGCATTATCTCGTAAAACTGTTCTGTAAGGACTCTGTAAAGAGAAAGATGTCTAGATCAGAAATTTCCTTTAAAAATGTTCTGTCTCAGTACAAAAATTATTAAAAATAACAATTTCAAAGATTAGGCTTACATTTTACCATTTATATTTGGAAGTCTGTCATTCTGAACTTTACTTGGGCATTAAAGCTAGGCTGGTCTGTTTCCAGATAGTTTCGCTTTGATTGTTTGATGCTGTAGTGGAATATTTTAACAAAAAATGATTTTAATTGCAGAATAAGTTGTAGCAGAAGTCTTCTACATAGTTTTTTCATACAAATGTCTCTACTAAGAAAAACTTTCTGCTCACATTTCCTGTACAGAATATATTTTCATAGTTTTGCATAAGGCATCAGATGCTCTTTAAGTACAGTATTCTATACAGAGAAAACATAAGCTAGCAAAACTGATTATATTTTGCTAGCAACTGGATTCAGATGATCACGCTCAAATATGTATTACTGCTTAAAAAAAATCATCCAAACTAAACTTCAGGAAATTCCAAAGTTTGATTACATATTAGTCCCTAAAATAGTTTTTTCTCGGACACTGGCTGCTTTGACTCCCAGAGCTAAAACTCTGCCCTGCATATTTTTATATTAAGTAACATTATGTGGTTGAAAGCCCATTTAAAACATAGAATAGCACATATGGCAGGCCACCAGCTTGGCTTAACAGTGAAATCTTCGGTGAGCTTAAACTCAAAAAGGAAGCTTACAAGAAGTGGAAATTTGGACAGATGACTAGGGAGGAGTATAAAAATATTGCTAGAACATGCAGGGGTGTAATCAGGAAGGCCAAGGCACAATTGGAGTTGCAGCTAGCAAGGGATGCGAAGGGTAACAAGAAGGGTTTCTACAGGTATGTTAGCAACACAAAGGTGGTCAGAGAAAGTGTGGGACCCTTACTGAATGGGGGAGGCAACATAATGACAGATGATGTGGAAAAAGCTGAAGTACTCAAAGCTTTTTTTGCCTCGGTCTTCACAGACAAGGTCAGCTCCCAGACTGCTGCACTGGGCAACACAGTATGGAGAGGAGGTAAGCAGCCCTCAGTGGTGAAAGAACAGGTTAAGGACTATCTAGAAAAGCTGGACATGCAGAAGTCCATGGGTCCAGATCTAATGCATCCAAGGGTGCTGAGGGAGTTGGCTGCTGTGATTGCAGAGCCACTAGCCATTATTCTTGAAAATTCGTGGCTATCGGGGGAGGTCCCAGACTATTGGAAAAAGGCAAATATAGTGCCCATATTTAAAAAACAGAAGAAAGAGAACGTGAGGAACTACAGATGGGTCAGCCTCACTTCAGCCCCTGGCAAAATCATGGAGCAGGTCCTGAAGGAATCCATTTTGAAACACTTGGAGGCGAGGAAGGTGATCAGGCACAGTCAACATGGATTCACCAAGGGTAAGTCATGCCTGATCAACCCGATTGCCCTCTATGATGAGATAACTGACTCTGTGGATATGGGGAAAGCGGTGGACGTGATATATCTTGACTTTAGCAAAGCTTTTGGTACCATCTCCCACAGTATTCTTGCCAGCAAATTAAAAGTATGGATTGGATGAATGGACTATAAGGTGGACAGAAAGCTGGCTAGATTGTTGGGCTCAACGGGTAGAGATCAATGGCTCGATGTCTAGTTGGCAGCTGATATCAAGCAGAGTGCCCCAGGGGTCGGTCCTGGGGCTGATTTTGTTCAACATCTTTATCAATGATCTGGATGATGGGATTAATTGCACCCTCAGCAAGTCTGCAGATGACACTAAGCTGTGGGGTGAGGTAGATACGCTGGAGGGTAAGGATAGAGTCCAGGGTGACCTAGACAAATTGGAGGATTGGGCCAAAAGAAATCTGATGAGGTTCAACAAGGACAAGTGCAGAGTCCTGCACTTAGGAAGGAAGAATCCCATGCACTGCTACAGGCTGGGGATCAACTGGCTAAGCCGCAGTTCTGCAGAAAAGGACTTGGGGATTACAGTGGATGAGAAGCTGGATATGAGTCAGCAGTGTGCCCTCGTTGCCAAGCAGGCCAACAGCATATTGGGCTGTATTAATAGGAGCATTGCCAGCAGATCGAGGGAAGTAATTATTCCCCTCTATTTGGCACTGGCGAGGCCACATCTGGAGTATTGCATCCAGTTTTGGTCCCACCACTTCAGATGGGATGTGGACAAATTGGAATGAGTCCAGCGGAGAGCAACAAAAATGATTAGGGGGCTGGGGCATGACCTATGAGGAGAGGCTGAGGGAACTGGGCTTATTTAGTCTGCAGAAGAGAAGAGTGAGGGAGGGATTTGATAGCAGCCTTCAACTACCTGAAGGGGGGTTTCAAAGAGGATGGAGCTTGGCTGTTCTCAGTGGTGGCAGATGACAGAACAAGAAGCAATGGTCTCAAGTGCAGTGGGGGAGGTTTAGGTTGGATATTAGGAAACTCTATTTCACTAGGAGGGTGGTGAAGCACTAGAATGGCTTACCTAGGGAGGTGGTGGAATCTCCATCCTTAGAGGTTTTTAAGGCCCAACTTGACAAAGCCCTGGCTGGGATGATTTAGTTGGTGTTGGTCCTGCTTTGACCAGGGGATTGGACTAGATGACCTCCTGAGGTCTCTTCCAACCCTACTTTCCTATGATTCTATGAGTCATGCACTAAAAATCAAGAAATAGAATTCTGCCCACAGATTTAAGTTTGCTGCGAAACCCATGATCCTATTTCCCACGGTCATGGGAACAGTTTAGATGTCACTCCGTTAGCTAAAGATACTACATAAAATTAGGAGTGAAACAGTTATCTTCACTTTAAAAATTTCTCTTTGATAAGACATGAATCTCTATTTAAAAAAAAAAAAAAGTAGAAAGACTTCTTGATCCTAAGGTTAATGTTTAAAGCAGGAAAATGAACTTAGGTACATTTTACACAATGTGAAATAGAGGTTTAGTTGCCTTTACTTACGCTTCTACATATCATAGAGGTCTCAAAGTGTTTGGCACATAATCTGTAGTGCTTGTTCAGCTGATCTGGAGTTTTATCTTCTAAATCTGCCCTTCGACAGTTCTCCACCCACCTCTGACATCTGCATGTGAAACACCAAACTTTAGTTACTTTAATAGTTTAAGTTTAAACAAAAAAGCCCCCTATAATTTCTAAAACAATCACCATAAACAACATTTTTTTACATTAATGTTTGAAATTAGCCTTTTTATTCATTTTCAGGTGGGGTTTTGGGATTATAGTCAAATTACAAGGAAGGGGGGGGAACCCCAAACATGTTCCTGTTTGAACCATTGTAAAAATTTGATTTTCTCTTTTTATTCACTTTTAACGCCACCTCAGATGCTTAAATATTTCAATCTTTTCCTCTAAGCAATATTTTTCTAACTACACCTCAGAAACACAATGATTTGTTGTGCAGTTGTTCATGAGTGAAGACATGCAAAAATTTTATTCCTGAAGAAAAACCATTTCCCTCCTCTCTTAATAAATCTGACAAGTTTTTAAAAAGTAGATTTTTTGACACAAAATACAATTGAGAGTATTTTTCTTGTTGGTGATCTCCAAGGGCAAAGCTATACATTTACAATGGATCTTTGAACACTAAAGTAGAAGACAGGAAATCCAGAGAATCATCTCAGTTTGAAATAAATATTCAATAGACATACACTATATATAGTGTAATTATAAAATGTTTGGTTTTGTGCCATCTCAAGAACCTTGCTTACTTTTGTGCCACACATCATAGGGCTTGGAAGAAGTCTTGCTCTTAATAAGACCCCTTTTAAATCTGGAAGACAGTATTTTCTCTTGTGCATAAGACATGTCAAGGAGCAAATGATATAAACGTATTAGTTGGCTTTCCATTTATCCCAACGGATATATTTAATCAAGTCTTTGCCAAGGACTTTTTGAACCAGCACATGCACAAGACTGAGTGCAAAATTACTATAATGAAGCTCATCTGCTATTTCATTTGTGCATGTCCCTCAGAAAAATGTCATTAAATCAACAATTTCTGGCAGCTATTATATCTTATTATTTTCTAAAAAATTGACTACCAACAAATAGAATTCTATGGAAGGAGTATAATCTATAGATATATGCTTATTGGTATTATGAAGTCTTCACTGCATGACACCACAGAAGCCAATTATCAGTACCAGGCAAATTGGTTGAAACTATAGTAAAGAACAGAATTGTCAGGCACATAGATGAACATAATTTGTTGGGGAAGAGTCAACATGCTTTTTGTAAAGGGAAATCATGCCTTGCCGATCTACTAGAATTCTTTGAGGGGTCAACAAGCATCTGGACAAGGGTGATCCAGTGGGTATAGTGTACTTAGATTTTCAGAAGGCCTTTGACAAAGGTGCCTCACCAAAGGCTCTTCAGCAAGATAAGTTGTCATGGGATAAGCGGGAAGGTCTGCTCATGGATCAGTAACTGCTTAAAAGATAGGAAACAAAGGGTAGGAATAAATCGTCAGTTTTCAGAATGGAGAGAGGTAAATAGTGGTGTCCCCCAGGGGTCTGTACTGGGATCAGTGCTGTTCAACATATTCATAAGTGATCTGGAAAAAGGGATAAACAGTGAGGTGGCAAAATTTGCAAATGATACAAAACTACTCTAGATAGTTAAGTCCAAAGCAGATGGCGAAGATACAAAGGGATCTCACAAAACTGGGTGAGCGGGCAACAAAATGGCAGACGGAATTCAATGTTGATAAATGCAAAGTAATGCACATTTGAAAACATAATCCCAACTAAACATATAAAATAATGGGGATCTAATTAGCTGTTACCACTCAAGAAAGAGCTTGGAGTCACTGTGGATAGTCCTCTGAAAACACTCAGTCAACGTGCAGCAGCCGTCAAAAATCTAACAGAACGTTGGGAATCATGAGGAAAGGGACGGATAAGAAGACATCAACTATCATATTGCCTCGGTATCAGGGGTTCTCAACCTTTTTCTTTCTGAGGCTACCCCAACATGCCATAAAAACTCCACAGCCCACCTGTGCCGCAATACGTGGTTTTCTGTATATAAAAGCCAGGGTGGCATTACGGGATAGCAAGCCAGGCAATTGCCTGGGGCCCCATGCCACAGGGGCCCCCATGAAGCTACATTACTCAGGCTTCATCTTCAACGCGAAGTGGCGGGGCTCCGGGACCTGGGCTTCAGCCCCATGCAGTGGGACTTCAGCTTTCTGCCCTGGGCCCCAGCAAGTCTAATGCTGGCCCTGCTTGGAGGCCTCCTTGAAATCTGCTTGAGGCCCCCTAGTGGGCTCCAGACCCCTGGTTGAGAACTACTGCTCTATATAAATCCATGGTACGCCCACATTTTGAATACTGTGTGCAGATTTGGTCGCTCCATCTCAAAAAAGATGTACTGGAAAAAGTACAGAGAAGGGCAACAAAAATTAGGGCTATGGAACAGTTTCCATATCAGAAGACTGGAACTTTTCAGCTTGGAAAAGAGACGACTAAGGGGGGGGGATATGATAGAGGTCTATAAAATCATGATTGGTGTGGAGAAAGTAAATAAGGAAGTGTTATTTACTCCTTCTCCTAACACAAGAACTAGGGGTCACCAAATAAAATTAATAGGCAGCAGGTTTAAAACAAACAAAAGGAAGTATTTTTTCATCCAACACACAGTCAACTTGTGGAACTCTTTGCCAGGGGATGCTGTGAAGGTTAAGACTATAATAGGATTCAAAATAGAACTAAGTAAGTTCCTGGAGGATAGGTCCACCAATGGCTATTAGCCAGTTTAGGCAGGCATGCAAACCATGCTTTTCTGAAGCAGCGGTGGCCCACGTGCGGCTCTTCAGAAGTTAATAGGCGGCTCCTTGCACAGGTGCCAACTCTGGGGCTGGAGCTGCAGGCGCCAACTTTCCAGTGTGCCGGGAAGTACTCACTGCTCAACCCCCGGCTCTGCCCCCATTCCACCCCTTCCCCAAAGGCTCCTGCCACCTCCCCCAAGCCTGACAGGTCCTTGTCCCCTCCCCCCTCGCCACCCCCAGCCTCCTGGATGCCATGAAACAGTTGATCACAGTGGGCAGGAGGCGCAGGGAGGTGCTGATCAGCAGGGCTGCTGGCGGGTGGGAGAGGTGATGGCAGGCTGCTGATGTATTACTGTGGCTCTCTGGCCATGTACACTGGTAAATTCTGGCTCCTTCTCAGGCTCAGGTTGGCCACCCCTGCTCTGAAGTGTCCCTGGCCTCTGTTTGCCAGAACCTGGGAATGGGTGACGGGGGATGAATCACTTGATGATTACCTGTTCTGTTCATTCCCTCTGAAGCACCTGGCATTGGCCACTATCGGAAGACAGGATACTGGGCTAAATGGACCACTGGTCTGACCCAGTATGGCCATTCTTATGTTCAGCCTTTGAGATACAATATGATGCCTGAAAACCTACACAACTCCCAAACAAGAGTAATGACTGGGTCACTATCATAATCCTATAATTAGCTGTTCTATATCCACCAGCTCCTCCCTGATGTATGCTCCAACCTAAACAAAATCAAAGAGGACCACAGATGACTATATAGAATTACAGCATTATGGCGGACACCAGAGCAGTAACTCAGAAGGAATTTTCATTACAACTCTCATTTTCAGTGACAATTTTACTTCAACTGATCCAACTTCTAGCCACTCCCCACAAGTTAAGCGGAGCTCAAAATTTCACACTTAGTCTAGAGCTCTTTTTAAAAGTTATTGCTTGTATTCTGGTCCCCAGTGGTCATGGGACTGTCCTTCCCACAAACACAGAAGACACATTCCCTTCTCCAAAAAGTTATAGGAAGAGTGTGTAGAGATTTACAAACAAAATATATACAATTTTACTAAAATTCACTGCATCCTACCTCAGTCTATTCACTACTGAAATCCATTCAGCTATTAAAAATAAAATCTTCAGTCCACTGTAAAAAAAACAAAACAAAAACCCCTCAGATCCCTGCTTTGCACTTACAATTGACAATTTCAAAAAGTAAATACAGAGTCCTTGTTAAGAAAAGTGTACTTTTTGCAAAACTGGGGGAAAGGAGGGGAAAATATTAACAAACATGTTGCAAGATAACTAATAAAAAAATGACATACAAGCTAAGGATCTTTAGTTCAAAGTGTAATGAGAAATATCCTTATCTCTGCTGACTTTTCTTATCCTCAGGACCCTCCCAGATTCAATTAATTCATCCTTTCACCCTCACCCTACTTTATAAACTACAGAACGAGAGGTCCAAAAGTTTGGCTGTTTGGTGCATGTGAAATTTGAAGTTTCTGTCACTGAGCCCCAGAGACTTAGATTTATTAGGCTGAATGAGAAAGACAATTAGGCTTGCACTCTTTTTGGACCACAATGTCTGTAGCAGTTTCAAGTTTCATACATGCTGTAGGTGCAACAGATTGGTGACATACCAGTGGAAGGTGTAAAGAATGTGAAAGGAATGTTATGTGCAATCTGTGGGGTTATACACAGATTACTTTTAATAAACTGACTTGCAGGAGGTATGGGGGTGAAGAGAAGCAGAAGTGGCAGATCCTACAGTCACTGCCTACTTCCACTTCAGCACTAATGTATCCTGTTCCCATCCTGTATTCAGTCAGAAGAATGTCGTCAGTCTTCTGCAGTAACTTTTGGTTCAGATATAAGAGGTTTAAAGGATGCATTCTCTATTCCGTGGAGAGAAAACCTTAGTCTCAAATAGAACAGGCTAACTCTGAGGAACCAAAACAGGAAAAATACACAGCAGAAGCCTAGAACTCAAACACCCAGTAACTACACAGCATACCTGTGACAGTGTATCTCCCAAACAGCAATTAATTTTAAAAAGTGCTTATTTTAGCAGAATGGAGAAATTTCGTACTGATACTTTCAGTAAGTAGCTCATTTATATACCACTGTGGAAACATGGCAAAACCCACACATTTTAGGTGATGCCAGAAAATGCAAAACTTTCTTTCAAGTTCAAAAGAACGCAATCAGTAACTTAGTACAGAAATCTGTTAAACCAAGTGGTACTAGACAATTCATGTAGCAAATAAACGTAGATGGTCACTGGTACACCTGTAATCATGCAGCATTTGTTCTGTAAGTGCTTCATTGGCACAGAACAAGACCAGTCCTACCACAAGAGTTTGCACTGCTGTTTTGATTACCAGTCTTTTTAGCTCTAAGATTTGAGAACCTCTTCTTCAGTCATGGATCTTTAAAAGGATTGTTTTTAAGTATCTGATGACATCTCATAAGAGTGAAAGACCATTTTATTTAGGAAACGTTCTATTGACGGATGAAGTATAAATTATTTCTCTACAGGGTGGATAAAAATCAATGATAAAAAAATCAGATTAAAACAATTTTCTTTTTAAAATGATTTAAAATTAAATTTTAATAACCTGTTTATGTCTTAATTTACCATAATCTATTAAAACCATTTAAATTAAATAAAAATGGTGTTAAGTTATACATATTTGCCTAAAGCACTTGGTATCAAATTTTGTGGAAGCGCTCAATCAGGTTTTGACAGCAGCCTCTTCTGCGGGTGCAGAGAGAATATTTTCTTCATTTCAGTTTACACAACTAATTCAATTCAATGACCAAGTCATTGAAAGTTAAGAAGCTGATTGGAAGTTGAAAGATCAGGAAAGCTTGGTTTTCCCCAATTCCAATCTTCAAATAAGAACTAGTTGTGAGAGGATACAAGCTAAGAACAAGCGGTAAGAGGATACGATCAGTTAAAGTCACTGCCTACTTTCTTTGTTTAATAAACAGATACATTTTAAATGTAAAACATGTTTTGATCAATAAGAAAAAAGTATCCAGCACATCCCAGGTAGTTTTAATTTAAACTAAAACAATTTTCAAATTTTTGTTGTGTGCGTTTGCAACCGAATTCCAAATTTCCATCCAAATAGAGCTTGACACAAATTATAAGAATAATTATCTAGTAAATAAGTGTATTATTCGCCATTTTCTGAGGAATTAATTTGACTAAATTTATGTGAAGATATACAATTGCTTAAATGTACAGCTATAGTTTATTCTCCTGGTTAACTGGTGGTAGTACCAAATTTAGTATAAAGGCTATGTTTAGAAGCAAGACAATGTGTTTTAACAGTTACCAACCACCGAGAATCAACCTTGCTTTAGAAAAATAACTAAAAAGAATACAAAATTCAAAAACAAGATTAAAGCCAATTATTCAAATAACTGATTTACTTACATCAATCCGTTCTGCTTCTCTTGCCTTATTAGCATGAAAACAGGAGCCTTTATTTAGGAGTTCTTCTTTTCCTATTGCTTACACCTCATCTAAAGCCATAGCGTGTCTGCTATGAAGAACAGTAAGGAGTCACAATCAGAAAGATTGTCCCCATGGATCATCTACCATCTCATTTGGAATCACATAAATATCCTTACTGAAGCAACTACAGCCATTGCTTACATATATGTTAAGCAAGTACATATGTATTTTAAATGTCTTAAAGTAGCAAGTGTCTTAGGTTTTTTAATTAAGGACACTGTCCACTTTCACTTTTCATTCCTTCTCCCTTTTCCACCTGTTCTGTTTCTCGCAGGTGGAAAGATGGAGTACAGCTAGTCGTAACTGCCAAGTCAGCTCTCCACAGACAAGGTGCATCATTGATTGAAATCACCAAGTGGAAGCCTCAATTTAAATCATCTTTTCCATTTGTACTTCAGTTATTTTCTAAAAAAAGTTGCATTCGCACTGGTTGATATAACCATTAATACAAGTTCATTTACAACCTTTACATTAGTTTTAGTACATCTTTTTGCAACATAAGAGGATACACTATAACTATATACACATTTAAAAAATGATATCACTTAATATTTTCAGATTCTTATTAACTGTAGATTTTTAGTACCTTAGAAAATGGCGAATAATAAATTGCTTACTTATACTTCTACTCATAATTAAGGCTACGTTTTAGTCATGGGTATTTTTAGTAAAAGTCATGGACAGGTCACGGGCAGTAAACAAATTCACGGCCTGTTACTGTGACCTGACCATGACTTGTACCATATCCCTGACTAAATCTTGGGAGTGCCATGGGTGCTGGGGTGGCCCAAGGGGAAGCACAGGTGCTGGGAGGGGGCAGTCTCGGGGGTGGGGGTTGGCAGGCTCACTATCCAGCTTCTCGGAAGCGGCAACATGTCCCTCCCTAAGCTCCTAACTCTGCCAGCTCCCACTGGCCGGGAACAACAGCCAACAGGAGCTGGGCCTGCAGGTGGAGGCAGCACACAGAGCTAGGAGCTGAAGGAGGGACACATTGCTGCTTCAGGGGAGCCCCCCAGAGGTAAGCACCACCCAGAGCCTTTACCCCTGCCCACACCTCAACCCCCACACCCAAATTCAACCTCCTCCCACACCCAAACTCATCCTGCTGCTGTTGGGGTGGGGTAGGCAGTGGCCAGTGCGACTGGCCCAGGGGCTGTCTGAGCTTCTTGGGCAGCCCCAAAGCCAATCACAGTGGCCACTGCAGAAGTCACAGAGTCCGTGACAAACTTGCAGCATTACTCACAATTTGCATCAAACTGCTTTAGGATGGTAACTGAAATTTAAATAATCTGATATGCTATTTTGTGTTTTTTATTAAAACAAAACAAGCCCTTAATAGAATGCATGACCTACTGTTAAATGTTTTTCCCCAATTCTTTCTTTATATAGAAAAGCACCTGTTAACTCAAAGTTTTTGATAGAGGTTCATGGATTCAGCCTATTTATTTTTTATTTAAATGTTTTGAGAGAATACAAGTCTAGGCCTTAATGTATTTTGTATTAAATTCAGATTTCATTTTGAACAGTTTTAAAGGAATAAATTATAAATTTAAACTAAAAAAAAAAAAGTTTTGTTTTTTAAAGAAAAATCATTGATTTTTAACCATCCTGCCAGAGGCCAACAAGTGCTCTAAAGCACTGTTTTTCAAAGTTCGGGTGGCGATTCAGTACTGGGTCGTTGCATGTAAGGCACTGGGTCGCCTTGCTCAGCACCCAGGGACCCTAGCAGCTCTGGTCAGCAGCGCCAACTGGGACGTTAGAAGTCCCATCAGTGGTGCTGCTCTGCTAAGGCAGGCTAGTGCCTACCTGTTCTGACACCGCGCTGAGCCCCGGAAGCAGCCAGCAGCAGGTCTGGCTTCTAGGCAGGGGGGCCGGCTTCTAGGCAGGGGGGCCACAGGGTTCCATGCACTGCCCCCGCTCCGAGCACCAGATCCGCACTCCCACTGGCTGGGAATCGGCCAATGGGAGCTGGGGGTGGTGGTGCCTGCAGGCGAGAGCCGCACGGAGCCGCTCGTGAGCCTCTGCCTAGGAGTAGGACCTGTTGCTGGCTGCTTCCGGGGTGCAGTGCGGTTTGCGGTGCCAAGACAGGCGGGAAGCCTGCTTCTGCACCTCAGCTGCACCACTGACTGGAAGCCACCAGAGGTAAGTCTGTGCCCCAATCCTCTGTCCCAGCCCTGAGCTCCCCCCAAACCCAGAACCCCTTCCTGCATCCTAAACCCCTCATCCCCAGCCTCCCCCCAGAGCCTGTACCCCAAGCCCAGACCCCCTACCCCAGCCCAAAGCTCCCTCCCACACCCCGAACCCCTCATTCCCAGCTCCACCCCGCAGCCCTCATCCCCACACCCCAACCCTCTGCTCCAGCCCTGAGCCCCTCCCACACTCCAAACCTCTCATCCCCAGCTCAGTTGGGTCACGGGCATCAACAATTTTCTTCAACTGGGTCCCCCCCAAAAAAGTTTGAAAACCACTACTCTAAAGACCAATCTGGGAACCTCTGAACAAAGCTGCTTTAGCAATAAAAAGAGAGAGTGATAAAACAAAATGAATTTATTCTAATTACTTGATAATTATAAAAAGGACTTCCAAGGGAGGAATGGTCTGGATATACCTAGCCCTGCCTCAGGAAGAGGGCTATAGATGACCTCTTAAGGTCCCTTCCAGCCCTACATTTCTATGATTCTATGACTTGGAAGCACTATATAAATATTAAATATAATTAAAATGAAAAATGTGACCAAAGCAGAACTGCATAGGTTTCAGAAAAAACAGAAACTGTTGAGAGCTACTTCTATGTAATACTTGCATGACACACTACCTACCTCCCAGTTTTCTGAGTGGGTCACGTAATTGTTGTAAGCCTTTCTTAAGTGCTAAAGTATTGAGTGGAAGAGAAGAGGAAAATGTGAAGCACGAAACAAATATTCTTATGAAGGGGATAATTAGACACTCCACTAAAAATATGGTAAAACTCAGTGTCATTTTAACGTATTAGACTAAAATCCTTTTCCAGCCTCTTCCTATCACTTTTCAATTAGACTATCAAGACTCAGCTCAAATACTTATTATCCTAATGATGCAAAAAACTTATATATTTGCTTAATTTTACAAGAAGACGACTTGCTTTGTGACCTCAGTGGGATTACGCACAGTATGTCAAGTTAAGCACATGCCTGAGTTTTTGCATATTTGGGGCCTATAATACTACATTTGTTTCCAAAGAGCACAGTTCTCAAAGGAAATCCCCCCCATCACGATAATATTTAGCCCCTTTTCTTATAATTGTGCATAATGGGAGGACAGCTGTCCTCATTATTCTTTCTTCTAGGCACAGTACAACAACCCAAGATGAAAAGGCACAAATCATGAAGATCAGCTATTTTAGAACAAACAGATTTGCAATAAAATGTAGTTAGTACTGAGTTTATGGCACTGAAGACAGAATGTGCCAAAACACCTACAGCTATGTTCATATCTATAATGACTACACTACACCTGAGTACAAAAAGGATGTAAGTGCAGCAACCAAGATACACATAACGTTTTCAACTTAAAAGCAAACTAATGCATTTATATACATGTGTCTGCTTTAAACAGGAACAGATATGTGACACATTACAGTTGAGATACAATATAGTTTATTTTTCTAAGGGACTTCAAACAACTGATAACTTTCACGTGAAAAAAAACTGCAAAGGGTAGTGTTGTTAATTTGAAATATATTCAAACACATTAACATATACTACTTTCTAACAGGCATACTATCCAGGGTAAACTGTATGTTTTTCAAAAATGTCTATACTGCCACACAGAGCGTATCCATATCGAACTGCCACTCAATAGCCAGCAATCAAAAAATGTGTATGAGTTAGTGAATTTGGGGAAGATATACACACACACTATATATGTATGTATATATAAAAGCTGTATGGCACATGTGCTTTTTCAACCTGTCATCATCCAGACCTTGCAACAATGGCTCCTGGCAAATTAACAGTGCAACTCAACAGACAGCACCAAATCTCCTCCATTTTGCAGAAATTGCAGCCAGCTTTGTAATTTAGTAGGAAAGTGTAGTCCGCAGAGATGATGGGTCTCAGCAAGCACTATTCCATCTTGAGTCAAGGGGCAGACTGTAGAGATGATGCACGCTCAGCAGGCAGAGGACTGTTGATTCAAGGAGACAACTCTTCCAGTATATTAAAGGGTAGATTTGCCAGATTGCATTACAGAATTCTGCAGTCTGTATATGACAAGTGGAATGCACTTTGACCACCCTAGTTTAAATAGACAGCATCATATTCAACTGGGCAAGTTTGACAACCTCCCTTAGAACCACATTTTCAAAAGTGACCATTGCCTTCGAGTGCTTGAGTTATGGAGTGCTCAACTTGGGACAGTCTGGGACCGATTTTCAGAAGTGCTGAGCATCCATAATTCCCACTGAAATCATCTAGAATTGCAACTCCTCTGAAAATGAGGCTTCAAGCAAGCAACCAAGAAGAGAGAGAGAGAACCCAAATCAGTGAAAATTTAGACTAGAGAAAACAGAACATCGGCCTTTGAAGTGCACAGCCCACGTGTACCAAGATCCACGACTATGGAGTTAAATGAAGTTAAATGCTTCCGGGGAGCCTGTATCTGTGTTTCACAAAGGAGCCTGTGTCTACCTCTGTCACACGGGAGCTCTTGCGTGGGAGCTCATGACTATCACCTTCCCCCTCCGATCTGACGCCAAGCAGCTAAAGAAGTGGGGTTTTCACCCACGAAAGCTTGTGCCCAAGTAAGTCTGTTAGTCTTTAAGGCGTCACCGGACTCCTCCTTGTTTTTATCTCACTTCTCATGCCCCCGCCTCACACTCCCACGCCGGGCCTCTGCCCGCCTCACCCCTCCATCCACCCCCAGCGCTCCCCCGCTCGCCGGCTCTGCCCCCCCCAGGCTCCTTCAGACACGCGCTCTCCCCGCGCGCCCCGAGACACCCCCCCCTCCGCCCCCAGGACGGGTCTGCGCAGCCGCCCGTCCGCCTCCCAGCCACGGGCCGGCGGAGGGTGGCCTGGGGCCCCGCCCCCCGGGAGCAGTGCGCGAGGCCTCCCGAGTCCTCAGGCGAGCGGGGCAGGCGCCAGCCCGTCCCTGCCCACACGGCGGCCTGGCGGGGAGGGCCCGGCCCGGCTCGGCGCCCAGGTGAGGAGCGGCCCCAGAACGGGAGGGCGGCAGCCCCGGCTGGGCGCTCCCGGGGTCTCCTCCCGGCCGGGCCGGGCCGGGCCCGCACGCGGGGGCCGCGGCCTGGCCGGAGCGGGGCCGCCCGTGGGTCTCACCTGACCGGGTCCCGGGGGAAGCGGAAGAAGGCCAGGTCGGACTGGGTGCTCTTGCGGGTGCAGTTGGGAGCCGCGCAGAAGTTCGGCATGGTCCCCGTGCCGGGGTCTCTGCCCCTTTAAATCCGCGCTCCCTCCGGCCGCGGGGGTGGGTGGGGGAAGCGGCTCTACACTGCTGTGAGCGGCCGGGAGGATTCACCGCCACCCTCCGCCGGGACAGAGCCGCCTCCTTCCCACAGTGCCCCGCGCCAGACAGCGCGGTAGCGCGCATGCGCCGCAAGCCGCACGGGCCACCCCGGAGGAGATGCGGAGTGCGCATGCGTTTTCTCACAGAGCCGGTGTTGGAAAAGCGCTCCTGTGTTCCCGCCACCTGGCTGGTAGTGCGCATGCGCCTGGTGCAGGGACGCGCATGCGCAGAATAGGGGCGGGGAGGATGGTAAGGTAGTAGTTCCTGGCTGGGGTAGGAGGGAGGCTGATAGAGTAGCGCAGCCTCTCAGCAGCTGCCTGGCCCAGAGGTCCAGGTTTATATGGGCAGGAGATGGGGTGAGCTTGGAGAATGCAGCTAGCCCTGTAGAAGGGCTGAGGCCCATGCTGGAGGCAGAGAAGCTATAATTACTGTATCGTCTGCCACAGCTGATGCCCTCGCTGTCCCTGCGGGGGGGGGGGGGGTCTAAGCTCAGCTCTCCCTTGGCCCTACCACCCACTGTTACAAGCACCACCTGTGTGTTTTAGGAACTTGATTTGGACAAGTAACCTGCTCAGTTTAAATGTGGAGTACTCCCTTGAAAGTAACTCCTGGTGTTATGAATTTGGCACCATAAAATGTAAAGGTCTTTGCCTTTTTTTCCTATTAAAGTTTTAAAAAAAAAAGTCAAAACAAAAAGTATTGCTATGCCATGCCTTAAGTTTCATGTCTCATTTTGTTGGCCCATTAAAGGTAGTGAATTCCAAAGTAGTGAAAAAAACTGCTATTCCTGGAGACTTCTACCGTATGGCCATTTGCAAGAGTGACCAAGGTGATGAACTGAGAGGGACAGTCCTCGGCTAATAGGATTCCAGACTGTTCAGGCTATTAAAGATCATTACTGTCCCCTTGAACTGCAAAATACTGAGAGTTGAACCTTGGTGGGTAGTTGCATGTACCTACTGACTTCTCCCAAGAGATCAAGTAGCCTTAACAGTGCTTTATGTCTGAGTAGGCAATGCAATAGAGTGTGCAAAAACAGCTTTATAATTTTGGACTTCATAAATAGAGGCATCACATCACACAGCAAAGAGGTAAATCCTCCTATGCTATTCTTGAGACTACATGTGTAATACAGATTTCAGATCTGGGCTTGTCAGAAACAAAATGGAGGGAGTTTAGAGAAAGGTAACCAAAAAGACAAAGGGGAAAATTTGATTATGGGGAAGGATGAAATGATATGTATAGCTCAGCTAAATAATGATCTGAAGTTGATAGACGTGGTAACAGGTGGCTTTAGCTCTATTAGGGTGCAAACAGATGCAATGGTGCCCACAGAAATCCTGCAGTAGCGACTCCTGCCCCATGAGTCTGGGTCCAGCTCTGCGGGCACTGATCACCCACAGCAGTACCAACTACACCACAACCCTAAATCCAGTGTGGAGGGGAGCCCTGGGCCGAAGGGGATGCTGGAGAGCAAACCCTGCAGCAGTGGCTCTTGTCCAGTCGGGCTGGGCCTGGCTCCCTGCTCTGGGCATTGCAGCCTGGTTCCTGAAGTTGCAGCACCACTCAGGTTGGCCCAACCATCACAGTCCCCGTGCCTCGAGTGGGGAGCCAGGCCCAGCCCAGCAGCAAAGGTGCCAACGCTGTGGGGTGAGCGCAGGGAGGGCTCACTCTGCAGCCCATCCTCCCCCAGGCCTCCTTTCAGCACGGTGCTGGATCAGGGTTGCAGTGCCAAGAGGGAACGTGCTGCTGCAGGTGGTTGGTGCCCCATTGCTGGGGCAAGGAGGGGGCAGTGCCATGCACCCATTGAACTGGGAGCTTACATCCACCTCTGTATGGTGACCATAGCATTTGAAAGGTGTAAATTCCAATGAAGGACATGGATTGTTCAGGGTGCTGTAGGTGTAATGACCTGAAGTTAAGAAGAGATATTTAGACTGAACATCAGACAAATGTCCTGACTTGGAAATTGGTTAGTCTATGGAAGAGTCTTTCAAGAAGTATGAAAAAAGCTTAATTGTTTGAGACATTTTAAAATATGTTTTTTCTCTAAAAATAAAGAATTAATTAAGCTTCCTTTAGACTGGTTTCTAATAAACAACCAAAAAGCCAAAGTGTGAGTGGGTCAAAAAGTTGTTTCTTCATAGTAATATTCCTTACGAAGAAGCTTTGACTTCTAGGCCCAGATCCTTACAGATATTTAGGAGCCTAAGGGATCTGATGGAAGTTAAGAGCCTAAATACCTTTGAGGGTCTGTGCCTACAGCCCTCTAAACCATATGCCTTAGAGTGGTGGTGCTCAACCAGGGACTGCAAGCAGGTTTCAGGACCAATGTTAGACTTGCTTGGGCCCAGGGCAGAAAGCAGAAGCCCACCACATGAGTTTATGCTCAAATAAATTTGTTAGTCTCTAAGGTGCCACAAGTCCTCCTTTTCTTTTTGCAAATACAGACTAACACGGCTGCTACTCTGAAACCTGTCACATGGGAGTGAAGTCGAGGGCCCTGAGCCCCACCACCTGGGGCTGAAGCAGAAGCCTGAGCAACTTAGCTTCACAGGGGCCCTTGCGGCATTTGCCCTGCTTGCTACTCCCTAACACTGGCTCTAGCTTTTATATGGAGAAAACATGGGGCTCTGAGATAAGGTTCAGTGTAGCCACCGAACAGACAGACAGACATCTTAGAGCTCAGTTTTGTTTCTGTAGTTGTCGTGGCACAGATGGGCCCTGGAGTTTTTACAGCATGTTCTCAACGTTTTCAGAAAGAAAAAGGTTGAGAACCCCTGCCTTAGAGCACGTGCCTCTTACAGTGTGCTGCCCATGGAAATTATTGAGTTTGTCACCATTGTTTCAGCCTTGCTTTCCTGCCAATCCCTTCACTCGGGGTATGCAGCTGCGTTCTTTCCTATACTGAGGGAAATTGCTATCTGAAGGATTTATATTATTTTGTTGTTACTGGTGCCTAAGAATTTGATCTGAGCCTCAGAGACAAAGGGTCATGCATTGCCATGTACCTTGCAAAATTAACTACTGTGTTCATGTAACAGACACTTTTACAAGATGCTGTTATGGATAGCTGAGATCAGGGCCAAAACTTAACTGTATTACCTCCTCCAGCTGTTTCCCTTGTGGATTTTCTAGAGTGATATGTGTTTAGTTTCGATAGCAAGGGTAAGTCAATGAAATAACAAAGACAGGAAAAAAGGGATTTGGGACACACTCCTGAATATTTATTTATTTTGTGAAGCGGGGAAAGTTAGGGAGCTAAATTAGGAAAATGGAAGTAAATTTTGGCTTTAAGAGGTACAGTTTGCAGATAGCATAAGATGCTTAATTACATACGATCTGATCTTGCAGGCATTGACTGCAGTAGGAGTTGAGCTCACAGAGTCAGGCTCATAATAAAAATCCCCACAAAACTAGTTTTCTGGTATTTTGGAAAGGTAAAACTGTATTATGTAAAATCTAGCCTTGCTTGTCTATACTGTTGTAGGATAGGTATAAGAATGAGCTTCAGTTATAAACTATATTTTTTTACACTAAAAATGTGTAATATAGTGTTGCCCTTTGGCCCAAGCAGCTAATACTTGGGGTGTTGCAGAGCTGTTTCTGTTAGGAGGGGGGGAAAATCAACAATATGAGCCAGATTATTGTCTTTGTGTTCATTTTTGTAAATAAGATTACATCAAAGTCCCATTTCCATGAACATGGCAGACATAAATAATAATAGGCAGTTTCCTTCCTCAGAAATCTTCAGTTCTGCCACACCAGCAAGCTAAATGTCCAAGAAGCTATCTCTCTGCTTCCTCTGACGATCCTGCTCACAACTGCTTCTCCAGGCTTTTTGCCTGTAAGCGCGCACACAGGCTGCAAAACCAATATCCCAGCCCCTCTGTTTGCAATCAGGGAATGCCCTCAGCCCATACAGCTCCACTCTGACTTGCCCTGTGCTTTGGTAGTCCTCCATTCTTTGTAACTGTCTCTAGTGGAGTTGCTCCTTCCATTGAGTCTGGAGCTATGTCTTCACAGCCAAAAAATGTAGGGTTTTATAGAGATCACTGACACCTGCTAGCTATTTTGCTATAAAATCCCAATGGAGCCAAGGCACGGGCAGCTTTTACTGCAGTGTAGCTAGCAGAGGTCAACACTAGACCCCACATTTCGGTTTGACCTTGCCTAGTTACATTATGTTAAAAACTATAGAGCTGTGTCTCCACTAGAATTTCACTATGAGAATAGTTAACAAATTGTCTCACTGTAAAAACACACCCTTCGAGAGGCCTTGGCACACACATTGATTTTTAACAACTCTTTGATAGTCTTTGGTTCAGGCTGTGTCTACACTACGGCCACGACAGCAACATAGCCATGGTGCTGCAGCTAATGCTTCCTACATCCATGGAAGAGGTTTTTCTATCAATGTAGTTCATCCATCTCTCTGAGAGGTGGTAGCTAGGTCAACAGAATAATTCTTCCTTCAATCTACCATCTACAGTGTGGGTTAGATCAACCTAACTACCGCACTCGGTGCAAAACTTTTCATAGCCTGAGCAACACAACTAGGTTAATCTAATGTTTAAGCGTAGACCACACCTCAAACCCATTTGATGGCATCCAATAGCACCTTTCAGCATAAAGATGGTATATGTTGCTAGAGCCTATCCAGAAGTCTTTCAGTCATAATAAATCTTAATATAACGAATGCAAAGAAATTCCGTTTTAATAGGCTAGAGCCTACAAGTGAATTAATGGGGTGCTGAAGAGTTGTAGTTTACGCACAAAACTGTACTCACTCTTAAAATTGCTGCAGTTTGATGGGGAATGTGCTCTGGATCAGCTAGCTAGCTATCACCTATTATAAATCAACCACCATGTTGCCAAGAAATTAAGGGGGGAAAAAACAGCAGTCATGTTTTATACATGACCAAGCAACCACTAGATTTGATTCTCCACTGCCTTGCAACTGGTGCATTTATTTACACTTGCACAGAGTGAATGCATATTGGGTGTAAAATGATACCTATACAAAATGATAGCATTTTACATCCAGTTTGCATTCACATTGCCCAGGTATAAATGACTACATAAAGTCCAGGACAGTGGAGAATCAAGGCTGGTCTTCACTATGGGGAGATCGTCGCTGCTACACTCGATGCAGCAGGGGTCGATTTAGTGGGACAACTGAAGACCTGCTAAATCAATGGCAGAGTCCTCTCCGTCGACCCTGGTATGCGAAGAGTAAGGCAAGTCGACCGGAGAGCATCTCCCGTCGACGTGGCGCCGTGATGACACTGGGGTAAGTCAACCTAAGCTATGTTGACTCCAGCTACGTCAGTGGTTCTCAACTGTGGTACACTGCTTGTTCAGGGAAAGCCCCTGGCGCGCCGGGCCAGTTTGTTTACCTGTTGCGTCCACAGGTTCGGCCAATTGCAGCTCCCACTGGCCGCGGTTCGCCACTCCAGGCCAATGGGGGCTGCAGGAAGGGCGACCAGCACATCCCTCGGCCCGTGCCGGTTTCTGCAGCCCCCATTGGCCTGGAGCGGCGAACCACAGCCAGTGGGAGCGGCGATCGGCCGAACCTGCGGACGTGGCAGGTAAACAAACCGGCCCGGCCTGCCAGGGGCTTTCCCTGAACAAGCGGTGGACCAGAGTGAGAACCACTGCGCTACGTTATTCATGTAGCAGTATAATTTAGGTCGACTTACCCCAATAGTGAAGGCAAGCCCTCAGACTCAGTATGTAGTGTAGACAATGAAAGTTTTGACCAACTAGCATCTGTAGGATTTTTCCCCATATGTGCAATGTGGATTAAGGTTACTATGAAAATCATAACTTGTGGATATCTAAATGTTTGTATTTAAAATTCTAACAAATGTCATTTAATGTCATATTAATGTAAGTTGTATTTAATTATACTGTTTTAAGTGAAAATATTATTTAAATCTTTTAATCTCTCTACCTAGCTCATTATGTATTTCCACCCTTGTACAATCATAAAAAGAAGCCTTATGCATCGATGGAACTCAAACTTGCACCTATGTCATAACATTGATATGCATTTATTTTATTTCATAGTCCCAAAGCTGTATTATAAATCCACCTTTTATTGAAAATCTTTAGTGGGTATATGCAACACTTTTTGTCAGTAATGATTTATTTATAATTTTTAATATTAATTTTACAAATTGGCTCAAATGCTAGAGGCCATAACCAGTACCAGGTGGTGCCATGGCACCGGGCCTAGGCTCCAAAGGGGCCCCGGGCCCGGCCTGCTCTGCTTGGGCTGCAATAAGGCCCCGCCAGCTCTTCTCCACCCCCGCCCACCGCTCTCTCCTGCAGGGGCAGAAGCTTGGTCCTGCCTGCTCCTGGGGCTCCTGCTGCAGGGCAGGCTCTGCCCGCACCCACCGGCAGCCAAGCTCCCCTCTTCCCCGTCTCTTAACCCGAGCACGCCATATTCCCGTCCCTCCCAGTGCTTCCCCTGCTGCCGAACAGCTGTTTGCCGGCGCGAGGGAGGGGGAGGTGGAGAAGAGGTGGGGGCGGGGCCTTGGGGAAGGTGATGGAATCGGGGCAAGGCAGAGCAAAGATGGGGCCCCTGCACTTCCCTACACATATCCCCTCCAGCCCCCTGCCGTGAGCTGCTCAGGGCAGGGGGCTGGGGTCGTGAGGGTGCTCCCAGCCCCCTGCCCTGACTCCTGCATCCACCTCACACACCCTGATGACCCCATGCTCTGACTCCTTCACCGCCTCCACATACCCAGTCCCCCCACACCCCATGCCCTGACTCCTGCACCCCCCACATCCCCACCCCTCGCACCAAACGGGAGCTCTGGCAACCCCCCCCCCCACATTCCCACCTGCACCCCTCGAACCAAACAGGAGCTGCCCCAGGTAAGCGCTCCACACCCCAACCTCCTGCCCCAAGCCTGAGCCCCCTTCTACATCCTAACTCCTAGCCAGACCCTGCACCCCAACCCCCCAGCCCACTCCTGCACCCTAACTCTCTCCCAGACCCTGCACCCCCAGCCCTGACTCCTGCACCCTCTCAGACACCTCCCAGTCCCCTGCCCTCCCCGACTCCTGCACCCCTCTCACACACACACACAGCCCTGACTCCTGCACCCCCGTCACACACTCCCAGCCACCTGACCTCCCTGACTCCTGCACCCCCCTCACACACTCCCAGCCCTGACTCCTGCACCCCTCTCACACACATGCAGTCCCCTGCCCTCCCTGACTCCTGCAAACCCTGGCACCCCCACACTCCCCAGCCCCCTGCCCTTCCTGACTCCTCCAACCCCTGGCCCCCCCACACGCCCCAGCCCCCTGCCCTCCATGACTCTTCCACCCTCCCACATCCCCACCTGCACCCCTCACACCAAATGGGAGCTGCACCAGGTAAGCGCTCCACACCCCAACCTCCTGCACCAACCCTGAGCCCCCTCCCTCACCCTAACTCCTGGCCAGACCCTGCACCCCAACCCCCAGCCTGCTCCTGCACCCTAACTCCCTCCCAGACCCTGCACTCCCAGCCCTGAGCCCCTCCCGCACCCTAACTCCTGGCCAGACTCTGCACCCCAATCCCCAGCCTGCTCCTGCACCCTAACTCCCTCCCAGACTCTGCACCCCCAGCCCTGAGCGCCCTCCTGCACCCTAACTCCTGGCCAGACCCGGCACCCCAACCTCCAGCCTACTCCTGCACTCTAACTCCCTCCCAGACCCTGCACCCCCAGCCCTGAGCCCCTCCCGCACCCTAAGTCCGGGCCAGACCCCACACTCCAACCCCCAGCCTGCTCCTGCACCCTAACTCCCTCCCAGACCCTGCACCCCCAGCCCTGAGCACCCTCCCGCACCCAAAGTCTTGGCCATACCCCACACCCCAACATTTTTTACACTTTTTTTATAAAGCGCTGTTATCCCAAGCGCTTTACGATCATTAGCTAACGGTACAAACAATATTTGCAAAGATTATTAAGTGGTCTGCTGAGACCCCCAGCGATTTTCAAGTGGTCTGTGGAAATATAAGATGGACTACAAGAACAATCAAGGTACCTCACTTTATTTTCATTTACTTGCTATTACTTATAGGAGGAGGATGAAGGAAAAAAGAATGAAAAACGGTGGGTGGGGGGAAGATCAGAGAATGTTCTTTTTCTTGGCTGGGTCCCAAGGAGGGGACCCAAAAATGAAGCTGAGCACAGGGCCCCACTAACTCTAAATCCGCCACTGGGGCTGACCCCTCCCCCACAGCTCCTCACGCCGCAGCCAGAGGCTGACCCCCCACTCCCCGAGCTCTGTATGCCACTACCAGGACAGGGGCTGACCCCTCCCTCACCCCAGCTCCCCGCACCACTGCCAGGAGCTGGGGCTGACACCCTCCCCACACTGCTGCCAGGGGCTGGTGCTGGCCCCTAAATCCCCCAAGCTCCATTCTACTTGGGGTTGGGACTGACCCCCCCCCAGCCCTGCTGCCTGACACCTCACGTCGCCACCCCGAGGGGGTCTGTCAAGGTTCCTTCCCCACGCTGAACTCTAGGGTACAGATGTGGGGACCTGCATGAAAACCTCCTAAGCTTACTTTTACCAGCTTAGGTTAAAACTTCCCCAAGGTACAAACTATTTTACCCTTTGCCCTTGGACTTCCACTGCCACCACCAAATGTTTATCTGGGTTTATTTTATTAGGAAAGCGTTGTTTGGAAACATCTTTCCCCCAAAATCCTCCCAACCCTTGCACCCCACTTCCTGGGGAAGGTTTGATAAAAATCCTCACCAATTTGCATAGGTGACCACAGACCCAAACCCTTGGATCTTAGAACAATGAAAAAAAGCATTCAGTTGTTGAAAAGAAGAATTTTAATACAAGTAACAGTAAAAAAAGAAGTAACAATAAAAAAAATCACCTCTTTAAAATCAGGATGGTAGATACCTTACAGGGTAATTAGATTCAAAACATAGAGAGTCCCTCTAGGCAAATCTTAAGTTACCAAAAGACACACAGACAGGAATATCCATTCTATTCAGCACAGCTTAATTTCTCAGCCATTTAAAGAAATCATAATCTAACGCATATCTAGCTAGATTACTTGCTAAATTCTAAGACTCCATTCCTGTTCTGTCCCCAGCAAAAGCATCACACAGACAGACCCTTTGGTTTTCCCTCCCCCCAGGTTTTGAAAGTATCTTGTCTCCTCAGTGGTCATTTTGGTCAGGTGCCAGCGAGGTTATCCTAGCTTCTTAATCCTTTACAGGTGTGTTAGCCGATGGCCAAGGATGTTTGGTGAGGTGCCAGCTATGCCCGTTTTATACCATCGGTGACTTTAACCGCTAGGACGCACTGTCCCTTCGCGGCGGGCAGCCCGGGCTAGGCTGACGGATGCCCCAAGGTCCTAAACACCCGTGACTTTAACTGGTAGAGCTCAGAGCTCCTTCGCAGTGGGCAGTCAGGATTGACTGACAGGCGCCCCAAGAGTTTGCCCCATGGAGGCGGCACAACTCAACGCTAGGCTCTTAGTACTCTCACCTAATGGCCAGGCTTTATAGCCAAAACGGCTGAGGTTCTTTAATTGTGTTGGCTGCTTTACAGTAAACCAGAGAAACAAGTCAGGCTTATGCACAAATGGTTACCAAAATTTATTAAAACTATATTCTAATCATGTGGTTACAAAATTGCTAGTGCCTACTTATTTAAATGTAGAGATGTTACACACACAAACAAGTTACAAAACTGAAGCCACAATCCCAAAGAAAGAAAACAAAGTATAGAGCTCTATTTCAAAATATGTGTACACTAAAGATAGGAGATCAGGTGTGGGTGCTTCTTACCCTCCTTGCATCTCTCGATTCCAGCGGTGCCAAGCCAGGATCAGTCACTCAATTCCGCGGAAAGACGAATAAGGGACAAGGCTTAGGGACCCTCTTAGCTGCAGAAGCCTTGGGAGGCTGTCACTTATCTGACCAGCAGATAGATAGTGAAAAGCACTCAAAAATCATAGTGCTGTAGGTCCCATACTTATACCTCTGTACTCCTTTATTCTCTTTCTCCTTTCTTATGCCAAATTGGGGCTGGTCTGTCTGGGTGACGCCAGCTCTCGCAAGAGTAGTTTACACTTGCAAGGGAGAGAAACAATAAGTTTCGACTACTGGACATTCCTTTTATTAGGGTAAATATTTTCCCACCTAGGATGTTGGGGTGTGTGCATCACGCTATTTAGTAGGGGCTAAGAGCCATGTCTGTCACAGCTTCTCTGTCTGCTGTGAGCCTAATCGTTGTATATGTTCCCAGAGGCACATTGTAGCAGCATACCTGTGCTTCTCACAGCTTCAAAGGCTGTGCTGGAATTGATGTTAAGTGCCCTGTTGTTTTGCCTCCCTTGTGTTCCCAGCAATGCTGGTCTGAGAGGGGGGGCTGGCTGTCTGGCTACAAGGTGAGAGGATTTTTCCTCTGGTCAGGTGGCATTTTAAAGGGGTTTACCCTTCCCTTTATATTTATGACAGGGTCACACCGGACTTTTTTGGTAAACTGGGTGTCACGGAGTCCCCAGGCAATTCTCTGGAACTGCTCCCTACGAAGCCAGGCAGGACTCTGGGGAAGTCTCCTTTCTATGAGCAGACTGTCTGCAGGACACACAGCTCACACAACTTCCACCTTCCTGGGTCTGACCTCAGAGCATTCAGCATCCTCTGCCCCTCCGTGCGCTTCCCACAGCAAGTCCACCCAGGCGGGGTCCTGGGGAAACCAGGGTGCCCTGCACCCCAACTTCACAGTCAGATGTGACTCTCAGCCAGCCAGTAAAACAGAGGGTTTATTAGATGACAGGAACATGGTCTAAAACAGAGCTTGTAGGTGCAGAGAACAGGACCCCTCAGCCAGGTCCATTTTGGTGGACAGTGAGCCAGACAACCACATCTGCACTTCACTCCATGTCCCCAGCCAGCCCGCAACTGACTCCCCCTCCAGCCCCTCCTCCTCTGGGCTTTGTCCCTTTCCGGGGCCAGGAGGTCACCTGATTCCTTTGTTCTCCAACTCGTTAGCTCTCACCTTGCAGGGGGGAAGGGCCCAGGCCATCAGTTGCCAGGAAACAGGGTGTTAGCCATTCTCTGTGTCCAGACCCCGGCACACACCTGCCCTCTAGGGCTCTGCAACGATCACACACCCTTATCCCACCACCTAGATACTTAAGAACTGCATGGGGAAACTGAGGCACCCTCACAATATTCAGAGGAAACATTAAGAACAGTCCCGCTTCGTCACACTGGGCATTTGTTCATTTGCTCTTGCCAGCTGATGAGTTGGCAAGAGCAAACGGGATAAATGCTTGTTTTTGTCAAAAAAGGATGGCTGGGACAGAGCTTAAAAAGGGAACTGTCCCGGCCAGACGGGGACGTATGGTCACCCTATCTCCAGGCAAATGGGTCCTGAGGGAGTCTGGCCAGGGCGGGGGCAGACCCTGCCCTGGCTAATAGCGCCACTCCCAAGAGGCCAGAGTGATTCCCCACCCTGGCACTGGACCGGCCCTGGCCGCACTGCCAGCTCAGCCTGGCAGATGCCGTCACCTTCTAGCAGGGCTGGTGAGTGTGGCCAGGGGGCAGGGTGTGAGGGAGTGGGTCTCTAGAGGTGTGTGAGGGGCTGCTGGCTAGTGGGGAGTCTGTTGGGGGGTCAGTGGGGGAGGTCTATGTGTTGGGATGCTGGGCAGTGGGGGGTCTGAGTGGGGTGCTGTGTAGTTGTGGTGGTGGGCTGTGGGGAAGTGCATTGGGCAGTAGTGGTGTGGCTGTGTGTGAGAGGGTGCTGGGCAGGAGTGGTGGTGTGCAGGCTGCTGTGCATTTGCGGTAGAGGGTCTGTGTGGGGGGCTGCTGGGCATAGCAGTTCCAGGGGACGCTGGGCATAGGGAGTCAGGAGCTGTGTGGCACGGCCTGGCCCCATCCCTGAGGGGAAGGGGCACACTGGCAGCACAGGGCTGGGCGGGCCAGTGTGCATCTGGCAACTGCCAGTTTGTATACAGTGCCCTTGTACTGGGCTGGCTGGAGCGGGGCCGGCCCCACCATGCTATGCCCCATTACCCCTGGCTCGCTCCTTGCTTTGGGGACTGACCTCCGCACACCATGCTCCTTCGCCCCCATGGGGGCCCACAAATATGTTTGGCGCCGGGCCCACAAAAGGTTAATTTGGCCCTGACCATAACTTCATAGCCTTGGCTCTGCTCCAGCTAGTTTGCACTGCACTGATGGCACAAAGTAGCCAGAAAACTCGTGAATCAGGCAGTTCCTTATTCCCCACCCATGAGACAATTTACAGGTGATGCAAAGCTGCTATAATGCTTCTTGTGCCAGTCCTCCTCGCCAGTGCATGACTAGCATTCTTACAGTCAAGTGATCACTGGCACACAGAAGCCCAGACTTGTGGGGCAAAAGCCACCTTTTGCTTCCTACTGCACATTCTGAGCTACAAAGCTCAGCTCAAACACAGCCCAGGAGCTGAGTTTAGGTTTCAGTGAGAAGTAACCATCCCAGAGCTTTAATCTTGTGAAGTTATATCACTTTTAACTACTAGATAGAGATTTAAAAAAAGCCTTTAAAACTTTTTTCTCCCCATCTTCAAATAACTCAAACTGGGTAGATATATTTTTGCTGAAAGTTAAGAATCTGTGTATTTCCCTATAGACAGATTCTGAATGACATTGTCCTTGCTTGATGTAAGTACTTTTCAGTAGGTATGGACATGTGAAAACAGAGGTTTACTTGGAACTTTCAAAGGCCTATCTCCAAAGGGATGTAAGCGTTGCAATGCTCAGTGTCACTGCACCTAACTTTTAGGCACGTAGAAAGGAACAAAACTGTAACCCACAAAGCCTGAGTTAAGTGCCTAGGTTCTTTGTACAGTGAAGGGGGAAAGACAGGCATGCTACAATGCAACAAAAGCCAGCATGGTTAGGTGGGGAGCTGCCTAAGCTAACCACTGGGACTGCCAATGAGAGGACAGTGTGCTGAGCTCTACCCCTCTCCTGAAGCAGGGCACCTAATTCAGGGATGTAGGGAAGTGCCTATCTCTGCTAAAAGAAAAGGAGTACTTGTGGCACCTTAGAGACTAACCAATTTATTTGAGCATGAGCTTTCGTGAGCTACAGCTCACTTCATCGGATGCATACTGTGGAAAATACAGAAGATGTTTTTATACACACAGACCATGAAAAAATGGGTGTTTATCACTACAAAAGGTTTTCTCTCCCCCCACCCCACTCTCCTGCTGGTAATAGCTTATCTAAAGTGATCACTCTCCTTACAATGTGTATGATAATCAAGGTGGGCCATTTCCAGCACAAATCCAGGTTTTCTCCCCCCCCACCCCACTCTCCTGTTGGTAATAGCTTATCTAAAGCTATTGATAACACGATCCTGGCCACTATGGATGGCCTCTACACCAACATTCCACACAAAGATGGACTACAAGCCGTCAAGAACACTATCCCCGATAATGTCACGGCTCACCTGGTGGCTGAACTTTGTGACTTTGTCCTTACCCATAACTATTTTACATTTGGGGACAATGTATACCTTCAAATCAGCGGCACTGCTATGGGTACCCGCATAGCCCCACAGTATGCCAACATTTTTATGGCTGACTTAGAACAACGCTTCCTCAGCTCTTGTCCCCTAACACCCCTACTCTACTTGCGCTATATTGATGCCATCTTCATCATCTGGACCCATGGAAAAGAAGCCCTTGAGGAATTTCACCATGATTTCAACAATTTCCATCCCACTATCAACCTCAGCCTGGTCCAGTCCACACAAGAGATCCACTTCCTGGACACTACAGTGCTAATAAACGATGGTCACATAAACACCACCCTATACCGGAAACCTACTGACCGTTATTCCTACTTACATGCCTCCAGCTTTCATCCAGGACACACCACACGATCCATCGTCTACAGCCAAGCTCTGCGATACAACCGCATTTGCTCCAACCCCTCAAACAGAGACAAACACCTACAAGATCTCTATCAAGCATTCTTACAACTACAGTACCCACCTGCAGAAGTGAAGAAACAGATTGATAGAGCCAGAAGAGTTCCCAGAAGTCACCTATTACAGGACAGGCCTAACGAAGAAAATAACAGAACACCACTAGCCATCACCTTCAGCCCCCAACTAAAACCCCTCCAATGCATTATCAAGGATCTACAACCTATCCTGAAGGACGACCCAACACTCTCACAAATCTTGGGAGACAGGACAGTCCTTGCCTACAGACAGCCCCTCAACCTGAAGCGAATATTCACCAGCAACCACATACCACACAACAAAACCACTAACCCAGGAACCTATCCTTGCAACAAAGCCCGTTGCCAACTGTGCCCACATATCTATTCAGGGGACACCATCACAGGGCCTAATAACATCAGCCACACTATCAGAGGCTCGTTCACCTGCACATCTACCTATGTGATATATGCCATCATGTGCCAGCAATGCCCCTCTGCCAGGTACATTGGTCAAACTGGACAGTCTCTACGTAAAAGAATAAATGGACACAAATCAGATGTCAAGAATTATAACATTCATAAACCAGTCGGAGAACACTTCAATCTCTCTGGTCACTCGATTTCTCATCTCAAAGTGACTATCCTTCAACAAAAAAACTTCGAAAACAGACTCCAACGAGAGACTGCTGAATTGGAATTCATTTGCAAATTGGATAGAATTAACTTAGGCTTGAATAGAGACTGGGAATGGTTGATTCATTATAAAAAGTAACCTATTTCCCCTTGTATATTCCTTCCCCCCCCACCCCCCACTGTTCCTCAGACGTTCTTGTTAAACCCTGGATTTGTGCTGGAAATGGCCCACCTTGATTATCATACACATTGGAAGGAGAGTGATCACTTTAGATAAGCTATTACCAACAGGAGGAAGTGGGGGGGGGGGGAGAAAACCTGGATTTGTGCTGGAAATGGCCCACCTTGATTATCATACACATTGTAAGGAGAGTGATCACTTTAGATAAGCTATTACCAGCAGAAGAGTGGGGTGGGGGAGAAAAAACCTTTTGTAGTGATAAACACCCATTTTTTCATGGTCTGTGTGTATAAAAACATCTTCTGTATTTTCCACAGTATGCATCCAATGAAGTGAGCTGTAGCTCACGAAAGCTTATGCCCCCAAAAGTTGGTTAGTCTCTAAGGTGCCACAAGTACTCCTTTTCTTTTTGCGAATACAGACTAACACGGCTGTTACTCTGAAACCTATCTCCGCTAAGTGATCCATGAATGGGAGCCTATCTCCTGAGTCAGCAGCTTAGGCATCTAAACTCCTTTTTTCAGGATTTAGGCAACTGCCTTGCTCCATAAAAAATTGTCTGAAACACACCAAAAAAAAAAAATCTACACAAAGTGGAAACTAGGTCAAATTACAAACGATGAACAATCAACAAGCATGTAGGAAAAAAATTAGGAAGGTCAAGGCACAAAACGAGATTATTCTACAAATACGTTAGAAGCAAGAGGAAGACCACGGGCAGGGTAGGCCCATTACTCAATGAGAGGAGGAAAGCAACAGAAAATGTGGAAATGGGAAAAGTGCTAGATGACTTTTTTGTTTCAGTTTTTACCAAAAGGGTTCATAGCAATTGGACATCTAACGTAGTGAATGCAGTGAAAATGAGGTAGGATCAGAGGCTAAAATAGGGAAAGA
This sequence comes from Eretmochelys imbricata, assembly GCF_965152235.1. NCBI lineage: Eukaryota > Metazoa > Chordata > Testudines > Cheloniidae > Eretmochelys > Eretmochelys imbricata. The sequence continues at coordinate 16,290,572 of NC_135572.1, forward strand.
ACAAGTTAAAAATTACTTAGACAAGTTAGATGTCTTCAAGTTACCAGGGCCTGATAAAATACATCCTAGAATACTCAAGGAGCTGACTGAGGAGGTATCTGAGCCATTATCAATTATCTTCAAAGAGTCACGGAAAATGGGAGAGATTCCAGAGGACTGGTACTATATTTGCCCTCTTCCAATCAATGAAAAGGGGAATAAGGACAACCTGGAAAATTACAGACCAATCATCTTAACTTCAGTAGCTGGAAAGATAGTGGAACAAATAATTAAGCAATCAGTTTGCAAACACAAGATAATAAGGTGATAAATAACAGTGAGCATGGATATGTCAAGAACAAGTTGTGTCAAACCAACCTAATAGCTTTATTTGACAGGGTGACAAGCCTTGAGCATGGGGGTGGTGGTGATGGGTCCCACTGGGGTGCCACCAGGAACTGAGGTACAACTGAGCCCTTTTTCACCAGTCTGGGTTCCCTCTTGCACTGTGACAAGCTGCAGAGCCCTCCAAGCTTCCACTCATACCGACATCCACAGGCAGGAATCATACCCAGCTGTGTTTATGAATGCTCTAGTCAGCCACTCATGAGCCCACAATAGAGAGGCTACAGTCAAAATACCCCCAGCTCAGGACCCCAGAGCTGGGAATCAGAGGTATCTCTTGAGCTGGGTTCAATAAGCAAGAGTCAGAGTCAGGATAGTATCAGCCTGGATTTAGGAGGCAAAAGTCAGGTTGGGATCAGAGATGGCGAGGTGCTACCACAGGCCTGAAATCTGTGTGGTTGTCCAAACGAGTTCCTGGGGCAACTCTCCAAGATTAAATAGGGTGCTTGGCCAATCAGAGGGCTGCAAGGCACTGTCACTCTGGTTTTCTTGGGTGATACTTCCTGTGCTGCCTACTCTCCACAGAGCTTCCTGGGGGGAGTTCTGTATTGTCTTCTGGTGGCACTATGGGACCATTAGCTGTCCCAGGCTCTACAGACCTGGGTTCTAGTCCCTGGATCTTTACAGTATGCAGTCTTGGTTGCCCCATTTTAAAAAAAGGTAGATTAAAATCAGCAAAGGTACAGAGAAAGGCAACAAAAATGATTGGGAGGATGGAATAGCTTCCATATGAGGCGAGATTAAAAAAATGGACTGTGCTGCTTAAAAAGGTGACAATTTATGGGGGACATAATAGAGATTTATAAAATCATGAATGATATAGAAAAAATGAATAGGGATGTGTTATTTACCCTTTCACAAAACACAAGGACTAGGGTCACCCGATGAAATTAATAGGCAGCAGGTTTAAAACAATCATAAGGAAGTGCTTCTTCAAACAACGCACAGTCAACCTGTGGAACTTGTTGCTTGGGGACACTGTGAAGGCCTAAAGTATAGATAAAAGATTGAGATAAATTCATGGAGGATAGGTCCATCAATGGCTATTAGTCAAGGTGGTCAGGGACACAACCTATGCTCTTGGTGTTCCGAAACCTTCAACTGCCAGAAACTGGGACTGGATTACAGGATTGATCAGTCAAAATTTCCCTGTTCTGTTTGTTCCTCCGAAGCATCTAGCACTAGCTTGTTGGAAGACAGGCTACTGGGTTAGATGGACTATTGGTCTGATCCAGTATGGTCATTTTTATCCCAGGTGAATGCGCTAATCTCTGGTCTCAAAGTTATAAAGTGGGCACTAACATCTTCCTCCTCCTCCTCCAGCTGGATTTTGAATGGAACCTGATCCAGTAGTGGGCTCTGAGCTTGCCTACCTGATTGAGCACTGCACATGAGATAGGTATTCACTGCCTATCTTCCCTTGGTTCATGGATCTTTCTGGGCTCAGGTGGGAGACTGGCATCCCGTCACCTAGAGTGACACTGCAGAGCAAATGCCCAGAGGCAGAAACTCTTACCCTGAAAACTTAGACGCTGAGTGAGTTTTGGCACCTACAGCGTTCAGCAGGAGTTGTGGAGATCGCAGTGGAGGCTAAAACTAGGATCTTAGGCATCTAAATCCAAGACCTGGCACCTAAGTCTGGGATTTAGGCATCAAATATCTTTGTGGATAAGAACTAAAGTAACTAACAATAGCATTTACTTTTAAGGCTATGCCACTTTTGGCAGCTCAGAGGGTATGTCACAGTGAAAAAAGCAAGCTGTGTCCACAGTGCATGGACTGTTACTGTGTGTAGCTGCAGGTGTCAGTGAAAGGCTCTGGGAGGGGGAAACTCTGAGCCTTTCCCCATTGCCTCAGTCCTTATCTGTGGCAGGGAGGACTGCAGCGGAGCCTTTCCCAGCTGCCAGAGTGCTGGAGCGTCCTGCTGTCTCCCAGCTGATGGAACCTTTTGCTGCAGCAGGGAAAGGCTCCATCACCTGGGAGACACCAGGACACTCCACAGTTAATAGCGCGCTAGACAGGAAGGCATGGCTTGGGTGAGTAGAAAGCTGAGTAGGGTATGTGCTTGCGTACATACCCACACCCATCAGGCATGTCTGTAGTAAGCCATGCCTCACTATGTAGACTGCTACTTAAACCCGTGCCGGGGTGCTACCCAAGTACATACCCCACCGAAAGACGTGCAGTGTAGACGTAGGCTGAGGCTCTGGTCCTGCAATTATTCAAGTCAAGGCAAAGCTCCCACTGATTTTAGTGGTGCAGGAACAGACCTTAAGTGAAAACGAAGGTTCTGATTATGCCAACGCTTTTTTGCACAAGCTTAACTTTAGGTAGGTATGAGGAGTCCCATTGAAATCAAACAAACTATTCATGTGCATAAAGTTAAACATATGCATATTTTCAGGATTGGGATGCTCATCAAGATGTAGTTATTTTTAATGCGTCTATTTCTATTCAATGGAAAGGTAGATCAATTTTTAAAGTCCTGCTTGTTTTCGAAACCTGTCAAGATGATCAGAAACATTTCTTTTCACCACAACTTGAAAAAAATATGAAAATATCTTTTGTAACAGGCTTGGGCCAAATTCTACTCCTATTTATTAGTATGATGGCTTTCAGATGTGAATTTCTTGAAAAGAGGGAGAGTGCAGAATGTACATAGCCCATTAAAGATATTTGTTTCTAGTAATGAGGCTTTTATAGAGTATGTATGCTGTATAAAAAACAAGGAAAAAAACTTTATAAACCCTCTAAGTACCTTTAGTATGATTGTTCTTCTATTTTAACAATTAACAGTATAAGACTTACTCAAAATATAATGTTGTTCAAAAAGGCTTTTACAGATGTGTCCACATTCCATTTATGTTTAGTAGGGACTGTTTCGGTCTTGTCACCGTACATATGACACTCTCTCTTTATCCTTTTAAAAAACCTTTTATTAATGAAATTGTGTGTGCTTAGTTCTTAATTATGTTATCATTCTTGAGTTTTCTAACATGTCTAAGGTCAGCATTATTTCACTTTCAGGATCTCTCTACGACTTACTAATGGTTGCAAGATAATACTTTAAATGCACTTTATGGGAAATGATCTGGCTGTCCTTCATATCTTTGAATGAAATCTAGCCTGGTTGTTGTTTTTTAAATTATACTGTTTAAGTACAATAAATTATGCAGGTTTCCTGCTATTAAAATGCAAAGCGTATTTGCAAGAGAAAATCGGAAATCATAAGAAAGCTTTTAGTAGCTTTATTGCTAATCATTATTTATCTCCCGACACAAAAAAGGGAGAAATTCTCTTCAGTGTGCAAGGAGAAAAAGGAGAGCAAGTTAAACTGCAAAGGAGTGCACCTCCAGAATTGTATCCCTTTTAAGATGTGCTCAAATATGTGGTGGCAGACAAAAATCAACAAACCCTGACATCTGTTGGTTGACCATGATTCTGGTGACACCATGAAAGCAAAAGGATATGGCATATATAAATATGGGAGAGGAGAGTTAAACTTCCAGACTAGTTGCATAGATAGAATCATAGAAATGTAGAGCTGGAAGGGACCTCAAGAAGTCATCAAGTCTTGCCCTCTGCGCTGAGGTAGGACCAAGTAAACCTAGAACATCCCTGACAGGTGTTTATCCAACCTGTTCTTAAAAACCTGCAGTGATGGGGATTCTCCAATCTCCCTTGGAAGACTATTCCAGAGTTAACTACCTTTATAGTTGGAAAGTTTTTCCTAATATCTAATCTAGTTCTTCCATGCTGCAGATTAAACCCATTACTTCTTGTTTTACCTTCCATGGACGTAGAGAACAATTGATCACCATCCTCTTTATACTGGCGTTTAACATATTTGAAGACTTAACAGGTCCTCCCTTCAGTCTCCTTTTCTTGCGATTAAACAGTCCCAGTTTTTTATAGTCTTTCCTCATAGGTCAGGTTTTCTAAATGCTTTGTCATTTTTTGTTGCTGACATCTGGACTCTCTTCAGTTTGTCCACACCTTTCCTAACGTATGGTGGCCAGAATTGGACACTGCACCAGTGGAGGCCTCACTAGTCCTGAGTAGAGCGGGAGAATTTCTTCCTGTGTCTTACATACAACACTCCTATTAATATACCCCATGACTTTATCCCTTTTTGCCGCTGCATTACATTCTTGGACATCATCTTACAACATCAGCAGGAAGACAGCAGCTGCAGCTTCAGACAGAACATATTTAAGTATCTTTTCTTTTTTATAAAACAATTTTTGGGCAGAAAGTGCCAAATACATTTTTTTTACACAAATGCATTATGGAAAATCCTTGCTGTCACTGAATGAACCACAAAAGGTTGTCTTCCACCATATCCATAGGATGTTTGGGCCTGATCTTGCCAAATTGTCTCACTGACATCACAAATGAGGATTGGCAGCATCTGGCCCAAAGTTTGCCAGGGCAGGGTAGTGTTGGCAAAGGGAAGTGCAATTTATACCCACCTGCACTAACTTTGCTGAATCTAACTGAATTTGTGCAACGTTTAAAGCCAAATTCTTCTTTCAGATAATGTGTACAGGTGGCTCTACTTGCGTGCACTTTGGCTCTTTTCTAATACAATTTTTATTTTTAAAATAAGTGCAGTAACTCTGACCTTGGCATTTGCACCTGCTGCAGCTATGGTACAGCAGCCTCGAATGCTGTTTTGGGGAAAGAAATAGCCCATGAGAGGAGCTCAGAATCTGCACCAAGGGGGTAGTTGAAAGCTGGTTAGAGAAGAAGGTGAAAAGAGACTCTGCTGGGGTGAAAAGGAGCTTGACCAGAAGAAGTTGCATTAATAGACGCTGGACCATGAAGGGCCATGTGTAAGGAGTCTGGTTGCAAGGGACACAGAGCCTATGACCAGTGAGGTTAACCACTGGGATGCTGACAGAGGGAAATACAATGGGTATGGCTCTCCAGGTGAGGGGCTGTAGTTCACAGGTGGACCTATTTGATAAACATGTGGTCATCGCAGGGTAAAAGCAAAGGAGCATCACAAACCAGATAAAAGTGGAAGCAGGACAGCAGGGGTGAAGCTGGACTTTGTAGCCAGGGAGAGAAGGAGTTGATTCCCCTAGGGTGACACAGAATGTTTGAGAAAAAACTTTTTATAATGCTGGTAATTTATAGTTTATTTTCCTAAGCAAGAACATTATATTATTCTATTATGTATATATTATTGTTCCTGCCTAAATTCTGGGTTTTTCCTTTATAAAGTTTAAAATTATCTCCATTGTATTGGTTTGCCTCTGCCTCCCCCCACAGTAGGCATAGCCCCTAGCTGAGGCCTGAGTCACTCCATATCCAGGATGAGGGTCTGAAAACAACATTCCTGGCTTTTGGGACCACATGGTCACTGTACTCACAGTTGATAGGCACAGGGAGCCCATAGAATGGAGCACAACTGGATCTGGTTTTTTTGGGGGGGGGGGGAGGGAAGGAAATTGTTTTATTTTTTTCATAGGAGAGAGGTATGTGGAGACTTTTTGCCCATAACACTTACACGACTGAGGGTGATTCAACATTCACAGCACCCACATTCTATCATAAATAATGTAAATTTGTGAGACCTACCCAGAATTTCCCATGAACCTAAAACCTATTACCATGGAGATAAAGGAAAAACCATATGACCAAAGCAGTATGGCGAGCCCCAAATGTTCAGAAACCACACATCAGGCCCACCCAAAATCATGAGATTGACTTAAAAAACCTTCGCAAAAAGGAGTACTTGTGGCACCTTAGAGACTAACCATTTTATTTGAGCATAAGCTTTCGTGAGCTACAGCTCACTTCATCGGATGCATACTGTGGAAAGTTTAGAAGATCTTATTATATACACACAAAGCATGAAAAAATACCTCCTCCCACCCCACTCTCCTGCTGGTAATAGCTTATCTAAAGTGATCACTCTCCTTACAATGTGTATGATAATCAAGGTGGGCCATTTCCAGCACAAATCCAGGGTTTCACAAGAACGTCTGCGAGGGGGGGGAGGGTTAGGAAAAAACAAGGGGAAATAGGCTACCTTGCATAATGACTAAGCCACTCCCAGTCTCTATTCAAGCCTACGTTAATTGTATCCAATTTGCAAATGAATTCCAATTCAGCAGTTTCTCGCTGGAGTCTGGATTTGAAGTTTTTTTGTTGTAAAATAGCGACTTTCATGTCTGTAATCGCGTGACCAGAGAGATTGAAGTGTTCTCCGACTGGTTTATGAATGTTATAATTCTTGACATCCGATTTGTGTCCATTTACTCTTTTACGTAGAGACTGTCCAGTTTGACCAATGTACATGGCAGAGGGGCATTGCTGGCACATGATGGCATATATCACATTGGTGGATGTGCAGGTGAACGAGCCTCTGATAGTGTGGCTGATGTGATTAGGCCCTGTGATGGTGTCCCCTGAATAGATATGTGGGCACAGTTGGCAACGGGCTTTGTTGCAAGGATAGATTCCTGGGTTAGTGGTTCTGTTGTGTGGTATGTGGTTGCTGGTGAGTATTTGCTTCAGATTGGGGGGCTGTCTGTAGGCAAGGACTGTCCTGTCTCCCAAGATTTGTGAGAGTGTTGGGTCATCCTTCAGGATAGGTTGTAGATCCTTAATAATGCATTGGAGGGGTTTTAGTTGGGGGCTGAAGGTGACGGCTAGTGGCGTTCTGTTATTTTCTTTGTTAGGCCTGTCCTGTAGTAGGTGACTTCTGGGAACTCTTCTGGCTTTATCAATCTGTTTCTTCACTTCCGCAGGTGGGTATTGTAGTTGTAAGAATGCTTGATAGAGATCTTGTAGGTGTCTGTCTCTGTCTGAGGCGTTGGAGCAAATGCGGTTGTATCGCAGAGCTTGGCTGTAGACGATGGATCGTGTGGTGTGGTCAGGGTGAAAGCTGGAGGCATGTAAGTAGGAATAGCGGTCAGTAGGTTTCCGGTATAGGGTGGTGTTTATGTGACCATCGTTTATTAGCACTGTAGTGTCCAGGAAGTGTATCTCTTGTGTGGACTGGACCAGGCTGAGGTTGATGGTGGGATGGAAATTGTTGAAATCATGGTGGAATTCCTCAAGGGCTTCTTTTCCATGGGTCCAGATGATGAAGATGGCATCAATATAGCGCAAGTAGAGTAGGGGCGTTAGGGGATGAGAGCTGAGGAAGCGTTGTTCTAAATCAGCCATAAAAATGTTGGCATACTGTGGGGCCATGCGGGTACCCATAGCAGTGCCGCTGATTTGAAGGTATACATTGTCCCCAAATGTAAAATAGTTATGGGTAAGGACAAAGTCACAAAGTTCAGCCATCAGGTTAGCCGTGACATTATCGGGGATAGTGTTCTTGACGGCTTGTAGTCCATCTTCGTGTGGAATGTTGGTGTAGAGGGCTTCTACATCCATAGTGGCCAGGATGGTGTTACCAGGAAGATCACCGATGGATTGTAGTTTCCTCAGGAAGACAGTGGTGTCTCAAAGGTAGCTGGGAGTGCTGGTAGCGTAGGGCCTGAGGAGGGAGTCTACATAGCCAGACAATCCTGCTGTCAGGGTGCCAATGCCTGAGATGATGTGGCGCCCAGGATTTCCAGTGATTTGCCAACCCAGCCTGGCCGGTTTTCCTCTAAGAAGGGGAGGAATGATGATCTTCCCTTGGAGAGACAGGCTGCATGGTCAGAGGCAGGGCTCTGCTCCCCCGCCTCTGAAATGCAGCCAGGTCTGGGGAGGAGCATTGCCACTTCCCAACGGGAAGTGGAGAGGACTCTCCGGAGGGCAGAATCTTGGGTAGTAGATAGAATATCCCAGGTCGGGGTTCCAAGGGTGTGTCTGTGCAGATTTGATCTTGTGCTTTTTCAGGGAGTTTATTGAGCAAATGCTGTAGTTGCTTTTGGTAACTCTCAGTGGGATCAGAGGGTAATGGCTTGTAGAAAGTGGTGTTGGAGAGCTGCCGAGCAGCCTCTTGTTCATATTCCGACCTATTCATGATGACAACAGCACCTCCTTTGTCAGCCTTTTTGATTATGATGTCAGAGTTGTTTCTGAGGCTGTGGATGGCATTGTGTTCCGCACGGTTGAGGTTATGGGGCAAGTGATGCTGCTTTTCCACAATTTCAGCCCGTGCACGTCGGCGGAAACACTGTATGTAGAAGTCCAGTCTGCTGTCTCAACCTTCAGGAGGAGTCCACCTAGAATCCTTCTTTTTGCAGTGTTGGTAGGGAGGGCTCTGTGGATTAGTATGAGATTTAAAAAAAAATAAATTCAGAGTTCTTTTTATTGGCCTCCAGTTGTGGAGTTTTCGTCTTTAGCCATGAGGACTTTTTTTTTAAAAAAAAAATGAAAGTGGAGGCTCATACTGACTCCAGGAGCTGAGGGTTTAAGGCAAACAAATATCACAAGACTTATGAGAGAAGGAAGACTTGTGGCAAGGCTGCAGGGCCTTTACTCCCTGACAGCCTCTCAGCCCGGGTACCAGAAACGCAGCCCCCCCTCTCTCGGCTATGCAGAGGGCTCTGGCTAGCGCCTGGGTGCGCTTCCCCTCTGGGTGCCAAGTGGAGCCCCAGGACAATGGCGCTGGGTCCAGGGCAAACACGTTGCAACTTGCTTTGCACCTCCCCTCCCTTCTGAGCCGAGCCGCGCAACGCGAGCAGGAAGTCTGCCCCCTCTCGCGCTCCGTCGTGCGTTCCAAGCCGCTGGGCGTGGCGGCAGGCTCCTGCCGGCGCTCCGTTGTCATACACAAAGGGACTACACCTCCCAGGTGGGCGCCGCGCGGCGGCCTCAAGCCACCATCTTGGACGCTGACCCGCCCCTTGTCTCGCGCAACGGCCGCGAGTACGTCGTGACGTCTGAAGCGGGCCGTGGGCAGGACGTCGATGAGGGGCAACTACAATTCCCACACGGCCCCGCGCGGCCGCGCATGCGAGCTGCTGTTTTGCCGCCATCTTGGCTGGACGGAGCTGCCTGCCGCCGCCACTAAACAAACCTGAAGCCACCCGGGCTCTGCCGCTGAGGAGCCTTTAGATGTTCCCGGAACGGCCGGGCAGGTGGGTCCCCTCCCCGCGGGGGCGGGGGCGGGAGGGCGACTGGCCCCTCCGTGGGCTGGTTGGGTGCTGTGTCCACGTCAGTGAAAGGCGCAGGAGTGGGCAGCTCCCGCTTCCCCCCCGCCCGGCAGGCGGAGGGCGACGCGTCCGCCCACCGGGGTGAGCGGGAGGCTTCCGTCCGGCCCCCTGGCTGTGGCTGAGGGAGCTGTGGGGACCCCCCCACACAAACACACACAACACCCCCTGGCTGTGGCTGAGGGAGCTGTGGGGACCCCCCCCACACACACAGACAACACCCCCTCGCTGTGGCTGAGGGATCTGTGGGGACCCCCCCCACACACACACAATACCCCCTGGTTGTGGCTAGGGAGTTGTGGGGACCCCCCACACACACACAACACCCCCTGGCTGTGGCTGAGGGAGCTGTGGGGACCCCCCACACACACACAGACAACACCCCCTCGCTGTGGCTGAGGGATCTGTGGGGACCCCCCCCACACACACACAATACCCCCTGGTTGTGGCTAGGGAGTTGTGGGGACCCCACACACACACACAACACCCCCTGGCTGTGGCTGAGGGAGCTGTGGGGACCCCCCCCCACACACACACACAACACCCCCTGGCTGTGGCTGAGGGAGCTGTGGGCCCCCCCACACACACAGACACACAACACCCCCTGGCTGTGGCTGAGGGAGCTGTGGGGACCCCCCCCACACACACCCCCACACACACACAACACCCCCTGGCTGTGGCTGAGGGAGCTGTGGGGACCCCCCTCCCACACACAACACCCCCTGGCTGTGGCTGAGGGAGCTGTGGGGACCCCCCCCACACACACACACAACACCCCCTGGCTGTGGCTGAGGGAGCTGTGGGGACCCCCCCCCACACACACACACAACACCCCCTGGCTGTGGCTGAGGGAGCTGTGGGGACCCCCCCCACACACACACACAACACCCCCTGGCTGTGGCTGAGGGAGCTGTGGGGACCCCCCCCACACACACACACAACACCCCCTGGCTGTGGCTGAGGGAGCTGTGGGGACCCCCCACACACACACACAACACCCCCTGGCTGTGGCTGAGGGAGCTGTGGGGACCCCCCCCACACACACACACAACACCCCCTGGCTGTGGCTGAGGGAGCTGTGGGGACCCCCCCCACACACACACACAACACCCCCTGGCTGTGGCTGAGGGAGCTGTGGGGACCCCCCACACACACACACACAACACCCCCTGGCTGTGGCTGAGGGAGCTGTGGGGACCCCCCACACACACACACACAACACCCCCTGGCTGTGGCTGAGGGAGCCGTGCACCCCCCCACACACACACACACAACACCCCCTGGCTGTGGCTGAGGGAGCTGTGGGGACCCCCCCACACACACAACACCCCCTGGCTGTAGCTGAGGGAGCTGTGGGGACCCCCCCCACACACACACAACACTCCCTGGCTGTGGCTGAGGGAGCTGTGCACCCCTCCCCCCCCCACACACACAACACCCCTGGCTGTGGCTGAGGGAGCTGGGCATCCCTCTCCCCCCCACGTGTGCACACACACAACACCCCCTGGCTGTGGCTGAGGGAGGAGGGAGCTGTGCCCCCCCCACACACAGCACCTCCCCCCAGCCAACTGAGAGAAGAGGGGGCGATAGTGTATATCTCCCCCCACGCCGTGGGAGCTGTGTGCTCCACCCCTCCCCCACAAAGCCTGCCCCCCTCGGGCTGAGGAAAGCGGGGGCAGCTCTGTCAGCTGGGGGTTGAAGGAGCTGTTCCTGTCCCTTTCCCACAGTTTATGGAGGCTAGAGGAAGCATTTCACTTCCTCCATCTTGGGGGGTTGTATTGGGGGTCACTAAGCTCCTGCCCACCCATTGACCATCACCTCTTGTTGTTTGTGTATGGGATCATTTGTTTTCACTGAGACCAGGACAATTACAGGGTAGTGATAATGGGTACAATGAATTTGGGAGTAGGGGTAGGTGCATCCTGGGTCTGCTGTCACAGTTTCCTGTGTGTGCTCTGCCAGATCATCTCGTGCAAAGTGTATGATGCGATCGATGCTTTGTTTTTGTTCACGTTGCTAAACACAGAACCGTAATCACTGCTCTGTGGCGCTTCAGTCTAACGGCCCAAGTGCAGTACAAGTATTGGCATGGTCTTGCACAAGTCTGTTAACCTGTCTGCCTCTGGCGAGTAATTTTTTTAGTGGGTGGATAAAATCATTTTAATGAGTGGTTTTCATCGTTGTCAGGATGTGGTTGGACAAGTTAGATACTGTGCCTGTAGTGTGCCTGAACAAGTACATTTTCATGATGTTTTTGCCAGTGTGCAACATAACAGACAAATGCCAAATATATTCCCATGGATGGTAGAGTCACTGTAGCTGGAAGACTTCCTATAATAGATGCTCTGTGCGTAAGGAGAGGGAGGGGACTTTTACATCAATTCAGAGATAGTTCCAGATATAAGAGAGAGCATGGCATGAAAGAAGGTCTGAGAAAGATATAGGCATCTGTCGGGAGAGAGGCTAGGATGACCCTCAGGTGTATCTACACTAAAGAGACTATACTAACATGGTTACTCTGGTAGAGCCATACTGGCATAGCCCCACAATGTAGATGCAACCTACACTGACAGAAGAGGTTTTTCTGTCAGTATAAGAACATCACTTCTCTGAACATTAGCTCCCTCCGTGGAAGCACTCTTCCATCGATATAGCTTTGTCTGCCTGGGGGTTATGTTGGCATAGCTACAGTGCTCAGTGGTGTGGTTTATTCACACCTCTGACTGACATAGCTATCCAGTATAATTTTCAAGTGTAGACCTAGCCTGAGGAAATGGCTATAGGAAGTCAATGTCTGGAGTGAAGTTGCAGAATTCTTTTATAGTGAAATGGCAAGCCTTTTGCAGGGGTTCAGGCATTGGAATACGTGGATGGAAAGGAAGATGACCTTGGTGAAGTTCTGAGCAGGCTGGAGGAGGGGAGAGATTGCACTAATCAAATTCTAAGATGTAGAGCATGGACTTTTACTTACAGTATTTGTATTCTTTTTCAGGGAGGTTGAGCTCTGTGGGAGCACAAACACAGGGAAAGAATGCCTGTTGTGTGGCCAACCCTTCTGGATCTCAGCAGGGATGAATGCAAGAGGATTCTTCGCAAACTGGGTACAATTTGTGGCTCTCTGCTTCCTCCATCCGCCTGGCTGCTGGGACTTTGTGTATCTATCTCTGTTTAAAGAATTGCCAGCCCACTGTCTTCATTAAACACTTTCATATGTTTGCAATCAACATATAAGATACAGAAAGTGATCAGTAGGTGTCAGTGTTTGTTTTCACAGCTCTTGCTTTGATAGTATTTGGTAGGGGTGAATGCTCTTTATGGATTCAATGAATAGAGCTGGTTTTAAACCTAATTTCATAGAATCATTTTGGTTGGATGGTACCTACACTGCAAATTATGATGTTTTCATGCACATTAATGTGTAATAGGAGACATTTCTGTCAAAAGTGAGTAACTCCTCAGTTTGCTATGTCTGATTAATTTCCTACCTCCTTTTTTGGTTTTATATAGAGAAAACATATGAAGGTCAAAATGAATCTTGCAATGCTACCCATGTTTAGTTGTCACAGTAGTTAGAGTTACATCAGTAAAACTACTGTAATGCAGATTCTTAATGAAAGAAAATGTCCCGCAATACAATATTTCCAGTCTTCAATTACAGAAGGACAGGAACTGGCTGGGAGAGGTGAAAACAATCTCAATTAGTTTAATGGTCATAACAATAGGAGCCTCTTGAATTGCTGTAGCCATGCGTTGAATTCTGGATGCTTTGCCCAAATGAAAAGGGCTATCTGTAAGAAAGTTTCTGGGTATTATATCCGTAATAACATGCATATGTAGTAAGGCAATTATACTTAATAGTTTTTAATAGCATTTTAATATTGGAAGAAGAAAAATCGTAGTTTTCTTTTTAGACTTTCATTTAGGCAACATAGTCTAGTGGTTGAACACAGTAGAGGGAGTTGAGATTTGATATTTGAGACTTTTCTTCTGACTTCCTACGTAACCTTGGGCAAATCACTTAACCTCTCTGGGCTTTATTAAATCTATCTATAAAAAAAGTGAAGTACTGTACTACGTATCTTGCATCAGAGGCATGAAGATTAATGTTGTAAAGTTCTTTGAGGTCTTCAGATTATGCTATAAAACTATTATTATTAGAGAGAGAAAAGGGTGAAACTATTTTCTCTCTTCTTGCTCGGTTATCGTGGGGAGGGGGTTTTGTTTTTAAGAGACAGCACATTGAGTATAGAATCTGAACCATTATTTTTATTATTTAAAAATGTATTACTTGTATTGTGGTAGCACCTAGAGGCCCTAAATGAGATTGCAGGTGTACAAACAGAGACAGAGGCTTATGCTATCTGAAAGAACTTTGTCTAAATAGACAAGATAGACAAGGGAGAGGAAATGGAAGCACAGAGAGGTGAAGAGACTTGCCCTGTCTCAAGGTCACAAAGCAGGTCAGTGGTAGAGCAATGCATATATCCCATGTTTCCTAACTTCCAGTCCAGTGCTGTATCCATTAGACCACTCTACAAGGCTCAGATACTCCATAGTAAATTAAACGCCATAGCAGATTTTAGAAAAATGTGTCAATACTTAAATCATATCTTAGTGTGATATCTAGCACTGCCCTGGGACCTTTGCAGTACATAGCTGAGGAAGCATGAAATATGGGATGATGTGGCAGCGTTAAATTTGAATTTGCTTGTTTTCATTTGTTTGTTAAACCTAATTTTATACCTCATTTCGGCCATTTCGGCCATTTAACTGGATTTCCCTTGACTGAACAGAGACTGCACCAGTTACAATTTGTCTGTATTACTTAGGGATAGGAGTGAGGAAGGTGGTGCCATAAGAATGGCCATACTGGGTCAGACCAAAGGTCCATCCAGCCCAGTATCTTGTCTTCCAACAGTGGCCATGATATTTTCTGTCTTATTATCTATCCCTTTCTTAATGATTCCCAACATTCTGTTCGCTTTTTTGACAGCCGCTGCACATTGAGTGGATGTTTTCAGAGAACTATCCACAATGACTCCAAAATCTCTTTCTTGCGTGGTAACAGCTAATTTGGACCCCATCATTTTATATGTATAGTTGGGATTATGTTTTCGAGTGTGCATTACTTTACATCTGTCCTGTGATCTTCACTGTCTGCTATAATGCTAAAACATACAGTTCAAGGTCTTAATATACTGGCTCTCCATAAAAATACAACAACCTTAACTCAGACATCGAGTGATTACTGAGTAAAGTAACTTCATAGTCTAAGCACAGAAAAATACTGTAGTATCTCTCGTATTACTGTGTAGTACCTTAGCAAATGTTGACTTTAAAGACAGCAATTGGGTTTGTATATAAAATGCTTTATTACCTAAGCCTTAAATACTTAAGCAGTTATTGTCTTGCCCAGTGTCCTGGTTTGGGGGTTATGGCTGACCAGTGTGTCTTCTCTGTTTTCCCCTAGGTTTTGTCAGAACTGGGCTGGGTGTAGGAATTGTTTTGGGCATGGTTCTCTGGTTTTGTAATTTGGGTCCACTGGACTCGCTTGCTGACAGCTTTTGAAAACAATGCAAGTCTTGCTTATTTTGGAAGCTATTATCTGACTGCTATCTGTGCACTAGTCGGTCTTTTTTGTTACTCTTTCTGTCCCTATTAATACTTATTTTTATGTTAACTGGGATTTGATTTTGTTGGTTTGTATAGCTATGTTTAGTGTGGAAAGGGTTTAGATTGCTAATTTAAAACAAGGTTTTCAGTCACACATTTTTTGTGAAATGTTCAATAACTAGAACAATAAGTCATTCACTCGATGTCTGAGTTAAGGTTGTTGTATTTTTATGCAGAGCCAGTATATTAAGACCTTGAAATTTATGTTTTAGCATCTTAGCAGACAGTGAAGATCATAGGACAGATGTAAATCTACTGAATTTAAACCTATGATTTTATTTTTCCCTTTTTGATGTTAATGGTTAAGAGCTAATCATATTTCTATATTTCCTTAGAACTGGAGGCATATGCTGGAGTTATCAGTGCCTTGCGTGCACAGGGGGACCTTACCAAGGAAAAGAAAGACCTTCTTGGAGAACTCTCCAAAGTGCTTAGGTAAACCTCACACTACTTATGGTAAATGTGGTGAGTGTATAATTGGTTTATGGCCTGTTTTCTTTTAAAAGCATTGCACATACTTCCTACCAGAGGCATCTTCAGCTCTTAAAATGAATTCATAATCAGAAAAGAGACACAACAAACAATATAGCGGAGATTCCATATTTATTTTGACCCCATATTTATTTTCCTTTCAATGATTCCTGGTCGCATTTGCTTAACTTGCAAATGAAATTATTTTCCTCACTTCCATCCTTGTAAGATTGGAACCCAGAATTGGAAATCCAGCCATGTAGCCACTAATGTAATCTCTAGTAACTATGGTGAAATCCTTTCTATTCTCTAGGCCAGAGAATTATCTTTTAACTTCTGAATAATAAAACACTTCATTTTCACTGTCACAGGGAAGAGAAGCAAGTGGCAATCTCTAAAATGTAAATGCTGACCCCTCCATCCACCAGAGTGGTGCTGTTTCTAACATTTTCATTTTTGCTAACAGGATCAGATAAATATATTTGTCTTTCCATATCTAAAATATATTGGCTGCTTTCTTTTTTGACAGCATTTCCACTGAGCGCCATCGTGCTGAAGTTCGGAGAGCCGTAAATGATGAACGGCTAACAACTATTGCGCATAAGTAAGCTATTACTCATACTGAACATGACTTCCATAAGTTAGCAAATAGTCTTCGCATTGGGCAGTACTTTATCTTTTAAACCAAATACTAGAGATTTTAAACCACTAGCAACCTTGAAGGAATAACACAGCTGACAATTGTAGTAGTACATGTAACTATACCCTCAGCTGATGCAGATCTGTAGTATGTACTACAGGAAAATGTGTGGAAGTTGTTGAAATCTGCGGTTAATGAGTCACTGTTTTGTTCATTAAGGTAGTGCTTAGGAGTCAGCTGAAAATGCGGCCCTATTGTGTCGTATATAAACATAGTATAAGAGAGAGTTCCTGTCTTGAACAGCTTACGGTCTAAATAGATAAGACAAACAGAAAGTAGGGAAACTGGTAAAATGTATATGGAGAGTGAACAATGTGATGGCTGCAAGCTTCATGTTTTGCCATGATTTTAGTTTTGTTTAAATCTTTTTGATTGGGTTACGTTAGGAGAGGATTAGCTAAATGGAAGGATAAAGGATCTTTGGTGACCTTGAGGGAGGGGGTCAGAGAGGGTGGAGCAAACAGCCAGTCAACACTGGGGAAAATGTTTAGAGTGAAAATTTCAGAAAGCAGTGTGACATCATCACTGTCCATTACTCGCTGCTTGAACTGCCCTATGCAGCTGCTGTGGCAGTGTTGGTTTTGGCTGGCTCCTCCCTGTGTTTTCTTTCCCAAAGCTCACAGTTGCTGTGGAGAAGGGGATGCCCCCTGGGTCCTAGTTCCCTAAGGGGTGGGGAGTGGTATCAGTTCTGGGTTCTGGAGGGAAGGGTGGCCTGGCTGGGCCATATTTATCCCCCAGTTCAGCAGGACATGGTTGAACTGCTTTCTGCAACTGTTGTGCCAGTTTCAGTCTCTAGCTAGCTCCCTACGGTTTTTTCCCCAAAGACCACATGACTGGGGGAGAGAAACTGGTGCTCACTTATCTTTAAGTGAAATGCTTAGTACTCTAATCATCTAAAAGTAGTTTTCAGAATGAAATAAATGGCTTGAGAGATTTTATTTTAAGGGGGAAAGAAATGCCTTAAATTATTTAATGTTCAGCTAGAGTATAAGAATTTCTCTTTATTTTCATAAATTAATATAAAACAGCTATAGATTTTAAGTGTGAATCTTACAATTCTGAAATTATAGGGGAAAAAGCAATAAAACAATCATGTATAAGGAGCCTATCATATCAGTTAGCAATATTTTGAACTGAGACTTACCAAAAGGCATATTCTTTTGTAAATTGTCATAGACTCATAGATATTAAGATCAGAAGGGACCATTATGATCATCTAGTCCAACCTCCTGCACAACTCAGGCCACAGAATCTCACCCACCCACTGCTACGAAAAACCTCTCATTCAAATGTTTCAGGTTTAAAGGCTTGGAAATAGTCTGGCCTATTAAACAACTACATAGCACAACAGTTCAGATATTTTTCTTTAAAAAAAAGTGAATAAGGAATAGCTTATTTAATAAAACAATCAGGATTGATTTCTTAAATTGAATTTCCTGTTAAATGCTGATGACGATGTCAGCAGTTTGCAAAACTTATGCAGTTTCTACCTCAAGGGGATTAAAATCTAGAACACACAGCAGGAAACCCAAAGGAGGTGCTAGTTTATGGAATGTCATATCTTTTTGTAAATCTCTTTTCTGTCTTTCACATTAAGAAATAATATAGCAGAGAGCTCATTTGACTGATGTGGATTAATTCTTAGTGATGCTAGGAAAGTGCAGTATTGCCATTAGATATACTGGAGTTAGCACTCTTAATATAAACTCATGTTTGCAGTTATTGTCAACAAAAATTCTAAATTTTACCTCAACTGATGCTAATCAGTAAGTACTGTAAGAAAATTTGTGGAAGATGCTGAAACAAATCTGGGTTTAACTGAGAAATAGACTAATTAGCGCTAATTTTTTTACTAGTTACTTAGTACTGTTAGCCAGAGTTAAAAGTAGTTCTTCAGTATGTGGTAATAAGTTAAATGAAACTCTCATTGAAAATTATAGTCTACAATTCTGGCTTCATTGATTCAGTGAAATGGTCATACAAAACAGAAGCATTTCTGCCTAGCAGAAAAAGGAGACAACATGATTGTTAAGTATTCTATTTTGTCTTCAAACTTTGAGGCCAATTAGAAGTTAAGACCAGGTGGTTGGCCTCTGTTAAGGGAAATGCATGGGCTGAGTCATTTGACATGTTGCAATCTTGTTTGGGCTATTGTGATGGGGCTTAGAATATTTTTAATTAAGTAGAACAAGATCTGCCTTAGAAACGATTATTTCTATAGCACACTTAGTTTGATGGCTGTTTCATGAACATTGTGCTTCTGATATTTTTAGCTAGTTAGAGGAGTATAATATACACTAATTTGCAAGTCTGCTTTTTTAGTTATGTTTTACTGTGCATATTCTAGGCTGTCACTAGAAGAGAAATCCTGTTATCTAGTAGCTTTTTTCTGTTGGAAAAGTATATTTAGTCAGTAAATGTGCTGGATAAGAGAACACTTTCACATAATATGCATTTCTGTTTAGTATGTCTGGACCGAACAGCTCTTCAGAATGGTCTATAGAAGGTCGTCGACTGGTGCCGCTGATGCCACGGCTGGTTCCACAAACAGCCTTTACTGTAACAGCTAATGCTGTTGCCAATGCAGCTATTCAGCACAATGCATCTCTTCCAGTTCCTGCAGAAACTGGGAACAAAGAAGGTGAGGGAATCCCAATATTTTACTGCAAGTAGTGAGGATGTGAGAAGAACAATTTCACATTTTAAAGGGATACCATAAGCTAGCTTAGATCCAAAGTGTGTAGGTTATATTTAAAATAAAAAACAAAAAAAACCCTTCATTTTCATACAATATTAATAGAAATGTTTTCATGAAATCTGATTGGATTTGAAGTCCCTTTAGGAGTTTTTGCAACCTAAATGTAGTATTGTGCTAGTGCAGCGGTTCTCAAACTGGGTCGGAACCCCAAAGTGGGTCGCGACCCTGTTTTAATGGGGTCACCAGCGCTAGCTTAGTCTTGCTGGGACCTGGCTCCAAAGCCTGAGCCCCACCACCTGGGGCTGAAGCCCAAGGGCTTCAGCCCCAGGTGTCACAGCTCAGGTTACAGGCCCCCTGCCTGGGGCTGAAGCCCTTGAGCTTTGGCTTTGGGCCCCCCGCCCAGGGCAGCGGGGCTCAGGCAGGCTCAGACTTCAGTCCCCCCTCCTGGAGTCATATAGTAATTTTTATTGTCAGAAGGGGGTCGCGGTGCAATGAAGTTTGAGAACCCCTGTGCTAGTGCATTAGGAACCGGAATATGAAATTGACCAAAAGCACAAAGGAACTTGACTGGTTCACTATCTATGCGAAGGAAAAAGCAAAAATGTAAACCACATATGTTTTAAATGTTCGGAAGATGTAAAGTGTGGCAGTTGCTATAAATGGTGCAAAGTTAAATTCCTAAAAATGAAAGAAATAAAAAAAGTTGTTGTTACAGGCCCCATTAAGGTACAGTGATACTCAGAAAGCTGACTTTGCAAAATGACGTGGATCTCCATTCTTATTTTGTCACTCCAGATCAAATGTTCTAAATTAACAAGTCAAAAGATGCCTCCCCCATCCTGCCCGTACCCCCTACAAACTCCATCTAAGCTGCAAAGTTTTATTTTACTTTGTTTTATGGGTTTAGTTACAGTATATTTACACAGTTACAGAAAACCTAACACTTCCTGAATTAGTTTTTTTCTGACAGATTTGGGAAACGTTATACCACCTGCTTTGTCTTACTAATGCTTGTAAACATCAATGTTACAGCAATTAAACAAGGAAAACCGTTTTAAAATACATTAATCTGTCTTAATTTAAAGAGGGTTTTCAGATTGATTCTAGGACTGACATGCCACTGAACACAATGCAATAACAATTTTATATTTATATCACTGATCTACGCTAGAGTCCTAAGCACATTAAAACAAAGTTAATTTAAATACTAAACATGTATAAGATAAACTATAATATAAAACACACAGTCAGTAGAGAAGAAAATAATATCAATGGTGTCTCTAAGGTCTTCTCAAATAAAAACGTTTTAAAATCTGCTTTGAAAGCAACTAATTCTATGGTCATTCTTGGGTCAGAGAGGACACCACTCCACAGTAGCAGGACCGCAGAGGCAAAAATGTGGATAGTGACCCAATAAGCCTTAGGCTTTAATTTATCTTCAAAGCTGTCAAAATAGTGCTAGGATAATGGAATTATTTACTGTAGTTATGTGGAAGGTGTCTTCTCTCCTCTTCAGTGGTGGTTTGCTATTCCTACACAAGTACCACTTCAACCCCAACATCTACCCCTGTTCCAAGTGGCAGTGTAGCAACAGTGAAGTCCCCCAGACCTGCCAGTCCAGCCTCCAATGTAGTCGTCTTGCCAAGTGGAAGTACTGTTTACGTCAAAAGTAAGTGATACCAGTAACTTTGATTAACAAAACAGAAAGGGGATGGTCTTGTGGTTAAAGCACAGGACTCTGACTCAGGTAATCTGGGTTCTAGACCCAGCTCTGCCTCAAATTTACTATGTGACTTTGGGCAAGTCACTTTACTGATAAATACACTAAGGCACAAAGATGTTAAAGTGGGATTAATACTTCCCTTCCTCAGGGTATGTTGAGGCTCAATTCATTGATGGAGATATTTTGATGTATGGGATAACAGAAGTGCAAAGTATGAAAAATAAAACCTAGGAATTGCCATGCAATAATGGATCATTTGTCCATCTAGTTTGGAATTTTGCCTCTGATGTGGTCATGGCTAATGCTTCAGAGGAAGGTTTCCCTTTCACCTCTTCCCCAAAGTATGCACCTGGCCGACTGCTGTCATTTGAGGGAGTGGGAAGGAGGAGAAACCCTTTTTCCCTTCTCAGATGAGCAGGAGAATTTCTAGGAATACCATTTTCCTACAAGCAGTCATGTGCCCTAAAGCAGCAAGTGATATGGCATGTCAAGGTAAAGTGCCAAATCCTTACCTGATGTAAATCAGGTAAGGATTTGGCCCTTTATGGATATTACCAAAAGAATATAAACTTAAAATAATATTGTTTTCCTGCTGTTTTTTTTTCTGAGCAGTAGCCGAACTTTTAAACAAACTACACAACTAACCTCACGCAGGGATTCTATTACAATTTACTTGCACAGTGCTGTGGCTTGCATACTCCTATAGTTTTGCACTGTGTTGGGAAGTACAGGCTTAGAAACCAACTACATCATTTTACTATTCCTACTATCATGGCGGATAAAAATTGATGACTTTAAAATAATCAGAAATCAGATTTTTTTATTTAAATGTATATACATTTTTGTTTAAAAAATAACCCTATCTAAAATTAAATTTGAAGTTGATAACCTGTGTTAGTGTCAATGTGCTATAATGTACTGAAATAATTTAAATAGAAAATATGCTGCATCAATGAGCCCTCCTCAGATTTTTATTCTGTTTTTAATTACATACAGAATCAGAGAGAAAACAGCTTTTGAGGTCAACTCAAGCTTTATAAATGTCACAATGTAATGTAATTAAGTAATTATCTGTTGTTGTTTTCAGTCTTTATAAAGGAGTGAATGCAATTTACATTTTCCAGAAAAGCTTTAGCTGTAACTAAACTGAAACCAAAGGTAATTAGCAAGTGCAGATAGAATATTTTCTTCATTTTGACTAGTTCAGTCAAAATTTAGAAACTGATTGGGAGTTGAAAAAGGAGGAAAGTTTGTCTAAAAATAAAAGCCAGGTGGGAGATGATGAGATTAATTCTAAATACTTGAAGGATATGAGGTCAGATTTTCAAAAGTATTTGGGTACCTGAAGATGCAGGTAAGTGTCTGCTGGGATATTCAAAAATGCCCAAGCAGGTTAGGCAGCTAACTCGTACTGAAATCACCTTAGAAAGGCATCTACACATCTTTGCAATATTTGGCCCATGGTGACCAGAAAGAATCCGTCAATTCACTACCAGTTAATACTTCCTTTGCTTAATAAATCAGTTTAAAATGCAAACATGTTTTGGTAAACTTGTTTTCTTACGTATCCAGCACATTTAAGGTAATTTTACTTAACAAAGTAACAATTTAAAAATGCTGCTTGTGTACAGTTTTAATTTAATTCCAAATTTCATTCAAGTGTAGCTTGACACAAATGCCCAGTAAAAATTTCCGCCTAATACATAAGAATTGCATCAATTCACCATTTTCTAACATTAAAAAAAAAAATTAAAATTAAGAATTTGAATAAATGTATGTTAAGCCATATGAATACTAAAATAAATGTACAGATATAGTATATCCTCCTGGTTAGAAAAAAGAAATACCAAATTTAGTCTAAAGGTTTTATTTGGTGGGAAATCAACGTGTTTTAATGCTTATATCAACCAATGAGAATAAACCTTTCTTTAGGAAAATAATTGAAAAGTACAAATGCAAATGGAGATTAAAACTGATTATTTAAATCAAGGTTTCCTACTTGCAGTTGTAAATTACTTGGATTTAAATCAATCTGCCCTACCTACTATAGAAAGGTACATTATTTCAGATGTAAGATCTAGAAAAATTGATGTTCTCTTAGCTCAAACAACTGAAATCTAAACCTTAAAAAAATGCTATCACATAGTAATGGCTCAGCCTATGATTTGGTCATGAAGGTCACGGAAGTCATGGAATCTGTGAATTCCGCAGACCTCCATGACTTCAGCCTGCAGTGGCCGGGAGCTGCAGCGCACCCCAACTGCCTTTGGTGGCCGGGAGCTGCAGGGTACCCCTCCCGCCCAGAGTGGCGGGGGCCCCGCAGCTTCCCAGCCCTCACAGGTGCAGGGGAGAATATCCCAGAGGTCCCCAGTCCCCGCAGGCCGGGGTGGGAGGGATCCCTGGCAGTTCCTCAGCTGCAGCTGCTGGCAGGGGAATCCCCCGCAGCTCCCCAGCCTACAAGCGGGTGGCGGGGGAATCCCCCGCAGTTCCCCAGCCTACACATAGGCGGCAGGGGATCCCCGGCAGCTCCGCAGCTGCGGGTGGGGGTCCCTCCTAGCCACTGGGCAGGGGCCGCAGTTCCAGCCACAGCAGGGTAGGGTGCTGGACCCTCCTCCCTCCCCATTTTGTCGTGGACATTTTTAGTAAAAGTCAGGGACAGGTCACGGCTTATGTGAATTTTTGTTTATTGCCCATGACCTCTCCGTGACTTTTACTAAAAATGTCCATGACAAAATCATAGCCTTAGTAATAACTATAAGACTGGTCTGGATTCAAACAAATGATACAGGGATGAAAAAATCTCATCAATCCCCTAAATCATCCAATCCCTCAATTTTTTGCATTTGAATTTTTGCTGAGAGCAGATTTAATTCTTCTTTTGCAAGATGAGGGTCTGACCATGAGCATCTCCAGTCATCTTGTACAAAGGTGAACTGCAGGCATTTAGCATGTTTTTCAACTCATCGCCTTTGACTTACGTTGTTGCCCATAAGCGGCATCATGGCTGTATGCGATATTGTCAAAGAGGGTTACAATACACCTCCATGCATATAGTGTCTGACATTCTGTGACCCTTTTGGCCAGTTGAAGTAAGACAGTCTTGGACAAGGTCTAGTATTTTATGAAAGTAGCGCCATACTGCTTATCAAGATCAACAGAGCATGTTCTAGAAAGCTATTGTCAGTGGTTCAGCGGAGTGTTACAGCAGATATATTTTCTGCACCTGAGGTAGGTGATTGTGGGGGTGAAGAAACTTTTTTGAGGCAAAAAGTTTCTTTTGCAGGATTGCATATTGGTAGAAGTTTCAAAATGTGAGTAAATGTGTCAAAATAGTCACTGCTTCAAACTGCTAAAGGCACAAGTTGACAAAGTGGAATGTGGTCTTGGCATCAGGAATGCATCATATGATAAATAGATCTTCAGAAGCTATTTGAAGTTGAAAGGGATGCTGCTGAAAATGTACTGGGTTGCATTAAAGAAGGCACAAGGGGTAAGGGGGCATGGTGTGATGAAGCAAAAGGGGAAATTTTAGTTACATGTGGAAAATTGCCATAGATGAAAACTGCTAGAAAAGCTGAATGTGGAGTTCTGAACAGGAATGCACTTGAAAAATGTCTTCCCATCCCCCTCACACATGTGCAGTCTCATTAGCGTAACTTCTGCCGTTTTTACACAGAATAGCAAAAGCCCCACACAGGTTATTACATTCTTTTAATTTCTTAACCAGAATTAAACTGCAAAATTACTCAATACCCTTGGTGTTCTGTTTTTTTTAAGAGAAATTCAGTATTATGAAAACAAGTGTGATCTGTGGGAGGGAATTGGAACACCTGATTCTGTTCTCAGGTCTGTCATGGACTTGCTGTGACCTTTGGAAAGTTTTATCTTCTCTCTGCCTTGTGTTTTCCCATTTGAAAATAAATGTACGACTTAACAAGCTTAATGTTATTAGAAAGCACTTAATGTTATTCGAAAGCAGGGAGAGATGGTCAGATGAAAAGTGCTATATAATTGAAAAGTCCTGTTCTTCCAGGTGTCAGCTGCTCAGATGATGATGAAAAGCCCCGTAAAAGACGACGAACTAACTCTTCTAGTTCCTCTCCTGTTCTTCTGAAAGAAGTCCCGAAAGCAGTCACTCCTGTCACTAAAACTATCACGGTGCCTGTAAGCGGCAGCCCCAAGATGAGTAATATCATGCAGAGCATTGCCAACTCCTTACCGCCACACATGTCTCCTGTGAAAATAACATTCACTAAACCCTCAACACAGACGACAAACACAACAACACAGAAGGTACGTGGGGGAATCCGCCAAGCATTACGTAATTGTATTTCTGTCAATGAATAAGACATGATATTTAGCTTTTTCCTTTCTACAAAGTGTCAAGCTATATTTTAAGGATTGTTCTTTGGGTAAGATAATCCCTCTTTTTAAAACAAAAATCTGCTGTGACTGTAGTGCACCTTCGCGTGAAGGGACCTGGATTGACAGCCCTGGAGACTGAAGCCCTTTTTTTATCCACAGAACAGGCACAGCACAGACAGTGGGAGTGCAAGCTTCCCCCACTCTGCCCCACCAATGTGCATCAACCCTGACCTGAAGGGATCACTTCTAGGGATGAGAGGGAATTTAGTCTCCATGCTCACTCAGTTATTGGCCTCTCTGGTGAGACTGCCAACAAGTTGCCAGTTAGTACCTTTTGTGGTGTTGGGTTTTGTGATATGGGCACTAGTCCACTGAGAACTGGATCACATAGGCCAATGAACAGCCATCAGATGGTAACAACTTTTGGTCAAAGGTAATCTTTCTTATTTCTCTTTTCCTTAATTTAAATTATTCTACTTTTGCAGTAGTAAGACCCAGGAAACTGGGTTTGGTCTTTCCATGGCCCACTCTACTTCATGTAGGAGATCATGCCTCCAAGGAGGCATGAGATTTCTCTTTGGGCCCAGCAGGACTTGTTGCTAGATCTGAACAGAGATTGTGGGGACTTTATTTTCCTCTTCATTCTACTCCCTTTACATAGTATTGTGGCAGTTGAGATCAACTGAGGTACTCAAAGTAACAGTGCCCAAGTTTGACCATAATGGGGCTGGAGGCAAGCAGTCCTCAGCTGTAGAATATTTTTTAAATGGACCCTGCATTTGTTGATTTCCAGATCATGCTGCAAGACCTACTTGTTCTCTCAGGCTTTGGGGGAGGGTTTTAAATGTTGGACTGGTCCTCCGTGACATTTTGTTTTTGATTTTGGGGGTCCAGAGTATTGGCTGGATGTATTTTAATTAACTAAAATAAATCATCTTTAAATTTAAACACAATAGTGACAGTGAAAATACTGCAAACCAAATTCATCTTTGGCGTATCTATTGATTTCAGTAGATTTACATGAGAGGTTAATTTGACCTTGACACAGAGAGCATTGATTTAGATTGGCCTCTAGAAAGCATTTCTCAAATAATGAGAGATTCTTGACTTTTGAGCCCAACCTTTCCACCATAATCTTTATGTCAGACTCATAGATTTACTTTCTAACTTTACGTGGATTAGCACACTTCCCATGTCCTGATTTTGGACACTTAGTTCAGTGGGGTAACTTCCTACATTTTAGTGTGAAGATAGTGTGTGTGTTCCTGGCCTTTCATAATGTCTGTTCAGTTGTGTAAAATAGGGGATGCTTTCATTTAGTTCCCTGAAGTCCAGCAGTATCACTGCTCAAACAAATGTCTGCTGGAAAAGCATTCTGGTTAATGGCATGCAAATGAGCATGAGCACATCAAATATAAGGTCTTGCTTTCCATGCAGCAAATATTATTTGGATTAAAGTCTGATTTAACCGGTGACAGAACACTTGTCTGGATGAACACAAGTAATTTATTGTTTGTACTAAATATAACTAGCTTGAAGAAAAGTGGGGGGCTTAGTGTACTCATCTACATATCATTATCCAGGCTTTATTCATTTTCCATACTACTTATACAGCTTATTCCTTTTTCAGAGCAGGTCCTTTGAACTCTGTAAATAAACAAAGTTTTAGCCTGTGCTTTAGTATCCTTTATATTCAAAATGAAATTGAAAAGCATATATTATAAAGGAGGATGTAGTAGTTCAAGATGAAATAGACTTGCAAAGGCAAGGTACAGGCACAAGATAGGACATTAACCTATTACAATCTGATGATTCACTGTCCTTTCTGAATGGAACAATAGGTGCCATCTTTTTGAAAATGGAAATACTGTTAATTTTATCTTCTTTCACTCAGCCCTTTACAGAAGGGTATTTGTCATTTGTTCTCAAAAAACCTTCAAACAGATAATATTTCTCATTTTGCTTTATATGCACGCTTCAGTTTATAAGTGAAATCTCACTCAGGTCCCATGCTAATTCACAATGACAAGATCTAAACTTGTTCTAATAGGAAGTGTAGTAGTTTTTGTATATTGCATAATTTGTTACCGTGATACTCTTTTAAATTGAGTTTGTATGTCATATTTTCCAACCAAAGTGATAATGCTGCTTTAGTAATTTTAAAGGATTATTGAGGTTTGGGATTAGGCTTGAATTTGATATGCAGTTCCTTAAACAATAAGTGATGTTGAATGTGGTTCTTGAATTCTTTTATACCAGTTTTCAGGATTGTGGTGATATTTCAGTAGGTTGGAAGAAAATTCATAGATCCCACTGAAAGATATCAATGCTCTTCCATTTTTCTATTGCATAAAGCTTTATACAAAGGAGGACAATCTAGTAACTACTCTTACTAGTCAAGTCCAGTGGCAACTGTTACCCTCACATCTTTTTTCAATACCTCTTGACAAAGTGATTAGAGGACCAAATTTTTGGCATTTCTCAAAACTGCCAGGATTAGCTTCAGTATATATTCAATAAATGTCTTTAACAAAATAAACAGATGTTCCTCTTAAAAATCTGAATAACTTATAGTTGGTCAGCTAATCAAATAACCTTTTACCAGTGGAAGGATTCTATGCAATTTCAGTATTCCTCCCTAGATTCATTTTATCATCTTTACATATTAGAGAAAATAGTATCAAAAAGTATAATCGTTTGGACCCTCACTCCTTAATAATTGTACTTTAGAGAAATATTCTGCTTTCTAGTGTCCCACTATATAGGACAGATGAGTATTCCTTAGGTTTTATGTGGGTTATACAATATATGTTTCTATTTTAACTTGTGTGTACATATGTAATGTATAGCATGTAGTATATTGTGTATGTACATACACAGTAAGATCAAAACAAAATGTTATGTGTATGTTTGTTATATATCTGTATCCAGATCATAAAACAATCAGTTTCTCAAACCAGACAGTTGCATAAGAGTAAAATCTCTCTCTTGAAAGTTCAAAATGAATTCTAGGTATTTCAGTGATCAGTCAGTCAGGTGCAATTGTAATTCACTAGGTATAGCTTTTTTTTATCTGCAGACAACTGTTGCCCCGGGAGGAAGGAATTTCCTATCTATTTAAAACATCCATAGATAATCAGATAAATTGCTTCTGATCCCTAAAATGGGTTGTTCACTGATAAGCATTAGGGAGGGGCAAACTTATTGCACTGATGGGAAATGTAATAATCATTTGAAAAATAGTTTTTGATCCATATAGCTAAATGATCAATTGTTGGCAAATAATTAAATAGGTTATTAAAGAAAGAATTGATGCTTCTTGTGCTCGTTGCCAGATCTTGGGATACGTGCAGGTTTGGGAGAATGAAGGTTAAAACCCTCCTGAAATTCCAGACATGGAGCAGTTTTGAGTGATGGTGACAGTCAGGCTTCAGACTTTGTGCCCCAGTGAGATGAACTGGGTCAATTCATACCTGTCTTGTTTCAATTTGTCGGCAACATCAGATAACACTACTTTAGCCACATACTTGCTGTTTTCTTCTTAACCAAAAAGCAAAAACATATCCATTTTAAACGAAAATATAGTCCCTTCAGAAACTGATAGATTAGCTGCCCGGCCCCCAACCAAGATAAACTTTTTATGTGTTGCTA
The DNA here is from genome assembly GCF_965152235.1 of Eretmochelys imbricata. Taxonomy (NCBI): domain Eukaryota; kingdom Metazoa; phylum Chordata; order Testudines; family Cheloniidae; genus Eretmochelys; species Eretmochelys imbricata. The sequence continues at coordinate 16,319,341 of NC_135572.1, forward strand.
GCAAGTATATTCAGATTTGGAAAAGGAACTCTAAACTAAGATCACTAAAACTAAATACCAGTGTGTGTGTGTAGTGTATTACAAAGTTGCTATAAAACTTCTAAATACATGTGAGTGATGAATTAATTTTTTGTTGTTTCAGGTGATCATAGTAACCACCTCTCCAAGTTCAACGTTTGTACCCAACATTCTCTCCAAGTCTCACAACTACGCAGCAGTCACTAAACTTGTTCCAACGTCTGTCATTGCCTCAACTACTCAGAAGCAGCCAGTGGTTATAACAGCGTCTCAGTCCTCTTTGGTCAGTAGCAGCGGTAATGGCAGCACCTGTTCCACTCCCTCTTCCACTCCAAATACCATTGCTGTGACTGCTGTGGTGTCATCGACGCCGTCAGTGGTGATGTCAACGGTAGCACAAGGTATGAGCGTTGTTATGTTTATCAAAACTTTTACTGGTACAGTAGTCCTTTTTTGAGCTTCCTTTATTTCCCTGTCAGCTTGATGATTTTGTTTATTGCCTAAATGTTAATTGAGCAGAGCACACATTCCCTTTGTTTGAGACAGACTTGTTTGCCGCCAGTCTCGGTACATATACTCTGTAAAGTGCATGGAACGTGGAAAACAGTATGTATGCCTCTAATTCTCAATGCAGCCAATCCGCTGTATTCTGTAACCGAATCCTTAATCCAGATTTCTTCTCTTCCCCCTCAACAATTAATATATGCAAATCGTATAGTTCCAAAGAGAATCTTGTCGGAAAATATTGTATAGCTTTCCACTGTGAACGTGACTTAACTGCAGTATTAAAAACTTGTAACTGCAAGCTGACTTGTATTAACCTTTAATACACTCTCTGTGATTAATGAAGTGGGGGGATAGCTTCTTTTTATGGACACCCAGCCAGCCAGTTAGCTATAAAATCCCTTTAGTAGCTGTTCTCTACTTGCTTTACCTGTAAAGGGTTAAAGTCCACAGGTAGAGGAAGGGAGTGGGCACCTGACCAAAAGAGCCAATGTGAAGGCTAGAACTTTTTAAAATTGGGAAAAAAACTTTCCCTTTGTGTCTGTTGTTGCCCTCTGGGGAAAAGGGGAACAGGGCAGCAGTTATGCTGTGAGAAGCTGATGGCCAGGTATGAAAATCATCAGAATCATACCTAGAATTGCTTATTTGGAACCCAGATATGTAAGTAGATCAGAAAATGTGTAGAAAGGTGCGATTAGGTTTATTTTGTTTGTTTGTTATGGCTTGTGGATTCTTCTGTGCTAACCCCAAATGCTTTTGTTGCTTGTAACCTTTAAGCTGAACCCCCAAAAAACTATTTTGGTTGCTTAATTTTTGGAATTACTCTTTTAAAAATCTAGCAATAGCCTGAGTTTTCAGATGTATTTTCTTTTTGTTTTTAATAGAATTTACCCTTTTTTAAGAACAGGATTTGGATTTTTGTTTCTTAAGTGGTTTGTGCACATGTTTTTTAGTTAGCTGGTGGCAACAGCTGATTTTTTTGTTTTCCTTTCTCGGCTCTTCCCTGGGGGTGGTGTGGGGGGTGGCACTTGAGGGTACCCCACAGGAAGGAATTCCCAGGTGCGCCTTCCTGGGTTCCAAGGAGTTTTGCATTTGGGTGGTGGCAGCATCTGCCCATTCAAGGTCAGAGAGAAGCTGTAACCTTGGAAATTTAATACAAGCCTGGAGTGGCCAGTATTAATTTTTAGAATTTTTGCAGGCCCCCACCTTCTGCATTCAAAGTACCAGAGTGGGGAATCAGCCTTGACACTCCCCCTACCCATCCCAGATATGAAAAATAACTAAGTTTTCTGGGGGTAATTTTTTGGGGAAATTTCTTTTTGTTTAGACAGGCTCACAAAATGAAACCCAAAAATAGATGTATCATAATACTTGGCATATCTAGTCTTCAGATTGCTTTTTGAGTTTTTACCAATTAATCCTCAATGTTTCTGTGAGGTGGAGAAGTATTTATAAAATTTATCCCCATTTTAGAGGTAGGGAAATTGAGTAGAGAATGGGTTACCTAAGGTCAGAGGAAATCTGTCAGAGCTGGGATTGGAAATCAGGAGTTGCTGTCTTCTAGTCCAAACTAAATATGCTAGATCACACTGGCTGTCATAAAGTACTTCTTCAAGGCCCATATTCTTCATTTTCTTCCCCTTCCCCATTTTCTCCTAAGAGTGTTCACAGCCTCTTTTGGAACCCAAAGATTCCCCTGCTGTTTCCCTGCATTTCCTACCCTGTCTTTTCCTGTATTGCCATGAACTTTCCTTTTGGTGTAGGATGATTTGATATAGGTTCTTCTATAGTTCGTCTGCATTCTTAATTTTGGTTAGAGGGGTTCAGAAGATAGCGATACAAGGCATTTTTTTCCCTTACAATATTTCTGAGGAAACCTTTCTGTTTATTATTTTAACTACTTGAAGCAGGAAGATAATTTTCACACTCCACTTCTTGCATGGCACAGTAAAAAATGTCTGATGACCTCCGAAAGGTCTGGCAAAAATCTGTTGCCTAGTGGAGGTGGTCTTTAGAATTATAGATTGAGCCAGATTCTACTGGAAACCTGGTGGGAGGGAGGAATGGAAATTCTTTAAAGTGATTGCTTAAAATTGGAAGGTGGGATTCTTATTGCAGGCTTTGTTTTAATCACTATTAAGGCTGCGAATCTGTCACAGAAGTCACGGATTCCATGACTTTCTGGAACCCTCTGTGACTTCTGCAGCAGCCAGTTCAGCTGACCTAGAGGCGACCTGAGCAGCTCAGGCAGCCCCTAGGCCAGTTGCACTGGCCATTGCTGGAGAAGTCTTGGGCCACCACGCCCCGCCCCCAGCAGTAGCAGGAGTTTGGGTGTGGGAGAGGGTTCAGGGAAGGGGGTTGGGACGCGGAAGGGGGTGAGGGATCTGGGCAGTGCTTACATGAGGGGCTTCCCAGGAAGCAGTGACATGCCCCTTGGCTCCCAGGCAGAGGCGTGGCCAGGCAGGTCCCATTGGCCCCCTGGCTGTGCCTCTGCCTAGGAGCTGAGGGACATGTCGCTGCTTCCGGGGAGCCACATGAAGCCAGGAAGGGAGCCTGCCAACCCCCTTGCCTCCCCAGCTGCAGGGGTCCTGGGTGTCCCCCCACCCCAAGAGCACCCGCAGTGCCCTTGACATCCCCTCCCTACCCCCCCCCCCCCGAGTACTCAAGATTTAGTCGGGGTATACAGTACAAGTCATGGACGGGTCACGGGCTGTGAATTTTTGTTTATTGCCCATGACCTGCCCATGACTTCTACTAAAAATACCCATGCCTAAAATGTAGCCTTAATCACTATTACTGTACGGGATTGTTATACCTTGATAAGTAGACTTGGATTTGCTTACCTTGTTCAAGACTGCTCCTGATTTCCAAGTTATGTATTGTACGCATACTGTGAAATAGAGGGCGTTAGCTGGTTAGCCTTCCTAGGACTACCACACACATTGTCAAACATTCTCTGTTAGTGTTAATGCTCTTGATGTCCCCATATTTTCTTTCAATCTCTAACAGTTTTTATTGCACTATAAATTTTTTATTGTCTTGCAGTTTAAAAAGGGTCAGCCTTGAAAGGGGGTTATGTTAATTATACTACAAAAAGCACACAGTAGACTGCAATATTCTCTGCATTAACTATCTCAGTGGTTCTCAATCTTTGCAGACTACTGCACCTCTTTCAGGAGTCTGAGTTGTCTTGCATATCCCAAGTTACACCTCACTTAAAAACTACTTGCTTTTACAAAATCAGACATAAAAATAAAGTGTCACAGCACACTATTACTGAAAAATAGCGTACTTTCTCATTTTTACCATATAATTATAAAATAAATAATATAAATATTGTACTTACATTTCAGTATTTTGAACAGTATAAACATCATCTGTATGAAATTTTAGTTTGCACTGACTTTACTAGTGCTTTTTATGTAACCTGTTGTAAAACGAGGCAAATATCTAGATGAGTTGCTGTATCCCCTGGAAGATCTCTGCATACCCCTAGGGGTACAAGTACCCCTGGTTGAGAACCACTGAACTATCTTACCCTGTTGTGCTCACACATTGGTAACTTATGTAAGGTTTTCTTTGTCTCTAAATTCGGATACTTTGGAACTGAAAGATGGTATTGCATCTTGTCAGATCCTATGCACGCTTACACGTGCTTTTCACAGTAGTAAAGGCAATGGAAAAGTGGTTGTGTTGCATTTAAAGAACAGAAATTTGTTCTCTTGTTTCATTGTTAAATCCACATTTGTTTGTTCTTTCACAGGTGTGTCCACGTCGGCGATTAAAGTTGCATCCACCAGACTACCTTCCCCAAAAAGCTTGGTGGGGACCCCAACCCAGATTCTAACACAGTTTCCCAAACAGCATCAGCAGACCCCAAAACAGCAGCTGCATCAAATACAACAGACCCAGCAGCAGCTGTCACAGTCTTCTCCAGTAGCACATCAGCAGCAATCACAACAGTGTCAGTTGCCACCTGGCATCAAGCCCACCATTCAGATAAAACAAGAATCAGGTAGCTGGAATTAATCTTGGGCAATATTAGTAATGAGTGAAGTCTGACTACCATACAAGAACTAAGGGCTAAATTCTGCCCCAAATGTGCACAGGCAGCTCTCATTGACTTCAATGGGAGGCACTTCAGGGCAGAATTTGGCTCTGAAACTGGAAAAGGTGGTTAACAGGGTATGTGTAGGTAATGATTTTAGTTTACCTTTGTGGAAAAGTGTTTGTGTTGTTCTGTCCTTGGCGCCCCCGCCGCCCCCCGTAGAAAAGAGAATGAACTATTAAATAGGAAGTTTTCTTCCTACCTTTAGAGATTGTAAAGAAAGGTATACACATGCCCTGCTGGCAACCTGGAAGATGGCAGTTTTCTGAAGATTTAAACATTTGAGCAAACAAACAGCTTTTCAGCTGTATCACTTAAGCTTAAAGGTAATCCATCCACCCATCTCTTACTGCTACTATTGGTTCAAAAACCAAAAAGTTACACTGACTTTTGTCGTAACAAATGCAGTACTTAGAATCCAGTCCAACTTTCAGTTCTGTTTCCAACACTGATTCCTTTGATATTTCCAGTTCTGTTTCTAGCTCTAGTTAATACAGTTGGCTTTGGGCAAGTCAGTCTCTCTGCATCAGTTTGATCTGTTTGTAAAATAGTTTACTAATACCTACCTCATGGGGAGTTGAGAAGTAATGTTTGTAAAGCTCTTAGAAAATTTTAAGGAAAAGTGCTATAAAAGTGCAACGTATTATTCTGTCCTTGTTTATTTTATATTAATGCACGTGAAATCAGCACTGTAGTAAGGGAACATGTATTTTTTTCAGTTCTAGACCTTTTAGGTCAGAGTACCTAAAAGGATAGGACCGCAGGGTGGTGCTGGGAATCTGTGATAAAATGTCTCGTGGATTATGAGACCATTGCTTTAGATAAAAGTTCATTAATGAACAGTATAAAATGCCTCCACCCTACAGTCATTGCCTACCACTTAATCAGTAACTATCATTTTTGTGTCTGCTTGGTACAAAGAACTAGTACAGAAGGAGTAGCAATTACAAAAGTTCAAATTAGATTTTTTAACTGAGATTTTGCTTTTTATCTAGTTTTCCCTCTGTATTGACTCAATGAGGGTCAAATAACTCAGCCAACAACACAGTGCATCTACTTAGCACAGAGTAGAACTCAGTACTCGGCTCGGATAAACTCTTGCTCTGACTTCTAGATCATGACTACTTGAAACCTTTGGTTGCAACCCAAAAGTGTATCCCAAAGAGGTATTTGCTGGGTCGTGCCCCACAGGCTAGGAGTGGGGAAGAGAAGACAAATCCTCCTAGACAGTAGGGACCATTAGAAGCGGAGAGGAGTGACTTGCTCACTCCCTCACTCTTTGTCTCTGGTCAGCCCCTGTCCCATCCCAATTCCACAGCTGCTCCAAGGCAGCACCAGCTCAAGAGATGAGTTCAGAATGGGAGGGAGAAGCATCCTCACCCCTAGCTCCTGAATCCAGTGTCACCATCACTCCCTTGCTCCAAACGGCATTCTCATTTTTACATATTTTTGATTACTATCAAAATGAAATTTAACAATTCTTAATAAAGTATATGATAATGAAGAGACTTAACTGACAAATGTATGGATGCATTTTTTAGATATTTCATTGGTTTTGGACCAACTTGATATTGATTAACATAGTGGGTCCTGGGGAGATATATTTGGTCACAGACCAAAGAAGGTTAAAAACGTCTGCACTAGATCACATGATTTAATGGTGCTACAAGCACCTGTGGTGATCGGAGTAGTTTGGAAGTGCTAGCAGGCACGTGAAAGGTGAAGGTGGTGGTTGTCTTGGTACTAGCAAAAAATCTAAATATTTTCAGGCTTAGGAATATATTGGGTCAAAAATAAAAGCCTTGTGCAGCTACTTGCCCATTAGGGTTTGGTCTGGGGAAACATTTCAGCAAGTAACTTTTTGTGCCTGTATGTTAACAGTGACCTTTCTCCTTTTCTAGGTGTTAAAATAATCACTCAACAGGTGCAGCCCAGTAAAATCCTACCCAAACCAGTTACAGCAACTTTGCCCAGCAGTAGCAATTCACCTATTATGGTGGTTAGCAGTAATGGGACTATCATGACAACTAAACTGGTCACTACTCCCACTGGTAAGTTACTGTTCTTAGAAGGGAAGGGAGGGTAAACCCAGCAATACTGTTAATAAATCCTGTTTAGCAGGGTTAAATAGCATTTTGTTCATTGTTTATTTAAAAAAAAAAAAAAAGGGTATAACAGCAAATTTGTAAACCTTTTGATAGTCACATACTAGGTTAGGACATTTATCCTTGTCATACACTAAAATGCTGTATTATAAAATGCTGTATTGTCAAGTTTACCATTGGGTGGTCTTTTATTTCTCTTGTACTCTCTTTGGCTTGACACACATAAGTCTAATCATTCCTTTCCCACTGGTTGAGAGAGAAATGTCACTGAAACCGATGATGATGATACTTTGCACTTCTGTAGCACCTTGTATTAGAGGATGTTAAACAAATGAATTAAGCCTCTCAACATCCCTTGAAGGTAGGTAAATATCATTAATCCTGTCTTATGGATGAGGGATTTGAGAGACAGCTGAGTTTCTCAGGGTCTCACAGTAAGTGCATAGAGGAGCCAGGAATAGAACCCAGATCCCTCAACTCTGTTCTGTGTATTCACCAGTAGATACACTTCCTTTCTGTATCAGTAATGTTACAGACTGATGTATTAGGGTAGTGTTGAATGTATGAAGAAGATTTAGGGGCAAGGCTGAATTTCTTTAAAGTTTGGTCAAAATTCATTTCTTTCCTAAGTACGCCACACATGTTGGGGTAGGTGGTATAAATCTGTGCTTAACTCAATTTTTAGTCCAACTTTTCAGTTCACCTTTAAATTCTTTACCCAGATAAAACATTATCCTGATATATTTTAAACAAGTGAATATAACTTTTTGGAAGTTTTTTTCATGTTTAATTGGTAAATCTTGACTAGGCCATTTGCTTTCTCTCTTCAGACCAGTTTTGAATATTAGGTTTCCCAATTAAATCTAGCTGTTTTGTATAATAATTTTTAGCAACAAAGCTCTGCAATGCTTAGTCTACAGTATGTGTAGAAGTACAACTGGAGTAGAAAGTTACCCTTCCTTAACTAATACCTGTTAAACGTAGTGGTTGAGAGGACTGAGCATGGGACTGGTAGTCAGGAATTGAGTTCATATTCTACCTCTCCCAGTGACTCACTCTGTGATTTTGGGCAAGTTCCTTAACCTCTGTGGGCCCTGTATTGCTCCCATTGAAGTTAATAGGAGAAAGAAAACAAACACCAGGTTTATGTATCTTTTGGATATTGAGAAGATTAGCTTGAATTCATAAATACTTCTAAACTGTATAGTTGTATTTATTATTGTAGCTATTGTATTCTAAAGAGTGATAGTATAACTTTCGCAAAGCGAAATTTAGGCTGGATGTCGATTCTGTTAAGCCATTTCTATTGGTTTATGTGCTCTCTCCCCACTCTTCTTAAAGAGGAAGAGATCGCTTCTAGCAAATTCCATCCAATAAATCACACTTTGGCAGGTAATAAAATAAAGGACAAATATTGAGGGAGAATCTAAACACCTTGTGAACAACAGAGCCATGAACATAAAGGACATCAGTTTATGAAGAACAGATCCATTACAAACTAGAATAGTTTTAACTTGAAACATGATAGACAAAACATTTGACAGTGCTTTATGAAATCTTTAATTTAATTTAAATTGGCATATATCTGCACGTGATGCAGACTGAAAACTAGCTGGAGGATCTTAAAGGGTAATGATAAATAGTATCCAGTCAAAGGCTGTATGGGGATATGGTTGCTCTCTGTGAATAAATCAGAGGGGTAATGGCAGGGAGGGAGAAGAGCTGTTGAATATAAAGGACAACGCTGGCCCAAGAACAAATGGGTATAAACTGGCCATGAATAAATTTAGACTGGAAATTAGAAGATGATTTCTGATCATCAGAAGAGTGAGGTTCTGGAACAGCCTCCCAATAGGAGTAGTAGGGGCAAACCACCTAACTGGTTTTAAAATGGAGCATGATAAATTTATGAATAGGATTGTATGATGAGTGTGCCTGTGATAGCAATGGACTGGACTTGACCCAGGTGATGTCCCTTCTTCTCCTCTGTTCCTATGTTCAGTTTCTTATAGTGGAACTAAATACTTCTCTTTGATCTAAACCTTCTTTCACAATTTGCAATACTCATGGTGTTTCATATTTTAATTGCAAGCCTGTTTTTATTGTTTTACTTTGAAATAGGGACACAAGCAACATATACTCGTCCAACGGTAAGCCCCTCTATTGGGGCTCGGATGGCTGGAACTCCAGGCGCTGCCACTTATGTGAAAACCACCAGTGGCAGCATCATTACGGTAGTGCCAAAATCGCTGGCTACACTGGGAGGCAAGATTATAAGCAGTAATATTGTTTCTGGTAGGTGTATTGATATAAAGTCTTATCTGAGATACAAAACTTCTAGAGACATGCAAATACTTTAGGCCTCACGTTTGATTTATCTCTGTGGGTACAAAGACAAATCATTTTGTTGCATGTTTGAAAAATATTTTTTGCATTTAGGACCAATTATTGGAAAAGGGTTATTCTCCTTTATACATATCAGAAATGGCTGATTGATGAGAGGAACAGTTAGAACAGGTTAGAATTGAGAGAAACCCTACTTTCACCATCTTAGAATTATTTCCCTTTCTCAAAATTGGTACAAATTAAATGTATTTTTAAATCTGGAATGTGTTATGAGGTAGTTGCCAGGCATCAATGATGGGTTGAAGTTGATGACCAGGATTCTTTGTTGGCACGCATGTCAGCAGCTAGGTATGATGTCTTTACAGATAGTTGGAACTATTTTTAGGGAAAAACAGAAGTGGTAGTTATCTGAGCAGAAAAGTAATTATTGAAATGGGCAGGTTGATACCACTGGTGACTTGTATGTTCTGTTAGCCATTGTGAGGAGCTGTTCAGAAAGGGTCATTGTAAATAAACAAGAAGCCACTAAAGGCAAGTTATTATACGGTAGGAGGGAAGAACAACAAAAAGTTCATCAGTAGAAAAATGTCTTCTGAACTCTGGGCTTCAAAAGGAAAGAGGTTTGTTGTTGTTTTTTAAATAATGCTGTGAAAGAAACCACAAGTTTGTCTTATACTTCCAGTAACAGAATTCTGTATTCCCATACATTAGCCATAGTAAAAACCTGGCCTCCCTTTGTGGAAAAGAGAGATAATAGTGTTAATGTGTTCTCAGCATATGAACAGCTTTCTACTGAACGGGAAACCTCCCTTTTATAAGATGTAAAATCTAAGATTTTTCTCTTGCAAAATCTGCTACAGATAGAATTGCTTGATCTACCATTTTCAATCTTTATTTCTATTTGAAGTAATTTATTTGGTAGACAACTTTCTTTTAGCACAGGGATGCCCAAAATTTGCAACACTGAGAGCCAGAGCTAATGCGCATATTTACAGAATATGTCAAAGATAAATGCACACAACCATAATATTTGTGCCTGTACCTTTCGTGATAGCTGTTCAGAAATTGTCCTTTGGTTTGTATCAACCATGAAAACTGTTCAGCTCTGTGCTCCCCACACAGGATCTACAGTTGTTGTGCACCCTACGGGCCACACGTTAAATGTCGTCTCTTTAGCAGTTTAACTTTTTTCAGTTGCATTTAAACTTGCCGTGATGGTAGGATTATCTTTAGGGCTTCTGTTTTTCAGAGTTTATCCATTTCATTTTTCAGGGTTTATGTTTAGCAATTTTCAAGTTTTATGTAGCTTTCCAAAAATCAGAGGGGTTTCAGGACTCTCTTTGTACACATTGTAATGAATCTCTTTATAATGTCCCTTAGTGTTCTTTAACATAGTAGCACTATATTAAAGCACATTAAGGAACCTTTAGTGCACACCAGCAGGGCCTACCTGGACCACATAATGTGCAACATATTAGCATGTTTTAGAAGTCACATCCCTTGTCCGTATTACTGCTCTGTACAAACAAGCCCTTATATACAAGTAACCATTTTTGGTGTTTTTCCAGTGTTTATTGGATAAACACTGTTTTCATTTTTTTTTTTTTGGGTATCCGGGGTGTTTTATTGGTGTTTACTGATTAAAACTGAAAATCAGAAGCCCTAATTATTTTCCTTATGTTGCACCCAAAGCATGTTTATAAAGATTCTAGAGTTGCATGAAATATATACATAAAAATAACGGAGCATCATCACTTTTAACCCAGGCCTCTCTTCTTCCCACTTGCTTTAAGGAACTACAACCAAAATTACTACAATCCCAATGACTTCCAAGCCCAATGTGATTGTTGTGCAAAAGACTACTGGAAAAGGAACAACTATTCAAGGACTTCCAGGCAAAAATGTTGTTACAACATTGTTAAATGCTGGGGTAAGCAAGAGTTTTAAGTCTAGAATCCATAGACCAAGTAAGAGTGTGTGTTGCCTTCTGCCTTTCTCTGTTTGTTATAAACCTAGTTTCATATAGTGGTCCTGGCTAGCAAAACTCTAATTAGCTGTCTAGCAGATGTAGCTTGGGCCTAGGTCAGGGATGATTGAGGGGCTAGTATGCTCTTTGGGACTAAAGCAGTTAACAAAAGCGGGGGTTCAATAGGGACTGTTAAAGTTGGGTTAAAGCCTCATATCTTCTCCTTCTTTGTGTTCTCTGTCCAGCTGTCTCTGGGTTACAGAGGCTGTCCGGTCCAAAAAGGGTGGAGTCATACAAAATGACTGGATTCTTGTACCAGTTCTTTTAATATGAGAATGGGATTGTCTGATCCAATGTGTGAAGGGAGGGTCCTTTTTCAAATATTCTACACATTTAACATAGTTTGTAAAATTTGATATCCATCTGTATATCTGTTAATTATGTATGCCCTTAACTTCTAAGCTTTTCAGGGCAATTCTGAATTAGGATAAAAAGCTGAACACTCAGATTTTCACTAAACTGAAATCCTACAATATTTTGGAAACACCAGAATGTGATGTTCCAAAACAAAATATGCTCCCCAGCATCGCCTGCAGCAGAGCTAGGGACCCTGGAAGCCCGGGCAGCTGCTGAATGAAATTGACAGGATTCTTGACAGTTTTACTGCTTCCAACCACTAAATGGCAGCAGTGAAACTGAGGAGACTTTTGTTGTCAAGTTAACAAGAGTTTCGTCTGCTTGGGGTCCTTTGGAAGTTCACTCAAATAGAGCCATTCCCGTGAAAAGGTTCAATTTTGACAAATCAGCATTTTCTGATTTAAAAAAAAAAACATTTTGTTGGAAAATTCCTGACTAGCTGTTCTGGATACCCCAGTGATAGGCATAATAATGTAAAACAGATTAAAGGAACAAACTGTCAAAAAATTGTAAACTCCAGATTTAGGTTTGGTAAAATTCTTTATAAAAAATAATGTTAAAAAAGATTTGGTATTTTTTTAACTTTCTTTTAAAGCATGTTTGCAAATGAGTTGCAAAGGATTCTATTTTCTGTTCTGTGAATTCTTTGAAGTAGAGATTATCTTGATAGCTGTCTTATATAGCATCTGTATGTGCTTAACCAATTAAAAGTGAACATTTGCTTGCACTGCTGAAAGCCACCTTTTCCCTTCACCACACCTGAAAGAAAACCACACGAGAATTAGAAATAAAACTGGCCAAACTAGTTTCATTGTGGAAACCAAAATAAATTCATAACAGCACAAATTGTAAAAGGTAAATAAAATAGTAAAATATTTCCAGTTTTAATAATCTAAGATGTTGCTACTGACAAAGAGCAACTCTTAAAAGTTTTGAGTATACCTTTAAACATCTCATACAATTCTACTTTCCCAGAGAAGAGAGTTTTTTTCTTAATGCCACATAAACTCTTACTAGTCTTTATTTTTGTGCTTGGTTTTTGAATTTACTTCCTATTAAATGCACCTACTCCTTGAAACCAACCTGATGATGAAAGAAATTGGTTGGCATGTTACAGAGCAGCCACTGTGCTGCCTCTTATGTGAATTTTACCTATGTTTAGATAGGAGGGTATTATAGATCACTGAAGAAATTGCATTGCAAGTTAACATGTACATTTTGCCTTTACTTCAGGGGGAGAAAACTATTCAAGCAGTGCCAGCAGGAGCAAAACCTGCCATCATCACTGCAACCAGACCCATCACAAAAATGATTGTCACGCAGCCGAAAGGAATAGGATCTACTGTCCAGCCAGCCACCAAAATCATCCCAACCAAAATTGTTTATGGGCAGCAAGGGAAAACACAGGTACAGCAAGGACTCCTTCTGTCTTATGAAAAATACTTAGATTTCTATAAAAAGAGAAACAAGCCTTCATGGTGTTGGCAGTCCTTTGCACTTCAAAGCCTTTGGTGTGGGGTGAAATTGATCTGGTTATAGTAATGTGTATCTTATGCACTTCATGAAGTAGGTCTCTCCCTGGACCCTAACATAGATTGGCAGTTTGGTGCTCCATTAGCACACTAGATGGATATTTAAGCACATTACTTTCCAGGGGAAGAAGCCTAACTCACCTTTGAGGCCAGAGCCTGTATTTGTAAAGCTCAAGCAGAATATTTTAAGATTGAATCATTCCAGAAGATTTATACAGTTGAGCAAACATTCTGTGCAACAAAGGTCCCAAAAATCAGATAAGGCATGAAGCTATAATGAGGAGAGAGGATTACAGGTATGGAAGGGAAGGTTATTCCATATGAGGAGAGATTGAAAGGACTGAGATACAGTTATATGGTAGAAATATATAGAGAAGGCCAGTCAAGCACTATTCAGTCTTCTGTTTTATGATAGAAGACATGCATGATGAAATTAAAAGGCAACACATTTTAAACATTAAAGGAAATACTTATTAAGCAATGTATGACTAGCTTGTGGAATTCACTGCTTCAGAGTAGTAAGGCAAATCATATATGGCTAAAAATGGCACGTGCAAGAACACATTTTGTGTGGAATAAAAATCACCTCATTCTTCAGGGCTGCTCATATTCCTGAAGGGAATCTACTGCTTTGAACTGTAGCCTAAAGAAAATAGGTAGCCAGGTTTGAGTCCATGAAAGATGGGAGGAATCGCTCCATAATCTGTCAACCTGAGGGACTGGGAAGAAGCAGGGTGAATCCTGCCCTATGGAGTGACTTTGAAACATCTGGCATCAACAGGATATCAGAGTAGTTAAGACTCTGTCTGTTCTGATATGGTGGTAATTATCTTCCTTTTGTCTGCCAGAACCTGTTCAAAACAATCTGAAATGATGATTAGATGTAGGAACTTAAGTACTGTGAAGATAGGTGCCATAAAATTGTTTACCTTTTTTATGATGATTGTCTGAATTTACTGCTCATAAAATTGATGGCTTAATAGCAGTGGCTTGAGCCAAGTACAAAGTAGGCAAGGTCCTTGCAAACGTCAATTCTTCTAATGAACCTTAGTCCTGACTCCTGCTATTCAGGTCCTTATGCCACTGAGTACAGATTGACAACTGTAGTACACAGGCATGTAATATGGTCACTAGGCTTCTCAACTTGAAGTGTATACTCTAAAGTTTATGCCTAAAATTAGACTGTAGAGTTAAAAGACTAGTATGTTAGCCCTCTGCACCCTGTGTTATTGAATCTATCCTAATTCTGGGCACTCTATACGTCTAAACAGAGTTCAAGTTTAATCTTGTATCAATAAATGAAAGAAAGTTATATTCATATACAGGCTTTCAGAATTTATCTGAATTGGTCAGAACTAGAAAAACCTGTTGTATGTCTAAATAAATTAGTGCCCAATCCCATAAATCACTTGTGTTAAGCACATGCTTAAGTACTTTACTGGATTAGTTCCTTATAGCATAATGATCAGTAGCTTGTGACCTTAATAATAGACCTTAAATTAGATGATCTATATCGTTCTTAGTATTCACAGATGCTAAGTGGTTGTGTAGGAATTTGCCATGCTCCTGTATGGACAGGAACATACAACCTCTATATAATCCTCTTTTGTATATGCTGTCTTGATTACATATCAGGAGACAGTGGACTCAAGAAACTCTGATAGGTGTTTGGTCCTTTCTTGAGTGCTCTTACTGTAAATAGAGAAATTGTTTTTTCTCTTAGGTTCTCATAAAACCAAAGCCTGTGACATTTCAAGCTACGGTTGTGAGTGAGCAGACAAGGCAGCTGGTAACTGAAACATTGCAGCAGGCATCCAGGGTGGCAGAGGCAGGAAACTCCTCTCTCCCAGAAGTGAAAGAAGAACCACAGAGCTACACTGATAGCAGCTCCTCTTCTACAGAGTCCTCCCAGAGCTCCCAGGGTAAATATAATCACTTTGTTTGCTAAGTAATAAGCTTTGATTCCCTCTCCCAAAGACGTAAGCTAGTTTTTTATAACCTGTTGTATCTCTTTATTATGTTTTAAATGCACGGTCATCTGGTCTGGTTAGGTGACTGGAGATCAGGACTTCTGAAAATTGCTTCCAAATACTGACTTTTTGTGAGTCCTGTAACCCCATGTCTCAGTTCCACATCTGAAAAATGAGGATATTACTACTTGCAGGGGTGTTGGGGATTAACTTCTGAAAGCACTTTGAGATTTGAGATTGATGACATATTCTAGAGAAGTATGTAGTATTAATCAGAAATGTTTTACTTTTCACCTCAAAATCATCAGTTCTCTAAATATCAAATTTACTTTTTTTTAAAAAAAAATCATATGGTTCAGGTCTTCCTTTGATCCCCAGCTAACCTGGGTAGTGACATCCATTGTAACATTAGGAGATTTGCGCACTCATTAAGAGACTGGATACACAAGTATTTTTAAGCATGTTCTTTAGATAAAAACAAAATGGTCAGTTTATATCTGCAAACACCTTTTATCTTTTTCACATACATAGCCCTCCTCTTCCATTCATCCCTTCAACTTTTTAAAAGTTGTTGTTCTTCGAGTAGTGTCCCTGTGGATGTTCCACTTCAGGTGCGCCTGTGCCTTAGATTGGAGATTTTTGGTGGTAGTTCCCGTTGGGCCCGCCCATGCGCCTCACCCGTGTTTGTGCTCCACACCAAGGCTAGAAGAAGCTGCACAGGCAAAGTGCCCCTCAGTTCCTTCTCAACCGCAATCAACATGAGATGGCATTTACCTGTGTTTGTTCTCTCTAGTATTCAGCAATTAGCTAGTTAGTTAGCATATAGTCTGTGACCTTTTAGTGTTTTTAGTTATTGAAACAGGTGTTCCCCTTTTCCTTTCACTGAAAAAAAGAAAAACCATCTCTCCCCCCCAAATTATTCATAGATACAGTTAGATGTTAAGATTTTTCCCCTTTATAGGGGGTCAGTTTTTTTTGTTTGCTCAGGAATGCTGCGCTCCTAGGAATTCAAAAGGTGCCTATCCTGCCATGAGGCTACTCTAATCAGTGTCTGGCATTCCCAGTGCCTCCACTGTCTGGGTGGTGCTCATGTCCCCAGTAAGTGCAAGATCTGCACTTCCTTCAGGGGTAGAGCCCAAAAAAATTGGGAAATCAACTTTAAACTCCTGATAATGGAACCAGCTTTATGACCAGCTTCGGATCCAGGGGATGGAGGAACCTGTGAACATAGACCTCCTGGTGTACCACTAGTGCAGCATCCACATCAAGATCTTGGTCAGTGGAGATTAGTCTCAATATCTGCCTCTAAGCAGAAGGAGGCAAGGAGTAAATCTCCAAGAAAATCTGTCACCAACACACAAGATGATTACAGAGATCTTAGGTCCCAAGGGGAGTTCCTTGCGGTGATGCCAGTACCACAAAGGTGAAGAGGAGTCAATCATGTAAGCCAAAGTCGGTACTGAGTTCCTAGAGTGGCAGAGATGCAGTTGAAAAAATGCTAAGCACATCCCCGAATAACATTAGAAAGTAAGTGGTACCAAAGACTGCTCATATACCTTCTTTTTACAGATTGAGCCTATTCAATCCCATGCCAAGCACTTGGTACCAACTGCATCAGTACTGAAGCCATCCTCCACAGGTTCTCACTCGACCCAGTCTATGATGCCTGCAAAAATTTAGGTAACCTGAAGACCTGTTAACATCTTTGGAGCCAGAGTCTCCTCTGTTTATCAGCCTCAAGACTCTCTCGGTCACAGACCCCTCTATCTCCTAGAGTGCCATATGCACCCTTACCTAATTCGCAGGCAGAACAACTATTCCCCTCCCACCCTTTTCCCTTGGAGCATGTGGAAGAGCACTCCTCAGACTCTCAAATATTGATCCAGGGTTCCCCTGGGATTTTAGGTCACATCACTCTCCCTCCTACACTGACATATTTCAGGAGGATAGATCTCAAATGATAAACCCATGGCGGGAACACAGATGAATGCCTCTACCTATGCCATTGGCCCCTCTCAGTGGCCTTGCTGGGGCATGTAGGCATTCTGTTGTCAACAGTTTTCAATTAAGTCTCCATACTGCTGGAGGGAGCAGAGAAGGGCCCACTCTCCTCAACGTCCTCTATCACCACCTATGCCAAAGGAGGAGACCTTTGAGGAGCAAGAAACAAGGGTGGATAAAGAGGTGACACCTCTTACTAATATTGCCTCCTCATCACCTAATGAAACTGTGATGCCTCCACCACCTTCTATGGCCAATGACTTCAAGCAGTTTCAAGAACTGATGAACCAAATTACTGACCTGTTACACACTCCCTCAGAGGAGGTTCAGGAGTCCCACTATAAACTCCTAGATATTTTACACACCTCCACATCTATGAAGATTGGAAGCTCTTCTGGAGCCTGCTAAGACTGTTTGGCAAACCCCAACTACTGCACCACCTACCTGCAGAAGGATGGATAATAAGTATTCTGTCCCTGCCAGAGAGTAAGAGCTTCTATTTTCTCACTCATCTCAAAATTCCCTGGTAGCGAAGGCCATTAATGAGTGTGGCAGACAGCATAGCTCAAAGTCCACCCCATACAGTAAGGACCACAAGAGGCTCAGCTCAGTCTTTTTAGTCGCAAATCTCACTCTTCAGCTACACTTCAGTTCAGAATAGCGAACCATCAGGCACTCATGGCCAAATACGACTGTTTGAATTACAACAGATCTAATTCCTTTATTGAACACCTGTCAAAGGAACTGACCAATTTAATGCGATTATACAAAGACATTGCTCCAGGCCTCCTTGGATGCTGCAGATACAGCAGCACAATCTGTATCCACTGCAGTCGTCATGAGAAGAAAGTCTTGGCTGCAGCTGTCAGGCTTTCCAAGAGAAGTTCAGAGCACTGTCAGAGGCCTCCCTTTTGTTAATTTTAAGCTCTTTGCAGACTCGATGGATACATCTCTTTGAACTTTAAAGGACATGAGAGCCACACTGCAATCTATAAGGCTTTATACTCCTGTAAATAGGAGATCATTAGGTTTCAGATGGTACAGAGAGCACTCCTAGCCTTATATTCAGCTTACCATAGACCATCCAGCCATAGCCTCTATCAGAGCCACTATCCAAGAGGCCAAGATACTTTAAAAAGAAACCGCCTTCAGCTACATCTGCATCTTCTCAGCCATCTGCGACCTCCAAGCAACAGTTTTGATGGATCTACTGAGAGTCTCAACCATCCAATCAACAAGGTTTTACAGCTGCAACATTCTCCCTCCTTTTAGATGCCACCTCTCCCATTTTCAAGCTGCATGGGAGAATACAACATTGGACAAACGAGTTTTGGAAGGCATAACATCTGGTTACACTATCCATTTCAAATCTATCCTTCCTACCCATTCCTCCTCCCAGTCTCTTTTCAGGGACGTTTCTCATGATCAATTACTGGTGCAAGAGGTTGCCTCACTTCTGTGTTTAGGAGCAATAGAACCAGTTCCTGTACAGCATGGGGGAGGGAGATTCTATTCAAAGTACTTCCTGATCCCCAAAAAGAATGGAGAGTGGAGACCAGTTTTAGACTTCAAGTTTATAAACAGATATGTAAAACAGTAGGGATTTAGGATGGTGACTCTTCCAGCAATAATTGGCTTGTTAGAATTAGGAGATTGGTTCATGACAATCAGCCTGCAAGACTCATATTTTCATGTTGCTATTTACCCTGAACAAAAAAAAGTTTCTTTGTTTTCTAATCAACAGTGAGCAGTGCAAATACAGGGTGCTCCCTTTCAGCCTATCTTCTGCCCCAAGAGTATTATCAAAGATTCTGAAATTAGTTGCCGCCCACCTATGTCATTTGGGTGTAATAGTTTTCCAGTGTCTGGATGATTGGTTGATCGGGGCAGATTGTATCATGAAGTGTTAATGGCAGTGAAGATGATGTGTTCTCTGTTTCACATCCTGGGCCTTCAAATCAATCTCGAAATCCATTTTGACTCTATCTAGACATCATAGGGGCTTCGCTGGATGCACTGACAGGCAGAGCATACCTTCTCAGAAGATTTCTAACAATGAATCTCAAGGATTTGGTGCAGTTCTCAAGTAACAATAGGAGATTGTCTTCAACTACTGGGACACATGTCAGCTTGCGTCTTTGTAGAGCAACATGCCAGGTTACATCTCAGAGGCCTATAGGGATGGCTTTGAATGGTTTACAAATCAAGAAAGCACAGCCTAGGGAGATTACAGTCTGTTTCCCAATGGGTTCTACAGTCTCGCAACTGGTGGAAGGACTGACCAAAATCTGTGTAGGTGTGACATTCTTTCAGAATCACCCTCCTGTAGGGATAACATAAGACACTTCAGTTTTGGGTTGGGGGCACATCTGAAACCTTACAAGGTTCAGGGCAAATGGTTACTACCAGAGTAGCTTCTTTATATCAATGGTTTGGAATTGGGACCAGTCAAAAATGTTTGCCTTCACTATTTTACCTCTAAACAGATAAAAGTCAGTAAAGATAATGACAGACAACATGGCATGAATTTATTATATCAATCCCCAGGGAGGAGCAGAGCACCTTCACCATCTCTCTGTGCTCTCAGAGCAATAAAACTCTGAAATTGGTGCATAGCCAAACCGATTGTCATCTCAGCTTCATACCTGCCAGGTATTAGAACACCAGATGATCTCAGCAGCAATTTTTCTAAATTATGAGTGGGAACGTAACTCTTGAGTCCTCCTCAAGGTGGTATTAACTTGACGGTTCCTGGAGGTCAATCTGTTTGCCACGGCAGCCAATGCAAAATCCATCAAGTATTGGTTCAGAGGTGGTCTTGATCCCCAATCCCTGGAAGATGCTTTTCTCATCTCATATGCATATCCACCAACACCATTACTATTGAAAGTTCTCAACAACATCAGGCCAAAGTCATATTCACTGCACCAACGTGGTCAAGACAAGTTTGGTATCCCTATCTAATCACGCATCTCTTGCCCTCCGGGGCATCTACGGATCACTCCTCACCTACTGACTCAGGATGCTGGTCTGGCACTCCCTCCCCAACATGCAGATTCTGGGTCTCCAAGCGTGCTTCCTCAATGGCTCTCAGGAATAGAGGGATCCTGGTCATCAAAGGTACACCTTTTTAGAAAAGAACCTGCAGGAATACTTACCTCCAGAAATGGATGAGATATTGTCTTTGGTGTAACAGTTGTCAGATTTCACTCTTTTCCCAGGGGTACTGGATTACCTGTTGGAATTGAAAATGTTGGGTCTTTCTCTGAACTCCATTAGGATACCCTTAATGGCAATAACAGCTTTTCACACACCCATAAAGGGATTTTTGCTCTTTGCTCACCCAGCCAGAGGTTTGTTGAATCTCTCCCCACAAATAAGAGATCCTGTGTCTAGCTGGGACCTAAGCCTAGTCCTTAATTGCTTTTTAAAAGCATCCTTTTGAGCCACTGGCTATGTGTTCTTTGTTAAACTTATCAGTGAAGACAGCCTTTCTGGTAGCTATCACTTCTGCCTGAAGGGTTGGAGAATTGGGAGTTTTAATGGCAGATCCTTTCTATTTATGGTATTCACCAGAGAGAAATTCTCACTATGGGCCTATCGAAGATTCTTAACTAAGGTCATGTTTTTGTCCCAAAGCCACATTGGACTAATGAAGAAGCCATATTCCATACCCTAGATGAGAGGAGGACATTAGCTTTTTACCTAGATAGGATCAAACCTTCTAGAAGATTTCCTAGACTATTTGTATCCATCGCAGACAGAAACAAGGGTTTGGTAATTTCAAAACAGGATATCAAAGTGGATCTCTGAATGTATTAAGATCAGTTATGACCCAACTCATGTTCAGCCCCCTGTGAGACTGATAGTGCTCCTGTGAAATATACTATCTGCATCTATAGCCTAATTTAAGGATGTACCAACTGTATACATCTGTAGAGCGGCAACTTAGTCCTCTGTTCATACTTCTGATCACTATGCCTTGGTGCCTGCTGCAAGATCAGATGCTATAGGCAATGAAGTTCTCTCTCCTGTATTGGACTCTACTCTGAACCTCTTGCCTCCTTAGCGGATGCTCCCCAGGAGTCACTTGAGGTCAGGAATCCACAGGGACACTACTCGAAAAAGGAGAGGTTACTCTCGTTTTTGCAGTAACTGGAGTTCTTTGAGATGTGTCCCCCTGTGGGTGCTCCACTACCTGCCCTCCTCCACCTCTGCTTCAGAATCTCCTTTGGGGGACTTTGGTGGAAAAGGAATTGAGAGTGATTCGCCATATAGCCTCAGCACAGGGCACTAGGATGTGTGGGGCACATACACAGGCCAAACAGGCACTGCTCCAAAAATCTCCAATCAAAAGCGCAGGACGCATTGGCACCCGAAGTGACGCACCCACAGGGGGACACATCTCCAAGAACTCCAGTTACTGCACAAGGTGAGTAACTTCTGCTTGCACATTGATAGTGTTTTTTGGGAACTCCTGGTTTTCAAGGAACTTAATGTGATCAAATTTAAAGAAATTAAGGCTTGTTTTGTTCAATATTTGAATATTGAATAACTTGAATATCTGAACAGCTGAAATTTTCCAAAAAAAGTCAGCTTGAGGCAGACACTAAGAAAAACTTCAGTTTGAATGGTTAAAGTTTGGCAAGGTTTTATAAGCAACTGAAAATAATATTTTATAATGGAAAGTATTAGGCAACCTTAACAATAGGTGTTGCTACCAGCACCGCCTGTAATGAACACTGAATAAAAATGTTGTAGTTGGTTGATTTGATTTGTCCTCATTTTTCTGGGTAACAGATTCCCAGCCTGTCGTTCATGTGATTGCATCTAGAAGTCAGGATTGGTCAGAACATGAAATTGCTGTGGACACCAGCCCCACAATAATTTATCAAGATGTATCCAATGAATCGCAATCAGCTACTTCTACAATAAAAGCACTGCTGGAACTTCAGCAGACAACAGGTATGTGGGTGTTTGGGATCACTTTGAATCATGTTAGTCAACTGCATTGTTAAAATAACTATATTTTACATTTTTGTAGATGAAAGTTCTGTATTTTTGCTCCTGCAAGTGTTCAGCTTGGAAGTACGGTATATCTTGATTATGTCCCACTTTCTTGGGACGGTTTGATTCTCTTATCTTTCTGTGTATTTAACTTTAGTTGGAATCTATTTTACTAAAAGGTGCATTTCCTCTTCTCTTCTCCTCCTCCCCCCCCCCCCATCTTTAAGCAGTGAAGGAGAAGTTAGAATCAAAACCAAGACAACCTACCATTGACCTGAGCCAAATGGCAGTTCCTATTCAGATGACTCAGGAGAAGAGGCATTCTCCAGAAAGCCCTTCCATTGCTGTGGTAGAATCAGAATTAGTTGCTGAATATATCACAACTGGTAAGTGGCTACAAAACATACTATGAATGCTAGAATTAGGATGGCTGGTTTTCAGTGGAAAGCCTTTTTGTTGTTTTTATTGTTGCTTGTGGGGCAGGGGATCAGTATTTTCTGTCTTCCTTTCATTATAGTATTTCTGTAGAGGAAATTCATGCTAGTCTTCTTCCACTACTTTGAGGACACATCAAGGGGCATGGGATGCTTCTGCTCTTCCCTGGTAGATCAGAGAATGTGCATCTATCTATTTCTGGTGTAAAATGAAACAAAAGATCATTGTTTCAAGGCATATCATTTAAACATACTCTGATCTGGTGGTGAAAGGGCAAAGTGCCCTTGTTGATGTCTTTGGGGAAAACTCTTGGGAAGGAAAAGTAGAAAATGAAGCTCAGGATTCATTATATGGCATATCTGTTGTGAAAGGGTAAAAGACTTCTTGCAGAATTAGTTCACCCAACTTTGTGGAATTCAACTCACTTAATGATACTGAGCAGGTAGCCTTTTTTTGGCCAGGTGGGCATTTTCCATTATAATTGCCATCCTCATGATATAGTGGGTAAGTACATTTTGTGTTTGGGCTGGTAAAGTTTTCTGTATCCATTTTGCAGTGCCAAATTGGAAGTTTTAGGCAGAGAGTAGGTCAGTTAAGGTTAGTGAAAGCTGAATCCCAATAATAAGTGTGATGTGCCAGTTTGAAGCATCTTTCTAGTCCTCATGTTGCATCAGTCCTTCAGTGTTTTTCTCTGGACATGTGTCTAATTTAAACTATATCTCCCATAAACTGGAACACTCTCGTCTGCCCCTAGACATTTGCACCATTTAATAAATTCAGTGTGAAAGGGTTAGCATGTTTAGCTTCTTAAATTCAGCACTTGAATGAATACTCTACATGCTTGCATTTTGCATTTCCCAATTAAGTTTTAACTGTGGTGAAAATGTCTGTTTAAAAACAGGATAAAGCTTGTTTATATTCAAATATATTTAAAATATGATTTCAGTGTTTTTAGTATTAAAGTCTAATCTGGTATTTCCATTTTCCCTTCCCTCCTTCCCCCTCCACTTTTGCCCCCTGGTATCCAGATTTAAGTTGGATGGGACTTTTTTTTTATACTGCTTACTGTATCTGGCTTCAATTGTGAGTGAGAGAGTCATAACTCTAATGGATCCCTGGTGGGAAAGCATTGACTTAATATTAAAATGTTGTTTGAATAACAAGAAGTATAATAAGAATTTAATAACAAGTAAGCGTACATTATAACATTATTAAACTGATCACCAGTTGTTTGAAGGTCAATCATATTCCCTGACATCACCATACACTGTGTGTTGTACGTTGTATTCGAGTGTTCAGTTTCCTCCAAGATCTACGGGAAAAGTCAAGTTGAACTATGTATATATTTTAAGTCAGTGCTTATAAAAGATCCCCATTCAATATTCGTGTAGTCTGAAGTCCTCTTTATCCACAGATCCAGGATAACAGATGACAGCAATTAACGCTTTCCTGAACTTAAAATAATCAGTAACTTAAAACTGGGGTTTTTTTTACAGAGCTCAAAGTGATTTACAGAATTACAGGGAATGTGCATGGTAGGGGTCATTTGCTTTTCCCACCAATTAAATGCAACCAACCATGGGTTGGACAGCAGCAGCCTTCGTAACAGCATACAACTACAGTTACTTCACCAGTTCCTTCCCATTTGAATTTAAGGAACGGGGGTCATTGAATGTATATATGAAACAAATAAGTATGCCACTAATCCCACAATAGGTAGATTTTCTGCTAAAATGATAAGCAGTGAAATAATGTACTATACTGACATTTATATGTTGTGAATTTTTATACATGCACCTAGAGCAAAGGTTTTAGGTACATTTTAAATAAATCTAAATAGCTGTTGGGCTTCAGTATTAACACCCATTGAATTGAATGGGGCAGTTCACACCTCTTAGTATTATCATTTTTTGTCTGTCTGCAGACTCAGGAAGACAACTCTGTATTGGTTCACATTCGGAAGAATTTCTACACAACCATATAGGTTAGAAACTTTATTTTTAAATGAAGTTTTAAATTCTGTAGAAACTGTTGGGGATATCCAGCAATAGCTAGTACAGCATGAAAGGCAATGCTGAGTTTATCCAACCCCATCTCGGAGTGGCAAGTTAACTTTCCATATTCATCCAAACTTTGGCCTCCCTTCTAACTACCAGAAAATATTGACTTCTAGTCACTGTCAGTTAATCTGGATATAATCATATTCCTCTGAGCCATCCAGTACCATACCATATTTTCCAGTACCTGATGCATTTAGGAATAAGTTAATTAAAGCAGGTTTCAGAGTGACAGCCGTGTTAGTCTGTATTCGCAAAAAGAAAAGGAGTACTTGTGGCACCTTAGAGACTAACCAATTTATTTGAGTATGAAGTGAGCTGTAGCTCACGAAAGCTTACACTCAAATAAATTGGTTAGTCTCTAAGGTGCCACAAGTACTCCTTTTCTTTTTAATTAAAGCAAATATCTACATAATGGTATGAGTTGGTATAAGCTAATTTGGGTTCTCCATTGATGCTGTTGTCTTATGCTGTTGACTGCTTTGTTAGATAATAGAATAAATCATTATCTGACTTTAGGACTATTTCACCCATCTGGTTAATTATGGAGCCAAAACTGTAGCCCCAAAGTTGATGTGGTTCTAGTCTGATAAGTGACTCTAAAAACAGGTATGATGGGTCTATGTTGTCTCATTGACTTCTGAGAAAATTTGCTCAAATTCTTTACAAGTAAACACTTTCTAATTGCCAGCCCTGTACATTTAACGTAAGGTTTGACCACCCATCTGGTTAATTATGGAGCCAAAACTGTAGCCCCAAAGTTGATGTGGTTCTAGTCTGATAAGTGACTCTAAAAACAGGTATGATGGGTCTATGTTGTCTCATTGACTTCTGAGAAAATTTGCTCAAATTCTTTACAAGTAAACACTTTCTAATTGCCAGCCCTGTACATTTAACGTAAGGTTTGAGAGTCCTAAAGTTCTCTCATTCTCACATGTGATCAGTAATTTTCTGTAATCACATTTTGGCATTTTTAGTTATGTCTGTACAACTGCATTGCCTTCAGTGGAGTTACAAACATGTAACAGCATAATTTGGACTCCAGAATGGTCCGTATTGATGATGTATGAAATAACCCGGAGCACAAATTGAGTTTGCAGGACTAGCATTTGGGAGGCGGAGGACATTTTAAAACTGAGCTCACACTTGCTCAGAAATCACTGAAACAAACACCGGACCCCATGATGCTATTTTTAAGATCCTTTTCAGAATAGATCTACACTTTAAGATTGAAGCTAGCATACAGTAAAGGACTTATTTCATACTCAGATTTTTATTTCATCCGTATTTGCTTTCACTTGAAGGTAAAAGAACAAAGCAAGTAGCTTTAGCTACTACAGTTAGTTCTGGGGAAGTGCCATTGACCTCTTTACTTTCAGTCAGTCATCGGTCTCAGCCCCACCAGCAGTCATCCCAGCCCCAGA
Organism: Eretmochelys imbricata; assembly: GCF_965152235.1. Lineage (NCBI taxonomy): Eukaryota > Metazoa > Chordata > Testudines > Cheloniidae > Eretmochelys > Eretmochelys imbricata. Next base: position 16,345,231 of record NC_135572.1, read on the forward strand.
GGACTCTGCTGCAGCATGTGGCTCAGTCGCAGACAGCAACACAGACTTCTGTTGTGGTGAAATCTATCCCTGCATCTTCCACAGGCGCAATTACCCATATCATGCAGCAGGTTGTACCTTTTCTTTTCCAAACAGTCTGTGAACATAAGTAGGCTATGTGAATTATCTAGGGCCAGGTTTTGATTTGAATGCACATGTCATGTTGGTTTGTCAGTGGAAACCCAAGCATAAGGACAGAATTTGGCCCATTGTGAGTTGCTGTTCCTTGAGTGTGGGACTAAAAAAAAGACTACCTAAGAATATCTTCCATGGTTGATTGCAATGCTGATGTAGCCATGTTGGTCCCAGGATCTGGGACAAGGTAGGTGGGCTAATGTCTTTTATCTTGAAAACTTGTACCTTTAACCAACAGAAGTTGGTCCAGTAAGGTATTACCTCATGTATCTTGTATAGTAAGCGGAGGAGTTGTTTTGTATATGCTACATGTTTGCTGTTGGCCATTTTGAAAGGAAGTTGCTGCCTACATGAGCCCTCTCTGTTTGTGTGGAGTCCACTTGACAGCAGTATAGGACTTGCCTGTCTCTGTACACAGTAATGAAAGGGGGAAGGGCCCTAAAGGTTCAGTGTTAGGCCTTGTCTACAGTACAGAGTTTTGTCAGCAAAACACAGCTTTTGCCGACAAAACAGTGGAGGTGCACACACTACAACCCTACTTTTGTTGGCAAAATAAAACCACCTTGACAAGAGGCATAGAGCTTTTTGCGATGAAGTTAAAGCGACAGAGCGTCATTGTAGACGCTGCCATTTGTTGTCACCATAACTGACCTCTCCCAGTATCCAACAATGCCCACCATGACGCCTCTGCTCGCTGTTTTGAACTTGGCTGCCCTGCATCCCAGCTACACAGGCATGCGGCTCTTCCCTTTCAAAGCTCTGGGAAGTTCTGAAAGCTGAGCATGCTGGCAGCAAAGAGCAAATCATTAAGTGGAATTCTGCTCTTCCCCAGCACTAGGAACACAGCAGCAGACAGGGGAGGTGGTGTGTGTGTGTGTGAGTGACTACAGTGCTGTGCAGAGCCAGGAAGGGGGGCAGGGGCTGATGGGGGTGTCCCCCTCCCCGTGTCTCAGGACTGAATGTTTCCGGCCACTGTCTGAACTTCGAGACAGCATGCTGACACACTCACTCTCCCACAACCCACTCTGTCTCTCTCCCACACCACACACACCCTGTCACACAGTCACTCCTCCCACACACACTTCAGTTGAAAAGCTGCTGGCAATCTAGTAGGATTCCCATGGAATGATGGGATTGAGAAACCTGCATCATGTGGTGCTGTACCTGTCCCACGAGGCATTGCAAAGCCTTCCCAAAGCATTCTGCAGCCAGCTGCAAAGTGGGGTAGCTACCCACAGTGCTCTTCTCTCTGTTTCAATGTGAGAGCTGCTAGTGTGGATGCACTCTGTGAACACAAGGAGCACAGTGTGGACATGCAACAGTGGTTTAATTAAAGTGGCATAACTTTTGTTGACAAAACTCTGTAGCTTAGACAAGACCTTAATCTTGAAGCAGGGGAAGGAAAAGGAGCAGAATTGAGACCATAAAGAAGCAGGATGCCTTTGATTTGGAGCTTGGCTTTGTAAGGTGCCAAACTGCAGAGGCCTCTGGCAAATTCTCAACTTGCGAAGTCACAACTGTGAGACTGCTTTAAAATGTGTGGTGAACAGCCCAAGTGAAAGGGACAACCCAGTAAAAAGCAGAGTAAGAAGCCTGTGGTGTGTTCTTGTTTAAATAGTTTAATTTTCTTATCTAATTCAAGAATTAGCACTTCTGTTATCTGTCAGCAGTAACAAAAATAAAGCTACTCTAGTTTTGTGAGATCCCCTGGGTAAATGTACACCACTCACTTTTTATATAGTTCATATTTAGATAAGGTCTGTCGTAAAGCCTCTGCGGAGAGCATCTGTAGAGGTAGAATTTTGTTGAATGAGGCTACTTAGTTATTATGTAGGATTGTGTACACAACATGTAATAAGACAGTGTTTGTGTCGTCCCCCCCCAAGGAACTTAGTCCAACTCTAATGTGATATACGGGACTGTAGTTTTAGTGTGTGTGAAGGTACAGACATGGCAGTGGTGAGGAAATCAACGCAGGAAGAACTGGATCTGAAAAGGAGAGAGATTATGCTTTGGTGCACGGGAAATGGGGCAGGTTCCATGTGTAAAAAGTAGTATAGAAGACGTCACCAAGAAGCATGAGAGGAGACAGTGTTAGGAAACAGAATCAAAATCTCTTAAGATAATAGGTTCTTGTTAAAGCTAGGAACCATCTATTCACCAACCTAAGATCTCTGTTGAATCAGCCAATCCCTTCCATTTCCCATTCAGACATCATGGAGTTTGAGGTGATCTGAATCTTAATCTTTCAAATGTAAGAACAACCTAAGCTTCACTGAGGGCAAGACATCTACAGTTAAAAGGCAGGTAGTGGGTGGAACACCAGGGCTTAGCTTGTTGTGGTATGGAAATAGCCATTGAAGTGCTATGGCTTTGGGAACTCAGCATCTTAGGGTATTTCTGCTTTTATACATGAGTTGGATGCCTGAAGTCCTGTGACCTATTCTGCTTTTAAAACAGTCCAGTTTAAATATTCTGTAATGTCACTAGATTTGTGTATTCTGCAGTAAATTAGATGATGTCTCATAACTTTTTCATTTGTAACTTTTTTTATTAAGGCTTTAAGCAGCCACACTGCATTTACCAAACACAGTGAACAACTTGGAACTGAGGAAGGAGAAGTGGAAGAGATGGATACCCTAGATCCTCAGACTGGTCTGTTTTACAGATCTGCCCTGACGCAGTCACAGGCACAAAAACAGCAGAAACTGAGTCAACCGCAGCTGGAACAGACTCAACTGCAAGTGAAAACTCTGCAGTGCTTCCAGACTAAACAAAAGCAGACCATCCACCTGCAGGCTGATCAGATCCAGCACAAACTCCCACAAATGCCCCAGCTTTCTATCCGGCATCAAAAGCTAACCCCACTTCAGCAAGAGCAAGCACAGACCAAACCAGATGCACAGCACACCCCACACCACATGATGGCCAAAGAAAGGCAACTCCCTACCTTAGTGGCCCAGCCACAGCAAACTGTAGTACAGGTGCTTGCAGTAAAAACCACGCAGCAGCTGCCCAAACTGCAACAGGCACCAACGGCACAAAAAATCTACGTGCAACCCCAACCCCCCCAGAGTCAATTGCAGCTACCTGCCTCTTCAGAGAAACAGCCCGCCAGCCAGGTAACAGAATATTGATAGCATGCAAAATAAAACGTCGCTGTTCAAGGAAAAATCCAAACACCAACCCAGTTGCTGTAGCCGTGTTTTCTCCTGGCAAGAGAGAACTCCTCATTACGCTGGTATTAATTTCCCCATCAGAAGGTTGACACTAGGAAAGAGAAGCACATGTTGTTATATAGGGAAAAAAATCCATAGAGCTCACAAGTCAATTTTGTTGGACAGTTTTTTGTGAATTTCTGCAACCAACAGTGCATGGAATTTGCCCCTAATTTCTTTATTTTTTTGGGTATAACATATTATTGATTTCCGTTCCCGTAACATTTAAAAAAAATGCGGTGGAAATAAAGACGAATACAGTGCAGTCTCCCAAGGATCTCCATTGTACGTCTTCCTTGGTAGTTTACATCACCATCACCCTTCAGTTAAATAATTTTACCTAGAGGAGCAATTTTACTTTCCTTGGGAGGGGAAGATGTAAAGACTGAGGAAAATGAAATACTGTATATGTATTTTAATTAACTCCAAAAACCTACTACTCCCCAGCCCCTTGAAGCATATATAAAATAATAAGAAGGGATTAATATACATCACATGGGGATATAAATCCCAAAAGAAAATGAGGCTGCTGTGATATTCTGCTAGAAACTTTGTCTAGCAGTCCAAACACTACCTTCCCCAGGCTTCAATTAAATGTTATCGTATCACTGCTGATTCCTTTCTTAAAACACTGAGCTTCAACTGTCTTCCTAATAGCAAGTATGTTGTTTGTGCCGTATTGTCCAGATAAATATTGATTAGGTTTAAATAAAAAAATAGCTGTAACATGCACAACAAAAATTTGATTTTCAGGTGCAGCAGCCAATTATAACTCAAGGATCCACTGTTACAAAGATAACTTTTGAGGGGCGACAGCCTCCTACTGTTTCAAAGGTAGCAGGCGGCAATTCTGTGCCCAAACTGGCATCGCCAGTTACAAGCCTATTTCCCATGCAGGCATCTGTGAAGACAGCAGTAGCAGACATTTTGAAAATGTCTATGATGGAAGCTCAGATTGACACAAACATAGAACATATGGTAGTGGATCCCCCAAACAAGGCCATGTCCACTAGTAAACTCGCTAGTGAAGCAGAATCATCACCTTGTATCCAGGTGCCAAGGGTGACTGCAGTAGGCATGACGGCAACTTCCATCTCTCAGCAACTGAAATGTAAAGAGTCCTGTTCAAGTCCTCCTGCTGCTGATCCTGCTTTAACAGAGAAGAAAATGGACGCACAAGAAGTGCCTTCAACAAACCAGTTTATACACATTCAGAATATATCCCAAAAGAAAGCTGAAGAGATTTCATCTGAAATTATTATCCAGGTAAGAGAAGAGCAGAGCAAATAAAGGTGTAAAAAAAAAAAAAAAAAAGCAGCTATTTCTAGGTTTATGTCTCTAAAGCCTAAATAGCATCTGAATAATGTTCAAGTATTTTTTTCCTTATTTTGGTTCCACTCCAAAACAGTACTTGATTTAAGAATATAAAAATGTTTGGCACTTGTTTATTAAATTGGCAATGAGTTGTTAAATACAATTTCTCAAACATGCTGGTCACTGCATTCCTATTGTCTGTCTCCTGAGCATTGTATGTGTTCTGCTTTGCTTTCCCATTAAGGAAACAAACCAAACTTGCTAGATATTCCAAATCACCTTCTAACTGAAATGCTTGAACATGCAACTTTTGCTGTTACCATGGAGATATGATTTGTGCCCTGTTTTTTTACAGCGTCTAACAGTCTTACCTGTTTTTTAGTGTAAAACTTTCTTCAGCATAAAGGCGATATAGTAGAATCTCATTAATTCAAACTGACTGGGAGACCTTTTGCAAATTAGTAAATAAGGGCCAGATTCATCAAAGCACTTAAGTACATTATTAACTTTATGCATATGAGTAAGTCTCATTGATATGAAGTCAACAGGACTGCGTACATTCTTAAATTAAGCAGATGCTTATGTGCTTTGATGAATCAGGACCTAAGTGAACAAATGTGAAAATGTTCATTTATTCAAATTTAGTTTTATTTTAATACTTTTTAACGTACTATTGTATTCCATAGTCTAGATTGTCAAAGTATTGAAATTTTAAAAATCTGAAATCTCACTTACAGCACCCTAATTATACATAAGTATAAGTACATAAAAGGTTGTTATAAGGAGAGGGAGAAAATTTGTTCTCCTTAACATCTGAGGGTAGGACAAGAAGCAATCTACTTAGTGGCAAGGGTAATTTAGGTTGGACATTAGGAAAAAATTCCTAACTGTCAAGGTAGTTAAGCACTGGAATAAATTGCCTAGGGAGGTTGTGGAATCTCCATCACTGGAGATTTTTAAGGGCAGGTTAGAAACACACATGTCAGAGATGGTCTAGATAATACTTAGTCCTGCCTTGAGTGCAGGGGACTGGACTAGACTAGATGACCTCTCGAGGTCTCTTCCAGTCCTACACTTCTATGATGCTATGATACTGACTCATTGCAGAGAAGTGGACAGAATGCCATTGTGTTTTTATGCAGTGTTTGAATTAGAGATTTTATTGTATATTATATACACTTGTTATGGTGAAAAATTGTAATGAAAACAAATACGCCAACTTTGATTTATTTATAAAGTTTACAAATGTTTTGAATTATTTTGTAATATTTTCCTTGAAACTAAGTAGTTTTTCTAGGAAATACTCAGGTTTCTGTATCTCTTGAGGAGTGAGGGCTAAGAGATTGATTATTTTACTCTACTACATCTGAATATCATAGATATTTATATGATGCTAATCACCATAGTATTTAGGTGTGGTTGTGATGTCTGGGTAATTTCAAAATCAAAATACCTATCTGATGATCAATTTAATAATTAAAATGTAGATATATTTTCCATATGATCTAGAAATTAAAAACAAAAAACAATTTAATCATTTATTGTATTCGTTTGTTACCATAGTACTTTTATCAATCTAAATCTATTATTCTTTCTTTGTATTAATCCAACCAGTTTCAGGAACCAATTGTGCAATATGTTGTACATACTACAGTCAGAGAAGTCTCGACCCCAAAATCTTAGTCTAAATAGACCGAACATACAGAGAGTGAGTGTGTGTTACCCCTATTTTACAGATGGCCCCGATAGCAAAGGGATTAAGTAACTTGTCAAAGGTTACACAGGAAGTCTGGCGGAGCTGGCAACTGATCCCAGATCTTTTGAATCCCAGCCAACTGCCTTAACCACATGACTATCCTTTCTTTAACTGTAATAATTTCAACTTATCCTTCAGTGAAAAAATCCTGCAAAATGCTTTAATGCTACATTTAATTTAGCAATATTGTAACAATAGGGTGAAAACAAACTTATTGACTTTGGGAAAGTGTTTCTGGGATTCTTACAACTGTTTAATAGGCATGAGTATCTTTTTTCATTTAAACATACAAATCCTTAACTCACTTAATCCAAAACTGCATATTAAAACTTCGTTTTTTCTTTCCTTTAGACTATCCCTCAATACTCCATCCCTTGTCACTCCAGCTCCAATGTGGTAGTGGAACCCAGTGGGCTCCTGGAGCTCAATAACTTTACTAGTCAACGTCTTGATGATGAGGAGACAGCAATGGAACAAGATGTGGACAGCAGTACTGAGGAAGGCACTGAGCCCAGCCCTTCTCAAAGTTCTGCTGAACAATCCTAATGAATTGGGACACTGGAGTGCACTTTAAATTCATCTTGGCAGTTGAGTGTCCAAGATGTCCTTGTATTGTGATGTATTAGAGCACTTTGCCTATTAGAGTTGTTCATTGGACCCTTGAAGCATCAGTGTGTTTTAACAAGACAGTATTGCAGAAACCACATCTTAAAATTGTTTCCAAAAAGATGTAGTTACCAAGATATGGTAAACCAGTGACAGTGGAATGTATGTCTTTAAAAAAAAAAGAAAAAAAAAAAGGCAAATCTACAGTGAATTGAAAAGATTGAGTAGAAGTTCTTGCTATGAAGCTCTTGACCAGATACTGAAACTTTTCAGTAAAAAGGGACCTTTTACTTTGCCGTGTCTTTCTTTTTGTAGCTATTGAGCGAAACACCATCACAAAGAATGTTTAGTGGATATTTGTATTTTTAAATAGCGTGTGAGATAAAAGGTATCTCTGACCCGTACTGGAAAAGCCCCAAGAATTTCTGAATTGGTTAGTGTTCTTGCACTTGAGCTCAATTAATGTTCATATTTTTAATAAGCATAAAATATAGTTTATTTTTTTAATTACTTGTTGGTGAATGTTTGGACATAAGCAAAATCACTAACAGGTAACATGGTTTGGTGGATTTTGTTTTCATATATTGCAAGAAATATGCTAGTTTAATGTACAAAACATTTCTTTTTGTGTCACAAGCACATGAAATGCCCATTTAGTCTAATTAATTAACCTCTGATAATTTATTTAAATGCAATGATTTAAAACCAGGCCAAGTTGCTTAACTAGTTCCTGTTAAACAGGCAGATGTTTTCATTCTAATGCTGTGGAGTAGCAGAAATGTATTATGGTTTAAAACAAATGTTTAGAGTTTGGGAATATTTGGTTCATTATCACATAACTTCAGCCTGTTGTATTCAGATGCAAGCTGAGGCTTTTAAAGATCTATATTTTACTCTTACATGCTGTTTTTTAAATGACCATTTTGGGGGTTTAAAAGCTTAAATTGATTAGTTGTATGTTTCAGAGGTAATCCTCAGCCTTATGACTTGACTTGTTCAAGCAATATGTTGGGTTTTTATGATAGTTAAAAGCCACGGAGAGAGATTTGGGTGCAGGTGGAATGACAGCAGAGGCTGTTTTAATACATTCTGGTAATGAAGACAATACTTTTCTTTTTTTAAAAAAATGTATATAGAAAAGTTTTTTTAACCATTTTGTATAGATTTCATTATAAATAAGCATTTTAAGACTTTGACATCTCATTCAATTGTACATACATCTATCAGCGTAACTGCCCATTTTTGGTGCTGAAGTACTACTGTAAGTATAATTCATCCAAAGTATAATACAGGTTTTGCGTCAGTCTTTTTTAAGATGTGATTTTACTGTTGATATTGTAGTTTTTTAAATTCCAATAGAAGAAATGCTCATCAGACTAAAATACAAAGCCTAAAAAGATTAACATATTTGTCCTGAACATCTATGTACATAACACTGTAGTCTCCTGTAGATGGTGCTGTTGGTTCTCCTTTTAGCCGCTGTTAGCAGTTGCTTCAGTTATAAAGTCCTTGTGACTTTCATTTTTGTTCTGTTTTGTCTGTTAATTATAAGCCTAAATGGCAAATTTTTATCTTTTATGATGGCAAAGAGAAGTGTTCAGTCTGAATATTATGGAAAAGCTGTACATAGTTGGGTAAGAATTGGATTGTCTTCTCTGCATCACCTACATGTTACAACATTGAATACTGTGACAAGCACTTGTTCCTCCACTTTATTTTACATAACATTAGAAGCACTCAGGTTGGAGAGAAGAGAGAATATATGAAATGGAAAATACCTTACGCCTTTTTTTCTAGTTAAAAATTAATACAGAAATATTGTCAGTCATTCTAGATGATATTTCGGTTTTAATAGCTGTGTGTGTTTCTAGAACAGGGGTACTTAAAGTATGGCCACAGCCACCAAATGCTGTGACAACAGAGCTTGACAAGAAAGATGACAACAAAGCTTATCAACTGCAGATTTTATTGCTAGTATATTCAAGCAAGCTGTCTTTTCTAGTCATCTGTCATTGAAGGGGTTAGTATGAGCCTGTTCTGTATATTTACTGTTCATAAAATGGATGTAAAATTCTGTGCAGATGAGATGAATCGCTGTGGCTTGTGCCAAGCTGTTGTCACTCGTGGTCTTACAGTATATTGGATGTCCCTGTCATAGGCTGAGCTAAAGGGAGGAGAGAAGAAAGCCCCTGTCAGTATTTCTGTTGCCTCACTATAAAAAGTTTACAACTTTGCCATAAAGTATGGCTCCACGCTTAAATTCATTGTCTCTATGTAACTTTAGATGGCTGCTCTCCTTTCTACAAACAGATTTTAAAAAATCAAATGAAGTGTTAAATTTATCAACACTCATAGCATATTACACAATTGAAGTTCTGGCCCAATTGTGGTTTCTTGACAGAAAAGTTTATATTGTGGTGGTCTTGTTTTAAGATAGCTGCAAAGAAGTTTTTAGAGAAGCCCATGAAACAGGGTTATATCTATAGTGAAATTATATTTTGCACTTACAGTGCCATTTCCTTTCATTGAATCTTTATAAACATGAAGACTCTCAACACCTCTGTTATGAGGGGTAGATACTTTACAGATTGGTAAACTGAGACGCGTGTTAACTGTCTTGCCCACAGATATACACAACGTCTGTTGGGTAGACAAGAAAAGAATGCTGATATCCTAACTCCCACCTTTATGCATTAACCTTCAATTCAGATTGCCTTCTTTCCTAATCCTTTCCCAAACCAGTTGTGAATTGAGGCCCACAATTGTTTGGTTTATGATCTTTGGTGAATATGCTGGAATTGGTAATAGTTTCATTACAAAGAAATTTACAAGTTAACAGGCTTTGATTCAGCACCTAAAGTCCAGACTATGTTTTGTGTTTCAGTTACAGTAGCTGAAAGTAGAGTATGTCATCCATTAAATTTCCTTTGCTTTCGTGGTTACTCTTCACATCCTTATCATAGCTATACTGAAATAAAACATGTACTCTTTAAGTTGCCACGTCCAACAAACAATCGCTGTCGCTATCTGCCAAAGGTATATGCTTGAAATTATTTTCAGTTCACTCTTGCCAGATAAGTTGCATCTTCCTTAAATGGAAGATATTTGATTTCCTGCCTGTCTTTTGCAATGGAATAGCTCAAAAATGAGCTGTGTAGAATTGCTTATTTTTGTTTATATTAATAATTGGTGTGTTGTAATCAAAGGAATGGAAAATTCCTTACCAAATTTCCTTTCTGCTAGGAGTATCTCCCACAATTCTGCTACACATGGGCTGTTTCCCTCCTCTCTGGAATTCGCAGAGGTGGTTCAAAGCTGCAGCACAGTGTGTGCTGGCCATCCCCACTTCTGCTTGCTGCCTAATTAGTCATTCCAAAACTGTAAAATTCATGAAAGAATATTAATAACAATAACATCATGCTAATTCATTAATTATGTACAGTAGATGACTGCGTACATAGTAATAATCCATATAAAATGCTGACCCTTGGCTGTAAAGCTGTCCACGGTGGGTAGAATTGTGGAAGATGCTGCTAATAGAAAGGAAATTATCAGGCAAGACATTTTCCATTGTGCAGCACAGTGTCTCCCACAATTCTGTCTCAAGTGTGCCACAGCTTCTTGGTCAGCTGCTGTGGTTTTTGAGCAGAATGAAGGATAACCTCCTGTCAGGCATGAAAAGGAGATTTCATTTTGGGGAGAAAAGATCCTGGAGTTCTCAGCACCACTTTGTCATTGTGGAATATACAGTAATGTCCCTGCACAGGTAAGTCTCCCAGCTCAGAAACTTGCCTAGCAGATGCAATGGCAACCAGAAAACTGGTTTTGATAGAGAGAAGAATGCTGATATTGAAGCCAGAGGCTCAAAAGGGTTGAGTGGTCAGGGTGTTCTGTGCTAATGGTAGATCCCAATTAAGAAAGATTGGTCTGATGGCTGGTCTAGCCAGTCTGACTGCTGAGAAATCTAGAAACCCGGGGGTTCGCTATCGGGGATCCTGAGGATCCTGTGAATAGAATGCTAGTAACCACTGATACCTGGAGTGCTATGGTGTTGGGTTAAAGACATTAATACACACCTTGAAAAAAGCCCAGGATAGCTGGAATCCCTGGGTCTGCGTGCCCCTGGCACCAGATACTGAATTTGGTCCAGATGGAGAAATGGGCATTTAAGGTGGAGATTCCTGGATGAGAGCGAAGCCCCAATCACCCTGGAAAACAGGCCAAGTGCTACTGATGTTTTCCTTTCAAAAGCTAGGCTGTTAGATGAAGATGGTCTGGGTCCAGGTGGGGAAACAGACCTCACAAAAAGAAGTCTGGTATTGCTGGTAGCCATGACAGTGGTTCCAGTTCTAGCAGATCAGCAAACCAGGGTCTCCTTGGCCAGTATAAAGCTAACACTGTCATCTTTGCTTGTTCCCACTTTATGTTTTGGATCATTTGCTCTGTGAATGGGAAAGGGGAATGAATACAGCAAACATCTGTTCCTAAAAATTTAGGGTATGCTTCCTTGGCAAAGTACTTCAAACATTTTGCATTCGGGTGCTGGAAGACCAAACAACTGCAAGATCAGTTTGAAGACTTTCTGGTTCAAACACCATTCTGAGTTGTTGACTTTGCATTTGCTGAGCCCGTCTGCCTTTTGGTTCAGCTTCACTTTTGTGTGAATCGCTTTTAGGGAAGGGACAGACTTTTCTGCCTTATCTCATTATTTCTGCATGTAGTGCTGGGTTCCCTATTATAACCTACTTATGTATGCAACTGGAATTATTTTGTCTGACTGGACCGGGACATGATTTTCTACTAGATGGTTCTGGCACCTTCATAGGGGCAGTCTGAAGGCACAGAGCTCTAGGAGATTGATCCCATGGTCCCTTTCTCTGGTGGTTCCAGATGTTTTGAGTGTTTCCAGGTCCCAAATGTGCTCCCCAGCTCTACAGGCTGGCATCAGTTGTGTGAACCAGAGAGTCTGGAAGGCATATGGGAATGCGCTTGTGAGCATTCCTTTGGACTGCCCATCATTTTAGGGAGTTGAGTACTTGCTTTGGGACCAGCATGTGATCCTTCATGCATTCCAAGGAGTGGTCCCATACTTTCAGTAATATGTCAGACACCTTATGTGCAGTCACACTCTTGGGATGATCCCTATGCATGTTTATGCAACCAGGGGGCCCACTAACTGAAGACAGTTGAGCATTTGTTGGCCTCATGCACTTTTGCAGTATAGATATGAGATACTGGATTTTCTGTAATCTGTCAAATGATGGGTAGACTTTTGCCTTCAAGGTGTCTATGTTCGCTCCCAGGTGAGTTATCCTTGTGGACGGAATCAAGGAATTTTCTTGATGTTTATTATAAAGCCATGCACTTACAGGAGATCCAGAATCCAAATCATAGCATTGTGCTCTCCAGCCTGGGTCGCAGCTCTGATTAGAATGTTGTCCAGAAACGGGTAATGGTGAGTACTCTGCAATCTGAGTCCGGCTATGATCACCACTAGCATCTTTGTGAAGACGCTCAGGGATAATGACAGACTAAATGGCAGCATTCGGTACTGGTAGTGATCTGTTCCATAAGCAGATCTCAGTAGATTGTGGAGCATTGGCATATGGGAACACTGAGATATGTATCTGCCAGGTCCACTAAGGTTAGGAGGTCCCTTAAATTTGGGATGAGACTGTGGAATCTAGGGTCTCCTTGCAAAATTTTGTTTTCTTCCACTTGTTGAATCTCTTGAAGCTGATAATGGTCTCTCTACCCCCAGTGCACTTCTGAACAATAAAGAAGATGAGGTAGAAAACCTCAACCTGGAAAACCTTTCTTCTAAGGGAACTCCTTCTAGTGCTGCTATGTCCAGGACATCTCATTCTGGACCAGTTTGTGCTTGGTGGAGTCACTGGAGCTGGGAAACTGGATAAAAAGGGGTGGGATGGAGCCTGTAGTTTATGGAAGTATTCCTGATTCACTCTCCCTCTTATCCATTGGTCTATAGTCAATGCACTCCTGTCCTCTGAAAAGTGGGAAATTCTGCCTCCTAGATTCAAGTTTAGCCAGAGGCACATTTCCTCATCATGCTGGGCTCTTGGGCATTGTGAGACCAACTGTGGGTTTTCTGCTCAATCCTGGGTTCTGAGACTTGCCCTTGATAAATCTGCCATTCTTCCTCTGGTGGTACTCTGAGGAGAATAGGCGAAAGGAGTGTGTCTGCCTAAAAGCAGGTTTGTACTCTCAGAGCACTCTACAGAGAGGGGAGGGCCTAGCTTAGATTTAGCAGCATTTTCTGCCACTTTGTAATCTAGTTTTTCTCTAAAGAGGAGAGATCCTGTGAAATTAGAGGAATGTAGGACTTACTTGGAGTGAGCATCTACTTTCTAGGGGTGGAGCCATAGGTGTTGCATGGCTGCTGAGCAGGATGCTATAGCCAGGGCTGAAAATTGCATCCACTGAGGCATCAGCAATGAATACTGTTGCCTGGGAAGTTTTCTTAAGAATGGAGCTGATGCCAGGGTGATCTCTGTCCTCCAGGTTCCTAGGGTCCTCCAGCCTAGGAACTGTAGCTCTCACAAAGCATGTGGCTGTGAGAGATGTGCTGATGAAGCTTCAAAGTCCCTTTGTTAGGGTAGCTGCCACCTTCCTGTCTGTTGGGTCCTTAGGAAGAATTCCTCCTTCTGATGGGATAAGCATGCCCTTTAGTAGGGTGCTACTGTGTCATCAACCTACAAGGGCAGCACCTGCATTTTGCCTTCTCTCCAAGGGCTCTGATCAGTGTATTGCCTGTAGTTATAAGTTACCATACAGCTCCTTCTAAGCAGGCATATTTATTCTCAAGGTCAAAGTATTACAGACAAAAACATTAAAACAATTTTTAAAAAACTACACACCAACAAAAATGTCTACCAGAGGGTACCCCCCAATTCTAACCTCGGGCTCTGGTAGGTTTTATTCCTTCAAAACCCACAATTCATTTTTTTCCTCTGGTTACAAGTTCATCCGTCTTAGATCCAGAACACAAGGCTGGCCAGATCTAAGGCCTTTCTGCAGACAATGACCCTTTCCTCACAGCATAGCTTCCAAAGGCAAGGTTTTTGCGTAATTGGAGATCATTTGCATTAACCTCTCCCTAGGGATTTTCCAGGAAATCCACTTAACACCTATTGTCCCAAAAGTTCATATTTGTTTGGAGCATTTTGAATATAGTCTTTTGAATTCCCAGGTTTCACCTCTGTCACATCTCTCCCTGGAGGGATTATATACAATCCCGGCCCACAATAATATGGAAACTTCATACAATAAGGTCTTCTGAGGATATTGCAGGAAATTGCTGTATCTGTCACAGTTCTGACCACTGCATTACTCAAAACCCAGGCAAGGAGGCTTGAATTAAAAATAACACTCACTCCTGGCTGAAAACAGCTAATAATAACAAATATAAAAGAAAAGGATGGGAGCAAAGTGAGCTGCCACTTTGCTGCTGTGGAGGTAGAAAATCGGGTGGCAAGTGGGAGAGGGGGCATGGCCATTTTTGAACAACCTCCAGGAACTGCAGTGCAGAACGGTCCACGTGTAGCATATTTGTGGGAGATGCTGGGCTGCAGAAACTTGTTCAACAGGAGCTAGTAGTAAGTTGGAATTTTAGTGAAGCTTAGCGTTCGTAATCATGGGCCACTTGGATTCAGCATCTTATGGATATTGGATCACAGACTGCAATAGTTACTAAGGTATTTAATTTTCAAGAATACAGTTTAGGGAAATCTGGTGGAACATGCAGCGGGCAAAAGTATTAAAATACATAAATGTGGTAGAGATCTGGAGAATTTTAAGACACCATGTTCAAACCACAAGAGCCTGCATTTCCTCTGAACTTTAAAAAAAAAAAAAAAAAAAAAAAAAAAAAAGTAGCAAACATGGCTGAATCAGGCTCAAAACATTTTTTTAATGGATTGCTAAGGGGCGGGGGAGGAAGGTGAAAGGAATGAAACAAAGGTTTCTCGGAAAAAGAAAAGGTCTGAAAAAGTTACCTGAAGTGGGGTAAAGACTTCCACAAATCTATTGGAAAAGCAAAAGTTGGCTGATTAGTGAATAAAGGTGGGGAAATAAAAGAAACAATGATTAAATGGGTGGGATACTGAATGTGTGCTTACGACAGTGTGCAGATGAAGTCTTTCTGTTCCAATGAGCATACATTGAATACCAGCAGTACCAGTTGGGCATGGTGTACTGGATGATGCAGAGTACAGCTAAAGCTGCAGCTAAGCCATGTCTACAATTACCGGTAGATTGGCAGTGCTGTAATCGATGCAGTGAGTGTCGATTAAGTGGGTCTGGTGAAGACACACTAAATCAATGGGAGAGCACTCTCCCATCAATTTGTGTACTCCACCTCCCCAAGAAGCGTAAGGGAAGTTGACGGAAGACACTCTCCTGTCGACACAGCACAGTGTAGACACCGCGGTAAGTGGATCTAACTACGTCTACTTCAGTTACATTCACTGTTCCCTCTAAGCTGTGCACGTGTACGCGCACACTGTGAAACACTGCACGCTCAAAAATTTGCACAGAAGCGCAACAATTTGCACAGAAGAAAATTTTGCGCACATGGCCTGTCAAAAATTTGCACAGAAGACATTTTTTGCGCACATGGACTGTCAAAAATTAGAGGGAACATAGATTACGTTGTTCACGTAACTGAAGTTGCGTAACTTAAATCGATTTACCGCAGTAGTGTAGATCAGCCCAACTACCAGAAAAGTCATGTTATTGAATAAGTATTGGTAAAATAACATTCAGTAGTTAGTGCTATTTGGCCACTACAAAATACAAACTTAGTTGGTTGAACAGCGTATTCACTGTATAGTATTCAAACATCTCTAGTTCAATTTTAATTATGTTTTTTAATTAGGTAGGTTACCAATTTTTTTCCTACTGTGCTGACGTGCTTTGAAGAAAGAATTAATGTTCTCAGTGATTTATTTTAAATCAGAGAAAGGAGAAAATACCAAATTCAAAAAAGTCAGTGTGGTACTACTGATCTTACAGCTGATCTGTCAGTTGTTATAGGTAAGTCCAACTTTGTTCCTTAAAATGGAAAATGTGCCTCACAAGAGCTAGATATGTTTAGTGTATGAAAAGAGAATGTTTGGAAAGAGGTGATGGGATATAATGGTCTACAAGGAGAAGATAACTGGTATTCAGGACCCTTTAATCTAGCAGATGGACATAAGATTCAAAGACTGGAAATTGAAATTAGAAAAATTCAAATTGAAAATAAGGTAGAGAGTAACTTTTAGAATAGGTTACCAAGGAAAGTGATAAATTCTCTATTGCTTGGTGTCTTTAAATGAAGATTGGATGTCTTTCTAAAAGCTATGCTGTAGTTCAACCACAAGTACAGGAATTACTGAGTGAAATTCAGTGACTTGTGTCATACAGAAGGTAAGATAGGTGATCATAATGGCACCTTCTGGCCTTAAATCTGTGAAAAAATATTAGAACCAATATAAGGAAAAATTATAAACAGCTAGAGGTGACATAGTGAGCAGCAGATATAGGGAAACAGCAGATGTAATATCTTAGTAAAAACATTCAGCAGTCTCATAATTTTACTTGTAGAATTCAAATGGGGCTCAGAAGTTACTGAAAGTCTGTAAATAAGGGGCAATAATTAAATGACACATATATCACATTGAGGTCAGTTTGGATACCCCAAGGATTTGTTGGGTCTTAATTAACAAATGGTTTCTAGAGAAATGAATATCTGGGCATCATTGGATGGGATTGGGGGATTAGGTGATAGCTGAGAGTTTTTGAAAGTGTTATTGGAAACGGTGTCAGCTTGGCTCTAAATCATTGTTAGAGCTTATAAGGCTGGTCTAGATAATACTTAGTCCTGCCATGACTGTAGGGGACTGGACTAGATGACCTCTCGAGGTCCCTTCCAGTCCTATGATTCTAAGGCATTATAACCCATGGTCTAGCAGTGTCCTCATTTCTCAGTGGGAGGCTAACTGCTTCAGGTAGGGTTTGTTTTCTGTTTGTTCAAAATCATTTGAAATTTTTTTTGGATAAAACTTGGCCATTTTTGGAAAATGGAAAGTTTTATGAAAACCGCTTGATTTTCTCAATTTTCCATTTTTGTCAATACAATCTTTTTTTGTTTTGTTTTTGTTCACTTTAGGTCCCTTTTCCATGGCAAGTTTTGACTGGTTTTACTAAGTCACATGGTGTGATATTTTTCTAAAATATATTTTAAAATCCTGGTAATGTAAGAACACGTCTCTGATCTTTGGCTCATTACAGCAAAAAATGTCTGAGTAATGATAAAAGATAAACACAGCCATTCTTATCTTGGCACCTCGTGGCAGTCCACCAGAGAGGTGCCTTGGGCCTAATACTTGGGGTGCCTGTTCTCATCAATCGCTCTATCAGAGAGCAGTTAGGTATTGGCCTTGAAGTCTTCCTGCCCAGGATTCAATCTTGTAATGAGTGATCTTGTTGGGGACTTCTCTGCTGCTGCATTTTCATCCGCTTATCCATATGTAGCCAGCTACCTTATACTTGCTTGCAGGCTGCTTTCCCTGGAGGTACAGTCCACACACCCCACAATCTTCATTGTGTGGTCTACCTCTGTTTTTGGTGAATATAGCTGCTGCTTTGCTTTGTGCCAAACACCTGCTCAGATCAGACTCCTACCCCAGCCTAATCCATTGTTTCTGAACATCTTGGCTGCACAAGCTTTATTAGATGTTACAGCCCCTCTAGGAGAAGCGGCTGCTGTGTGTGTGTTTCAGGCCCCTTTCTAGTTTGCTCTGGCTTTAGTGTCCTTTGTCCCCAGTCAGCTACTTCTCCACAGGTTCAGTGCAGACCTGTAATGAACTGCATCAGCTTCTGCTACTAATGGCCCACTCCCCTTCTGGGTTTTCCTGGCCATGCCTCTCACCGCTCAGGCTGCCTCCAACTGTTGCAGAATTCCCAGGGAGAGAATTCCCATCTAGGGACAGACCCTTCTAAAGGGTTTCTGGCTCCCTTTCTTCAAAGATATGGGACATGATCTGCTTTTCCACTTTCTTTGCTGAACATTCTCCTTCCAAGAGAGGAGAGAGAATAATGACTCTGTTGTTCAGCAGATTCACCAGGGTACTTAGTCACCCCACCCTCTGCGTTCTCCTGCCCTTTTGTACCAAGTCCATCCTGTATGCTCAAGGCTCTGCATCCTGCATGTTCTGGGTTCTCTCCCTATACAATTTAAATCATTTCAAGAACTTTCTTACAAAAGACTAAGGGAAACCTAGCTCCTGCTTTGAGATTTTAATAACATAGCCTGGGGCATGAAACTTACCTCAGAACACTTGGCTTTTGACTAGATCCTTTTTTGTATAAGTTTTTATAGTGCACATGTTCTCAAAAATGCTTCTTTCAGGGTTCTGAGGAATAGCTACTGCTATAATAGATACAACTGCTGTACAGGCAGCTACAGCAATGTTAATCTCAGAGCCTGGAAATCATCTAAAGAAACAGGTAAGAACAGCAGAAGTGCTGATAGAAGCGGCCGTTAGATTTTCCTGTTCTGGCACCAGTGGACAAAACCAACCATCTACTGGTTTTTACATTGTTGTTGCCATAATAGAAAGGACGGAGAAGGAAACCTTGCTCTAGCCTGCAAGCTTGTTATAGTCCAGAAGTGATGATATTTTCTCAGGAATGCTGTAGCTCATCTATTCCTTTGTTCTAGTTAAAGGGGTAGAGGAACAAGTCCAAGTCCACTTCTTCATATCAGAATGTTTTATTTGTTTGAATCAAATTAGTCACTGGTAAATCTCTGCTGACTTTAGTAAAGGCTGGTAATGTTCATACATGTGTACCTGGGATCTCCAGAATGGATAGCAAGGGGCTAAAGAGCAGAGAGCTCCTGTTTAATCAGGAATTATGAAAAGTTGTTTTTAAATTAGAAGTTTTTTTAATAAGCAAGGCGAAACCTGAAATACAAACAACATTGTGGGGACCCTGCAATAGAAAGGTGCGAATGAGAGTGCCTCCAGGGCTCAGGCTCTAGCTCTGTTCTGGGGCCCCCTCATATGGATAAGGCCAGGCAATGTGTGCTCAGCCCAGTGTAGGAGGTGCTCTTAGTCCTGAGCTGAAACTGGGATTTCTAAACACCTTCCACCTCTCCATCTACCAGTGGCCCCTGACTAATCCCTCCTTTCCTCCTCACTCCACTCCCCCCCCCCCCGACCAAAGCTGTGCAAGCACCCTCACCATGTGTGAGCATCCTACACTTCCCTTATGTGTTTGCAACCCTCTTTCAGCACCCATACCTTTCCCAGTAGTGGTGGGAAATTGAGAGCAAGTGTTTTGTGTGCCTTTCCCAAGGGAAGGCTGGAGGAGGCTCACTGTGGAAAGAAGTCATACAAGGTCACTTCTGGCACTGCCTGGAATAGAGATCAAGTCCGCAAAATGGCAAACTGTAGCTCTCATTTACTCAGTCACACTGTCTTTTTACATTGAATGTATCAAAGGTATGTGCTTGGCTACCCTCTCTGTAACAATGTCAGTAACTCCTGCTGTAGGCGACATTCCCCTCCCAATGCCAGGAACCGAACCCAGGAATCCTGATTCCCATTATTCTGTTTCTAGCAAATATTTGTGTAACCCACAGGCAATGTATGTCAGGTCCCTTTTAGTGACCATGGGCCATATAGGGTCAGATACTCCTTTTGCTTAGTGATAGAGGCCTCTCGTAGGTCTAATTTGCAAGTCCAATATGTAAATCTTGATGATGACTCATAGAGATTCTTCTGTTTGCAAGAGATGGAACTTCTGTTATTTCCCCCCTCCCCAGTTTCTTTTGTAATAGTATTTGTGGAGTTGGTGTTCCACCATAAGAGAAGATACATGAAAAAGGAAGTAGACTTGTTTCAGCAGGGTAAGTAATGATGTTAGCAAGGAAGATTTGGGTTCAATTCCCAGCTCTATCACAGACTTCCTGTGTGACCTTGGACAAGTGACTGAGCCTCTGTTCCCTATCTGTAAATGGGGATAATCTTTTTATACAAAGTTGAGGTGAGAATACGTACATTGAACATTGTGAGGTGCTCAGATACTGCTAAGATAGGTAGGTGTAAATCTAGGTGTGTTTCCAGATTTGTGTCTTTCTTCAAGTGCACTTCTTTGAGGGAGTCTGCAGAAGTGCCCCTGAGTGAGAAGTACATTGAGATTGTAAGATCTTTGGTGCAGAATTAGCTGTTTGCTGTTTTATCTTTCAAAAGGATCTCTCAAAACTGGGTGACTGGGCAACAAAATGGCAGATGAAATTCAATGTTGATAAATGCAAAGTAATGCACATTGGAAAACATAACCCCAACTATATATATATAGAATGATGGGGTCTAAAGTAGCTGTTACCACTCAAGAAAGAGATCTTGGAGTCATTGTGGACAGTTCTCTGAAAACACCCACTCAATTTGCAGCAGCAGTCAAAAAAGCGAACAATATTGGGAATCATTAAGGGATAGATAATAAGACAGCAATTATCATATTGCCTTGATATAAATCCATGGTGTGCCTGTTGCATCGTCCCATCTCAAAAAAATATATTGGAATTGGAAAAGGTTCAGAAAAGAACAACAGAAATGATCAGGGGCATGGAACAGTTTCCGTATGAGGAGAGATTAATAAGGCTGGGACTTTCCAGCTTGGAAAAGAGACGACTAAGGGAGGATATGATAGAAGTCTATAAAATCATGACTGGTGTGGAGAAAGTAAATAAGGAAGTGTTATTTATTGGCCACTGTCAAAGACAGAATATTGGGCTACATAGACCTTTGATCTGACTCAGTATGGCCGTTCTTATGTTTATACAGCACTCTAATAATTAATTAATTAATGATGATAATACTGTGTGAACTTCTTTGAGTGTTGGTGTTTACATGAGTGGAGGCATGTCTGTGTGCCCATCTGCTTATGCTTTTTATTGTTGCATGCCTGGGGGTCTGCAATGAGGGGCAGGGAGTGGAAATATTTCAGATCAATCCACCCCAGACAAATATTCATTCCCTTTCACTGTCCCCTGTGCAGTAATAACAATGTGACTTTTAGAAAGAGCATAAAGCCAGGGCAGGGCAAGATGAGAAGACACCCCTCTGTGTAAATCCCTTACGGGATCCCTCTAGGTTGTAGTATTGATCATGGGGATGTATGGAGGCTTCTGGATGGCCCAAGATATTTGATGGTGAAGATGCATGATCCCCTAGAACAGTGGTTCTCAAACTTTTGTACAGGTGACCCCTTTCACATAGCAAGCATCTGAGTGCGACCCCCTCCCCCTTATAAATTAAAAAACCCTTTGTTGTATATTTAACACCATTATAAATGCTGGAGGCAAAGCGGGGTTTGGGGTGGAGGCTGGCAGCTCACGACCCCCCATGTAATAACCTCGCAACTCCCTGAGGGGTCCGCACCCCCCAGTTTGAGAACTCCTGCCTTAGAATATCTGGGGACAATGACCCATTTCTTTGAGTCTCCTGACCTCCATTTTGTGCTCTTCGTTTCAGCTCTTGCCTATTTGCTATTTGATGAAGAACCCTCAATTGGTAGAGATATCTTTGCCATCTTTGAGCAGATGAACTGGCCTGCACCACACAGACAGTCCTCCACACTGAGAAGCCACTTCTTCTACTGCTTCTCATGGTAACTCTAAAAGAATGGCAGCTGTTTAATCAGCCTGAGGGGAGTCACTGTTGAGCCCCTCTAAGATATTGGAGTAGCTGACAGTGAGGATACAGGGGGCACTTGGGATATGTTGTGTTTAGATCACTGTGAAAAGGTAGAGGGTATTTCTCCTAGAGATTTTGGGGGTCTTTTTGCTTTAGTTCTGACCTATATTTCCTCTTTGTTACCTACCACTCAAGGGTTTGTAATTTATCCTGAAACTCTGTCCATCACACCTGTACTGCTACACATTTATACTACACTCATTATTGTAGTATCTGAACATGCCCTTTGTTTCCATCAGATTGGCACAGGAAGCCAGAAGGAATTGGACAGTCTGTCTCCTGAAAAGGCTCTCCTCCTGCTTCTGTTGGTAAACTTTATTTCATGCATTGTAAATGAGTAACATGCATTAACAACAGCACCAATTATTGCCAGCATTGCCAGAACTTGTCTAATTTATTTGTCAGGAAGGTTTTGCTGTAGTAATCTAAAGTCGAACCATTTACCATAGACATATTTACCATAGACATATTCTAGGATTTACAATAGACATATTCTAGTTGAATTGCTGTAGAATCAGGCCTAGAAGTGTTTTGACAAATGGCTGCGTGCTCCCCAAAGCATTCTAATGCATTCTACTTGAGCTCAGTTCCCAGACCACTGCCTCATTCCTTCAGTGCAGCTGCAGGGTGAGCCCTGAGGGGCTCTCGCTTCTGGCTCCAAGTGCCTGGCACATGCCGGGCGTGACACACTCCAGTGTCAGGTGGGGAGTTTGACTGGGGTGGTAAAACTGCCAAAAGCTAGTGAAGGTGTCCGAAGGCAAGCTCAGGGAGGACAGAAACCTTCCATGGAGCAGAAGGGCAAAAAGCTCAGTGTAGCTGCAGACACACCAATCCTGGTGCTCAGCATGTGTGTTTAGATTAACATTGTTCATTTGTTCTCCTATAAACCCTCATTTATAAGAGGATTCTTTCACCTAACAGTGTCTCTTGTATTAAATCTTCTCCAGACCAGGGAACAACCACCATGGAATACCCGCACATGGGGGAGTCAGCCCTGCCCCCTATTATAATGCTGCCTCATCACAGAATGTAAAGCAAGAACATCAGTGTACAACAGAAAGGGATGGACTGTCAACTTGCCAGAAGGCTGGTGGCTGAAATTTAATTTGTAGATAGGTTTGTATAAACTTTTGCACCTTTCTGATTTTTAATAAAACGTGCCCTATTTATTTCCTTAATCTTGCTAGTTGTGGTGTTGATGTTTGTGATCTGGACACCCGTCTTTATTTAGAACTAGACTAAGATCACCAACTCAAACCATGAGTTGCTACTGTAATAAAAATGATAAATAATTTCCCTTAGGCCACCAGTTTTCAGAGGCAAAGTCTTTTTGCTGACCTGGGGCAATCTCCCAGATACTGCAGGGTCTGAAATTCTCTCTATCCTGTTGCCAGTTTCCTTCCTACCAGAACCCTGGCTTAACCCTCTGAGTTGGGAGTTAAAATCCTTCTAATAATTTCATTGTTATGGAAGACACAACTCAGTGGCATTCTCTGCATATGAAGTAAGTAGGTGGTTTCAGTCTGGTTCCCACTGGACAGGTAGGTGAACACAAGAACAGCGATACTGGGTCAGACCAAAGGTCCATCTAGCCCAGTATACTATCTTCCAACAGTGGCCAATGCCAGGTGCCCCCAAGGGAATGAACAGAACAGGTAATCATCAAGTGATCCATCCCCTGTCGCCCATTCCCAGCTTCTGGCAAAAAGAGGCTAGGGACACCATTCCTGCCCATCCTGACTAATAGCCATTGATCGACCTATCCTCCATGAACTTATCTAGTTCTTTTTTGAACCCTGTTACAGTCTTGGCCTTCACAACATCCTCTGGCAAGGAGTTCCACAGGTTGACTGTGTGTTGTGTGAAAAAATACTTCCTCTTCTTTGGTCTATTAATTAATTTATTAATTTCATTTGGTGACCCCTAGTCCTTGTGTTATGAGAAGGAGTAAATAACACTTCCTTATTTATTTTCTCCACACTGGTCATGATTTTATAGACCTCTATAATATCCTTCCTTAGTCGTCTCTTTTCCAAGATGAAAAATCCCAGTCTTATTAATCGCTCTTCATATGGAAGCCGTTCCATACCCCTTATCATTTTTGTTGCCCTTTTCTGTACCTTTTCCAAGTGCAATATATCTTTTTTGAGATGAGGTGACCACAACTGCATGCAGTATTCAAGATGTGGGCATACCATGGATTTATATCGAGGCAATATGATAGTTGCTATCTTATTATCTGTCCCTTTCTTAATGATTCCCAACGTTCTGTTAGCTTTTTTTTGACAGCCGCTGCACATTGAGTGGATGTTTTCGGAGAACTATTCACAATACTCCACTTTCTTGAGTGGTAACTGCTGCTTTAGACCCCATCATTCTGTATGTATGGTTGGGATTATGTTTTCCAGTATGCATTGCTTTGCATTTATCAACATTGAATTTCATCTGCCATTTTGTTGCCCAGTCACCCAGTTTTGTGAGATCCTTTTGTAGCTCTTCGCAGTCTGCTTGAGACTTAACTATATTGAGTAGTTTTGTATCATCTGCAAATTTTGCCACCTCACTGTTTACCCCTTTTCCCAGATCATTTATGAATATGTTGAATAGGACCAATCCCAGTACCTCTCTCCATTCTGAAAACTCATCATTTATTCCTACCCTTTGTTTCCTATCTTTTAACCAGTTACCAATCCATGAGAGGACTTTCCCTCTTATCCCATGACAGCCTACTTTGCTTAAGAGCCTTTGGTGGGGGGCCTTGTCAAAGGCTTTCTGAAAATTCAAGTACACTGTAGCCACTGGATCTCCCTTGTCCACATGCTTGTTGACCCCCTCAAAGAATTCTAGTGGTTTGGTGAGGCATGATTTCCCTTTACAAAAAAAAAAAAAATGTTGACTCTTCACCAACAAATTATGTTCATCTATGTGTCTGACAATTTTATTCTTTACTATAGTTTCAACCAGTTTACGCAGTACTGAAGTCAAACTTACTGGCCTGTAATTGCCGGGATCACCTCTAGAGCCCTTTTTAAAAATTGGCATCACATTAGCTATCCTCCAGTCATTTGGTACAGAAGCTGATTTAAATGATACGTTACAGACTACAGTTAGTAGTTCTGCAATTTCACATTTGAGTTCCTTCAGAACTCTTGGGTGAATGCCACCTGATCCTGGGGACTTGTTACTGTTTAGTTTATCAATTTGTTCCAAAACCTCCTCTAATGACACCTCAATCTGGGACAGTTCCTTAGATTTTTCACCCAAAAAGAATGACTCAGGTTTGGGAATCTCCCTCACATCCTCAGCCATGAAGATGGTTGCAAAGAATTGTTTTAGTTTCTCCGCAATGACATTATCGTCCTTGAGTGCTCCTTTAGCATCTTGATCATCCAGTGACCCCACTGATTGTTTAGCAGGCTTCTGGCTTCTGATGTACTTAAAACATTTGCTATTACTTTTTGAGTCTTTGGCTAGCTATTCTTCAAATTATTTTTTGGCCTTCCTAATTATATCTTTACACTTCACTTGCCAGTGTGTATGCTCCTTTCTATTTTCCTCACTAGGATTTAACTTCCACTTTTTAAAGGATGCCTTTTTGTGTCTCTCTGCTTCTTTTACTTTGTTGTTTAGCCACGGTGGCACTTTTTTGCTTCTCTTACTATGTTTTTTAATTTGGGATGTCCAAACAACTGAATAGGCCGTGGACGCTAAACCCCCGTCTAACATCTAGAGATGGCCCCTTCTTCTCTAGATAGATGTACGTTGGTGGGGGAAGCTTGCATTCGTGCTGCCTGTACTGTCAGCATGTTACCACAAGATTTCATTTTCTGGTACTATTCGTCTGGCACTGCACTAAAATTCACTTTTGAAAAACATTGTTTCTCCATTCAGCTGGTCTCTTGTCTGACTTCCATTTATGAGCCTGGTCCCCTGTAGGTCTCACTAGAGCTATCGGGCTATTGGAGAAGAGCAGTGTTAAGGTCTGATCCATATTATGGTGCTTTGGAGTTTGCAGCCACGCCATTCAGCAGCAGCCTGACCAGAACAAAAAGAAGGATCGATCTCACAGTTTTCTTGCTGCTATCTTTGGACCTGAAAAGTTATCTTGTAGGAGCAGCCACAGCAGTAACTCTGGGAATGGAGGCTCCCTCTTGCCTATGGCAGTAAGTGAATAAAAATGTTATCACCTTATCCCCATGACAAATGTTCTGCATTAAGCAGTGTCCTACATCTGGGCTGAGTGGGATCTTCTCCCCATATTTTTGCCTCCCCTTCTGCTCCTGCTACATTTCAACCCTCCTCAACCACGCTCATCACAGCAGAGCCGGGTTGTGGAGAGGGACTTAGAAATGTGGCTAAGCAGAAGTTTTCCCCTGTATTCCCTGTTGGAAACTGGGATGAGTCATACTTAACAGACTGTGACTTTACTCCCTTCTGTGAAAGGGTCATAGGTTTTCTCTCCTCACCATAAGCCAGAGTCTTCACTCCCCATCTCCAAAAGAGG
This sequence comes from Eretmochelys imbricata, assembly GCF_965152235.1. Taxonomy (NCBI): domain Eukaryota; kingdom Metazoa; phylum Chordata; order Testudines; family Cheloniidae; genus Eretmochelys; species Eretmochelys imbricata. The sequence goes on from NC_135572.1 coordinate 16,371,568, forward strand.
GGCAGGAGAGGTTCATCCTGGTGACTTACAGGCCAGTGGGTCTTAGAGTAAGTGAACTCATCATACAGCCTCTGCTGCCTGTTCTTGCTCTGCAGAACTGGTCGAAGTGGACCAAGCTGAACATGAAGAGTTTGGTTATCACTGAGCCCAGGCCAGCCCTATGACCAGTGCTGGATGCCAGCTCACCGAACAAAATACCCATCTGCCTCATCTGAACCCAACTCTGTCAAACAGAAATAAATGCACTTGACTGAATTGCTCAGTGAGCAACTCTAGGGAAGTACCCCAGCAGCTTCTGTTTGTTAAACCCTCTGCTTTGCCAAGGGCAGATGAATCTCCATGCTGAACAAAAGGGCTACACTCTGGGCTGTTCTCAAAGATGGTTGAATGATACAGAGGACAGGGTAGCTGTGGCTCCAGATAGCCAAAAATGTCCGGGGGAGAATACCTTGAGGATGCGGGGGTATTTGGGATATTGCGGGTAGGTGGAAATAAAGAAACATGTGTAAGCAGAGTCAGGATGAGCTCCACCCTGACATCTGGTGGTGAGATGTGGCAAGTTGTGGAAAAGAACTTCAGGGGCTGATCTCATTTGCATGGGCACACCCACCCCGCCTAGAATGAGGCCATAGCTGCTCAAATGGTCACTTTGGCTGCTGTGGGATCCCCAGTGTCTCTGTTATTGGGGCAGGAAGAATAAATTGTTATTACCCTGATTATGGGAATCGAGGACAGTGGAACTGTACTTGGCCTTTTGTTATTATGGAGGGACTTGCCATCAACTAAGTAGCACTCACTAGGCAAGGGACATGGGTTCCAAAACTCTCTGAATTGAGAGAGGCTGGGAACAGGTATTAATACCTGGTGGCATGGGCCCCCTGGTGAGGGCCTTACATGCTAATTGCACTTCCTCCTCTCTCCACTGTGGAATATCAGAGCTAATTTTGATTCCATTAGGAGTCTAGTTACAGGCTGCTGAGCTGAGCTCACTTTGGGCTAATGGTGCACCAGCACTGTGGCTCCCCTACTACAAGCTGAACTCACAAAAGAGCTGAAATCACTGAGTGTTGTGTTAAGTAGTGGGGGAGCCTGAAGCTATATGGTAGAGCCCTTTGCAGCATGGTGAGCGGAGCGGCTGGCAGAGCAGTTTGCGGGACAGTGAGCAAAGCGGCTGGCGGAGCAGTTCAGTTTGCGGGACGGTGAGCGGAGGAGAGCGGCTGGCGGAGCAGTTCAGTTTGCCGGACGGCGAGCGGAGCAGAGCGGCTGGCGGAGCAGTTCAGTTTGCCGGACGGCGAGCGGAGCAGAGCGGCTGGCGGAGCAGTTCAGTTTGCCGGACGGCGAGCGGAGCAGAGCGGCTGGCGGAGCAGTTCAGTTTGCCGGACGGCGAGTGGAGCAGAGCGGCTGGCGGAGCGGAGCCCCATGGAGAGGTGGAGCCATCAGTGTTGGACCACGTAAGGTGCCCCTTAACACCCCCCCCAATCTCCACCCAGGTTGGGAGGTAAAAACTCTGCAGATAAACTTTTGAACTCTGGGGCTGCCAAGGACAGAGACTTTTGGGTCGTTGGACTTTTGGGACTTTGGGTGATTTTGGGTTGCTGGACTCAAGAACCAAAGGGAAAGGACATGCCCCAATTTGCTTGGAGTGGGTTTTGCTCGTGGGTTGTGTTTTGAATCCTGTTGGTGGTGTTTCCCCAACATAATGCCACATAGTCTGAGTGTGGCAAAAAGCCTTTTAATAATAGAAAGAAACAATGTGCTTGCGAGAGGGGAAGTATTGCCTCTTGGAGGTGCCCAGCGGGGGTGGTGTATATATTTGTCCCAGGTCACTGGGTGGGGGCTCGAGCACGTTTTGCATTGTGTTATTGGAATGGAACCCCTACATACTGAACCTGGCCCTTGTTGCTGCCAACTCTGACAGGCAGAAGGGTTACACATGGATATCAAGAGTAAAAGCAAGTGGACATTAGAAACTTGCAGTGATGCAGCTATGCCGCTGTAGCGCTTCTGGTGAAGATGCTCTAAGCCAACAGGAGAGAGAGCTCTCCCATCGGCTTAACTCCATTTCCCCAAGATTTTTCACACCCCTGAGCAACATAATTATACTGTGATAAGTATGTTACTTAATGACAGTAAGTAATGCAGGGGCATAACATCAATAGGTTGCATTGAGCAGGTGAAGGCCATTTCTGCATTGGACTTATCTTGTTCTTTGTGCAGTGGTTTTGACCTGTGTTGTGTTTTGTTTCAGCTATTGTATAACCTGTTTACCACATAATAAAAATAATCACAACAGAACATGAATATAATAGAAGAGAGACAGCAGACGTGGGTATTCAAGAAAGACAGACACATTGACTGGATGCTTCAAATTCTAAAACCAAGATACGTGACTTTCAAGGGAAATGTGGAAATGAGGAAAAAATGGCTTAGGTCTGGAAATTTAAATTAAATGTAATGGAAATACTATATTTCCAAGATCATTTATACAAATATTTAATTGGTATTGCAGAAAAATGGAGTGAAATAACTGTCATAGGTTTCAGAGTAGCAGCCGTGTTAGTCTGTATTCGCAAAAAGAAAAGGAGTACTTGTGGCATCTTAGAGAATAACAAATTTATTTTAGTAACCTATATGAAGTCAAATAGAAATCAGTTGAAGTCCTTTCAGCAAGTTTTGAAGCCCGTTCTTGTTACACAGAAATTATAAGCCATCTACACAGATGTTACTCATGAACTGTAACTGGTAAACCATTAAATACCAAGCCAGAACAGAACATATTACATCCTCTCATAAACAAATTTCCATGTGAAGAGCAATAAAATTTAACTATCACTCTGTTTTGTTACTGCTTGGGCCAAAAGTGGCCTGTGACCATTTTCAATATTTCTTGCAAAAGAAAATGTCACAGCTTCATCAAGTAATTACAAAAATATTCCTTAATTTATTTACATTTATTTACATTATTTACATTGTTTGCTAAACTAAACTCACATAGACTCTTCATTTTTTTCTCTGACTAGCAAAAATGGAGAGAAAGGAACACCTCTTTAAAGCTGAATTTGTAGGTAAATTATGTAAATAATAATCATTTTATATAGTTCCTAGTACACCTTGCAAACTGTACAGAGGAACGATGCCACCGTCACATTCTACCCCTAGTTTCTTGTTCTGGTTCCTATTACAAAAGCATCTCAGTGCCTTCCAGGAGTAAACAAACAACAATGATCCCCCACCCCCTTCCTTGCTTGTGAGAGGTAGGCTTAGTTTTTATACAAAATCTGTAACTGTTTAATGGTACAGAGCAAAATTTTGCAACTGTTTAATAAGAGTCTTGAAGAATTATTATTATTATTTCAAAACAGGCATGTAGAAAACAGAATGCACTGAGAAATCCACAGCTGAAGATTCATTGGTGGTTTTTTTCCCCCCATAATTATTGTAATCTGACTTCTTGTGCAAATTATTTGAATGAGGAGATGATGGCAGCTTGGTGTAGTGGAATAGGGCTCCCATTCTAAGCACTCGGGGCAGTGTGGAAAAATGTATAGACATGTGAGACAGGAACAAATGGGACATCAAGACTGGCTGAGCAAAGAGATCTTTGAATCCCCTGAATTTACCATGAATTTATATAGGCAGAATTTAATTGCTCAAGCTGAATTTGGTTAGGACACCACTTCTCTCATGAAGAATGTAATGGGATCTTTGAGGAATGAAACTAAGCAAGGGAAAATTTATTAGGCTGAATATCCGGAAGTATTTTCAAAGTGTGAGAGCTATTACAGTGGTTCTCAACCAGGGGTCTGGGACTCCCTGGGGGAATGCGAGCAGGTTTCAGGGGGCCCGCCAAGCAGGGCCAGCTTTTGACTTTCTGGGTCCCAGAGCAGAAAGCTGAAGCCTCACCACATGGGGCTGAAGCCTGGGGTCCTGAATCCAGCCGCCCGGGGCTAAAGCTGAAGCCTGAGCAACTTATCTTCACATGGCCCCCTGTGGCATAGGGTTCCAGGCAGTTGCCTTGCTTGCATTCTGTAGAGAACAATCTACAATCTTGCTGTGGGCCTCAGAGATGGGCTTAGTGCCCTTATAGATCATTTCCATATTTGATTACTAGGATTATGGATATACAATTCTACTAGAGGAGAAAGCAATCGAGAAGACTCTTCTGGAGAGTCAAACATCTGCTGGGAGCAAGGAAGAGTGGGGAGGAAGGGAAATTTCAGACTCATATGGAGGTTAAGTGTAACCCATGCTTTTTCCTCCTCTAGTCACTAGACTCTATAGGGAAATTTATGAGTAGCTACTGTCTTTTGTCCTTTTGTCTGAGCACCAAGAGATCTGTGATTTTTAGAACCAGAGGTCCTGGGTTCAATTTCAGCACAAGTATTGAACCTGCCCATTTCTAAACCTGCAGAGAGACCCTGCTGAGTCTGGGGATGTTAGCTGAGAATACCTTGCAAGAATGGAACTGTTCTTGTGGTGTAGCGCAGCGGTTCCCAAACTTGTTCCGCTGCTTGTGCAGGGAAAGCCCCTGGCGGACCAAGCCGGTTTGTTTATCTGCCACATCCGCAGGTTCGGCTGATTGCGGTTCCCAGTGGCCGCGGTTCGCTGCTCCAGGCCAGTGGGGGCTGCGGGAAGCGGCAGCCAGCATGTCCCTCAGCCCGTGCCGCTTCTAGCAGCTCCCATTGGCCTGGAGCAGCGAACCGTGGCCACTGGGAGCCATGATCGGTCGAGCCTGCGGACGCGGCAGGTAAACAAACTGGCCCGGCCCACCAGGCTTTCCCTGCACAAGGGGCAGAACAAGTTTGGGAACCACTGGTGTAATGTATAGGAATTGGGTAGTATTTCTTTAGTTTGATAGCCCTTTAGTGGGCCTCCCCTTATCTTTGATTGCAGAAGCCACTGTACGCACGCGCACACACACACACGCGCGCACACACACACACACACACACACACACACACACACACACACACACACACACACACACACACACACACACACACACACACACACACACACACACACAATTAGCAGGGTAAATACCAGGCAGGGTGAAGAGCTATTTAAGCTAAATGGCAATGTTGGCACAAGAACAAATGGATATAAACTGGCTATGAACAAATTCAGACGGGAAATCAGAACAAGGTTTCTCGCCATCAAAGGGCTGAGTTTTGGAAGAGTCTCCCATCAGGAGTTTCATGGGCAAACAGTTAGATTTTAGAGAGAGGTGGACATGTCTGAGTGTGATTGTATTACACAGTTGCTCATGATGGTAGGGGGAGACCTCAGCAGCCTTGGAGCTCACTTCCAGTTTGTCTTATATTCCTAAAAGCTCATGCTTCAAGGTTTCAGCTGGCCACCTGCAGGGGTCAGGAAGGTACGTTTCCCCTTAAATGTGTTCTGTTTTTAATCTCCTTCTTCTGAAACATCAGGGATGGCCACATCTGGAGATGGGACATTGGATGGGGAGGACCTGGGCTCTGAGGTGGCACCAAGCATTCTCTCTCTGATGCTTGATTAGCTAATTCTTGTTTGCATGCTCAGGGTACAACTGATCACCATATGTGGGATCAGGAAGGAATTTCCCCTCCGGTCAGAATGGCAGTTACCTTTGGGGTTTCTCACCATCCTCTGCAAGGTGAGGATGCTGGTTATTTGCCAGGATTATCTGGGTATATCTCACATACTTATTTCCCTGCCATTGTAGGGGGCCTTGGATACTGGTGCACATGGGTCCCTCTTATTCTCTGCCTGTGGCACATATTAGTCTAGTTTCTTGTACACTGTAATACTTTGATTTAATTTCAGTTGGTTTAGTGTGCAGGTGTGGGGTGGTGATGGTGGCCTGTGATATGCAGGAGGTCAGACGAAATGATCTGGTGGTCCCTTCTGGCTTAAAGTGTATTTCTCTATATAGTTAGTAAACACAGTTATTTGGAACCCAGCTCTGTCTGTGTGGTTTCCTCATAGTCTTAATTTTTACTCTGAGAGCAAAAATACAAGATATATGGGATCAAGGGAAATATGCATGTGTTAACATGGATAAACAAATATAATCTACTTCCTACTAGTGCTTGGATGCCAGGAATTCCCATCCCTCCTACACTTCTTTCCCTCCCCAACAGGAATGGCACCCTGAAATGTCAAGATTGGCAACTATTTCACTGCTGATCAGTCTAGCCAAAACATCCCCCAAACCACCCCCTCACCTTTCCTGATGCCAAAAGCTCCAGCTGTCCCAGCTTCCAAAATATAAGCTTTCCTCTCTCATTTGCCATATAAAATTCTGCAGCACACTGGAAATTAATGATTTAGGTGCCAAGTAAAGTTATGTGACCACTTTTTGACAAGAGTGGCTAGTCAAAGTTTGGGGCCCAGTTAGTATCGGAAATTGTTGATGGAGTCTGGTATTTTCTTTGATGCAATCTTGTTTATTTACAAGGAATGTACAAAGTCTTGCTTCTCCAAAAACAGCAAGAATCACAAACAAAATCAGTAATTTCTTAGTTTACGCCCCCCCCCCCCCCGCCCCCGAACCTCTCTCTTGACTTCTCCCAAGCCTGCACTGTGCTTTCAGGTTGCTGTTTGGCTTTCTTTCTCTGCCTCTGAGTGTAACGATGCTGCCTCTGGCGGAACACAACTGAGAGCATCAATTCAGGATAAATTGCTTAGAGCAGAGCAGTTAAAGCCCAAAGCTGGAGTTCCTTTAGGCAAACCAAACCAGCCAAACAGAGAAGATTTCAGTCTCACCCCACTGGCTAACTATAAGTCATACAAGCAATTCCCTTAGACACTCCAGTTTCCACCACCAGTGCCACTCATTATGGGGACAACTGGTTATGAAAACCAATAAAAGACCCAGTAAAAGAAAAAAGGTTTTCCCGATCCCAAAGGACCAAGCCCCTGACCCATGTCAATATACAAGTCAGATCTTACCCACAAATCATGCTGTTACCAATCCTTTTGCATCTAAAGGTTTATTCATAAAAGGGAAAAAAAATGAGAGCTAAAATTGGTTAAATGGAATCAATTACATACAGTAATGGCAAAGTTCTTGTAGCAGTGATGGAATAAACTGCAGGCTCAAATCAAGTCTCTGGAGTACATTCACAGCTGGAATGGGTCATTCAGTCCTTTGTTCAGAGCTCCAGTCAGGCAAAGTTCCTCCAGAGGTTAGAAGCAGGATTGAAGACCAAATGGAGACAATCCAGCTGCCTTTTATAGTCCTTTTACCATGTGGCTTGTGCTTCCTTTGTTCCAAACACAAGCTACCCAGCACATGGCATGGAAAAACCGTAGAGTTCTGGCCAAAGGAATGTCCCTGCATGCCTTGCTGAGTCACAAGGTGTATCTGCCTGCTCTCAGCGGGTCAGTTGTATAGTTGATTTCTTGTTTAGTTGATTGTCTTTAATGGGCCATCAAGCAGACTAGGCAGTGTTGATGCCAAATTGTCTGGGGTGTCACCCAGAAGCATAGCACAAGTTTGAAATACAGACAGTGTAGAGCCAATACTTATAACTTTAAATACAAAAATTATACATGCATAAAGATAGCATAATCATAACCAGAAAATCATAACCTTTTCATGGACACCTTATGTGACCACCTTTGTACAAGATTTGGTGCCATTATAGGACCTTGGTTGCAACAATGATCTATATGATCACAGTTTGTGTCAATAACATCACACCCCCAATGCAAAATTGATGCAGGAAGGGATGACACAAACATTGCTGACTGCATCCCAAGTGCTCCCCATTCTTGGTTCTCTCTTATTACAGCTAGTATTGGGTTAGAAGCCGTATCAGTGTATAATAGAAATGGTTTATCAAAGTCATGTTCAATAACATGATTGAATCTCTTTACAAACTCAAGGTGGTTAAAACAATAGTGGATTGGACCTGCTCTTGCAGCATGGTTCCTGTATGTCTCATGTGATCCTGCCAAGAGCTAAAGAACATAGCTACTTTATCCATACAAGCTCTGGCAAATGTTTGGAACCCAATTAATAGAAAGACAAGATATCAATGTTGTCCATAGTATAGGAATATTGGTATTTAGCCATGAAAGCAATATGGTAGTGTGCCTCAGTTTCCCTTTGCATACAACACCTAGCTCCTGCGCAGCTGCGCCTCTGCTGGCAGTGTGGGGATCCACAGATCCCCATTTTGTCATGGATAATTTTAGTAAAAGTCACGGACAGGTCACGGTTTCTGCAAATTTTTCTTTTTTGCCCATGACCTGTCTGTGACTTTTACTAAAAATATCTGTGACAAAATCTTAGCCTTACTTATAAGTTCACTGTCCAGTACATGAACTTGGCAAAGTTGTTGCTAGTGTACTAGGCACTAGATATTTATGTAAATATATTCCAGCTAGTACAGAGTAGCACAAGGTAAGATGGTTTGACAGAATAATGAATAGGGATATTTTGTTTAAGATATCAGGAACAAAGGGAGGTAACAAACATACGTCATGAAATACGTAAGGTGGTGTGTAAGTTGTGTATTTTAATTGTTTGTTTTACCCTATAAATGTCAGGGTACTTCACCATAATCCTTTGTGTGGCCTAGGGACAGCGGAGACTTCCACTGCTGATTGAGCCATGCCTTGCCAGGGTGCTAGGCCTGTGCCTCGAGGGCAATAAACCTTGCCATGCGTACCAGGGTGCTAGGCCTCTGCCTCGAGGGCAATAAACCTGGCTGAGTGCGTTTGTCACCGAACCGTGCCTGTGGTGGTGGTTTGTGAGTAATGTGGAGGTTTGCTGAATGAGCGGCTGCCTCATCTGCTGTTGATAATAATAATAATAATTAATATTGGGGCTCCAAGGACAGCCTGGAGAGCGTTACTAAGGCATCAACATTCCAGCCTTCAGCACTTAACAACACTGGGTAGTACTGTCGAGTTCTGCTAAACCAGCTATCAGCATGGCGCTGGACAGCACGCTGACAGAACACACGAGAGCCAGCTGACAAGCGGGACTTCCATGTCACTTCACTTCGTCAGGAAACTAGATTAACTTCTTCCCAAACTGGCTGCTTGATAAAGAAAGTCATGGTCGCTTTGCCAGTGTGTAACTGAGCAATCCCACCATCCTTCCAGAGCCTTCTTTCTGGTCTCTAGAACATCTCAGATTAACTGCCAGTATATAATAGATTGACTGCCACTTCCTTCCAGAGCCGCCTTCCCAGTCCTCTGCAACATCCCTGACCAACTGCCATCACCTTCCTAACCCTTCCCGCTAGCTTCTGTGACACAGCTGACTAAGTTTCAATATGTAACCGACTGACTGACTTCCAGGATCTTCCCCCCAACTTCTCTCTATCATCTCTGAATAGCTGTCAGTCTGTCACTGACCATCTGCCACTCTTTTCTAGAATTTCCTCTCGCTGCTAGTTTGTCGATTAGGAATGCTTGAAAATTTTCTGTCAAAACTGTTTTTGTCAGAAAATTGGGGTTTTGACTAAAATTTCAGTTTTTTGTTGACATATTTTGAGAGAAAACTGAAATATTTTGGCTGAAAATTGGAGTTGTAGTGCCTTATGGTAATTGTAGTTTGTCCTTTGGGTCCCCATTCTTCTCTATGGGCTGGGATCCACAGCTGGACTACATCTCCCATAATGCACCGTGGCCAGGGACTCCAGGAGTCACAGATTCCTCCAAGAGGGGAGACTGTGATGCATTATGGGCAATAAGAAAAGGAGTACTTGTGGCACCTTAGAGACTAACCAATTTATTTGAGCATAAGCTTTCATGAGCTACAGCTCACTTCATCGGATGCATACTGTGGAAAGTGTAGAAGATCTTTTATACACACAAAGCATGAAACAATACCTCCCTCCACCCCACTCTCCTGCTGGCAATAGCTTATCTAAAGTGACCACTCTCCTTACGACGTGTATGATAATCAAGTTGGGTCATTTCCAGCACAAATCCAGGTTATCATACACATTGTAAGGAGAGTGATCACTTTAGATAAGCTATTGCCAGCAGGAGAGTGGGGTGGGGGGAGGTATTTTTTTTCATGCTTTGTGTGTATAAAAGATCTTCTACACTTTCCACAGTATGCATCACATGAAGTGAGCTGTAGCTCACGAAAGCTTATGCTCAAATAAATTGGTTAGTCTCTAAGGTGCCACAAGTCCTCCTTTTCTTTTTGCAAATACAGACTAACACGGCTGTTACTCTGAAACCTGTCATTATGGGCAATGTAGTCTAGCCCTACAAGAGCCTGGGGACACAAGGAGCAAATAGCAACTTTCATTTTGGATCAAAGTCCTTTGTTTTTTCAGGTTTTAGACCAAAAAAAATTGAAATTTTCCACAGAAAACTTGGGGGAAAAAGTATATTTTTCATTTTTGTTGAAAATTTTGATGGAATTTCTTTTGGATGAGCTTTGGTCTTAGTGGCTAACTGTCTTCATCTTCCAAAGCCTTCCCACCAAGTCCCTGGATCATTCCTGAATAATTACTAGTCTGTCACTGACTAAGTGCTGTCCTTGAGAGGCGGAATGCCCTTGTGGTTAAGCCACTGGACTGGATCGGATCTTAGAAGTCTGGGTTCAGTTCCTCGCCCTATAACAAGTTATGTGACTTTGGGCAGGCTACTTAATCTACACTGTGCCTCAGTTCTTCATCTGTGAAATGGGGATAATACTTTCCTACCTCACAGGGGTCTTACGAGGATAAAATCTATTAATGGGTGTGAGATGCTTGCATACTATGGTGATTAAGGCCATACAAGAACCTAGATAGGCAAATCCTCTCCTAGAATCTTCCCTCAGATCCCTGTAATATTCCTGATGTAACTGACCAACAGCCACCCTCCTGTAGGGCCTTTCCTCAGGCCTGACTTACACCCCTAAGTGCCAGTCTGTCACTGAACATCTGGCATCCTCTTTCAGAATCTTCCCCTACTGCCCTGTAACTTCCCTGACTAATTAGCTGCTTTTAGTCAAAGAATGGCCACCCTCAGGTCCTTGCACATCCCTGGCTGACTGCCCAGCTGTACCATACTGACTGACACCTTCATCCAGGGCATTCCCCCAAGGTCTCATAATATCCCTGACTAACTGTCCTTCTCACTGACCAACTGCCACCCTCTTCTAGAATCTTCCCTCAGGTCCCTGTAATGTTCCTGATGTAACTTCCCATCAGTCAGTGGCCACCTCCCCAGTGTCACTACCACCTCCAGAGCCCTGACTAACTGCTGGTCTGTCACTGACCATCTGACATCCTCTTCTCGAAACTTTTCTCCACCTCACTGTAACTTCCCTGGGGCCGGACGAGTTGCATCCGAGAGTGCTGAAGGAATTGGCGGATGTGATTGTAGAGCCATTGGCCATTATCTTTGAAAACTCGTGGCGAACCGGGGAAGTCCCGGATGACTGGAAAAAGGCTAATGTAGTGCCAATCTTTAAAAAAGGGAAGAAGGAGGATCCTGGGAACTACAGGCCAATCAGCCTCACCTCAGTCCCTGGAAAAATCATGGAGCATGTCCTCAAAGAATCAATCTTGAAGTACTTGCATGAGAGGAAAGTGATCAGGAACAGCCAGCATGGATTCACCAAGGGAAGGTCATGCCTGACTAATCTAATCGCCTTTTATGATGAGATTACTGGTTCTGTGGATGAAGGGAAAGCAGTGGATGTATTGTTTCTTGACTTTAGCAAAGCTTTTGACACGGTCTCCCACAGTATTCTTGTCAGAAAGTTAAGGAAGTATGGGCTGGATGAATGCACTATAAGGTGGGTAGAAAGCTGGCTAGATTGTCGGGCTCAACGGGTAGTGATCAATGGCTCCATGTCTAGTTGGCAGCCGGTATCAAGTGGAGTGCCCCAAGGGTCGGTCCTGGGGCCGGTTTTGTTCAATATCTTCATAAATGATCTGGAGGATGGTGTGGATTGCACTCTCAGCAAATTTGCGGATGATACTAAACTGGGAGGAGTGGTAGATACACCGGAGGGCAGGGATAGGATACAGAAGGACCTAGACAAATTGGAGGATTGGGCCAAAAGAAATCTGATGAGGTTCAATAAGGATAAGTGCAGGGTCCTGCACTTAGGATGGAAGAATCCAATGCACCGCTACAGACTAGGGACCGAATGGCTAGGCAGCAGTTCTGCGGAAAAGGACCTAGGGGTGACAGTGGACGAGAAGCTGGATATGAGTCAGCAGTGTGCCCTTGTTGCCAAGAAGGCCAATGGCATTTTGGGATGTATAAGTAGGGGCATAGCGAGCAGATCGAGGGACGTGATCGTTCCCCTCTATTCGACATTGGTGAGGCCTCATCTGGAGTACTGTGTCCAGTTTTGGGCCCCACACTACAAGAAGGATGTGGATAAATTGGAGAGAGTCCAGCGAAGGGCAACAAAAATGATTAGGGGTCTAGAACACATGACTTATGAGGAGAGGCTGAGGGAGCTGGGATTGTTTAGCCTGCAGAAGAGAAGAATGAGGGGGGATTTGATAGCTGCTTTCAACTACCTGAAAGGGGGTTCCAAAGAGGATGGCTCTAGACTGTTCTCAATGGTAGCAGATGACAGAACGAGGAGTAATGGTCTCAAGTTGCAGTGGGGGAGGTTTAGATTGGATATTAGGAAAAACTTTTTCACTAAGAGGGTGGTGAAACACTGGAATGCGTTACCTAGGGAGGTGGTAGAATCTCCTTCCTTAGAGGTTTTTAAGGTCAGGCTTGACAAAGCCCTGGCTGGGATGATTTAACTGGGAATTGGTCCTGCTTCGAGCAGGGGGTTGGACTAGATGACCTTCAGGGGTCCCTTCCAACCCTGATATTCTATGATTCTATTCCCTGGCTAAATGGCAGCTTTTAATTGACCACCTACTAGCCTCTTCCAGAACATTCCCTCATGTCCCTATAATTGCTCTGACTTCCAGTCTGTTGTTGACTGACACCCTCTTCCAGAACATTCCCTTTAGTTCCAGTAACATCTCAGACTAACTGGCAGTCTGTCAATGACCATGTGCCATCCCCTTCCAGATCCTTCCCCCCAGGGCCTGTAGTCCCCATGACTGACAGTCAATCTGTCACCAACCGTCACTTGTCTTCCAGTGACTTTAGGTTGGTGGAATGTACTTGCCCAATTAAAATTTGTCACTATTCTTATAAACGATGCCATGTAATCAATGACCACCTATGTTCAGGATCTTGGTTTTAAGTCTTATTAAAAAACAATCATCCCTAATATTCCTGCTTTTGCCTGGTACCGTTATGTACCAGCTCCTGCTACTGAGCAAGCTATTCCCAGTTTTCCATAATTTAGGGTAAGTGACGGGCCATTTTATCTATGCTAAAGGTCATAGGCCTACTATACCTATGCTAACTTGCTTAAGCCAATGTCTAACAGGCTACAGGCCTGTAGGTTCTTGCATTACTGCTGAGAAAAATAAAAGGTGAAGCTAGCTCTCTGGGCTACAGTTCCTGTCCCCTCACACCTTTTGTAAAAGTAAACACTAGTTTCCTTTGCTAGATTTTCCTTCTCCTTCTCATTGTCATACTATACTCTGGCTGGGCTGCCACCTCCTACCCCAGAGAGTCTTCATTTCAGTGGTGCTTTCTGTATCCATTCAGATCACATATTAACTGTTAAGGGGCTTATTCCTTCACCCACTTACTTCCCTGGTCCTTCTCGCATGAACAGAGAGCAACAATACCCAAAGTTCAAAGGTGCAAACAATTCAACGTTTATTGGGGAGAACTTCCAGCAAACATGATTCCAGTTTCCTTCCTTAGTGTCCTCCTTCCCAGCTCTGACACCACAGAGCCTTACACTTGTGTCCCTGTTCCCATTCCTGCCCTTAGCTAAACATGATTCCAATTTCCCCACCCCCATTCCCTGTTCCCATTCCCCCCCACACACCCACACACACTTCCTAATTGACTGCAGACTATATAGTAAAACTTGAATTCTGCTTAGCTATACCTTAACCAATCATTTTACTGAAATTTAACTAACCAATCCTAACATATTGTAACATGATTATTTAACCAATTATATCCCACCACCTTAATTAGTTTACACTCAGCAAAATTAATTATTACAGCAGACAGAAACAATCACAGAACCAGACAGAGATTATACGGACAAACAATAGGGAAATGGGGACTACAGTGATAGAACAACAAAGAAATGAGGATTTCACATCCCAGCTATTGATAAGTGAGTTCTTGCCAGACAGGATGCTATCAAACTGTTTCCTTTTACATCTTCTAGGCACTTCCCTTTCTCTGGAGGCGATAGACATACAAGGATTGATAATGCCTAATAGCCCAATAGCACCTTCTTTCAATGTGACTAGTTTGGAATGTGAGGATCTGACCATTCGCTTCCCAGCTTATGGCTGCCTCTGCTGCTTAGCCAAAGATCTTAGCCTAAGCACAGGGCCTCAGACTGTCACAGTAAGAGAAGGACCTTACACCAGCAGACAGTGATTTTGATTCTTTCTTTTATACCTCTATAACTAAACTAGCTAAGTGATAAGAATACACCTAAATTCGTAGAGTATAGGCCTTTACAGACAGGCCTGAATATCTATATCCTAACATTAACCTACTCACGTTTCCCACTAAAAGTAAATAGATTAAGGTCCCAGACCAACTGTGAAGCATAGTTAGGGTGTCTTCCCACTTTATCTTCCTTCCAACAATCTGGCTCAGCCTTTCTTGATCTGTTATAGACACAGCTTGCAGACATGGTGTCCCAGTAGATGTTGGTTATATGTTTATATCATTATCAATTGGCTGGAGCCACATTTCTGTTCATAAGATATTCATATTTTTTCCACTCATTCCGTTCTTTTACTCTTCATAAAAGGAAACTGCACTGGATTAGAACTCAGGAAACTTGGGTTCAGTTCCTGGCTTAACCACTGAGCCAGTCACTTAATCTCTCTCTGCCTGTGTTTCCCCTCCTACTCTTTATCTATTTAGAGGGTAAACTATGGGACAAGGAATTATCTTGTGTGTGCGTGCAGTGCCTAGCATAATGGGGTCTTAATCTCAGATGGAGTGCTGAGGCACTACTGTAAAGAAGAGCTTTGTGTGGCTCGAAAGCTTCTCTCTCACCAGCAGAAGTTGGTCCAATCAAATAAATTATTGTGACAGAATATACCTGTGTCCATACCCTACACACTATTGTAATAATATTTGTATAAGGTATGCCTTGTGAGGTATCCTTTAATAACTCTTAATGTTCTGATCAATAATATCATGGCAAAATGCACGTAGCAGCGTTATATGTGAAGTTATAAACATAAGATGAGATCGTGACTAAAAATATGTTTTCCAGATAAGTCTGGGGAGTGGCCAAACCAGTTCCTCAGATACAGGGGCCAAGCTGATGCCTCAGCCAGGTGTAGACAAGAACCTGCTAAGTGGAAAGGGGGCAGGGGCAAAATTCTACATTTTAGCAAAGAAATGGAGCATGGAGTTTCCTTCCACATAGACTGCTTGTTGCCTTGCTCCTCGCTGGAAACATTTTTCAAGCGGGGGACTGGAACTATAAAAAGAAGGGGCAGACATCCCTCTCTCTTTCCCTACCTATCACATTCTCTGCACCTGAAAAGACAAAGCAGCCATTGGACTCTGGGGGAGGGGTCATGACCTAAAAAGTTTGGTCTGTAACGCTGTTGAAAGCACATGGTGAGAAAATTTTGCTTTGAATCTAATATAGTTTGTTAGGCACCAGTAAGTGTTTTCTTTATTTTTTTCTTGTAACCATTTCTGACTTTTATGCCTCGTTACTTGTCCTCACTAAAATCTCTCTTTGTAGTTGATAAACTTGTTTTATTGTTTTATATAATCCGGTATATTCAAGTGGAAGTGTCTGGATAACTCCATTTGGGGTAACAAGTTGTGTGCATATTATTCCCTTAAAGGAATAATGAACTTAATATATTTGTACTGTCCAGGAGAAGGCAGTACAGGACATACATTTCAGGGGGCAGGGGGAAACCTGGCTTGGGAGTGTATGGGCATCATCCTGTGGTAATCTTTAAAGCTGGTAAAAGCCAAGGTATGGCTGGCTGACTGCAGCACACATACAGACATCACTGGGAGTAACTTACATGCTGGAGGGTGTTTGTGAGCAGTCCAGGTTGGAGGCTACAGCAGCAAGCAGGGCCGGATTTACACTTTACGCACCCCTAGGCACAGCATCTTCAGTGCCCCCCCGCCAACAACGGACCTTCATGTTTTCTGTAAAAAGTGAAACTTTTAACCCATTTTTAACCTTTAGGCGCTCCCAGGCAGGTGCCTACTGTGCCTAATTGGAAATCTGGCCCTGGCAGCAAGGCATTGTAAAAGGCACCCGAGGTTACAGGGCAGGAGTAACACAGCTACTCATTGGTATGGATTGTACTCTGGTATGTCACAATTACTTCACCCAACTTGTCTCTCTACTTGAAGTGAGGAATATGATGATATACCTCTCAGTAAAATATTTTTTCCAATACTTATTTTGTGAAGAAGCAAGGTCCTGAAGTTGGAATCTAAGCCTGGGAGTGATAAATTAAAAATCCTAGCATTTATTTTATGAGGCAAACCACTTCCTCTACAGTTTGCACTCCAAGTCTTTGTTTGAGCAGTTAAGGGTCTTCGCATGGGACAAAAATGCAGGTGACAAAGATGGTACATAAGACAAAGGATGTGAAAGGAGTTAGTACTAATTACGCAACATGCATTTCCTTCACTGTTGTTGTCATGCTGTCTGGAGTGACTCATGACTGAATGCCAACCTCAGGGCAAAAAGAAAAGGAGTACTTGTGGCACCTTAGAGGCTAACCAATTTATTTGGGCATGAGCTTTCGTGAGCTACTGTAGCTCACGAAAGCTCATGCCCAAATAAATTGGCTAGTCTCTAAGGTGCCACAAGTACTCATTTTCTTTTTGCGAATACAGACTAACACGGCTGTTACTCTGAAACCTCAGGGCAGACTGTGAAAAGCAGGGCAGACACCCCAAACTGGTTATGTTCTATAATTAGATTTTACCAACCCAGTCACAAATGTGAATGGATCACTGTAACCATCTTATCATGGAATCACAGACCGTCCCCTTGAGCATTCCTGTCTATCTTGCCACCAGGCAAACTGGATAAATAGTGATAAATGGTCACTAACACTAAAAATCACAAAATATTCAGGTTGCTCCCAGTACTAAAAGTCCAGCCACTTACCTGACTTCAGTTTGTACCTTAGCTCTCACACCAAAGACAACACTGGCAGTTGAGGGTGGGAGGTTCCTTGTCCTCCTCCCTCCCCCAGCATAGCTCCTGCGGTGGGGGAGGGGATGTTCCTCTCCCCTCCCAGCGTGGCTCCTGCTGGGATTGGGGGGCTCCTTTCCCCTCCCCCAGCGAGGGCTTCTCTTCCCCCTAATCCACCACTGCACGCACTAGTCCTAGCCTAGCTGGGTTCCCTTGGGTCACCTGACACCTGCTGTGGCTGGAGTGGAGCCTGGCTGGGAGGGAGAAACCATACAGATGGATGCCATGGCCACCAGCCCAAGAGGTGCGGGGGCAGCCCCAGGTGAACAAGGGCTCGCTACACAGCTGCTGATAGCCCTGCACTCCCACCCACCCCGAACCCTAAGGCGTGTGTTGAGACTCACTCAGTCCTTGCTGGAGCAGGGAGACGGGAAACAGCTGATCTGAGCCTGCCCACCAAACAGCTGTTTGCAGCTGCTGTGCACAGGCTGCCCATTCCAAACAGCTCATCTGCCAAGGCACTTCTGTGCAACAGCTGATCCCTGGCTGCCAACAACTGGTCATCCCTGTGGGTGCTGAGCATCCCCTTTTTTCCCCATGGGTGCTTCAGCCCTGGAACACCCACAGAGTGGCGCCTATGCCTTGTAGTGTGGGATACAGACATTACAAGTAAGATTAATGCATGCAGCAACATACCAGCATTTCATAGAATCTAAACACATTTTTACAAGTTCAACACCTCTCTTGAACAATAGTAACACATAGGTGAGCTGGCCTGGTTTCCAACTATGAATTTATCAGTGCTCAGCTGACAGCTACAGACTTGATGAGAGCTGGAACCTGGCTTTACCAGCCTCACAGTTATATCCTACCATTAGATGTAACAATAACATTCTAGGGAAAATGGGAAAATGTTTTATATTTCAGTCATGTAAATATACTTTTGTGTGCGTGCGTTTGGACGTGTGTACATGTGCACACCCAAACAAATGCTTTGGATCCATTAGATTATCATCTGATTCTCCTTTCTAATTTCCTTTCTTTCAAAATGTCTAGCACCTTCTCTGTTCTTTCACACAGGGACTTGAATTTTGGCGGTGGGGGTCACTCTAGTGTCAGAGATGTGTTTTTGTTGTTCCAGGGAAACCTTGTCTCTCCTTTTAAAATGTATCTTTTCTGCAATTGGTGGAAAATCTCAATTTTTTTCAGAAACACTCTGGAGAAAAGCCACCTTTAATAATATGAATTGAGTTTCAACAAGAACTAACATCTCTCACTGTTAAAAGCTTTCCTTTAAAGTTAATATATTTTAAATTTCAGAAAGAGTCTAAGTTTTTAGTAACAAGGAGTCCAGTGGCAACATAAAGACTAACAGATTTATTTGGGCATAAGCTTTTACACCGGACTCCTTGTTGTTTTTGTGGATACAGACTAATATGGCTACGCCCTGATACTTAAGCTTTTAGTGCAGCTTTTCTTCACTTGAGATACTCAGCCCATATGTAGGAATTGCAGACTAAGCTGTAGCAGCTCATATCATTGGGATTTTCTACCCCAGGGGTTGCTTAGGACCCCACTCTTACCCTGTTCAATCACTGTCTACTGCCTTAAAAGGAGCTGCTGTGGACATGAGCTGAACTCCATGCAGGGAGCGCATCCCCTTGCACAGCCTGTCCCCTGCTCACACCCATGTGCAGCAGAACTGCACTAATTCCTCTACCAGAGGGGACGAGAGATGGAAATCAGTTGTCACAATCTGAACTGCTGGTGTTGTGAGAACTTATTGCTTTTAAGGCTACTGAAGATTTAATTCACTGAGAGCCTGTACCGTGTGCTGTCATTTACATCAGTGCAAAGTAGGGTCAAACCCTATGAGATCAGAGCGGTAGCCCTCTATACCTACTTTGCATTAGCGTAAATGGTTAAATAAGGTGCAGAGAATTGGTGAATGGGGTCCCAAGTTGCTCAGATTGGGGAACTGAACCCTAGTGAATTCAACAGGGGGACCCCAGCACTTGACTTGGCACTGAAGTGACACTCAGGTATGGAACATATCAGGAGAGAAGGGAAAGGAGGTGATGTTGGCTGCAAGCTGCTCAGATACTTCTAGACCCACCTTCTACCAGCAATCTACACAGTGACATTTCTGTAAACCTTGGAGGAAGAATACATGAAGTCTGCGTCCCACCTGGTTGGATGTGTGTGTCTTTGTAACAGAATTTTTTACCACTGATGGTTTCTGAGCAAATTTATAAAAAATGCTCTTCTGTTGAACCAGGACTCTTATCAGGAACAAGGATAAGCACTGCATGTGCTAATATTCAAGTCTCCAGGAACATCTGTTACCGTCATCTCCAAGGGTTTGTCTACACTGCCAAATTGTCGACAAAGTGTTTGTCTTTCACGGGTACTTAAAAAAGCACTCCCGCAAAAGACAAAACTTTTGCCAATGCAAGTGGCAGCGTGAACATGGCTTGTCGGCAGGAGTGCTCTCCTGCCGACAAAGCTAACGCTGCTCGTGGGGCTGGAAGTATTTTGTCGGCAAAAGTGCTGACAAAGTACCGACAAAGAGCGTTTACGCACGCTGACTTTTAGCAACAAGGCTGTGTTGACACAGCCTTGTCGCTAAAAGCTGCGTGGTAGACAAGCCCCAAGTGTCTTTGGCCCCCGGTCAGTTCTGCCTCCTGCCACCAAGGAGGTGGCACTTCAGCCTCTCTGGTCTCGCAATTTCAGACCTAAAAGTGGCAATTCTCCAACAAAAAAACTTCAAAAACAGACTCCAACGAGAAACTGCAGAACTGGAATTAATTTGCAAACTGGACACCATCAAATTAGGCTTGAATAAAGACTGGGAGTGGATGGGTCATTACACAAAGTAAAAACTATTTCCCCATGCTATTTTTTTCCCCCTACTGTTACTCACACCTTCTTGTCAACTGTTTGAAATGGACCGTCCTGATTATCACTACAAAAGGTTTTTTTCTCCTGCTGATAATAGCCCACCTTAATCGATTGGTCTCGTTACAGTTGGTATGGCAACACTCATTTTTTCATGTTCTCTGTGTGTGTGTGTGTATATATATATATCTGTATCTTCCTACTGTATTTTCCACTGCATGCACCCGATGAAGTGAGTTTTAGCCCATGAAATCTTATGCCCAAATAAATTTGCTGGTCTCTAAGG
This sequence comes from Eretmochelys imbricata, assembly GCF_965152235.1. Classification (NCBI taxonomy): domain Eukaryota; kingdom Metazoa; phylum Chordata; order Testudines; family Cheloniidae; genus Eretmochelys; species Eretmochelys imbricata. The sequence continues at coordinate 16,391,973 of NC_135572.1, forward strand.
TGCCACAAGTCCTCCTCATTTTTGGGTTGTTTTTTTTTTTTTTTTGCTGATACAGACTAACACAGCTACCACTCTGAAACCTGTCTTATTATAGTGAGTTAAGCTATGAATAGAAAAATCCCTCTAACCTTAGCTTGAGTTGCATTTGCTGCATCTGAGCCAACAGGCCAGTCAGTTGAACAGGCAAACATCTGTGAGAGTAACAGAAAATAGACTTCAGGGGAAGTTTCTGTCTTGGGGCTTGTCTACACGTGGAAACTAACCAGAATTGTTGTTCTGCAGTACTTACAATAACTCCCTGTGTGAACATACTTATTATTCCAGAATAAGAGTGATTTTTTTTCCAGTTTAGTTTAATCTTCTTTGGAAGTGGATTAAAATAAACCACAAATAAGCACTTTATTCTGGAATAAGAGTGTCCACTTAGGAAGCTATTGCGAATCACTGCCACACTTTAAATGCACACCATATCTTACTCCAGCAAAACTTCCCACTGTTGATATCTTCTCTCTCTAATATCCTGGGACCAACACGGCTACAACAATACCACACACAATGATATAATGCCCTAACACTCTGTTACGATAGCCCACATGTCACTCTCAGGTTTAGAAATAGGCCATTATCTCGAAGTGAACCTTTCACTGGGTATTTTTAAATGTGTCTCTTGTGTCATGCATTTTAGTGGCTAAAACACCATTTTTTAGAAACAGCTCTGCAGAAAATCCAACTTTATTAAACATGAGTGTAAACAAAATGTTGCTGAAATTTAAAAGGGAATTACATTTCTCATTGTAAAACATTTTTCCTAACCTTCAAAAATATTTTAAACTTTAGAAAAGACTTTTAAACAGTTTAAGCTAATTTTTTCATGTTGCTTTTCACTTAAAATACTCAGTCCTTATGTAGGACCTGAAAGTGGAGCAGCATCAGCTAGTATCACTGAAGCTAGTTTGTGTACATTGGATTGTTTAGGCCTCCCATCATGTCTGTACCTACCTTCTATACATTGGCATCTAGGGACCTGCTGCGGAAATCAGTTGTGCTCCATGCAAGTGCACAGTCCAAGGTGGCATGGCATATATGTACCCAGACTTGAACCATTTCTCTTCATTTGTAGGAGTGTTTTATTGTAATGTCAAGGTTTGGTTGCAGAACCTTCATTCTATTTTAGTGTTGAGAGGCCTATGCTAATTACACAGACTAGGTTTCAGTCAGTTCCTGCTTTCAGATTTCTAGGGGAAATTTGAGGTTCTTTTTCATTCTAGCTTTCAACAATGTAGAGCTAATTTGAGATGAATGTTAGTAGTGTATATGTGGCTAAGTATAGAGCCACAGCAGTATGGTTTAATCAAATATGAAGGTTTCAAAGTAACAGCCATGTTAGTCTGTATTCGCAAAAAGAAAAGGAGGACTTGTGACACCTTAGAGACTAACCAATTTATTTGAGCATAAGCTTTCATGAGCTACAGCTGTGAGCTCACGAAAGCTTATGCTCAAATAAATTGGTTAGTCTCTAAGGTGCCACAAGTACTCCTTTTCAAATATGAAGGTATCACACATTTTAAATGACCCATCTTGATTTGCTGTGTAGGCTAATACCATCTGTTCATCTCCTTTTCTCTAATTTGAAAACATTTCCAGGTGACTCACCTAGCGAGCTTAAGTTTCTTAGTGCAACTTTCATTTTATCTGCCTTTGTCACAAACTGATTTGAAAGGTTTCAAGACATTCCTTGAAGTCATGCCATGGGCAGGTGACATCTCATATTCATAGAGGGGAATTGAAAAAAAGCCTATTTTTAACATAACATCCTGCCCATCTCCTTTGACAATCACAGAAGTATGGGCTCGGGGGGATGGCAATGAACATCAAAACTTTTTGCTTCTCTGGCCTCTTAAGTACATGTATAGCTTAAGCAGATGATGAATCCCACTTAAATCTTTGCTAGATTAGGGCCCAAGTCGCTGGTTCAAATTCTGCCCAAGTAGGTAATAAGCAAATATGGCTGTTGTTCTGATGGTTGTTTGGCGGCCCGTGTGAAATAAGTTGGATAGGTGTCTATATAACATACAAAACAAACAAGTGACCCCTAACATAGGGTGGCCCCTTGTCCAGTTTTATATTGGACAGTCCTCTTTTTGGCTGATTTGTCCCCCATCCGGGACTGAGGCAAAACCAGATGTGGTTTTGTTTAGTATTAGACTGGGGACGCCATTTTGAACAGTGTGCAGTTCCACCCCCACGAGCATGGCCTTGTACACACACTGAATGCAAGGTCAGTCTGTTGGGGGCAGGGTGGGATGCTCTTGAAAATGGCGTCCCCGGCATGACGTGACCACACATGCACTGTGTGTAGGTCGTCACGCGGAAGGGAGAGGGGTGGCACGCTCATAAAAATGGTGTCCCTCATGCAGCATGATCTTGTATTCATGGTGTGTCCAAGGTCTCACTGGCAGGTCTGGGGTGTCACAGGCAGGGGAAGGCCGACTCTATTCCTGGAAGCGCCGGAATATCCAGTATTGAGGGAACATGTTAGTGGCCATCCCACTGTAGTGGGTCAGTCTGATAGCCAGTTGGCCTACTGGTTAGGCAGTGGCTTCACAGTTCTTTTCAGACTGCCCATCTTGGAGGGAGCCCTGCAGAGTTATATATGTCAAACCTCACACTCTCCTGTATGTCCCTGCTTCCGGCCTTCAGAGGCGGAACAGAGGGGATGGGTACAGGGAAGAGGGACCCGGTCCCTCCCACTCCACCAGGTTCGACCTAGGGCCCTAAAGGGAGGTTGCAGTGTCTGAATCACTCATTAGCCTACCCTAAATTACTGGGCTCTGTTTGGGGCGGGGTCACAGGCTTAGGACATGTCTACACTTAAAATGCTGCATTGGTACAGCCGCACCAATGCAGCTGTGCTGCTGTAGCACTTCAATGAAGATGCTGTAACCCAACAGGAGAGAGCTCTCCCATCGGCTCTGTGATAATAACTTCTGCATTTGTTGATCTGAGGGGTATTGTCTCGGGGTAGCATGTGGAATGGTACATAGTCCCCAAAATATATTGGTGTCCTGCTGAGCTCTTTTCCAGGGGGCCTATTAACTCCATTCCAACCATTACTAATGGCATCCTGGAACTAGGAGGGCCTTAGGGACCTTTCTTGGGCTTGTCCACTGACATTCAGGGCATAAAGTGCAAAAGTCCCACACTTCTTGTGGATGTTGGGTCAATAAAACCTCACAGTCACTCTTTCAGGCACTTTTTCCCATGTGAGGTGTCTTCCACAATGTATTGTATGGACCAGCTTCAACACCTCCCTTTGGAACTGCTTGGGGCTGAGGAATTGCAACCTGACCTCCCTGAAGTGTTTCACCACTGGGTATATTTTTTCCCCTTGCAATTCAAAATGTGGCCATTAAGAACATAAGAGAGGCCATACTGGGTCAGACTAAAGGTCCATCTAGCCCAGTATCCTGTTTTCTGACAGTGGCCAATGCCAAGTGCCCCAGAGGGAATGAACAGAATAGGTACTTATCAAGTGATCCATCCCTTGTCGCCCATTCCCAGTTTCTGGCATACAGAGACTAGGGACACCATTCCCGCCCATCCTGGCTAATAGCCATTGATGGACCTATCCTCCATGAATTTATCTAGTTCTTTTTTGAACCCTGTTATAATCTTGGCCTTTGCAACATCCTCTGGCAAAGAGTTCCACAGCTTGACAGTGTGTTATGTGAAGAAATACCTCCTCTTCTTTGTTTTAAACCTGCTGCCTATTAATTTAATTTGGTGCTCCTAGTTCTTGTGTAATGGGAAGAAGTAAATAACACTTCCTTATTTACTTTCTCCACACCAGTCATGATTTTATAAGCCTCTATCATATCCCCACTTAGTCATCTCTTTTCCAAGCTGAAAAGGCCCAATCTTATTAATCTCTCCCCATATGGAAGCCATTCCATACCCCTAATAATTTTTGTTGCCCTTTTCTGAACCTTTTCCATTTCCAATGTATCTTTTTTGAGATGAGGTGACCACATCTGCACGCAGATGCATTGTTTCCTTTACTTCATTGTTGACCTGAGTGAGGCTCATAGGCTTGGCTCAGGGTCAAATTGTTTTGTTGTTCTTCAGTGAAATCAACTTGGCTTGAGAGCAGGTCGATGTCAGGGGGTGTAGTATGTAGGTCCCTGGCTCGAGTCCCCGTAGGGTTTGGGGCACCATTGGGGTAGGACCATTGACTGAAGACGCAGATGTTCCTTCCCCTGGATCATCATCAGTGGAGGCAGGATCCTTAACTGGGGACACAGATGTTCCTTCCCCCAGGTTATTGTCCTTCCTCACCTGACCATCTCCTGTCTCCTTTTACTGTATCCACAAACTCACCCCTTTCTTTCTCCAGGGCTTTTCCTCACAATTCCTCAATCAATTCCCAAAAGAACTTCCAGTTCCACCCAATTATCACAGAGTAGGCTAGGTTCATGGCCCCCCTATGCAGGTTGTGTCTGTGTGGTTCCGTATGGTTAACTGCACCTATGATGCACATCCCTGTGGATGCATTATAGATATACGACTCTCCCTCAACCCCCGTGAGGTATTATCTGACCCCTGTCTGACTACACATGAAGTCTATTAAGCCTTGCACCCTGGTCCCATTAATATGCATTGGGATCACAAATTTTTCCAGTCCCTTCTGTGGACTCTAGATTCTGCCACACAGACCTACCCATAATTGCAGTACATATATGGGCAACCCCATTGGAAGTGGCCTAGTTGTCCACATGCGAAGCAGTGGCCTGACAGCAAAGGGGCCTTGGCTGCTTGTGCCCCCACATTTGATGGTGTTCCCAAGGAGGAGCCTCTCACTAGGCTGGAACCTCCCTTCCGTCTCATCTCTCCATTGGGAGTTTAGTTGGTCATCCCTGCCTTGGGCTAAGGAACCAAGTTTCTCTTGCACCTCCCCTCTTTGCCCTTCTTCTGGTTGTCTGAATTGGCTGTGATTGGGCCAGGTCCCCCCTTGGTTTTTCTCAGACAGACCCAGAAGATGGCTTGTAATTCTTGGTCAGTGTCACTGCTTGACATAGTCTCTGGTCCGTGTTTTACCACTCACTCCCATATTCCGGGTGGGAGAATTTGGGGAAACTGCTCCAACACAATCCTCTCTTCTACCTGTTCTCCTATTCTTTCCCCAGTCTGAAGCCACCTCCAGCAATGTTCCTTTAGAGTCTGGACTACTGCTCTGGCCAAAAATCTCTCCCACCAGAACCTCTGGCAGTGGGTCTCATCTAAAATGCCAAAAGCATCTAGGATGGCCACCTTAAGCAGAGTATAGTCCTACACAGCCCTTGCATCAAGGCTTTGGTATATATCCTGGGCCATACTTATCAGGTATGGGGGAATCAGGACTGCCCAGTTCGCCACCAGCCAACAGGATGTCATGGTGACTCTCTTGTTGCTAGGGTCACTTCAGGCTTGGTGTCTAGTCCCATTTTTGGCAGTTGCAGAGAGAGGTTTGGAGCTGGGTTGGTGTTAGCCGCTCCCACCGGCGTGTTAAAAGACAAATTTTGCCACCCATTGTACCAGCTGTTGCTGCCGCTCCTTGTGTTGTGTAGCCAACTCTCGAAGAAGCTGCTGCTTCTACTCTTGTTGCTGTTGTTGTATTGTCAGTTGTGGCAGTAACTGGGTCTGTTGTTGCTGCTCTTCTCGGTGATTCTCCACCACCCATTTTAGTAATTTGTTGAGAAATATCTCTACAATCCCCTTCACTTTTTTTTAATTCCTCAGGCTCTCTTCAGGCCCAAGGACGCATTGCTTGCATTCTCCCCGAATTTTGTAGTGGGTAAGTCTGACAGCCAGCTGGCCTAGTAGTCAGGCAGTGTCTTCACAGTTCTCTTCAGTCTGTTTGTCCTGGAGCGGGTCCCGCCAGGTTGTATACTGCTCTATGCCTTGCTCTGGTTTACTATGAGGTAACATCATCACAGACACCCTCTGTCGGTCAACTTAGTCGAAAGGCCACAGTTGGGATGTACTACAAAAAAGGTTTCCACCGTTCGTTCAAATGAGAACAAAAGGGCTAACTTCAAAACACAAAGCAAACCTCCGTCCAAACTACTCACACATCTGCTTTCAAACCTAGTCAGCCAAGGCTCACTGAAAACTGAGCCCAGGTTCATTCACATCCCATAGTTCACAAACCTCTCAACAAACCTTCCAGTTAGTAAATTCTCCTTTTTTTCGGTTTTGTTGTGAACGTTTTGAAGTGAGATCCCAGAGGACTGGAAAAGGGCAAACACAGAACCTATTTTAACAAAGGGGAACAAGAGAACCTGGGGAGTTACAGATCAGTCAGCCTAACTTCAATACCTGGAAAGAAAATGGAACAAATTATTAAACAGTCTGTAAACAGATACAGGATAATAGGGTTATAAGTAATAACCTGCATGGATTTGCCAAGAGCAAATCAACCAATCTACTGACAGGGTTACTGGCCTAGTGCAGCAGTTCTGAACCAGAGGTCCACGGACCCCCAGAGCCCTTTCACAGGGGCCACGGGGCCCCATGGCTGAAACTCAATGCCCCGAATCCCAGCACCCCTTGTGGAGCTGAAGCCGGGAGCCTTGGCGCCCCCCTGCGGGGCTGAAGCCAGGAGTGGCGTGGGGCTGAAACTGGTGCCCCCCCCCCCGCGAAGCTGGGAGCAGCGCAGGTTGAAGCCAGTGCCCCCCCCCAAGCTGGAAGTGTGCGGCGTTGAAGCCGGGAGCTGCATGGGACTGAAGCCCTGAGCCCCGGCGCTCTCGGATAGTGCCAGGTTTACAATGGTGCCAGTGGCTCCATAGAACTGGGCCCATGCTCAGAAGGGGCCCTGGGCTGCTCTGCTTGCATTGTGCCCCGAGACCCTGCTCCTCCCCCTGTACACTACATGCTCCTCTTGGCATACCTGCTGGCTGGCCGAGGGCTCCTCTACGCCCCCTTGCCTCACCCCCCTGCTCCTCTCGGCCCCCTGGCAGGACCCCATTGCACCTCTGGCTCCAGGCCTGTGGGGCCCCGCCTGCCTCCCTAGAGCTGAGCTGCCTGGGACTGGTGCAGAAGCCTGGCCAGTCTCAGCCTGGGGGGGCAGACAGTGAGGGGGGCTTGGCTGGGCCCCTCCAGGCAAGGGCATCTTGAGGGAGCCCAGCCAGGGCAGGCCTTGGCCTAGCTGATCGCACCACTCCCGAAGGGACAGAGCAATTCCCAGCCCTGGGACCAGCCCTGGCTGTGCTGTCGGCTCAGCCCAGCAGACACAGTCACCTCCCAGCAGGGCCAGTGAGTGCAGCTGGGAGGCAGGGCAGGGGGGAGTGGGTCTCCGGGGGGTCTGGGGGAGGGTGCTGGGCTGTGAGGGAGCGGGGAAGATGTGTGTGTTGGGGCAATAGGGAGTGGGGGTTGTGTGCGGGGGTGCTGGGCAGTTGTGGTGGGGCTGTGAGCACAGGAGTGCTGGACAGGGGTGGTGGTGTACAGGGCGCTGTGCATTTCTGGGGGAGGTTGGCGGGGGGTGCTGAGCATAGTGGGTCCCGGGGGGGCTCTGGTCATAGGGAGTCGGGAGGGTGTTGGGCAGGGGGCTCTGTAGCGTGGCATGGGTCCACCCTATGAGGGGAAGGGGCATGCTGGCATTACAGGGCCACTGTGCGTCTGGCAACTGCCGGTTTGTAAATAGTGCCCTCGCACTGGGCTAGGTGGAGCGAGGCTGCCCCTGGCTGGCCCCTCAGTCTGGGGACTGACCTCCCTGTGCCATGCTCCATTGCCTCAATGGGGGCCCACAGATATGTTTGGTGTCAGGCCCACAAAAGGTTAATCTAGCCCTGCTCCCAGTGGGCAGAAGCCCTGAGCCCATGGGCAGAATTGGGGGGGCATGAGGGTGTTGGCCCCCCAAACTGCAGTGCTTTACCCAGAGTGGGGCAATCTAGGGGCAGCTCCACTGCCCTGCCCCATCATAAGGCCCAGCTGCCTGGTCAGGTTGTAGGTGGGAAGCCAGAGCCAGGCGGTGCCGGGCAGCTGCTCCGCTGGCTGGTGGTGCCATGGAATGGGCAGCTGTGGCATCCCCCATCTGCTGCTGGTACCCGGGGTTGCGGCTGCTCCTCAGCTCCCAGCCGCCTTTGATTGCTCACACAGCCGGTAAGAGCTTCCCGGGTGGGGGGACCTGGCTCTGGGGCCAGCAGAGCCCTCAGGGAGCAGCCACTACAGGGGGAGCCCTCCTGGCACACAGCCCCTAGCTGCCCCCTGCCTGTACCATGAGCTACTCCCCCTAGCCCATGTATTCCCTAGCTACCTGCACCCTTAGCTGCCCCCTGCCCGCACACAGCCCCTAGCTACCCCCTGCCTGCACCCTGAGCAACACCCCTCACTGCACACAGCCCCTAGTTACCTCCTGCCTGCACCCTGAGCAGTTTTCAAACTTTTTGAGCTGAGTCCTCACTTTGATTTATATTTTTTGGTTGTGCCCCTCCCACAACCCAAACAGGTGGGTGACCTGCTGAGGTGAGTCAGGCGAAGTAGTGCTCCCTTCCTGGACCCCACTGTGTGGAGCTGGCCCAAGCCCCGCCAGCCTTTGCCCCCCGCAAAATAGAAGGCAAACTATGCCTATGCAAAAGGGTTCCTCCCCCACCCTGCCCCGCTGGGCCCTGGAGTTTTTATAGCATGTTGAGGCGGGGCCTCAGCAAGAAAGAGGTTGAGAACCCGTGGCCTAGCAGATAGGGAGGAAGCTGTAGGCGTGATATATCTTGATTTTAGTAAGGATTTTGACACAGTTCCACATGACGTTCTCATAAGCAAACTAGGGAAATGTGGTCTAGATGAAATTGTTGTAAAGTGGACACAGAACTGGTTGAAAGGTTGCACTCAAAGAGTAGTTATCAATGGCTTACCGTCCAACTGTCAGAACGTATTTAGTGGTGTCAAACAGTGCGTCCAGTACTAATCAACATTTTCATTAATGACTTGGATACTGGAGTGGAGAGTATGCTTATGAAATTTGTGGATGACATCAAACTGGGAGGGGTTGCTAGCATGTTGGAGGACAAATCAGAGGGTTGGTCTGAGATCAACAAGATACAATTCAATAAAGACAAGTGCAAAGCACTGCACTGAGGAAGGGGAAAATCAAGCTCTGAACTACAAGGTGGGAAACATTTGGCGAGGTAGCCATGTGCTGAAATGGAGCTGGGGATTACAGTGGGTCACAAACTGACTATGAGTCAACAGTGTGATAAAGTTGTGAAAAAGGCTTATATTCTGAGACGTATTAACAGGACACGGGAGGTAACTATTCTGCTGTATCAGGCATTGGCAAAGCCTCAGATGGAGTGCCCAGTCCAGCTTTGAGTTCCACGTTTTTGGTGTGAACAAACTGAAGAGTCCAGAGGAGAGCAACTTAAATGGTAAAAGATTTAGAAAACCTGAGCTATAAGGAAATGTTAAAAAACTGGGCAATGTTTAGTCTTGTGAAAAGGCGACAGACGGTATGTCTACACTGCAATTTAAAACTCACGGCTGGCCCATGCCAGCTGACACTGGCTCCCAGGGCTCGGGCTGTGGGGCTGTTTAATTCCAGTGTAGATGTTTGGGCTCAGGCTGCAGCCTGAGCTCTGGGACCCCCTCAACTCGCAGGGTCCTAGAGACCGGGCTCCAGCCTGAGACTGAACGTCTATACCACAGTTAAACAGCCCCTTAGCCCAAGCCCTGTGAGCTTGAGTCAGCTGGCACATGCCAGCTGCAGGGTTTTAATTGCAGTGTAGACATACCCTGAGGGTTTGTTTACATTCCAGTGTCAATTTAAATTCCAGCGTCAACAATGCTGTCCATATGACTGTGACTTCTGTGCTGAACATAATCTTTGAGGTGAGCTGTTTCTCCCTGCCTGGACCTATGACGAAGAGAAACCACTGAGCCAGTACACTCAGCCAGAAAGTTCACCTGCCACAGCTGAAGCTGGATATACCTGGGCAACAGAAATCAGGGATGCTTTGTGCTCCCCCATTATGGACTTGCATGGGCCAGTGGAAGAGCGAGAATAGTACCTTTATCAATGTTCCTAGGGGAGGTGTTGATTGCTTGTGTGGGAGAGAAGGTTGTATGCCATATATTGTCCTTGGAATGACATGACTACTTATGAAATGGGGTGGGGAGGGGGAAACAGGATAGATTGATTTAAGTAACTGATGTATGGATTGATATGTATGGCTGTACTGAGACCTTGGTTTTGCATACAGCCTCCCAGTTGCCCCTGATCATATCATAGAATCATAGAAGATTAGCGTTGGAAGAGACCTCAGGAGGTCATCTAGTCCAACCCCCTCAAAGCAGGACCAGCCCCAACTAAATCATTCCAGCCAGGGCTTTGTCAAGGTGGGCCTTTAAAAACCTCTAAGGATGGAGATTCCACCACCTCCCTAGGTAACCCAGTTCAGTGCTTCACCACCCTCCTAGTGAAACAGTTTTCCTAATATCCAACTTAAACCTTCCCCACTGCAACTTGAGACCATTGCTCCTTGTTCTGTCATCTGCTACCACTGGGAACAGCCTAGCTCCATCCTCTTTGGAACCCCCCTTCACGTAGTTAAAAGCTGCTATCAAATCCCCCCTCACTCTTCTCTTCTGCAAACTAAATAAGCCCAGTTCCCTCAGCTTCTCCTCATAAGTCATGTGCCCCAGACCCCTAATAATTTTTGTTGCCCTCCACTGGACTCTCTCCAAATTGTCCACATCCTTTCTGTAGTGGGGGGCCCAAAACTGGATGCAATACTCCAGATGTGGCCTCACCAGTGCCGAATAGAGGGGAATAATCACTTCCCTCGATCTGCTGGTAATGCTCCTACTAATGCAGCCCAATATGCCTCCTTGGCAACAAGGGCACACTGCTGACTCATATCCAGCTTCTCATTCACTGTAATCCCCAGCACCTTTTCTGCAGAAATTCTGCTTAGCTAGTTGGTCCCCAGCCTGTAGCAGTGCATGGGATTCTTCCATCCTAAATGCAGGACTCTGCACTTGTCCTTGTTGAACCTCATCAGATTTCTTTTGGCCCAATCCTCTAATTTGTCTAGGTCACTCTGGACCCTATCCCTATCCTCCAGCGTATCTACCTCTCCCCCCAGTTTAGCGCCATTTGCGAATTTGCTGAGGGTGTAATCCATCCCATCATCCAGATCATTCATGAGGATGTTGAACAAAACCGACCTCTGGGGCACTCCTCTTGATTCCGGCTGCCAACAAGACATCAAGCCATTGATCACTACCTGTTGAGCCCGACGATCTAGTCAGCTTTCTATCCACCTTATAGTCCACTCATCCAATCCGTACTTTTAAAACTTGCTGGCAAGAATACTGTGGGAGACCGAATCAAAAGCTATGCTAAAGTCAAGGCATATCATGTCCACCTCTTTCCCCATATCCACAGAGCCAGTTATCTCATCCTAGAAAGCAATCAGGTTGGTCAGGCATGACTTGCCCTTGGTGAATCCATGTTGACTGTTCCTAATCACCTTCCTCTTCTCCAAGTGCTTCAAAATGATTACTTGAGGACCTGCTCCATGATTTTTCTGGGGCCTGAGGTGAGGCTAACGGGTCTGTAGTTCCCCGGGTTCTCCTTCTTCCCTTTTTTAAATGTTTAACTTTATTATTTGAAATACACATTATATGTTGTGTTGCAGTGATGACAACAAAATGTCTTTATGATATAAAAACCTTTATTTTTACATATGTATTGGAACAGTATAATATTAAACCAGTGCCTGGCAGGCCAGCTGCCATTAGCACACCAAAACATCAGCAACACCAAAAGCTTTTAAGGAACCAAGAATAAAGTGCATAAACAAGTGCAAACAGGTAAGCTACGTACTAGACACCCCGCCCCTCACACTATTGCTTGTCCCTTGGCTCTCCATTCTTCTTTCCCTTCTTCCATGTTTGCCGTGCACTTGGCACTGGGGCCGGGGGATGGAGGCGTCCACGGGAGAGGACTTCAGGACTGAGGACTGTATGGGGCACATTTGCCTTGTCCAGCCGTTCACAGGGCCTGACTGCACAGGCCACCCAACCATGGCATTGTCTAAGCTGTTCTGAGAATGCAGGCCAGGGTACCACGGAGGGGACGCAGCTCGTTGTGTGGGCACAGCAGCTGCTCAAATGTTCTTTCTTTTGTGCTCTATCTTCCCCCCTTAACCGCCATTCCTGTTTCAGGACCTGTAAAGTGAGCACCTCCTCCTGTGCTGCCACCCTGTCCCCAAGCTGTGAGGCCAGCCTGAACCTTTCCGCTTGCCTCTGGGCCTCTTTTCTCTTGCTGCAAGTCCCTTTGCTTTTGGTACTTGACCTGCTTGTTGGCCCTGTCCAGAACTCAGAAACGCTTCCTCTTGGAATGGTCCAGAAAGGTACACAGAGCCAGGCTTCTGCACTGTGAGCAAGCTACGGAGTCTGGAACAGGACAAGACACAGCGGGTTTTTGTCTTGAATAGCTCAGAGAAGGAGCACAGAACAAAAAACGTTCCTTTTTGAAACTGAACTTCAGTAAATGGGCAGAGGGCTGCTTCAGACCACAGAAGCTCCCTGGACACAGCAGAGTTACTCAGAGCGAAAGACGTGCTGAGAGAATGGTACTCTAAAAATCACAATTTAAAAAAAAAAAATCACTAAAATGGAGTTTGGGGGTGGGTCAGTGGCTGCATCATGCTACACAAGCCGCTGTTCTCATATCAGGCATTGCACGGTTTGGAGGACATAACAGTTCTTGTGGTGCCTGACTGGCAGAGAGAGTTGTTATTCCAAACTGCCAGTGGGAAACCAAGTGCGTATGCCATCAAAGTATTCAAATGTACAGTGACTGAACAGCACATCTACAAGTGCAGTGGGCTGGTCAGCTACCGAGGTAGCCCTGGAAAATATGCCCTCCCAAAACAATGACTACCTAGCTGGAATTCTTACTGCAGGAAACATTTGCAGCTATCAGCACCTGGGATTGGGTCAGAATTCATGAAAGGAATCAACAGGACACTGCGCTGGCTTTCACATAACTTAATACCTCCCCACAGCTTCCGAAATAGCCTGTTAGGAGTGCATGCAAACACCCCCTTTCTCCACCTGGCAAATTTCTGGACTGAATTCAAACCCCAGTCATATCTTGGAGTAATGGCTTTGTCATTTATGGAATTCATGGACTACATGGAACAGAAAGCGACTACAATTGAACCCCTTTCCCCTCTCCTTCTCCCCCTCGCCCCCTACAGTTGAGTATTTCCAAGTGGCGTGTTACACTGTGGGGTTAGTATCAAGCAGCGTACGTACAGGGAAAGTAATACAAGGTTCTTATTTTAACAAATGAGAATGAACTAGCAAAGACATGCACCTTCCTAGGAAAAGCTTGTTTTACTGTTTGTGTTTTGCAGTCCCCATTTTGAATCCCACATGGTGGGGAGAGGACAGGAGATGCCAAGGCCCTGGCCTGCAATCTGCCATTAGCAGATATATGCTGCTAGCCAGGGCTTGCACACTGCTTCACAGAGTAGAAATCCATACGTCCCCGAGGATTGGTTTAATCAGCAGAGTCACTTCATTTGCCTCATTCGGCATCTGCTTCTGGCTCCCATCGATTCCCATGCTGGCTTCTGGCACCAGCGGGGCGCCACCCCTGCTGAGAAGGTCATAGTCCACTGCTGGTGGCTCAGTGATGGGTGCAGTCCCTCGCACCCAGTCAAACTCATCATAAAACGGGAACTATGTCAGCAAGTTGCCAGAGGTGCAGTTGAGGTCCCTGCTTTTCTGGTACTCAGCCCTGAGCCTGCACTCTGCACCCCCTCCCAGAGTTTGCACCCCAACCCCTTGCCCTAGCCCCCTCCCAGTGCCTGCACCCTGCACCCCAACCTTCTGCCCAAGCCCTGAGCCCCTTCCCAAAGCCAGCACTCCACACCCCCTCCCACACCCCAACCCCCTCCTCAGCCCTGAGCCCCCTTCTGCACCCAAACTCCCTCCCAGAGCCTGCAACCTGAACCCCCTCCTGCACCCCAACACTCTGCCCCAGGCTCAGCCTGGAGCCCCTCCCACACTCCGAACCCCTCGGCCCCAGCGTAGAACCCACTTCCCCAGTCACAACCCAACCCCCTGTCCCAGCCCGGTGAAAAGGAGGGAGGGAGGGGGGATGGTGTGAGTGGGGCATGGGCGTGGCCCTGGGGAAGGGGCAGGATAGGGGGTGGGGTAAGGGTGTTTGGGTTTGTGTGATTACTGTTGTTTCTATGTTTTCTTTGACATAAATCCTGGGTTGCACTTAAGCACAAGATCCCTTTTTGAATTTAATAAGGTTGGAGACTACTGTCCTAAGGTGTGTTTGCAGCTTGGTGGTCAGAATAAAATGGAAGAGTTAAACGCTGAGCTGTTGCATTGGATCAATGGGGGTGCTTCTTTTTCTCTGGAGTTGACTGGCGATTCTTGGGAGAGAGAGGGCAAAGGAAATCGGCCCACAGCATTGTGGGATGCTGTAGGTGGACTCCAAGGACCCGAGCCCAGGAGGGCAGGGGGTTGTGTCTACACTGCAAAATGATGGGGCTCCAACTGTAGGTCCTGCCTCAACTTGTGCTCAGACCTTCCACCTTCATGAGGTCCTAGGACCCTGGGTCTGAGCCCAAGAGATGAGTGTGTAGATGGGAGGTGAGTTAGGGCCTTGAGCCTGTGTCTGAGCCTGGGCTTACATTGTAATGTAGACATATCCTGAGGGGGGACCTGATAACAGTCTTCAAATATGTTAAGGGCTGTTACAAAGAGGATGGGGATCAATTGTTCTTCATGCCCACTGAAGGTAGGACAAGAAGTAATTGACTTAGTTTGGAGCAAGTGAGATTTAGGTTACCTATTAGGAAAAACTGTCTAACCATAAAGATAGGTAAGCAGTAGAATAGGCTTCCAAGGGAGGTTGTGGAAGCCCTGTCACTGGAAGTTTTTAAGAGCAGGTTAGACAGACACCTGTCAGGGATGGTTTAAGTTTAATTGGTCCTGCCTCAGTGTAGCGGGCTGGACTAGATGATCTCTCAAGGTCCCTTCCTGTCCTACATTATGTTGACCTGAATTTATAGAGCTAATTTTTTACGGCTCACCAATGATCTGACCAGAAAATACTTAGGTCTTGTCCCAAATTCAGGCTACAGAATCAGAGAACATCGAGAGTTCAGTATCTTGTACGGACCCTTGGGATGTGTGGCAAGGACACTCACACTGAGGACAAAACCAAATTTTCAAGATAGTTATTAAAATAAATGAGAGAGTAATCAAACTATAAACCACAGAGCCACAACTAAGTAATACAGTTCTATAGTCCCCGGTTGTAACATCCCTTTTATAAAAGGCTACTTCAACTAGCATATTCGCACCCTTCCTTGGAGACCTGGTAGTGGGAGACAGAAGACCAGCCTCATCTCTGGCATGCCCAATGAGTTCAATGGTGCAGGCTTCTCAATCCCAGACTGGTAGAGATTAGGTTTCAGTGTTCAGTTGCTAAACTATATTGCAGAAACTGAGCTGATAGCTTCACAGACAATAACCAAGGGAAAGAGTGACTACGCCGCATGGTGGTTGGCCCTCTTATAGGATCCTGGCACTGCCCCGAATATTCATATCAATGCCAACCTTCCATGCCCAAATCTTATTTCCTCACTCAGATAATTCTTCGGATACACTTACTCTATAGGTTAGAATATTCTGACATACTAATACCATATTCATACATATTAATATCCATTATCTCATCCTCAAACCAGTTACCTTTGGCCTAGATCATTACTTCCAAGTTCTGCAGTGTACCTTGTGGTTACTGGTATGTTCCAGAATTATGGTAAACCCATTCAGTTTTCTGTTCAGTTCTCTGTTCAGTTCCCCAAAGTCGAAAAGGGTAGCCAGTAGGCTATATATCTATGCCAAAGGTTACAAACACTTTGCTAACTTGCTCTAGCTAATCATACAGGATGTAGGCCTGTAGGTTCCTTGCGTTACAGCCAAGTATAATGAAGTAATGTATACTGGGATTATTCAGTACAAAACATAAACTAAGAAAATAATATAATCAATCAAACCAATGAAGAAAACAGATTATATAATATAGCAGGCTAGCCCCATGGGCTCCAATTTCTATGATTCTGTGCTTTTTGCACAGCTTTGGCTTGTGCACATAGAGCCTTATTTTTATCTCACGCTAGTTTTACACCAGTGTAACTAATAACTTCAGTTGAGTTATTCCTTATTACACTAAAACAACAAGGAGTCCAGTGGCACCTTAAAGACTAACAGATTTATTTGGGCATAAGCTTTTGTGGGTAAAAAACCCACTTCTTATCTGTTAGTCTTTAAGGTGCCACCAGACTCTTTGTTGTTTTTGTGGATACAGACTAACATTGCTACCCCGATACTTATTTACATGGGTGCAAGTGAAAGGAGAATCAGGCACTAGGGTCTGACCCAAAGCCCCTCAAGTCTATTCTATTCTATTTTAGAGTGGACGTATTGGATAAGATAAGGAAGGAGGAGGCTCAATGCACTCTTGGAAGGACCAGACATTATCTAGTCCTGTCAAATTAACTGTCTCACAAACTCCACTTTTAGCTCAAGCTGTGTCATCCCAATGCACACACAGAATACAAGGAGGCTGATGAGGTGACTTCAAGAATGTCAGGTACAATGGATATAAAATGTTGTAGGGGCAAGGACAAAAGGGGCGGGGTTCAGAAAAGAGCTATAAAAATTATACAAACTTTGGAAAACCTATACTATAACAGATGTAAGAAGCTCAATCTAATTCAGGGGTGCTGGAACAATTTGGTTCAATGACTCTCACTCCTCCCCCTGCATACAAACTGTAAGCCCTGTATATAATGGAAACCACTTCAAGCCAAGGGGTGCTGCAGCAGCCTCAGAACCCCTTGTTCCAGCACCTATGATTAGGGCCCTACCAAATTCATGGTCCATTTTGCTCAATTTCCTGGTCACAGGATTTTAAAAATCATAAATGTCATGATTTCTGCTATTTAAATCTGAAATTTCACGGTGTTGTAATTGTCGGGGTCCTGACCCAAAAAGGAGTTGTGGGGAGCTTGCAAGGGTATTGTCGGGGGGGTTGTGGTTCTGCTACCCTTACTTCTGTGCTGCTGCTGGCGGCGGCGCTGCCTTCGAAGCTGGGCAGCTGGAGAGCGGCGGCTGCTGGCTGGAGCCCAGCTCTGAAGGCAGAGCTGCCGCCAGCAGCAGCACAGAAGTAAGGACGGCAGGGCAGGGTACTGCCACCCTTCTGCGCTGCTGCCTGCAGAGCTGGGCCCTCCGTCAGCAGCCGCCGCTCTCCAGCCGCCCAGCTCTGAAAGCAGCAGTGTAGAAGCAAGGACGGCGTGGTAAGGTATTGCCACCCTCACTTCTGCACTGCTGCTGGTGGGATGCTGCCTTCAGAGCTGGGCGCCGCTGAACAGTCACCACTCTCCAGCCACCCAACTCTGAAGGCAGCACAGAAGTAAGGGTGGCAATACTGTGACCTCCCTAAAATAAGGGGTCACCTCCTGCAACTCCCTTTTGGGTCAGGACCCCCAATTTGATAAATGCTGGTCTCCCCTGTGAAATCTGTATAGTATAGGGTAAAAGCACACAAAAGACCAGATTTCACAGTCTGTGATACGTTTTTCATGGCCGTGAATTTGGTAGAGCCCTACCTATGATCTAATTCAGGGGTTCTCAAACTTCATTGCACCACGACCCCCTTCTGACAACAAAAATTACTACATGACCCCAGAAGGGGGCACCGAAGCCTGAGCCCACCCAAGTGGTTGGGCCAAAGCCTGAGCCCCAGGTGTCCAGGACTGAAGATCTCGGGCTTCAGCTTCAGCCCTGGGTGGCAGGGCTTGGGCTTCCACCCCAGGCCCCAGCAAGTCGAACGCCAGCCCTGGCACCCTCTTTAAAACGGGGTTGCAACCCACTTTGGGGTCCCAACCCACAGTTTGAGAACTGCTGATCTAATTTATTGTAGAGAAGTTACGAGGTGACTTGTTCATGATCTATGAATACCTACATGGGGAGAAAATTTCTAAAAGTGGAGGGCTGTTAAACCGAGTAGACAAAGGCTTAAAACAAGATCCAATGGCTGGAAGCAGAAGAGACACAAATTCAGACTGGAAGTAAGTTTTTAAAAAGACAGTTTGGAACAAATTACTCATGAATGTGCTGGACTTCTTGTCTCTTGAAGTCTGTAGGTAAGGTTCGGGTCTTTCTAAAAGATGTGCCCTAGCACAATGAGAAATGAGGGGCTTGATTCAGGGATTGCTGGGTAATGATCTATGGCCTGTGTTCTGGTCTTCACGTGGTCAAATCTATGAAAAGCGCAAGGGACAAAGCTCTGCAGAGCTCCAGTATTTTCTAACTGCCCTATATTTGCATGATGATAGGGCTCCATATCACTTGAGGGAGGGCATCATGCGTGGGGTTTATATGCCATTAGAGAGCAAGAGTACAAAAGCGGGGACATAAGATTATAACAGTGCAATATACAGTTTGGGCCTATGGGTGGCACTGCTCATGCAGCAGCCAGGGCCAAGCAGCAGACAAGGTGCAGCATGTCCTGTTATCCTCCACAGAAACTCCTGTGATAAGCACAGAGGGTAATCTCAGGTTGTCAACTCCTATGGTTTCATTGCAATGTTAATGTGTGTGTGTATGTGTGTGTGTGTCCGCACACGTGCATTTAAGGTTTCTCATTATCTCCTGGTTTCTGGCATCAGATCTGCAAAATTTTTCCCTTCATCCAAACAACCACCGTTTCCAGTTGTGTAGAATCACAGAATATCAGAGTTGGAAGGGACCTCAGGAGGTCATCTAGTCCAACTCCCTGCTCAAAGCAGGACCAATCCCCAACTAAATCATCCCAGCCAGGGCTTTGTCAAGCCGGGCCTTAAAAACCTCTAAGAAAGGAAATTCCACCACCTCCCTAGGTAACCCATTCCAGTGCTTCGCTACCCTCCTAGTGAAAATTTTTTTCCTGATATCCAACCTAAACCTCCCCCACTGCAACTTGAGACCATTGCTCCTTGTTCTGTTGTCTCCCACCACTGAGAGCAGCAAAGCTTCATCCTCTTTGGAACCCCCCTTCAGGTAGTTGAAAGCAGCTATCAAATCCCCCCTCATTCTTCTGCAGACTAAATAATCCCAGTTCCCTCAGCCTCTCCTCATAAGTCATGTGCTCCAGTCCCATAATCATTTTTGTGATCCCCTGTGCTAGAGTCTTTCCAATTTTTCCACATCCTTCTCATAGTGTGGGGCCCAAAACTGGACACAGTACTCCAGATGAAGCCTCATCAATGCCGAATAGAGGGGAATGATCACGTCCCTCGATCTGCTGGCAGTACTCCTACTTATACAGCCCAAAATGCTGATAGCCTTCTTTGCAACAAGGGCACATTGTTGACTCATATCCAGCTTCTCACCCACTGTAACCCCTAGGTCCTTTTCTGCAGAGCTGCTGTCTAGCCACTCCGTCCCTAGTCTGTAGCGGTGCATGGGATTCTTCCATCCTAAGTGCAGGACTCTGCACTTTTCCTTGTTGAACCTCATCAGATTTCTTTTGGCCCAATCCTCTAATTTGTCTAGGTCTCACTGTATCCTATCGCTACCCTCCAGCGTATCTACCTCTCCTCCCAGTTTAGTGTTATCTGCAAACTTGCTGAGGGTGCAATCCACCGCCATCCTCCAGATCATTAATGAAGATATTGAACAAAACTGGTCCCAGGACCGACCCTTGGGGCTCTCTGCTTGATACCAGCTGCCAACTAGACATGGAGCCATTGATCACTACCCGTTGAGCCAATGATCTAGCCAGCTTTCTATCCACCTTATAGTCCATTCATCCAGCCCATACTTCTTTAACTTGCTGGCAAGAATACTGTGGGAGACCATATCAAAAGCTTTGCTAAAGTCAAGGAACAACATGTTCACTGCTTTCCCCTCATCCACAGAGCCAGTTATCTCATCATAGAAGGCAATTAGGTTAGTCAGGCATGACTTGCCTTTGGTAAATCCATGCTGATTGTTCCTGATCACTTTCCTCTCATCAAAGTTCTTCAGAATTGATTCCTTGAGGACCTGCTCCATGGGTTTTACAGGGATTGAGGTGAGGCTGACTAGCCTATAGCTCCCCGGATTCTCCTTTTTCCCTTTTAAAAATATTTTTTAAAGATAATAGGACTAAAGTCACACGTTGTCCACAGTCAAGATGCCCTGCATTTTCCAATAGTCATCAGATGTGACGTGAGGTGCCCTTAGTAAAGGTGTTGGCCATCTCCCATTGTTCCTATTAAGACTGGGAGATATGGGTTGCAGGTGAGAGATTGGGTGGGGGAATGTGGGGAGTAAGAAGAGAGGGAGTGAAGGCCAGGAAAGGGAGAGAGACTAAAAGGGAAGGGAACTGTAGGGAGCCGCTGGAGATTAACAGAGACTGTGGGGCAGAGGAGGAAAGCAGCTGGAGGAAGCAGTCTATGCTCAGGGAGAAGCTCAGCTCCACACTCCTAATTGCACCTGGGCATCTCTCATATGGAAATCACAGGTTGGGCAAAACACAACAAAGTTTGATCAGAATTGTCTATGTGCTAACGTGTGAAGAAAGCCTGTGTTGCCTGATGAGACACAGCGCCAGGTGGAGCCTCTGGGATCAAGATGTGAACCCCAAGGCCAAATCCCAGCCTGGGGCTGCACCTCCCTTTAACAACATGCTCTTTGTGGCATGAACAGTGGATGCGACTCTGTCCTGTCACGTAACCTTTTCCAGGATGAGCAACCCACCCTTTTCCCCTCTGATCATCTCCCGCTCTACAGCCTGGATTGCATCCCAGAGGCCTCTGCTTGTCTTTGCTGAGCTGCAGTGACTCATGGCCACCACCAGGCAGTGCTCTCCCAGCCCGTTCCACACTGACGGTCTTCCCGGGCTGCAGGGACCTTGCTGTGGCTGCCCTCGCTCTAGGCTTTTCTAAGGCCACCGTCCACTGGGTGAAGCCCACTGTAGGGGGTGGCTAAGTACCTGCCTGCGTATAAAAGGGGAGATGCAGGCTGCTGCTCCTGCGCCCTGCAAAGTTGGGCGTCTCCCTGGGAAACCAAGGTGATGTCCAGAGGTGGTGCTAACCCACTGGGGGACCCTAAGCAGGAGTATTTCCCCCCCCCCCCCAACACATACTAACAAAGTGAATGGGGGTCCCCTTGAGCTGCTTGGGGCCCTAAGCAATTGTTTAGTTTGCTTGTGTCTACAGCCCATATGGTGGGGGCGGTGGGTAGGGTGCATCTAGCTCCTCCCCTGCAGTGGAAAGCAGGCTGGGTCCACTCTGCGGAGTGTAGCTACATTGGTATGCGGATCAGTGAAAGGCTACGGCGGGGGGGGGGGGGGGGCAGCGGGAAAGACTCCACAATGGGGAGCTGCCGGTGACTTTCCCTGAGGCCTCCCCCTGCCAGGGCCCTTCCCCATTGCCAGAGTCTGTCACTGCAATAGGGAAAGACACCAGCAGCTGCGAGGCAGTGGGGATACTCCCCTGCTAAAAATAGCAGTGTAGACAGGGCATGCTTGGGTGTGTAGAGAGCCGTGTAGGGGACATACGTAAAGATTCAGGTGTGTCTCCACTCTATTTGCCTTAAGCAGTGCCTCACTATCTACACTGCTGCTTATATGCATGCGAGGCGTGTTTGCGGTGTACGCACTCTACACCTCACCATTAGGAATGTGCAGTGTAGACCTAAGGCCCTAATGTGATTGGGAGGGAGAGGAGAAGGGAGGGATAGAGGGAATGTGGGTGCAGGGCAGCAGGAGGGAGAGTGAAGGGAGTACAGGGGACTGTGGAGGCAGGAGGAAGCTGAGGAGAGAGAGTAGAATGTGGGAGCTGCAGGAAGGGGGGCGGATGCAAGAAAATGTGAGGGAGCAGGAGGGAGGCTCAGGGTTACAAGGAAATAAGGAGTGCTGAGAGTCAGAGACCAAGTGTTAGGGGTTATAGACTGGGAGGGGAAATACGGGGGTTAGTGAAATTAGAGCTGGGAGCAGAGACCTGAAGTGGGAATGAGGGCAGGAGACTGTGGGGTGGGGGAAGGGAGGAAGCCAGGCCAATGATAAGGGAGAGGAGCAGAAAGGCAGCTCTCTACACAGAAGGGAACAGGCAAGGGTAAGAGGAGTCCCACTCCAAGCAGCCAAAGAGGGGGAGGGGAACCACATTTGTGTGCAGTGTGTGTGCATTGAAGGTTGAATTTTGGAACCTGAAATGATCATACACACAAAGCACCCCCAACGATCATATCATTATTTTATATTCTTATTTTAATCTTCTTATCTTTAACCAATATCATTATTTTGATATGTCTAACTCATGATTTTTGAATGCTGGTGTCAGCAATGCTGCAGCTGAATCCTGTGTATTCTTCCCCTCAGTTATTTCCAGAAGCAATCTAATAGAAATCCGGTTTAGTGATTTGAGGACCCTACTGTGAGTCATTCCCCATGTTTTACACGCAGCTGCTGTGGGCCTGAAGCAAAGACTCTGGATGGGTTAGAGCTCAGCTGGTCAGATTCTCTGAAGACCACATGCACAGTGAACTACTAAGAAGCATTCCAAGCATCTCCCTGGGAGGGTTAACAGTGATTTTTCTGAAGCAGAGGAAAGGCAGCCAGACCTGCCTATGTGTTTCTGCAGATTGTTTGAATTTTCTATCTTGAAAACCACCTCCTAGACTCCACTATCAATCCCAGGGCTTCTCCCTAGAATCCCCCTTATGAATTCCTACTTCACAGAGAATTTCTGCCTTCACTCTTAGGCATCTTCACTCTTAGGCAAGGTTCAGAAAAGGGCAACAAAAATTATTAGGGGTATAGAAAGGCTTCCGTATGAGGAGAGATTAATAAGACTGGGATTTTTCAGCTTGGAAAAGAGGCGACTAAGGGGGGTTATGATAGAGGTCTATAAAATCATGAGTGGTATAGAGAAAGTAAATAAGGAAGTGTTATTTACTCCTTCTCATAATACAAGAACAAGGGGCCACCAAATGAAATTAATAGGTAGCAGATTTAAAACAAACACAAGAAAGTATTTTTTCACGTAACGCACTGTCAACCTCTGGAACTCCTTGCCAGAGGGTGTTGTGAAGGCCAGTACTATAATGGGGTTCAAAAGGGAGCTAGATAGGTTCATGGAAGATAGGTCCATCAATGGCTATTAGTCAGGATGGGCAGGAATGGTGTCCCTAGCCTCTATTTGCCAGAAGCTGGGATTGGGTGACAGGGCATGGATCACTTGATGATAACATGTTTGTTCATTCCCTTTGGGGCACCTGCCATTGACCACTGTTAGAGGACAGGATACTGGGCTTGATGGACCTTTGGTCTGACCCAGTATGGCCGTTCTTAAGTTCTTATTTTCATCCATACTCCTCTGGACCAAATGACCTGTTTCCCCCATCTGATGCTGTAACACACCAGAGAGGCCACCTTCTCACCCTGTCATTTCCCTCTGAAAAACAACAATTTCCAGCATGTTCAGGAACAGTTTGTTTGCAGATGAGACCATAAAATCATGGCATTGATAGTTAACTATCCCAAAGTTACACTCAGTGGGGGAGGGGTTTGCCTGGGTGTCACTGGCCTAAATTTCCTCTCTCCCACTATGATGCAGCAGGCTTTGTGCAGTTTGCATTCCTAGGTCCTGCCCAGTCACCCCAGGGGCTTACGAGGGAAAGGGTTCTCCCTATGTGCAGTTTGGGGAATGTGTATGGAAAAAGTGTCGTATGCATGTGAGAAATTATTACGGCTCCCCACCTCATCACAAAGTACACACAGCTGGGGCGATAGTCAGGGAATATTTTCAGCTGGCCTCATTGCCAGCAGTTTAATTCGGGAACACACAGGAAAAAAACCACCCAAACTGAAAACTGTTTTCCCTCATACAGCAGTAGGCTAATAAAAGAGGTATTAGGTGGCCGGGATTATCCCTTCAGTACAATTCTAATGGTTTTTTGTCCAGTCTGTTATAATGACTGAACCCCTGGAATCCCTGGTGGGGGACTCTTCCTCGCTCTAATAGGCCTCCCCCTTTAAAATGTTTCCCTGTTCTTTATCCTAAATGTTCTCTTGCTGGATTCCATCACTCCTCATTCAGTCTCTTTGTACCATTCATCCCTGCTTAGTGTTCACACACTCGGGACACTTGCAGTTGGATACTGTAAAGAAACGGACATGGTGCAGGGCAGAATCTCAATTAGGGAACTTTATTGAACTCTTTTCTCACAATGTAACTTTTTACTGAAGTGATATCCTTACAGCTTGTATAAACTGTTGGTTAACACATGTTGCCACTGTACACTCAGTTTGTGCATTAATCATGAAGTTCTAGTGTTTTAAGCTAATAATATCCTTGCTCCATACTTGCTAAAAGGAGCATACATTAAAAACAAACAGAACAACGCTTGGAATATCAAATAACAAAGCAAAAATTAAGAAATTAAATGATAACATAACAAACATCTCCCAATATCTGTTACTAGTACCGTATTGTAGATTGTGACAAAGATAACGGATGTAGACTTCTCAGTTCAGGAAAATCTAACGACTAGGGTATTGGAGTGGGAGCCAGGAGACCTGGGTTCTAGTCGTAGCTTTGACACTAACTTCTGTGACCATGAGCAAGTCACTTCCAGTTTTTGTTTCCCCTCCTACCTTTTTTCTGTTTTGTGTATTTAGACTGTAATTTCAAGGCCGGGACAGTCTCTTCCTATGCTCACAGTTCTTGGTTTGAATTTTCCAGAGATGCACTGTGTTTCTTTGGAAGGTTTCTACTTTGTCCACCCCATTGAGATGCTGGGACTTCTGCTTGGCCAGTAACCATGGCTTTTTACATGAGAATTATCTGTTGAAAATGTCTTTCTCTGTTTTTCAGGCAACTGTTTACTTCTGTGGGTGACATTGTAGTTGGTTCTTTGTTGCTGTTTTGTTTGTGCATCTTTCTGTTAGACATCAATGCTTCTGGTAGTTAAGTCTGCAGTATTTGGCATATTTTGGACTTTTCCATTATTCTTGGTTGTGGCTTGACACCACTCCCCACACTGATTGAAAGGCTGTTTAAAGGCAGGTTTCAGAGTAACAGCCGTGTTAGTCTGTATTCGCAAAAAGAAAAGGAGTACTTGTGGCACCTTAGAGACTAACCAATTTATTTGAGTGAGCTGTAGCTCACGAAAACTCATGCTCAAATAAATTGGTTAGTCTCTAAGGTGCCACAAGTACTCCTTTTCTTTTTGTTTAAAGGCACTTATTTATGCACTAGTTCCCTCTGTGACTTTTCAGTACCACCTCAGCTCACAAAGTTTGTGACATGACTAACTGTTGATGGGTTTTCAAATATTCTCTGTACCGTGAAAATTCCCCTTGACTCTTTTTCACATCCTCCTGCTCCTCCTTCTGACAAAGGGTGTGTTAAGTGGAGCTCTACAAAGGGAAATTGCTTTTGCCAGTATCATTTTTGGTGCATGTAATATTTTTGTAGGTACAGTAAATGTGACGAAGGAGAAACCTGGGCTTTTTTGGAAAATGTATCCAGAAAGCTTGATCCAAGAAGGACCAACCAAGGCTTCTGCTCTTATGTGATAGTGGACTCCATACCCAACCAGAAAAGCTAAACATGTTGTCATAAATATAAAGGGAAGGGTAAACCCCTTTGAAATCCCTCCTGGCCAGGGGAAAGCTCCTCTCACCTGTAAAAGGTTAAGAAGCTAAAGGTAACCTCGCTGGCACCTGACCAAAATGACCAATGAGGAGACAAGATACTTTCAAAAGCTGGGAGGAGGGAGAGAAACAAAGGGTCTCCGTCTGTCTATATGCTGTTTTTGTTTGACACCATCAAAGAAAATAGCAAAAAACTTCTTCGGTGGAGTTTAGCTCTCCAAGATTTTGATTTCGACATCCAACACATCTCAGGAGCTTCTAACAAAGTGGCTGATGCACTCTCCCATGAAAGTTTCCCAGAATCAACTGGTTAAAATCATCCTTGAGATGTAGAAAATATTGTTAGTCTTTATGTACTTGGTAGTATATTTAGAGATGCATGTGTCTTATTAACTCCGTTTTTCCTAGAGCTCCAGGAAGAAATCCCAGCCAGTGTTTCACTCTAGCTGAGATTTGGGGGGCGTGTCATAAATATAAAGGGAAGGGTAAACCCCTTTGAAATCCCTCCTGGCCAGGGGAAAGCTCCTCTCACCTGTAAAGGGTTAAGAAGCTAAGGGTAACCTCGCTGGCACCTGACCAAAATGACCAATGAGGAGACAAGATACTTTCAAAAGCTGGGAGGAGGGAGAGAAACAAAGGGTCTCCGTCTGTCTATATGCTGTTTCTGCTGGGGATAGACCAGGAATGGAGTCTTAGAACTTTTAGTAAGTAATCTAGTTAGGTACGTGTTAGATTATGATTTCTTTAAATGGCTGAGAAAAGAATTGCGCTGAATAGAATAACTATTTCTGTCTGTGTATCTTTTTTGTAACTTAAGTTTTTGCCTAGAGGGATTCTCTATGTTTTGAATCTAATTACCCTGTAAGGTATCTACCATCCTGATTTTACAGAGGTGATTTCTTTACTTCTATTTACTTCTATTTCTATTAAAAGTCTTCTTGTAAGAAAACTGAATGCTTTTTCATTGTTTTCAGATCCAAGGGTTTGGGTCTGTGGTCACCTATGCAAATTGGTGAGGCTTTTTATCCAACATTTCCCAGGAAAGGGGAGGTGCAAGTGTTGGGAGGATTGTTCATTGTTCTTAAGATCCAAGGGTCTGTAGTCACCTAGGCAAATTGGTGAGGCTTTTTACCAAACCTTGTCCAGGAAGTGGGGTGCAAGGTTTTGGGAAGTATTTTGCGGGGAAAGACATTTCCAAACAGCTCTTCCCCAGTAACCAGTATTTGTTTGGTGGTGGTAGCGGCCAATCCAAGGACAAAGGGTGGAATATTTTGTACCTTGGGGAAGTTTTGACCTAAGCTGGTAAAGATAAGCTTAGGAGGTTTTTCATGCAGGTCCCCACATCTGTACCCTAGCGTTCAGAGTGGGGAAGAAACCTTGACACATGTTGACATTCCTGTGCAGACTTTCCCCCACAGTATACAAATACTGCTTCTCTGCTTCTGTTAGGCATCAGGAAATGATTGCAACATGATTCTCCTCTCTCTTTTTTGTTAACGTTGCTGAAGAACTGCCCCAAAACCATACAATGAGACATCTGCCACTGCCGTCTCCTGTGCCATAACATCATACTATAGCAGAATAGGGGAGTCATTAGTTCTCTGAGAGGCTGAGTAGCATGTACAAGGGTGTAGGATGAATTTGCATGACCTATTTGCTCTTCTCCTGGAGTCTTCTAGTTACTCCTGAATTTTCTTGGTTTGCTGGAAAGTCTGTAACCATTTTATTCTTGCCTAGATCAGATTCAATCAAATTAGGAGCACTGGTCATGTTTCTCATATCTGATTTTTCCCTTGTGAATCTATTTTTTTATTCAAGATCAAATGAAGAACCCATGTATTACAGTCCTTTCTATACTGGGGTCCCTTTTGAAACTAGTTTTCTCTCTCTCTCTCTCTTTCTTGATGAAATTGCATGAGAACTGTTCACAGGCCATACAATGTGGAATTTGACACTACCATCTCCTTGTCACCTCATCACACTATTGTGGCAACATACGTGAAGTCATTAGCTTTCTGAGTGGCTGTGTAACTTGTACGAGGTTGGGTATGAGTTTTCTCAAATACACACACATTTCCTGGAGCCTTTTTATCCTGAAATATTACTGGAAAGTTTGCTGGAAAGTCTGTGACCATTTTTTTTTGTCTCAGAAAAAAATGGAAGCTCATTACTTATTGAACATGTCTTCCTCAAATCTGATTGCTCTTTTTGAATTCAATTTTTTATTCTGGATGAGGTGAAGACTCCAGGTACTGAACTTCCAAATGCACCGGAATCCCTTGTAACTTTTCACTAGAAATGTTGCTAGAAAGAATCGCTTTTTGGTGTGTCATCTGCAGATGTTCTGCCATGGTTATATTCCTCCCCATAAAAGATCAGACACACAGAGAGTTCTGTCTTATGTTCCCAGCCTCT
This sequence comes from Eretmochelys imbricata, assembly GCF_965152235.1. Lineage (NCBI taxonomy): Eukaryota > Metazoa > Chordata > Testudines > Cheloniidae > Eretmochelys > Eretmochelys imbricata. Next base: position 16,420,084 of record NC_135572.1, read on the forward strand.
TTTGTAAGGTCTGGGATGGGGGGATTCACAAGTTGCTATTGTCTGCATTTTGAATAACCATTACCAGTTGCAATAGGGTGGTGGATTGTGGGATAATCTCTGTAAGAGTCAACATGCCCTGGGACTCATTTTTCAAGGTCCTCTTTTTCCTTTGTAAGGGCAATAGCTGTTGATAGCATCTTTTTTTGCAAAAATAGTAGTGCAGTAGGAAAAATGCAAGTGCCTAAGATGAAAACTTTTAATTTTTTTAGGCAGAACTTCATCCCACCATTTCTATCAAAGAAGGGCCAACCGATACTTCTCCATTTTCATAGTGACGCCTATGCCCCTGCAATAAAGTTAGCCATGTTGGTACAAGTCAAGCACTTCCCCCCACCGCCAATATACACTTACTGCTACTCTGCTTCTGTTATGCCACAGGGAACTAAGGAACTTATTGACACACTCTATTAAGGACTACCCCAGGCCATATAACGCAGATTCTACCACTAAAGCATCTGCACGTTGGCACCTATAATGCCATATTGGTTGGAATCATTATCTCTCTGAATGGTTGCCTCACTTGTACAAGACCGGATCTGAATTGTCTCAGATAACTGCTCATCCCCTGGAGTCTTCTGATTATTCCTGAAGTATCTTTCTTTGCTGCAGAGTCTCCGACCAATTTTTTTTTGGTTTAGATCATGATCAATCCCATTATTATTATTATTTTTCCTATTTGTCTATATTGCAGTAGTTTCTGGAGCCCCAGTGATGATCAGGACCCCTCTGGCTTGGTTTCTTAAAGGAAGTCCCGTTCTTAAGAGCTTATGCTCTTAAAAGTATGGATAAAAGAATTGGGGACAGGATACAACATTCGAGAAAGCGATCTGGGTGAAGAGAGGCACACAGCTTGTTAGTTCAGTTTCTCTCCCTGCGCCCCCAAGTCAAACAACAAGAGGGATTTGGGAGAGGAGGTATAATAAAAATATATATTATATACGTCGTGTATGTATTTTTATTTCACATCCAACCTAACCAGTGTTAGCTAGAGCATCCTTATAGGGCTTACAAGCACTGAACATGTTTGCATGTTTCCCCTGCTCTGTTTGCATTTTGGTGAACTTTTTTTTTTTTTTTTTTTAATTTAGGGTGGCTGTGACATCAAGGTGCTCCAAGAATCTCAGTCAGCAGGTAAGTGCTCTTCATGTAACTGACCATCTTCCCCTCTCTCCAGCCCTTTGGTACATAAATACCATTGCACAGGATGCTTTGCCTTTTCGCTACTTTCTTTTCTGAAGACGCTTGGGTGCCTATGAAATGCTGCAGAGAATCCCGCTGAAACAGTGATTCACAAAGCAAGTCCTAATACTTGTTAGTGGTGTCCTTTCTTTGACCAATAGGTTTTTACAAAGGCTGGCAGGAGCAATTAGCTGGGAATACATATGCCACAGGAGAACTGTACAATCATTTGAATCTGTCTGCTGCTTGACCTGCAACATTGCTGTACACATGAGAATTTAATGACCAAAGAGACTGTCCTTGGCTTAATTCAAGCAGCTTCCCACTCTGTGGAGGTCATTGAAGTTAGTCCCATGTTGTTTTATTTCTGCATCTATTTTAAAATCTAAATTTAACCATTGGGCTAGAACTGTTTTAAAGCAGCAGGTAATGGATCAGAGTCTTCTTCCCATGTCAGGTTCTGCTGGAGACACTAGAGATCCCAGCAAAATTGGCTTGTGTGCTATTAAGGTCTTTTAGAGGTCTCCTGACTTTCTTATTGATGTTGTAACATTCTCCTTCTTCCTAATTTTCCTCTCCCCAGCCTCTTCTCTCCCCCATGACTTTGAGGGAGGTACACATAGCTGGTCGTAGAGCTGTAATCAAAATCTTTGTCCAAATTGGTTAAGGTTGCTGCAGACAATTGGCAATCAGTATCTGACTCTGATCTTTCAAGCACTTCATGTTGGTCAAGGATGGATCTTAATTTCTGAATGATACGTGGATTGTTTTCTCCACTACAGCTGTTTTAATACATGTAGAAACCCTCTTTTTTACAAGAAGTTTTGTTTTCTCCTTCTGGAAGAACACATTTAATGTCACAAGCTGCTGAGGAGTTCTTCACATCACTGCTCTTCACTACTGGGTTTGTAGTGTTTTGCACCATTTTTCTGAACTGTCACCAGGCCACCCAGTAACTGAACAGCTCAAGTAATATGCTCTTTTGTGCAGTGGTGGCCCTGCAGTGGTGTGAATTATTATTAGCAACTTTGTTAGCAAACCCAGGTATTACTTATTGCTGTTGCATATTTGTCAACCTTTCTTTCTTTCTTTCTTTCTTTCTTTCTTTCTTTCTTTCTTTCTTTCTTTCTTTCTTTCTTTCTTTTCTTCTCTTCGCTCTACTGGGATCTACTATGGGCTGATCTTGGAGATGATTGTTTCCAGGATGGAAGCTATCCTGCTGATTAGACTGCAGGCAGTCCTGGCTTTAAATACTCTCTTGTCGGGTCTACACTATGACAGGCCCACAGAGAATTAAGCCTGTACTGTGTACCACTGTGAGCCTGTACTATGATCCTTTTAAGGAATCATGGGATAATCATGTTCTGTAAAGGAACCCTACATTTCACCGGAAGCAAACTCTGAAGAAAAGCCAACTTTAATAATATTAATTAAATGTCAGCATGAAGGTTTTTTAAAAGACTGTAAATTTCTCACCATGAAAAGCTTTTCCTCAAACTTAATATGTAAAGCTAATTTTCTGAAAGTAGCTTTTATTCATTTGAAACACTCACTCAGCCCACACATGGGATCAGAAAGTAGAGCTGCAGTAGTTTGTATCATTGGCACTTTTTCCCCTGGAGATTAACTGAGCTTCCAATTTTGTCACAATTTAATCCTTCAGAGGAAAATAAAGGCTTAATTCACTGTGGGCCTGTACCTTGTTCAGTCATTTACACCAGTGTAACATAGGTGTAAAATGCTGCCAGATTAGAATGGTAGTAATTTTTACCCACTTTGGATTTGTGTGAAGATCTAACCAAGGAGCAGGGCAATACTGAGTGAAATCCCAAGTTCCCCCAAGTTGAGAACTGAACCCTAGTGAATTCAACATGGGACCCAAGCACTTGACTCAGCACTGAAATGACAGAGTCAGGTGTGAACTTTGGAGGAAGAATGCATGAAAGCTAAGTCCCACCTGGTTGGATGTGTTTGTCTTTGTGTTTCTTTCAGCTTGTTCGGGCTTGGGGGGAAGTGGTTTTGAGGGACAGAAGGAACAGAATTTTTCATGACTGACAGTTTATGAGCGAATTTGTAAGAAGGCTCTTTTGTTGAACCAGGACTCTATGAGGAACAAGGATAAGCACTACATGGGCTAGTATTCAAGTCCCCAGGAACGTCTGTTACCATTCAAGTGTCACTGGGGCCCCTGTCAGTTCTGCCTCCTGACACCCAGGAGGTGGCAGGAAAGTTGTCTTATTACAATGAGTTAAACTGTGAATAGAAAAATCCCTCTGACCTTAGCCTGAGTTGCATTTGCTGCATCTGAGCCGACAGGCCAGTCAGTTGAACAAGCAAACATCTGTGAGAGTAACGGAAAATAGTGATACTTCCGGATGAAGTTCTATCTTACTGCAAGTGTTAACCTGCTGTGGAAACATGTGTGGGTGCCTCGTAAGACACATTGTGTCCTGAGGCAGCCAGCTCAACTCGTTGTAGTGGTGCTCTGCATTGAAACAAAAGATCCATATTCAAGTGTCCTTCCCAGTTCCGTAGCTCTCTGGCCTGGAAGGAGTCAACAGGGAGGGGAGGGAGGTAGAGGGGTGCTCTATGGAAGCATCACAGTCAATATGAGCTAGTGTTGCAGGTCTTATTCTTTAGTGACGTTTAGAGGGAATTAACTATTAATACATCCCATCTTCCCTCCTCCTCACCTCTACTTCTGTCTGGAACATGGGATGTATCTCCTTGCTGAATTCACCTTTACAGAATTAAAGTGGAGTGGTGAGTCTCACCTGAGCTGATGGCTGTTATTCCAGCGACATAATAACAGGGATGAAACATTACTAATAAAAGCACAGGTATAGATGCAGCCAGCGAGAGACTAGGATTGTCAGCACTTCATACATACAGCAGCTTTAGACCTACAAATCCTCCTACAGGCTCATCCCAGCAAAAACACTGCTAATTTTCTTGAAAACCAAACTCTCAACTGAAGAAACTGCTCCCAAACTCTCATTCTGATGTCACGCAATTCCATTTCTGAAGTCATCAGATGATGCCTGTTGCTATAATACCCCACCATTCTCTGTTGCTAATGTCACACACATGCAGACGTGCCACCACCTTGAAAATAACCTTACACTGATTTCTTGAAAATTTATTTTAACCTTGGAAGAACCACGTACCATAACTTCTCTGATTCTGTGTTTTTTTTATGTGAGGCAAAGTGTTTGGGGAAAGAAGGGGAAATAATCCCGAATGAGCAATTTCAAATGATCATGTGGTGACTCTGATTCAGTGCTGAATTAACTATTCATCTTGCCTGGGAGGGTGGAAGAATAAAAGACTGCAGCTCACCTTCCTCTGCCCTCCTTCCTCAAAACAGCATGTGTGTGCAATGCCAGGTAGGAGGATTCATAATTTGCCCAGTGAAATCATTTACAAAAAAAATTTAATTCTTAAAGCATCTGCTGTTCTTGATGTGGGGAAGCTGAGCCCCCAGTTAAATGAAACCTGCAAAGACTACTATTAACATTGCAAGATAAAACAAACAAAAAAAATCAACAACACATAACACTATGCATAAAAGTCGCCCTCAGCCAGGGCCAGATTTAGGGACAGGTGACCCAGATGACCACCTGGGGTACTGGGCTTTGGGGGGGGGCGCCAGTCTCGGGGTGCTGTTTTTGTTGTTAGCGACAAAAGGGAAAATAGAATGTTCGAAGTAACATGTTTCAGGTATTCTGTATGTGGATTCATTTTTCACTAGCTCCTAGAATGTTCTGGACCTTTGTAGAATTTCATGGAACCTTCCAGACTTCCTGAGAACTACATTTTCCTCAAACGTCCTAGAATGTTTTCAGCAATGCCCTTGAGGTATATAAGGTGCGAGGCATCACCAGTCAGTCAGTGAGAGATAAGGACGAGCTGAAGTGAAGTGACAGCCCAGTTGGAATATTGTTAACCTTGTTTTATTGTGTAATGGTTAAAGTCTACTTGTGTTTTAAGACTTGAAGAGTGTAAGTAGCGACTAATAAAGGACATATATAATGAGACACCAGAGATATCTCTCGAACCTCTACGCAACAATATAAAAGAAATTGGGGAACAAAGCGTAAATGATGGAAGTCCTATTACTAAGGAATTAGCAAATATAGCCGAAGATAAGGAATGGAAATGTGAGGAAAGTGATGGAGAATCGTTCAGTTTTCCCGGTGGTGTACAAGAGGGTGATGATAAAGAAGAATATGGCTCACATGAAAAGGAGAGTAATGACCAAGAAAAATCTGGTTTACCTGAAAAGGAGAGAAACAATAAAGAAGAATTAGCTTTGCATGATGACAGAAACAGCAGTGAGAAAAATTGCACACCACAAATTGATACATCAGATCCTGCTTTATGGCTGGCGATCCCAAACTCTGCCAATATTGATTGTGCAATTTTGAATTGGCCAGGCAAAATCGAGGATATTACATTTCCAGTAAATGAGCAGAAGTGACACTTCTCAAAGTCACATTGCAAAAGAGTGCTTGAGAATGGTGAGAAACTGAATCACGTTGGTTAGTTTTCTTGAAATCAACTGACAAAGTGTTCTGGTTTTGTATGCTCCTGACTCGCAATTCATCTCCCTGCAACAGGCCCTGTGTCAAATACCCCTGAGTTGTGTTTCCAAGTAGATTATTATAGGATTCTATAAGTGACAGACACCTGTAGTGCCTACATACAGACAGCACAACTCCTCACTGAGGACAGAACATGAGCCCTTTAGCACAACCCTTTACCACTATGTCTTGGGTGGGGCTAGTGGCCATCTCCCTCCACTGTGCACATCTAGTCAGGGCTACTTTATAGTATCTTATTATGAGCACAGTTACAGTCTGTTACATGGGAAGAGAGATTCTTCATGGTTTGTGTCATTATCAAATAGAAAACATGTAACAGATTGCTATTTACAAATTAAAATAAAAATAAATCCAGAATTCATTAGGTAGAAGTCAAAAAGGAGCCTGGCACTACATGTTCCAGATTGGTTGAAAGAGAAGCAAACAGGTTCCCTATATCTCAGTGATTGACAATCCTTGATCATCCTATGTCCCAAAATGACCAGGGTACAGGCTGCCAGCAAGAGAAAGCTTTGAGGGGTTGAACTTCCTGAAAAAACTTTGTATTTAGCAAACAAAGACTTTGGCTAAGAAGCTATGAGGAGATGTATGAGGACACATCTCAGAGAAGAAAAGGAGTACTTGTGGCACCTTAGAGACTAACAAATTTATTTGAGCATAAGCTTTCGTGAGCTACAGCTCACTTCATCGGATGCATGAGGTGGAAAATACAGTGGGGAGATTTATATACATAGAGAACATGAAACAATGGTTGTTACCATAAACACTGTAACAACAGTGATCAGGTAAGGTGAGCTATTACCAGCAGAGAGCGGGGGGGAAAAACCTCTTGTAGTGATAATCAAGGTGGGCCATTTCCATTAGCTGACAAGAACGTGTGAGGAACAGTGGGGGTTGAGGAGGGGGGGAATAAACATGGGGAAATAGTTTTTCTTTGTGTAATGACACATCCACTCCCAGTCTTTATTCAAGCCTAAGTTAATTGTATCCAGTGTGCAAATTAATTCCAATTCAGCAGTCTCTTGTTGGAGTCTGTTTTTGAAGTTTTTTTGTTGAAGAATTGCCACTTTTAGGTCTGCAATCGAGTGACAAAAGAGATTGAAGTGTTCTCCGACTGGTTTTTGAATGTTATAATTCTTGATGTCTGATTTGTGTAGCCACTATGGATGTAGAAGCCCTCTACACCAACATTCCACACAAAGATGGACTACAAGCCATCAGGAACAGTAACCCCGATAATGTCACGGCAAACCTGGGGGCTGAACTTTGTGACTTTGTCCTCACTCATAACTATTTCACATTTGGGGACAATGTATACCTTCAAATCAGCGACACTGCTATGGGTACCTGCATGGCCCCACAGTATGCCAACATTTTTATTGCTGACTTAGAACAATGCTTCCTCAGTTCTCGTCCCTTAATGCCCCTACTCTGCTTGCGCTACATTGATGCCATCTTCATCATCTGGACCCATGGAAAAGAAGCCCTTGAGGAATTCCACCATGATTTCAGCAATTTCCATCCCACCATCAACCTCAGCTTGGACCAGTCCACACAAGAGATCCACTTCCTGGACACTACGGTGCTAATAGGCGATGGTCACATAAACACCAGCCTATACTGGAAACCTACTGACCGCTATGCCTACCTACGTGCCTCCAGATTTCATCCAGATCACACCGCACCACACGATCCATTGTCTATAGCCAAGCTCTATGATACAACTGCATTTGCTCCAACCCCTCAGACAGAGACAACACCTACAAGATCTCTATCAAGGGTTCTTAGAACTACAATACCAACCTGCTGAAGTGAAGAAACAGATTGACAGAGCCAGAAGAGTTCCCAGAAGTCACCTACTACAGGACAGGCCTAACAAAGAAAATAACAGAATGCCACTAGCCGTCACCTTCAGCCCCCAACTAAAACCCCTCCAACGCATTATTAAGGATCTACAACCTATCCTGAAGGATGACCCAACACTCTCACAAATCTTGGGAGACAGGCCAGTCCTTGCCTACAGACAGCCCCCCAACCTGAAGCAAATATTCACCAGCAACCACACACCACACAACAAAACCACTAACCCAGAAACCTATCCTTGCAACAAAGCCCATTGCCAACAGTGTCCACATATCTATTCAGGGGACACCGTCATAGGGCCTAATCACATCAGCCACACTATCAGAGGCTCATTCACCTGCATATCTACCAATGTGATATATGCTATCATGTGCCAGCAATGCCCCTCTGCCATGTACGTTGGCCAAACCGGACAGTCTCTACGTAAAAGAATAAATGGACACAAATCAGATGTTAAGAATTATAACATTCAAAAACCAGTCGGAGAACACTTCAACCTCTTTGGTCACTCGATTACAGACCTAAAAGTGGCAATTCTTCAACAAAAAAACTTCAAAAACAGACTCCAACGAGAGACTGCTGAATTGGAATTAATTTGCACACTGGATACAATTAACTTAGGCTTGAATAAAGACTGGGAGTGGATGTGTCATTACACAAAGTAAAACTATTTCCCCATGTTTATTCCCCCCCCAACCCCCACTGTTCCTCACACGTTCTTGTCAGCTGCTGGAAATGGCCCACCTTGATTATCACGACAAGATAATCAAATAAATTTGTTAGTCTCTAAGGTGTCACAAGTCCTCCTTTTCTTTTTGCGGATACAGACTAACACGGCTGCTACTCTGAAACATCTCAGAGAAGGAAACTGATTCCAGTAGTTTGCTCAGATTTAACATTTTTAATAAGAGATTTATTGGTTTTTTTAGTGCCTCTTTCTGCAGAATTGAAACTTGTCCAGTAACAATCCATTTCACACACTTCCTATGGAATAGCAAATGCTTATGAAAAATAATAAAAAAAACATAACATGATTTTCAGGTCACAGCTGCAGTTTCTTTTAACTAGAATGAGGCTGAGAATCAGCCAGATTGTAATTAAAGGAGGTGGACTGGGGAGATCTCTGAACAAACTTTTAACCAAGATCTTGGCAGACCAGAAAAATGATTAACTGTTTTAACTGCTTGGTGCCAGCAGTTTAATGCATCCACTGATTGCAACGGGCATCCTATAGCCATCACATTTGGAGAATGCAATTCCTGGCACAAAAAGCAAATGCATAATTCTTTTGGCAATGCTGTGTTGTTTGTGTGAAGTATTGTACCTTATGGTCCCTTTACTAAACATAGGCAAGTCCTTTACAAGTTTGGTCACTAAAACAGAGGTTTCTTGAACTATCACCAGCAGATTTCATCATATGAATAGAAAGAATGGTAAACAGATGTTACAAAAATAATAAAAAGTTAATATTTACTATTTTAAACTCTCATAATTCTTTTATATGCTAACCAAAAATCATTTTTATATTGTGTAGCAATATATTTAGTGCCCTGTACCTACTGAAACTGAAAAGCTAATTGTCCTTCAATTGAATGTAGTGAGTGAAGGGAAAATCAACTCACTAATGGAATGTCTGTAATCTTTTACCCTGCCTTTTACCCCAGAAATTAAAAGGTACAGTCACATGTGTGAAATGCCTGCAAGCCGCATGGAAACTTTAGAAAAGCACCATAATAGAGGCTCAAATTAAATGTATACCCCAAATTAAAAAACGAAGTAAGAGGACCAAAAATGTGCCACCATGGCTAAACAACAAAATAAAACCAGTGCTTAGAGGCAAAAAGGCATGAGGAAAATAGACAGGAGCATAAACTGTAGCAAGTCAAGTGTAAAAATATAATTAGGCAGGACAAAAAAGAATGTGAAGAATACCTAGCAAAAGACACAAAAACTAATCACAGTTTTTTTAAAGCACATCAGAAGCAGAAGCTGGCCAAACAATCAGTGGGGCTGCTGGACAATTTGGGATGCTAACGGAGCACTCAAGGAAGACCAGGTCATTGCATAGAAGCTAAATCAATTCTTTGCATCAGTCTTCACTGCAGAGGATGTGATGGGGATTCCCACACTGGAGCCATTCTTTTTAAGTGACAATTCTGAGGAACTGTCCCAGATTGAGGTGTCAATAGAGGAGGTTTTGGAACAAATTGATAAATTAAACAGTAGTAAGTCGCCAGGACCAGGTGGCATTCACCCAAGAGTTCTGAGGGAACTCAAATATGAAATTGCAGAACTATCAGTTAAATCAGCTTCTGTAGCAGGTGACTGGAGGACAGCAATGGGACGCCAATTTTTTAAAAAGCCTCCAGAGGTGATCCTGGTAATTATAGGCCAGTAAGCCTAACTTCAGTATCAGGCAGATTGGTTGAAGCTATAGTAAAGAACAGAACTATCAGACACATAAATGAACATGATTTGTTGTAAATATCATTATACCACTATATAAATACCTGGTATGTCCGCACCTTGATTACTGTGTGCAGTCCTGGTTGCCCCATCTCAAAAAAATATATATATTAGAATTGGAAAAGGTACAGAGAAAGGCAACAAAAATGGTTAGGGGTATGGAACAGCTTCCATATTAGGAGAGATTGAAAAGACTGATACTTTTCAGCTTGGAAAAGAGATGACTAAAGGGGGATATGATAGAAGTCTATAAAATCATGACTGGTGTGGAGAAAGTGAATAAGAAAGTGTTATTCCTTCATATAGCACAAGAACCAGGTGTCACCCAATGAAATTAATAGCCAGCAGGTTTAAAACAAACCAAAGGAAGTACTTCTTCCCACAATGCACAGTCAACCTGTGGAACTCATTGCTAGGGGATGTTTGAAGGTCAAAAATATAACTGGAATAAAAAAAGAATTAGATAAATTCCTGGAGGATAGGTCCATCAATGGCTATTAGCCAAGATGGTCAGGGATGCAACCCACTGCTCTGGGTGTTCCTAGCATCTGATTGCCAGAAGCTGGGAATGGACAACAGAGGATGGCTCACTTGATGATTGCCTGTTTTGTTAATTCCCTCTGAAGCACCTGTCATTGGCCACTGTCAGAAGACAGGATACTGGGATAGATGGACCATTGGTCTGACCCAGTATGACCATTCTTATGTTCTTATATTCTTATGACCTTACTAATATAGCCCAGATATCCAGGAAAGAGACCCCTCAAAACTCATGAAGGGAACCTACAGAAATATGTTATAATAAACAAGACTGGGTAATTGACAAGGGGGTGCTCATAATCCAATTATGTTCTATAATTGATAAGGGATATTTGTTATTGCAGATGTTTTCTGTGTTTTAAGAAATAATGACCCATTGAAAGATGTTTTAACTCATTAAGAAGTGCTTATTACAGCAGGTGTTCTTCATAACAACAATTGAATTAGAAATTCCTTTAACTTATCAATCATGTAAACTAAGATACCATACAAGAAATTCCATAAACAATTAGGTAAGCTAAGATAACTCTAAAAGAGATTCCATACGTAATTAAGTAAAAGGAGATGTCAAAAACAGTAAACATCCTGGGGAAGTAATTTTTCCCCTCCAAAAAGGAATTTCTTTGTCTCACACCCTATAAAAGAAAAGAGGTTTTGGGCACTAGGAAGGGAATGAATACTGCCAGCATTCCCACCAGTTACAGAGAGAGGACACAGGGGCCAGCTCTTCACCTTAGCCAAAGAATGGTACGTATATTTTCTGTCTATATACTGTATAGTGCAGTATTAATCTTTGATTAAATTATTCCATGTGAGCCTGTTCTTTCGACAATCTCACATTGTTATTATTGTTATTAAATTCGAACGCCCAACACAGAAATAACCAAGCTTTAAAAATATTTCTGTGTCAATCTCAGGGATGCTAATAGGAGCTGCATGTATGGAGGGAGGTGAGTACATGTGTCAAATACCACTCAATGGGCACTGTATAGGAATTTAGGTAAGCAGATAGATTGTAGATCGCTGTCTGTATGCTACTGCTAATTTAGGGCAAGATTCTGATATCCTTCACATCGGGTAGTACCTTACTCCAGAAGTAATCCCATGGGGCTTCTTGTGGGGTAAGGTGCTGCTTAATGTGACTAAGAGTATCCAAATCTGGCCCATACGGAGAGGTGTGGTCTAATGAGCAAAGTATTGGGAGCCAGCAACTTCTGAGCTGTAATGCTGTAGCCAGCAATGAATCCTTCTGGAGATTTAGCCGCGGCACTTAAACTTTGTCTCTGTTTCCTGTTTTAGTTCAGATGTAGCTAAATCTCATGAGCATGTGTGATTTTGTGAGATTTCCACCCTTCGAGTGAAATCTCATGAGATTTCAGCATCACTGAGTCTAAATCTGGTACTGAAATTCTAGCCTTCACTTGGCTTCAGTCTTGAATCCTGTACGGTAGTTTCAACATAATCCAAATCCAGATCTGAACTCTGTCTCCTTGACCCATATTTATTTCTTGTTTTTCCAACCCCATTCCTCTTTCTACACTGGATTCTTACACTGCAGAGCAGTGCTTACTATGGGCCTGTTCCAAAGCCCATTAAAATCATTGGAAAGACTCACTGACTCAGTGAACTTTGGATCAGGCCCTATATCATTCCATACAAAATATTTCCATAAAGATTATTTTCCGTCATAAACTTTAACAGTTTGAGACTTGCTTGTGCTGTGGTCATTCTTCCATTGCAATGGCAGAGGAAACCTGCTCTGTAGCTAGAGAGAGGACTTCAGTCTCTAAAAGTCTCAACCAAGCACCTTTCACCAGCACTAAAATTCACATTGAAGAGAGAAACTTTAGAAATAACAACAGAAGAGGTGTTCAATTGACTTCATGTCTTCTACTCTGTCACAGCCATACCCAGAGAGTATGAAAGCTTTTTTCCAGTGTGGCGGCCAGGGGGTGATTTATAGCTAGAGGGGACTGACTCACAAGTACAATTAATTGTTAAAGGATGTTTAGAATCTAAAACAAAAATTGGCTTCTTGTGAGGTAAACTGAATATCTCTGCAGGCTGATTAAATAAAAAATAAAATATGATGACTATTAATTGCATTACTCAGAGTGTTGTGGGATTCTGGAAAGACAAAGCTATATGTTTCACTGAATTAAAGGGAGGGTGGGGGAGGTTGGAAGGATAAGTCAGTCCTTGTACAGTGGAGCCCATGTAATGAAATGTATTAAATAAACAAACATGTGATGTATTTTCCCTGTCCCAAATCCAGTCATGTAGTAATCCCATTGAATACTTCTTGTGAAGTAAGATTAATTGGGCTTCTTGTTCATTAAATGATCCTTATTCACCAGTGTGTTACTCCTGATTCACTCAGTGTAACTCTTTCAGAATTAATAGCATTACACCAGAGTAAAGTTGGAGTAACACACTGGTGAATCAGGCAGTATGAGTTCCTCCAAATAAAACCCAAAAGGTAAAAGCCAATTAGAAATGGACTAGGTCTGGACAGTTATGAAATGTGAACAGGAGCAGATTTAAGGGTAAAAACTGCCCAGTTGATAAATAAACTGAGGGGCTGTGAAAGGGTTAATGAGGTTGAGAAGGGGCCAATTAACCAGATAGGCCACACCTCAGGGGAATTAGGTGGCCTAAGCAACCTCTGATTGATGATGGAGCCCAGCTGAGAAGGAATAGGTGGGGCCAGTGTAAAGCCAGGAAGCTGGCAGCAGAGAAGGGTTGCAGGGGAAGTAGTCTGTAGTTATTCCCTGGGAGGAGGGAGGTGTGTCTGAGGTACAGAGTTTGGTTGTCTGCAGTTACTTCCTGGGAGGAAGTAATTTAGGCTGGTAAACCTGGGGGGAGGGTAGAAGATAGAGAAAGGAAGTAGGAAAGAGTCCAGAGAAATAGCAACAGGGTCCGGGTGTAAGGAGACCCTCGTCGCTAGACATTGGCTCCCTAGACTGGAACCCCAAGTAATGGTCAAGCTGGGTTCCCTTACCTGCCACTAGGAATGTGGCACTGGACCTGGCCTTGGACTGGAAAACTGTCTCAAGTGGATGAAGACAGCTGATCCAGCAGGACTTTGATACCCCATTAGGGGAGGACTGTAAAGTGACCTCCTGGCTGGAGCATTGAGTCGTGAAGAGGAAGCGCACAGAGTCCCAGAAAGCGAGTGGGGCCGTGGCAAGAGAGAGACGATGGAAGAGGGCACCAGACCTGGAAGGAGCTAATCCCCAGAGCAGCCAGGAGGAGGTGTCACCCTAGCGGTGAGTGATAGGGACTCAAAAGTAGACTCTTGCTTACTTTCTCCTTACCAGCTAAGGTACCTTGAGGAGCTCAATGCAAAAAAGGCCCAGTTAACATTTGTTTTAAAATCAATGACCCTTAAATGAGACGCCCTGTAAAACAATACTAGCATATCTTAGGATAATCACTCAGAGCACTGCACTGTTATGATTGCAAGCTACAGTGTTTTTGACCATTACTCAAAGGCATATCTGATTTTGTTTCCTTTATATAGAATGTACCGTATAATCAAGAGTTATAGATATCCCGTTCCTGAGATTTACCTAAACTCTGGAAATTGGCACTGAGGCTTGGTCTTCCCTACAAAGTTAGGTTGACACAAGCTGCCTTACATCAACATAGTAGTGCATGTCTCCCACCAATGTAAGCTCACCATTACGCTGGCATAGTAATACCACCTCCCTGAGTGGTGTTGAGTCACGGTCAATGTACCGAGGTTGACACAGCAGAGGACTCGGGATGATGTGATCAGTGAGATCCTGCAAGCCAGAGCTGCGCCAGATCGTGAGCAAAGGGCCTGGTGGGTAAACATGGCAAACAGCCTGGAGAAGGAAAGAGTGGATAGGAGAGAGTCCCAGCAGGAAAAGGAGAGGGAGGTGCACTAGGACAGAATGGACCTTCTGTGTCAGTAAACGCAGAAGCTGCAGACTCTTTTGGACCTACAGGTTCAAAAAGCCCAGACTCGCCTCTCTTTGCTGTCCATGGAAAACGTCACTGCAGCATCTCCCTACATGTCCCCTCAACATTCCACATGGCATCAGGAGCCGCATCCCTGCCCCCATCACTCCACGCCAACGGACATTAAGGACAGCCACAACTTAACATACACTGACCTGTGAAAACCAGAGTTGCTGTATGTATAGCTAAAACGGACATGCATGTTCTTTCCCTTTTTAAGTTCTATTCCATTAATTTATTGAGTTTTTTAATGCATTTGCTTTTAAATGGCACAGAGTTTTCTTTGCACTGATGTTGTTACTGAATAAAATTCTATTTGGAAAATAATTCATCTTTATTCATTCATAACATATGCTGCAGAGTGCCTAGCAGTTCTGAAAGCACCCACTTGTCACTCTACAGTGTAACACAACTCATGGGATTGGTGATACACAGTGTAATCATCATAAATTGCTCCCAATCACCCCTACGTGACTTGTTTCTGCCCCACCATGCATTGCTAAAACTTTGCAAAAGGCAGCATGCTGGACTGTGGAGGGTTGCACATCGGCATACCAACATGGTGCACCACACTGTTGATCGACTCAAGCACTTCTGGTGAGTACACACAGTGCAGACACAAGGAGCCAAGTGTGCACACACACAAGTGATATGCTAACTGCAGTGCCTTTATGCTGACATAACTTGCATCAACCAATGTTCGTAGTGTAGATGTGACCTTATAGTTGCTTGTCTCTTTTACTATGAAATCTTCATTGGCCTTATACCTGGAACACTACATACATCTCACAGTAAGTAAATTCTAGGACTGATGTAAAAGTTTCTGTACGTGATCAAATCAATACATTTATTTGCTTCATCAACTGATTCCTAATCCTGTTGTGTAAAGTCTTATGAAAAATAATATTTCCCTTAGTGGACTGTGTGCTCAATGTTTGAGATCAGTGACAGAAGTAGCTATTAATTGTTTGATAATCAGGCCTGCATTGTAAGATATCTTGTGAATTCTGTGACATCTTAATCTGTAGGATAAACAATAGCCACTGTACAATAATAACAGGCAGGAGGCTCTAGTCAGCAGAGAAGCATTTTCCCTTCTTTATCAAAAAGGCTTCTGAGCACCAAGCTTGTATATGACTTATTGCTCACCACACAAGGTCTCCTCCATTTCCTTACAAGGGGCGCATCCTTGGTTAAACCTGAATATACAGGTTTGGTGTGTGGGGCTCCTGTGTGGATGGTACAAATTCTCCCATTCAGGACATGGCATGGCAGTGGATCTGCTTTCTGGCTACACTCCTCCTTGTCCACAGGCAGGGGGAATGCCCCTGAAACCTTCCTCCACAATGGTGGAGTCCCAGAGCCCATGGGGGTACTTGCCTCCTGTACAGACTGAAGTACTGCTGCCCCATCTCTTGCATGGCAGAACTGCCCCAGTTCTGCTGTGACGGGGCCCTCCATGGCTGCAAAGCAGTTGGCGGGATTTACCCTACAGTCATTGGCCTAGCAATTTTTAACTCCTTGCTTTGTGAAGTGCTTTGAGAGACCTTTGTAACAGAATGTGTTGTAATGATCCCCTTCCAATTGAACTTTACTACCTTCTGAATGACGGGTTAGTGGGTTTACCGCCCTTGCAATAGTTTCCATTCTGTTAATTCTGGTGAAGTTAGAAATGGCAGTTTAGTTAGACAACGGAAGGTACTTTATTGAGCACTTTAGTGCGACACAAAACCTTTAGAATTCCAGTGTCCGCAGCTGATGCTGTTCTGCACTAAAAGATAATGGGCCAAATCCTCAGCTGGCACAAATTAGCACAGCTCCACTGAAGTCATAGGCCATATGCCGATTTCCAGCAACTGAGGATCTGGTCCAATATATAAAAGAAAACAAAAAAGAATAAAACCCACTTTGCTAATAACGATGCGGTTTTGCACTTCTATAATATTATCCATTGATCTCAAAACCATGTATAAGCATTAATTAGGTCTTACAACAGCTCTGTGACAAAGGTAGGGGATATATAGGCTTCACTTCACTTCTCCCTGAAATGCTGCGAGCTTTTCTGTTGCACAGCAACACTACGCAATAGTTTTGAACAGAATGTGAGGATAAATACTGCGTCCAGCTGAAGCTATATGAGGCAGACTTTTAATGAACAGAGGTGAGATTTGGCTGGAACACCCAGCTTCTCATCCTTTACAATAAGTGTCATGGAATCTTTAACAACCACAAGTGATCTTTAACAACCACTTTGGCTTTACATCTCATCAACTTCTGCAGAACAGCGCCCACTGACATCTTGGTATTGGATTGGTTCAGTTCAGACTCTGGGTCCAATCCTGTGAGCTGCTGAGTGAACTCAGCTGCTTGCAAGAGGCACTGAAATGGTCATGCTGAATTAAATCCTCAGAGGGAAAAGTACTATCTACTGGCTAACAAACACAGCTTGCTACAGCACCTGGGTTCTAAGTATTGACTCAGCCTAACCGTAGTTAGCTATGAGATCTGACAAACTCACAGCCCAAGATGGGGTAGCATGTTTGTAGCCTAGCTTGACCCATTTCTCTCAGATTGTATGGCTCTTTATTATTATGTCAGGGTTTGCTTTCAGAACCTTCTATCTTCTTTAATGTCTGAGGTTTAGATGTCTCTGCTAATTACACAGAATAGGTTTCGGTCAATATGCCCCCGCTCTCAGATTTCTAGGGGAAATCCAAGGCTCTTTTTCATAAAAGCCTTCAATGACATAGTGCTAATTTGAGATGAATGCTGATAGTGTATTAATTATAGAGCTTCTGTGGTACGATTTCCTCGTACATTTCCTTATATGTCTGCGTAGGTTGATTCCATTTCTTCATCTCCTTTTCTCTAGTTTGAAAACATTTCCTGTTTCCAGGTGACTCACCTAGCGAGCTTTGGTTTCATACTGCAGCTTTCATTTTAATGGTCTCTGTCGCAGCCTGATTTGAAAAATTTCAGAACATCCCTTGAAGTCTGTGCCAGATCCAGGGTTGGGTTTTCTTATTCACAAATGGGGAGTTGAAAAGAAATATGGTTAGTGTGACATCAGTCATTTATTTTGACAGTTGCAGAAATATGGGCTCAAAGGGGATGGTAAGGATCATCAAAGCTTGTCACTGCGAAGGTCATGTAAGCATGTGTGTAACTTTAAGCACATGATGAGTCCTTCTTAAGTCTTGCTGAATCAGAATCTAAGTCACTAATTCTAATTCTGCCCGAGTTGGTAGTAAACAAATATGGCGGCTGTTCTGTTGGCTGTTTGATGGTCAGTGTAAGATAAGGGGGTTCAGACCAGTGCTTAGTGGATAAGTGGCCACATCACCACCACAACACCCCCCCCCCACAAAAAACAACCCCTCCACCGTAATGGTACCCTGTGTTGGTCCGGGTGGCAGAAAGGCCCAAGACTGAATGGACATTCACACTGAACTGCCTATTCACAGTCCACAGTGTTTATTCACTTAAGTTGTTACTGGCATGAGAAATAATTCAGCACTTGGTATTGTTTGCAGTGTCTGTCTTATAATTTCTGCTAACCCCACTGAGTTGAGATGTGCTACAAATACAATTTCTGCAATAAGATGAAATGAGAACTGACCTCAAAACTCAAAGCAAACAGCCCAAAGTATTGATGCACCTGCTTTCAACCCTAAATCTGGCAAGGCTCCCTGAAAATTGGGTCCACGTTCATTCCCACACCGAGTTCACAAACCTCTCAATGAACCTTGCCATTTGTAATTTTGCCTGTCTTCCTTTTGGGTTGTGAATGTTTTGCATATTTGTGGTTTGCTCACATAGGGCCTGATTCTTATCTCATGCTAGATTTACTCCATTGGGATTGCACTAGTGTAAGTGAAAGGCCAATCAAATCCATAGCCCCTGATCTAAAACCTATTGTATTCTATTCTATTCTGTATTATAGGTTCTTATTCCACTCTCCTCACAGTAATATCTGAATGCCTTTCACAGGATACCTGGGGGAAGGGGCAATGGGCAGTTTGCCCCAAGCTCCTGTTTGAGAAGTCCCTCAAACTGAGTGGTGGTGTGACCTGGTATGTGGGACAGCAGAGCCACTCAGATTTGGCCTGGCTGCCCCTCCATTATGTGGAAGGGTGGCTGGGCCAAACCTGAATAGTGCTGCAACCCTGTGTGGCAGATTGCAATGACTGGAGTGGGGAGCCAGGCCCAGCCCCATGGGACAGAAGCCACTGCTGCAGAGTGAGTATGGGGCAGGCTCGCTCTCCAATGGCTCCCCTGCAGTGCCTCCCCTCAGTGGTAATTGCTTTAGAAGGGTAGAGAGCCTCAGTTTCAGATTTTGCGCCAGGCCACCAGAGGTTTTATTTTGGCAGGCTTGTTTATTTAAATATACACACTGCTCTGTATATATGTGAGAGAAGGCAGGTTAAAGAAATGGGTCCAGCACTTGGAATGGAAGGGGGTGAGCTTTGTGATGGTCCTTAGCTCCTGTGGGCATTGCTGCCCATGGTCTTTATCCCCAAGCTTTGGTTGATCTTGTAGATATTCTGTGTGGAGGGCATGCAGTGCCTTGTGGATACAGGCTGAGACCTGAAACGTGACTCTGCTATTCTAGGGGGAGCCAGTGTAGAAAGCCGATGATAGGGGTGATATGCTTGCTGTAGCTCATGTTGGTGAGACGACGGGCTTGAGCGTTCTGCCCCAATTAGAGTTTCCTGATAGCTCCAGGCCCTGGGAGCCTTTCTGTTGACTTCAGCAGGCTTTGGCTCAGGCCCATAATATACTGTCATGGGCCGTGACAAGTTCTGCGACGCTTCTGTACAAACAACTGCATCACCAAATAAATATATTGTATTTTGTTTAAGGAAGGAGCCAATTGTGCAGCTGGATTGCAGGCCTATGGGAAGAAGACAATATGAGTTGATTTCTGTTTTAAACCCCAGTACTTTTCTGTTTTCCTTTCCTTTGGAGTTTAATTTTAAAAATATTCTGTTAGGTTTGGTGCCAAATACCAATTCATTGCTTATTTGTGAAACCTTCACAGCTGGGGACTTTCCATGGGACATTTTGTTTGGAAAAAATGATGTAAATTGTAAACCACGTCTTAAAATATCTTAAAATAACGGAGCCTGGGAAAACATGTCCCCGTGTTGAAGATAATATGGATGCTTGGAGCCTTAAGAGGTATAAGCAGGAAATTCACATTTGCACTGAAAGCCACTGCTATTTTTAAAGACAATGGCTATGCTGAATTTAATACTGGATAATAAAAGAGAAGAGCTATGCTTGAAACAAATGCTTTGAATTTACTGACTTTAAACAGCCGGTCTGGAGTATTTATTTATGGATGAATGGCAGGCAAAATGTTTGTGATGAGATTTTAATAGGAAATTGGTAAATTAACCACAGCACAATGAACTAGTTGCCAAATGAGGAAAAGGACTACCTCTCTTTATATATATATATATATATATATATATGAGAGAGAGAGAAGTAGTCCTTTTCCTCATTTGGCAATTAGTATTTAGTGTATATATATAATACTAAAAAATGTAGATTTTCATGCCTTGTTTCTGGAAGGATTCCACAGGGCCTTACAAATGGTAGAGTATTAAATAATTAATTAATTTTGTTGCAGTAACTCCTAGCAGCCCCAATCAGAGATTGGGACATCATGCATGTAATAAACGAGGGAAATACAACCTAGATGGAGCTACTATAAGGTAGGTACATAACTGGTTGGAAAATCATTCCCAGACAGTAGTTATCAGTGGTTCACAGTCATGCTGGAAGGGCATATTGAGTGGGGTCCTGCAGGGATTGGTTCTGGGTCCGGTTCCGCTCAATATCTTCATCAATGATTTAGATAATGGCATAGAGAGTACACTTGTAAAGTTTGCGGATGATACCAAGCTGGGAGGGGTTGCAAGTGCTTTGGAGGATAGGATTAAAATTCAAAATGATATGGACAAACTGGAGAAATGGTCTGAAGTAAATAGGACAAATGCAAAGTACTCCACTTAGGAAGGAACAATCAGTTGCACACATACAAAATGGGAAATGACTGCCTAGGAAGGAGTATTGCGGAAAGGGATCCGGGGGTCATAGTGGATCACAATCTAAATATGAGTCAACAGTGTAACGCTGTTGCAAAAAAAGCAAACATCATTCTGGGATGTATTAGCAGGAGTATTCTAAGCAAGACACGAGAAGTAATTCTTTCACTCTACTCCGCGCTGATTAGGCCTCAGTTGGAGTATTGTGTCCAGTTCTGGGCGCCACATTTTCAGGAAAGATGTGGACAAATTGGAGAAAGTCCAGAGAAGAGCAACAAAAATGATGAAAGGTCTAGAAAACATGACCTATGAGGGAAGATTGAAAAAATTGGGTTTGTTTAGTCTGGAGAAGAGAAGACTAAGAGGGGACATAACAGTTTTCAAGCACATAAAAGGTTGTTACAAGGAGGAGGGAGAAAAATTGTTCTTCTTAACCTCTGAGGATAGGACAAGAAGCAATGGGCTTAAATTGCAGTAAGGGCGGTTTAGGTTGGACATTAGAAAATCTTCCTAATGGTCAGAGTGGTTAAGCACTGGAATAAATTGCCTAGGGAGGTTGTGGAATCTCCATCATTGGGGATTTTTAAGAGCAGGTTGGACAAACACCTGTCAGGGATGGTCTAGATAATACTTAGTCCTGTCTTGAATGCAGGGGACTGGACTAGATGACCTCTGGGGGTCCCTTCCAGTTTTATGATTCTAATACTGGCCAAATACTGGTCAGACACTGGACACTGAATTAAATGGACCATTGGTTTGCTCTGAGAAGGCAATCCCTAAATTACCATGTTTCTGCCTTCATTCCATGTGAGGAACTCCCACTGAAGTCAATTGGAGAGTTCAATAAAAATTGACAGCAGGCTACAGCTAGCCGTACGTGTGTGTATACTAACATGGAACAGGGAGACAAGGTGGGGGAGGTGATATCTTTTATTGGACCAACTTCTGTGGGTGAGAGAGACCAGCTTTCGAGCTTACATAAAGCTTTTCTTCAAAACTAAACTCCACTAACAAATTAAAGTCCTCTGTCTAGCAACAGAACAGGTGCAGCATGGGTAACAGTAGTGCAAACTTCCCCACACCATCCTGCCATAGTGCCTCAGTCATGAATGATGGAACCACTTTCATGAGTAGGAAAGTAAAATCTCTGGGCCCTACACAATTGTAGCCTCTCCTATGAAATTGTTAATTGCAAATTAGTGCCCTGTGGGGGTGGTGGTTTTGTTACGTGGACATCTGGCGACTAAAAACTGCACTGTGATCACCACACTTATTTCATGTGGCCACTGAATTGCCACCAGATAGTAACATTTGGTGTCTACTGACCTTGTCTTGAAATCAATGATAGAAATCCCATTGACTTCATTGGGGTTAGGGATGAAACTGATCACTTGAGTTTGTAGAATTTGACTGGAAATCTCACAAGAACAGGTTTGCTTGTGAGATTTCCGCTACTTCCTGCTTCCACCAGAAGAAAAGCCTCATAGTATTTCAGCTCTCCCACTTGTATGGTGAACCAAGAAGTGTAGGAACAATTGCAAAAAGAAAAAAAAATCAAAAGAGTTTGATGAGCATTTCAGATCTTCAAAAACCTTCAGCTCAGGGTGGTTTGCAGTTTTTTGAAGTACTTCACCCCTCCTTGGTTTGTACAGTATACTTCAGAATGTGGGTCTGTTGCTATACCTCCTGTAGGACACTATGTAGAGCTTAACTTCCTGTTTCACAGATATAGATAGGGCCCTACCAAATTCACGGCCATGAAAAATGCGTCATGGACCATGAAATCTGGTCTCCCCCCATGAAATCTGGTCTTTTGTGTGCTTTTACCTTGTTCAATACAGATTTCACGGTGGAGACCAGCATTTCTCAAACTGGGGGTACTGATCCAAAAGGGAGTTGCAGGTGGGTCACAAGCTTATTTTAGGGGGGGTCTCAGTATTGCAACCCTTACTTCTGCACTGCCTTCAGAGCTGGGCAGCCGGAGAGCAGCGGCTGTTGGCCAGGCGCCCAGCTCTGAAGGCAGCCCCCGCTAGCAGCAGCGCAGAAGTAAGGGTGGCAACACCTTGCCAGGCCGTCCTTACTTCTGCGCTGCTGCTGGCGGCGGCTCTGCCTTCAGAGCTGGGTTCCCGGCCAGCAGCCGCCGCTCTCCAGCTGCCCAGCTTCGAAGGCAGCACCGCCGCCAGCAGCAGCGCAGAAGTAAGGGTAGCAGAACCGCAACCCCCCCGACAATACCCTTGCAAGCCCCCCACAACCCCTTTTTGGATCAGGACCCCGACAATTACAACACCGTGAAATTTCAGATTTAAATGGCTGAAATCATGACATTTACGATTTTTAAAATCCTATGACCATGAAATTGACCAAAATGGACCCTGAATTTGGTACGGCCCTAGATATAGACAAAAACAAGTACCAGGGACTGAGTGAGACAATACAGCAAGACCAGATATTAGAGTAGCACTGATATGTTTTACTTCATTTCTTGCCTTTCATTAAATAAATGTCACCCTGAAACCAACTTCAGTCATTACTGAAATAGTGCTACGCTAACTTGCGGTTTGGGGAAGTCACTTACTTTCTCTGCCTCAGTTTCCCCATTTTTAATCATACCTCCCAGGGGTGCTGTGAAAATTAATTAGATGGAGTCAGGGAGGATAAAAATCAATGTTTTCTTTAATGGGATTTTTTAAAATTTAAATTAAATAGAGGTTCATTTAAAAAAAATAAACCTATTTAAAGTTATGGTTGAAATGACAACCTATGTTAAGGCCTAAAATTATAATCTAGTAAAATCATTCAAATTAAATACAAAAATTATATTCAGCAGTACATGTTTGCTGCCAAGAAAGTCAGAGCACTGAACTGATGGAAATCATTGGCTAAGCACCTGGAACCAGAGCTAGTTGAAGTACTAAACCAATTTTTTGACAGCCGTAGCTTCTTCTGCAACCGGAGAGAGAATATATTTTTCATTTAGGATTAATTCAACTGATTCAGTTCAATGACTAGTTCTTTCAAAGTTAAGAAATCAATTGGGAGTTGAAAAAGCAGGGAAGCTTCCCTTTTCCTCTTCCAATCTGTGAATAAAAACTAGGTGTGAGAGGATGAGATGTACTAGTTCATCTTCGAGTGATTGCACATGTGCATTCAACTCCTGGTGTTGGTGCTCGTAGTGCACAGCTGTCTGAAACTTTTCCCCTTAGCAACACCTGCTAGCTGGTTCAAGCTCCCACTTCTGCTGCATGACAGTGTATGCAGGTATAAAGTGCAGAGCCACCCATAGCTCCCCTCAATTCCTTCTGAGCGGCCACAATAGTCATTGGAACTCTGTCTGTGTGTGTGTACATACAGTTAGTCTAGTCTTTAGTGTTGTTTTAGCTGTGTTATATATATATATATAACACAAAGTTTTTTCTCTTGTTGTTTTCACCATTTGCATTTTTTTTTTCTGTCCACAGTACTGAGGTATGTTCTGGTCACTGGGTTACAGGCCATGTCCTTCTAATCTTGCTCCAGGCCTATGTCAGTGAGCTACCTACAGAATAGCTGCCTGAAGTGCTCGGGGGAAGCACATGTGAAAGCCCAGCACCAGGTTTGCAGGGAGTTCATGCCTAGGACGAAGGATAGGGAGGCTAGGTTGAAATTCCTGCTGATGGAAGCAGCGCTCATGCCAGCATTGGGGCTGTCCACAGTCGGACTCGGTGCTACAGCTTCAGTGAGAAGTACACCTCCATAGGATCATAGAGGATCATAGAATATCAGGGTTGGAAGGGACCTCAGGAGGTCATCTAGTCCAACCCCCTGCTCAAAGCAGGACCAATCCCCCCAGTTTTTGCCCCAGAACCCTAAATGGCCCCCTAAAGGATTGAACTCACAACCCTGGGTTTAGCAGGCCAATGCTCAAACCACTGAGCTATCCCTCCCCCCAGCTTTAGCAGAATCCCAGCACAATTCTCCCTTGCCTGTACTGAGGAAAAAATACAAAGCTTCCAAAGAGGCACTGGCTAGGGGAAGCTCTCCATCTTCTAAGTCTGGGCAGAGCATCAAGAAGGAGCTGAATAGAGTGCCCCTGAAACCAAGGCCTGATTCAGCACAGTCAGCTCCAGCTCCTCAAGGTGCACTGTCAAGCCCAGTGCTGGAAGCAGTGCTCTCACCTTCTTTGGCGCTGCAACAAGAGACTATCTTGATGCCAGCAACCCTGGAGGCTTTTGCAGCGGCAAGAAACTTGTTCTGTCTCTTGGTGCTAGTGTCTCCTTCCTTACAGGGGTCCGGTCCCTCAGCACTTCTGCCAGTGATTCAACCTCTGGTACTGCAGTTGCCTGCTTCCCCAGAAAGGCAGCCCCTTAGTACTGTCCAAGGGAAAGCCTGCTATGATGGCGTCGCTCTGTCCATTGCCAGACTCTCAGCACTGGTCCCTGGCGCTGCCTGGATCAGCCTCAGAGGAAGGGGAATCCTCATCATCTGACTTAGAGGTGGGATCTTATGTATCACCAACCTTAAGCAGGACCTACCGGTCTCTGCACCCATCCTCTCTTCCCACCTACCACTGTGACCCTTCAATGGGACCTGCCATGGGAATGTGGCTGGGACAGTGGGGCCCTGCCCCATATCAGTGGCGATTTTGGAATGTTTGGGGTTTTCTCCCGGCTTCCAGATCTTTCCCACATATTGCGTGCCCAGTGCCCTCATCTAGAAGGGCTGAGTCTACTTGCTAAGCCACCATCAGTTAGACTTGGTGGGAAGAGTGCCCTCCCATGTCCTCACCTCTCTGAATGGTGGACAGATCCAGCCAATGTATGTGTAGCATTCTGTTTGCCCACCTACAACTGACTCTCATGCTAGTGGCAGATGCTTTGGCTCTGGGATGGGGATCCCACCTGGGATCTCTACAGATGCAGGGTCTGTGTTCTCAGAGGACTTAGCTTTACACATCAACTGGAACAGAGAACTGAAAGCTGTCAGGCTGCCATGCCAAGTGTTTTTATTGCAGTTCAGGGGAAGCAGCTTGTTGTTCCTCACAGACAACACAGCAGCATGTTTTACTTCAACAAGCAGAGGGGAGCCTGCTTTTCTCCATTCTATCAAGAAATAACTCTACTTTGGGAGCTCTGTATTGCCAACTCAATAGATCTAGAAGAATCTTACTGGCTGGGTATACAGACCAACTTAGCAGACCACCACTTCCAATTTAACTTCCACTAGACTCAGACCTAATCTCCCAGGATCACAGTCAAGTACTCCACCTGAGCCTACAATCCATTCACTTAATTGCACGAATGCTCCACAGCTAGAAAGTAGAAAGCAGGCTTGCTCGCAAGACATTCAAGAGGTCCTGCAAAATAGCAGAAAGCCTTCAACAAGAGCTACTTACCTTTCTAAATGGAAGCGGTTCTCCATCTGGTCTTGTCAGTATGGGGTATCATGACCAATTCTTCAGTTCAGCATATTCTGGACTACTTATTGTACCTGAAATACCACAG
The DNA here is from genome assembly GCF_965152235.1 of Eretmochelys imbricata. NCBI lineage: Eukaryota > Metazoa > Chordata > Testudines > Cheloniidae > Eretmochelys > Eretmochelys imbricata. The sequence continues at coordinate 16,446,298 of NC_135572.1, forward strand.
TTTGGTGGTTTAGTTCTATCAAAGTATATCTGGCTGCTATTTTAGAGTTCGGTTCTAATTTGGACAATCACTCTATTTTCCCCAATGATGTGTCCATAAGGTTTTAAAGGGCTTCGTCAAATTGTACCCTCAAGTGCAAGACCCTGTTCCCGCATGGTATCTAAACTTGGTATTGTCAAGACTTATGGGTCCCCTGTTTGAACGTTGGCTACCTGCTCGGAGCTGCATGAAGATGGCATTTCTGATGACTATTAACTTGGCCAGAAAAGTAGGGGAGCTGCAGGCGTTAATGTAAGATCCTCCATATATGATCTTTTTAATGGTTATCAACCAGTAAGAATCAACTATTCTTTAGGAAAATAACTAAAAAATATAAATGCAACACACAATGAAAAGAGATTATTTAAATCATAGTTTTCTGCTTACTGATTTAAATTGTTACTAAATCAGTGATTTAAATAATTTTAAATCAATCCATCCTGGTTTGTATGCTTTTTGAGCATAGAGAGTAATACGTAAGTGCCAACTATTATGGTTTTTACATGATTATCCATATATTCAGAAGTATTATGTGTAATTATTATTTAGTTGTTATTTGTATTGCAGTAATGCCCAAAAGCCCTAATCAGGGTCAGGGCCCAGTTCTGCTAGGCTCAGTACAAAGAAAGAAAGGTATGATAAATGCCTGTTCCATATAGTTTACAATATCATTTGAATGCTAAACCTTTATGTTCCCAAATAAAGGTCAAAAGAAATGTAGGAATCCTAATTTTTATATTTAGGTGCTGAAGTCAATGCACCTAGTTCAGTACATGGTTGCTCAAATTGTCAGAAGCTTGAAATGGATATTTTGATACCTATGTGGTCGTCTGAACATTCAGATGTGAATGTGGGCACACAGTTTTGGAAACACAGCTTACTGTACATCAGTGCTGTTACAGGGAATGTATTTGATACATTTTTTTCTACAGTGATTTTCTGGGCTTCGTTTTAGCAACACAAATCCTTCCTCCCCACAGGTAAGTTGTGTTCACCCCTCTGTTAAATCTTATAAGTGAATCCCATTTGTCCAAATTCTGCTTTCAGTTACACTTGTGTGAATTCAGGGGTAACTCTAATGAAGACAGTGGGTGGAGTCAGCCTGGATTTACATGGTGTTCTTGTAGGAAGGACAGGACAGGACCCCACTGTCTTTACCTATGCAGTGTTGTGCTTCTCACTTAGATGGTGGCAAATTTCGAGGAAGCCTCGGAAAACATTTCTTAAATGGTTACAGTCAGATCTTATTTCTGTTGTTCAAGCCCCAGGAATTTCCCCTCGTGCAATGCTAAATGCATGACTAAGAATTTTCTTCAGACTCATCCATGCTGTAATGGAGTAAATGAAAACAAGCCTGCCTCCATGGCAGGCAAAAACATTTTGCATAACTTTTTCCCCCATAACATGAAGATGAACGAATTATAAAACAAGATCTATGTAAGTAAATATATACACACACTCACTCACTCTATTTGGGCCTCAGATGACAGTAAATGTTGTCTGCTGAACAAGACTTGAATATAGGGGAGTCTTGGAGACTTTTGAGAGAGTCACAGATTTTAAGGATGGCAAAGACCTATGATGTTATCTACTCCATCTCCCTACCAGAGCAGGAATTGACTAGTCATTTCTCCAGCTGTATGTTTTAGGAAATTGGGCTTCCACCTTTGAAAATTGTTCCACATCCTAATGGATTTCACTCTTATGAATTCTTCACTGATGTTCAGCCTAAAGTTTCCTTTTAAAAATAGTATTTTTATTTATATTCCAGTAGTGCCGGGAGGCTCCACCTAATATTAAGTCTCATTATACTCGGTACTGCACAAACCCAGAACAGTTAGCTGAGATTATAACTCGAGTCTTACCCTAGCTCGACTCCCATCCACACACACAGAGCTTTAGCTTGAGTTAAGGGGTGTGTTGAGCTCAAGCTAGTTAGTCCGCGTGAGTGGGGGTTGAAGGTCAAGTGCTGCTGAAGCTTGAGCTAGTAATGCAGTGGGGATGCAAGAGCTCAGTTTACAACTCGTCAGCAACTAATGCAATGGCTCTGCGCGGCTAATCAAATCATTCTGTGTAACTGGAGTGCTGCTGTGACCTGTGGTCACTCTCACAGGAGCTGAGCTAACTCAAGCGCAGCACCTTGAACGCACTTAACTCCAGCTAGCTACTGCAGTGAGGACAATCCTAGAGAGAGAGAGAGGGAGAGCCCTGCCTTGAAGACCAGGAGTCACCAGGAGGAAAGGTTGAGGGAGACCTACATCAGAATGTCCTGTAGCCCAGTGATTAGGGCACCTCTCCTGGGAAATACCCTGTTCAAATCCTTTCGCCCCATCAGGTAGAGGGGGGAATTGAACTTGCCTTTCCCAGATCCTGTGTTCATCACTGGGCTCAAAGTTATAAGGGAGGCAGCTTTACCTCTCTGGGTACATTTCTTGCAAGAACGGCTAAGGCACCTAAGCCGCCTGACTCCAGGAGTGGGATTCCTGGCTGTGGATCACAAGCAGAAATAGATGCCTCCCTCCAGCCTGGACTTAGGCCCATCACTCTGCAAGAGGGGCAGGGGATAGGACATGCCCCTCTTGCCAGCATCTCCCATTGGCTAGCTTAGGGGCTTGTCTTCACGTACGGCGCTGCAGTGCTTTAGTGAAGACGGGGACGCTGATGTAGAGGAAGTAGCTATGTCAGTGGGAGAAGCTCTCCCATCAGCATAGTGCTGTCTACATGGGGAGTGAGGTCGGTATAACTACATCACTCTGGGGGTGGATTTTTCACACCCCTGAGCAACATAGTTGTACTGACATAAGTGTGTAGTGTAGACCTGGCCTAGGTAGCTCCGCATGCTGACTTTTGTAGGTCGCATTCTTGGTGCCTGTCTCTCCCCATTCATTGAATAGGGTGTCTAGGCTCCTAACACTGGCTTTGTGGATCCCATTGTTGTTCTGGCAGTTTTCTAGGTGCCTAAAAGCAAGGCATTGTTATGCCTAAGTCCAGTTGTGGATCCAGGCCTTACAGTCTAAATCAGTCAGATCAACAAAGGAAAGATTATTATCCTTATTTTGCAGACAGAGATCTGAAGCAGAGATTATGCAATTTGCCCAAGATACATAGTAAAGCCAAGAACTGAACCCAGATTCTATAAGTGCCAATCCCGTACCTTAATCTCAGGACTTTCTCCTCATTATAACCCCTTCTGCCACCTTAATCGTTTCTTCTCCTTTCTTGGAATTTAAACACCAGCATGTCTCTGTATAGCCCTCTTATAGCCAAGGCTGGTGGGCGGGGGAGGGGAGACAATTGTACGGACCCCAAGCTCAGTGTGGCCCATAACATCTGTGAAAATAAAGTGAAATGGGAGAAGGTGGGGCCCCAATGAACATGATGTACCAGGGCCCCAACTGTCTTTAGATAGGCCTCTTATATACCCTTGAGCCACAGCCCTGCCTTGGTGGTGAGTAGGAGCCATACGTCCCTAGCAGGAGCACCAACAAGATATTTCACTGCAGGAAGGTAGACGGGAACACTGCCCAGTGGCTCCCCGTAGCTGGGACTCAGCTGGTTCTAGCCCCAACTTGGTCTCTGGCCTGCTGTGTGACCATAGGCAAGGGAGTTCCACCTATCCGTAAAATAGAGGTGATGAAGATAATCTCCTGTGTAAAGTGCTTTGAGATCTACTGAAGAAACTCATTCTAGCAGGGCTAAGCAATATTATCGCTATTCCCTGTACTGCAGGTACAAGGGAGGAAAGGATTCCTTGAGCCTTCTGACCCCATCACTTAGCCACACACTGGATAAGTACTCATTCAATTCTCAAAACCACTCGCCAGTCAGGTGTCAGGCAGCAGAGCCTGCAGTCAATTGCAATTAAAATACCAGGCTATGATGTAGAAATTAACAACATATGTGTCCTGAGCTGAGATTTTTTTAGCCAATCTCAGTGTCAGGGTAACCCATGCTTACTCAGAGGACAGATATTTCTCTGTTTATTCCCTGTGCTGCATTCTGATTCATGTACCCCCAGTAGTTAGGTGCTTCTGCAGTGGTTACATACCACAATCAAAAAGAGAAAGCTTGAAGTAATGCAGTTTGAGATGTGATCTATTGATGTATGCAACACAGCTGCTAGAGTCATTTGCATTTGCAGCACTCTTATGGATGTGCATGCATAGAAAGCTGCATGGTTGATGAGGCCTCCCGTCAGTGTTGCCATTAAACCATGGGCAACAGCAAAATCACAGATTTCCTCCATGTACCCTGATAAGGCCCTTATCACCTATATCTGAGAGGCAATGGGATACAGCAGATGCTCATCTAGACACTTTTAATGGCATAATCATTACAGAAGGGAAGAGGTGAAAGTAAGCCGGTACGCCCCAGTATGGCGTACCAGCAAGAACCGGTGCGCCGTACCGGGACCGGCTTTCCCAGACAGCAATTTAAAGCCCTGGGGTAGCGGCGGCAGGGCTCCGGCAGGGATTTAAAGGGCCCCGGAGCTCCAGCCGCCGCTACCGCCCCGGCCCTTTAAATCCCCGCCGGAGCCCTGCTGCCCGAGCACTAGGGAGCCGCTACCGCAGCGGAGCCCCAGGCCCTTTAAAGCTCTGCCAGAGCCCCGAGCCCTGGGGAAGCGGTGGCAGCCGGGAGCCCCCAGGGCTCCTCAGTGATTTAAAGGGCCTGGGGCTCCACTGCGGCAGCGGCAGCTGGAGCCCTGGGCCCTTTAAATCACCCCGGGGCTCCCAGCCGCCTCTGCAGCTGGTAGCTCGGGGGTGATTTAAAGGGCCCAGGGCTCCCAGCCACCACTACCACAGCTGGAACCCCAGGCCCTTTAAATGAAGATTTAAAGGGCCTGGGGATTTAAGGCCTTGCCTCATCTAGTTGAGGCCACGCCCCCTCCTCAGGACTCTGCCGTACTGGTAGGTCCTTTAACTTACTTTCACCCCTGCAGAACGGTCATTTCATTACACCATCAACTGCAATTCAGTGAGGTGAGCGTAAGATTCCTGTGTCTTTCTACAGCTCTGTCGTATTTATTTAACCCACTTAAAAATATCTGTTCTTGAGAATCTAAATTACATGGGAAAACATAACTAGTAGATCGACATAAGAACGATTAAGATTTAGGCCACTGTGTCTCTGAGGAATCACTTAGGTGTGCTGCATCATTGCATGCTACTTCTTAAATGCACGTCAGTATAACCATAGCAAAGGTTGGTCCATTCCTACAAGCGTCTCTATGCTGGCAGACTTCTGCAACTGCATGGAAGCCTCACTGACTTCTGATACAAAGAATCAGCCTGGGCCTCCACACAAGTGCAGCAGTCTGCCTCCAGGGATCAGCTTCCAGGGTCAAGAGACCCTGTTGCTGTTTATAAAGTATGTCTGATCAGTAGGTAAGCAAACTCTAATAGAGTTAAGTCACCCAAAACCTGAGAATCAGACCTTACTGTTTGGTGAGGGACAATCATGAGCAATTGGGTCTCTTTTGACTGAGAGAGCCACTTTTTGTTTGATCTAAATTTCTTTTTTATGGGCTGCCATGGATGACAACTCCCTGAGAACTTGTCAGTGAAGGCTGTAGCCTGTGTAATAACACCTAGGTCCCCTGAAGTGCTTTTCATGGGTAGATCTCAAAGCACCCTATGAAGGAGGTAAATCCCCATTTTACAGATGGGGAAACTGAGGCACGGGGGTGTGAAGTGGCTTGCCTGAGGTCAACCAGCAGTGCAGTGGCAGAGCTGGGAATACAACCCAGATCTCCTGAGCTCCATTCTGTTCTATCCACTAGCCCACTCTGCCTCCATAAGTCCACCTATAAAAACAATGATGTGGTTTTTTTGGTGACTGCTTTGTTTGGCATGCTGCATGGCATTTTCACATTAGCATAGCTGTACTGGCTTTCTTTATGTGATGAAATGTTATGCTCAAAATGGACTCCATTTTGTGGCAGACTAAGGGCCAGATTTTCAAAAGAGCTCAGGGTCAAAATTTCCTAGTGCTCTGCACTAGGGCTGGCTGGAAAACAAGAATTCTGCTTATTGGGAAATTCTGAGTTTTTAAAACCAAGCCCTTTCCAAAGTTTTAATAAAAAAAAAATACCCCAGAATAGCCAGTTGTCCAGTGGGTAGGGCTCTTGTTTCATCTAAAGACTCCTGAGTGGCTCTACTCAGCACCCACAATCAGGAACAGATTCTCAAAAATTATCAGCACCCGGCAGCTCCCACTATGGCAGCTAATAGATTTTCAAAAAACACTCAGTACGCAGAATACTTCTGAAAATCTGTCCACTTATTTAGATGCATATTATGGGAGACAAGCTCCCTTCAGAATCTGGCCCCAGTTATGGACATGAAGCACTGCTGAAAATCTGGTCCTACATGTCTTCTTAAAATATTTCCATTAATAATAACTCTTCTGTTCAAGGCTCACACTAATGCTTTTTGTGCAAAATGGCAGATTGAATGTGCACTGTGGAGCAGCTCAATGTCTGACCAACGGGAGGAAATGTAAGTCTATGGAAATGTTTCTTTAGCAATTTAGAAAGGCCAGCATGTATGTGTCTTTTTGATTCTCTGTATTGCACACTTGATAGTTGCTGATGGATAAATATTTGACTTGTACTAAGGACAGACAGCACTTGGACTGTGGCTAATGTTATCATTGGTGCAAAGATATGAATGTTGGGTTGGGGTGAAAAGACCAGGCATGTTTTCGGAAGCTTTTTCGATTTAAGAATTAATCTTTTGGAGCAGTTTTCCAGTCATGTATTTAACATGCCAAATTTATCCAAATGATTACATTGGAGATTGGTGGGCTTTTCATAAGGTAACTTGAAACTTGACTGCAAATTCTAGAGCACAGGCATGTAAATCTGTGGTATCATTGTTAGAACAGGAGACCTGAGATTCTGAACATGAATCTTAAGGAGTGGTGAGGAAACCTTTTAAGGGTCATAAGGTGTGTTAAACTGTTCTGAGGCTTGTAAATTTAGGTCCTAATTCATCAGTCCATCCCTATTTAGCAAAACACTTAGGCATGTACTTAAGTGCCATTGAAGTCAAAGCTATTTAAGCATGTGCCTAAAGTTAAGCATGTGCTTTGCTGAATAGGGTGGATTTAAGCATATATTAAATGCTTTGCTGAACTGAAGCTTTAGTAAAAAAAGAGTCACATGATTCTGCTCGAGGGGCTAATAATTTGATTGTAGAGTGCAGTGCTTTGGCTCCTTATGGAAGTTCAAGCCTACATGATGTATATTTTATATATTTCTTTTGATGCTGACTCTGTCGTTGTTGCTTTCAAAACCAGGTGACTGAAGGTGTCTGCAATTCTCCAAATGTCTACAATTTGGATTACCCCAGTTATGGATCTTAAGTATTGGATGTGGCCACAATGCCATCTAAGACTTTACTCATTTTCTCCACAGATACCAATATTCCCAATTTAGAAGGCTACCTGCTCTTCTTTTTAAGCCTCATAGTATATTTGATACCCATGAAGCTTTCTGGAGGATGGAACAGCATCTATGAATTTGTTCATGATTATATGATGTTAACAGTCATATCATGTTTGCTGAGATGTGTTGGTCGCTGAGTCTTGATCATCAGTAGTATGGGATCTGCTGGTTTTTAACCCCTCGGAATTAGATTGTGATGTTTTCTGATAATGGGCTTCTCTGATTTTTTTTTGTTAACTTTCAGAATTAAGTGTCTCAGTGGTATTTCGTCACATCTTTCTCGCTGATTGCTAGAGATTTTGTGGCCAGAGAATTGCTTTGTATTGTAGGCCAAGCCAAGTAAACTGCACTTGGAAATTTTTTGAAACAAGATTAGTTATTTATGTGTGTGCTTTAAAAAGGGACCTTTTCACAAGTTTTTATATGTGCCTTTTTAGCTCCAAGCTGGTTTATTAATCCCCTGCCCCCTTCCAACTGAACAGGAACTCAATGCAACACATATTGTTAATTTGAGTAAAAGAGAAAATCTGGGAGAATTGAAACTCATTATGCTATTTTTTTGTTATTGTGAATTTCGGCTCATTCCTGCTTCCTTTTTTCACTGATATTTTTTGGGCCTCAAAGATTCTCATGAGAATTTTTTTCTATAGACTGCAGCTGCTGCAAGATCAGGACATATTCGTACACACATGAGTGGCTGTTTGAAACTTACGGAATACGTAGGATCCATTTAGATCCGAATGCTGACACAGACTTGCTGCATATATTGCTCAGGACAAAATCATAGGTAGACCTTCACTCCCTTGTTTGGGTAACCCAAACATTGGCAGTGTGTCGCCCTATTTATGTCACAAGCTATGCAGGTAAGGAAGACAAGACACTTAAAAGAGTTTACCTGGTAAAAGGATAACTAGATTTGTGCAGTTGTAAATGGGGATAGCCAGGATGACTGGATGAATGATACTGGGACGCCTAAGAACCACTGACAGATTCTTTTTTTGGCAAGGAAGACCCTGCATGCATGTTTATACTAGAGCTGTAAAGGGAAATGTGCACGTTTTGCCTCCAGAGGGCTTTGTGAAAAACCTTTGCAATAGGTTGCCTGATTCCCTGTGAAGAATGGAACGAGTGGTGCGGTTGGAGCTGAAGTTTGTGTGACCTGGGGCTGCCTGCCAACCTGGGTGAGATGACAAGGTGTGCTGGCGTCCATTTTGTAGCTTGACTGCGCCTGTCTAGGCACACACACAACAGAGATGTGGCAGAGTAGCACAGACTAACAATGCAGAGAGCCAGGGAGCAGTACTGTGCTCAGGGAGCACACCTGCGCTTCAGCTTTCCTCTGTCTCCCCTCTCGGTGCAGCTTGGGTGCGTCAGGGTGCCTCTGTGGCTCTTCTGTTATGAATTCGTTATTTTACAATAGAGCCAGAAGCTTCAGTCAGAGCAAGGCCTCATTGTGCTAAGCACTGTGTATGCACCTAGTCAAAGACAATCCCTACGCAGAAGTGTTTTCATCCTACATCAAGAGACTGTGTAACAAATGGAGGGAGTGGGAGAAGGGGGTGTATCAGTGACAAGAGCAAGTGTTCGTACAAAACAGCTGCAGGCCCAGTTTGTAGGCCTCATTGTTTATTTCTTACTAAACAGGAGAGATTAAGGATATCAGTAATCCCTGCTGGCTGCCTGCCTGCCTAGTCGTTATCGGCTGGCAGTTGAGTATAGGCACCATGATAAAAGTGGGGCTTGAGGAAGGATTTGAAGGAGGACAGGGTAGTGGCTTTGTGGATTAGTTTGGGGAGGGTGTAGCAGTAGCATGGAAGAAACGGTTCAGGGGCTGTTGGAAGGGCTCTGTTATTATTTATAATCGGCCTATCCCCATAGTACCCTTGTAATGATAGCTTACGATGATACAGCGCCTCTTATCCTGAAGGATGCCAAAAAACTTTACAAGCAGAGAGAGAAATTCACCCGGCACTGAAATGCAACTATGGCTAGAGCAGAATGCAATCACAGTGAACAGCAACCCTACCTAGCCATTTAGGGATAGAAAGTGAGAAATAATATTCATCCCATTTCAACGGCAGAGGGAATTTACGTTACACATTGTATAGTTAGCCACCTTGGAAGTGGGCCAGGACATACCTGGAAACATCACCTGAAAAGCCCAGTGGGATGTTTAATTACCACAAGAAGTCAGGACCTCAGTACTATATCCCTGCTGATGGCTCCTCCGTTAGCCCATATCTTTCACTACCACTGATTCCCCAATATTGCTACTTGTTTCAACTTGGGTTTTCCCATCAAATTACCTTGCAGCATCAATCCTGATTAGTTTCTTGGATCCGTTGCTAATGCAATCCAAGGTGGCACACCTGCAGTCTGCTTGTGGCTTGTTTTGGCTCTAACATAATAACGTATCTAAGTTATTCTGCAATTCATATATCAGTCAGCCATACTTGTATAGACAGCGGAAACATATTGCACAAGGGCAGGGGTGTATTCACTACTGTCACGCTGAAATCTCAAAAAATGTTGACTTATTCCTCAAGTCTGAGACAGTTCCACTATGTTCCAATGGCATAAAACCCCTGCCTGGACAAAGTGACTGTTCATCCATCACCTCCAGGATAGTTTATTTGAATGGATTTATTACTGTACTTAAAATTCCCCTCACACGCTGCATAATGGATGTTCATATTTCACACAGTTTCAGGTCAGGGTAGGATTTAAGGATTTCTGAGCGTGAATCTGCTTTCTGTATAGCACAACATCCATCTGAAGAAGGAATTTTTTCCTTGTGATTCAGGATATGAAAAATAATATAATGTTAGGTTTCATGAAAAAGAATGTGTTAATGAGAAACTTGGTCTTGTGGGTAAGGCACTGGATTTGGATTCGAGATAAGGTTCATTCCTGGCTCTGCGCAGACTCTTGGTAAAGGAATGAATGGGCTGTTCCCGCAGATGCCTTTGCAGCCTGTGTGGTGCTGCAGGGGTGCCGTGCCTTACCTTCCCCCAGCTGGGGCAGCAGTAGGTTCACTTTAACAGCCCTGGGCAAGAAGAAGCCAGCAGACAAAATAGTATGTTCCCTTTTAATATGGTTTCAGGACTGGAGGAAGTACAGTTCATAAGGTCTTTGCTGCAGAAGCCTGGATCAGAGCTCCCGCATTGCTCCCCCGGGACTCACCTGCTGGCTGCAGAGTCGGGCTGGGAGGAGCTGATGCGGAGCCTGCCTGCCTGCCTAATCGGGGCATGGCAGGGCGGGGGGTGTTGGTCCCCAGAGCGAAGGGCCAGGGACAATTGGGACACAGCAGGGTGGTGGGGGCAGTCCCCGGAGGGGAGGGTCAGTCCCCAGACTGAGGGGCTGGAGCTAATTGAGGGATGGAGTGGGAGGTCAGTCCCTGGAGCTAGGAGCTGGAGAGAGCCAGGGACCTGGGAAGCTAAGAAGGCGGGACAGGTTGTCACGGGTGATGAGGCCAGCTGCCGGCCCCACCACTCAAATGCCGTGCACTGTCGGGATCCCTCCCCCGGGCAGTCCTGGTACCTACCTCTCCGCCAGGGCTGGGAATCAGTTCCTCCAGCTGCACTTCCCACCCTCCAGCGGGGAAGGCCGATTGTGGTTACTACTGTAACTGGACTTTTGGTGTCCAGTCAGCAGTACTGACCAGACACTGCACAAGTGTCCTTTCAACCAGACTTTCCAGTCAAAAACTAGACACCTGGAAATGCTATGCCTAACATCAGAGGGCATGCGGTTAATGGCAGTCATCATAGGGAACAATCCTACATTGTCAGGGAGATGGACTACATGACTTAACACGTTTTTCATCTTTCCATCTCCATTTTCCATGTTTTTAATGAAATGTCTTGCCATGTGGAGGATTTGAATTTAAATTGTGAGTTTCCCCTTTTGTGTGAGATTGTCACTGCTAGGAGATCTGTAGTCAATGACCAACCCATGCAGGAGGAAATACCTCATCTTGTTACTAAGTGAGAATCTTGTTCAAATCAGGAGCAGTATTTCTTGGCTCTAAAGGGAGCCTTGCTCAGCCAGAGAAAAAACTGACAATTTGGTGGCTCTGAAGATGACTTGGGACAGTAGAAGTATTGGAGTCAGAGAGGTCCCAGAACAATGCCTGTGCCTCATCCCCACAGAAAGGCTTTCATATAGAGGGCCTGATTCTGATCCTATTTTAAAACCATGGCAATCACAAGTGATTTAAGTGAAATCAATGGAGCTGCACTGGGATGAGAAGAGAATCATGCCTAGGAACTACACCAGTCTTAGCGTCTGTCTATACTGGTCCAGGTCAGAGGACTTAGGTTCGCAGGGCTTGGGCTGGGGGCTATAAAATTACAGTGTAGACATTTGGGCTTGGAGCCTAGGCTCTGCGACTCTGCAAGGAGCAAGGGCCTCAGAGCCCAGGCTCCAGCCTGAGCCCGAACTTCTGCACTGCAATTTTCAGCCCTGCAGCCCGAGCCCTGTGAGCCCAAGTCAGCTGACCTGGGCTCTGAGACTCGGTGCTGTGGGTTTTTTATTGCAGTGTAGACATGCCCTTAGTGTCAGTTGGAGTGATGTATCAGGAATTTTGTAGACCACATATTACATACCAGAGAGTCAACCAAACAGGTTGAGTATGAAAATCCCTAAAAATCATAACCTGAAGTATTAGTCACCAGCTCTATACAATCAAAAGCTGACAAGCCAGTAGCCACCCTGGGCAGATCTAGTTCATATCTGAGTAGCTCCATATGGTGAAAATTTGAATCAGAAGAGCAGTGAGGCCAAGAAAGGGAATGAGACATGCAGCCACAGTGGGGGATAAAAGGGAGAATGTTTCCAATATGTCACCAGTCAGAAATCTCCTGGGTTACAGAGATGATGCCTAATGATGAGACAGAGGGAGAAAAGTTGAAACAGAAGTATTTTTATATTCTGATGTGCGTTTTATGTGAGAGTGGATTGAAGGGGTCACTCAATAGGCATTTCCTGGCCAGATCGTCACAGTTAATTTACTCTGGGTTTTGATTTAGTTATTATTTACTACTTATACAGTACCATGGATGTGCATAGCACTTTTATCATGCAGCTACAGATAGGTGCATTGCCTTGTCAATAACTCACTAGAGTGGAACTCAGGAAATTGGGGTTAAATTCCTGGTTCTGCCAGAGCCTCACTTTGTGACCTTGGGCAAGTCACCTAAATGCAGATGATAATCCTTCCTTTGTCCACCTTGTCTATTAAATTATAATCTCTTTGGGCCAGTGCTGCAAGTCCTATCAGTTCTCCCATATTTCTGAGAAGAGATGGGTTCAGTTGGGTTAAATGTGCTAATGGAGAGAGGTAAGGTTTGTCCATAGGGTGGTTGAGTAGGTGAGTTCATTACTGATGTTGAGTCAGAATGAATCTTTTTTGTATTATTTGTACTTCTTGGGCACCTAGATCTAAGTGGGCACCCAGGTGGCCTGCTTCTAAGTCCCATATTTTAGCAGGGAACTGACACTGTTGGTTTGCTTGGTTCCAATTTAGGCATTAGCCGAAGCTTTGATATACTTTTTTCTGAGCCAGCTAGCTCATCCTTAATGTGAAGTTTCTGGCACTCTGTTATCTGCCTCTCACATGTACTGGATGACACACCTGGGGCAGAAGTGTAGCTTAGTTTAAAATGAATCACACTCCTTGAGACAATAGCTGTCATTTTCACATGAACACCAAGTACCATCACTAGTTATTTATGCCAGGAGACTGATGCTTGGGTGTCTCATGTCCCCATGTGAATGCCTTAACCCCTGTGCTAAAAGTTAAAATGAGTTACTCTTCCTCCTCCAGCCACTTTGTGAACTGGGCTCATTAAAAATGCCTGGAAACAATATGTTTTGGGTCAAACTACGTGTTTTGTTTGACCTGAAAGGCTTTCACCTAGGATGTGGGATTCCCAGCTTCAAGGGCTTGCTCCAGTGATGATTTAATTATTCATACAAAGTGTGTAGTATACCTATCCACATAGTTACTGCCTTTAATGCCAGTCTCCTTACGGGTTTTGATGGACAGGCCTGGGTTCATCTGGATCCTGCCTCCAGCTCAGCAGGGTGTAACTTCCTTATTTTCTTCTCGTATGAATGTGTTTAGCGGTGCTTCCATCGCCCTCACTCCTTCCTGGCAGGGTCACCACGGCAGCTTGGAAGGAAAATTCTAACCACAGGGTAACCCCCACTTACTTGCCAGATAGCTGGAGACTCCCAAGAAACAACACAAACACATACAATATATTCAACACAGTAATTATATTAAACAGAAAGTAAATATAACAGGGTAAAACACTCTTCCCGGAAGAGTCGGGAAGCATCTGGCATGTCCGGCACCTAGCCTTAGGGGGTCCATGTGCTGCCCTGCCCCTTGCCGCTGGCGCAGCTCCCATTGGCTGGGTCAGGGGTCATGTGGCGTACGCCTCTCCTGCTGCTGCCCAGCCCTCTTCTCCTCGCGCTCCTCGTGTGGCTGGGCTCGAACTGCAACGTGTGCCCTGTGGCGAACCACAGTCTGTCTGTTGCCCCATCGCCATCACCCAGGAGTTGGAGGTACGTGTATCCCCATCTCTGAGTGCTGGGAATGGGATTGCACCCCCATCCCCCCTCACTGCATCCCTCCCCGTCCCACTCCCTGCACCACCATCCCCCTCATTGCATCCCTCCCCATCTCAACCCCCCCAGACTCCTGTCCCCCCCCTTTGCTTCCCTCCCTGTCCCAAACCCCTGCACCCTATCCCTCTCACTGCATCCCTCCCCCGTCCCACCCCCACACCCCCATCCCTTTGTCACTATTGTCCTAATTCCCCACATAAAATTACAATAACTTCAGGGAACAAAAAACATGGAGCTGGTTATGAAAATTGGAGAGATTCAGAGACTTGCCCCAGAATATCCCATAGCCACTGGGCCAGGGTGCTTTCCTGCAGTGTTGGGGAGGCAAGTTCAAATCCCTTCTCCACATCAGGAAGAGGGGGAAATTGAATCCAGGTCTCCCACATCCTAGGTGAGTGCTCTAACTAGTTGGTTGAAGTTTATAAGGGGGGATTTGACATCTTCTTCAGATCTTTTTAGCTGAATGTATTCAGCAAATTTGTATCAAATTCACACATAATTTCAGGTCGACCAAAACAGCATTTTTTGGTGAATAAACTGTCCTAAAAAATAAAAGGAGTACTTGTGGCACCTTAGAGACTAACCAATCTATTTGAGCATAAGCCTTCGTGAGCTACAGCTCACTTCATTGGATGCATTGTCCTAAAAATTTCACCCAGCTTCAATGATATCCTTCAAAAGATAAAGGGCACCCATGGAAAATAAGACGGGAGTATCTGCTGATGCATGCTGGGTCAAAGTATAAGGTGAGTTAGATAAGCAATCCACATTGGGTCTTGTAAGAACTTCTTCAAATCTTCACTGAATCAAACTGAATCTTTCTTGAGGTGCTAATGAATTAGGGTCTTCTAATGGCCAGAACTTTTTCAAAAGTACACGAAAAAGACTGTGCTCATGAAGTTTCTGCTCCAGGCAGAAGCAAGAAATCTCAGTAGCCAGTTTAGCTGCCCAAATATTATGGATAGTTGGATAAGATTTGGGCACGCATCTAACTCAGCTTGACCACCAAGACTTTGTAGATCCACTCTGGTGTTTCTTGATCTTCCTCTGATGCATCTGGTGCTGACCACTGTTAGAGACAGGATACAGGGCTAGAAGGGCCACTGGTCTGATCCAGCAATTCCTATATTCCACCAGTAATTATAATTCACATTTTTTACATCCTTTCTCTTAATAAGAACCCTCATTTTGAAATAAAATTTAGATTAAATTGGACAAATTCTGCTCATGGTTCTGGCATAAAACTGGGGTCATTCCATTGATTTCTGTGGAGTTCCTTTAGATTTCCACCCCGAGAGCAGAATTTGGCCCAGCATTTTCAGGATATTTCATGGACTGACTTTATAACTGAATGAGAGAGTGAACTGTTTCTGTACGTCATTTTCACGTTATATGTTCAAACCCAAACAAGCAGGCATCTCCGAGAAGTGCATCCATTCCCTTTCTTCAAGTTTCTAACGTTTGTTCCTTTTACTTCTGTCAAGGTTCCTTCTCCTTCCCCCAACTCTAGGGTACAGATGTGGGGACCTGCATGAAAGACCACTTCAGCTTATTTCTACCAGCTTAGGTTAAAACTTCCCCAAGGCACAAAGTCTTTGCCCTTGGATTAGGTAAAACGCTGCCACCACCAAGTGTTTTAGACAAAGAACAGGGAAAGGACCACTTGGAGTCCTATTCCCCCAAGCCCTACACCCCCTTTCCTGGGGAAGGCTTGATAATAATATCCTCACCAACTGATACAGGTGAACACAGACCCAAACCCTTGGGTCTTAAGAACAATGAAAAATCAATCAGGTTCTTAAAAGAAGAATTATATTTAAAGAAAAGGCAAAAGAATCACCTCTGTAAAATCAGGATGGTAAATACCTTACAGGGTAATCAGATTCAAAACATAGGAATCCTTCTAGGCAAACCTTAAGTTACAAAAAGACACAAAAACAGGAATATACATTCCCTCGAACACAGCAAATTTCACAAGCCATTAAACAAAGAAAATCTAATGCATTTTCTAGCTAGATTACTTACTAACTTTACAGGAGTTGGAAAACTTGCATCCTTGATCTGTTCCTGGCAAAGGTATCACACAGACAGATAAAAACCCTTTGTCCCCGCCCCCTCAGATTTGAAAGTATCTTCTCCCCTCATTGGTCATTTTGGGTCAGGTGACAGCGAGGTTCCCTTAGCTTCTTAACCCTTTACAGGTGAAAGGGTTTTGCCTCTGGCCAGGAGGGATTTTATAGCACTATATACAAAAAGGTGGTTACCCTTCCCTTTATATTTATGACAACTTCATTTTTATGTAGTCAGTCAACAGATGCCTGAATTTTATTGACTTGAATGGTATCCCCACTGTCCTATGTAAAAGTGGTATCATGCTAATGGGCTCTATCTGTCTAAAGTAATAGCCCCCACCACCACAGCTTCTGAGTTCCTTGTAATTTTTAATGTGTTTATCCTCACAACACCCCAGTGAAATACAGAAGTGTTCTCTCCATTTCACAGATGGAAAACTGGGGCACAGAGAGGCTAAGTGACTTGCTCAAGGTCACACAGGAAGTCTGTGACAAAGCAGGTAACTGTACCCAGATCTCCCAATCCTAGGTTACTGCTGTAACCACTGGACAATCCTTCCCCTCTCTCTTCCCGCATTCCTGCTCCCATTGTAGTCACAGGCAAAATTCTCACTGGGCTGGATTTTGCACCTCTGCTAATTTCAGTTGAGTTACTCCTCTTTGAGGGACCAATCCAACTACCACAGAGGTCTTCCATTGACTTCAGTAGGCTTTGTACAAGATCTTTACTCCAGTGTGAGTGACAAGAGAATCTGGGCCATTGATTTCAATGGGACTTTGATCTTGCTGCTGGTGTATAAAGGCAGCTTTGATCTGCTTGCTCAATACGAACACATTAAAAAGCTTTATCTCTGCATACAGGGTTAATAAGAAACACACATTGGATTCTGTTGTTTTTCCTACTGGAGTTGATACCCCCTTAAATACTTGTTATGCCTGGCAGCCTGCTGAGGGTCCATCAAATGCATTTACTAGCCCACTATGTGTAATGTAAAAACAAAAATTCATTTGGATCCTTCATACTATAAGGTTACTCATAAAACTCTGCAAGAAACATTGGATTCCAAGGTAATATCAATGAACTAAGGGAAATAAAGGAGCATACTGAAGAACCTGATATCAAAGACAAAGGCTGAAGACCTTCTATATATAAGGCATTTTCTTTTAATGAAAAGATCCATGTCCTTCAATGTATGAAAACAAATCAAGAAGCCCATAACTAGATTCAGTTATTAAACTTCACAAGAAGAATGTGAGCTTTGTACACAGACTGGATGGAAGAAGGCCAGTGGGAGCTGGGATTAGGAGTTTGTACAAAGAGAGTGAAACTTCTACAGTCTTTTTAACATTGCACATCCCTATTTACAAGAGAGAGCAGGAGGAAAATTTAGAGGTGACTTTGGTAGGTAATGGACTTGATTCAGCCCAGGATCACACTGGTTTCTACAGGCGAGGTGCAAAACCCCTGACAGTGGACATCCCTCTCAGCTGACACAAAGAGGTTGTGAATGCTACAGCATCCAGCGACGCTCAGTATGGCATGAAACATTTCTGGCTGGGGAGGAGGCCTGGTCATAGGATGAGCTGATTCGGAGCATTTCCTTGGCAGCCTCTGCTAGCCAGGCTCCTCTGAAGCAACTATGTGAAATTAAAACTTCTCCTCTCAGTGGGAACCCCGAGGGAGGGCAGGGTGTGTCCTGCTAAGCAAGAAATGAGATATTTGTAGAACAACCATCACTATGTTGGGTCACAGTAAGAGACAAACTTAGAGCAGAAGCCTAATGCTGAGACACAGCAAGAAGTATATGGGACTTTTTAATAAGGCCCAACAGAAGTAAGTCTATTCTGTTTGTCCAGATTAAGCTGAAACATCTTACCCAACTGGGGAGAGTCTGGTCATTTGATTTGCATCTCTGGGAAGAGGTCAATGATAAACCACTTCCCAAATTGTAGAAATCAACACACTGTGTGGGTTGCTCACAGTGGCTGGAAACCTCCTGCCTTCTAGTGATGTAAACAGAGACAAGCGCAATTGCCTTCCTGCTAGTTAGGGGTTTGATGTTCTTTTAAAAAAGGACATTAAATCAGTCCACATAGATGATAAACGCCTATAAAAATCTCAGATAAATAAAACCCAGCAACCATTTCCAACCTCACCTGGGTTTTAAGTTGTTTGATGGCTTCAGTGGAACAGCTGGAAACCGCTTGCTAAGAGAACCCAACTGGTGTGCCTGTTTTTTGGTCAGCTAATTTTTACTCCAATCTTCCCAGGAAGTAAAAGGAAATAAATGTGAGCTGGTTGGGATGAAATGTAAGCATGAGAGATGTGGAGGCGCTCAACACTAGGTTAATGGAGGGAGGGCATAAAGATCTAGGTAGATAACTTTGCACAGTGAGCTTCTTTATCTTGGTTCTTTCCTCACCTCTCCCATAGAAACTCTCCTTATCCAAAGTGGAGCTACTGTAAGCTTGTCCCAGGTAAGTTAATGAGGCTCCTTGTCATTTTTATGTTTCTATTAAAAGAGCCCGTGTTGCAATTACTTTTCCTTGACCCTGGATGGGACCACTATGGTGTTACGTCTTGATTGACCAGTGGGGGTTGCTGCCCAAACAATCTGATTGTCAGCATGCCCCTTCTTCCCACTGTTTCTAGTGAAATAAATGTATCATTTCTGCAGCTTTTCCCAAACTGATGAATTTTTATGGCAGTCAGAATAACAATAGTTAAAATTAATCATAACCGTCAGTAGCAGTGGTTCAATCAACGTGAAGCACAGGTTGGGTCTCTTCAACTCATAGAGTTCACTTGACTCCATCCATGTTACATAAAGGGCCAAATTGTGTCTGGCCCTAAGCATGGGTTCAAGGGCTGGACAAAACACAACTCCCTGGCCTGCACCTGGGGGAGAAAAGTGCTGCACTCTCGATTTGCATCACAGACCATCACTCTACAGCAGACAAGGAGCCATAACCTAGCCCTTGGTACTAACCCACAGAGCTGGATAGAGAAAAGGCTGTGCTAGAAAAAGGGTGGTCCAGCCTGCATGCTTTCCTTGGGTCGGTGTCTCTCTTCACTCGCCCCATACAGACTGGGGTATAACTCCCACATTCTGGCCTCAAATGAAAATAAGCATTGATGATAGATATATAAAGGGTCATGTACTGTAAGAATGTGGAAACGCTTAAGTCTATTAATGTCTGTTTCAAAGCAACTGGAGGAGATACTAGAGATGAAGAACATAAAGTGGCCATAGATGTGTCTTCTGAATGATTTATCTGGCTTATAATTGGATAGTATCAGATGTCTAGGAACTGTACTACAACTTGAGCCAGACTTTGCATCATGCACCACTGATGCTAACCAAATAAGCTGCTGGTACTGATAATTCCTTATCTCTGGGGAAGAAATAACTTGCAGTGCAAAAGGTGATTCCCAAACCATTGCAGAAGAGTGGGGAGCATATATGGATCAAATAGCTTATTCCTAAAATACAGAGCTTCTATATGCTAGGGAACTCATATTTTAAGGTCAGAGGGGACAGTTATGGTCATCAAATGTGACCTCCATCATATGGGCCAAAGCATCTCTCCAAATAATTTCTGCATCAAGCCCATAACTGCTCTTGGTTAGGGAGGAAGGATGATCTTGTAGAAAAGACACTAGGCTGGAGATCTGGGTTCCGTTCCTGGTGTGATGGGTTTGGTCACAGAGACCCCCTTGGGACTGTTGCCTGATGTGCTGAGACTGCCTCTGAGCCCGTTTTCCCTGCCAACTTGGGACTTCAGAACCCTGCCTTGTTGAGCCAGATACTCTAACCTGTGGCAACATAGACCAGGGTCTGAACCACGTCCTCAAAGCTGCAGACTTAACTGAAAACAACTTAGCAAGTACTCCTATCTCCAGCACCCGGACACCCAGTTCCCATTGGGATCCAAACCCCAAATAAATCCATTTTACTCTGTATAAAGCTTAAACAAGATAAACTTATAAATTGTCCGCCCTCTATAACACTGATAGAGAGAGATGCACAGCTGTTTGCTCCCCCAGTTATTAATCACTTATTCTGGGTTAATTAATAAACAAAAGTGATTTTATTAAGTATAAAAAGTAGGATTTAAGTGGTTCCAATTAATAACAGACAGAACAAAGTAAGTTACCAAGCAAAATAAAACAAAACATGCAAGTCTAAGCCTAATACATTAAGAAACTGAATACAGGTAAAGCTCAACCTCAGAGATGTTCCAATAAGCTTCTTTCACAGACTAGACTCCTTCCTAGGCTGGGCCCAATCCTTTCCCCTGGTACAGACTGTGTTAGTTCCAGCAGGCCTATTAGATGAAAAGCAGGGGATTGCACATGACTGGGACCCCTTTGTTCTGTTCCACCCCCTTTTATAGCTCTGGCACAAGGCAGGGTGTCTCTCTGGGTTCCCACCCCTCCTTCTAAATGGAAAAACACCAGGTTTAAGATGGATTCCAGTATCATGTGACATGGTCACACGTCCTGTGAGACCCCCCTAGTCTCCATTCTTCCAAGGTTGGCCGGCACATACCCAGGAAGTTTTGCAAGTAAACAGAGCCATTCACAACCAATTGTCCTAGTTAATGGGAGCCATCAAGATTCCAAGCCACCACCAATGGCCCACACTTTGTATAATTACAATAGGACTTCAGAGTAATACTTCATATTTCTAGTTTTAGATACAAGAATGATACATTCATACAAATAGGATGAACACACTCAGTAGATCCATAAGCTTTATAATGATACCTTACGAGAGACCTATTGCATAAAGCATATTCCAGTTACATCACATTCACACTTATAAACATATTTTTATAAAGCATATGGAGAGCAACATCACACCTGGCTCTTCCTATGTGATCTTGGGCAAGTCACTTACTCTCTCTGCCTCAGTTTCCTGTTGGCAAAGTAGGAATAATGCTTCACTATTACATGAGGATATGTTTATTAATGTTTGTGAGGCACTCAGATGCTATGGTGAAGAGTGCAAGGGAATGGCCTATAAGTAAATCTGTTGTGTATATATTGAATTTTGTGTCTGCTGATAGTAAAGCTTCTATATAAGAAAAAGTGTATGTTTTGATGTTCCTTGTCTGCAGGCCTATAGAACATGTTGCCTCTGTTGGATTACATGTTGAAAACTTCTACAGAAACAACTTTAAAACCCCCCACCAAAATAACAGTACTCGCAATAGTAATAGCTAATACGTACTACTTTACATCTTCAAAGCACTTTACAAATATCCACCAGGAAGCTGATTTTCCACTTTGATGTTCAGATTCCCAGGCTATTGCTTCTATTTTGGAGGGATGTTTATTTTGACAGTGTGGACTTCCAGAAAGAATAGCCTCTGCATTTTTAGCACATCCCTGGCATAATTGTAAACAGCATCTTTTAAATGATTGCTTTAATTTATGTATACAATGTTATTGCTCTTTGATCTTCATACAGATTGACTAAAAATTCCTAGTAAACTGGTTGAATGAACAAAACCTCACTTTTTAATATGTAGTAAAGAGGTTAGGAGGGCAACCATATAGGTGGGAATGGACTTTAGTTTCATAAATAGTCTGGTCTGAGAAAATATCTGAAAATAATCTGGAAATTATACATAATAATTTCTGATAGGTTGCACTTTATAAAGCGCCCTCCATCCAAGGATCTCAAAGCACTCTTTAAATATTAATGCAGGTAGCCACACAAGACCCTTGTGAAGTAACTGTTTATTACTATCACCATTGTCATCCGTACTTCACAGAAGGAGAAACCGAGGCACAGAAAGATAATGGGATTGATCTTGCTCACATTAAAGTAAATAGCAAAACTCCCACTGACTTCAGGATTGAGCATTAAATTACTTGCCCCATTTCACATAAGCACAGATACTGCACTATTAAGTCAATGGCAGCTTTGCCACTGGCTTCAATGCATATAGGACCAAGCCCATAGCAAGTCACTGCGCTGTTTGACAAACTGACACCACACAAAACTAAGACCGGGTTCACTGGAAAACTTTGCTGAGGAGCATGGACCTTTCACATGAATGTTGCCTCTTCCCATGAAACGTGAAATATGTGCCTCTCCATAGCTCTGTATGGGAAACACAGCAAGTTTAGCTTTGATTTCTGCCTTCCTCCTTGAATCCTAAAGGGTAAAACTTGGTATTTAAGAAAAAAGTGTGGTTCAAGATCAAATGGTTCACACACACACTCCTGAGAAATGAAAGCTCCTAGCTTTGCACAGTTCTTGGCTCCCAATTCCCCACTGAAAACATTAGACAGCTCTGCTTCCCATATAGTGAACAGACACCTTTATAGTGTAGCAAGGGCATTGAAATCAAACAAATAGCAGGCATGGCCAAGCTGTTTCTGTATCATGGGTCTGGTATCAACCAGAACAACTAAATTCAGTGTAAACAATTCAGCTTGGAGAAATAAACATTAGAGTAAAGAATGTTTAATGAAAAACTCTTTTTAAAGATGTATTTTGACTTTGGTAGGGTGTCAGGTATTGTAGCAACAAGGGAGCCTTCTCACACTAAAAACAATGAAAGGCTAGACACTCGAGCGGTGCAAATCAGTGTTGTTTTATGGAAGCCAATGGAGCAGTGCTGATTTACACCAACTGAGGATGTGACCCTGGGAGTTTTGCCACTGACTTCAATGGGAGGGTTGGGCTTGGGTTTTGCAAAAATAGGCAACATCAAAGAGTTGTAATTTCTAGGAAATAACACAAAAGCACGAACCAGTCCCTAAAGTTTTCCTGTTCATTCTGATGAGGAAATGTGCAAATAGCTGAACAAAGATAACAAGCAACAGTGTTCTTTATATAACGAAGTCTCCCTTTGTCCATCAGAGACATGTGATTGTTATCTTTAGATTCAAACTAGCATGAAAAGAGCAGTGTAAACAATTTGTGTGCACATTTAAAATAATGTGATTGAAAACGACCTCACTAGTCCATACTAGCAAAAGTGGTAGGGTAATACATCAGCATGATTCAAAGGTCATCTGCGGTCTCCAGTACCACAGTAAATTACCTCATTAGAATCATAAATGTATTTGTCCTTACAGCACAACAGGTAGGGAAGTGCTAGCATCTCCATTTTAGACACAGGGAGCTGTGACACAGAGAGATTAAGCGATTTGCCCAAGGTCACACAAGAAGGTTATGGGAATGGAGCCTGGATTTCCTGAGTCCTCAACCCATGCTTTAATCACAAAACCATCTTTCTTCATGTGTGGAATATGCAATTGTCCTTAAATAGTCATAATTCTTGGATGTTTTCTTGCATTAAGCCTTGAATAAATCAACCCTTGTATGTCTATCATTCATTGCAATTTTACCAAGATGAAAGGGGAAATCACCCTTTATCCCTGGTTAAAAAAAAAACAAAACTCCAAAACAAGATGTTTCAATTTCAAATCCACAGAGGCAAAAGCCTAGATTATGAGCATATAACTAAAGACAAAGAAACAAGCAAAAAGACATTGATTAGTGGACTCAGGCTCCAGAGATGGATGCTTTGGCAGGGGCTAGTTTCCTTTTTAGCAGCCTGCTCTGCTGATTCGCAATCTGCATTCCTTATGTTTTTCATGATTGGACCCAGATGCCCGTCAATGGGAGGTGAGTAATGTCATCTTTGTGAAGAGGTTCGTAATGGAGAAACTGCTGCTCACCCTTGTGGCCACTACCAAAAAGTGAAAGGATTCTTGTAGCATGTGCACATCTTTGGAGAGTGACATTTTGGGAGACGTGAGTAAACGTGATGCGGTCTGTCTGGTTTCTTGTTGTTTGTTTCCTAGACACCCATTCCTTCCTTTGGGAAAACATTCTATTGAACAAGACTTTTGCCTCTTGACGATAGTGCTCCATATTGCTCTCTTCTTACCTAGTGGTTTAGGATTCAAGGGCTAGATCCTGCAAAGTGCTGAGCACCGCCTGGGAGATACTGAGCACCCTGAACTTTCTTCTCTTTAAATTGAGGATCTCAATACCCAGATTACTTAGCCACACATCTGGATGCCAGATGGGGTGACTCAGCACTTTGTCTTTCAGAAGGAGAGTTATATGCTGTTTACTGTGAGGGTCTTTGATCTGAGACCTTATCTAAATGTAAGCGGGGGAATAGTCCCTTTATTGTGGAGAACTTTCCTGGCTTCTACACTACCCTGGTGAAGTGGGCTAGTGAAAGGATCTGAGTCCTCACTCCCACTTCCTTTACCCAGAGGCCTCCCTGCCCTTGAGGACTCCCCTTCCACTCTCCTGTCTGGCAAAGTCCTCGTAATCGCAACAAGGCTGGGCCCAGGATTCCTGGGGGGCTCGACCCCCAACCCTGCTGTGGTCACCTAGGACAGGGGCTAGGGTGTCCCCACTCCGGGGTACTCTCTCTGCACTGGGCACTTCTCTGACCCACTGATCATTACATACAATTTAAAGCAAATGCAAGTTATTTAATCAACAATTAATTTAAAAAAAGAATAAGGAAAAATGGGAAGGTTAAAGGAAACACATCACCCCGCTCTGTGGCAGGGAACATCACAAACAGTGTCTCTGGAATGTCCGGGCAGTTCAGTCTGTTCCTTGTAAGTCCCAGGCCTCCTGCTCCGGCCCTGGCTGTGCTGCAGGGATGCTGTGGGTTGGGCACTCGCTCTGGTGGTGGCCACAGGCTCTCAGGCTCTAGGTGGCAGGGCCCTTCTTCCCAGCGTTGCCCCCGCCCTGTCGGGGTTACCAGTCCGCCTCCGAGTCTGGCCTGCAGAGCCTCCTGGCTGAGGCATCTCCCTGTGCTGGGCCCACTGCCCAGGGTTCCCCCTCACTCTCTCCAGCTGCTCACGACACCCGGCCCCAGACTGCTGCAGCCCCAGCTCCATCTCCATCTCCATCTCCACTCTGCCTCAGCACTGCTGCTGCTCTGCTTCCAGCTCCCTGGGCTGCTTCTCTGGCCCCTCTGGCTCTGGTTGCTGCAGCTCTGCTCCCAGGACAGGTCTGCTCCGCAGGCTGCTTCTGTGACTCTGATCCCAGCACTGACCTGTTTCCTGGGCTGCTTTCCTGGCCCCTCTGGCTCTGGTTGCTGCAGCTCTGCTCCCAGGGCAAGTCTGCTCTCTCTGGGCTGTGCCTCTGGCTTTGGGGCTGCAGCTCTGCTCCCAGGACAGGGTCTGCTCTCTGGGCTCTTTTTCTGGTCCCTCTGGACCTGGCACAGCTCTGCTCCCCAGCTCAGCTTAGGCCCCTGCTTTCTCCTTAGCTCGGCTCCACTCTGTCTGACCCAGGCAAATCCGGCTCACACAGAGGATGTGACCTCCCTAGCCTCCTGACTCCCTGATTAGCCTGCCCGCCCTGTCATTCAGGCTGACCCAGAGCATTGGCCTCTCCCCAGTGCTCTGAGGGACTGGCAGTCTCAGGGTCCTGATTCCCCATCGACCCTTCCCCCTTTTAGTACTGGGAGCTAGCAACTAAAACATCCCCACTGAATGTTAGTAAGGGGGCAACAGTCCCCTTACATAAACACAAAAGTTGTACTGCTTTCACTATATCAGTATAGCTAAAGCAATACAACCTCCTTACTGTGGATGTTCTTAACCAGATAGTCTATTCCAGTAAGGGAAGGGGAATAATTTATACTTGTATATAGCTCCTTTATATCGGTATAATGACATCCACACTAGCGGTTGAACTATATTGGCAAAAAATTGCACTCCTAACCAAAATAATTATGCTGGTACAAAATCTGTGTGTAGACCAGGAATTGTAAAAACTACAATTTTTTCCCTCCCATGTGGACACTGAGGCCACGTCTACACTACCCGCCGGATTGGCGGGTAGTGATCGATCCCCAATCGCTCTGCTGTCGACTCCGGAACTCCACCAGGGCGAGAGGCGAAAGCGGAGTTGACGGGGGAGCGGCGGCCGTCAATCCCGCGCCACGAGGACGCAAACTAAGTGATTCTAAGTCGATCTAAGATACGTCGACTTCAGCTATGCTATTCTCGTAGCTGAAGTTGCATATCTTAGATCGATCCCACCCCCTAGTGTAGACCAAGCCTGAGTCTGATCCAATGCCTGAATGGGCTTCTTTCCATTTACTTCAATGGGGGCAATTCTGGTAATTTTTCATGAGAGATGTAGCTGACTAAAGTTTCCCTCCTCCAGGGTATTGCGTGTACTTTGCTGGGCACCAGAAGCACAGCCAGTTAAAAATTCAAAAAGCTGTGCATGGATATTTTTGCGACAAGTGTCACATCTGGATCTCTCTGACTTGGGTGGTGGGTGATGTCTGTGAGTATGTAGAAGGCCTCTGGGTAGCTGTGAAAACATTTGAGAATCCTGAACGTTTAGCGAGTTTCATCCTGAAGGATTATTATCCAGAAATTCGTAGATGGGAATCAGATACCTTTTGAACAGTTTATAGACTCAGCCTGCCCTTTTTTTCCCTTTTTTTTTAAAGCAGGCCTGAGCTCCTACACAGGGGGAAAGAAATAAATGACAGTAAATCTCTGATGCACACTTCCAAAGAATGTCTCAAATGGTGAAGTCTATAGATATTCCAAAAATGTTAATTGAGTTAAAGGCAAAATGAATAATGCTCAGTTAGCTGAGCCAGAAATGTTGGACTGGTCAGTTTAAAATGTCTTTAAATCAGTGAATGAAGTCTCCGACTGCATTCCTATATTAAAGTGGTATGCAGGGCACCCCGCTGATTCCAGGAAACAATGTAAACATCCACAGATGAATCCTGCCTGCCACCAATCATCTTAAGAAAGGTCAGCATTTATTTCATTTTAGAAGCTGAACAGCAACGATAACAAAACTGCTAGTAATGGAACCCCACCAGGTCTAATCAGAGTCCTCCCACTCCATAAATCTGCTGGATACAATCATCCAGGTTTTCTGCAGCATTCGTTTTGAGCCCAGTACTGAAGTCCTTATTAAGGCGAAATGCCTATGGACTTTAGCCAATCCCAGGATTGGAAAGCCACAGAAGTGACATATGAGTCACCTTTGTTCCCCCACCTCATCTCCAATCTTGCAGCGAGCCCTGCTTCGGCCACCCTGGAGCATCCAGCACCGTGCCTCCAGAGAAGTGGGGGTCTTGTAAAGAAACTGCAGACTTCTGAGACTTAAAAACCATTTACCCCATGTGAAAAAACTCCTGCTACGCAGATCTGCGCGGTGAATATTGGGGTGAATTAATATAATATATAAAGTGTCGGTCAGTCATCATCTGCCTGTCTGAGTATTGTCCCTCCACTCTCTCTCTTTCTCTTTTCCATCCGTCCATTCTCTCTCTCCCCGACCCTTCCTCTCCTCGGCTTGAGTCTAAGTGTACCCTATAAATTAAGTGTGAGAAACTCATTGCAGATGCACTGTTGGGTTAAATGGGAAATGACACATCTGTACAAAGTTCAAATAGACATTTACATAGGGAACATTGTATGTGTACAGAAATATGCAATATCAATGCCTGACATTCCCTGATTTCATATTAAATCTGACTAATTTTGTTTATTTTTTTGTATTACAATAGCACCCAGAGATGCTGAACAGTGGGTCCCATTGTACTAGGCATTGTACAAACACCTGAGAAGAGACAGTCCCTGTCCCAAAGACCTGACAGTCTAAGACCCTCATCCTGCTTCAGGATCTATTACCAAAGAGAAGCCAAGGGTAACAGTTCACCTCACTCACCCCTTGTTATCCTACATGCTCCTTTCTGCTTCCCTCCTCTGCTGCTCCTTGCTCCAGAGGAAAGTTGAGGCTTGGATAACCCCATGATGGTATAAGAACAGAGACCAAGAGATACACACATTAGCTTACACTGGGGGAGACATTCTGAAAAGTATTCTAATGTCCTGGACAGATAAATTGGAAGCATATATATTTCCAGCTAGCCAAAAGTCAAGTTAAATCTGTTTATCAAGCATGTTTGATATACTTGTATTGGCAAAGAAGTCAATCATGAATATTCACCATCTGAAAATGAAGTGCTGCATCAGTGTTTGCCTTGAACACTTCCCTGGAGAACATTGCAGTTATCAGCCATCCAGCTGCAAAGTGGCACCAACCTCCAGCCAGCTAGCAGATGAATCTCGTCTACTCATGCAGCACGTCTGTCTCACTCCAGTATGAGGGGGCACTAATATATCGGGGTTCAGATTTTCCAAAGTGACAGGCGATTTTGGGTGCCTCGATTTTGAGTACCTAACAACTTAAAGGGAACTAGTAATTTTGGGTATCTCCATTTCTGGGTGTCCAACTTCAAAGTGCTGAGCACTTGCCCTCTGAAAAATCAGTTCCCTTTAAGTTGTTAGGTACTCAAAATCGAGGCACCCAAAATCTGCTCTAGGGCTTGGGAAGCAGTATATGGTGATAGATGCAATGTGCCAAAGTCTCTCCTCTGTTATACACATGCAACTCTGTCGACTTGCACTATGAAAGCAGATTTTGGCTCAAGTTTTAAAAAGGACACTAATACACACCACATGAACTAGGATGTACGTGCATAACATGCCAGTGGAGGATATTAGTCCCACTGATGTAATGACCTATGGGTCAAGGCTGTCAAAAGTGTGAGAGAGTACTGTCCAAAGTGTGAGAGAAAAGGGGTATGCAGATGTTTTTTCATATATGTTTCCCTTTTGTTTCAATTAGCCTAGGACAAAGATGTCACTATGGCCCAGTTGGATGCTTTTTGATCATTTGCATGCTGCGTCCAATGCATGTATACATATGAAGCTTTGTCTCTTTACCAGATTAAGTACTGGGTCCCTAGGAAGTATTTTTTACTGACTGGGTTGGAGGAAAAGTTTAGTCCTGAGCCAGGACAACAGAAAGGATTAAGCCATCGGTGACTAACATTACTCACGCTGTGTGAATCACAATGTATACGAGAGAGCAAAGATGCACACACCCACAAGCCAGTACATTATATGTATATGTGTTGAATTAAGATTCAGAGACATTGTAAAGTATATGTGAGCTTGGAAGGATTCAATTTTTATCAGTAAACACTACATGTACCATGCACACACAAACCGAGGAAAAAATATTTTCCTCAATGATCATCGAAATTTATTGATCGTCAAAGGAAGGAAAATGCTGCTTGAGAACTTATTAGAGTTTGATTTATGGATATTTACTTTATATATTTTGACATGTGGTGTTGACCGTTTGTTTTTTAATGGTTATAAAGCTTTAACTTTTTGAATCTCAATGTCTACAGTAATGAAACAATTGTCTGACCCCTTCCCCCCATAATTTCCTGCAAGTGTGAATATTTAAATCAATAAAAATTAGGGCTGTCAATTGCAGTTAACTCAATTTTTTTTCAGTTAATCGCTTAACTCGATTTAAAAAACTAATCATGATTAATTGCAGTTTTAATCGCACTGTTAAACTATAACAGAATACCAATTGAAATTTATTTTGGATGTTTTTCTACATTTTCAGATATATTGATTTCAGTTACAACGCAGAATACAAAGTGTACACTGCTCACTTTATATTATTTTTTATTACGAATATTTGCACTGTAAAAAAAAATAAAAAATATTTTTAAATTCACCTCAACAAGTACTGTAGTGTGATCTCTTTATCATGAAAGTGCAACTTACAAATGTAGACATTTTTTTTTACATAGCTGCACTCAAAACTAAAACAATGTAAAACTTTAGAGCCTACAAGTCCACTCACTCTTACTTCTTGTAGCCAGTTGCTAAGACAAACAAATTTTGTTTAAAATTATAGGAGATAATGATGCCCACTTCTTATTTACAATGTCATCTGAAAGTGAGAACAGGTGTTCTCCTGGGACTTTTGTAGCTGGCATTGCAAGGTATTTATATGCCAGATATGCTAAACATCCGTATGCCCCCTCATGCTTTGGCCACCATTCCAGAGGACATGCTTCCATGCTGATGATGCTCATTAAAAAAATAATGCATTGATTAAATTTGTGACTGAACTCCTTGCGTGAGAATTGCATGTCTCCTGCTCTGTGGTTTTACGTGCATTCTGCCAAATATTTCATGTTATGGCCGTCTCGGATGACAACCCAGCACATGTTGTTCGATTTAAGAACACTTTTACTGCAGATTTGACAAAACGCAAAGAAGGTACCAATGTGAGATTTCTAAAGATAGCTACAGCACTCGACCCAAGGTTTAAGAATCTGAAGTGCCTTCCAAAATCTGAGACGGACGAGGTGTGGAGCATGCTTTCAGAAGTCATTAAAAGAGCAACACTCCGATGCAGAAACTACAGAACCTGAACCACCAAAAAAGAAAATCAACCTTCTGCTGGTGGCATCTGACTCAGATGATGAAAATGAATGTACATCAGCCTGCACTGCTTTAGATCATTAGTGAGCAGAACCTGTCATCGGCATGGAAGCATGTCCTCTGGAATGGATGGTCGAAGCATGAAGGGGCATACAAATGTTTAGCATACTTGGCATGCAAATTTCTGAATATAATATAAAATTATATAAATAATAATATAAAGTGAGCACTGTACACATAGTATTCTGTGTTGAAATTGAAATCAATATATTTGAAAATGTAGAGAACATCCAAAAATATTTAAACAAATGCTATTCTATTATAACGTAACAGTGGGATTAGAACTGCAATTAATTGTGATTATTTTTATCTCATGATTAATCACGATTAATTTTTAATCGTTTGACAGCCCTAATAAAAATAGAAAAATGCTTAAAAATAAACATCGATACCTGTCAAAATTATATAAAAATATTAAAACTGAATTCTGACAAGTCTACATCTATGGCGCTAAACCATTTGGGACAGATTTACCTGATGTAACACGAGTGATGAAACAGATATGAATTTGGCCTGGTATTTAAGTTCCAAGGATCATCCTCTGACTCTTGATTCCTGCTTCTCATTTTATAATCTATGTGCCCACACATTTTTGACAAAGCGTCCAAGAGACTTGAGAACTTTCTTCCAAGCACCAAGATGTGGACTCTTCTCTTGATAAATAATGATTCCAAGCAAAGGGCGTCTGCCAGAAAACAACCTAGCCAGCTCAGGACTTCCAAGACCATCTTGTTAGCTAAGTACAGCTGGGGAGTCTGGGAGAAAGTAAGAGGCTGAGTTTAGACAAGGTTTATTTTTTTAACCCACTTCTTTCTCAGTTATGGAAAATAGACTTCAAAGTTGATTCTTTTGGAGAAATATACAGAAGTGACTAATGTCATGATTTTCTCATTTCTCCTCATTACTAATTCTATTCAAATGTTTGTTCAAAAAATTTAGGGGGCACCTGAGTGAGAACTCCCTTCCGGTTCCCAGTGATGTGTTGAGATATGAAGGCTTGTGATTTGTTGAATACGATACTGGTCTGAAGTGGGAGATAGTGAGAAGGTGCCTGGTAATGAAGTTATTTCACACACATGCACAAAGAGACAAGATCTTGGTGATGCAAACCAGATGTTCTCTCTCTGACCCGTAGGAAAACTGTAATTTAACTCTTCCTCGAATGTATAAAATAGAGAGGCTTCTGTCCAACTGTTGCCAAAAGAGAGTTTAGCTACTTCTAAAGCAAGCTGGACTATCTTAAAAAAATATTTGTTAGAAATATATTCTTGTTAGAATGTCATTGATCAACCAGCCTTGATTTCTGAGGCTCCATTGTTATTTGTGAGTATTCACCAAATAGTCTCATGGATTAATTTTCGCCATGGCTTATTCTTGTGTGGTTCACTTTCCCTAGTCTGCATTTGTTTCTTTGTGTCACCTACATCACGGGGGATTGTTTCTTAATCTGGATTGGATGCGTGACACTACTTAAACAGGAGAATGATAAATCCTGAATATACTTACAGTGTTGCTTTTTGCATGAATTTATATTCCTGAGTGTTTTAGGATTCATGAGCATGTACCCACACATACCTGGCCGCCATCAGAATACCCACCAGTAAGTATTAATTAGATCCCCACAAATCAGAGTGAACCAAACTCTGGGGTTTTATTCACGAAAGTAGTTACAAATCAGGGTTGATGTTATTGTACTCTTTGGTTTCTGATAGTTACTACCATGCTCTCCAGCAACAATTTTACTCTGCTAGAGACATTAACTGCCCTTACAAAAATCTATCTGTTGAATGCAGCATTTGAACACATAGGTTCAATGGTTCAATGTGCTTTACCACAGCTCTCCCCACTCCATGGCTGCTGTGCTAAGAGTTCCCCCTCCATTTTTCACCTATTGTAACAACTGGCCCAGTATTTGGCCCTACTAAATCTCCTTTGTATGCCTCCAGTGGCGTAAAGCAGATGTAAATACAACTAAAGGTCAATGGGGGCAGGGGAGAAATTTCTCCCATATGGGGCAATCCTTCAGTCACAGTGGTGCGGAGCTGGTAGAGTAGCTCTGATGCCCCAATTCTGCTCCACAACACAGAGGACATGACTGGAGGGAAGGAGATTCGGCCCTGAGCATCCATTCTTCTCGGTGATCCGAGGCAGCTCTTCATCATGCCAGTGGACTGGAGAGATTCAAAGCAGACCTGGGAGCAGGAGAGGATAAAAATGGCCTAAACCCAGTTTTGTACCCGTCCCCTTCCTGAACTGCATATGCTGTACAGCTGTGATGCGACTGCACATGGGAGATTGCAGTCATTTCAGAGAACCATCTGATGGAAAGCTGGGGTCTCAAGGGATTGATGTGTGAGGGAAAATTAAAGAGCTTAATATGTATAACTTGGCAACTAATTGATTGTAGGTGAAGGGGGTCGCAGCATAATAGTCTGCAAAAATTTGAAGACCATAAACATAAAGGAGGGAGAAGAATTTAGCGAGCTACACTGGGTATAACTCAGAGTAAAGCTATGTCTACACTTGGCGCTGCGGGGGTGATTCCCCAGTGGGAGCAGACATACTTGCGACTGCTCTCATTGAGCTAGTATGCTAAAAATAGCAGCATGGTGTGGGCTAGCCGCTCCGAGTGCGTACTCAGGGCAGCTAGCCTGTGCCGCTGCGTGAGCATGTCTGCTCGTGCTGGGAATTACACCCCAGCTCCAAGTGTAAACAGAGCCTCAGAGGGGAAAACTTCAACCTGAATGTCAGGAAAATCTCCTTGCGTGTGAGGCGTATCTATCTGTAACCCTTCTGCCAGGCCGAGTTGATAGCAGCAAGGGTCGGGTTCCGTACACAGGGGTTCCCACTCATCAAAGCAAATGCAAAACTGGCTCGAGCCCCCACCCAGTGACCTGTGAAAATCTTACACACACCCCTGGACGCCTCAAAGAGGCAATACTTCTCCTCTCGCAAGCACAGAGTCTTGGTGTAGCAGAGAATCTTTAATAACATGAGGTAAACGACATCAGCATTAAATTGGGAAAACACCACAGCTAGTGTTCATTAACCAAACCATGAGCAAAGACCCACCCCAGCAAATTGGTCCATGTCCTTTCCCTTGGGTTCTTGAGTCCCAGAACCCAAACGTCTCTTGAGTCCAGCAATCCAAAAATCACCCAAAGTCCAAAAAGTCCAACCCCAGAGTTCAAAAGTTCATCTGCAGAGTGTTACTCCCCAGTCTGGGTAAAAATGTGTGTGTGGGGAGAAAGAGGTAAGGGGCACCTTACATGACCTGAAGCTGACTGCCCCACAGGGCTTCACTCTGAACCACTCCACAAGCCACTCTGCTCACCGTTTCACGAACAGTTCTGCTCCGCTCACCGTCTCACGAACACTCCGCCAGCCCATCCACGACAGCCCCGCTGCACTCTAGATCTTCCGGCTCCCCACTACTTGACACAGTGCTCAGTGATTTCAGCTCTTAGTAGTGTTAGACATAGTGCTGGGGCACCATAAGGCCAAAGTGAATTTAGCACAGTGCCTGTAGCAAGACTCTTAATAGACCCAAAATTAGCTCTGACATTCCACAGTGGAGAGAGACAGAAATGCAATTGGTGTTTCAGGCCCTCACAAAGGACCCACACCACCACTCACTAATACCTATCTCAAGCCTCTCCCCATTCACAGAGTTTTGAAACCCATGTCCCTTGTCTAGCGAGTGCTACTTAGTTGATGGTGAGTCCCTCCATCATACAAAAGGCCAAGTACAGTTCCACTGTCCTTGATTCCCATAATCAGGGTAATAACAATTTATTCTTCCTGCCCCAATAACAGAGACACTGGGGATCCCACAGCAGCCAAAGTGACCATTTGGGCAGCTATGGCCTCATTCTAGGCGGGGTGGGTGTGCCTATGCAAATGAGATCAGCCCCTGAAGTTCTTTTCCACAACTTACCACACCTCACCACCAGATGTCAGGGTGGAGCTCATCCTCACTCTGCTTACATATCTGTGGAATAGTCACCCAGAGGAAATCTTGGAGACCCCATTGTTGGGGACTTTTCAAACTAGACTTGTCAGAACACTAGGAAATGGCCTCTGTAGGCTGGGGGATGGGCTGGAGGGCCGAATAGCTCTTTTCCATCTAACATTTATGATGTTATTCCTCTGAATACAGTTGTCTTTTTATTTCTCATACTGAGCAGAGCAGGGTTCCAAGGTGTTTCTTGTCTGAGCCATGCTCTCCATTCATGTGGCTGAAATGTGCATTTGCCTAGCCAGGTGCTTTAGGCTAGATTTGCTGGTGCAGCTGGCTGAACTGCAGAGAGTTCTAGTCAAGGGTGTACGTGCAGAATTGGTTTAACTCTCCCTTTGTGTTCCCCTCAGTCTGGTGCTGCTCTGTGCATGGCCGTTCCTCACACCAGTTCTGTCACTGCTTTGCCATGTCGCTTGGATAAATCACTTCCCCTTTGTTTCCCTTCATCATTTGTCTGTCTCGTTTTATTAGATTATAATCCTTTAGGAGCAGGGATGGTCTCTTTCAATGTATTTGTAGATTGCTTTGTCCAATGGGGCCTGATTTCTAGGTGCTATTTTAATGCTACTACTAAATAATAATCTACCCCTAAATCCTGGGTAACTTCCTTCTCCAACCTCATGATACCAGATAGGATAATAACTTGACAGAATATTATGGGGAAACACCTCAACACATGGTGAAATTATAGACACAGATCAAAATAAAAAATTGAAGTAGGATGTGATACTAACAACAAGTGCAAAATTATTGCATGGATCCCACAGCAACATGCTCCACTTTTTAGGAAGGAGGTGTATATTTTCTTTGAAATACTTGTAATTCCTGAAGATCTTGCAGATGAAGGATTTCTAGGCTAATGGAACTTGAACAGATAAGAAGAAGGCTCTTTGGCCAACAGACAACTTTCTTTTTTCAAAGGAGCATTCAAATTAACAGCTTTGTGTAACTACAAATCACAGAAAGAATGTGAAAAATGAAATTGGGATAGTTTTTTGTTTGGCCGTAAATCCTAACAATTCTGGGTGAATATAGAATGTGAAGTGAAAATGTTGTTGACCCTGCAATTCAAAACATTGATAAAAACTTTGTGAAGGATCATGTTTTTAAAATAATAATTTTAGGCTTTTTTTTTTTTTAAATCCTGTTTGTAACCTCTGTTTTCAGGATGTTTTGCCTATGAAGGTTTTGCCTTTTCATAATTGTCTCCCAGTTCTTTTAATAGACTAACAGCCAAGAGATCCAGTTTATTCCCGTGTGAGTTTGTGTGTGTGTGTGTGTGTGTGTGTGTGTGTGTGGCACACTGGCAGAGTAGTAGTATTTAACATTGATATTAGGGTAGCACTTAAAAGCCACAGTCAAATTGGGCCCCATTGTGATAGATTATGTAGAAACATATAAACAATGACAATCCCTGACCCAAAGAGCTTGCGGTGTAAAAGAGAAGACATAACAGGTCGATGGGACAAATAAGGAGGCTGGGGAGGGATAGAGGAGGTAGGATAACAAATAAATAAGAGTAGAATGTATCTCATCTCCTTTAGTAGCTGGTCTTCCCTAGAATAAAAGTCTACAACTGGTATCCCCTAATGGAATTGTTCCTTCCAGATCAAACCCTGCTGGTGAGCAGTGTGGGGTGGGGGTTAGTTGTCATATGTGCCCTAGCATTGTGGAAGATGTCATTCAGGATGTGCCACAGCTCTAGCAAAAAGGCAAAGTATTGTGTTCTTGAGCACTGATAATCGGATCTCCCTACACGTAGGCCATTGGGAACAGCTGAATATCAATCAAGATCCAATATGTAGCTCTCAGAGCAGAATTTTGCCCATAGTGTTTATTAGTTTGCTGCTGCCAAGATGGCACAGGTGCATAGGAGCATAAACTATTTTTGTGTAGGGCCTATAAAAAACATAGATATTATTGTTCAGATTTTTGGCAAAAGGGTGGCAGAATTTGTTTTTAAATGTACATAGTATTCCCCTCCATGTGTACAACAATACAGTATGAAATGCCAGTTAAATACATGAAGCTATTAAAACATCTAAGAATCCAATTCTTCTAATGAACACACCACTCCTGCTGACTTCAGAGTGGGCCGACCTCAGCACTGAGTCCACAGAGATTAAGGCTGGAATAGATGAGTATTTAGGGACAGATATCATTGCTGGATATAACTGCTAAGAAACATGTCGGCCCTTTTGAAGGGCAAAGAGATGGACTATCAGTGATTATAAACCATTTCCATGTCATGCCACCATGTAACAGAAGAAAAATATTGGGAACCATTCTCAGCTAGCCATAAAGAAGGGAAGGGTGGTTGTGACCTCACCCTGAAACCTGCTTGTGACATTGGGGGTCATGATGTGCAGGTTAAGAACTCATGGACTACATGGACCAATGTTGCTTTGCACCCTAATTCCTTAAATTCCCAAATATTATAAACTGGATTAAAATGTTGGCTGACGTTACTAGACAGTCATTTTATGCAAATGTTTTTGGCAAGACACAAAAATGTAGGTTTTAATCCCAGATCTAAACAAACATTGCTGTTCCATTTTTTCATCAATTATAACAAGTACATCAAGCTCATAAATAGCTCTGACCATTTGATCTCAGTTACGTCAGTGTAAGTCTGAAGTAACTCCAGTGGAGTTACACTGTCAATGTAAGCCAGATAAGAATTTGGCCACAAGAGAGTCATGTAAGTGGAACAAGGTGGGAAACTAGCCCGTAAAGTTACCTTTCCTTTTCTGTAGACCATTAAACTAGTTCTAATGGTGGAATCTCTTAGACTGTGGGATGCATTTCCAAGGGTAGCAGCAGCAGCCCAGTTGCATGGGACAATTGCTAAAACAAGATTCCATAACGCATGGGAAAATATATTGTGTGGACAATCCTACAAAGGGGGTGAATTAAGGGTCAAATCCTGTGCAGGTTTACACCCTTTGCACCCCTACTAAAGTCTTTGGGGTTGTGTGGGTTTATGTCGGTGCACAGTTTGGTCTTTGATGACCTAACAGCTCTTTTCTATCTTCGGTTTCTGTAAGGCCACGTAATGCTACAGACAGCAGAGGGGAGCAAAATTGGCTTGAAAAGTGTCCCAACACACAGAAGTGCCTCTCCAGTGTGCTTCCTTGTAGCTCTAGATAGTGGGAGTCCGTGGCTGAGATTCCATGGATCTGGAAGAGAGTATGAGGCTGGACCACGAGGGGTTAGTGTTGTGAGGATCTGCTAGTTTCAGTTCTGTCATGACTGGGAATACTCCAGTGATCATCATGGAAGGGAGTGCTGAGACAGTCACTGCGGACATCTGTACTTGCAATGATATAAGTGAGAGCAGAATTTGGCCTGCATGTTTAAAGGGTGTTTCACTTTTCCCTTTTAATCAGGGAAATTAGGAAACGAGTCAGGGTAAAACTGGATATTTTAGGACCATGTGAAACTCCCTTCCCCAAATGCAGAAGCAATGCTAAAGTGCACCCCATTTCATCTCATCACAGCCACACATATGCTAGCCCCCCACCACACACTTCAGTTCCGCTGTAGATTATTCCCATCAGGAGCTGCATTTGGGTTTGAGTATACAACCTATTGCCTGATTAGGCTGCATATATGCCTAAAAATATGGGACCAGATCTTTAGGGTCGATTGGTGTTGCACCAATGAAATCAATGGGACTACACCAATTTATACCAGTGGATGATATGGCCTGGGGAATGCATGGAGGAGTATGCCATTAATTAAAGTCATATTTGATTTTTTTTTTAAGCCTCAACCTCTTTTGGTTGCTGTGATGATTTGTCAAGTAAGCATTTGCTTTCAGTGTATCACAGAGTGGCTGATGGTTTTTTGCTGATTTGCATCTCAAACTGTCCCAGTATGAAGGCCCTTTGTTATGGGATGCTCCCAGTGATTGTCTAGGGGGCAGAGGCTAGCTCCATGCTTACCGACCAAAGCAGTGGGTTGGTTTTATGGTCAAGCCTGTGGATGTGTGGGTTGGTTTTATGGGCAAGTCTCTGTGTGTGTGGTAAGGCAGCTGGAATCAACATCTCCAGTTTGGAAGATCAAAGAAAATGACAAAGTTGCATGTCATAATGTGGCAAAAGATACCTGACACAGGGCACAAGCTTTGCTGGAAATGAGCTTCTGAGACGTTTTATGAGCCTTGTATCTTTAGCACTCCTTTTTTGCTTGCTTCTAATCACTGTGGTAAGTGTTAACAGTGTGCGCTGTGCTAGGTGAACTGATAAACTCACCCGTAGCTTCCCACTGAAAACCACGAAAGACGATAATGCTGTGTTACTGGAATAGTTGAGTCAGAGCCTGTAGCAGGGTTTTAAGTGACCAGAATCGAACAACACCAATTTACACTAAAGATCTGGTCCCATATTTTTATGCATAAATGCATGCTAATCAGGCAATAAAACCCCAGATGTAGCTTCTGGTGGGAATAATCTGCAGTGGAACTAAAGTGTGGGGAGGACAGTGCTAGTTTTGTGGAGTGCTGTCCTTGTCCATTAGAGACTTAGCACCAGATGTGGCTTTGTCTGATGAAAATGACAGGAGGAGATTGTGGATGCAGGAGGATGCCAGTGGGGACCTGAGTGGGGGCAACACCTCTGTGTGGAGTGACTCAGGTGGCGGTGGGTTCATGCAGGTGGGCTGATGCAGACAGGGGCAGGAATGTCCTGTATTCTGGGGATGTGTCAGAGGCCACCTTACCCGAGCATCCCAAAATAGGTAAAACCAATCCCTTCTCCTATTCTCCAGGAGGTCAAGCTTCAAAGGCTGGGGAATTCCCATAGGCAGCCTTGGGATTTTACAGTAATCGCCCCCTAATGATTCCAGAATATGCAGGAAATCCCATCCCCTGCCTTCCCCACACACACCAGTGAGCCAAGAACACACAAATACACATCACCTGTATTGACACAAAGGGCTATGGATATTCTACAGCTCATACTGTATGACCCATCTCAATATAATGGCTAGTTGAAGTTTTGAAGTTTTAAACATAAAATATAAACTGGTCCCCAAAGATGACAATATCTGTCACAAGAACCATCTTCTATTGCCCAGCTGAGGTGGGTTGCTGTGCTGGCTTTTGTGGCTCCCATTCTTAGCAGCCTATCTCTCCCCATACATTGTTTAGGGAGCCTAGGTGCCTAACCAGCCTTGGTGAATCCCAGTGACTTTTTAGGCACCTAAAAGTTAGGTGTTGCAGTGATGAGCATTGTAACACCTAAGTCCCTCTGCAAATGTGGCCCTTGGCCTCTCTATGCCTCAGTTCTCCATTTCTAAAATAGGGGTAATAGTATTTCTCTTCCCCCTAGAGGTGATGGGAGGATGAATGCATTAAAAGATTGTGGGGTGCTCAGATACCGCAGTACTGGGGGGCCATGTAAATATTCAAGAAACTTTTTGTCAACAGGCTAAAGTTACAATAAAATAACTCGCTCTGGTACCGAAACAATGGTGAGTGTCCACACAGTGCTTTGCAATGGGTTAACTAAAGTGCTTTAATTTAACCAGTGGAAGCTTCTGTGTAGACAAGCCCATTGACTTCCTTTCCTCTCCTGTGAGGTTATTCACTTTGTTAAATGTGTTCAAATCAGGATTTGGCTTTTTTATATGCATCGTTTTTTGCTTAAATCCCTTATTAGTAAATTAAAATGTGTATATTCCCCTTTCTGTCCAGTAGTTTGTCAAGGTGCTGCTTTAGGGTTGGATCTTGCAATATCCTGAGTGTCCTTGACTCCCACTGAAGCCACTGGGAGTTGAGGATGCTCACCTCCTGACAGGTGGTGTTCAGAACCTTGCAGTCTTGGTAACAGAGGGCACTTGGTACCTTGCAGGATTGGGTCCACTGAATTTAATGGGAGCTAAGGGTACTGAGCTTTCACAGGAGGATCTGAATACCTTTCAGAACTGAGCCAGCTAGTGCGGGAGGCGGTGAGTAACTAGGTGGATAGACAGACTTGAGCATTCTCAGTATCTTATAGTATCAAGTCCTTTATTGAGGTGAATTTAAAACTGTGCAACACCAAATACTGTGAGCCTCTCAAACACCCCATTCATCCAAAGCCCACTGAGCTCAAAGATGGAGTCTTTCCACCGACTCCATCAGACTGTGGATCAGGCCCTCTGTTCCTTTACAGTGTTTCAATCCCACTTCTTTTTTTATTGCAGTGTTCTTCTAGAGAAGTTGGCTGAGCTTCGTTTTGACACTGACTAATCCGCATTTCCTCATGACAGGAAAGGCCATCAATCTCCTTTCCCCTCTCCCAGTGCATCCTTCTACTTCCTGTGAGCATATTAATTACTCTCATGACTCATACTCATTCAGAGCGCTATCAGAACTGCTTATCAGTTTTGTCTCTTTCCAGGCCTCTTAAAGATACTCCATGGGAAGCTCTCCTATGGTATCGTGTGCAAAGTTTACATTAACAACTTGCTGAGAGACAGGAGCAGTCTTCATTGTTGCAATAAGCCTATCTTCAAATATATTCAAATTCTATACTAAACAAAACCCACATGGCATCAGACATAACAGTGATGTTGTTTAAGATGGCAATAGCTTCCATTTTACTATATACTGAAATATAGCATGTAATGCGTAGATCTGATTGAGACATTTAACGAGAAGTTACCGGTACACTTTTATTGGGGAAATACTCATCTTTTTTCCAAAGAGATTTGTTCCACCCAGCTCCACTCCAGTTGTAGACCTTTGATGCTATGGAAGGAGAGGCAGAAAAGATGGTCTTTCAGTAACCCCATATTTGACGCCTAGGTGTTATGGTATGGACAATCTCTAGAAAGGCATGGATGGATAGTCGGACAGTTAGCAGATAATTACCAATCACACATGCAGTAAGGTGTCATTAATTGGTCTGGAGGCTATTGTTGTACAGTGCATTAACTGTTGTGCAGTATATCTGTGTGACCTTCACATGGCCCTCACCTGATTTTGTTTCTCAGTGTAGGCTACCATGAAGTGCAAACACCTTGATTTAGTCCAATTTTTTATGGGGATGGTCTTTTATTTATTGAGCAGACCATTCTGATTATTCGTTTTCATTTGAAGAGTTAATCTAAATGCCAGTGGAATTTGGCTTTCAATGCTAGCTTTAGGGATCCCCCATGATGAATGATCATGTAAGACTTTGGAGAATTTTTTGTTCCACGTTATCATGCCATCCTCAAGCCCTCCTCCCACTCAGTGCTCATCTCCTTACTTTGGTGAAACAGCCGCACTTTGGACAGCCAGAAAGTGCCCTGAGTTATAAGCTGTGAGGATGCTGTCCAACCTTGCACGTTATCACTCAATAACAGATGCCACAGAGATGCTTTATTTATAATAAAGAGCTTGTCTGTTACAACATGTTTTTGTAGTTTTTTCCCCACTGTGCTGGTAAGAGACACCCCTCTGCAGAATTGTTGGAGTCGCAAATAATTGAGAGGTACTGCACAAGATGTGCTTGACATTTGAACTCTAAGCAACTGATTCAGCATCTGAGCTTCATTCCATTGACTTCAGTGGCAGCTCCATGTGCAGAATGACTATGGGAACAGGAACTTATTGATGAAGCATTGAATGCTACTGGGCCAGAACTCAGCGCTCACAACTGGACCAGATTTCCACAGAGTAAGTTTGGGCCTTTAAGGGGACCACGTCCCAGCTGTAACCTGTGCCTAGTTTTCCTTCAAAGTCATGGAACCTGAAGGAATGAAAGTACGTGGCAGAGAGCCAGGCCTTCTGGGAGGGAAGAGGCTGTCTGTTCTCAGGGAGAGGAGAGCTGGAAGGAAGAGAAGTGTGCTGGAGGTGGTCCTATAACTTGCTAAGGGGAGGTTATGTGGAGATGAGTACCCAGGAGTGTTTCCCTTGCAGGATGAGAGCTGGGGAAAGAGTCTGAGCAAGACTTGGTGGAAAGTACCAGGGAGAAGGCCTGACCAGAGATGGGCATTGTAGGAAGTGACTCTAAGCAATAGTATACCAGGGCAGACTTGGGTTCCTTGGGTTCAGGGCAAAACATATCCCATGATTTAGGGTGCCATGGCTTGTAGTGGGAGAGGAAGGGCATCCCTACAATACCACCTCTGGTGGCAGTGTCGAAACCCCTATCTAAGGGGGGAAGTAAAGTACTGTTAAGCCCAGGGAGGGCTAAGGACTCTGATCAGCTCCCAGTACAAGCAGGGAAGGAAAACATGGCATCAAGGACTGCAGGGGCTAGTAGGCTGTGGAAAGTACAAGATGACTAAGCTGGCCACTAAGACTGAAGGACTTGTCTCATTTGGATTCTTGTTTTGCTCTGGAAGGTG
The DNA here is from genome assembly GCF_965152235.1 of Eretmochelys imbricata. Lineage (NCBI taxonomy): Eukaryota > Metazoa > Chordata > Testudines > Cheloniidae > Eretmochelys > Eretmochelys imbricata. The sequence goes on from NC_135572.1 coordinate 16,489,191, forward strand.
AGGACTTTTTGCTTTGGCCGGAGGATCAAGGCATCCCAATCACTCTACCAGTACCTCCAGGTAAGGGAAATTGAGCTCTGGTGGTACTGGGTGTTAGAGAAGGTAAACCACACCCTCCCGGCTCTGTGTTTTCAGTCTCTCCCAGGCAATACACAAATTGACGAATGTTTTCAGAGAGACAAGGCAGGTGAGGTAATATCTTTTATTGGACCAACTTCTGCTGGTGAGAGACACAAGCTTTTGAGCCACACAGAGCTCTTCTTCAGGTCTGGGAAAGGAACTTCCAGCATCACAGCTAAATGCAAAGCAGAATGGATTGTTTAGCATAAGTAGTTAGCACACACTGTAAGGGACCATTCAAGGTAGAGTGGTTTAAAACCTAAGCCCTCTTCCCTGCATAAAGGAAGCACAGCAAACATGAATCCCAGGGGTGCGTCCTCCATAGACACCCGATCACTAGTCTCTATAAAAAGGAGACACAGAAGGGACTCTCAGGGAATGAATCCCTGTGCCCTATGGAAAGGAGATACGGAGATAGGGAATTCCAGGACGAACACTCTGTAAAGAAGGGAGCACAGAAGGGGTAAATTCCTGGGGAGGGGGGTCCCCTGAGAGCCCCACCCCTCCCAGCAGGGGGCGCCCGCTCATCCAGATCTTGATGCCCCCAGTGGCGGCGCAGAGCCAGTAGAGGTTTGGGCTGAAGCACAGGGTGGTGTTGATGTCGCCACTGTCCAGCATGTACAGATGCTTGCCCTCGTTCAGGTCCCACAGCATGGCCTGGCTGTCCTGAGGGGGAGCAGGGCAGGAAGAGAGAGAGCCTCAGACAGAGGAAGAGTTCCCCCCCCACACAACCCACCCCATAACCAATCATCAAGCCTGCACCTTGTACCGAGGAAATGACACACGGACAAAAAGAGGGGGGTTGGTAGGTTACAGATTGTTGTAATAAGCCATAAATAAGCTTGAAAGCTTGGCTCTCTCACCAATAGAAGTTTGTCCAATAAACAATATTACCTCACCCACCTTGTCTCTCTAATCTCCTAGGGCTGACATGGCTACAACTACATTGCATACAATAATGTTTTCAGATCAAGTTCAAATTTTGAGCCCACAAAAGATTAGTGAGTTCAAAATTAGGCAAAATTGCTTCTTTTTTTTTTTTTTTTTTTTGCCCCATGTCTTTAGAACAGGCTCCAAAGGACTTTCATTCTTTGCATCATGGAACATTTATTATTCCAGCAGGAATTTCTGGCAATGTCATGGAAATTGTTGATAGATCATTGTGGATTTGTTTAGTCTTCCAACAGATCAGATCAGCATGCTATAATTACATATCTCTGGAGCACAGTCTTGGTTTCTTGTGAGTTCACATTTGTTTCCCATATGTAACTTGCAATATTAGCCTCTCGGTTAATCAGTAGCTTGCCTTGTCCAATAGAGTGTAAGCTGAATAAGCTTAAGGCTAGGCTAGGCATAGGGTGGAAAATGTAATGCCATTAAATAAATTAGTAGTGTGTAATATAGTGTTCAGTTCTGATTGCCTGTTTAAAAGAGACAGGAGAAGGAGAAGAGTTTCCGAGACAGGTGATGAAAACAGCTAGAGGCTTGGAGAAATTTCCTCATAAATTTCTATATTGGAAACAATTGGGACTGAGTAGCTGAGAGAGCAGAGGATGGCCAATGGACATCCAGAGCCAGGGTCTGGGACATCCGCAAAGATAGCACTGGGTGATCCTCCAGGGTTTGGGGTCGGATCTGCAGCTGGCTCCACCGGTGGGACAAGGCTTACATTTAGACAAGAGGAGTTTTAGGATGAATAGTATGGTTAAGAGAGTTTCTGCTGTACCTTCAAAGCACATTGGTCCGTGCAGGAGATAAGCAGAGAGGCCCCCAAACAAGCTACACTTGCTCTTGCTTCTATTGCTATTGACTGGCAATTCAAAGTAAGATGATAAACTTGTGACTTAATTAAAAGCTGAAACCAAACTTGTCCAGAGCCCCAATTGTCTGAGGTGAGGTGTGATTCAAATGCATCAAAATTATACCATTTTATCTTAGTCTGCAAAGTGAATAGTAAAGAAGAAGTCATAGCAAAAGAGGGGAAAGAGGTGGAACACGGCACAAGAAATAGAATTAGCCATCAATGAATCTAAGAAAAGGTCTTGCACAATATTATGTTAATAGCTTCATCATTATGCAATCCCTATATAAACCATCAGTAGCAGCCTTTCTTTGTAATCTATGTATGACTTTTCGCATATGAAACTCCTTTGGGTATGGTTCATTTTCTTACGGTTGGCATTGTTTCTAACTTCCAATTACTTTGACTACCATTATGCTTATTAATGATCCATGTGTTTTTTTCTTTTGATGCCTTTCCCAGCTCTGCACGCCACAAAGCAGGCAATATTATGCTTCCCACATGTAGCAAAATATTTAAAATCAAACTAATTTTCCCAAGAACTTTTCTGAAATTCTCCAATTTTCAGTCAAAACAGAACATGTGTTTATAATCTCCGGGGATGTAAGAGCCCCACCAACATGCTCTGGAAACTTAGACCCAAATGTACATTTTCCAGTACAAAGAAGACAACAATTTATATTGGATTCTTTTAAAACTGTGCATCATTCATTCCTTTTGATGTATCCGACCAGATGTACTTAAGCTTTGTCTGGTCACACATGGTTTCCAAATCTCTCTCCAGCCCCAAGTAACGCTACAGAGGTGAATGGATTTACTCTGGGTTTCAAATGATGTAACCAAGATCTGAATCCAGCCCCTATGCATACTAAATTGAATGTCCTTTAGCAAGATATCTATGGACACTTCTACTAGGCATGTCAACTTGGGGTCAAATAAATCTTGTAGATATAGACATAGGCCAATTCCCTAGAAAAAAGAAGATGGAGGAAGATTAGTGAGTTTCCAGCACTTTGTTTATGTGGAAACAAATGTCACGTTGTATGCATGTCTAATGTAGGTGGACAGTTCCTTTTAGAAAAGGCCCACACCAAACCCAAAACTTTGGAAGTTCAAATTCAGATTAGACGGCCTAAATCCATCTCTAGGTTCAACTCTGTCTTTTGAGATGTGGGCCAATCAGTTGTTGCCAACACAGATGATTCCTTCATACACTTTGGTCTGATTCGGGTGCCTGGAGGCAGCTAGCTTTCTAATGCTGGCACTCCAACAGCATTTCCTTTGGTCACAAATTTACTTTGAGTTTCACCGAACAAGTGAAACAGGTAAACGGCAGCACCACTAACAATGGACCAGATCCTGGCCCCGATAAGGGTGTTTGTGCCACTCCGGTTGGTGATTCTCTTGGCAGAGAATAGAGCTGTTTGGCATGGAGCTGGTGTAGGCAAGTGCATATCACTTCCTCCTGTCTACAGTGTAAAGGAGCTGTTGGGATTATGGTCGGTAAGGATGTGTGAACAGAGCACCACCTGACTCCTTCTGATGACAGGCTGTCTAATCACTCCTTAAATAGCCCAGGGTGACTGAACCAGCCTTAGCTGCCACCAGGACTGCAGGAGCTGCTGGGACAACAGGAAGCTATATATGCTTTAAGGGAGCATCTTTATACGTTGCACAGAGAGGAGCTCAGTCAGACCTGAAGATTGGACCACTACATGCAACCTTTCAATTAGGTAGGTGATGTTTATTGACCTGACAGTACAATACCGGTCAGAAGCAAGGACCATATGTATCTTACCAGTTATGTGCTTGTGGCCAAAGAATATGTGTACAAGAACCTTCTGCACAGTGTAATCCCTGGAGTCATAGATAGCTGGAACCTCCTGCTGGAGTTATTTGGCCTGATTTCCTTCTTAGACCGAGGCAGGATTTTTTGTCCTTGGTGGAATGGGCTAAAATTTGTCTGTTGTTTGGGTGGTATAGCCAAACATTGTATAAATATTGCATGTGTGCAGCCACAATCTTTCATTGTACAGACAGTGCTGTTGTCTGGTTTTAATGTATTGTTCCCCTAAGCACTCCCATAACTTCCTTGAAGACTTCTCAGGTTTCCCCAAAGTGGCTTTTTTGTTATGTGTTGTCAGGGTTCCCTCCCCACTCTAAACAGATGCTTAGTTCAAATAGGGCTTTGGGAGATGTATTTTCCCTGTCCTGATTCCTCGCTGACCCGGAGAGAACCAACAAAGAGAACAAAGCAAAAACCTTCCCCCACAGATTCGAAAGTATCTTCTCCCCTTATTGGTCCTTTTGGTCAGGTGCCAACCAGGTTACCTGAGCTTCTGAATCCTTTACAGGTAAGGAGGGATTTTATAATACCCTTAGCTGTATGTTTATGACGTGTCATTTAACCTTATTCTGAAAGGTAACCTCAACGTACGCTAAATTTCATATGCTAAATATTGATGGAGTATGACACAGAGCTACATACACTAAAATATCATTAAGGATATTAATATATATTGTTTACTGTGAATCTCATGTTAAATCATTATTTGACTTCTTTTGGCTTTGTTGTTGGCCTTTCACTCTTCAGGGGTCTGAGTGTAGTCCAGTGGTAAGAACTGCGAGGGACTGGACATGAGGACTCCTGGATTCTATTCTTAGTTCTCCCGCTGACTCATGAACTTGCCAGTCATTTAACCACTTTGTGGCTCAGTTTCCACACTTTTACAAAAAGCATAGTAACACCTACTTTCCTGTAATATACTGCTTTGAGAACCTTAAGTGGAAGGTATTCCGAAGTGTAAAGACTGACTAATATTACTAATTATTAGTATGATTAATTATGCTTGGTTACACCAGCTGAAGATCTGGTCCTATAGCTTTTTTCCATCTACCCATATAATTGGACTATGAATCTTCTTCTGTCTTGCCAAGAAAAAGAAGAAGATTCATAGTCCAATTAAAGGGATAGATGGAAAAAAAGCAGTCGGGTCAGATCTTCAGCTAGTGTAACTAAACATTATTAATAATTAGAAATACCTTTCACTTATGGTTCTCAAAGCACTAATATAAATATATATATATAGCAAATGCGATGAACAATGGTGACTAGACACCATTTCCCCTTGGTCTGCATCCTGTTATTTTTGGGAACAATAGCTGCATTTTTGATACAGTGCCAGCCCTAAATCTGTGTTTGTCCTCATCCAATATTTTGCTCAAGTGGAAAGACAGTTCTAATTATTAGATAATTTAGTTTATCATATTTTTGTGTAGATCATGTTTGAACTGATAACAGCAAATGGGGGCCTCGTTTCTCTGTTGGGGGTGTCTGAGCAAACTCCCTCAGTCTACTCAGACATCCTGGGTTCAAAAGTTCAACTTGTGCTCAAACTTTTTTAGGTTTATGTCCTGCTCATGAGGGATTTCCTAAAATATATATGGTGAGAAATCCATTGAAAAGATAGAGTGAAACTGGAGGGGAAAGTTTGTGAAAAAAATGAATTGGGGTGTTGGGATTAGAGAAGAGATAAATTCAATGGAAAAAATGAATTTTTTCCACTTCCACTTAGCTTTTGAGGGTGGTTCTAACCCCAACCTAGAGCCTGATTCTGCCAGTCTTACTCTGGACATGATCCAAAGCCTACTTAAGTCAGTGGTCATCTTTCCATTTACTTTAGTGAGTGTTGCATCAGGTCCTTTGAATAGCATCTGTTACCACAAGTTGTCCCATTCGTTTCAATGGGACTGTTTCCAGAGCAAGATCCTGCTTAGTGTGAGTGAGGGTGGCAGAATTAGAAAAGGAGTACTTATGGCACCTTAGAGACTAACCAATTTATTTGAGCATAAGCTTTCGTGAGCTACAGCTCACTTCCTTGCTGGTGTCAGTGAAACTATTCACGTAAGGCCTACTCACCATGAGTCATGACGGGAGAATGAGACCCACATTATAAAGTTAGGTTTCAGAGTAGAAACCGTGTTAGTCTCTATCCGCAAAAAGAAAAGGAGGACTTGTGGCACCTTAGAGACTAACAAATTTATTTGAGCATAAGCTTTCGTGAGCTACAGCTCACTTCACCGGATGCATGAGCTTATGCTCAAATCCTTTTCTTTTTACATTAGAAAGTGCAGTTCTTTAAGTTAGAAAAACACAATTGGATATCTTTTGGAATTGAATCATCCTGGGTGGGGGGAGGAAGGTGGCATTCTATTATAGGAACAGAAGGATTCATGAATTCAGATTAATTTTGAAAACCCGCCAAAATAGTTTGAGGTTCAAAAAACCTCAAGCACGGGTATATTACATTCCAAAGGTCCTCCATTCCTAAATGATGGGTCTGGCCTCCTCCCCTACACAGAGGGAATCGTGATCCCTTGGCAGAGGTGATGTGTGTGGGGAGGGACATCTGGGGTCACGTGCTCCCCGAGATTTGCTGTTTGACTTGTACTGTGCATGCTCACACAGACTGAGCATGCTCAGTAACACTGCTGAAGCCAGCTCCCCTCACTTTGCCCTCACTCTGCCCTATCCCTCTGGAACAGGGCAACTCAACACAGCTCACAATGCAGGGCTATGTCTAAGACGTAATCTAGCCGGTAAAGTTTTACATAGCATTTGAGCTACATTTTCCATATGTTCTTCTTTTCCTCTCCCTGCCAATTCAAACTCTTTAAAACATCCCTTTGTTTTCATATGCAGTTATCTTTCCCCCAGCTGTTTTCCCTCCATGACCAGACCTCACAACCTTCCTATAGAGGTCTCTCTCGTTTTCCACATCTTTCATTGCTTCTGTGTGCAGCTCCTCTGAACTCCCTTACAATGTCATCTTACCGCACTGGCAGCATCGCCTGGTTCTCTTGGGCTGTTTCCTGAGTGAAAGTATTAGCCCTTGTCTACACTACAAGTTTAGGTCGAATTTAGCAACATTAGATCGATTTAACCCTGCATCCGTCCACACAACGAAGCCATTTTTGTCCACTTGAAGGGCTCTTGAAATCGATTTCTGTATGTCTCCCCGACGAGGGGATTAGTGCTGAAATCGACACCGCCAGGTCAAATTTGGGGTAGTGTGGACGCAATTCAATGGTATTGGCCTCCGGGAGCTATCCCAGAGTGCTCCATTGTGACCGCTCTGGACAGCACTTTCAACTCAGATGCATTAGCCAGGTAGACAGGAAAAGCCCCGGGAACTTTTGAATTTCATTTCCTGTTTGGCCAGCATGGTGAGCTCATCAGCACAGGTGACCATGAAGTCCCAGAATTGCAAAAGAGCTCCAGCATGGACCGAATGGGAGGTACTGGATCTGATCGCTGTATGGGGAGATGAATCTGTGCTATCAGAACTCAGTTCCAAAAGACGAAATGCCAAAATATTTGAAAAAATCTCCATGGGCATGATGGACAGAGGCTATAACAGGGACCCACAGCAGTGCCGCGTGAAAATTAAGGAGCTCAGGCGAGCCTAGTAAAAAACCAAAGAGGCAAATGGCCACTCCGGGTCAGAGCCCCAGACATGCCGCTGCTATGATGAGCTGCGTGCAATTCCAGGGGGTGCTCCTACCACTACCCCACCCCTGTCCGTGGACACCTACAAGGGGGGAGTCTCACACAACAGGGATGAGGATTCTGGGGATGAGGAAGAGGAGGAGAAGGAGGAGGAGGAGGATAGCGCACAACAGGCAAGCGGAGAAACTGTTCTCCCCGGCAGCCAGGAACTGTTTATCACCCTGGAGCCAATACCCTCCCAACCCTCCCAAGGCGGGCTCCCGGACCATGAAGCCGGAGAAGGCACCTCTGGTGAGTGTACCTTTGTAAATATAATACATGGTTTAAAAGCAAGCATGTTTAATGATTAATTTTCCCTGAAGACTTGGGATGCATTCACGGCTGGTACAGCTACTGGAAAAGTCTGTTAACATGTCTGGGGATGGAGCGGAAATCCTCCAGGGACATTATTAAGGGGACATTCAGAGGTGGCCATTCCTGCTGGGCTGTTTGCCTGTGGCTGAAAAGAAATCATCCCCGCTTTTTGCCACACGGTGTGTGCGGGGGTGGGGGGGCGCATTCATGCGAAGCTGTTCACGTTTGGCTGGCAGGGATCTTCCCTGATACTAGTCATGCGGTGAGAGGAGCAGTGAAGCAATCATCCCAGAGAACTGGGTGGGTGAGGGGGTTTAGTTGGGTTTGTGCTACGTGTTAACCTGAAAACTGCAGCCCTCCTTTTAAATGGCCAACCCAATGGGTGCTTGGAATGGGAAAGGAGGACGCTGCTGTTTGAAACCATTCCCACATGTTATGAAGGTTGAAGAAGCCGAAAGACTGAGGCTTACCATGGCTGCCTGCAAGCCGAATTCTGTTGCCCGGCCCTGCGTGTTTGATCTCGCACACCAAACCAGCAGGCCCTCAATATATGAGGCAGAATGCTTGGTTCACTGTGAAAGAGTCTACCCATTGTTCTCTAAAATGTGTCTTTTTAAATACTACTCTCTTTTTCTTTCCTCCTGCAAATGTTTCAACGCTCCTGCTATCATCTCCATCCCAGACGCTAGCGCAAATAAGAAGGTGAAAAAAACGCACTCGCAACGAAATGTTCTCTGAGCTCATGCAGTTCTCCCGCACTAAAAGAGCTCAGCAGGATACGTGGAGGCAAACAATAGCATTGCCCAGGAAAGCAGAAAATGAATACGAGGACAGGAGGGACAAGCAAGATGAGAGGTGGCGACAGCGAGAGGAGAGGTGGAGGCAGCGTGATGAGAGAGGCAGGATGCAATACTGAGGCTACTGGGGGATCAAACGGATATGCTCCGGCATCTGGTGGAGCTGCAGGAAAGGCAGCAGCACAGACTGCAGCTGCAGCCCCTGTGTAACCACCTGCCCTCCTCCTCAAGTTCCATAGCCTCCTCACCCAGATGCCCAAGAACACGGGCCGGGGGCTCTGGGCACCCAACCACTCCACCCCAGAGGACTGCCCAAGCAACAGAAGGCTGGCATTCAATAAGTTTTGAAGTGCAGTGTGGTCTTGTCCTTCCCTCCTCCCCTCATACACTACCCTACCTGGTGCTTCTCTCCTCCCTGACCGCTCCCGGGCTACCTTGGCAGTTATCCCCCTATTTGTGTGATGAATTAATAAAGAATGCATGATTTTGAAACAACAATGACTTTATTGCCTCTGCAAGCGGTGATCAAAGGGAGGAGGGCGGTTGGCTTACAGGGAAGTAGAGTGAACCAAGGGGGTTTTCATCAAGGAGAAACAAACAGAACTGTCACACCATAGCCTGGCCAGTCATGAAACTGGTTTTCAAAGCTTCTCTGATGAGCAGCGCGCCCTGCTGTGCTCTTCTAACCGCCCTGGTGTCTGGCTGTGCGTAATCAGCGGCCAGGCGATTTGCCTCAACCTCCCACCCTGCCATAAATGTCTCACCCTTACTCTCACAGATATTGGAGCACACAGCAAGAAGTAATAACAATGGGAATATTGGTTTCACTGAGGTCTAACTGAGACAGTAAACTGCACCACCATGCTTTCAAACGTCCAAATGCACATTCTACCACCATTCTGCACTTGCTCAGCCTATAGTTGAACAGCTCCTGACTACTGTCCAGGGTGCCTGTGTATGGCTTCATGAGCCAGGGCATTAAAGGGTAGGCTGGGTCCCCAAGGATAACTATAGGCATTTCAACATCCCCAACAGTTATTTTCTGGTCATAGAATCATAGAATCATAGAATATCAGGGTTGGAAGGGACCCCTGAAGGTCATCTAGTCCAACCCCCTGCTCGAAGCAGGACCAATTCCCAGTTAAATCATCCCAGCCAGGGCTTTGTCAAGCCTGACCTTAAAAACTTCCAAGGAAGGAGACTCCACCACCTCCCTAGGCAACGCATTCCAGTGTTTCACCACCCTCTTAGTGAAAAAGTTTTTCCTAATATCCAATCTAAACCTCCCCCATTGCAACCTGAGACCATTACTCCTCGTTCTGTCATCTGCTACCATTGAGAACAGTCTAGAGCCATCCTCTTTGGAACCCCCTTTCAGGTAGTTGAAAGCAGCTATCAAATCCCCCCTCATTCTTCTCTTCTGCAGGCTAAACAATCCCAGCTCCCTCAGCCTCTCCTCATAAGTCATGAGTTCTAGACCCCTAATCATTTTTGTTGCCCTTCGCTGGACTCTCTCCAATTTATCCACATCCTTCTTGTAGTGTGGGGCCCAAAACTGGACACAGTACTCCAGATGAGGCCTCACCAATGTCGAATAGAGGGGGACGATCACGTCCCTCGATCTGCTCGCTATGCCCCTACTTATACATCCCAAAATGCCATTGGCCTTCTTGGCAACAAGGGCACACTGCTGACTCATATCCAGCTTCTCGTCCACTGTCACCCCTAGGTCCTTTTCCGCAGAACTGCTGCCTAGCCATTCGGTCCCTAGTCTGTAGCGGTGCATTGGATTCTTCCGTCCTAAGTGCAGGACCCTACACTTATCCTTATTGAACCTCATCAGATTTCTTTTGGCCCAATCCTCCAATTTGTCTAGGTCCTTCTGTATCCTATCCCTCCCCTCCAGCGTATCTACTACTCCTCCCAGTTTAGTATCGTCCGCAAATTTGCTGAGAGTGCAATCCACACCATCCTCCAGATCATTTATGAAGATATTGAACAAAACCGGCCCCAGGACCGACCCCTGGGGCACTCCACTTGACACCGGCTGCCAACTAGACATGGAGCCATTGATCACTACCCGTTGAGCCCGACAAGCTAGCCAGCTTTCTACCCACCTTATAGTGCATTCATCCAGCCCATACTTCCTTAACTTGCTGACAAGAATACTGTGGGAGACTGTGTCAAAAGCTTTGCTAAAGTCAAGAAACAATCCATCCACTGCTTTCCCTTCATCCACAGAACCAGTAATCTCATGATAAAAGGCAATGGGCAATGGTCTGAGAAGTAAATCCCTTCCTGCAGCTGTTCAAACAGACCAGAGTTTCTGAAGGTGCGAGCATCATGTACCTTTCCCGGCCATCCCACGCTGATGTTGGTGAAACGTCCCTTGTGATCCACCAGTGCTTGCAACACCATTGAAAAATACCCCTTGAGGTTTATGTACTGGCTGCCAAGGTGGTCCGGTCCTAAGGTAGGGATATGAGTTCCGTCTATCGCCCCACCACAGTTAGGGAATCCTATTGCAGCAAAGCCATCCACTATGACCTGCACATTTCAGAGTCACTACCCTTGATAGCAGCAGCTCAGTGATTGCGTTGGCTACTTGGATCACAGCAGCCCCCACAGTAGATTTGCCCGCTCCAAATTGATTCCCAACTGACTGGTAGCTGTCCGGTGTTGCAAGCTTCCAGAGGGCTATTGCCACTCGCTTGTGAACTGTGAGGGCTGCTCTCATCTTGGTATTCTTGCACTTCAGGGCAGGGGAAAGCAAGTCACAAAGTTCCATGAAAGTGCCCTTACGCATGCGAAAGTTTCTCAGTCACTGGGAATCATCCCAGATCTGCAACACTATGCAGTCCCACCAGTCTGTGCTTGTTTCCTGGGCCCAGAATCAGCGTTCCACGGCATGAGCCTGCCCCATTAGCACCAGGATGTCCAAATTGCCAGGGCCCGTACTTTGAGAGAAGTCTGTGTCCACGTCCTCAACACTCTCATCACCGTGCTGCCATCGCCTCCTCGCCTGCCTTTGCAGGTTCTGGTTCTGCACATACTGCAGGATAATGCAAGAGGTGTTTACAATGCTCATAACTACCGCGGTGATCTGAGCAGGCTCCATGCTTGCCGTGGTATGGCATCTACAGGAGAGCAGAGTTGCAGCGGAAGCGGTGGATGATGACGGATGCCACGAGAATAGATATTTATAGAGAAGGACAAGAGGACCTGCAAAGTGGATTCATGAAAGCAGGAGAGCAGAGTTGCAGCGGAAGCAGTGGAGGACGACGGTTAGCACCGCGGACATTTCCTGAGGAAGAACATACGTACCCGGGAGCCCATGACAGACAACATGGAGAAATTCGCTATTGAGACAATAGCAGCAGAGCAGAATTGCAGCGGAAGCGGTGGATGATGACGGTTAGCAGTCCTACTGCATCGTCTGCTGAAAGCAGTATGGCGTCCACACGGAAAAATGACGTGAAACGATTGTCTGCCGTTCTTTCATGGAGGGAGGGGCAACTGACGACATGTACCCAAAACCACCCGCGACAATGTTTTTGCCCCATCAGGCATTGGGAGTTTAACCCAGAATTCCAGTGGGCGGCAGAGACTGCGGGAACTGTGGGATAGCTACCCGTAGTGCACTGCTCTGTAAGTCGATGCTAGCCACGGTAGTGAGGATGCACTCCCCCGACTTAATGTGCTTAGTGTGTACATACGCAATCGACTGTATAAAATCCATTTCTAAAAATTGACTTCTATGATATCGACCTAATTTCATCGTGTAAACATACCCTTAGTTTCTTGGGTGGTACCACTGGGAACATTCAAAAGCAAGATAGAGGCCATCACCTCTTCAGATATAGAGCAAGTAGCAAAATAACCACCAAACAACACACGTTGAAAGGTACCTATTTGAGTCTCTTTAGGCTGCCTTTGATCTGTGAGGAAATTTCAAGGAAATGATGCACTGGAAAGTCAGTGTCAATTTATAGGCTTAGCTATGATTACTAGGCCATCATTAGTATGTTAAATCAAGCTTGTGTTGGGAGAGGTAAGCAATAGATGTTTATTAATTCTATCTAGTTTGGATTTAAATGCAACCCCATCCCCAATAAAGACATCATCACAGGGCCAAATTCCCACTGGGGAAGTTGTCGGGGCAGAACTGGAAGAAAAGAGGAACAAGAGAATTCGTGAGAGCATTGCATTGCAATTTAGAACACAGTCAGTGCTTCCTCTAATTATATGGCACTGAGATACCATGGCATTAGGCACCTTAGAGCACGGATGGGCAAACTACGGCCCAGGGACCACATCTGGCCCTCCAGACGTTTTAATCCTGCCCTTGAGCTCCTGCCGGGGAGCGGGGTTGGGGGCTTGCCCTGCTCCATGTGGCTCCCAGAAACAGTGGCATGTCCCCCCTTTGGCTCCTATGTGTAGGGGCAGCCAAGGGGCTCTACATGCTGTCCCCGCCCCAAGCGCTGCCCCCGCAGCTCCCATTGGCCGGGAACCACAGCCAATGGGAGCTGTAGGGGCAGTGCCTGTGGACAGGGCAGCAGGCAGAGCTGCCTGGCTGTGCCACCATGTAGGAGCTGGAGGGTGAACACACCCGCTGCTTCTGGGAGCTGCTTGAGGTAAGTGCCACATGGAGCCTGCACCCCTGACCCCCTCCTGCACCCCAATGCCCTGCCCCAGCCCTGATCCCCCTCCCGCACTCCGAACCCCTTGGTCCCAGCCCAAAGCACCCTCCTGCACCCCCAACTCCTCATCCTCAGCCCCACCCCAGAGCTTGCACTCCCAGCCGGAACCCTCACACACCCCTGCACCCCAGCCCCCTCCCCAGCCCGGAGCCCTCTCCTGCACCCTGAACTCCTCATTTCTGGCCCCACTCCATAGCCTACACCCCCAGCCAGAGCCCTCACCCCCTCCCGCACCCCAGCCCTCAATTTTGTGAGCATTCATGGCCCGCCATACGATTTTCATACCCACCCCTGCCTTAGAGAAACCTTTACTGTATGGATGTCTCATGTTAGGGTCTACTGAACAGCTCTAAGAGTTGAATACTGCCGACTCAATAATGCAGCATGTTCTCTAGTTCACAAACACAAGTTCATTACATTTTCATTGTGTTTACTTTCGAGCCTCCTTAAGAACAGGCTGGGTAACCACAAAGATGGAAAATTGATTAGGTCCTGGAAAAGGAAAAACAGACAACATGCCCTGGAATGTGCTCCTCAGAGTTCAGCTAAAGTTGTAAAAACACCACCCACAAAAAAGCCCTGGTTGTAATTCAGTATTGATTTAGATTTAACACAGAAGGTGGATTAATGCTAATATTCGTAGAGCAGAGGATTGAGAATCAGAAGTTGTGGGTTCTGTTCTTGAATCTGCCACTGACTTGCTGTGTGACCTTGGGCAAGTCAGGTAACCTCTCAGTGAATCAGTTTCCACGGCTATAAAAGGAGTATAATTAAGTGATGATGGGTCAGATTAAACCCTGGTGTAATTCTACTGAAACCAGTGGAGTAACACCAGGGATGAATTAGGACAAACATATGGTCTTGAGTTGTAGACAAGGCAATAAACAGCTGCCAGGTTCGGTAAAGAGTGTCCTTCCCAGGAGTAAACACAGAACAGTGAAACTAAATTTTCGAACATCTTCAGTCCCATTCAGAAACAACCTCTGCCATCACTATCACCTCTCTGAAGGCTCAGGCTGTGAAATCTTTTCCATAGTACATAAGAGTGGCCATAGTGGGTCGACCTAATATTTCCAACTAGCCCAGTATTCTGCCTTCTGGCGGTGGCCAATGCCAGATGCTTTAGAAGGAATGAACAGAACAAGGCAATTGTTGCGTGATCCATCCCCTGTCGTCCAGTCCCAGCTTCTGGCAGTTGGAGGTTTAGGGACATCCAGAGTGTAGGGTTGTGAATTGATGTAGAAATAGATAGAACCAAAGATTTTTGTTGCCCAAAAGATTCTCTGCTATAGTCTTCTCCCTATCCAGAATCATGATCAGCCTTGCCGTCTTTATTCTGCAGAGAAACAAAATAAATTAGTTTATTACCCTAAAACTGTGTTTTTTCCTTTCATTTTCCATTGGTTTATTTTCTCCTTCCACCTCCTACTTTCATTCTGATCTTTAATCTTTAAACCATTGCCTTAATTTTTTTTCCTACTTCCCGTTTTCTTTGTCTTTACTTTTCCCCTACCCTTCCTCTGTGCCCCTTGTCCATCTCTGTGTCCCCAATACTACAAATTTCCCCTCTGATAAACATTTATCTAGTCCCATCTCAGACCTTGTATTCTGCACTCTCTCATTCTCTACTGAAGTTACAGATGTCAAAGGCCTGTTAGATATGGGGTTCTCCAAACCCTTCACAGTGTGGACCACATCTTAATAGAGGGATTCTCTAATGGACATATCCCTGCCCATTCGCGATTGTGCAGACTGCCTCCCCTCCTACTCACAATCATGGCACTAGTGTGGCAAGTGGAAACCATGGACCCAGCACCATGTGACTATCCTGTTTTCCAGTAGCCACCAGTCAGTGTGCCACAGACCACCAATAGTCCATTGACCACAGTGTGGGTCCATCTCCTTGTAAATACAGGATTGTTCCCTGCACATTTTCAAGCATTTTCTCCATTCTAGTTCTAAATGTCCTAAATAATGTTTTCCTTTGGGAGAATGTTCCACAGCCTAATAGAGACCACTTTTCTGATATTCATCTTATTTTTCCCCTGTTTTAGTTTCACCCCCTAGTTACCATATACTTCTCTGTATTACTATAAACAATCCCCCTCCTTCCTTGTTTACATCCTTCACATATTTGTGGTTGGTTATCATGTCACTTAGCCAGGCTGTCCATGTTTAGCTCTGTTAATCTTTCCTTATAAATCAATCCTGCCAGCCTCCCCGTATGTGTGTTTTTTCTCTTCCCTGAATGTACTCCAATTTGTCAATGTCCTTCTGGTAACACAGTGCACAGAACTGAATGCAGAATCCTGGGTGTAGTCACACCAGAGTTCCTTTTCCTCTCCTCCATTCTTATTCCATCCATTCTTTCCTTCCTTCATTCCTTTCTTCTATTCTTCTTAGCATCCCTTCCTCTATTATGGTATCATAGAAATGTAGGGCTGGAAGGGAGCTTGAGAGGTTGTCTAGTCCAGCCCGTTGGGCTGATGCAGGACTAAGTATACCTAGACCATCCCAGAAAGGTTTGTCTAACCTGTTCTTAAAAACCTCCAATGATGGGGATTCCAGTCTCCCTTGGAAGCCTATTCCAGTGCTTAATTATCCTTATAGTTAGAAAGGTTTTCCTACTATCTAACCTAATGTCCCTTGCTGCAGATTAAGCCCATTACTTTTTGTCCGATCTTTCAGTGAATATGGAGAACAATTGTTCAGCGTCCTCTTTATACCAGCCCTTTAACGTGTTTCAAGACTGCTACCAGATCTCCCCTCAGTCGTCTTCTCTCAAGACTAACCATGCCCAGGTTTTTTAAACTTTCTTCACAGGTCAGATTTTTTTAAACCTTTTGTCATTTTTGTTGTTCTCCTGTGGACTCTGTCCGCATCTTTCTTCAAGTGTGGTGCCCAGAACTGGACACAGTACTCCAGCTGAGGCCTCATGAGAGCGAAGGACAACAGGACAATTACCTCCCATGTCTTAAAGATGACACGCCTGACAATAAACCCCAGAATGATATTAGCATTTTTTTTTGCAACTGCATCACATTGTTGACTCATACACAATTTGTGATCCACTGTGCCCCCCAGATCCTTTTCAGCAGTACTGCTACCTAGCCAGTTATTCCCCGTTTTGTAGTTGTACGTTTGAGTTTTCCTTTCTAACTGTTGTACTTTGCACTGTCTTTGTTGAATTTAATCCTGTTGATTTCAGACCAAGTCTCTAATTTGTCAAGGTCATTTTGAATTCTAATCCAAAGTGTTAGCAACCCCATTCAAGCTTGGAGTCATCCACATATTTTATAAGCATACTCTCCACGCCATTATCCAAGTTGTGAATGAAAATATTGAATTAGTACTAGACCCAGGACAGATCACTGCAGGACCCCACTAGATATGTCCCCCCAGTGTGACAGGAAACAATTGATGACTGTTCTTGGAGTACAGTCTTTCAACCAGTTGTGGACTCACCTTATATTAGTTCCATCTAGACCATATTTTCCTAGTTTGCTTATAAGAATGGCATATAAGATTGTACCAGAAGACTTACTAAAATCAACATACATCACATCTACAGCTTCCTTCCTATCCATTAGTCTAGTAATCTTGTCAAAGAAGGGAAATTAGCTTGGTTCAGCATGATTTGTTCTTGCCAAATCCAGGTTGGCTATTCCATATCACCATGTTATCCTCTAGGAGCCTACAAACTGATTGTTTTGTCATTTGTTCCAGTTTCTTTCTAGGTATCAAAGTTAGGCTGATGGTCTATAATTCCCTGGATCCAGTTTGTTCGTGTTTGTAAAGATAGGGACTATGTTTGCCCTTCCCCAGTCCTCTGGGACCTCTCCTATCCTCCACGACGTCTGTAAGATAATTGCTAATGTTTCCAAGAGTTCTTCAGCTAGTTCTTTAAATACCCTGCTGACTTGATTACATCTCCCTTATCTAGATACTCTTTACCCTGTTCTTTCCCTACTTTGGCTTGTGTTCCTTCCCCCTTGTTGTGTGGAGTATCTGGTCACCATTAAGCTTGTTAATGAAGACTGAAGCAAAATAGGCACTGAACACCTCTGCCTTCTTGATGTCATCTGCTGTTAGCTCTGCTTCCCCGTTAAGCAGAAGATCTACACTTTCCTTCAGCTTTCTCTTGCTCCTAATGTATTGATAGAACCTTGTTTTATTGCCATTCATGTCCCATGCTAGGTGTAACTCATTTTGTGCCTTCACCTTTCTGATTTTGTCCCTACATACTTGTGCTATTCTTTTGTACTCCTCCTTAGCAATGTGTCCATGTTTCCACTTCCTGTAGGATTCCTTTTTGATTTCCAGGTCATTAAAGAGCTCCTGGTGGAGTCTTATTGACCTCTAACTACTCTTCCTATCTTTTCTTCTCACAGGCATGGCTTTGCTGTTGTGCCTTTAATATTATCTCTTTGAGACACTGCCAGCTTTCCTGAACTTATTGCCCCCCCTCCACTCCCACTCCCACTCCACTACAGCAGAAGGGTTGAAACTTGATAGAGCAGCGATTCCCAAACTTCATTGCACCACAACCTCCTTCTGGCAACAAATATTACGACATAACCCAAGGAGAGGGGACTGAAGCGTGAGCCCACCCGAACCCGGGGATGAGGGTAAAGCTGAAGCCCGAGCCCCACCAACCTGGACTGAAGCCCTTGGGCTTGGGCCCGGGAAGTTGGGCCCAGGCTTGGGCCCCGGGCCTCAGCAAGTCTAACACCAGCCCTGGCAACCCTATTAAAATGGGGTCATGACCCACCCCAAGGTTCCGACCCACAGTTTGAAAACTGCTGTGATAGACCTTTTCTTCCCTTGCCCTTGGCATGCGGGGCTGCCTGGCAGGTACCTCTGGCTCTCTAGACCTGTAGGGATCTCCAGCCCTACACCGTTGTGGGGGAAGTAGATTACTTCTCTCCCCGTGCCCACTGCCAGGCCTGAGTTCCCTGTTTGCTCCCCTGCCCCCTCCAGCTGCAAATATTTCTTCCTGATGCTTGGAGAGCTCTGACTGGCCCGTCCCCAAGCACAGTCCTGTAGGAGCAGCACCTCTTCTGTTTCGGCAAAGGAGGAGCTGGCAGAACACCATGGAAGAGGGGAATCCGAGGTGCATAGAGCTATGAAACTATTAGAGCTGTTTTAAAGATGGGGGAGGAATTGCAAACACTGTGCAATGGTTTTTTGACTTTTCCATCCTGAAATTTGAAAAGTTTCAATCTGCTTTATAGTTGGTCAAAAATATGGGAGACAACCCTCTCCCCCCCACCCCCATGGTCAAAAGTAGTTGGAGGGGAAATCATTAACATTTCAACTAAACCCTTCCCATATATTTATCAAATTTCATCCAGCTCTAGAAACTGTGATATTTTCCTTTGTTTATTGGGCTTTTCAGTGTCTAAAAATTAGGCCTGTGTGCAGAGCTGGAAGCCATTTTGTTCTCAGCATTACTGCAGAATGAACAGAGAAGACATACACACTGCTCTCTCTTAAACTTACTCTTGTTCGTTCTTGTGGCATTTTTTTCCTCTTTGTCTAAATTAAGTGATTCTGACTGTAAGTAGATGGTTGTTCTTTGAGTGTGGGAAAATATATAACAAGCTCCATCTTGAGGATAGATATGTTACTTTCCCTCCCCTCCCTTTATCCTAACGCTCTTTACTTACTTTGTGTATTATGATGACTCTTGTGTTTTGATATATTTGTTGTCTTTTGAAAAAAAAGATATATAAAAACCACGCTCCAATGGAGAGTTTAAAAGAGAACTGGATAAATTCATGTAGCTTAAGTCCATTAATGGCTATTAGCCAGGATGGGTAAGTAATGGAGTCCCTAGTCTCTGTTTGTCAGAGGGTGGAGATGGATGGCAGGAGAGAGATCACTTGATCATTACCTGTTAGGTACACTCCCTCTGGGGCACCTGGCATTGACCACTGTCGGTAGACAGGATACTGGGCTGGATGGACCTTTGGTCTGACCTAGTATGGCCATTCTTATGTTCTTATGAGAGTGCAATACATGGCCATATGGGCATCACTACAGAAGTACACTGGTATCTTTGCCATTCATCAGCATCCTATGCACGCTTGATAAATTAGAGGAATATCAGCTTTTGTAAAGACAGGTATAACTGAGAAGGATCTAGAAATCTGGTGTCTCTCAGTTTTGGGAAGCTTAATCTGAGACACTTAAAGAGGCCTGCTTTTAGGAGAATGGGCATTCAGCATTTTCTTAAAAACAGGCCTCTCTAATGTGTCTCAATTTGGGTACCCCAAATTGAGGCATTCCAGTTCACTAGTTACTTTTGAAAACCTTAACCAAATTTGTTTCATGCAAGTAGGAATAGTAAAAAAAATGGGAGGATACAGGCTCTGTCGTGGTACCAAAAAGTTGTAACTGTCGTAAGAACATAACTTAGCACAAGATGTTGGAATGATCGGACCAAGGCTAAACAAAGCTAATCCTAAACTGGTGTATTTATTATACTGTGTCTTTGTGTGCAAACAGATCTGGTGCTGGTTTATGGAAAATAATAAATCTAGCCAAGGATTTCTTTTAAATTCAAACTGTAAATGTTTCTCTGATGCATGGAAATAAAATGGGATTTTTTTTCAGCCTAATAACAGAACACTGAATGAAAAGGAGGACTTGGGGCACCTTAGAGACTAACCAATTTATTTGAGCATAAGCTTTTGTGAGCTACAGCTCACTTCATCGGATGCATAAAGTGGTAGTGGTTCTGTTGTGTGGTGTGTGGTTGCTGGTGAGTGTTTGCTTCAGGTTGGGGGGCTGTCTGTAGGCAAGGACCGGCCTGTCTCCTAAGATCTGTGAGAGTGATGGGTCGTCCTTCAGGATAGGTTGTAGTTATAAGGTGACAGCTAATGGCGTTCTGTTATTTTCTTTGTTGGGCCTGTCCTGTAGTAGGTGACTTCTGGGTTCTGTATCTGTACGAGTCTTTTCATGAAGTTGATAGATTTCCACTCCCTACAGCTAAATGCAGAGCAGGCCGGTCCCTGCCTTCAGACAGCCCCCCAACCTGAAGCAAACACTCACCAGCAACCACACACCACACAACAGAACCACTATCACTTTATGCATCCGATGAAGTGAGCTGTAGCTCACAAAAGCTTATGCTCAAATAAATTAGTTAGTCTCTAAGGTGCCACAAGTACTCCTTTTCTTTTAGTGAATACAGACTAACACGGCTGTTACTCTGAAACCTGTCATTATGCAAGAACACTGAATGTTCAGACGATACATGGATGCAAGAAAAGAAACCTCTGGGATGCTGGGATTTTGGGTGATGTATTTTGTTTTTTAAAATAACACATAATTGCCAGTGCTGGGCTGGTCATGATCCCTGCAGAGGGCTGTGTTGCAGATGAGCCTTCTTCTAGAACAAAGAATTTTTGATGTCCCTTGTTGTGCTTCTCCTTACAGTTGCCTCAGATCAGAACTGCTGGTCTTTTTTGCATGAGAAATAACTTCTTGTGGAAAGAGGGTGAAATTCACCCCTGTGCAGAGGCCAGGACAAGGCCTATGTACCAGCTGAGGCCCATTTAAGCCCTTGAGATAGGATTTAAATGGGGAAGATCTAGCCCTCTGTAACTGTATGCTACATGCCCCCTCCCCCCCCAACTGTCTGATCCACAGAGGATTTGGCTGCTACAGCTGCCAGCTATTGGAGTTACTCCTTTAGCTCCAGCTGTAGAGGCTCATGCTCTTAAATGTGGAGGTCCTGGGTTCAATCCCCATTGATGACCAAGATGACTCATTACTGGTTGACCTGCTGGGGTGGGGACCCCCTGTACAGGCTTGTATGCTGCTTCCCTCGCTGTACAGCAGTGCTGCTCCATTTCAGTTTGGCTCCACGGTGGGGAAGGTGTTCCTGAGACTAACCAGAGGAACCACTGCACATAGGGTATGTGAGTGCAGTTGTATTAGAACATTTTGGAACAGCGTCTAGTGTTCAGAGTTCCATAGAGAGAGCTGTACAGAGGAAGCTGTTAGCAGGGCACAACAGAAGTTTTTAATGGTCATACAAAACCCAGGGGACGATGCGACATAGTCTTCATTGCCATTTATCAGCACTTCATCATAAACCATTGACATATATGCAGCTATAGAGCACTCTCAGAATATTAAACAGTAACCACAGGAGGTGTAAGTGTAACGTCAACAGACCCTGCTCGTTGGCGGGTGGGATCGAAGCTGGGACCTCTGGAGCTAAATGCATGAGCCTCTACTGCATGAGCTAAAAGCCACATGGTTCTTAGCGAAGAGCTATAGAGTAAACTCATTAATCTCTCTCTAAGTGGTCTCAGTGCCACTAGATGGGACAGAACACCGCACCCAGGAGGTGTGTGGGTTGCGTAAGTTCAAGGTCACAGTAATGGCAGCCCTCATGCTGCCTACTCATTCTTCTGGCAGTGGAGCGCTGAATGGTGGAGGCTGAATAACAGGACAGCAATGGCTCTGCAGCATGTAGAAACCTCTCTCCGGGTACATCCTAGGCTGGAGATCTTGTAGTTAGGGAAAGAGGCAGCATAGCTGGCCAGAGGGGGTAAGGGATGTTGTCTTCTGTGGCACTGTGTCCTTTCAGCATTATTAGTGGATATTGTAGAGTAAGATCATCCTGACCCTGTTGTGTTCCCCAGCTTTCTGTCTCGAAGTCCCTCTGTTCATTTCTCCTTTCCCCCGTCTCTCCCTCATATTCCCCATCCCTCATAGCATCATAGGATCTGCCAGAAGGATCCTGTGCTGCTTCCCAGTTGCTCATAGTGCTGGCAGGGAACCAAGGAGAATCCTTGCTACTTATTCATCCTGGGGCTTATTCCAAAAGGAATACGGCCCTGCTCCCTTTGAAGCAAATGGGAGTGTAATTTGGTCACAGATATTTAATAATACTTAAAACTTCCTTTTATTCTTTTGTGCAGCTGAAGAAAAATACAGGGTTAAAATGTTGATTAAATGGGATTGGTTGTGTCGGCAGGTTAGTAGCTGAAGGAACGAGTGATGATGGCCAAGCTCCTTAAGAAACCTATCTCAATCAAAGCAAAATGCACACATTCATGGTGTAGCTAAATTAGCCACAGGTCTGAATGGATGGCACAGCCTGCTTTCACTTTGAACGCAAGTCTTTCCAAACAGTGTCAGGCCCAAGACTGGAACCAAGGCTCCTGGTTGTACAGATATTCTCACTGAAGAGTAAGAGCCTGTTCCAAAGCCATATAGGAGATGTTCTGGTGACTTCAGTGGGCTTAGAAATCAGGCCCCAAGTCTGGTAACTTTCAGGCCAAATGAATTTTACCAGCCAAGTTATAGTGGTGCCTCATTTTCACTTTATAATGGAAGCTGAAGTTGAAAACCTTAATTATGGCACAGCTACCTCTGCTCTAGAATAAACATAAAAGCTTAAGTTTCAATCTATCAAAAATGAATATGAAGACATGAACTTTTGTCTCTGGAGTATTGCAAAATGTTGCTTTAATATATTCACATTTCTAAATATTTTACAGAGCCCGAAGATGATTCTGTTGTACAAATCCTACAACAAATTCTACAAGCCAATTTCTTACAGAATTCCTTTTAAAAATAGAACGATACAACTATCTGTTGTGTGTTACTTTTGACATTCAGTAGCTGGGAAAAAATGAGGCATGTTGGAAGCAGAGCAATACTTTAAATCTGAATTTCCTTACCTGGGTAGATTTCAGTTAGCTCTCCAGTGCTGTTTGACCATTTGATTCTTATATGTTATAATGCACAACAGTTTGCAATGGCCTATGCATGGAGTCTTGGGGCTTGATCCAACTACTCTGGAAGTCAATTGAAAGAGTCTCATTGATTTCAGTAGGAGTTGGTCAGACTCTTGGTCCACATGTATTTCTTCAAATGGGGGTGAATTTGATATTCTCATATAGTATAGGAAATATTTCCTTTTTTCCTCTTATATACTTCATGTATAAACATAATGGGCTGGCCAGATTAATCCCATTGCAAACTCAGGGCCTAATTCTTTCTTCATGGTCCCATACTTTTTTGGGGAGTCAACAGGACTACTGTTGTGAACAAGGATCTGGGACTAGGTGTATTCTTCTACACTTAGGCTTTTTAAACATTACTTTTAGAGTTCGATTGGTTTGTTTCACCACCCCAGATGACTGTGGTTTGTGTGGCATGTGTAGTTTTTGCAGGACTTTCATTAATTTAAAGCAGTTCATAAAGAACTGTCCAGTAAAATGTGATTCCCATTGAGAGAAGACTTGCTTTCCTAGGACCCTGGCTGCAGCTTTTGCAGTATTGGCCTTTAGAGGAAATGCCTTTACCCACTTTGAAAAAGGATTGACAACCACCAACAGGTATTGGTTGCCTTTTTGAGTCCTTGGCAAAGGACCTATGAAGTTAATCTGCAAAGCCATCCATGGACCTTTATACACCTGAGGTTAAAAAAAAAATTCCATCTAGGAGAAGGACTGGACTATAATTATTTTGTTTTATACTTTTTTTTGTTTACTTCATGCATTGAAAGCTAACTGTATGCAGTGTGTGTTAAATTGCTGTTTCTAAACAAATAAACATTTAGGTCTAATATTTACTGGTTGAAATTCATTCTCTAAGGGAGATTTTTTTTTTTTTTAAATAATGTGGTTGCCAAAGAAATGAATTTTTTCACATTAAAACCAGATAAATATATATTGCACACTATGGAGACATTCCTCCTCTCTGAGCTGAACTGTGTAACTGTGATACTCAGTGCAAATGTCTATCACATCTTGTGGTATAGGCATAATACACTGAGTTTCATATGCATAATCATGTCTCCCAGTAGCAGCTAGTCCTGTTGAATGTAACAGCCCGCTGCTAACTAATTGAGCTCTCCTTTAACACAAGCATTAGACACCTGTGGTTTTGATACTGAAGGTCCTTGGTTTGATCCTCACAAACAACCGCATAGCTTCAGTAGCTGTCATGAGCTCCACAGATCTGTGTGAAGTTGTTGTTCTTGAGATCACTAGTCTAATCCTGTTCACACTGGAATGAGTGGGAGATTTGCAATTGACTTCAAAGGGAGAAGGGTCAGACTTTGTTTTTCCCTGGTCCTGGGTTGTGTGGGTTCACTTCCCTTGAGTTTAGCTTTAAGAGTTGAACTGCCTCAAACCTGTTATGAAAGAGCAAAACCCCAAATCAAAGAGATGGGTTTCGCTGAAGCATGTGGGTTTGGGAAGTTTTGCAAAGGTGCATGAGGAGTCATCCTGCCTGTCGACTGTGATGAGATCCCCAAGTGTTGTCACACAAATGACCATTAAACCATGATATGCAGCCTTGGCATGGGGCGGGAGGGGATTCTCCCTATCCAGAGGCACCAAAAAGCTGGCTTAGCATTTCAGTGAAAAGTTTGTAGTGCCCAAAAGAGTTTTGGCTGGTTTAAGTTCCACAAACCTTAAACGAGCACAGGTTTATGTGATTCTCCGCTTCTGATGAGCAAGCTTTCACAGGTCTGCATGAGCATGGAACAAGTGCAAAATATGACAAATTCTCTTCTCAGTTACTTTGTTGCTGCAACCCCAAGAAACGATGCTGGTGCAACTGAGAGCAGATTAAAAACTGGCCTAAAATCCACAGTTAAATCACAGGCAAGAATTGGACCCTTCCTTTCTCTATGTTTTCAGTGTAGCACCCTGATTTTATTTCTTGTTAAGTTCATGCGTGTGCTATGCTTTAAATTGCTGGCTAAACTTTTGTCTGCGGAAGCAGCAGAATGAACCCAGTCCAATGATGATCACTGATAAAACTAATGCAACCGTTAGTATAATAAGCAAGTTGATTTTCTTTAGATCCTCTTTTTCACAGACTTCTGGTCTTACGTTGCTAATATAAATTTCTTCTTGGTACCCAAAGCTCTTGGAGTGCTGGCATGTTATCTGCTCTACACCAGGGATCTCTACATTTTTATTATGGATTATAGATGAGAGCCAGACATTTCCACAGCAGCTGAGTGGGTTTCCAGCAAGATATAAGTTTTTAAGAGAGTTCTCTAATGCTAAAATGTTACTGCTTTGTAGATTACTAAAACTGTTTTTCTGTAGATCCAGAACTTCCAAAGAAGCATCACTACCCCATTTGGGTAACCAGCTCAGCTGATTTTCCGACAGGTTTAAATGTTTAAGATGATGAAAACGAGGCAGGTCAATATTTAAAACTGTCATGCCATTGCCGTGTAAATTCAAATACTCAAGAGATGTCTCCAGTCCTGATAGTGCTTTAGCCTCTATTTGCAGTCCTTGGTTCATGGAGAGCTCCAGGAGAATTATTGAAGTCTTGTAAAAAGCATATATTGGTAAATTCTTCAACATGTTGTCAGCTAGATATAAGTACCTAAGAGCAGGAAAGTCAACAAATGATACACAACCAGTCTCCTCTCCAGGAAGCCTTTGTTTAGCTAATCCTGAATACATGCTGCAAAAGCTAATATTATTACTCTGGAGATTAAGCAATTTGATGCTGGGAAGGCTTGCAAAGATATCAAATTGGAGGGCTTGAAGATGATTGTTTTGAATGTAGAGCTCCTGTAAATTAGTCAGTGTGCTGGCATCTAGTAAGAGATTCTGCAAAGCATTGAAGCTTAAATCAAGGATGGCTAGTGAGATCAATGCACTGTCATAGTTTACTGTGAATGTCTGGAGACAATTTTTACTGAGATTGAGAAACTGAAGGGAGGACATTGACTCAAAGAACTCATTTGGGATGGATTTGATCTCATTATAACTTAAGTCTAAATATAAAAGCTGGGATAGATACAGAGAACTTGTGTTTGTATTTTGCTTCTGATCCAGAAGATGAAAAGGAGCTTCTAGCCAGTCCCTTTCCATATAGTCCATCTCATTGTGAGCAGAGTCTGCAGTAAGCTGCATTAAATTCTTAGATAAATTCAGATACGCCAGCTTGTTCACCTGGGGGAAAACTGGGAAGCGCAGTAGCTTGTTCTCACTAAGATCCAGCCACCTCAGGTTATACTCTTCCTTTGACTCTGTGGTATGAAAAGTCTCAATGCTGTTCCTACTGAGGTCGAGTATCTGCAGTTGTCTGAGGTTGAAATCTGAGATGCAAGTGATCGAGTTCATGGAGAGATTGAGCTTGGTGAGATGCACCAGAGTTTCAAAGGCACCTTCTTCTATTTCCATGATGATATTACTGTGGAGGTCAACCTCAACAAGAGCTGGAGACCCCTGAAACATCCTGCGCAATATCACGGTAATGCTGTTTTCTGCCAAGGAAAGATACTGAAGTGATGGTGCTTTGTGTATAAAATATTCAGCCATTCCATTGTAAAGTCTGTTGTGGGACAAGTCCAGTGTTCTGATCTCTGGTAAAAGTCCAACCCCCGGTGTCCTATGCTGAGCCAACTCATCTAACTGGTTATTGGCTAAATTTACCTCCATCAGGCTTGTCATGTGTGTGAAGACTCCAGGCTCAATGAAACTTATTTGGTTGGATCTTAAATCCAAATGCTGGAGCGAGGTATAAAATGTCAGTGGCTTCTCAGAGATATTTTTTATCTGATTTCCAGACAAATCTATTTTATTTATGTTTGGATGGAGCTCTGGAGGGATTTGGTGAAGCTTTTTGCCATGACAAAATGCCTTCATCTTTATCTGCAGAAAAGAAAGAGAACAGGGAGTCCTGGTTACCACTTATGGGATGCTCAATGGCTTTTCATACAGTATAAAGACAACATAATATTCAGAATCTGATTATATTCCTTTTCTTTGCAATTCGTCGTACTATGCTGTTCTCTATTCAGGCAACAGGAAATCTGAATTTCTTCACAATGTAGGGTGGGTTTTCATTTCATTTCAACGGAGATACTCTTGACTTGTACTGCAGGAAGAATTACCATGTAGGGAGTTATACTAGGGTAACTACAGCAGTATCATTGTATCGGTATAATTATGCCAGTAAATTCCCCCATGTAGATTACCCCTAAGAGAGAAGAGAATTGGGTCCTTTGATTTTTGAGATCTGGCATCATAAAAGTTCAAGCTGGAGAGGATCCATTAGATCATCTAGCCCATCCGCTAGCCAGCACAGGATTAGTTCACTTTGTACCTTTCATCCAGTCTAGTTTTAAAGGTCCTGAATGGTGGGTCCCATCACTTCCCTTGAGACTATTCCACTGTCTATTAGACCTTGCACTCAAACACTTTTCCCTGATATTTATTCAGCCTAAACTTCCCTGGCATAATTTCATGCCTACCCCATCGTGCCTCATAATAAACCAGATTCTGCCACTTTGCCTTAAATTAATAAGTATTATGAATAATTAAACTATAAAATAAGTATTAATATATATTACGAATAATTAAATGAATAATACTCCATAATTAGCTCCATTGACTTCAGTGGGATTAGTCTCAAAGTACGGTACTACTCATCGAGGGGAAGTCTATCGGAATCCAGCCCTAAATAAACAACCCCTTGTCTTGTTATTTACACCCTTCAAATATTTGTAGATTGTAATCACATCTCTCCGTAACCACTGTTTAGCTAAGCAATCCGTCTTTAAATCATCCCAAAACATTTCTACATCTCACCTCAAACTCCCTCCACTTTATCCAGACCTCTGTCCTTCTATGTTTGTGCTTTCTCCAAGGCAACAGCTTCTTTCTTTTGGCCTGCTGACCAGTTTGGTGCACACTGTTCCATGTGGACTAGAAGGAATGCAGCAGGCAAATGGCATGTGGAGGGATTCACACATGCTGCCGCTCTCACTGGTACAGTTCAGGGTGAAATCGGGATGCGTAAAGGGTGTGGCCTTTTAAGGGATGCTTTAAAGCAGCTGGTAAATTAATACCCATACATCAAAGTCAGTTTCTTCTCTCGGATGTGTGGGTCTGAATTAGGGTGACCAGATGTCCCGATTTTATAGGGACAGTCCCGATATTTGGGGCTTTGTCTGATATAGGCACCTATTACCCCCCACCCCCCGTCCCGATTTTTCACACTTGCTGTCTGGTCACCCTAGTCTGAGTGCAGTTGATAGGGAGCTTCAAGTATGAACCCAAGGGCAAAATATGAGCCATAATTTGCAAGGAATTTTGGGAGCAGGGGGCTAAAAGGCCTGGTGTAAATGTAAGGCGTACACATTGTGCTGTTAAAATTAACATCCAGCAGCAAGATTGGAGCAGAGTCCAAAATGCTTAGTAAGCATCTACGCTATCTAAATAGGTATCTATCTATTCATGTAGGTCACGGGATCCTCTGGGTCAAACTGCTTGCTGAATCCCTCTAATTATTCTTATATGGAGGACTAGGAGCTAACCGTCATGAAGCAAGGCTGTGTGTTAGCCTTTAAAACAAAAATCTCTCCTCCAAACATCTGTTTCACACAAGCTGGAGGGGGAGAGGAGGATGAAGCCTCTGGGATGTTTACGAGAATCTGGGTAACATCCAGTGTTTTGTGAATCACTTACGCATGTGAGTAATGGAGAGTGCACGTTGCCGGATGTGTGGCTTGTCATAAATATGCCAGACAAATGAAACCCCTCAGCCAGGGCTGGACTCCAGCTACACCCAGTCTGCTGCGCGGTGCTCCCCTCATGGCAAAGCTCTCTGAAAGCTCCCAAGTGACCCGCATATTGAAATTTGAACCCCAAATCCACCCAGAGCAGCTAAATCCCCAGGAAGGGGAAGGGGATGCATCCTGGCTTCTCTGAGCCATCAGCGCCTTCTCACCAAGACTTTAGAGTGGCTCACTTGAGCTGAAAGGTGACCAGAGGCCCAAAGGATCTAGCTGGGGGGGGAGTAGGGAGGAGGCCTTATTCAGTCAGCTAAGGAAGGGGTTGGGAGTGGGATGAAGAAAACTCAGGAGCCAGAAAGAATAGCATTTGAATGAGCATTAGCAAAGCTGTCATCTTCTGGGCTCGCGTTCCTTCCTCCTCAGCTCTGGCAGCTGTTAGTTTTAAAGTACAGTGGCCTGCAGTGCTAAGAGTGAGAAAGTCAACATCTGCTCCACATAGAAAAGGTGGTTATTAGATAAAAATTGGCCCAACAGTTCTGAAGTGTGGGGAAGTTTGGATTCAGATTCAAACTCTGCCACTCAACTCCAGCTGGTCATTTTTGGGGCTGGAGCCAGAAGCTGCCTTTTCTTTAACAAAACTAAAACCAGGGTGGTTTGGATCTTGGTCCCATCTCATCCTAGACACTAAAGTTTGGGTGTTTGAACACAAGGCTTTGGCCTAGATCCTCAGTTTGTGTATATTGGTGCTGAGTTACAGCAGCTGAGAATCTGGCCCTTTGTCTCTTCTCTGCAATGACCCATAAGGGAATTTGGGGGGGTTGATTTTGAAATACCTCTTTAACTGAGTTGTGATGTTGCCAAACAAATACCCCTTGCGATTCAGAGCTGGGTCCAGTTTTATGAACCATCAGTCTTCGGGATGGGTTGGATAAAAGATTCCAGCTATGGCCTTCCTCTAGTCAAAAGATATCATCACAGGAAGAGTGATTTGTGAAACATCACATTGTGAAATAACAGGGAATGCCAATTGCTCTCGCTATCAAAGTTAATCTGGGCTGAACTGTGTTTGGATTTGGACCCTGTCTTATCTCACTGGGCCAGATTCTCAGCCAGTGTAGACCAGTATAACTCCATTGAGATTAATGGTGCGGTGTCAATTGACACTAGATGAGAACTTGGCTCTGACTACAGAGTGTTTTGTCAGCATCAAATGTATCCCAGTTGCACTAAACAGATCAAAACTTTTTTGGACTCTTCCTTTGCCTGGAAGAGTGAGGTTTACAGTGGGGTTGCGGAAATCAGCCAATATTTACTTCTCAAGGAATCAGCTTGATCTACAACCCATCAAAATAAGGGCAGGGGGTAAGCCCTTATTAGATTTATGGTGTGTGTCATCCTGAGTTCGCATGTCTGGGATGCATGGGACCAAAAGTGTCATGTTTACAATGGTTTCATCATTTCTTCCTCTCCAGCCAATAAGGGAGAGATCCAGCCACCTTCCCAAGTTCTTTTTGTATGCTAGACCCTAATTTCCCTGAATTCAGGAAGTGCATAAGTACAGCAGGAGAGGAATGAGTCCCATAAGGGAGATCTGCACAGCCAGCAAATTATTCTTTTCCCTATTTTGGAAATTCTTGAGGATTTGTGCTGAACAGCTTCAACATTTAAAGTAGTAGAGGAGTATTTTTAAACTCCCCTTTACTGTCAGCTGTATCGGGGTAAAGGGAAGGAGGGAGAGGAGAACCAGTTCATCTGTGCATAACATTTACATTCTGATATAAGGTGTTTAAAAAAAAATCTGTGGGACAAATCATGCTTTGGAGACAGAGGTTTTGGGTTTTGTCTCTAAGTGGGCCTGATTCTGACCTCACACCCAGCATAAGTCAGGAACAACTCCACTGAAGTCGGTGTTAAACCAGTGTAAGTGACGGGACAATGGGGCTCACTGTCATTCTAGGCGAGTGGTTCTCAAAGTGGCACGGGCCAAGGGACATGCTGGCCGCCTTTCCCCCAGCCCCCATTGGCCTGGAGCGGTGACCCGCGGCCAGTGGGAGCCATGATCGGCCGAACCTGAGGACACGGCAGGTAAACAAACCAGTCCAGCCCGCCAGGGGCTTTCCCTGAACAAGGGGCAGACCGGCTTTGAGAACCACTGCTCTGGGGGGAGCCGTGGGGTTTGTTCATGTCACAGAAGAAGTTCCTTTTTTAAGAAGGGATCGCCTTGTGCGTAAGATGCTGCAATGGGACTCAGGAGATCTGGGATCTCTTCCTGGCTCTGCCACAGACTTCCTGTGCAACTCTGGGCAAGTCAATTAATATTTCTGTGCCTCCGTTCCCCAGCAATAAAATGGGGATAAAAATCTTTCCTTTCTCCCACCTTATGCTTGTCTTGCCCATGTAGGGTCTGTCTGCACAGCAGCTGAGAGGTGTAATTCCCAGCTCCGCTAGAGATCTGTGCGTTGGCTCTGTGCGAGTGTAACCCACATGCCTCCTGGGTGTGGTGGTCTGTGCCCCTCTGGTGGCACCGAGACCACTGAGAGATTAATGAGACTGCTACCGCTTTAGCTAAGAGCCATGTGGCTTGTGGCTAATGCATTTCGCTCCCAAGGTCCCAGGTTCAATCCTGCCCACTGACAACCGGGGTCTGTCGGCCTTACATGAGCTCGGGTGCTAAAATAGAGCAGTGCGGCCGTGGAGGCATTCGGGTGGCTGGCAGCTCAGGCTAGCCACCCGAGTATGTACCCAGGATTTGGCACAGGACTGTACATGGGTGGCTAGCCCAGGCCCCTCAGCCACATTGCTAGCTTGAGCAGAGGTAGCACGTGTACTTCTACCCAAGCTGGGAATCACATCGCCCGGCTGCTGTGCAGACAGACCCTTAGATTGTAAGCTCTTTGTGGCAGAGACTGTCAGTTACTACATGTTTGCAGCACCCATGTCATCGGGGTCCCAGGCTCATTTAGGGCCTCTAGGTGCTACTAGAATGGTACGACTAATAATTAAGGAGAGACGTGAAAGAGGAGATGGCTCCTCCTTGGGGAATCTCTTACCGTTTCACAGGGCGATTCTTCCAAGGGCCGATGGCTAGAGATCCCTCCGTTCGCTGCCAGGAAGAGTAAAAGATACAGTTTCATGGCTCTGCAGGGACAAGCAAAGACGGGTTCAAGCTAAACAGGGTGTTAAGTCTCGGCAGCCACTGGACAGCAGGGTCCGCACCAGCGATTGGCATAGGGACTTGCATACATAGTAGAATAACTTACCCCACCTCTGAGCTCGCTTCATTTGCAAAGCCCTCTGGCCCATTCCGGCAGAGAAGGGAGCATTATGAAGTAGGAGAGCTGGCAGGAAAGCTCTAAGACTGAACGTTTCTATGGCTTGCCCACTGTGTTGCATATCTTAGACTGTCAGCCAGATTTTCAAACACCATGGCACCTGACAGCTTCCACTTACGCACCTAAGCAAGTGATCAGGCTTTCAAAAGTGCTCAGCATTCAGTAGCTCTGTTGTTCTCAAGGCAGCTAGTGGATGATCATTGCCTTTGTAAATCTGGCCCTATCTCTCCTTTGGCTTCACCTGCGCACACTGGTGGTGCTCAACAAATGATATGATTATAATAGTCTCCACTTTTATAGCACCTCTCCTCCCAGGACCTGGAAGAGCTTTACAAACATTTTAATGAAGTCACACCAGACCCTGGCAAGGTACCATACAATCATAGGGCCAGAGGGGACCATCAGAACATGTAGTCTGACTTGTATATCACAGGTCACCAATACCACCCAGTGCCTGCACAATAGCCCCACAACTGGAATGAGACCACTGGAGACTGGACTATTATGTGCCACAGGCAGAGAATAGGAGAGACCAAGTTGCACCAGTGGCTGAAGCCCCCACAAAGGCAGGGAAATGAGTCTGTGAAATATACCCAGATAATCCTGGCAACTAACCCACACCCACATGCCAATCGACCTGGGGAAAGCTTCCTTCCTGACCGCAGATTTGGCAATCAATTCGACCCTGAGCATGTGAACAAGAATCAGCCAGCCAAGCACCTGTGAGAGAGAATGCTTGGTGCCACCTCAGAGCCGAGGTCCTCCCCATCCAGTGTTCCATCTCCAGATGTGGCCATTCCTGATGCTTCAGAGGAAGGAGATAACCTCCCCTGCCCCAAACTCCCCCTGGATACTGAAGGTTAGTAATAGTAGTATTCCCACTTTTCAAATGGGGAAACTGAGGCACAGAGGCTGAGTGCCTTGCTCAAGGCAGATTGAGTTTAATCAGTGGCAGAGCTGTGAATATAATTCACCAATCCTAGATCCAAGGCCCCTGCTCTGATCTCAAAGAACACACCCTTATTACAGCCTCTGTCATAAACATGACAACTCTTTCAGGAAATTCCTCCATTTCTTGAGTTTCTCGAGGCTGAACAGGTGGAGTCATTCATAGATGGTGGAACTCCCTTAGCTGAATTAGTTTTTAAAGGACATATTGGCTAACAGGCAAACTGTCTTTGGTGCATCAGTGCAAAGTGGCTCTAGTTGCCAGATGAAGAGTGGTGCAAACAGGTGCACTAGGGCAGGGGTTCTCAATCTTTTTCTTTCTGAGGTCTCCCCCCACCCCATGCTATAAAACCTCCAGGGCCCAGCAGGGGTGGGTTCAGGGCTCTTGGTTTCAGCCCCACAGGGGGGCACTAGGGCTCGAGGCTTTAGACCCTTGGGGGTGCTAGGGTTCAGGGTGCTGGGCTTCATCTCCATGGGGGTACTAGGGCTTGGGCTCCTGTTTTCAGCCCCACAGGGGTGCCAGAGCTCGGGGTGCCAGGCTTCAGCTGTTTGGCCCCATGGTTCCTTGAAGCCGGCTCACGGCCCCCTGAGGGGCTGCGGACCCTTGGTTGAGAACCACTGCACTAGGATGTGAGGCCTGGGAGCTTCCTGGGGAAATTTTAGCTAAGTCTGCTAGAAATCCTCTTTTGGGCCCTAGCCCCCAGCCAGTACAAATCACTTCCCTTTTGAGCGTCATTCACAGTTCTGTTTGTTTTTTCTCTTTGCCACAGCATTGCCCCATAGTTTGGCTTGATTCTTTATACCAGTCCCTAGGCTTCCTGTGAGTGTAACTTTGCATGTCCCTCACCACATGAGCAACAGCAAGGATGACTCCAGGAAACAGATCCTGGGAAGTTCAGGCCACCTATGACTTGCTCTGTTTTTAGAACATGTTTTCCTCATTCCAGTCGAGTCTGATCAGGGGTGGGGTGGAAATCTGGGAGCTGTGATACCGGTGGGTTTTATTTTAGGCTTGAACACTGCACTGTGATCAAAGGTTCTTAATGTCCTCAGTGCCTCAGTTTCCCGATCTCTAAAATAGGGACAGTATTCTAGCGGGTGTTCTGAAGCCTTTTAACTACTGTTGGCAAAGTGCTCCCAAACCCTTCAATCGCAGGTGCTGTACATTAGCAGCTGGCAGAGTGCTCTCCATGAATTCTCTGGAATTCTCCCCACTCAGCTCAAAGGAGCCTAAATTTGTTGACCTTCTGAACATGCTGCAGGACTCATCTGTGGGGTTGTTTTGGAGTAAGAGTCAAAGGGGGAGAGGGGATTGTCTGGGGGATCACCGCGGGATTTGAAAGGGGAAGAAAGGCTGACGTGCATATTTATGATTTGTGATCTTTAAATAATGGCGAGGCACCCAGAGCTTTGCTCGGGTATCTTTCATATCTAAAAAAATAAAATAAATAATCTCTGCTGGAAACTGCCCCATATAGGGCAGTTTTTTATGTATCCTGGGGTACGGCTCCAAACAGTGCAGCCCGGAGTATTTCCTGTCTGCGATGGACTCCATCCATTAAATTAGCGCTGCGGGAGAATTTTACTTGGGTGCTTTCAGTAATAATATTTTGCACTTAAAAAGGACTTTGCAAATCCAAAGATCTCAAAGTGCTTCACAAACTGTAATGAATCACTGCCTGAACCCGGCTTGTAGACTGGGCTCTTCCTCCCCTGGGAAAAAGAGGCACAGAGTGGCTAAGTGACTTGCTGAGGGACCTTGGGTAAATCAGCTGCAGAGGAAGGAATCTGTCCATCCTACGTATTTCTAAGGTGACTACCACATTGGTATCCAAGTGCAGTAGAATCCATTGCTAGTCTCCTGCTCTAACCACTAGACCACACATATTCGATCAAGTTCAGGGTAGCTAACTGTGGACAGAGTGGTCTCAGATCCTCTCTTTCATGAACAACAAATAGACCTGAAGATTTTATTCCTTTGGGTCACTTTCCGTTCAAGTACCAGGCTGAGGCGCTTTCTCCTGCTTTGCCTAGTTTTCATCAGTGCAGCTCCTTTGCTTTCTCACTCCACTGCCTGGTAAATAAGTACAAGAGGCATAGGCATCACAGGATCTGTGGGGAGTCTGCCGGAGTTGCTGAAGACCCACACGGTGCTGCAACCACTAACAAAGCCCGACCACCTACATCTGAGCTGATGGCGCTGACAACCCAGGATCTTCAAAAGTAACTTGGGAGCAGCTGAAACAGTAACTTGCTATAAAGGGAGCTGTTATTAGCACCAGGACTCCCTGCAATGCAGGCGGTTTCATTTACGGTCCCAGCATGCTCCCATTATAGTGAAATCCCCACTGTTTTCAGCGGGAACAGGGTGGAGCCTCAAAGCATCTTTAATGTTACAACTTTCCGCCTAGACTTCGTATCATCCCAGCTCCCCACTCCACAGTTGGACAACGAATGAATTTTGGAGAATAAGATTCACCCCTCTCCCATCCCATACCAAACCTTAGGACCTGGGCCAGCATGTCTAATCAGATGAGACAGACAAAGTGCAGGAGAAAAGAAGTGTCATTATTTCCATTTCCCAGATAGGAAAATTGAGGCATATAACGTCAGTGACTCACCCAAGGACATACAGGAACTGGGAATTAAACTCAGATCTCCTGAGTCCCAGTCTATTGCCTTAACAACCAGCTCTGCAATCCTCTTTTTTTGGCATTAAACAGTAAACATTAATACAGGTTAAATGTTGCCATTTGTATTTAGCAATGACAACAACAAACTCCCAATTCCTTCAAGATTAGATTTCTGTAATATAGACAATTAATTATTACTATTTTTTCTCATCCAAACTAAAGAAAAGAGAAGCAAAGCCGCATTGTGTGTTCCTTTAACATACGTAAGACACACACTAACTACACAGAGCGCCATGTACCCCCAGGCTCCTTAGTGCTATGCATTTTTGCGTTTGCTGTTTTTAAGAACAGAGTGAATATATTAATTTACCTTGTTTCATGTGTCAGTTATTTGCATTCCCACCCTCTGCTATAAAAAAAAAAGTCGTATGCATCCCTACAGAGTTTAGTCAGCCATAGCACAGATTAGATCACCCTTATTTTCACTCTCGCCCATTCAGAGTACGGAGTGGTTTCATTGGTAACTTTGCAGCCTGAGATGAAACTGAGACATTTTAAGGGAAATATCCTTATTTGGGACAGTGTCTGCTTTAAATTATGTCCCTTGTCTCCCTTCTGACTCCTCTCCTGGTTGTTTGCTGGGTCCTAGCAACCACTGTGTTAAGAAGAAAATTAGCTACTCGGGGACTCGTCCTGGAATGCCTACTTGGGGAAAGCACAAATTGAGAAATACAGGAATTTTGACTGAGCAAGGCTCTCAGGTTTGGGCCCCTTGTTTGCCCAGAGAAATATTTGACTTCTCTTTGTAGATGTCATTGCTTGACTCTGTGTATGGATCAGTCAGTGTGTTTACTTTAGGTTTTTGTGTCTGTGAGTTACATTCCCAAAGAGCTGTAAAGGAGCCACAGAGCATATGACAGGCAAACTCAAAGTCCCTGAATCACTATCTTACAAAATAAATTGAGATTTCAGAATTATAAATGAGAAGATACAATACTGATGCAAGTGAAGCCCTTGATCCTGGAACCCTTACTCACTGGAGTAATCCTTCCTCAAACAAATCGTCTTATTGATTGATTTGTCCAGAGGGCCCTGATATAACTCTGAAGTAAATGGGAATTCATTGTTGTCTAGAACACACCCTAGATGATTTATCGGTGTAGATTTAAATGGGACTACTCATGTGAGTAAGGGTGACTAAAGATTGCTGGGGTGGGCCCTGCTGCATCTAGACAAGCGGTTTGATTTCTGTGGCCACTTATTGTTCCGTTTGCCTGACCTTCAAATAAATATTTTCATTTCAAAAGAAGATTTTAGATCTAACATTAAGATATGATGGTGATTTCAGATTTACCGTGAGTTAGTTTATATATGGATTATTTCATGCTGCCCCCTATGGTTGGATCAATATTTGTCTTCCAGGTGCCTTTTCCTACTTAAAACCCCATTGCTGCAAATTCCTTCCTATGCTGATTTCACCATTGTGGTCTCCAAACCCACACTTGTCTGAATGTTGCTCTATATTTTTCCTGTGGTCAAAAATAAGCTCTTTGGAGTAGGGCTTTGGGTGTTTTGTTTGTTTTTTGTAAGGCACCCTGAGAAGGAAAGGCATAAGCACCAAAGAGAGGAGAGAGATTATTTCATGTGGCACGCAGGGGTATGATTAGGAATAATGAACAGAGAAAGAGAAAATCACATCTAACTGGAAAGCTTCCGATCAGTGAGATGTATTCCACTGTGGAAACAACTCCCAAGAGAAGTGGTGTGAGCCTCACTCCATGTGACTTTTAGAGCTAGACTGGAAAAGACACTAAAAAATGGGCTATCAGAAACGATTAAGGCTGGCTGGAAAATATTTTTTTTCCTGTGAAAATATTTACCAAAAATGAATATTTCTCATTTTCATAGAATCAGAGAAGATGAGGGTCGGAAGAGACCTCAGGAGGTCATCTAGTCCAACCCCCTGCTCAAAGCATGACCAACCCCAGCTAAATCATCCCTTTATGATTTATCCCATCATCATCAAAACATTTTCCTTGAAAATGTTCTTTAAAATCGTTCAGGTGTTTGTTGAAAAACCCCAAACACAGATTTTCTTTAGTTTTTTCCAAATAAAAAACCAAAACATTTGGGGACTTTTGAGAAAACCCTGAAAATATTTTACAGAAACAGAATTTTTTTTCATGAAAGCTTCCCTTCTGTCGAAAAGTTTTTAACCAGCTCTTGGAATGATCCTGGAAGGTGGACTAATGGAGCTTTCCCAATCCAAGCTGCAGTGAACTGTCTGCTGTGTGAATTCCACCATTGGCACATAAGATAAGACAATGCCCTGAGCAAGTGAAAATTCACATTGCCCGCAGTCTGGATGTAGGGGGGTTTTACTGTCATGCTTGTGTAGGGTGACCAGATAGCAAGTGTAAAAAATCTGGATAGGGTGTGGGGGGTGGAGGGAAGGGGGTTATAGGTGCCTATGTAAGAAAAAGCCCCCAAAATCGGGACTGTCCCTATAAAATCGGGACATCTGGTCACCCTACACTTGTGGGAAATTTGGATTCATTATCAGAGGTGAACCAACCATTGTGGGAAAGTCCATGAAATCTGCTCAGCCATGTGCCTATTCCTAGAACAGATCTCAAACCAAACTGTTTTAAAGATTCTGAAACATTTGGGTAACTTCCCTCTGCCATTATTTTTGTGAATATTTGCTCTTCTGGAATTTGGTTGCAATGACACTTAGCAATTTACATCTTTAAAGTGCTGTAGAGACATTAGCTAGTTATATCTTGAGGATCCCAGTAATGTAAAATAAATATTATCCTTATTTTACAGATTGGGAAACTGAGGCAGCAAGATCAAGTGCTCATTCCCATAAGGGGCTGAGAGCCCTCAAATCCTGATGAAGTCAATGGAAGTTGAGAGCACCTGTGACCTTGTGGAATTGGGCTCTACGTGATTATCCCAAGGCCACAGCACAAATCACTGCCTACTGTAGCTCTTAGTGAACTCGACTGGGTTTTGCCAGTGACGTCAGTGGGACCAGAATCAGGCATGTGGTGACAGTGCTGGGGTTAGAACTCAGCAGTTCATCCCTCAGAGTTGTGTATTCAGATACTCCTTTCTTTCAAACGTCATTCTCGTGGTCTTCTCCGCGCATGACCTGGAGTAGGAAATAGCAGAAATCCCAGAAGCTGGTTCTCATGAGACTTCCAGTGATCTGTTGCACATCTCCAAGGGTTTTGGAGAAACATTAATACTTCTGGGTGCTTATGTGACTCAAACCTCCAGCCCTTTGGAGTTTGTCCATCACTAGTTTAATCACTCTCTAATGCAGCACCCTCAGAAGTCCTTTCTGTGCAGGGTCTGTCTGTAGATGGTTGGGTTCTGTTCAGAGCTGGACAGAGTGGTATCAGACCCTTACTGTGGACAGAGTGGTCTCAGACCCTCTCTTTCATGAACAACAAATAGACCGAAGATTCTATTCCTTTGGGTCACTTTCAGTTCAAGTACCAGGAACATTACCTTAGAGAAGTGAAAAAACTATCTGTCTGTCTGTTAAGAAATGAATCTCCAAGAGCAGGAGTGGGGAGACAACCATAGACCTGTTCTCTGCCCCAGCACTGGACTAATCTCCCATGGGAAGCTCTACACCCGTTTATCCTCTTCTCTCCTGCCCTGTCCCCCCAATCCTCTTCCCTTTTATCTCTTCCTTAACCTCCCCACCACCACCAAAAAAAAGCTTGTTGTACCCCTTCCCCTTCCCTATGTCCGTCTATTTAGATTGTGCGGTCTTCAGGACAGGGGCCTTCTACTGCTCTGAGTATGTACAGTGCCTAGCACAATGGTTGGCCCTGTGGCTCTATCGTAATAAAAATAACTATGAAGATAATCTCTGGATGTGTATCAATAGAGAGAGATGACACAGAGAGTATGGACCTTTGACCAAAGGTGGTGGAGGTATTATTATTATTTATTTATTATTCCAAGTGAATTCAATCTTTAAAGAAAAATTCAGGCGGATGTATGTGTTCTGTAATCCTAGAGGAGATCAAATGACACCAGGAAATTAATTTCAGATACCTTTGACTGGGACGGTGTCCAGTAACCCTCTTGGGAATAATGTGTCATTCTTCAGGTAAAAGGCCAAAATATTTGATCTACCCACTAAGCCATAACCCTTTGCTTAAAAAACAAATCAAACTGATAAGTAAATAATGGAGAGATTTCATAATATTAAGATAATTGAAAACCCTTTTTCAATTACCAAAAAAAGTTTCCTGTTTTGATTAACCTGGACCTTTGTTTAGGAGACATATTTTTATGAATGAGGCTGCAGTGTTTGGCTCTCACAGTATTTTCTTTGAGAGAGAAGTTGGGTGAGGTAATGTCTTTTTATTGGACCAACTTCACCTCACACACCTTCTCTCTCTCATATCCTTGGACCAACATGGCTACAACAACACTTGGAAGAGTATTTTCTTAGGTTTTTATACATAGGCATTTTCATTGCCTTTGCAGGGCCACGTGAACCCTGGCACAGCATAAAGAGGAAGGAAGATTTTGAAAAGGAATATTTGGCATTGTCATATTCATATTTTCAAGGCATTGTACAAATGTTAATCAAGAATCATAACCTCCTGGGGAGAGTGTCAGCATAAACCTTCATTTGTCTACAGTGGCTTCTGAGCTACCAGTTTCCCTCTATGCTGAGAATGGTGTCTCGCACCCGGTTACCACTGTGTGGGAAGTTTAAAGGTTGCTTTTTAATAGCAGTGATGAAAGGTAAATTAAATACTGCTATCCCCATCTTACAGAGGGGTTAAATGATTTGCCCAAGGCTGGATAGTGAGTCAGCACAAGAGCTAGGATACTCATGATGCCTGGCTCATTTCCCTGCATTCAATACCAGTACTGTGAGCCAGGAGACTTTCTATAACATTAGTATACGTACCTATATTGCCGAAGCCCTCAGATTGTACCAAGCACCATACAGACATGCTGTCCTTGCCCCAAAGGGTTTAGTAAGTCTCACTACTATTTTCATTAGTCGTGAAAAGACGGAGGAAACATCACAATCGTTTTGTTGTAAAACTTACCAGTGCTTCCTTAACTTAAAGGATCCAAGCCACTGTAATAGGCTCCCCAATGAATTAGCCATACAGCTGTATGGAACGTGCCCACTGTGTGGTACATTTGATCGGTTATTCAGCCCATTCATAAGCACAAATCTGTTTCATTTAAACAGTGCCTTCATCCTCAGTGCTATATTTTTTTAAAAGGCTGCAGCTCCAAGTTACTGAATCCCCACTTTGTCCTGCAGTCAGAGAAACGTTTGGCTCAGCTTTCCAGCAGCATCAAAGTTTAACTCGTTGCTGTACATACCTGCTGTTTGGATGAAGGAGGAGACTTCCCTTCTGCTTGCAGCGTTCCTCTCCCAGGCTCTCCCGACAGCCCTCCAGTGAAAGTTGAGGAAGGGCTTCCTTGGGGAAGTTGCAGCTCTGCTACAGGCCAGCTGACTAAAAACTCTGAGAACTCAGACAGAAGTTTAAGTCACTGAGAGAAAAAAAAATACTCCCAATAGACTGGCCCTTGAATTCATTGCTCAGCAGTCATCTGCTCTAACCTATTCCCAAGCTCCCGTAAGCATGTGAATATAGACCTCAGTCATAGTAATTAAATGTGAGTCCTCTGCTCTTCTTTTCATTTTCTATTTCACTTGCTTAACCTTGGCTTATTTCCTGGAGGTTCATAGCTGATAATAACGCCCCTCTCATATTGACACATTGAAACATTCTGCGAATACCACCAGAAATCCCCTTTGCAGATTTCAAAGGTAAATTCATAGTATCTGTCTTACAGATGTGTGTCTGGTTCATGTTACATTCATTTTCAGGTACCTTGACCTAGATCATACTGTCCGTTAAGTTGGGGTAAATCAGAAGTAGTTCAATTACCTGCAGTGGATTTAAAAAGTGAGAGCAAAATTTGGCCCTTTAGTCTACGTCCTCATCTGCTATAAATCATTACCGCTTCTTTGAAGTTGTGGCCCCCAGACTCCCACTATTGATATATAAAATAATGTATTTTAAGGTTTGAATGGGGGAGAATATATATGCTTTCTAAGAGGAATATTAGGTCAGATTTTGATCTCACATGGATATAAATCCAGAGCAACTCCATTTACTTTAGTGGAGTTAGTTTTAAATGGGTGTGATATCAGAATACAGTCCATGTGCTCATACATGATTTGCATGTCGCTGGTTTCTGAATCCATGTATTGCTTTGCAGCCACACCACTCTGTACTGTGGTCTTATCAGCTCTCAGAAACTAAGCATGATTAGACAGAGGACTATGAAATCTGAAAAGAACATTGAGGGTAAAGATCATCTGTAGAGAAGACAGTTTTCTTGGGGGCTGCTCCTAGATGGGAATGAATTCCCACAGGAACTGAGGCCCATCACAAACTTCACTGCCTTTGACCCCCAGCGTAAGGCGCCCTACATAGACATGCCTTCTCTGTCATAAACATATAGCAATGTGTGTGTATATAAAAGTATATAAATATATAAAAATCCAGAACAAGAACTCCACAGTGCTCACTTCTCCCCATGGAGTGAAGATGAGGAAACAAACACATGGCTTAACGGTTATTGCAGTCCAGTGCTCAGACACTCAGGTCGGGGAGCAGTATTAGAACCCAGAGAGAACAGGGGTGATGTTTTTGATTCGGTAGCAGACACTCTTCCCTTTGAGTGAGAGATGAACAAGTGTGATAAGTGGCTCCATGCTGTGGAGGGGCTGTCTTTCAGCTGAGATGTAAACTGAATAGCTGACCATCTTTAAAGTCTCCACTGTTATTGTAATAAGAAAAGGGGTGTTCACCCCTGTGCCCTAGTTAAATTTCATTACGTTTTGCTTCTCTAAGTGCTCCTGGTAGTATCAGTTGTATACTGTAATCTCTTTCATTTCAGGTACCAGATTTTTGTGTAGCCTTGCTGCATGTTGTCAGTCAGCTTCTGAGTTCCAATTCAGAGGTGGCTGCATTCCTGTGGGTGAAGTGATCCTTATGTACCCTTTAACAACCACACAGGCTGTTGAGAGTCATAATTATGTCACACCTGTAATGTGTTTTGGGATCCTGGGGTGAAAGGTTCTATGGAAGTGCAAGGTATAGATGCAAACTAATATTTCAAAGAACTA
Organism: Eretmochelys imbricata; assembly: GCF_965152235.1. Taxonomy (NCBI): domain Eukaryota; kingdom Metazoa; phylum Chordata; order Testudines; family Cheloniidae; genus Eretmochelys; species Eretmochelys imbricata. Next base: position 16,532,106 of record NC_135572.1, read on the forward strand.
GATGAGTTCATGGAGGATAGGTCCATCAATGGCTATTAGCCAGGATGGGCAGGGATGGTCTCCCAACCTCTGGTTGCCAGAAGTTGGAAATGGACGACAGGGGATGGATCACTTGATAATTACCTGTTCTGTTCATTTCCTCTGGGGCACCTGGTATTAGCCACTGGGCTAGATGGACCTTTGGTCTGACCAAGTGTGGTCGTTCTTATGTTCTTATGTAATAAAGAATAACTTCTTTGAAATGCTAATTTAAGGCCTGATCCCACACCAGATATTAAAAGAGAGATTTGCCATTGACTTCAGTAGGAGCAGGAACAGACTTACTAATAATGGAACTGCTCCCAATGGTAAAAACTATCTCTGCTAGCATGTGGAAGGGAGGATATTCCATAATGGTGGGGCTGTGGGTATTTCCACACAGTGCAGACTATACCGGGATAGCTACGTCACCGTAGCTATGCTGCCATAACCCCGGGCTGTAGTTTCAGCCTATGGCAACGGAAGGGACACTACCTTCCTGAATGACAGTAAATATGTCAATGGGAGAACTCATCGGTCAACACAGCTGTACACTGGGAGTTAAGTCACCATAGCTTCGTCAGGCAGGGGTGTGGATTTTTCACACCCCTGACTTCCGTAGCTATGGCAGCCTAACTTTTAAGTGAAGACCAAAACAAGCGACCATTTAAAGACACTCAGAATTACCAGCATAAGCATCATTATCTCAGGGATGGAGTTAGTTCACATTTCTGAAGTTACAGTTAAAAAAAGAAACCAGACACACACAGATGAACTGCCAGCTTTTAATCAGACATAAAAGATTAGTAACCAGTCACGTGATCACATTGATTTTAAAATAGATTATGTGACGTCAATAGGATGCCCATCTGTGATTATAAATGATATTTCCCCAGACTAAACAGAGCTCCAATTTATGTTTCTGTTTTGTTTCCTGTGCTCTTATTATAGTTTGTCCCTTTTGCTGTTTAGAACTAGAATACTTAGGGGCTCCATTCTGCCCTCAGTCACATAGAGTCACTTCCTACTGAAATTAAATGAGGATTGCAGCTTTGAAATTTAGGGCAGAATTGAGCCTTTGGGTCCTGATTTGCCTTCAACTTAGTGTAGTCACTTACACCAGTGCAAAGTGCAGATGCGTGTAAATTTCACTCTCATCTTTCTATAACTGTGTCCATCACATTTTACATCAACCCCTGAAACACAATGATTCTGATTTGATAGCATTTTATGCCCTCTTTAGGTCGCAAATATTGTTCAGATCTCATTGCAAAAGTGGGTCTTAGTGAGGAATTTGTATGTGGGGAGGGTGGGGCCTTTGTAGAACAGAGCAGGAAGGGTTCCAGGAGTGGCATAGCATGGAAGAAAAAACAAACTGGATCATGGGAGAAGCTGACAAACAGGGCACTGAGGCTGGTATCATTGCTGGCACAGAGGAAAATGGGGCAACATAATGAAAGACAAGATCAGGGCAAATTTGTGGAGGGCCTTAAAGGTAAGGACATCAAGGAGCTGGACTTTGATGCTGTGGAGAAGGGGAAGCCAATGCACCAACCACCATGGTATATAGGGACAAGTGCAAGGTGCACCCACAGTTTTGATGGCAGAATTTGTCCCAAAATGTATTTTTTTTTAAAATAGCTATCATAAAACATGAATTCCTTGGACACCTCAAACTCCTACTGACATGTGTTAGGAATAAAGGATCAGGACAAAAAGTTGCCAAGTTAAAATCACAAGAAGTCAGGGAAGCATTTCTATATTCTTTGGGGTGTTGAGAATCAGGGCTGAGCCCTGCCATGTTACCCTCACCCTTTCTGCTGCGAGTCTTAGGTGCATACATATGTGCAGCTTGTGGCTAGAATTTTGCCTATCCTTTTTGCACATCTCTGTATTTGATCTTCACAGAGATAATTTAGGAATAATTGAATCAATCCTGTCTTGAGGTAGGGGCGTGTATTAGGCTAGATGTTTCCTTGACACGGAACCCAAGCTCATTCAAAAGGTTCATGAAACAGTGATCCTTCTGACAAACCTGTTCTGACTTTCGGATTTGTCATAAAACGCCAAACTAGGCAAGACTGATGTGGTTTTTGTTGAAAATATTTCTGACATCATTACCTTTGACTAAAATAACAAATGATTCTATGAGTCAGGTGATTGAAAACAAGTTGGAGAGCACTTTGCTCCAGAGTCTGCTTTCTAGGAGTTAGGTTCATATTTCTCCATTTAGAACAGCCATTGGATTCAAAATGTCATTGGAGAGGGGTGTTGGTCTAACCCTTGCTCATCGCTATTGTATCCACGCACCTTACAAAAATTATATCAAGGCATCAAAAAGCTTAAACAGCATTGATTGATATCTCCTCTCCTTGGCTAGCTGCTGAGAATACTCTGGCTCTTACTCCTGCAGGTCTCTTCATGTTGATCTGAATTTCGTTTATAGCTGGTCGGATTTTTTCCTGAAAAATTTTGATTTGGAAATGCCACAGCAGTGCCACTTGGGAGTTGCAATTAAGGTGTGTCGGGCCCCCATTCTCCTCTAGGGGCAGGTTTCTTAGCTGGACTGTTTCACATGCTGTACCTTGGCCATAGACTCCCATGATGCAGTGTGCTGGCTCAGCAAGAGGGGACACCGTGGTGTATCATGGGAGATGTAGTCCGGCTGAAACTTTTTGGTTTTAGAACAAAAATGAAAAACTTCTCATTTTGGGGGTATTAGGTTGTTCAACAAAAAGTCACAATTTCCCACAGAAAGCAGACACTTTTGGCAAAAAAAAATTGTTTAATTGAAAACCCAATTTTTGGTTGAAAAACTATGGACAATTTTTGAGTTGGCCTAGTTTTGTTGCTCCTAATGGCTTCTATTGTTCTGGGAGGTGAGTCCTGATTGTAGGGAGAGAAGTGGTCTCTGAGATATCCTGGGGCCCTGCCATGATGAATTGGGACTATATCAGTACAATTTGCAAATTCTGATTGCTATTGTGAAATTGCATGATGAAAATCCACTGGGGCATGAGTGCCTATATGTAAGGGAAGCCACCTTTGCTGACAAGCCCTGTAGCATATGTGCATCCGACAGATACAATAAAAAGTGCTTAAAGCTCTTGACCCCAATCTTGCACCTCAATTACCCCATTCAGGTGCCGATGTCTGTGACAATGGGTGAAATGCATTTACTAGAAATCCAGTTAGCTGGCCCTCTGAAATGAGGGGGAAAGGCAGGAGCCCCGGAAGTTACCAGGAGGAGAACAAAAGAGAGTAGATCACCTGGAGAGGCTTAAAATAAAAGCACACACAGGAACTGGGGCCAGATAGGAAGAGGAAACGTGGGGAGGAGAGACCAGGTCAGAGTCACAGAAGCTGGGAAGAGGCTCCAGGAGGGACCTACCATGGAAAAGCCTGCATGAAGAGGGGCACCTTGACTGCCTGCCTTCCTGGACACTGATGGTTCTCCAGGGGCTCACAAGGGAAGGGTGAGACAGAAAGTGAGGGATAGTGAGCTTTCAGATGTGTATTGTTTAGTATGATCTGAACTCTCCTGTGCTTCACATGATTAAGTATACAACAGCATAAAGGTGGGTTAGACTGTGCAAACCATGTGTGTGTGGACTGCTTCACAACTACTGTGAGCCTCTCAGGGAGTTAAACTCTAAATCAGAAGGGTTGCACCTGTAGCAACCTTCTAAATCAGAAGGGCAGCGTTCTGGGAGAGGGGTGTGTTTAGCACTGGGTACTCTGAAGGGTCAGTGGTGTGCCCAGGGGGGCTAGGAGGCTGAACAGTGCTGGGAGGAGGATGCCCTGAGAGAGTACCGAGGGACCCCAAGATAGGGACAGTGGCTGGACTCTGCTCAGGATCCCCCTTACAGCAGGGGTGGCTAGGAAGGGGCACTTGCTAGGATTGGGGACACCTGTCCTCTGAAAGCTTTGAAGATCTAGTTCAGGACTTTGAATTTCATCCAGTATTTAGGACTTGGGCTGTCACTTATTGAGCCATATGGAGCTTCTTCAAATCCCTCATTTTCATTCCCAGATTTAGTTCCTTGAAGTCATCAAGCCGGAGATTATGAAGGGACAGATGGCTGTGACTAAATCTGTATCTAAAAGGAAGGGAAATGGCCCCTTGGCCAGCGACAGGTGTCACACATGCAGACCCAGCCAGCCCAGCCCAGCAACGCTGTTACACAGATTTTGCCCTTGAGGCTGTGATGGAACAAAAATTCAGTTTTGTGAAAAATTGTGTGGTTCCAGCATTTGATTCCTTTCTGATGCTGAACAAAACCAAAACCTTACACATTTTTTCATGAAAAACAAGACAGACAGACAGCCCCCAACCTGGCCAATAGTCCAGTGATCAGGGCACTCACCGGGAATGTGGGACACTGATGTTCAAGTCCCTGCTCTGGATCTCCCATATCCTTGGGGAGTACTCCAACAACCAGGCTATTCTAGAAGGGACATGGTCTGGCTCCGTATTTCAAAGTTTTGGTTTCAACAAAAAAACATTTAGTCATAAAGTTCTTGACCAGTTTGCCTGTGACATCAGTCAAGGACCGAGGCCCCATTGTGCTAGGCCATGGATGGCCACACACTAAAAGAATGGTCTTGAAGAGCCAACCCACATCTGCACGCTCTGCAGATCATATCGGAGCTCTGCATGAGCACAGGGGTCTTCGTTAGCAGATCAAACTCACTCCTTCTTCTGGGGCTCACTCCTACAAACACACCACACCCACAAATCCCATGGATGGGGAGCCAGTGTAGATGAATCATTGAGCTCCAGTCACCAATAACTGTAGAGCTCACAACCAGTAGAGCTTGTAGACCAGTTTTGATTGGGTATGTGGTTCACATGATAATCTTCTGTTCCCTGACTGGATGAGTGTAACTCTTAGACTCCATTTTCTGGGGTGAATACTCCTGTTTACAGGTTTAAAACATTCCCAACTATTCCCTTTCCTTTTTCTGTTCCCACGGACATTCCTGCCAGTAAACTCATTGGCTGGAATATTTTTAGAAAGTAAACACAAAAAGGGCATGAGCACAGCCAGTGGGGATGCCATTAGGAATTCTGATGGAGGTTCATGGAGACTTTTTTCGCAGTATCCTAGTGCAAAGGCATTTGGGGAAATGCATGGTTAGGGAAAACAATGAATCCATTTGCCTTTGTTTATGAATTAAAGAGTCTGCTTACGCAGCAAATTCACATGCTGGCTTTTCTGTAGTGATAGTGGCTCCTGGATCTAGAATTCCAACCAGTCAGTGTTGATGGCTGCTATGACGCTAAGGTACACCTGACTACTTCCAGCATATTTAATATTTTCCCTAGCCACTGGCTTAGGGGATGTATTGGGGCAGGAGGGGGCATGGCTGAAGGAGTCAACGATGACAGGTCAGATTGAGAGAGAGACAGACTGATATGACAAAGATCAAAGATGAACAGCATTTTGAATGGTTCCATATGGTTGTTTCCTTCGGCAGTGGTATAGGTTTTGTCTGTGATTTGCCCAGAAGGCATCAGTGCAAGGTGATTTACAGCCTATCTTGCAAATCCTACCCAGACATGTAGTGCATACTCCGGCAAGTAATCCTTTCTCACACAAGGCCTGCTGAAGGCAACGATGCTATTCCCATGCATCAGGGCTGCAAAACCAGGCTTGTGCGTAGTACTTTACATCACTATCTTTCAGTGGGGGGCCTAAAGCTGACATTTTTTGTAACTGAGAAAGCATTTAGTGTATGATGAGTTAATTTCCGTTACATCCCAGAGGGGGCTAGATCTTCTTTAGCTAGTGTAAATTGGTGCAGATCCATCGACTTAAATGGAGCCACACTGATTTACCCTAGGTGAGAATCTGGCCCTCTAAATCTTATGCACTGATTGCCCACCACTAAAATGCGTTCTGAATCCATGCTGTGTAGAAAAGTCTTTCACATTTCACATGGAGTCTTTGGACACTGCCTGATGTATAGAGTTACATTGAGTTTATTTCATCCGTGAAAAATTTGAAGCATTCGTAAATAAAATAAAATGCCCAGTGTGTTATGCAACATGGGAGGTTAGTGAAAGGCTCAGGAATCAGGCTGAGAAAGTCTTTGCAAATACTCAAATGAAACATAAACAATAGCATTTTGGCAACTGCATGAGTCACACCTCTTGTGAAGGCGAAGGAGTTCTCTTTGCAATGAATGCATAGAATAAGATTAGTTTGTATACATCTTGCCTGCCCTCTAGTGGTGGATGGATGCAGCTGGTATCGTAAATTAAATCCAAACGTGAATAATAGTTGATTGGTTTATTGATCACATTTTATCATCTTTTTATGCTAACCCTGTTTCACGTTATTGTCATTGTCGTTACTATTATTATTTCAGTTACAATGTAATTATTAAAATAATAGCGATACAATTTTAAATACATCCCAAGAACGATTAGGGCAAGTCAGAACCTGACAGGTCCATTTTTCTTTATAAATATACTGGAAAAACTTTGTAAGACTGACTTTGTGAACAAGCTACACAAATCAATTGCTTGATCAGTCAGGTAATTTCTTCTAAGCCCATATCCTGTGACAACATAAGGAAAGTCAAAGTGACAGTGTAAAAATATAGCAACGTGAATCCAACATGATGTTTTTCAATTTTAATCTGCAAATATATTAGTATAGTGCCCGCTCACTCTTCATGGCACTTATATGGCCCCCATAACCATGGGATCTGAGCACCTCACAGTCTTTGACATATGCTCACAGCCTCCCTCTGAGGTAGGGATGTGCTGTTATGTCCATTGTACAGATCATAGAATATCAGCGACCTCAGGAGGTCATCTAGCCCACCCCCCTGCTCAAAGCAGGAGCAACCCCCAATTTTTGCCCCAGATCCCAAATGGCCCCCTCAAGGATTGAACTCACAACCCTGGGTTTAGCAGGCCAATGCTCAAACCACTGAGCTACCCCTCCCCCCAGACATGGAACTGAGGTACAGAGCAGCTAAGTGACTGGTCCAGAGTCATGGAGGAGGACTGCAAAGAATTGAACCTGTCTCCCAAGCACAAGACAAAGCCCTAACCACTTGACCATCCTCCCTCCTTTCCTTAGAACTGTGATCCCACACATGGCTGCTGACGAGTGTGTTGTGACAGGGTTTGGGCCCCGGCCAATGCAGGAGTCTCTTGTGACAATTTCACCTTTGGACAATCTCCCTAAAATCTCATTTCAGCACCTTTAAGACACTTACCTGAGGCTGAGAACGGTTGTGGCTACTGGTCTGAACATAAGCAATAGGAGCCAGCATTGGCTCTTCCCTTAGACGAGTCACAAAGGGCTAGATTGTGACTTGGAGCATACACCAGTGCAGGGCTAGGCTTAGGCTGTGCCCTGGCTTACTCCCTCAGGAGCAGATGGGCAGCCCCCTCCAAATGCACCAGCCTGATTTGCTGAGACAGCATGGCCAGCTACCAATGTTTGCTGCTGGTGTAGCCCTACAGCAACTTACTGCCCCCAGCCTCAACCCTCCACAGGCCTCCTGTATGGGTGGCATAGGGCCTTGCTGGCTCTCTGCGCTGGGGTGAATTTCACTCTAAATCCTCAGGGCTTTGAGGAGAAGAAGGATGGGCTTGCAGTTAAAGAAGAGGTCTGGGAGTCAATGTTTGCGCCTTGGTTCTGCCACTGACTCGCTGAATAACCTCAGGCAGGTCACTTATCTTCCCAAATATCAGAGGGGTCGCCGTGTTAGTCTGGATCTGTAAAAGCGGCCAAGAGTCCTGTGGAACCTTACAGATTAACAGACGTATTGGAGCAGAAGCTTTTGTGGGTGAATACCCACTTCGTCGGATGCATGGAGTGGAAATTCCCAGAGGCAGGTATAAATATGCAAGCAAGAATCAGGCTCGGGATAATGAGGTTAGTTCAGTCAGGGAGGATGAGGCCCTCTTTTAGCAGCTGAGGTGTGAACACCAAGGGAGGAGAAACTGCTTTTGTCGTTGGCGAGCCAGTCACCGTCTTTGTTTAATCCTGAGCTGATGGTGTTAAATTTGCTAATGAACTGAAGCTCAGCAGTTTCTCTTTGAAGTCTGGGCCTGGCGTTTGTTTGCTGCAGGATGGCGACCTTTACATCTGCTAGTGTGTGTCCAGCGAGGCTGAAGTGTTCTCCTACAGGTTTTTGAATATTGCCATTCCGAATATCTGATTTGTGTCCATTTATCCTTTTACATAGGGACTGTCCAGTTTGGCCGATGTACATAGCAGAGGGGCTCTGCTGGCACATGATGGTGTATATTACATTGGTGGACGTACAGGTGAATGAACCGGGGATGGTGTGGCTGATCTGGTTAGGCCCTGTGATGGTGTCGCTGGTGTAGATATGTGGGCAGAGTTGGCATCGAGGTTTGTTGCATGGATTGGTTCCTGAGTTAGAGTTACTATGGTGCGGTGTGTAGTTGCTGGTGAGAATATGCTTCAGGTTGGCAGGTTGTCTGTGGGCGAGGACTGGCCTGCCTCCCAAGGCCTGTGAAAGTGAGGGATCATTGTCCAGGAGGGGTTGTGGATCACTGATGATGTGATGGAGAGGTTTTAGCTGAGGACTGTATGTGATGGCCAGTGGAGTTTTGTTGGTTTCTTTCTTGGGCTTGTCTTGCAGCAGGAGGCTTCTGGGTACACGTCTGGCTCTGTCGATCTGTTTCCTTATTTCCTTGTGCGGGTATCGTAGTTTTGAGAATGCTTGGTGAAGATCTTGTAGGTGTTGGTCTCTCTCTGAGGGGTTGGAGCAAAGGCGGTTGTACCTCAGCACTTGGCTGTAGACAATGGATCATGTGGTGTGTCCGGGATGGAAGCTGGAGGCATAAAGGTAGGCATAGCAGTTGGTGGGTTTTTGGTATAGGGTGGTGTTAACGTGATCGTCACTTATTTGCACCGTGGCGTCTGGGAAGTGGACCTCCCGTGTAGATTGGTCCAGGCTGAGGTTGACAGTGGGATGGAAGCTATTGAAATCGTGGTGGAATTCTTCCAGGGTTTCCTTCCCATGGGTCCAGATGATGAAGATGTCATCCATGTAGCGTAGGTAGAGAAGGGGCGTGAGTGGATGAGAGCTGAGGAAGCGTTGTTCCAGGTCAGCCATAAAAATGTTGGCATACTGTGGGGCCATGCAGGTGCCCATAGCAGTGCCATTGGTCTGGAGGTCTATATTGTCACCACATTTGAAATAATTGTGCGTGAGGATAAAGTCATAGACCTCAGCCACCAGTTGGTCTGTGGCATCATCAGGGATACTGTTCCTGACAGAACTGAATCATGTTTGTGGGGGTGGCGGGGCAGAAAGAGAGCCCCCGAGATAGGCCAGACTCTTCTGCCGGGCTGAGCGTGTAGTTGGATAGATTGATGATATTGCTGGGTGAGTTAGGGGTACCACTGTTGTGGCCCCGTGTGGCAGGTAGGATTTTAGACAGCTTACAGTCCTTTCTCCTTTGTAGAGAGGTGAAGTGTGTAATGTAGATCTCCTGTCTTATTTTAGTAAAGTCCGTTTGTATGGAAGGTTGGTTATTTATGAGAGTCTCCAGGTTGGAGAGCTCCTGTTTGCTGTATAGGATGCTGATCACGTGGTTCCTCAGCGTCTTTGATAGTGTGTGGCATAATCTGTCACTGTGGTCTGTGCAGTATGTAGATAGCAATGGATTTTTCACCTTCAGTCCATCTGGTATGATGTCCATCCTTTCGTATTTGGAAAGGGAGATGATGTCGGTCTGTACTTCTGCAAGTTTCTTCATGAGGTTGATGGATTTGCACTCTATACGGCTCAATGCAGGGCCTTGCATGGTGTCAAGTATCAGGGGGCAGCCGCGTTAGTCTGGATCTGTAAAAGCAGCAAAGAGTCCTGTGGCACCTTCTAGACTAACAGACGTATTGGCGCATAAGCTTTCGTGGGTGAATATCTTCCCAAAGGCGCTGTGAGGGTGTGTAAAGTGCTTTGAGATCCCCCGGCAAAGGGTGCTGTAGAAGTTCAAAGAAGTATTTAAAAGAAAAAAATCCCACCTTGCACAACAGCAACCTTTCCCCACCCTGCCACACATCGAGCAGTGGGCGACTCGCAGGGACAGAGGCGGCATTTCGCTGTAGCTGCTGCTTCAAATCTGTCTCGCTTCAGCAATGACCCAAAGTCACACGCTGTCCCTTCAGGCTGTGCTCCATGTGAACTAGATAAATGTCCCAAGCACAAAGCAACCATTGGAGTTGGTGCCAGCTTACATTTTTGTCTGCAGTGTTGTTGTAGCTGTGTCAGTCCCAGGATATTAGAGAGACAAAGTGCGTGAGGTAATGTCTTTTATTGGACCAACTTCTGCTGGTGGGAGAGACGGTCTAAAGCTGGTCTCTCTCATCAACAGAAGTTGCTCCAATAAAAGCTATTACCTCACCGACCTTGTATCTCTAGATTACTTTTTTGTCAGTCTCAGCAGAGAATCCATGTATGGACTGGGTATTATTATTGGGACTGCAGTAGCTTCTAGAGGCCAAAACTGAACTCTGGGCCCCATTGTGCTAGGTGCTGTACAAACACATACTAAGCGACAAATCTGCAATCTACATAGACAAGAAAGACAAAGAGAAGGAGAAGACATAGGTGCTGGAACTAGGGGTGCAAGGGGTGCTGCAGCACCCCCAAATTTTGTGTGGAGTCCCGGCCGCCAGCCCCATGCCAGAGGCTCCACACCCACCCCCAGCTGTGGCCCCAGCTTTGGCCCCCTTATCCCTGTCCACGTGTCCCCCTCCTGGAGTCACGGCTCTGCTCCCAGCCCCAGCACTAGGGGGCGGTGAGGGGTGCGAAGCAGCACCCCCACTCTAAAAACTGTTCTAGCACCATGGGGAGAAGAGAAGCATTATTATTAGACTGGCTGAATTTTTGTTTTTGAAAAGTTACTTTAGATGAAAAGTGGGTTTTTGAAGAATGTGTAAATCTTCTGTGAACATTTTTGTATTTTTAATTTTTTTTCCAAAGCGAGACAAATTCTGCTTTGTTTTGAAACAAAAACGCTTTTGGCTTTCATTGTTTTGTGGTGTGTTGGCAGGGAACGTTCACAGTGCGGCTGGGTCTGTTCAGTGTGCAGTGGACCGAGGCCTTGTTCTCCAGGGCCGTCAAGCTGGGCAGGACTGTTCTCTGTAACGCTGGGGTCTTGTTCCAGTCCCTTGTCTGCACGGAGTTCCACTGATTCCTCAGAGCAATGGGCATGGTCTGGGGTTTTCTGTGCCATACCTTCTTCTGGTTCCCTTGTTTTGACCCTATACCTGGAACCCCCGACCTTGCTTGTTCCTTTTTTGTCCCCAGTGATCACTTCAATTCTGTGTTCGACTCCTCCCTCAGCTGCGTTGGGGAGGGGACAGGCCTTTTGTTGCTTTTGTGAGGCTCTCACCGTTAATCCAGGATGGGCTGGTGCTATGCAAGGGGCGTTGGTTCACATCACAAAATAAATTCATGTGCTAGGCTACACCGCGCTGCTGTCGTCTGGGTTACAGGTATAGCGCAGAGGTGAATCTGTCCGATGGCTGGCAGCAAAAGGCACACAGCAGCGTGTTCCTTCAGCCCAGCTGTGAAGTTTATTTCAAGCTAAGGAAATAATCGAGAGGATATCTTCACTTCTCTTGCCTTTTCTCCTTTCATTTGCAAGCAGCGGAGGGATTCCCCTGCAATAATACGCATCCTGCACTTCTGAATGGAGCCCATAGTCTCCTGTTCTCCAAACCCCACATAATGGAGAAAAAGATTCAGGTTTTCGACTCAGCTTGACCTGTTGCTGAAGTAACATTCGAAAGCTAAATTACTTGTCAAAATAACGGCACAACATTGCAAGGGCATCAGTCCCTGCAGGTGCAGGGATGTATGGGAGGCTTCGCCTCTGCCCGCACTTCAGAGCGCTAAAGGGGTTTGTGCCAAGTTCACAAATGCTACTTGTCTCCTCAGATACGTTATCCAAACAGTTTGTTTTCACAGACCTGTGCCTTCGGCTGCAGCTCTTCTGTATGACGATCACGGGGAAGAATGGTGGGGTCGTGGTTAGGGCAGTCACCTGGGACTCTGAAGTCCTGGATGTAATTCTCTGCTCTACGACAGACGTCCTTTGTGACCTTGGACAAGTCTCTTAGCTCCCATCTGTAACAGAAGAATGGAAACACTTCCCCATCTCACAGGCGTGTGCATTACAGCTTGGGCGGCACTCAGATATCCCAGCAATGGGGCTGTCTAGGTACCATTGACATTGTCTAAAGCTTTTAATACGCTGCCTGGTGTTTGCGTGTGGAAGACAAACATTGCTTTTCTTTGGCCAGGAGGATTGTTCTATTCCTGTGGCCCGGCCTCGGAAGAAAGTCCTGCTCACTGACTCATCCTTGCGTTACTGAGATCCAAATAGGGTGACCAGACGTCCCGATATTGAGTTGTTTGTCCCGCGTCCTGACCGATGTACAGTTGGGACGCCATTTGCCCCGATATTTTGGCGCAGGGCTGGAGTGGATTGGTCACCCTAGGTGGCCAGCTCCCTACCTGGCTCCCCGTAGCTCCCGGGAAGTGGCTGGCAGGACCCTGCGGCCCCTAGGCACAGGGGCGGCCACCACCAGCGCTGGCTCCATTGTGGCCAAAGGGAGCAGGGGGCCAGGGCCTGCAAGCGCGGGCAGCATGCAGAGCCTCCGGGCTGCCCAGACCCTAGGAGCCAGACCCCTACTGCCCAGCGCCCCAACACACAAAGAACTCTCCCACTGCCCAGTGCCTCCCCAACAGGCCCCCCCACTGCTGAACACCCCAAAACACACAAATCTCCACAGACTTCCCAGACACTCACTCCCTCATGCCCTGCCCCCTCCCCGGCCGAACCCACCCGCCCTATTGGGAGGTGAGGTGACTGTCAGCTGGGCTGAGCCAGCAGCACGGCCAGGCCTGGAGCTGAGGCCTTGGGTCCCTGCCCCATGGCTTGCGGCAGGGGCTGAAGCAGGGGCCGTATGCCCCCGACACAGCTTCCTAGGGCTGTTCGCCTCCCTCCCCATACCTCCAGCTGGGGCTGTGTGCCGGTGGCTGCCCTCCCGCCCAATGTGTCCTGATATTGGGTCACCCTAGATCCAAGTGCCATTTCCATGGATGAAGATGATTGACTGTCTCCACTGAATTGTGCCTCAAGGCCCCACTGAGGTCCCCGTTGTGCTAGGCACTGCAGACACACGTCATGAAAAAGCTGGCCCCTGCTGGCCCCAAAGAGCTCACAGAGACTGTGAATGGAGGGTGAGGAGAAGACAAGGTAAAACAGAAACAACTATGTCTAGTCCAGTCAACAGCACTCATCATAGGACTCACTTGTCATTGTTTCTAGATTCTCTGGGGCTCTCGCAGATTGGGCAGGGGTGTCCTGTGCCTGTCGGGCATAGCCCTTTGTCAGAGCTGCAGAGCCGCCTTACGTCGAGGGAACACTGGGACGCATTCTGCCTCCGATCAGCAGAAGGCCTCCTGGAGTTCCCCAGTTGCACTGAGAGCAGGAGTAATTTGCTGCAGCTCCTTAAAGGCCTGCAACCTACCACCGCCTGTGCAGACAGCAAGGTCCGCTGCCCAAAATGTGGGAGGAGCAGAGCTGTGGCACACGTTCCCCAGCTCCTTTTTGGAGATGGTCTCCTTGGGGAGGGGACAGGGTGGGAGAGCAACTTGGTAGCGGCTCTGTGTTTCCCTGCGTATGGGGCTGTGATTCTGGGTAGCCCTTATTTGGGCAGAGGAGGCTCCTTATTCAGCCTCTCGTTGCCTCCATCTCCCGCTCTTCCGCTAACCAGACAGGTTCAGACAACGCTGCCAAACCTGCAGCTGTGGGGTCCCATCCTTTGTGGAAAAGGGTAAAATGCTGGTGAGATGTTTACTGCTAATGTCTGTGTACCAGGCTGGGTGGGGTTGTCACTGCCTTGGGCTGATTGGGAGCTCCGCAGTGGTGATAACTTCTGCCTCCTGGGGAACTGGGATGTGTCCCCTTTTATTGTGGTTCTGGTTTGGATGTACCACTATTTCCATTCCACCCGGGCCCCACTTTGCCAGGAAGTCGCCATCCTTTGCTCTCCTAACTCTCCACAGGCACACACGCCAGTTCTGGATGCCTCACTTACCTCCAGCCAGAGCCAAGGAATGGGAGGCAATGGAGGGGACAAGGTTTGCAGACTGAATCTTGGGCATTACAGCCAGGAGGAGGAGGTGCCCTGACACCATTCAGCAGGCAGGCTGCTGAGGAGCCGGGCAGGTGAGCCAGTATACGCCATCATATCTTGACTGGGCTCTTTGTCAAAATTGAACCAGCTCTGCAAACGTTTTGATTTTTGACAAATCAGTGAAATCTGACCAAAACCACCCAACCGTGTTTCACCAGAATTTTCCCAGCCTGCTCTAATAAACATCTCTTGTTCAGAGCCTGTGATTCTGTGTATTCGGACTATGCTTTTCATGTGGACACTGAATCTACATGGACATAGCAGACCTCAGCCCCGGCCCTTCTGTATCTGTGCTGGCCTTGTCTTAGCATCTCAGAGCAGTGCTAAGGAGAGGATAGTGCAGCAGAGAAACAGCAGCCCAAAGCACTGGACGGGTGTTTGGGTGCGTGATCCCTGGCAATGTGTGTTTATGAAGGAGGAGCACATAGGAAAACATTTCCCATGTGGTTTTGGGTGGGCTTGTTGGTGAAAAGTGCTACAGAGAAACACGGGCTACTTTTAGAAAATCAGAAAATATATGTTCTCAGTTTTCTGACTGTGCTTTTTAATTGTGACACGGGGCACTATTATCTGGAGTGGCTGAGCAAACGCCCCCATCTGTGTGTTGATGTGATGTTGGGAAGGGAGGCTAGAGTCTGTCCCAGAGGGCAGTGGAGATGATCTGCTGGCCTTGCCATTGAAGGACGACTTGCCGTATGACTGGTGGCCACGTTAAAGAGCTACAGCCTCTGGGAGCAGGGGAATTTGGGTGCACTAGTGGCTCTGCATAAGATACTCAGGACAGCAAAAGTATAATTTTACCTAGTAAATTTTCATGAACTCAGAGGGGGATATAGCCTGAGAATGAGATCTAAACTCAGCTGTATTCCCCTTATTCACACAGCTGCAGCCCCAGACTCACAGTGGAGATTCTCTGGATTACCAGGGTTGGGGAATGATGCTGCTTGCACTCATCTCCTTCTCTTCATTTCCAAAGCCATAATTGGCCAGGTGCCTTAGGGCTTGTCTGCTCAGAGGCGTAGCATTTGATTTGCTGGTGTGTAAATCTACAGCGTGATAGTTTGTCACCTAATAATTGTCCACACGGCCTACTCCCTTGCACTAAAAATTCCATAGTGAGTGCTGACGTACAGTGATTTAGCCCATCGTTTGGGGCTATGAATTCTGTAGGGATGAAGCTGTGTCAATTGTATAGGATCCTAAATATGCCTTTTAGACTATAGGGCTGCAAAGTACCATGAAACAGAGCACCATTTGAATGGTATTCTGCCCCCTCTGCATTTTGAGAGAGAAACATCACCTTGATGTATTAAAAGTGGGATTTCTGCCAGGAGTTATATGGATATTCTCACTGATGCAGAAGTTAAGACTCTCTCTTTCGTGGTCTCTTTCAACACACATCACATGAAATCTCATTCTTTGGAATCAGAAACTGAGATAAACAGAGGCAGATTAGGTGTTTCTGGGGCCCTGGGCCAGAGTAAGTGGGGAGCCCTCTCCACCCCTTCTGCCTGCAGTCCCCCCGCTTTTCCCCCACCCCCGGCACTCCTGCCAGGGAGTAGGTTCGGGGCACAGGGGCTTCTCCCGACCCTGCTCCCCAGCAGGAGTGCTGGGTGGGTGGAGCAGGTCAAGGTGCAGGGGCCCCCAATTGGCCAGGCCCCCTGGGCACCGGCCCCATTGGCCCAGTGGCTAATCCTCCACAGGAGATAAACAAATGGTTTAAATGATAACAAGAACTCAGGCAAGAAGTAACAGTTAGCCAAGAATGTTTATTCGCTTTTTTTTTTTTTGCAGGGTTAAAAATATTGCAGATCCTATGTCAAATGTACACTACATTAATACTATGTGTTCCTTGTGCATAATTACACTTTCTGCTGATCTTGATTTGACTGTACATCCAACTAGTATTAAAAAGTTGCATTATAATATTTGCATTACACCATCCTATCTGGGGTGCCTTTTACATTTGCTTCACTGTGAGAACAACCACTCCTCCAGCTTGTAAATTACTCCCAGTTATAGTGTCTGAGTGCTGCAGCCAGCCACCCTTGGATTACATTGCAGAGCGACACCAGCAAACCCCCATCCCAGACTTTCCCCCAGAAATGTACATCTTCCCGGCTCTCTCCTGGACAATTCAATCTTATATAAAGTCCATCATTTTATTAACAGAAAATGATATGCAAAAATCCTGTTATTTCAAATAGAGTTTCCCAAACACTTTGATTCAACCACACTGGTTTAGATAAAACTATAAAAACAAGTTTAATAACTAGAAAGGGAGAGATTTTAAGTGAATACAAGTAATGATATCTCACTCACCATGTTTCATCAGTCTTACTGGCTGAATTTCTTTCAGTCAGGATCCATCCCCCAGTCCAATGCTGCTTCCTTTGTTCTTTAGATGTGGAGGATGCCGTGGGCAGAGAGAAAGGGAGAGATGATTTGGAGCATCTGCTCTCGCTTCTTATGGTTCTTTCTCTTCTTCGAGAAACATCTCCAGCTGAGGTTCAGGATGCTGAAAGTCTGTGTGGACAGGAACCTCAAGCTGTTTCCTTTTAAGATGTAGTTTCTTCATCCATGTCTTTTTTCCTGCCAATGAATAGCCACTTAACAGGTGATAGCCCATTTGGCCTGTTCACACCTGGCTGGGGTGTTAGCTTGTCTGTTGTCTCTGAGGAACTGGTTTGGCTGCTCCCTAGACTTGGAGTATGTCTTAGGGCTTGTCTACAATATAAAACTAGGTTGACTTAATTTAGGTCGACCTACAGCCACCGTTGTCATTCAGTTGGCTGTTGGTGTCCACACTACCCTTCTTCTGCCAGTGGAGCATGTCCTCACCAGGATCACTTGCACCGACTGAAGTGGGGCATTGTGGGGCACTGACAACCATGTGGGGCTCACAGCTGGAGCCCCCACATCTGCCCCCGGGGAGAGCCCCGGCTGTGAGCCCCAGGTGGGCTCAGTTTCACAGCACAGACCCTACCAGCCATGAAACTGACACTTGTCAATTTCACACTGCTATTGTCTCTGCTCTGGGAGCTCCATGGGGAGCTGGGGGCCCAGGCTCTCAGTGCCTCGCAGCCAGGCTTAGAGCAGGGAGGCCAGGCAGTGGCTGGGCTGGGAGCCCTGGGGTGGGGGGGACACCTGCCCCAGGGTTACAGCCCAAGCCAGGCACAGGGTTCACAGCAGGGAGCCTACCAGCCTTTCTAGCAGGGAGCGTGAATTGACAAGAATTTTAGCCAACAGCCGAGAAAAGTAATGCAGTGTCTATAGAGACACTGTGTGGTCTGAACTACACCGACATAAGCCCTACCTCTCTCATGGAGGTGGAGTTATTATGTTGGTGTAGTAGGACATTTACACTGGCGGGAACAAGGCTGTAATGTAGACACTAACATAGGTCGATATAAGCTGCCTTACATTGACCTAAGTCTGTAGTGTAGACCAAGCCTTAGTAACACCATACAATGAAATCTTACAACTTTACAGACAATAGACAATGTTGACACATACATTTTATCAGGACAATATTAACCAGCAGGTTATGAGCTTTCCAATGATCCCTCACAAGGCACACTTGTAGTAAGATTATTATGATAGTGTGTGCAAGGGATGAATACGGGGGTACAGACTGTCACAAACTAAATAGCACAATTGGACCCATAATTAACATAGCACTGAATACGTGTGTGATCTTCAATTGTAAGTGACTGGCAGGATTAATTTACTCAGTGTGTTAATTAATGCAGAGGAATGAAATTGACTATCTCTGCTACAGTGTAGTAAGCAGGAAAATATATTAAGTGACCGAAAGGAAAATCTGCTGTTGTGTTTTACTGAGTAATGTAATGGTCCCCTGACTTGATGGTTCTTTTCTGCATCCTAGTTACATTTCATCTTCTGTAGCACTTGTTCCCTTTTCCTTTTGCCCTGCTTTCTCTTTGAAGGTCTCTCCTTGCATCCCTCAAGGCAGATTTGAGTTCTCTGGTCACTGTGTCTTGCCAGTGCTGTCTGTAAGATATAAAAGACAGGATATGTAAGGGGCCTAGTCATAAATAGTGTCCTCTTTTGTAACATTTCCTCTTGGACGACATCAGAAACCGTGGGAAGTTCTCAAAGTCATCTGCAAGCAGGGATATTTGTACATAATCACAGCAACATGTAGGTTACTGAAGTTGTCATTCGGAATCACAACATATATAGCACTTTATGTCCAACGATTTCAAAGTACTTTACAAATATGAATTAATCCTAACAACTGAACAGCCTAAAGTGCATATACCACCATTCATATAAAAATTGCTCATCTGTAGGTCATAAGCCCCAAAGTACTAATAACTAATAGAGATTCTCCTTTCACTCAGCTACTAGAGTCCCTTGCTTTTGGGGCAGGAGGATCTGAGTTCATTCATTACTGCCACCATTAATTCTGAGTGGCCATATGCACAGCGTAATGTCAGCCTTGAAGTTCAGTGATAGTCACAGATTTATAATATTATTTCCATTTTAAAGATGGGGTTTCTGACGGGTTGAACCCCCCTTTCCAGGGTGCCACCTGATGTACTGGGATTTCACTGAGCCTGCCTGCTCCACTGGCCTGGGCTCCCTCTCCCTGTTTTGCTGAAACAGCCTCTCTGGCCCCTGGCACCACACACACACACAGGTAGGGATGCACCATCTGTAGAATCACACAGAGTCTGCAAGCAGCTCTCTATGGGGAGACTCAGCCAGGAAATTGCCCAGCACTCAAGTGCAGCTCCCCCCTGCAAAGTACACCCAAACTAATATTGTCTTGTGCTGTAGAGAAATCGATACAACGTAAGCTCATAAATTCAGCCCCTCCCTTAATGTGGAGGAAGATATACAGAACTTCTTGCGCCCACCCCCCCTTATAAATTGCACAAACTGGGTTTTACAATAAAATCAAATTTATTAACTAGAAAAGGAAGATTTTGAGTGATTCTAAGGTATAACAAACAGAACAAAGCAGATTACTAAGCTAATGAAACAAAACACCCATACTAAGCTTAAGATCTTAAAGAGACTGGTTTCAAGAAGTAATTTCTCACCTTAAATGTTGCTTTTGGGCAGGATGCAGAAATTCTTGAAGGTTAGCTACCTGCATGCAGCTTAAATCTTCAGACACCACATTCACAGACCAGATCCCTTTTCCAGCCTGGGCTCAACTCTTCCCCCCCATCCCCTCCACCCCCCGTGTCTTTGTTTCTCAGATCTTTCCAGCTGTCATCCTGGGTGGGGATTCAGTGAAGAGTGAACCCAGATCAACTTACTCCCCAGTCTTAAATAGAATTTACATAAGGTGGGAACCTTTTGTTTCCCAGTCTTGACCTACCCCTCCTTTTTGTGGAAAATCACTAGAAGTCCAAGATGGTGTTTAGTACCAGGTGACATGGCCACATGACCTTGTAGTGTCAAAGCAATGTCCCAGGACACTTCTCAGGAAGGAGAGAGATTAGTATCTTCCACGTCATATTGTTTCTTCCTAATGGCCCATCAAGGCTGATGGCCTGCTGTCTGGTGGGTGTTTCCCAAGTAATTGTTACAATAGTCAATATTCCTAACTTTAGATACAGAAATGATACATGCATACAAATTGGATAACCACATTCAGTAAATCATAATCTTTCCAATGATACCTCACATGACCCATCTTGGCATAAAATATATCTTAGTTATGCCATATTCATATCATAACAATATTTCCATGAAGAATATGGAGTGTAACATCACAGGGTTACTGAGGCAAAGCTAAAGTAAGTGACTTGTTGAAGGTCAAAAAGAGAATCAGTGTTGGAGCTTGGAACAGAAGCCAGAACTTCTGACTCCCTGTCCTGTGCTCTAATCACTAGATGCGGTTGCGTGGGATGGCATGCCCAGGTGCATGACGTAGGAAACAGTAACTCAAGAAGACCATACATAGCCATGTTCCCGGACTTTGCTAAGTGCTTTGCATGGAGCCCAAACACAGCAGTGTGTATGGCGTATCCCTCTCTCATCCTTCCTCTCCTTCCTTATGGTCTGTAAAGATGCCATGTCAGCTAAGGACAAAAGATGAAAAGGGAACCAAAGGCAAATTCATGGGAGAGGTTTACTGAAGTCTGAGTAATTACAAATGTATAAGCCCTATAATTTAAGATTAAGGTTCAGTGTTCATTTACTGAACATTAAGACAGGCAACTAAAGCTACTTGTCACAGATGCTCACAAATCTTCTACAGCCTTACTTAGAAACCTCCGCAACAACAAAGGAAAGTAGGCCAAATGGAGTTATGATTGCTGGGTTTTACATTAAGAGCTGACTGCGGGTGGTTGGGGTGGGGTAGATAATGGACTGGCGTTCTCTTCTTGACATGCAGCTGAGAGAAATGGCCTGAACACGAGGCAGAGGAAGAAAATAGGGACATCAGGAAGAAACAGAGGAAGGGAAGACCTGGAGCGGGAGAAGGATTATGGTGCAAAGGGAAAGAAAATGGTGACTAAAAGAAAATGAATCAAAACATTGAGAGTCTGAAGGTTCTGGTTTTAATCTCTGAAGAGGTGACTGAGTCAGAATCATTTGGTATTCTCCCTACCTGTTCCACACGGATGAAATTAACCCCTGTGCAGAGTGCCTGAATGGGACTTGAGATGTCAAGTTCTTGAGCTGGGCCTCTGCACTGGCATGAATTTCATCTCTGAAGTTAGATAGAAATGCCAACCAAACCCCTGGATTGGATTTGCATCCTAGTGCCGGGGTTAGCTCATATCTCTATAACAGACTGAACCAAAATCCCAGCTCTGAACATCCTGCCTGAATTTTGGGAAAGTTGGGATCCAGACCCGACCTTTACAGCTTGAGTTCATTTCGATAGGAAGCCCATCACTGCTCAGAGCTGGCCATTCCAGCTGAAAGGGAGATTATAATTCCCAGTCTGCCCATCTGAAATTCCAGTGAGAGAATCAGTTGCACTGGAAAATCTTCACTTTCTATCTTGAGCTCTTGTGAAGTGTGTCGCACTGAATGCTTGCAGGCCATTGGTCTCTTCCATGGTGCACAGGTGGGTGTATGTCAGTGGTGGGGGAAGTCACTCAGGGACTGTGTGTAACAGACATCTAGCACTTTGAGATCTTTAGATGAAAGATGCAGCATGAACGTCATTCTTTGTCACTATTGTACAATCCTGAATTTGCAGCTTTCTGAACCACTTTAATTGATATATAAAATCTCTCAGAAGGGACTAACCTATGCAGACCAGGATCCTAAGAGCGCTGGAACTAAATAGACCCTTAAAGAAAATCTAGGTGATTTGACATTTCAGGTAACTATGCTGTGTACAGTGCATTTACATCCAAAGGTTTTTAGAACAGCACAATAAGCAGGAGAACCTTATGGGTGGTGCTCAGATATACATTATGCCTTTACCGTGGGCCCTCTTTACAAGGCTGAAGAACATATACAGCAGCTCTGGGGCACATAAAGCCCTTGATTCTTCTCAGATCTTATCTGGGGTGAAATCCTGACCCCATGGCAAAACTCCCGTTGACTTCAGTGTGGCCTGGATTTCCCCTCTGGAGTGCAATCAAGCTGGGCTTGGCACAGAGAGTCTGTGGGAGAAGGAATCCTCTGCAGAGGCTTGAGAAAGGCCAGGAACTCTCCGTTCCCACTCTATGGACAGCAGTGAAGCGGCTACATAGCTGCCTGAGAATACAGTAGCACCGCATGATGCAGCATCCCTGCTCTGAGGGAAACAGCGATTGGGACTGGTGGATCCATGCTACTCCTTGTTCCCCAAATCCCACTTCATGGAGAAGTGGGAGGAGCTCTGGCTGAGCAGTGCTCTGTGACACACATGGGTTGCAGATCCCCGGTATGAACTCTCTTGTTCTGCCCCCTGCATTGGTTCTACTTCATCTGAATGCCTGTGAGGTCAAAGCTCAAAGAGTGAGTGGGGTGAAGCACAAGTGGGCTGTCTCTGTGATCTCAGAGCCAGGTACATTCTACCCCCAGTGAATAGGCTTGACAAAATTTTGCATGCAGTGTTGCTGTAGCCGTGTCAGCCCCAGAATATTAGAGAGGTAACATGGGTGAGGTAATATATTTCATTAGAACAACTCCTGTTGGTGAGAGACAAGTTTTTGAGCCACAAAGAGCACTTCTCGAAGTCTTGGGAGAAGACCTGCAGAAGAGCTCTGTGCAAACTCAAAAGCTTGTCTCTCTCACCAAGAGAAGTTGGTCCAATAAAAGATCTCAGCTCACCCACCTTGTCAGGCTTGATCAAAGTGAGCCTGTCATTCCACTAGCATGTTCTAGCTCCTTGAAAAGTGCAGAGGCAAAGTGATGCAGGAAGCAGATAGCGTTTAGTGCCAATGATGGTGCTGGGCAATCGTCACCAGCAGTGCTGGCCTTCACTACCCATGAGTCCACTTTTCTTCCACCAGCACGTCTTATGCACAGGAACGAAGTCCCAGGAGCCACCTCCTTACAGCTCACTTTTGGATGATGTCTACTTACAGAACACTTAACAGTTGATTACCGTCAGGTAGGTGGCAAGCTTGTCACTGCTTGTGCATGATATCTATCTCAGGTACTTATATGCCCCCCCACCCCCCATGATATCTGAGCACGTCACCCTTATTTATCTATCTTCTTTTAATATATCTATCCTCACTACACCCCTGTGAGATAGGTGTGATGTTCCCCTCTGGTGTTGTCTGGACTTGTGTTCTGCTAGCTCACTCCAATCCTTGACTTTGGGAGCCAGCCTTACCCTGCTCTGCTGTGAGAAACCCCACTCCTGGACCATTCATGTATAGCTTCTGGCATGTAAGCTGCTCCTTGGATTGTGCAACCAAATGACAGTAGCCAGTACCTCCGGTCCCAGACACAACCCTAGGAACCTCTGTCTTGCAGTGTCCAGATATGTCCGCTGGATGCTACAAGCTTATATGAGTTTGTCAATTTAACAAAGAAATTGATATGTACCAGGCTTGTTATCCCAAGGGGAGTCTCTATCACATTTCAAACCAAATGCACTGCTTCAGGTAGAATAAATAAACAGATTTATTAACAATAAAGATAAATTTTAAGTTATTATAAGTCAAAGCAGAACAAGTCAGATTTAGTCAAATGAAATAGAAGTAAAACGCATTCTAAGCTGATCTTAACACTTTCAATGGCCTTACAAACTTAGATGCTTCTCACCACAGGCTGGCTGGTTGCACTTCAGCCAGGCTCTCCCCTTTGATCAGGTCTGCAGTCGCTTGGTGTGGTGTCTGTAGATGTAGGTGGAAGAGAGAGGAAGAGCATGACAAATGTCTCTCCCTTTTATCATGTCGTTTCTTCCCTCTTGGCTTTGCCCCATTCCTTCAGAGTCAGGTGAGCATTACCTCATTGCAGTTCCAAACTGACCAAAGGAAGGGGGGTGACTCCCTCGAGAGTCTAACAGATTTTTTTGTTGCTGCCTAGACCAGCATCCTTTGTTCCTGTGAGGCTGGGCTGGCTTTGTCCCATACCTGCCCTGATGAGGTGTGAACTGCCTCTCTGCTCTTGGAGAGTTTTTGCCTGGGTTTGCTTTAAACCATGAGGATACATTTTCAGCCTCATAACTATATACATGAAATTATAACCTATAACATCACTATTACATTACTGTAACAATTACTATAACATCACTATAACAACCATGTTCAGTGCAGCATGAGCCTTCCGAAGACACCCAACATGACAAACTTTGCATTGGATACCATGCAATCATTTTATAAAGATGAACATGGGGGTGTAGGGTGTTCCCCCCAGGTACAGAGCATCACAATAGAGAAGTGCTATTATCTCTACTTTACAGCAGTAAGTGACTGCCCCAAGGTCATACAGGGAATCAGAGCAGGAACATGAGCCCCAGTCTCCTATTTCCTAGGCTGGGTCCCTAACCATTGGACCATCCTGTGATGGGTTGGATCACAGAAACCCCCTTGGGGCTGCCAACTGATGTGCCAAGACTACTTCTGCCCCTGCTTTCCCTGCCAGCTTGGGACTCCAGCACCCTGTCTGGCTGAGCCAGACACGCCCGTCTGCTCCAACACAGACCCAGGGTCTGAACCACGTGCCCCAAAGCTGCAGACGTCATTGAAAGCAACTTAAGAAGTGTTCCTGTCTTTAACACTCAGATGCCCAACTCTCAATGGGGTCCAAGCCCCAAATAAATCCGTTTCACCCTGTATAAAGCTTATACGGGGTAAACTCATAAATTGTCCCCCCTCTATAGCACTGATAGAGAGATATGCACAGCTGTTTGCCCCCCCCCCCGGTATTAATACATACTCTGGGTTAATTAATAAGTAAAAAGTGATTTTATTAAATACAGAAAGTGGGATTTAAGTGGTTCCAAGTAGTGACAGACAGAACAAAGTGAATTACCAAGAAAAATAAAATAGAGCACGCAAGTCTATGTCTAAGAAAACTGAATACAGATAAAAACCTCACCCAGTAAGCTTCCTTTTACAGACTAGTTTCCTTCAAGTCTGGGTCCAGCAATCACTCACACTCCTGTAGTTACTGTCCTTTGTTCCAGTTTCTTTCAGGTATCCTTGGGGGTGGAGAGGCTATCTCTTGAGCCAGCTGAAGACAAAATGGAGGGGTGTCCCAGGGGTTTAAATAGACTTTCTCTTGTGAGTGGACACCTCTCCCTCCTGCTACAAAATGGAGTTTTGGAGTCACATGGGCCAGTCACATGTCCATGCATGACTGAGTTTCTTACCAGCCAAGCCACATTCCTGGGAAAGCTCAGATGTGGATTGGTGTCTTCAAGTTCATTGTCGACTTAAGTGGTTCTTGACTGGGCACTTAATTTGCACATTCCTTTCTCAAGAAGCTGACCAAATGCTTTGAATACAAAAATGATACGTGCATATGAATAGGATGAATAGATTCAGTAGATCATAACCTTCACAGAGATATGTTACATGGCATATGTAGCATAAAACATATTCCAGTTATGTTGTATATACATTCATAAGCATATTTCCATAAAGCCTTATGGGGGGGCACCATCACACATCCTTCCTCTCCTAACAGCCAGCATGTTACTGTTACTGTTACCATGTCCTCCCACCTACTTATATCACCCACCTGTTACAAGTTATCGTCAACCAAGAGTCTAAGCGCTTTAGGGCAATGACAGTCTTCTCAAGTGCACGTTTGCACAGCGTGAGCACGGTGGAGCCCTGATCCTTACTGGGGGGGAGGAGCTACTGTAACACAATCATTCATAGCAATGATAGAATTGTTACGATCTGGACGCTTGTCCACTGTCAACTGGCCTGAGGCCACTCATTTTTCTTTTTTAGCTGACAGTATTTCTGAACCTCGAGGATATTCAGCTTTTTACTCTTTTTGTATCCAAACTGATTTCCATTCCCTTGGTGAGAAGCACAGAATTATAGAAGATTAGGGTTGGAAGAGACCTCAGGACGTCATTTAGTCCAACCCCCTGCTCAAAGCAGGACCAACCCCAACTAAATCATCCCAGCCAGAGCTTTGTCAAGTTGGGCCTTAAAAACCTCTAAGGATGGAGATTCCACCACCTCCCTAGGTAACCCATTCCAGTGCTTCACCACCCTCCTAGTGAAATAGTGTTTCCTAATATCCAACCTAAACCTCCCCCACTGCAACTTGAGACCATTACTCCTTGTTCTGTCATCAGCTACCACTGAGAACAGTCTAGATCCATCCTCTTTGGAACCCCCCGCCCTTCAGGTAGTTGAAAGCAGCTATCAAATCCCACCTTACTCTTCTCTTCTGCAGACTAAATAACTTCAGTTCCCTCAGCCTCTCCTCGTAAGTCATGTGCCCCAGCCCCCTGATCATTTTCATTGCCCTCTGCTGGACTCTCTCCACTTTGTCCACAAATTGTTGATCAGCTTTCCTTCTCCTGAACTCTGCAGTTTCTTCAGGCGGTATCCCAGGAGTGCTACACCTGCAATAAACACATAGGCCATTAGAAACAGAACCACGTCATCGTCCTCTGCTATAGTTACGGGTTACTGAGTGAAATGGAAGTTTCCCCAAGAGCTTCACTCCAAATTCTTTAAGAGCAAAAGAAAGTTGGACCTGATCTGGAGCACACTTACCCCCATTTTACTTTACCAGTGGTGTTAATCCAGATTTATACCAAGGTAAAGAGATCAGAATCTGGTCTCTTGTTTTTTTCTAAATCATCACAGTCATAGGCATTGATTCCGTGGGTGCTCCAGGGCTGGTGCACCCCCGGGGAAAAAATAGTGGGTGCTCAGCACCCACCAGCCACAGCTGTTTGGTGGGGCCCGCTATTAGCTGATTGGAGGCACTGCCAAACATCTGTTTGGCAGCTGGGGGTGGGCGGAGAGAAGCAAGTGGGTGGGGACCTTGGGGAAAGGGACTGAGTGGGTGTGGGGCATCGGGGCACAGCGGGGGTGGAGCACCCCCAGGGAAAAGAAAAACTCAGTGCCTATGATCCCAGTAAAGAGCAAAGACAAACTGCTGGAGATATCTGTCCTCTGCAGCGGGCCCCATACATCTCCCCACTCCCGTACCGGTGACACCCCCCCACACCGCCAGCATTTGCTGAAGGGCTCGCTCGGCACTCACAGCTGGGACAGTATGTTCAGAAGACTTCGGCTCCTATTTAGGTGCCACCATAAGCAGCCTGTTTTCCAAAGCCTGCTGGGGGCTGCTGAGCTCTTTTGAAAATCTGGCCCTTACGTTGGGTGCCGAATACTTGGAAATCTGGCCCTCAGCTCTTGGGCAAATTTGGTCCCACAAATGGAATTCTCTTCCCCCAGCCAAGCCACCGTGTTCAAATCCTTCCGAAGGACTCAGTTCTTCTGCGTAATAAGGACAGAAAAAGCACAGCATGAACCTAAAGGATCGGGAGGAGAATGGGAGGTGGTTCAGGCTGAAATCATTCTCGCTGCAGGGTGTGGACAGGCAAACCCAGACAGATGCTTTATCTGTGGGCCTGCCCCCACCCTCCAAGGACTGTAATGTTGCCATGGAAATTACTGGTCGGTGCTAACCGCCCACCAGGCAGGCAATCGTCCAGGACCTCCCCCGATCACCATGAGATTTAGTCTAGCTAGCACAGGTCCTGGAGCACTGCAGCTGTGGCAGCAGAGGCTTCAGTGAGGGCTAGCTGCCCAAGTAATTACCCAGGGTTCCTGGGGGGCTTGAACAGCCCAGGCTGTCTCAGCTTCACTGTGAGGTTAAAGCTAGCTGGCTCGGGTGTGTTTGCACAAGCCGCAGTCACACCCCATGAGCAAGAGATGCTGCCAGAAAGCCCTGCATGATAGGAAATGACTCGCTGGAATTGCTTTTTTTTCCCCAAAGCAGTTGGTTTTCGGAATGAAATGACTTTCTCCCACCCTTGTCATGATGTCACTGTGCTGTCGCGTCAGGTATTCAGATGTATTGTCAAAGGAGACAGCGGAGCTGGTGTGAAACACATCTGTCCGCACACAGGGTTAGCAAGGTTCTGAGGCAAAGGCTGCTCTGAGTGCCTACACGTTATATAGAGGTTATGTGCAAAATGTCCAGATTGGTATTGCATAATTTCAGGCTCGTTAGGATGACAAAAGGTTTTCAATGCTGCACATGGTACAAGGTCTTTATTTCCTGTTCTAAAACTGTAGCAGGTGAATGTCTGACTTCAGAATGACAGGCCTTGATTTATCCACAGGACAGGGACATCACAGACAGCAGCAGTAGGAACTTACCCTGCCTCATCCTTCTCCCATCCAGCCAATCTGCCTCAACATGGACCTGAAAAGAACCCTACTTCTACAGCTGGCGGAATAAAAAGCACCACAGTCCAGGGAATAGGGTACTGGCATGGGCGGGGGCTGGAGACCTGGCTTCCATTCCTGCCCCCTGATCTGCTGAGAAGCCCGCCATTCTGCCCCCTGATTTGCTTTGAAGTCACTTCACCTCTGTAATTCTGTTTCATCATCTCTAGAATAGGGATAAGGATGCCCTCCTTTGAGATCTGTGGACGAAAAGTCCTTTAAAGAGCTAAGTTAGATTATCTGGCACTTCGCTATTACTTTCTCCATGTCTGGTCCGTTCTTGATCTGTCCATTGACACTGTCTCCAAGGCTGCCCATTAGTGCCGTTTTTCTTGGCCAAAGCAGGTCCCGAATCAGACAAGGCTGTACTCAATACCTTCAATAACTGTTGGAAACAGCAAGGAACATGGTGCATGGACCATGAGTGTAATAGGATGCTGCATTCTTCACTGACTGAAGCTTCAGACTGGCCTTCGCTGGTAGCCCAAAGCACGGTGCATTTAATTTGTCTGGCTGGGAGGGGACAAATAGGGGGTGACTATACTGAGGAGCAG
Organism: Eretmochelys imbricata; assembly: GCF_965152235.1. Taxonomy (NCBI): domain Eukaryota; kingdom Metazoa; phylum Chordata; order Testudines; family Cheloniidae; genus Eretmochelys; species Eretmochelys imbricata. Next base: position 16,560,708 of record NC_135572.1, read on the forward strand.
TGTCCAAGAAAAGCCACAATGTCTCAGCCAACCTCAGGGGGAAAGAAGTTGTCTGAGCCACTACTGCAGCCTGGGTACCAAAGAGCCAAAAATACTCTAAATCTGCAAGCCAATTTGACAAAGAGAGGACGTACTCCACCAGCACGTGAAGCAGTCATAACCCCAGCCAACTCCATTAGCTGCTTCTCTCTGCCAAACCAGTGACTCCTCCCTCTTATCCAGGTTGAATCTGGGCTGAGACCACCAACTCATTTCACACAGGGCACAATAGATCTAGCCAAAAGATGAAGGAACCCCTTACCCATACCCTCAGCCATCCAGGGAAACCCCTTACATGTTTTGAGATGCAAAGCACTGTAGCATACACTGTGGAGAACAATCCTGCATTAGCAGTGAGATTGACAAGAGAGCCCAATAGGTCTTTTCCTAAGTCCCCTAGAAAACAGAGGGACTCAGTAGCAAAACTGAAGTAGAGACCCCAGCCTGAACTCCCTCACTGTGATGGGGTGTTCACCCCACACCAGCACAGATGGGGTTAAAGTGGCAAAAGAGGCCAATTAGCCTTAGCTCCGCAGCAGGAGCAGCCTAAGGGGCAATGAGACTGAGTGAGAATGAAGCTCACCTGAGCAGGGACAAGTGGGGCTTCTATAAAGCCCAGGAGCTGAGACTGGAAAGAGGCTGCAGTGAGGAAGCCCTCAGTCATACAAGGGGGAAAGTAGGCACCTGAGAAAGGCAGGGTAGAAAGCAGGCCAGGGAAGGAATGGTAAGGTCTGAGAGGGATAGACCTGAACTGCTGGCTTGAGGGGCCCTGGTCTGGAACCTGGAGTAAAAGGTGGGCCCAGTTTCCCCTACCCACCCCTGTGGGCTTGGCACAGCAGAGCTGGAGACTGCCTGAGACTTTGAGGAAGGAATCTCTGATAATACACCGGAAGGGGAGGATGACGGTGACTCAGCCAGAGGGTTAGATGACAAAGGAAAAATACTGCAGCACCTGATGAGCAAGGAAGGGGCCACAGTGTGACGACTGAGCCAACAGGCTGAGCCACATGGAGGTGCTGCCGAGCGATGAGTACACGCACCCATGACACTGAGGCAGCAAAGGAGAAGCTGCTTGACACTAAGGTTGCTAACAGTAATGTCCATTAACATCATCAAGAAGTCCATCACATTTCTAGGGCCCACCATAGCTCTTTATAAGATGTTTAGTCTGTATCTTCCTTTGGTCTGTCTGATTCCTATTTCAGTTTCATTTTTTTTAAACTTAATCTAACTTCAGAGAAATGGAAAATTCACAAAACCACAGGCCTAATCCTGTAAATGCTACTGGGTGTGTCACTTGCTACCCTGAGCAGTACCACTAGTAAGCACTATGTCCAGTGTGACTACTCAAGCTAGTAAGCTCTAGACCTGCTAGTAAGAGTCCTCAGAACTGGAACCATGGACATTATAAAACCCATTCCATCTCTCTGCCTGTGCAAATGTTTATGGGCCAGGTCCTCAAGTTCTCTCTGTACATAACTGGCCCTAGGTTCAGTAGGCATAAAAGTTTAAAGCCATCTTTCCTCACCCACTTACCTTAGAATCCTAGAAATGTAGGGCTGGAAGCAATGTAGTCCATCCCCCAGTGCTGAGGCAGGTTTAAGTATATGTAGGCCATCCCTGACAGGTGTTTTGTCTAACCTGCTCTTAAAAAACCTCCAATAATGGAGATTCTACAACCTCCCTAGGCAACCTGTTCCAGAGATTAACAAGCCTTATAGTTAGAAAGTTTTCCCACATATCTAACCTAAATCTCCCTTGCTTCAAATTAAGGCAATTTCTTATTGGCCTGTCCTGGGGGGATAAGGAGAACAATTGACCTCTCTCCTCTTTGTGACAACCTTTTACATCTTTGAAAACTGTTACCATATCCCTCCTCAGCCTTCTCTTTTACACACAACATGCCCAGTTCTTTCAACCGTTCCTCAAAGGTCAGGTTTTCTACACCTTCATTTTTGTTGCTCTCCTCTGAACGCCCTCCAATTTGTTCACACCTTTTAAAGGTGCTGCACAGAACTGGACAGTACTCCAGCTGAGGCCTCCTCATCAGTAGTGGATTAGGGCCTGTGCCGAGGGGCCCCGCCAACTGGGGGCCCCTGGCTTCTGCTGGCAGGTAGGGCAGGGGAAGCCCCTGCAGTACCCCCTCAGCCCCTTAACCCTGTCCCCGTCAGAAGCCGCCGCATGAGGGAAGCCCCTGCAGTGCCCCTCAACCCTGTCCACAGCAGAAGCCTCAAGGTGGGGGAAGCCCCCACAGTGCCTCCCCGTCCCCAGCAGAAGCCCCCAGGCAGGGGAAGCCCCCATGCCTGACCCCGCTCTCTGGTAGAAGTGCCGGGTGGACAGTGCAGGAGAAGCCCCAATGCTCTGACCCTGCTTCCCTGCAGAAGTGTGTGGGGCGGGGGGGGCGGGGAAAGCCCCAGCACATGGACCCTCCCACTCCAGCCCTGGGATGGGAGGAGCTCACGCTACCTGCCGTGGCCTCAGGACCGGTGGAGCTCTCACTCCCTACTGCAGCCTGGGGCCATGGCAGGAGGACAGAGCTTTTTTGGTCTTGGGGCTGTAATGGGGATGAGGGGGGCAGAAAGGTGCAAATGGGTTGTGGGGTGGGTGGAATGGGGGGGGACCCTGAGTGGAACAGGGATGGGGCCCAGGGAAGGGGCAGAATGGGGTGGGGTTGTGGGTGGGGCCACAAGCAGAAGGGATGGAATGGGGGTGGGACTGCAGGCAGAAGGGGTGGGGAGGGCTCCAGACTTGCACTGGCCCAGAGTCCCAGGAAACCTTAATCTGCCTCTGCTGGTCAGTGCTGAGTGGAGCAGAACAGTTACCTCCCATGTCTTACATACAAGACTCCTCCCAGAGTGACACTTGTCGGTGTTTTTTCATTTATTTGGGGTTTTTTGCAACAGCATCACACTGTTGACTCCTATTCAATTTGTGATCTACTATAACCCTCAGATCCTTTTCAGCACTATTGCTGCTAATTATTCCCCCTTTTGTAGTCTTGCATTTGATTTTTTTCCCTTCCTAAGTGAAGTCTTTTGCACCCATCATTACTGAATTTCATCTTGCTCATTTCAGACCAGTTCTCCAACTTTTCAAGATCATTTTGAATTGTAATACTGCCCTAGAATATGGTTGCAACCCCTCCCTACTTAGTGTCATGTGCAAAGTTTACAAGCATATTCACCACTCCATTGTCCAAGTCATTAATGAAAATATGGCATAGTATCGCACCCAGGATAGACAGATTCTTGATTGGCCCAAGATCTGGATCTATATTTCCTCATTTTGCCCTACCTGGTATTTTTTCCTGTTTGGATTAGAAGTAGTTTCAATCGCTGCTCCTCTGGCTCTTGTGTAAAATGAATTGGAATGGAACATGGGAGCTCTGATGTGTCCTAGGAAGGTGGGGGTTTATCTGTGGCTGTCACAACTTTCCAGGGCATTGGCTAACACTAGTCTAAACACTAATGTTGCATTTTCCCAGTGCTGTGGGATCATTACTGAAAAAATATAAAAGTAGCACAAGAAAGGGTTTCTTTCTTGGTTTTCAATAAGCTTTATATTTCAATCAAGGCATCGTGGACCTTGAATAGCGCAGTGTAAAATTAATTTTCAGGACAGCCTTCCAGCTTATGTGACTTTTTGCAGACATGGTGGGTCTGTATCTTAGCTCAAATAGCTTCTTCCTTAATTAAACTGCTTTGTACCCTCCTCGAGCAATGTCATCCACAGTGATTAGGTCTAAGATAAATGTTCATTTATCTAATTCTCTTCTCACAACTATGAATGCAGGAAGGTGTAATGCGGGTGACAAGAACTGATGGGGACATTTTCAATTAAATGCCTCAAATAAGCCTAAAATTGAGATTAAATGCATGGTTTATAAATAGCAATTAAATTCCAATTATGTAAAAGCAACTATTGTTCCTGTATTAATGTGGTTTTGGGTTTAATTATCAGACAATCAGATTTATGGCCTCAGTATTTTAAACACTACTGTGTTTTTATTTAGTGTTTATAAAGTTTCATACTTTGAAGTTCAATATTTCATAAATGTAGGTTCCTAAAGTTATGCTACTAAATCCATATATAAATACTTAAAGGTCAAAAGGTACTTTTTATTGTCCCTCCTGGGCCTACAGGGTCCCCTCTGTAATGACTGTTAATATTTGTTACATTTTAAACCCATGTTTTACCAATTTTTCACACTATGGTGAAATTTTGAAGTTAGCACCTTCATCCAAGAATAATTTCATCCACACTTTCACCAATAGATGGCGCTAGCAATGTCTACATACCTGATAACTCACTGGGTCAGAGTTCAGCATGAGCATGCCTCCACAGTGGCACTGTCCCTTTAAGAAGATTATTGTATCAGTGACTAAATTGTACCTACCTGGGTTTTATTTGGAGACTATTTGGTAATGGTTTTAAAAGTCTTCCCCCTCCCCTTTCCCCACCTAGCCAATACATTTCTTCTGCTCTTTCACCCTCAAAGGAAAACACAAATCCATAAAGATCAGATTTCTTAGAGCCTTCAGTTACACACTGAGACTCTCGTTGAGCCTCACATGCACCCAAAGGCAGATTCTGAGCTAAAATCTGTATATATGGTGTATTGCAGCATTTCCCAGTGTTTTGTATTTGAGTTTCACTTTGAGTATGTATCGTTCAGCACAGCAAAATAGCTTTGCTTAAAACTTTACAGTTTCTTTAAATTAAGAAACTACGTGGACTTTTACCATCTTACCCCAAGATTCAATGTAGCATCACTATAAAATTGAGAACTAGGGGCCACCAAATGAAATTAATGGGCAGCAGGTTTAAAACAAATAAAAGGAAGTTCTTCTTCACATGGCACACAGTCAACCTGTGGAATTCCTTGCCTGAGGAGCTTGTGAAGGCTAGGACTATAACAGGGTTTAAAAGAGAACTGGATAAATTCATGGAGGTTAATTCCATTAATAGCTATTAGCCAGGATGGGTAAGGAATGGTGTCCCTAGCCTCCGTTTGTCAGAGGGTGGAGATGGATGGCAGGAGAGAGATCACTTGATCATTACCTGTTCGGTTCACTCCATCTGGGGCACCTGGCATTGGCCACTGTCAGCAGACAGTATTCTGGGCTGGATGGACCTTTGGTCTGACCCAGTATGGACATTCTTATGAGAGATTTCACAATTATAACTGGACATAATCTGAGACTGTTTGTAATCAGTATTTTCCTGTTGCAGTAGTTCAGTTATTAAACTGTAGAAATGTATGTGAGAAAAATGTGTAGGGCGCTTTTGACTGATATTGTAGTTGAAGAGGCGTTGTGGTATATATAGCTATGACTTTGTTTTCTGTGTACTGTACCTTTAATTGTAAAATGAATACCTGTGGGAACTGTACAGAAGGAGAGATGCATTCTGCCTTCTTCCTCATGGAGATTTTATTTGTCCTTTCTTGGTTAGCTATTTTCCTTAATCATAAAAAGGCATTGAGGACCCAGTTCAGCAAACTGTTTGTGCACATGTGTAAGGCCATGTAGCTGCTGAATAGCATGGACTGCTGAATTGGGACCTGAAAATACATGTGTATAGCTTGCTGTGTGTGGGGGGAAAACCATCACAAGCAGGGGGGCAGAGACTAAATGTGTGAGGCTGTGTTTGAGCTTTACCCTCTGCATTTGCCTTTAAAAATAAATGGGGAAATCCAGCCAGGATTTCACCCCAGTTCTTTATAATCTCTCAACTCTCCTTTAATGTACTGCAGAAGAGACCAGAACTTGGATCCACAAATTACTCTGATAAGATGCCCAATCACCCATCTCATGTTTTGTAGCAAACTTAAAATGCAAGATAAGCAGCCCCTTTCCAAAGGCATAATGAGAGAGTAAAACCTCCAATTCTGAGCTCTTTTCCTTTTCTTTGGAGATAGACAAAGGAGAGCTGATTGCTGGGGTGACTTTATTGTTTTGGACACAAAACAGAAACCAAGCGGGAGTATAGGGCACTTCAACATTTAAAGGGACAGGACATCACACAAATGTTTCACCGTCCTAGTAATCATTAAATGGTTAAGTTTTACTGGCTACGGACTTGGTTTTGCCCCCCTAGCTCCTGTCAATCAAAGCCTTAACTCCATGAGTGGTACCACTGATTGCAGTGTAACGACTTGTGGAGTGAGGTATCATGCACTGTGAGTACAGGTGGCAGACCAGGGGCCTTATTGTATAGCTAGATCCTGACCAAGTGCAGAGCCCCATCTGACTATAGCAGGCAGAGGGCCAGATTCACAGCTGGTGCAACTTGGAATAACTCCAGTGAAATCAACAGAGCTCTACCAGTTCACAGCAGCTGAGAATCTAGCCTAGAGAACTTACTCCTGTCAAAGTCTCTCCCAGGTGTATACAGTGGAATGCTGAAGCAGGGCAGAATCTCTAACAAAAGCCAGGGAGCCCTATAAAATAGCTCCCTTGCAAGCAGAGAAGAGCAGAGACTGTAAGAACGTAGAGCTGCACATCTAGATAAAGGGCTGATTTTTTTTTTCCTAGCCTTGACCTGAACTCAGTATAAACACCCTGTTGGACCTCAGGAATAAAGACTTGGAGAGCGAACCTCATTTGGTGAAAGACTTTTTTGTCACTGCGGTGCTAACTGGCTCATTCAACCAGAAACCTTATGATAGTAAAGCCTTCCAAATCTAGCATGGTTTCAGAGTAACAGCCGTGTTAGTCTGTATTCGCAAAAAGAAAAGGAGTACTTGTCGAAAGCTTATGCTCAAATAAATTGGTTAGTCTCTAAGGTGCCACAAGTACTCCTTTTCTTTTTGCAAATCTTGCATGTATCAATGAGCTCTACTCTTTCAATGTGGTCAGTTGGAACAATTTACTGCAACTTGTTTGAACAGGTACAGTCATCTGACTGCCTGAGCCCATGAAGGTGTCAGTTACATTTCAGGAATTTACCTGTGCATGCATGTACAAGAAATAGCTGATGGGGACAGATTGTGAGGAGTTTTGGGGTGGGAGGGATGACCTGATGATTGAAGGCCCCCAGGGAGACTACTATTAAAGTTCCTTAAACAAAGAGTTCCAGAGAAGGATTCTCCGCGTTCTTGGGGTTTTTATCTTCAGTTCTGTTTTTCCCATGAGAGCTGTTTCATACCCTTCATGTAGACTCTGAAGCGTTCTCACTGTGCTTTGGCTGACATGAATTCTGTAAGCTGCGAATGGAAAGCATACCAGCTCTGTTATACTGCAAACTCTGAATTACTCACTGTTTCAAACAAGCAAGAAAATAATGCTAATTACCCTGAATTTGCAGATAAGAACATAAGAATGGCCAGACTGGGTCAGACCAGTGATCCATCTAGTCCATTATCCTGTCTTCTGACAGTAACCAGTGCCAGATGCTTCAGAGGGAATGACCAGAACAGGGCAATTATTGAGTGATCCATCCCCTGTTCTCCAATCCCAGCATCTGGGAGTCAGATGCTGCCAGATGCCTGGCTGAGTAATGTTTATCTATGCAGAATTCTCTATTGTTAGATGAGAAGTTTCTAGGAAATGATCCCCCAATCTTCTGAAGAACAGGATTTGAAAACAGATCAATGGATGCTGCATGTGGGGGCATGGAGAAAGCATGACCAGGCTTCCAGACTCAAATATCATTTCTAGTAATGAATATTAACTAGAGCTGGTCAAAATTGTTCACATTTCAATAAAAAGAGCGGGGTGTATGTATGTCATTTTGTGAAGTCCCCCTGCCTTTGCTGTTCTAACTGTAGAGCTGGTTGACATTTATTGACTCGAAATTTTGGTGAAAAAGCAGGGGAAATATTTGTATAACATCTTCAGCACCATAGTGTCTTGGTTTTTGACCAGCTCTTGTTTTAAATGTGTGGCTGTCCCATACAGCACCTTCCTTCAGGAATCTGGCTGATGTGCCAGTTAATTTTTATGGAAAGCTAAGAAACAGGAACCTCCATGTTTTTACAGGGGAGAGTTCTGTTAAAAGTATATAGAAAAGCCCTACAAATGCAGGCTACAGATAGAGATTACCTACAATTCTTTCCCTTCTCTCTCACTGTGTGTAAATCAATTAACATGTCAAGATATGCTAAAATACGGAGTAACCCTGAGGTGCTTCCCACAGGGACTTGGAACTTCCAACTAATTCTAATCTCCAAGCACCTTCAAACAGCCATCATTGTATCCTGAGAAAATATCTGCTAGAAAAATATTTCCTCCTTCCCTCCTCCAAATGTATAAGGTGCCCCCAATCTTAAACTGGCTCTAGTCCTTGCACACACCGATCCTTGGCTAGTGACAGGTTTAGATATTGAGATCTCGCATCTCATTAGGGCTAGAAACAGAGGCTTTATACACTTGGAAAGGGGAGGTTTCCAATAACACAACTTACTTCCACCCTTGTAAGATCCCAAGATTCCAGCCCTAAACATCCTAACACAATATCTCTCAAAGCATTTCAGTTAATGTTTTAGAGGTCTTAGCATGTACTTGTTTTCATTTTCTCTTCCTCAGAGCCAAATACGTTCAGTGGGAGATTTTCAGGGGCTCAGCTGGAATTAGAACTTGGACTCATGGTATTAAGGACCTGAACTTGCTCCTACCAAGGTGAATAGCAAAACTCCCACTGACATCAGTGGTACAGGATCAGGCCCTAAGTCTAGTTTGTGGGTGAAGGGATATGAAAAATAGAAGGAATATTTTTTGGGAGGGAAAAGAACAGGAGTACTTGTGGCACCTTAGAGACCTCTTAGGAATGTTTAACTATTTGCTTCTGTAAAATTTGGTACATAGAGAACAGACAAGGGTGTGGTGAATTATCAGGGTTTTATTGGGATGACCTTCATGCTATAACTTTGATAGTTTCATTACTCGTGAGTGGCAAAACTATCACAAAGGTATGCCAATAAACCCTTCACATTACTATTTATTATCTCTCTTTCAGGTACCTATACAGCTAAATCCCTAAGCTAAATATCTACCGGGCATGCATGCTCACAAGATTTCTGTATGCTTGAGAGACGTGCATACATATCGCCACCACATTAGAAAACAGGATCAGTTACACATGCACTTTCTTCGGTCTGTTCGCAAGGTCAGATTATGGGAGAAGTTCCTGATATCAAAAATTCTTAATCATTGGATGTCCAGCAGTCAAAGCATGCTCATAAAAGCTCACCTGCGTTGGTCTGGGCATCTCATTCAGATGGCTTATTTGAGAATACTCAAGGTCATATTTTATGGTAAACTAAAGCAAGGCACCCATTCTCATGATGGCCAGTACAAACAATATAAAGACACACTGTCAAACTTGAAAGCATGTCAAATTGATCTGGAAAGCAACAGCCCATAACAGAATAAGATGGCAGCAAATTTGTCTTCTCACCATTAAGAGCTTTGAAGCATTAACTGCTGTCTGTGCTGTGCTTGTTCCAGGCTGTTTCTGGAGTCTTTAACTTAACTAAGCATGATCCTGGATTGTAGCAGTGTTATGAACCCAGGGTACAATGACCTTTAAGGCCAGGACTTGTTAGTAGTTTGCTGCCGCTTACATGGGGTGCAGAGGGCCAACAAAAGCCCGTTGGAACATTTAGATCCCATTAGAATCTTCGGATTGGAACACCCACCTCTCAGATAGAAAAACTGAGATCAGAGTTTGAGACTTGTCCAAGGCCACAGCAAGTGACAGTGAAGGTCAGGGCAAGAACTCAGGAGTCCCTGGCTATGCACTAGACCACTCTGTCTCCCACACTTGGAAATGGAGACATGATTAGCTTCCTGTCTGGGCAAGAGATTTGGTTTTTTCCCTCATCTCATCCCTTATTCAAGATCCAATCCCTTCTAGCGTAGCTCACAAAACTCATGCTGTGTGCCAATTTCTCAATGAGAAGATATGCCTACAGTGTTCACACCCCTGTCACACAGTCCAATCTTAAAATGTGACTGCCTAACCAGGAGGTACAGATCTCTCACTGGGCATTCAAGTCAGTTCAGACAGGGATTACACACCTAAGCCAATTTAAGCATCCAGTTGTAGGATTTTGCTGTTCTTGTTAGGCACCTCCATTTAAAAATTGAGCTTCCAAAATAAAAACCCTCCTTACCTGAGGGGAAGGATAGGCCTCTGACTATTTTAATCTCACACACAGCATATATAATTGTGTAATGTACTTTTGTAATAGTACATATGTCTATATATAATACTTCGCTTTATGACTGTTCTGGAGCTAGATTTAGTAAATCTGACCTGACTCCCTGCCCACACAAGTTTATAATATATAGGTATGAGTGGGTACAATACATTGCAAACAATATGGGCAAGTATGACCTAGATAGGCAAAGATTTTCTCTGGTACATAGCCAGTATTAGGGCCACTGAAAAAGCACAAGTCTAAGTTCCAGATAAGTTTAATTTAAAAAAAAAAAGCAGATGCTGGGTTTAACGGTTACAGCAAAGCAAGTCATTTCTATTTGTTTTTTCTATAAATGCAGCATTGATTCATAGTTGGGCTTCCAGATGTAGCTTAAAGTCAATGAAACTCTAGTAAAGCAGAAAAATAAGTATTTTTATAAAAATACACTTATCAAACATACCTGATAATGTATAGTTCTCACAATGTTAAAACTTTTGAAGTTTCAAAGAACTCAGGATCAGTAATTAATACAGAGCTCACTGGGAGATCAGTCCTAGAAATGCAAAGGGGAGCAATATTTTTGTCTGACTTATGGAAAAATCTTTTTACAACATTGAGATAAAAATGAATTTTTACTGCTAAATAATGAACCATCTTTTCCTGAAAGATAAAAAATAAACACAACATACCAGAAAAGCTCAAATGACTTCAACTGAATGCTTGCCCGAAACAGAGTGGTCGAATGGGCAGAATGCTAGACTGGGAGTCAAGAGACCTAGTTTTAAACCCAGATCGGCCACTGACTGGCTGTGTGACCTTGAGTGAGCCTCTTCACCTCTGTGTTCCTGCTATATCCCCTGCAAATCTTTGTCTGCCTTCTCTTTTCAGACGGCAAGCTCTTCAGAGCATGGACTGTATTACTCTGTGTATGTACAGCACCTAGCACAATGGGACCCCAATCTTAGCTGGGGACTCTGGGCGCAACTATAAAACTGACTAAAGCTATGTCTACACTACAGACCTTACAGCAGTGCAGCTGCCGTGGTTTAAGGTCTTCTGTGTAGTTACTCTATGCTGGCAGGAGAGAGCTCTCCTGCCGGCATAATTGCACCACCCCCCACAAGCAGCAGTAGCTGTGTCAGCCGGAGAGCATCACCCACCGATGTAGCGCTGTCCACACTGGCACGTTTGTCAGTGAAACTTATGTCGGTCAGGGGGGTGTGGTTTTTGTTTTTTTTCACACCCCGACCAACAAAAGTTTTACTGACGAGGGCTAGCGTAGACGTAGCCCAAGACGATTCGTATTACTAATACAAAGACAATGGGCTATGGTTTAAAGAACATCAGTCAGTAATGCATTTCTTCTATAGGGACCTGATTATGCGTTCCTTACTGCCTGACCTCAGGGGGAGTTTTACCCGATTAAGGAGTGTAGAATCAAGCACTAGAAACGCAAGATTTAGTATTTATACAGCATTAGAGCCTGGAGGCCTCAATCAGGATCGTGCTGAACAAATGCATGGTCCAGGCCTGAAAGCAATTTCAATCCATATGAAGCCTAAATAGGGTCTATTTAAAGGCTGTGGCAGTCAGGGTCATCTCTAGTGAGACTAATGCTACATGTGTTTGCCAGCGAAGGGTGACCTCAAGGGAAAACCCAAGCTCTTGTTAGAGAAGAGAAGTGTGTTAACGAAATGGCAGCAAGATAGTGAATTCTTTGTATGGCAGTACAGCCTAGAAGCCCCAGCCGTGAATCAGGGCCCCATTGTGCTGCGTCCTGTACAAGCACAGGACCAAAAACATGGTTCCCTGCCCCAGTGAGCTTACACTCTCTAAATATAAGGCAAGAGACAATAGATGGTACCTCAAGTTAACTGAGTTCAATAGTTAATGCACTTGCTGTGTGCGGCTTGCATCTGTATGGTGGTCCTCGTCTAGACAGTCTGAATAAGGAGTACCCAAACCTTTCAGGCGTGATCTCCCACAGTGCCGTGTTTCAGAGGAAACCAGAGATGATGTGGTAAGATCTTTTGGCCCAGTTGTCTAATTGTATCAGGTTCCTCCTCCCCGGGTTTGTTTTGCAATGGCTTGCTGCCAAAGGCGCTGCGTGAACTAATGAGCCGTGCTGGCTAACCCTCTGCAATAATCCTCAGTGATACCACAGAGGGTTATAAAGTCGAGCAAAGTGTGCGGCTGCCTGCCAGAGATCCCTGCTCCGATAAACAGCCCCCCCGTCGGCTGGCTTGGAAGTGCTCTCCCCTGCTGTTCAACTCCAGCCTGGCTGCGGTCATGGGTAAATGCCTGAGTCGGCTGTTTGTGTTGGTGGGACAGACTAGTCCCAAGCAGAGAGACTTCATGAGCCGAAGAACTAAACAGCTCCATTACAGTGGGTAAAAAGTATAAGCGTGGGCGGCTATTAGGCCTAACGCAGCTGCTGCTGACCCTGCCACTGGACACCTGGGCTTCTTCCCATCCCTGCTGGGCGTGAGCTTCCACCAGAAGTTTTTGCTGATTTATTATGTGCCAGGCAGGTTCCCGGGCGGCTGTGGAGGGGATATCTGCTACTCAGCTTCCCGGGTCCCTTAGACTCCCCAGGGAGATTATCGCTGAACCCGGGAAGCTGAGTAGTAGATACCCCCCCCCTCCCCCTCAGCTGCCTGCCCGGGAACCTGCCTGGCACATATAAAAGCTCAGCGTTCTCTGCCCGCTGCTGCCTGGCTGCTCCTCTCCAGCATTCCAGCCCTCTCACCAGAGGTCCCCGCTGTACCGGTTCCTCCTCTCCTCCCTGTTTGGCTCCCTTCCCACTTGGCCCTGTCGCCGCATCCCTCCTCCACCACTGCTGCTTTAGTGAGGAGGCAGGGGAAGGAGAGGAGGGATGCATGCAGTGAGGGGGGCAGAGTGTGGACAGGGCCGCAGGGGGAAGAGGTGGGATGGGGAACTAGCTTCCCCGAGGGAACTAGCTTCACCCGCTGTCCGTGATTATAAGCCGAACACTGGACTTTCCCGCCCAAGCAAGCCACACTAGATGCAAATATAGTGGCCGAGGGAAGTTCCCTGAGCTGTTCTGCCTATACCTGGGAGCAGCACACAGCAGTGACGCTTTCTGCTGTTTCATAAAGGGGAAGCATGAGCTCCTCTCAGTCCCAGCCCCTAGGCATAGAAGGGACATGGCCTTGCCCCTAACCCACCCACCCGCCTCTCAACAGTGGAATGCATTTGCCGGACCTCATGCTCATTCAGTGCTAAATTAACAAGGATGGCTGACTCTCTAAGTGCTTTTTTTTTTCGCCTAAGAAAAACAGGGAATAGGGTCAGTCACTCACTCCTGCAGCTCAGAGATGTGGAGAGCTTGTTTTGGTTGTACTGGGTTGTTGTGCTTTCCTGTGTGGTGGGAGTCTGTCAGTGTAGCTCATTGTTTCTGAGATTGATGCAGAACAAAAGTTGGCTTCTGACACTGAACTATTATACTAGCTTTAAAAACAAAACCTCAATGAATGGATAGAGCTGCTTTCCAGACACCCCCCCGCCCCCAAAATAAGAAATAAAATAAAACCCCCACACCAGTCAGGGGTATATTTTTGGCAGTGCTTACAGAAGACCCTCATAATTCCTGTCTACAATCAGCAGCAGATGTTGCATATTTAATTCCTCTCCTACTATTCTGAATATAGCCCCATCAATACTTCAGATAGTCCTCCTAGAGAGAAGACATTTTGGAGGGTGTATTCTTGATCGCTCGGAACAGGAACATAACTCCCACAAATGCTGATGACAATATCTGTCAATAACACTTCAGTGACAGCTTTCTGCTGAAGGGCTCTAAATGCTTTACAAACGTTAATAAAATAAACCTCTCAGTGGGGGAACAAGAGGTGAGTGAAGGAACAGTACAGCCTAGTGGATGGGGCACTGGCCTGGGAGAGTGGGTTCAATTCCTGGCTCCCCTACTGGTCGTCTTGGTGAACTTGGGCAAGTCACTGCCTAACCCCAGTGCCAACTCTGTCTGTATATCTATTCAAGGGACACCATCATAGGATCTAACCACATCAGCCACACTATCAGGGCCTCATTCACCTGCACATCTACCAGTGTGATATATGCCATCATGAGCTAGCAGTGCCCCTCTGCCATGTACATTGCCCAAACTGGACAGTTTCTACACAAAAAAACAAATGGACACAAAACTGACATCCGGAATTATAACATTCAAAAACCAGTAGGAGAACACTTCAATCTCCAACACTCAATAATAGACTTAAAAGTGGCAATTCTTCAACAACAAAAACTTCAAAAACAGACTCCAACGTGAAACTGCAGAACTGGAATTAATTTGCAAATTGGACACCATCAAATTAGGCCTGAATAAAGACTGGGAGTGGATGGGTCATTACAAAGACTAATTTCCCCCTACTGTTACTCACACCTTCTTGTCAACTGTTTGACATGGGCCATCCTCATTACCACTACAAAGATGATTTTTCCTCCCTTGGTATTCTACCATTAATTGAATTGTCTTGTTAGACTGACCCTCCACTTAGTAAGGCAACTCTCCTCTTTTCATGTACTATGTGTATATATACCTGCTACTGTATTTTCCACTCCATGCATCTGATGAAGTGTGTACTAGCCCACGAAAGCTTATGCCCGAATAAATTTGTTAGTCTCTAAGGTGCCACAAGGACTCTTCATTGTTTTTGCTGATACAGACGAACACAGCTACCACTCTGAAACCTGCATCTGTTTCCCCAGCTGTAGAATGAGGCTAATGATGAAACTGATATCCTTGGAAAGCAATTTGAGATCTACTGATAAAAAGCACTACGTATGTGGTATTGTGGTGGGTAGGCATGGAGGAACTGCCAGGCTGGATCGGACCAGTGTTCTGCCTTAGTCCAGCATCTTGTCTCTGACAATGGCTAGCACCTGATGTTTCAGAGAAAGGTGCAAGAAACCCTCTGAAGAATAATCAGCCTGTTCTTAACCCCAGTTTGTTAGCAGCTGGCTTTTTTTGCCCTGAAGTATGAAGGTTTATATCCCTGCTAAACATATAATTACACCCTATTTAACATAACTGTGGCTGTCTTGTAATACATGTAAGTATCCAGTCCTACGTTGAATTATATGAAGTGTTTGGCCAGGAGTTCTGTGCATTAATTATACACTGTGTAAAAGAAGGGAATTCCTCTTGTGTGTGTTGCCTTGCAGTTTCAGTGAACATCCCTTGTTTCTTGCATTATGGGAGCACCTAATTTTCCTTTTTTTCCCCTTTTTTTATAGCATTCATTTACAACTGCATCACGTCTCCTCTCTACACAGAACATTTCCACCCCCTTCAATCTCTCATCATGTGGACATTTCCCCATGTCTCTACATTTCAATGTATAGCTACAGGAATTTCACTGCATGGCTCCAGTTGACATCAGTGAAAATCATCCTGTTAAATCCTTGCACCACAATTACAATCTAGCCCTTGTGACTCATGCTTCCGTTGGGTTCTTTGGTTGTAGTAATAGGCATGATCTGGTCCTTAATGACACAGAGGCACTTTCATCGTTGGAATTCTCCTCTCCATGTAAACTCCTTGGTGCCATGGAAGACCTATAAGCGTCTTCCAAGTGCATTTGTTTGGCTGGGAAATGAAAAACATGTCTAAAGCCGAAGGTATAACTGTGAAGCATTTATAGTATGATCAGGCAGGGCAGACTACTGTTATCTATCTGAATGCAATTCTATCTGTATCCTGACAACTATATCTGGCATGTCTTATTTTAAAGGATCCCATTGAACTGACGATGTCCAGAGAAAAATTGGCTATTACAGCAGCATGTTTCCATTGCATTTTAAAAGCCTGGATGCAACCTGATAGGCATCACCAATTGTTTCCACCTGGAAAACACCACTGTGGTATTTAGAAGGAAGGAAAAAAATGAAACAGGCATGGAATTAAGCTGCCAGGATATCTGAATCAGGGCTGGTTCTTTGTTCGCTTCCAGGGTCCTGAACAAGAAGTGGGACTAAAGTGGAATGCAGCAGCATTGTGCTGGACCTCTGCACACTGGTGACTTTCACCCATATCGGACAATGGGAAATGAAACCCAGCCCAGAGCTTTTCATATAGCCAAGGGGTTTCAGGCAGGCTGCATGAGGTTTTTAGCCTTCTCCTTAACTTGTAAACATTATGATTGCTGAGGACAGCACTGAGAGGTGAATAAAGGTTAAGGAGATAAACCACCTCAGTGGGCTCACTGAGCAGAAACGGTCATGAATCCAGCAATGTCACTGAAGTAGATAGTGACCTGGTGAAAATATTCCAGTTCAACTGTGGTGCTGGTTTTAAGTGCTTCTACCACTGATCTGAAATGACAGGAGTTGATGAAATGGAATCTGGCTGGCACCTTTCTCCTTATAAGCCCATCAGATCTTTAGATAGAAGTGCTATGGACTAGTGAAGTATTGTTACAGTAGGTGAGCTAATGGCTACATATTTTTTTTTTTTTTACTTGCTTAGAGCCTCAGGTACAGAACATGTTTCTGTGATAATCCCGTGGGTGACACGCGGGCGGGGGGTTCTTCATCACCTTTACAATTTCTGAAGCAAAGAGAAGATTACAAAATGGATCATTGAGTGGAGGGGCCTGAGTTTGTAATGGCCATGTCATCACCATCTGATGGCTGTGTGAAATGAGCTTGGTGGTCTCCTTGAGAAAACATTATCCTTAAAAATGCAGGTTGTATTGCAAGATCTGTTCTCAATCTTGCAAGATGCTGTGTACCTCCCACAAGAGAACAACTACCCTAAACTCCCATTGACTTCCATGATTGTCCCCTATAATTCCAAAGCTTACACTGCAGGTAGCCAGAGACTTTTAATATTTTTGTCTAACCATCAAGGTCTTCTCTTATCTTGGACCATTCTACTGCTTCCCATCAATGAACTAAACAAAGCACCTGACCCAACTACCATACCTCCAGGATGAGCAAGGAAAAATGATTTCATCAGACAGTTAAAATGTTCACTCCACTGGGGGAAGGTTTAAGAAGATTAGGAAGCAAATTCGCTATTTTAAAAATGTGCCGAAAGAGATGACTGGAAACTTCAGAGCTGTATGTTTAACATCTATAGAACTCTCCAAAGGGGTTAGATGGGAGAACACCTGGAAAAAAGGAATAGACAACATGGGCTGAGGCCCAGGAGATCATCCTAAACTCTAGAACAGGTTGCATTATTATTATTGTTTGTTTAATTTATTATTTTATAATGTGGTAGCATCTAGAGGCATCAACAAAGTCAAGGCCCTACTATGTCAGGTGCTGTGCACACATGCAGTAAATTGCACTTCCTGCTTCAAAGACCTTACAATCTATATCTTGTTTTGTGAATCAAATATCCAATTAACATTTTTCCCGATTCATGAATCATTCATGACCCAACCCTGATTTTGGTGAGTGTTTGTTTTCATTACTCGTAAATGTTAACCCTGTGGTTTGAACAAACCATTTTCAGGCTGTGGGCTTTTCCCAAGCTGTTCACTCCAGCTATTTGCTATTTGTTATCTAATGTGTGTGACCTTTTATATGGCACCTAAGCCATATAAAAGGTCACACGGTATTTGCTCATATGGTATTTGCTCCTTGAGTGGAGAAATAAAACTTTTTAATTAGGTGACTAATGAATGACAAATAAACAGCAGGCAGTGACTAGACTGCATTTCAGTGGTGCACATTGGACCTGATCCTGAATTACCTGGTCAGTAAGTGATGTGCAGTTGACTTCAGTGATGCACAATTGGGCTCAAGTACCTCTGTTCGCATGTGAATGCTACATACATTCTGAGGCCCTGAACACTACACTAGAGCACAACCCTCATACTACACACCAGAGCTGATGAAACACCGGAATTTCCATCCCAGGGGCAATTCCATATTTCTTTTCATCCCAATTTGAGATCAAAAATTGAAATATTGAAACTTGAACTCATCTGATGCACTCTGGTAGCCCCACCAAAGGTGACGCTATGGTGTATTATAGGAGATGTAGTCCAGCCATGGAGCAGGGTCTGTAAGGAACAACAGGGATCTGGGGGATTTGGAACTACAACTCCCATCAGGCATAGTGGTGGCTCAAGCAATTCAGAAATGAATGTTGAAACTTAATTTTTATTTTTATTTTCCTAATAGATAATTCCACTGAAATTGATCTTTTCTCTTGAAAAATTTCAGCTTTAATGAAACATATTCCTAAGGGAAATGTTACATTTGAAATTTTTCAATCTGAACTTCCCCATATAATCTATGGGGTATGTGCATATAATTCTTGGACTTGGACAAACCCAACATCCAGTCCAAGTAGCTGGGCCAGGAGTTGGGCAAATGTGCAGGAGACAGCATGAGAAACTGCATGCTCACACCATAGCCCTGATCCTTCAAACGCTGAAGTACATGCTTACCTGTACACACATGAGTAAAGTTAAGCACGTGCTCTGTAACCTGCTGGTGAGGGTGTGTTACTGGTCCTTCTTTGTGCTGATCCACAAGGGACATGAGTTGTTACACACCCAGATGTAGTGCCTGGGGTCTTTTGCTCAATCTGTAACTGCACCTGCTTTTAGCTCTGGAGATCCATGATTCAATCCTCAATTCAATCTTTGCAGAATTAGGGCCTTTATCTTTGTGGTGTGTCAAAAATAATTAAATTCCACTTTGGAAAATGCCTTGAATTTTCCTAAATTGCCACAAATGAAAATTTTACCAAAAATACATTTATTCCTACACCAAAACTAAAATGTGCATCTAAAATTTGCCAGTGAAAACTACTCTGTTTTATATTGTTTTGTTTCTTTTCATTTCTTTTAGTTTGAAAATATCCCCACCAAAAATATTGATCCTAAAGCCTGGATATATTTGCTTTTTATTTTTTTGGAGAGAAAAAATGTGAATTAAATATTTTTCACACAGATCGACACAAACAAAGCAACTCCCACTACAGCGGCCTGTGGCACAGTGAAATACTATGAGCCCTTACAACCTACATAATGTAAACAACAAAAGACACAAACATAATATACAATAGGCACCTTCCAAAAGTGGATCTTTATCATGCCATGGAAATGCCAAATTCTGTATACATAGAATGGGGAATGCTGCAAGTACCACAATAAATTTAACTTCTATAGCGGGGAATATCCATTTTTTTTTTTTTGTGGCAACTGCTGTAGCCAGAATGCCATGGAAATGTGTGAGAGCCAAATCCTATCCCCACTGAAAGTAATGTCAAACTGCCATAGATTTTGCTAGGAACAGGATTCAAGAGTGGAAGCACAAGGAAGGGGTCAGGTTAGAGTAATCAGGGTAAAAATCTTCAAAGCCGTTCTCACAAGATTTTGTCCCAAAATGATAGGAATTCCCCCAGGCCATTGGTTCTGATGGGGATTTCATGAGATCAGCTGTTCTCATAAGACTTCCACTATCTTGGACTGCAGCCAGATTGGGTCTGGAAAGCACACACTTTTCAGTTTTGTATCTGACCTTGCCATAACAACAAAGGAGGGGGGCAGATTTAGGGATTTGAATCCAACCCCTCCACACCACAGAAAATCAGGATTACTTTAGATGTGAGTTTGCTGTTGGGACCCATCTCAAATTAGGATGGGTTTACTGTCTGTCATCGCTTATGGCAAAATCACTTTCCACTGCTGTGGAATTCTGCTACTGGCTTTCGGTCTCAGCAAAGCCAACTGAATCTCCGAGCATATACTTTATTATAATAGCATACAGCACGTGGGTAATTTCAGAGATGTTTTAGGAGTGCGCATGCCGTTTCTCATGCTATCACCAGCCCACAATTTTATAGGATTCATTCAATCAATGGAAATATATTTCCAGCAGATTTTTTTTTTATGCGTCCCTGCACAATTTACCTTCTAAGGGTGTCTGAATGCATGGAAATTTTGTGCTTCCAATAGTGCGTTCTATCCCTAATCGGTGATCTTCAGCACAAGCCATCCATCAACCACGCAATACAAGGTTTGAGATGTCCATGGGAAAAATCCCGGGGATGCAAATACTTAATGCCCCGCTAAATATACAATAAATCATTCTGAGAAACTGGACCAGATTTTACCCTGACTCACTCCCCGTACAGTGGCACCACTGAAATTAGAGGACAGTACTGAGCTGTGATAAAGCTCAGAACCGAGCTCAGGTCCCCGTCTCCGAAACTGGAGTCTGAGCAGCCCACTGAAATTTGAGGAAGATCAGAACCTGATCTGGAACTGGACTTTGCCACTTGGGCCCATCTTTAGTTGACACCAGACAAGGCCACTGAGAAGGGTAGGAACCTTCCTAAATCAGACCCCTCCATCCTTAGGGCTCATCTACACACAAAATGCGTACCACTTTAATTATGCTGGTATAATTAAATTGGCACATTCCCCTCCCCCCATTGTGTGGATGAAGTTATACCATTATAAATGTGCTTATACCAGCATAGTTATTCCTGTTTGGGACGGGGGAAAGTTATCCCCATATCAGCTCCTTTATCATAATATAACTACATCTACACGGGAGCTTGTGCCGGCATAACTGCATTGGTAAAAATAATTGCACCTCTAAACACAATAGCTAAATTGGTGCAAAAATGGTGTGGCCTTAGCATGAACAGTGGATTTACTTTAATTAAATCCACCAGAAGAGATGATTTGAATAGCCAAACACGTTTCACATCCTCATTTCTCAGTAGGCCTTCCGCAGGAACAGTTCTCTGTCACCATGGCAACGAGGCCCAGGAACGGATTCACATTTCCATGATGTAGATCTTTCATCTGAAACAGGAAAATGAATCACAGGAAACCAAGTTGGCCAGACACCTGCTTAGCTGCTGCTGGCACTGCAGTCTGAGGATGATCTTACTCATTGTACTAGACACTCCAGACTCTGTAGGCCAGGAGTGTAAGGACTAAAACTATCCGTCACACCAGCACAACGGGTTGGGGATGAACAACTCCTTACACCTTACACTCCACCATTCTGGGCTATTCTAGCCCCATTTCTTTATATCTTAGCAATTGCACACTAGTAAGGGAGTTTAGAAAGCTAAAACTGGAAGGGAAAAATCAATAGAAAATTTTATTTCTTTGGCCACATTGGCTAGAGGCTCAGTTCAGACAGATTGGTGTGGCTAGGCTGAACTGATTTCAGCAGAAGCTGATTTGTGTCAGCTGAGGATCTGGTCTGTTTCTGATACAGTGATCGTCTATTACTGCCTTGATTATTCAAGCGTTTCCCAGAGTGGTGTTTTTGGAGGAATGCCCTGGCAAACTCTTTATTTTTATATGCATTTTTTTTCCATGTTAGCAAAAGCAGCCAATAGCCCGGTGACCTTGAATTTGACTAGTTAATGTGTTCAGTTGTCTTTTTTTTTTTTTAATTGAATGCTAGAAGAAGACTTCTGACAGGCATATGCTTTGGAAATGCAGTGCAATCCCAGGAGAAATCTGTGGTCTTGTTTTTATCATACTGGTAACCAGGCGACAAATAATAATGAACGAAAAGAGCCGCTAGATGCATTTGCTTTGGCTGACAACCCAGCCACCAAGAACTATTGGTTCCAAGCCAATATGCCTTTGAAGACATGGTCACTGGAGAGACTCGTTGTACATTCAATACCAGAGCAGCTTTGTCAGGCCCACAGTGAGGTTTAGCAAGCTGCTGAATGTGATACATTGGTTGTCGGCAGGCTTGTAAGTTCCTGTTGTGTGTGTTCCACTTCACAGGATCTCGCCACACAAGTGTTATTGACAACTATGACTCGTGAGTCGATGCAAGTGATGGAGAACGCAAATTCTGTAAATAAATTTGTTTTCTCTAAGGTGCCACAAGTCCTCCTTTTCTTTTTACAAATTCTATGCAGTCACAGAGGCCCGCTAGCAACCCCCTACCAACCCCTGATTCAGCTGCTACTCCTACCTTTCTCCGTAAGCTGCTGGAGCTCTGTCTCGGTTCATGGAAAGTTCCAGCTTCAAATTTCTTCAGCCACACCCTGTCGGCAAAACAGGTCAGAGATCAAGCAAACTCTTCTACAAGAGCTAAAATTAGAAATGGTCTTGGACTGGAATTCCAGATTGAAACCTGGAAAACTTTGAGAAAGTTCAGGCTGGCTCCAAAGCTCATGATCTAGATCCTTTCTATAATGAGCCTGAATCAGAACATCAGATCCAAGGCCCCTGAACACTGGTAAAAGTGGGGCCTGGACTTGGATCAAAATTTTGTGGCATGGTTCTGCTATTAATCCAGTATGAAAGTCCCTCCTTGAGGGTCCCCACCAGAGTTCCTTTGTGGCTATATTGAAAGCTCAGTGCAATGTATTTCTGTTCAGGTAAATGCCTTGTTGACCCACTTTTTTTGACCAGCTCTCCCTTTTCTGGGATTCTTGACATGGGTTTTTTTTGATGTATTTGTTAGCTGCCATCATGCAGATTCCATGTAACCACCGTTGTACTTGTCATAAGCACTGGTAGGATATGACCTGTATCTTATACAGCATCTTAGATACTGTACTTTAAGACCAGTTCTTCAGAATGCCTCGTAGGGGAGACGGGCCATTGCTATCGCACTGAGGTAGTCAGAATGTTCACATCACATGTAATGACCCCCACCATGGGTCATCAGCAGAGTTGGAACCCAGGACCTCCAGCACCGCAGTACAAGATCACCTAAGCTAAAAGAGTAAGTCCGTTACCTTCTAGCAGTAGTAGGCAATTTTCCTCCATGAGAATTAACCACTGGACAGGGACTGCAGCACATTTCACAAGTGTGTTTCACAGGTTGCCTCATACACAGCCGCACTGGAGGTTTCATGCATTGTGAAAGTAATTAAACCAGAAGTTAACGAATGAATTCCTGTGTATCCAGTCTGCCAATCAGATTCAGTGAAGAGAAGTGTGATGTAGACTTCACATGTTATACAAACGTTTTCTGCACCTCACAATGCCGTGATCACACATCTGCTAGTGCAATAAAGTTCTCAAAGGCTCAGGTGCTCTGAAAAAGTCTAAACATTATTTGAAACGATAAACCTGTGACCTGTACTTTGTGGGATGGAAATATTACAGATCAGAGGACCCACGTAGCATTATGTCTCTGTTGGAACAAAGTGCCGTGGGACAGATCCTCAGCTGGTGTAGATCTGAGTAGTGCCAGTTTACACCAGCTAAAGAGCTGGTTAGTATGTGCATCTAATCAGCAGCTCTAACTTTCAGTTTCCCCACACACCTCTGATTACCTTTTCTTCAGAGAAAATGCTTCTTTTGAACATTAATATAATTTTAATACACTCCCAGTTTACCAAACTTCTGTAAGACGAACCTCCAAATTAAAAGAAGTTTGGTTACAGCCACAAAGGTTACAGCTTTCCAGGCATGCCATTTTAAAGACCTGGGCACTTTAAAGTAATCTGCTCTACAAATCTAGCTGGCATTCTTTTCTCTGCACTCCAGTGTTGGGAATTCAGGAGACACGATTTTCAGCTGAGGTAAGCTGGCCTGCCTCTGTTGGAATTCGGCCAGTTTACACCAGCTGAGTATTTGGTTGTGAATGCAATCTATGCAAAGACAGACATACTTTGGGAAGCTAAACAGAATATGAATCTCAAAAGTTCCAAATACTATTTGAAATCCATAGCTGACAATTTTTGAATAGATTTTATCTTTGGGGGAAACAGAGGTATATACAGCTATATGCTGTACAGATGGCATATATAACTGTGCAACTGTAAAGATTGTTTTCTATTAATTGCATCTTTACATTTCTGGGAGTTTGCTGACTGCAAAAGGTCATTTTGTGTGACCAGAAATGATGCAGCTTGTAACAAAGGAGAAATACACATTGTGCTCTTCCTCTCATGGAGACATTACTTTCGTTCCTTCTTGATTTCATTTCTTCCCCTCATCTAAAGCAAAAGTAATTCAGGCTGGAATTATAAGAATGCTTTTTTGGGCATACGCTAACATAAGAGTGTGATTTGAAAGTTGTATACGTCTGGTAAGGTCACTCTATTCTGTTTTTTGAAGCTTTATCCTGTATCCTACCAAGAAATCAGTGTCTAATTTTTCACTGAGTTTTGCTTTCTCACCTCCATTGTACTATTATTATTTATTATTAATAGTAGTTAATAGGGAAATCTGAAATAAAGTAGCACTGAGTACAACCAGACACAAGGCATGGCAAATGTAAATGTTCTTGCATAGCTCCACCAGTTTGCCTCAGTCCAGGCCTGTACCAGCTTCTTTCCTCAAGAGCTGTATTGGGACAAATGCAGCGATGGTTCTGCAGTGTGGACCAGCATCCACTTAGAATCAAATCATAGAATATCAGGGTTGGAAGGGACCTCAGGAGGTCATCTAGTCCAACCCCCTGCTCAAAGCAGGACCAATCCCCAATTTTTGCCCCAGATCCCTAAATGGCCCCCTCAGGGATTGAACTCACAACCCTGGGTTTAGCAGGCCAATGCTCAAACCACTGAGCTATTCCTCCCGCTGCCTTCTGTTCCTCTGCCAGGCTCTTTACCAGCACAGGAATGGATTCATCCCATTACCCTAGTTTATAAGAGGGGGAAACTGAGGCTTCAAGGTTGCATTAATGAGTCTGACAATAGCTTGCAGGAATCCTGTTTTCAATGTCTAGTTCTCACCATTAGATCACAGCTAATCAGAACTTATCTTTTTGTTCAGTTTGGGGTTTATAAACATGAGGTAATGCAGCATCAATAATAATTCATCAAGCCCTCGGACAAACTGGATCTGCAGGGTGCTGTGCCTGAAAGGTGCAGAAAGACAAAATTCTTACTGGCAGTCGTAACTGGATCGCAGCTGATTTAAATCTCTCACATGCTACTTCCCCTTTATGCTAACAAACTGCAACACATGGTGATACAGTGGGACGTGGTATTCTGACAGCAGAAGAGAGCCTTCTCTCAGTGCCTTGACTTGTGTTTTAAATCCTTTGCAGTTAGACAGCATTTTATGTCCCAGCAGGTCAATGGCTTTACAAATTATAATGAATTTAACCTCAGAGAGGCCTCGTTGGAATACAAACAGATCCACATAAATCAGTGAAATCACAAATATCAGCTGTATACCTTGAACGCCTGTGTACTTTATTCTGCTTTATTTTTTTTAAAAAATTCCAATTTTCTCTGCATTATAAAGCCAGTGTTGAAGTAGGAGTTGCGGTTTCCTCCAGAGCTGCCACTTTTAACAGTGGGTGCAATGGGGAAGGTTTATGTGCCGTGATGCTGTGATGCAAACATCACAGCATCATCTCACAATGCAGCGATATGCACTGGTGCATTACAGAATGTTGTATGTTGCAACCTCACCCATTGCCATCAGACTGTCATGTAGTCTCTCAGGGGGCTGACCCCTGACTTCCGGAAAGAGAGATTTGGACACTAATATCCAGCAAAGTTTGTAGAATTGTCCCATAGAACCCAGAAATTCAAAACCAGTGTCAGCCACTGAGCTGTATCCATCTGTTGACTGCTGCTGGTTGCCACAGTAGCTTCTCTCGCAGCAGGGAGGCACCACTGAGCATAATAAGACAGGATTAATTTCCCAAGCATATAAAATACTCTAAAGATTACACTGGGCCATATTCACCACAATAGTGATGCAAACCAGCTGTAAACCTAGAGTAACTGGCTAGTTAAGTCTGGTTTACATCTACTTTACATCACCAGAGCAGCATAAAACTACCAGTGTGTAACATGGATTATTATGTCTGTTTAATTTTTAGAGCATAATTCATTTTATGCCAGTGCCTACAAAATGGCCGTTTTATGTACTCAAATAAACAGATGCTTATTGTATGCACAGCCAAATAGCTGTTTTTCTAATGAACGCCAAGATCTAATTCATGGCACAGAGCACATTGTACCTAATGGGCAGTCAAAACTCATCAGCCACTAAGGCAGAAATCAAAGCAAGGGCCGTGAGAGCTGTAACCTTCATATTTTGTTCACTGAACTTTACTTCCCGGTGCAAAGTTTGGCTTTTGCAAAATACCCACAAAATAACAAAACCCACTTATATTTTCAATGTCATGGACCAACTTTTGCACTTCTGATGAGCATGGGCAACTCCCACTAAATTCAGTGGAAACTTAGAGCTCCTCTGGAGGCAGAATTTGGTTTTGTGCAACGTAAAGTCATAACATAAACATAGTGAGCTGTATCTTGTGGAAGGCAACCAGTAAGGACTCTGTTAGGCCTCTAAGAGAATTTAGGCCAAGAACCTCCTCTCGTTGAAATCACTGACTTAACTCCCATTGGCTTCAGCAGGTTAAGAATCAGGCTCTTACCCTTTGAAAGGCAGTGTGGGATTTGGCAATTTGTGTGCTGTCCGCTTGATGAAAACAGTGCTTGGTGATGGACACTTTCACCAAAACTATTCAAACAGCTCGGCAGATGTTTTGTGGCTCATTGTGAAAAGAGAACCTACCAAATTTCGCTTCTTGGGACTAAAGAGAGGCCAGCTCTAATAAAATGTGTCGGCTTCATTATCGTGTTAAGGCTTATTGTTGGCTGAGTTCTGGGATAAATTCAACCCAGGTGTCAGCAGATAACATCACTGAAACTTAAAGGAGCTAAATCCACTAATGCCTAGTCTGCGTTTGGTTCTCTCTGCCGGTCTTTCTCTAGAGTTGCCCCTTTCCATTGGTTTTTCTGGACTTTCAGGGCTAAACAGAGAGTTCAGTGTAAACGAATCAAGGAAGTCAAAGATCTTGTACCTTCCAGTTGCCACCAACTCCTTGATGCACTTGTATGTCATGCTCCCTTTAGACTTAGGGCATGTCCACATGAAGAGTCAATGCTCATTACAGGGGTGTGACTTCTAAAGTGCACTAACATGTTGAGCACTGATTGGTCCATTTAGGCTCATAGACTTTAATGCCAGAAGGGGTCATCGTGATCATCTAGTCTGACCTCCTGCACATTAGAGGTCTCAGAACCTCACCGACCCACTCATGTAATAGATCCCTAACCCCTGCTGAGTTACTGATTTAAAGACTTCAAGTTACAGAGAATCCATCTAGTTGAATCCTGTAAATGACCCATGCCCCATGCTGCAGGAGAAGGTGAAAACGCCCCCCAGTCTCTGCCAATTGACCTGAGGGGAAATTCCTTCCAGACCCCAAATTTGGAGACCAGTTAGATCCAGAGTATGTCAGCAAGACCCACCAGCCAGACACCTGAGAAAGAATTCTCTGTCGTAATTCGGAGCCCTCCCCATCTAGTGCCCCATCACCAGCCATTGGAGATATTTGCTGCTAGCAGTCGCAGACCCGGTACATGCCATTATAGGCAGTCTCATTATTCCGTCTCCTCCATAAACTTACCAAGCTTAGTCTTGAAGCCAGTCAGGTTTTTTGCCTCCACTACTCCCCTTGGAAAGCTGTTCCAGAACTTCATTCCTCTGGTGGTTAGAAACCTTTACCTAATTTCAAGCCTAAACTTGCTGATGGCCAGGTTATATCTATTTGTTCTGGTGTCCACATTGGCACTTAACTTAAATAACTCTCCCCCCGCCACTCCGATATTTACCTCTGCTCTCTCTAAGTACATCAGTCATATCTCCCCTTAGCCTTCGTGTGGTTAGGCTAAACAAGCCAAGCTCTTTGAGTCTCCTCTCATAATGTAGGTTTTCACTACCTGGGATTATCCTAGTTGCCCTTCTCTGCACTTGTTCCAGTTTGAATTCACCATTCTCAAATATGGGAGACCAGAACTGCACAAGAATTCCAGATGAGGTCTCACCACTGCCTTGTATAATGGTACTAACACTTCCCTGTCTCCACCATTTCAAACAGTGCTGCATTAAAGCACCTTAGGGAACTTTTATTGCACACCAGTGGGGTCTACATGGACCAATTAGTGCCCAACACCTTGGTGAGCTTTAGAAATCACACCCCAGTAGTACACATTGCTGCACCATGTAGACCAATTTACCAACACGTAACTGGCATCCCCTCTTTACGTAAGCCCAGATCTAACGATGTAGGTGAATCAAATAGAATTGAACCCACCCACTGATGAGCCAGAAGAGATGGGTGTAGCAAGGAAAACGTTTAGACCACCTAATGCCTGCTTGTTTGAGTCCTCTGCATGCAAGGAAGTCTCCCTTATTCACGTGCCCATTGGCAAGTGGGTGTAAGTATGTCTAAGGGTGCCTGGGCTAGCACTTCAGCTGGTGAAAATCAGAATAGCTCAGTTGGTTTCAGTGGAGCTATGCTCATTTACCAATCTGAGTCCAACTTACTCCACCTTTCACTTCCTCTGATTTGGCCTCAGTATTTCCCTCATTCTCTCTCCTATCCACTAGACTCTGGGATGCCTCTTTCAGGTCCAGTACCAAAACTTAGCACTCACTATATATTGCACTTTACATCATGGAAAGCCCTATCCAGGCAATTACAGCCCCCTTGCAAAGCAGGAAAATATCATTGTCCCCATGATCCAGATGGGGAAACAGAGACACAAGACAGATAAAGTGACTTGCTTAAGGTCAATGGCAGAGCTGAGACCAAAAATCCTGGCTCCTCGACCTGCACTCACTCCACTAGGCCGCGCTCTCTTTCTCTCACTCTGGTTTGAGTCTTTGATGTCTCATATTCCCCTCCCTTATGTCATATCATTATCTAAATCAGACTGTAGAACTTGCCTGGGAGTGAAAATCCATTTTTGCTCATAACTTGTGCAAGTAAGGTCTGGTGCCTGGGGAACCATCCCACACTGGAAGTAGGCAGCAAGCCTTGCTCTTATGTACGTATCTAAGTGGTTCAGAGCCAGAAGTTAAAGAGAGAGAGTGCAATTTCTTTAGCTGGGCTGAATTAAGGCAGAGTTCTTTGATGCTGAAATCCCAGAGTATCCAGAAGCAGCCGAGGAGCAGGTAGAGATGCATTTTACAGCTGCTTTGTGCCACTTGGGTGCTCGCTGGATGGTCTTACATTACCTGGGCTACTTCAGGTGGGAGGCAGATCAAAGATTCAGGAGTAGAAAAAAGATATGCTTCTATGTGAGAGCTAAGGAGTAAGCTATTCTCGGAGAAGAATCTATCCAGGATGCCTTGAATGTTTGGATCTATGCCTGGATCGGTTTTAATCCACCACTGTTTATTAGATATGGTTAGAAGGGCGAATAAGTCTTTTATGATATTAACAAGGATTTCTGTGGGGGTCATCACTCTAGGCTCTGACCTACTTGTGTTGTCAGCATCAGAAAATTTGTTCCAGAGTCAACATATCACTCACACTTGACACAGTACAGCCAAGTATGAACAGCTGTAATAACAGTCGCCCCTCCCATTCCTCCTTAGTTTAAGCGATATTTGGGTGAGGAAGTCATGAGATTGCCTGCTATGTTTTTCTTATGTGCTCTCTTCCCTGGCACCCATCCACACCACTTTTAATCATATTCAATCACTGTTAAAGATATCCTTAGAGAAGAGCTAGCCAAAGGCAGAAAGCTGGGGAAATAGACTGATCTGACCTGCATTTGTTTTAGGCTGAGGCTTGGAATAAAAGCCTATCTCCCACAAATTCATTGGGAATTTCAACTCCATACTCCCATCCACGCTTCAACACCAGAAATGCACAGCAGTTACCCTGCATTCATTACAGTCTTTAACCGGGTGTCAAAAGTTTGCAGATCAGGGTAGGTTTGCTTTCTAAAATCGGCGCTGGTGGTATCCATCTACAAGACAGCCACCCACAGTCCCCTACTGGGTTGCCAGTGCCTTATGCAGCAGCGTTGCTGTCCCCTGTCATCAGCTATTGAGCTGCACTGTGTATGCTACAGTTACACTCCATGGAGATTTCTACAGCCTGGGGGAAATAACCCCCCCAGGGTAAACTATCCCGCAATCAGCTCCAGAGCAGCAGCAGTGAGGAGGCCTGGAGTTTGGTCCCAGTATAGGTAAAGGTAAATGCATTTTCAGCACCAGGGACAGCTCACCCACAGGGACCCCTACTTGCCTGGCGGCTCCAAACACCATCAACACATGACAACGTGGGCTGATGGCTCCACCTCCCCAGGCTGAGTTCAAGGGCCCCTGGATCACACTTCTCTTCCCTCTCCAGGCTTTAACAGCTACTGTTACAATGTCCCCTCAGAGCTTTCCAGCCCTGGCTGGAGCTCGAGTGGTGCCATTCTCCGAACTAGGCTGAGACTCCAGCACATTTAACTTCAGCCAATAATCGCAGAGTTTGCATATTAAGGCTCTGCCTTTGGATTAGTGGGATTCAGTCCTTGGGCACCCCTTTTGTTGCACTGTCCCCTGCAACGGCTTCTTAAATCTCTGTGCATCTGCAACAGGGACAACTCCTGTTCCACCCAGTTAGGTTTTGGTCCAGGGGGAGACTTTCTATTTCTGTAATGTCTGTCCCCGCTAGGAAGCCTCTTAAAGTAGTGAAGCTGGAGGACTGAAGGTTTGTGAGAGAGGGTGAAACACTTGTGATTTCGTCTCTCAGCTCAGGATGCAGTTTTTTCCCACTAGGCATATCTGGGCGCATGGTCAGCAGCTCTGTCATCATGAATCTGGAAAGCAACAAAGCCCTTCTGCTGAGGAAGAGGAGCGCTTTCTCCCCCCTCCCCCAGGTTCTTGTATCCCTGATTCAGCAAGGTACTCCAGCATGTGTCTACCTTTAAGAACCAGTTCCATTGCAATCAGCGGGACTACTGGCATGCTTAATGTTAGGCCTGGGCTCAGAGGTCCTGCTGAAATGAGGCCTGCATTCAGAACTTTGTATTCCAGGCTGCTATTCTGATAAATAAGAATATCAAAGAAACAATAACTTGTTATGTGTCATGGGTGGTTCTGGATAGTTTTTCCTTATAAGTGAATACTCAGGAGGCTCTATCATGCTAAAACCATATCATTAAAAGTCCTTGCTGATTATAGCTTTAAAATGCTAAAAAAATTGAATTTGCTTTTTATTATTTATCCTGTGTTCTTACTTCTTGCCATTCTCTGAGTCGACAGTTGCAGTAAACTGATCTGCTTCACTTCAGGCTCTCAGACACTGGCAAAGTGCAGCCACGTCTGACTGCAGGGGAATGTTTACAGTATTGCCAACTCCAAGGGTTCAGAAGTCATGAGGTGCCCCCCCCACAAGTTGTGAGATTAAAAATGACAAATTTGGGGGTGTCATACATATAAAGGGAAGGGTAAACCCCTTTAAAATCCCTCCTGGCCAGAGGAAAAATCCTCTCACCTGTAAAGGGTTAAGAAGCTAAAGGTAACCTCACTGGCACCTGACCAAAATGACCAATGAGGAGACAAGATACTTTCAAAAGCTGGGAGGAGGGAGAGAAACAAAGGGGTCTGTGTCTGTTGGTATGCTGCTTTGTGGGGGATAGAACAGGAATGGAGTCTTAGAACTTTTAGTAAGTAATCTAGCTAGGTATGCGTTAGATTATGATTTCTTTAAATGGCTGAGAAAAGAATTGTGCTGAATAGAATGACTATTTCTGTCTATGTGTCTTTTTTGTAACTTAAGGTTTTGCCTAGAGGGATTCTCTATGTTTTGAATCTAATTACCCTGTAAGGTACCTACCATCCTGATTTTACAGGGGTGATTCCTTTACTCCTATTTACTTCTATTTCTATTAAAAGTCTTCTTGTAAGAAAACTGAATGCTTTTTCATTGTTCTCAGATCCAAGGGTTTGGGTCTGTGGTCACCTATGCAAATTGGTGAGGATTTTTACCAAACCTTTCCCAGGAAGTGGGGTGCAAGGATTGGGAGGATTTTTGGGGGAAAGACGTGTCCAAACTACGTTTTCCAGTAAACCCAGTTAGAGTTTGGTGGTGGCAGTGGTTATTCCAAGGACAAAGGATAAAATTAATTTGTACCTTGGGGAAGTTTTAACCTAACCTGGTAAAAGTAAGCTTAGGAGGTTTTCATGCAGGTCCACACATCTGTACCCTAGAGTTCAGAGTGGGGGAGGAACCTTGATAGGGGGTTTGTATTTGCCTTGTAGATTTTGAGCCTTTAGCATTCATAGTTTCAAGGGTTGGTTGTTTTTTCTCACCATGAGGGATTGTAACTTTTAAAATGAAAGCTCAGATCCTCATGTAATAACACCATTACCCAAAAGTCCTTTTCATGGTCACTGCTTTCCGGGATACAGCCCCAATCCTGTAAGTAATTCTTACATTCTTTGCTTCTAGATATATATGACTTTGCATTTGGCTGTGTTGAAACATACGCTGGTTGAATGGCCAAGTGATCCAGGTCATTCTGGTGTCATTTTCAAATTTTACCAGCCATGACTTCATATTTCTTCCTGGTCCTTGAAAAAGATATTGAGTAGCATTGAGCTGAGATGAGATCTCTTCAGGATCGCACTAGAAACACCCCCTTTGGGTGACAATTTCCCATTTACAATTACTTTTTGCAGTCTATCAGTTAACCATCTTTAATCCATTTTTCATATGGACTATATTGATTTTCTTCGTACAATGCTATCTTTGATCAGCATGTCCTGCAATCCCATACAGAATTCTATGTATTTTATGTCAACACAGTGACCTTTCTCAACCAAACTTGTAACTTCATCAAAAAATAACATTGTTAGTTTACAAGACCTACCATATTTCCCATAAAACCATATCGACTGACACTAATTATGCTACCGTCCTTGAATATCTTTACTGACTGTGTCCCATATCAGTCTTTCCATGAATCTTCCCTGGGACTGATGTCCGGCTAACTGACCTATAGTTTCTTGGGTTATTCTATTTCCGCTTTTTAAATATTGATACAAAGCTTTTCCTAAATGTTTGGTGACATGTTTGTGGCTTCAGTGGGAGTCAAGGGAGTAACCACCTGTGAAGAGCGCCGTAGCATCCGGTTCAGGTGAGTCTATTTCTCCCCCAGGTTGACTGGTTTACATGATTTTCCTGTGTTCTGATTCCTATAGCCTATATGCTGTAAAATAGAAGGCTACTCCCTGCAATAGCATTAGGATAATGTGTGACCTGTTACAGGTAACCAGAGGCTGGGCTATTCAGGATAAATGGCAACGGGGTCTATTTTATTTGTTTATTTTAAATTCATGAATTGCTGGCTTCTGTTTGGAGTGAGAACCCCACTGTACACTATGCTGGGAAGCTTACGGTGACCACAACCTGGCTGGGGAAGGAGGCTGGCCTCTAGGGATCAGATAAGCAGTAGTTCTGCACCACGGAACTCATCTTTACAATGTTTAGTTTGCCTTTTTTTTTACACAAGGTTTTACAAAACCACTCAAGTAAGCAAAATTCCAGCACTTTCTTTACGCCTGCCAGGTCACCTCTAGCTTCCAACTGGTTTCAATGGTTTGTGTGAAAAATAGCAAGGTTTACACTTTCAGCTGAACTTTAAAATGCTTGTTGCAGGGAGTAGTTGTGTTCACCCAACCCTGGATGCAAAGCTACAAGCACAGATCACACAGGGCCAGCTTTCTCTCCTCCTGCGACTCCCAACCTTCCCTATCCTCCTTTCCACTGCCTGTCTATATAGGTACTTATATGTCCCTCATCTCATGCCCTCCCATAGGAATAAATAATCCTATTAATTAGCAAACAGTACATGTAGTAATTCTATCCACTTGGCACCTGCCTATCAAGTGTCATAGGCATCTCTGTAATAAGGAGAAACTAACCTGGAACTCTATACTCTGGCTGCATTGAGCAGCTCTGGTGCGGGTTTACAGCAGCTGTGCTTGTCAGGGGCAGCGTAAAGGAGTCGGCGCAAACCATGAATCTGGCCCATCACTCAATTTGGCTTCATGAAATGCCTTCTCCCCACCCTTGGATTGCAGGTTTCATCGCCCCTGTTCTTAGCAAAGAGGAGAGCCCCAGGCAGGAGCTTGTCCATAACAGTTCATTAGAGGGAGGAAAAAATGATTTCCTAACTCTGGTTTACAAACATCTAAACAAACCAGTCATTTGGCTCTCTGCTTTGTCCAGGACAATGTCTGAGGTCTCTGGGCCAGCTTGGAACAGCTGGGAATCATTACAAGCTTTTTGTCTTTGAGTGGCTGTCCTGGATGTGGGACAAATAATGTCAGCAGGCCATAACCCCAAATGATTAGGAGCCTGATCCAATGCCCATTAAAGTCCATGTGGAACATCTCTATTAGCATCAATGGACATTGGCTCTGGCCCTTGAGGAAGGCTTACATTTGTGTTTCAAGCCAAAGGTGTCTATAGGAATCCAGGGCACAAGTCTTTGGTATCAGGGCAGCTTCATGAAGAAGACCATGAGAAGTCTACAAGCAGCTACATATATCTAATAAACTATAAGCACTCGCATATGGACACCGCTGTCACCATGAATACTTATCTGAAGCCCCAAGAGCACAAGTTCTTACCCCTTTGAGCTAAAGACTAACTCCTTTTGCTGTCAGTTATTAGCAGGCTGTTGTACTCCACAGGGCATACCTGGGACTTGAGTGGTGCATGGGACACCTGCTTGACCCCATGCATGGGTCAAATTATCTTCACTGCAAAGTTAGCTCGCATTATAATTAGAGTGTTGCCCTAATTTGAGTTCTTTACACACACACAGACCCTTAGCTGCAGTGTAGTGGTGCTTTCACCTGGAATTGGCTGGCCAATTGGAGGTATAGGCTTGTGATGGGGTTTGGGCTTGTGATGGGATGTACAAAGCCCACAATGGAAAAGAAAGGGTTAAAGAGCAGCTCTGGGCCCAGGCAGCCCAACCCCACCACACCTACAAAGCCTGCATGAGGTAGAACAGGAAGCAGAGCAGGTCAGAAGCAGGCAGATAGTGGAAGAGAGCCTAGCTGTGCTCTGGGGAAGACGTACCCCGGGAGCCCTTGCTGCTGGATGCTTGGAGATACTGATGTGACCAAGCCTGCAAAGGAGGGACTGGTGACTTTTGCAGGCTGGGAACTTTAACTTTGTGTTCTGTGCTGTATTTTGCCCCATGGGAAGAGGGGACACTGGCAGGAAGCAATCCAGGGAAGCAGCTACATAGCACCCCAAAATGCCAGTCTTAGCTGCCTACCATTGGCCCCTGGATTGGAGCCAAATGCAGAGGGTGGGCCTAGGCTCCCATACCAACCCCTAAGGAAGGAACAATGACAGATGTCTGTCCGTCAGCAGGGAAGCTAATTGGGAAAGATCCTGAACGTGCAGGAGTCCAGACCCCAACCCAAGGGAGGAAGCCCTGAGACCCTTGCTGACTTCTGCAGGTCTATGCATCATTGGACTCTGTGTGTACTCCAAAAGGGGAAGCCTAGAATGTGTGAGTGGCCGGAGGTCTGAGTCCCTAAAAGGACAGATCCCCACATGGCAGATCTGCAGTGAGAAAGGGGAACGCTCGGGAGGAAGACAGTTTGCCACATCCCCTCGGAGACATTGTTAGTGAGTGTTCCCCTTCAAAAGGCTACACCTTGAGTGAGCACAACTGGTCAGCTGCTAACCCAGCCACTCTGCCGGGTGGACGCAGGCTAGCACTACTTGAGTGCCACTGGTCTTCCAATGGCTTCCCACAACCTCCTCCACTCCGTGCGCCCGGAAAAGACAAACAAGGTCTCCCACAGTTAATGGGAAAGAATTCATACAGCAGCTCAGTGTACCATGGCACAAAGACCCAGGGGATAGGCCTCTGAAGTCTTAGCACCACGCCTGGATGAGTGCGGCACCAGTGTGAATAGCAAATCTAGTATTATTCCACAGTGTGGTCATTCTCACTAGATATAAGCTAACTTGAGTGCAGTAACTCAAGTGTTATCTCTACAGTGAAGATATACCCTTATTGAGCAAAGTAAATTACAGCCATCATCTTGGTTTCTTGTTCTTTTCTGCCTGCATCTCAACAGGTGTATATGCCATCTGTCTCAGGTGCTCTTAGTTTTGTCATCTGGCAATAGAATAACCAATAAAGCCTGTAACAGACCTAACTGTACAGAAAACAAAGCCAGTTTCTCTTAGCAAGGATCCCCACAGCCACATGATTGCTCTGAGAATCAAAAGCTGGTGAAGACATTCAGAAAGATAAAACAGGATAAAAAGCTGCATATATATGGCTGCTTCTCAAATCCAGGACATGCACGGGTCTCAAACAAGCCCCTTGGATATTCATCCCCTGAACTTCCACATGCATATCCAGGCTAATACTTTGTTAAGACATGCCTATTATCTGCCACAGCACGATTTTACTGTACAGTAGCAGTATGTTCTCAAAGAGGCTTGATCAATTCTACTTCTGAGGATAGATGCTGATCCAGAGGATGAAGAGTTGTCTCATGTTCCAATTAGTATTTTTAATGGCTATAACTAACCTCTGGTGCAGTGAAACTTTCACATCCTGGCCTTTGCTTAGGGCCCACTTCTAAACTGAAGTGGGACCAGATGGTGCTTTCACCGTGGACAATGGGTTAGTTCACAGAGGCAGAGAATGCTAGTAAATTAAACAGTGCAGATCACGTCTGCAGCCTACAGGCCAGATCCTCATCTGAGGTAAATCAGCTTAGTTCTGCTGAAGTCCATGGAGCCGTGCTGATGCACACAAGCTGAGGATCTCGCTGGGCAAAGGACTCATTCCTGGAGGAGCTTTGCTCAGCCCTTCTGGTGTCTGTTTAAGAAAATTAATGGTCTGTCTTTCCCTATGTGACCGTGTCTCTGCTGATTTAAACTCCCCACTGACTTACATTCCCTAAGCTGATAATGATAAGCAGCTCAGGCCGACCGCATCCATCTCTGCTCCCTTCAGTATACAGTGGGCACTGCTCTGTGTTGGCAGCAGGCTCAGGAGGCAGTTGCTCCTTGTTTGAAGAAGGTGCTGCTCAGTTCTGTGGGTCAACAGAGAGTGGAAAAGGCCAGGGTGTCAATCTGTGATGCCCAGTCGCCATTGCACAAAATGACCCACTTAGCAGAGCAACGCGTGCGCCTCGGGAAGCAGGGAACTGCTGAGGAGCCAGAGATTATTACCAAGCTGGCTGAGAGAAACAGACTTGTGGAGCTGACAGCTTAGAGACAGTCAGACAATGGCAGAAAATCTAGCAGCTGCCCAGGGCATGGCATGTGAATGGATATTGATTGTAGGCCTATTTAAATGAGAGGCCGGATTAGGAGGGGAAAAGAAGATTAGGGTCATTGTTACTGTGTATAAGAAGGAGCATAGATGACATCAAAATGTGTGGTTTAGTGTTACGTAGATTTATTACAGCCCTGAGACGAGCTATGCAGACCAATTCCCCACCTCGCCCATCCCCAGTTTATACCCAGGACAGTCAGCAGCAATGCAAATGTCTTCCTGTTGCCCTGTCCCTTTCCCTATGTTCCAGAGGGACTTCTAGGGGTGGGAAGGCAGCATATTCTCCATGGCTCATTCAAGTCACAGCTTCTCTGTCAGTCAAGCCTGGGGAGAGCAATTATTGGCAAGAGCAAGCGTGGGTTTTGGGTTGCAAACACTTGCAAACTAAGACCACCACCAGTCATTTCATTTAGGCCCCTCAACTGCTGTTTCGTGGCAACAAATGTTCACTGCTGCCACTCTAGGCCAGATATGAGCAGATGCATTAGAGAGAAAAGTCTCTTGAGCCCATTTCCATCCCCTGAACCGTATGCTCCTCATTGCTGATGGAGACTCCCTGTTTAGGTCCTTAGATCCTGGTCTCTGTGTTCAGGAAAGCACACAATGGCTCCCATTCACACTAGACAGGAGACTCGGTAGAACATAAAATTAGAACATATACCCCGTGGATCCTGGTTTTCAAACAGGCCATGTATTGACCAAAATATAGTGCACAGTTGTGCGTCTCATTTGCATACATAATTCCTGTAATTATATATACATAGCTGGTATTTGCACATGCAGATGAACGGTCAGGCAGCCATCTGTGCATGCAAATGCTCAATTTGTGTGTGTCGTCACAGTAATTGGGTGTGAAAACTAAAAGTATAAATGGCCTTTTTGAAAAACCAGGCCCACGTTGTGGACAAACGCAGCATGTGTTTATTGCTAGTAGAGGCTGGAATCATGAGTTTCTATGACCGGATAACTGGGTGTTCCATGGAAGTTCCACCTTTGCTAAATTTAAAGGGGAAAAGGGCCACATTGTCTTTACTGATATAACTTTCACTTGTATTTCAAGATGCGGAGGGCAGTTTCTTCCTGCTACGCATTCTCTGAACTCACTTTGCTATCCAAGCACTGAAAAAGCAGAGACTGTTCTTTTTAGTGACCTCTCATCTGGCTGTGACCTACTGTGCAAAGATACCAGGTCTCTCTGTTACCCACTCCATTCCATAGAGAGAAGCTAGTGTTTGCAGTCAGACCAGCTTGTTACTTACGGAAATTGGGGTTCAACCGTGCTTTGTGTCCCAATATTCAAGAAGACTGGCCAGCTCCGTTCGCGCCTTCTGAGAATTGCTTCTGCATCAGAAGAGCACCATTTGTCCTAAAGTCTCTGCTTTAGAAGGCCCTCAGGATGACAGTTGCCAGGGCACTGTGGCGGAGGTGGGGCAGGGAAGCTCTTTCCTAAGCGATATGTTTCTCTAACAATCGCTGTCAATACCCCACTTCCAGGAGCACCAAGAAATGAAGTGCAGAATCCAGTGTATCCCTTCATTCCTAAGCAAACCCATGCAAAACTAGCGTCTCTATGCTGTTCAGAAGTATTGTTGCACAGAATGAATCTAAGGCCTCACATCACTCCACATAGCGATGAATCGTGAAGGTTTCCACTGTGATGTCACCGATATTCAGACTTACTGTTCCACAACTGCTGCAATGCCTCAGGTGGGTCCAACAGGAAATTCTCTTCCCTTGAGGCCTCTCATATACACCATGGGGCTACATAAGAGAACCCGGCAACAGCCAGCATGTGAGAGCCCTTGGGTCAGATGCATGCTCACCCAGCACTTCCCTTTGAGATCTCCCTTTGAGAGAGGTTACATTTCTGGTGATGTTGCTACAATTGAGTTACAAACTGGGGCAAGTTCTTTCTTTACAAGCATAGATATGTAGTGTGGTCAGTAGGTAGCCTCTATCCAATGTATCTGTGAAGGGGTGTTTAATGAATACATCAGCAACTGTTGTCCATATCTTCATGCTACCCTTTTTCCCTGCCCTTTGTAGGTTGTGTATGTATCATTGCCTTAAGTACTTTGCTTGTAGTCTGTAGCTACTCTCCTCTTTGATCATATTTTTTCTTCTCAGATAGCAAGGTGGTAGGCAGGGATCGGCTCTCACTCATTGTTTATATAGCACCTAGTACAAGATCTGAACTGGGATTTTGCGCTCTGCTATGGATGATAAAGTATTTAACACAAAATAAAGCGGGAAAGGTTTAGAGCTATTATTTGTACAAAAATAGGTCTGATCATTCTGGCAATAATAGCATCTTGCATTTATACATCACTTCTCACCCCAAAGGTTCCCCAGATGCTTTAGCAACTGCTGCAGACAGATTCAGTTCAGTATATAGGGGCACAATTTCCTCCCCCCACCGGCTGGTTTGCAGCAGTTGCTTATCAGCCCGCCCCAGTTTAGAGCAGGAAGTGAAAAAATCTCTAATCTGGCTGCAGTTGCAGACTGGCTCCTGAGAGCAGACTTTCTGTAGCCAGTGTATCGGGAGAATGAGGACCTCCACCGTGATGTTAGACAGGATATAAATATATAACGGGACATAAACCCTCATGCTTCAGGAAATGAGGAAGCTTGCCCTTTGGGCAATAATGCCCCAATGCAGCTAAGCAGGTGCTTAACTTTAAGCACATGATTAGAGCCCCATTAACTTCAGTGATGCTTAAAGCTGTTTGTAAATGCGTTGCTGGATTGGGGCCTCAATGTCTATGCTGGGGTGGGGAAGCTTGTTCATTTGTTTGTTTCTAAAAATGTGCCCGTCATTTGCTCTTACAGTGATGGGCAAATGAGGAACCCTCCACCGCTATAGGCCTCCCCTGAAAATGCTGTGCCCTGAATTCCTGCAAGAGGCACCCCCATTGCCCATCAGCCTTAGCATCCCTACTCATCTGAGCTACACTGCTCCCCTTTACCTAGCGCAAAAGGATGGCCCTGTGATTGTCTGCATTAGCCTGGGACTTGGAAGATGGGGGTCAAGTCCCTGCTCCAGCCCAAGATGTCTTGTGTGACCTTGAGCAAGTGGCCAAGACTGTGTGTTCTTCATCTGGAATATGGGGACAATAGCACAACCGTATAGGGGTGATGTGAGGTTGAATACCCTAGTGAGGTGCTCAGACACTAAGGTAATGGGGGTGAGGGAGTGAGAGAACCTGGATTTGTGCAGGAAATGGCCTGACTTCATTATCATGCACACTGTGTAAAGAGTTGTCAATTTGGATGGGCTATCACCAGCAGGAGAGTGAATTTGTGTGGGGGGGTGGAGGGTGAGAAAACCTGGATTTGTGCTGGAAATGGCCTAACCTGATGCTCACTTTAGATAAGCTATTACCAGCAGGACAGTGGGGTGGGAGGAGGTATTGTTTCATATTCTCTGTGTATATATAAAGTCTGCTGCAGTTTCCACGGTATGCATCTGATGAAGTGAGCTGTAGCTCACGAAAGCTCATGCTCAAATAAATTGGTTAGTCTCTAAGGTGCCACAAGGACTCCTTTTCTTTTTGCGAATACAGACTAACACGGCTGTTACTCTGAAACCTAAGGTAATGGGGAGGCCTATAGATACCTCCTTTCCTGCCCTGTCTCATTCTCTTCCTGACTTTTTCTTTTTGTTTCCTCACTTTCAGTCTCACATTTGTTTAAAGCCCCCCACCCTCTCTGCAACCAGGGCACATCTGTTAGCACATCTGGCAGCAAGATAACACTCCTCATCCT
Organism: Eretmochelys imbricata; assembly: GCF_965152235.1. Classification (NCBI taxonomy): domain Eukaryota; kingdom Metazoa; phylum Chordata; order Testudines; family Cheloniidae; genus Eretmochelys; species Eretmochelys imbricata. Next base: position 16,601,759 of record NC_135572.1, read on the forward strand.
TATCTGTCTCTGGCTCCCCTTCCACCACAGATCATTTACAGCTCTTCAGAGCACTGTCATGTGGGCAGATAAAATAACCTAGCAGCACATGTGTTTGTGTGGTGATGACACAGCCGTCCCAAACACTTCCTCAGTTCTCAGCTCCCCAAAAGCTACTTTAGCTGCTTTAGGTTCCCTTTCATCTTGCTTAGCCTGAAAGGTCACTGCAGGCATTAAGTGTACCAGCAGGAGAGTGAGTTTGTGTGTGTATGGGGGTGGGTTTTTGGAGGGGGGTGAGGGAGTGAGAGAACCTGGATTTGTGCAGGAAATGGCCTAACTTCATTATCATGCACATTGTGTAAAGAGTTGTCACTTTGGATGGGCTATCACCAGCAGGAGAGTGAATTTGTGTGGGGGGGTGGAGGGTGAGAAAACCTGGATTTGTGCTGGAAATGGCTTTTAGATAAGCTATTACCAGCAGGACAGTGGGGTGGGAGGAGGTATTGTTTCATATTCTCTGTGTATATATAGAGTCTGCTGCAGTTTCCACGGTATGCATCTGATGAAGTGAGCTGTAGCTCACGAAAGCTCATGCTCAAATAAATTCGTTAGTCTCTAAGGTGCCACAAGTACTCCTTTTCTTTCTGCGAATACAGACTAACACGGCTGTTACTCTGAAACCTCTCCTACTCTAGCTTGTTTGTTTTTTCTTTCTCTTTGTTTTCTTAAGTGAAAGATCTGAATGAATCAGGCAGCTGATTTTAGCTTTACAGTTTTGGTCACTCTCATCCAGCTGGTTTACTCCTGTCTTTACTCAATAATTTGTGTTTTTCCTTTTAATCAGCCCTGAGCTAACCTAACCTGGATAGGTTTCAGAGTAGCAGCCGTGTTAGTCTGTATTCGCAAAAAGAAAAGGAGTACTTGTGGCACCTTAGAGACCAACCAATTTATTAAGCTTTCGTGAGCTACAGCTCACTTCATCAGCCAATTTATTAAGCTTTTGTGAGCTACAGCTCACTTCATCGGCATCCGATGAAGTGAGCTGTAGCTCACGAAAGCTTAATAAATTGGTTAGTCTCTAAGGTGCCACAAGTCCTCCTTTTCTTTTTGCTAACCTGGATACACTCTTCTCGTTTCCTGTCTTGTCCACTAGAGGGCGTGCCTCCCCTGATAGACTGCAGGCTTTAGATTACCACTAGAAAAGCTAGAACCACAATGATGCCAAAAATTTTCCTTCCCAACAGACATGTTCTTTTCCAGGGCCAGACGTAATACCCTTCCTCACACTGGATAGCCCCACTGCTACTCGTAGAATAAGGTGTAACGCCAGAGTAACACTATCAGAGGCAGAGTCCTTGGGGTTTTTTAGGAACACTATTTTTATGGGACACTTGATGTTGGAAATCAGTGGCAAATTAAGTTAGACAAAAGGCAAGTTTCCCTCCTCTGCCACCTCATTCCACCCCGCCCACACTTTTATTTAACGAAAACATAATAGGCAGATCATCATCCCGCCGGCAGGGAAAACACCACAGCAGCCCAATGCTGTAGCATTTAATTTCAGAAAGGGGAACTACACAAAAATGAGGAAGTTAGTTGAACAGAAATTAAAAGATTCAGTGCCAAAACTAAAATCCCTGCAAGCTGCATGGAAACTTTTTAAAGACACCGTAATAGAGGCTCAACTTAAATATATACCCCAAATTAAAAAACATAGTAAGAGAACCAGAAAAGAGTCACCGTGGCTAAACAACAAAGTAAAAGAAGCAGAGAGAGGCAAAAAGGCATCCTTTAAAAAGTGGAAGTTAAATCCTAGTGAGGAAAATAGAAAGGAGCATACACACTGGCAAGTGAAGTGTAAAGATATAATTAGGAAGGCCAAAAAAGAATTTGAAGAACAGCTAACCAAAGACTCAAAAAGTAATAGCAAAAAAAAATTTTAAGTACATCAGAAGCAGGAAGCCTGCTAAACAATCAGTGGGGCCACTGGACAATCAAGATGCTAAAGGAGCACTCAAGGATGATAAGGCCATTGCAGAGAAACTAAATGAATTCTTTGAATCGGTCCTCACGGCTGAGGGTGTGAGGGAGTTTCTCAAACCTGACCCATTCTTTTTAGTTGACAAATCTGAGGAACTGGCCCAGAGTGAGGTGTCATTAGAGAAGGTTTTGGAACAAACTGATAAACTAAACAGTAACAAGTCACCAGGACCACATGGCATTCACCCAAGAGTTCTGAAGGAACTCAAATGTGAAATTGCAGAATTACTAACTGTGGTATGTAACCTATCATTTAAATCAGCTTCTGTACTAGATGAGTGGAGGATAACTAATGTGACCCCAGTTTTTAAAAAGGGCTCCAGAGGTGATTCCGGCAATTACAGGCCAGTAAACCTAACTTCAGTACCATGCAAACTGGGTGAAACTATAGTAAATAACAGAATGGTCGGACACATAGATGAACATGTTTTGTTGGTGAAGGGTCAACATGTTTTTTGTAAAGGGAAATCATGCCTTACCAATCTACTAGAATTCTTTGATGGGGTCAACAAGCATGTGGACAAGGGAGACACAGTGGATATAATGTACTTAGATTTTCAGAAAGCCTTTCACAAGGTCCCTCATCAAAGGCTCTTAAGCAAAGTAAGCTGTCATGTGATAAGAGGGAAGGTCTTCTCATGGATCAGTAACTGGTTAAAAGATAGGAAACAAAGGGTAGGAATAAATTATCAGTTTTCAGAATGGAGAGAGGTAAATAGTGGTGTCCCCCAGGGGTCTGTACTGAGACTAGTCCTATTCAACATATTCATAAACAATCTGGAAAAAGAGGTAAACAGTGAGGTGGCAAAATTTGCAGATGATACAAAACTATTTAAGATGGTTAAGTCCGAAGCAGACTGCATAAAGCTACAAAGGGATCTTACAAAATTGGGTGACTGGACAAGAACATGGCAGATGAAATTCAGTGTTGATAAATGCAAAGTAATGCACATGGGAAAACATAATCCCAACTGAACATATAAAATGATGGGGCCTCAATTAGCTGTTACCACCCAAGAAAGAGATCTTGGAGTCATTGTGGATAGTTCTCTGAAAACATCCACTCAATGTGCAGCAGCTGTCAAAAAAGCGAACAGAATGTTGGGAATCATCAAGAAGGGGACAGATAATAAGACAAAGAATATCCTATTGTCTCTATATAAATCCATGGTACACCCACATCTTGAATACTGCGTGCAGATGTGGTCACCCCATCTCAAAAAAGATACACTGGAATTGGAAAAGGTTCAGAAAAGGGCAACAAAAATTATTAGGAGTATGGAACAGCTTCCATATGAGGAGAGATTAATAAGACTGGGACTTTTCAGCTTGGAAAGGAGACAACTAAGAGGGGATATGATAGAGGTCTATAAAATCATGACTGGTGTGGAGAAAGTAAATAAGGAAGTGTTATTTACTCCTTCTCATAACACAAGAACTAGGGATCACCAAAAGAAATTAATAGACAGCAGGTTTAAAACAAACCAAAGGAAGTATTTCTTCACACAACAGACAGTCAACCCGTGGAACTCCTTGCCAGAGGACGTTGTGAAGGCCAAGACTATAACAGGGTTCAAAAAAGAACTAGATAAGTTCATGGAGAATAGCTCCATCAATGGCTATTAGCTATTAGATTGGCAGGGATGGTGTCCCTAGCCTCTGTTTGCCAGAAGCTGGGAATGGGTGACAGGGAATGGATCACTTGATGATTACCTGTTCTGTTCATTCCCTCTGGGGCACCTGGCATTGGCCACTGTCGGAAGACAGGATACTGGGCTAGATGGACCTTTGGTCTGACCCAGTATGGCTGTTCTTATGTTATGTTCTTATGATGTAAATTAACATAGCCATATTTCTTACAATGGAATTTTGCCACTTCACACCAGGTGAGAATTTTAGCCCAATTAATCTATTTACCAATCTGTTTTTTAATGTTGAGAGAACAGCCCCACCCTCCCATTTGAACAATACTCTCTCACTCCATTTAACCATCCATCATAATTCATTTCTTAGATTAAATAAAAAACTGGCCTGGAAAGAAAATTTAGCATCATTTACTCTCTTGTACCACATCTTTTTCATTGAGCTTCCCTTTGTGACTACTCTAGCTGTGTGACAGACAGTTCAGAGCGTTTATCAAATGCCAGGCCAAACATCACTGCTCACGCTTTTATGCAGTTGTAGTTTTATCTCCCCTTAAAATAACAGGATCCCTTTTAGCATTGTAAGGACGCTTCTGCTAACGAGCAAATCAAAGAGCAGATGTTGCCGCCCCCTGCTTACATGCTCTGCAGCTGGAAACTAGCATTAAAAATCAGTTTGTGGAATGTTTTTTATCTTAAAAAATTCCACGAGAGAAATAGAAAACTCTTGTGAACGGAAGATTACACGTTGTGTGTTTTAAAATAGCGAAGTGCTATTCCCACATGCCGAAGCTGCTAGCCATCTCTTATTTAAAGGACATCCCTTATTTGAGTGTCCTTTATTTTGTGCCTAATGTCCTGTGCACCATATCAAGTACAGGATGCACTTTGTCCCAGAGTTGTTGGGGGCAGGGGGGGGCGTGTTTTCTATTACAGTAACATCTTGAGGTTTCAACCCAGGGCATGTCTACACGGGGGTTGGAAGGTGTCATTTTCAGCAGACATACCTGTGCTAGCTTTGCCCTACAACCAGGAATGTAGCTGCAGCGGTAGGCAGGGCTAGCCACCCTGAGTACGATCCCGTCTGAAACCCTAGGTACAAATTGGAGCAGCTAGCTCCTCCCACCACTGGCTCCGCCGCAGCTATTTTGAGCAAGCTAGCTCTGTCAGAGCTAGCACGGATGCCTCTGCCTGAGGTGGAAACAGCACCTCCCTGCTCCGGCATAGACATACCCCAGGATCAAGGCCCCATTGTGCTGGGTACTGTGAGCACAGTGAAAGATCATTCCTTCCCTGAAGAGCTTGCCGTCTAAATAGGCACACCAGACAAAGGGTGGGAGGAAGGCTGTGCTCTTATCTCCATTTTACAGGCGGGGGAATTGAAGCACAGAGAGACTAAGTGACTTGCCCAAGGTCCCACAGGGAGTCTGTGGCTGAGATGGGAATTGACCCCAAATCTCCAGTGATGGGAATTGACCTCAACACTCCATTGCCAGTGTTGCCAATCCCTTCTGTTTTATCACAAGCCTCGTGATAGCTGGTGTTTTCTCAGAAAGTTCCAGCTACCAGAGCTAAGTTACCTTATGAGAATCTTTGCTTTCATTTAAGAAAATAAGAGATGCTTCTAGCCCTGCTCAGTGTGGAGAAAACAGGTGGACTTTCAGGTGATGAGAGAACCTTCACTAGGGTCTGTTGGACTCAGTGCCTGTGTGAGCAGAAAGCCATTGGTGAGCCGCAAGGGACCGCATAGCTGATCTGAGAAGAATAATGGTGTAGTGCTTAGTGTGGTAATCTGGGATTTAGGACACCTGGGTTCCATTCCCTGCTTTGTCAGAGACTTGCTGTGTGACCTTAACCAAGTCACTCTGTCCATGCCTCTGTTCCCCATCTGCAAAATGTAGATGATACTTCCCTAGCTCACAGGGTGTAGTAGAAAGAGAGAGCCTGAAACATGAGGCCTGGTATAAGGCCTGCTGTAAGGCCTAAGGCCCAGTCAGGCCCTGGCCTGTTACAAAGCAGATGCCTGCTTGCAGGTTCACTGTCCAATACATGAACTTGGTAAGAACAGGGCTGGCATTGCAAAAACACAGGCACTAAGTATTCACGTAAACAGACTCCAGAAGGGTAGTACCAGAACACCCTGATACAAGGTTATGGTATGAGCACACTCCCCGAAGATGATACAAGGACACATTGAGGTTAGGATGACAGAGATGTTTTGATCAAACCAACATGCACAAGGGAAAGTGTGGTAATTCACCACATCAGAGGGGCAATACGTAACTGGTTTGTATTGGTGTATAAAGAGGGGTTTCAGAGGGGGTGTCTTTGGCCAGCCAAGGGGGGAATAGAAAGTCCCACCATTCACTGAGCTGCGTCCGTTGCAACGGGCATGCCTGTGCTAGTGTAACTGTAGACACTGATCCAGGGAGCTACAACCATGCTTCATTGACAATAAACCTGGCCGGGTGCCTTCATGACTAAACCAAGTCTTGTGGTCTTATTGGCCAGCTTGATCGGAGCCTCGGCACAGATGCTGATGGTGTGCAGGAGACACTGGGAGGGAGGAGGAGCAGTGGGGGTGGGCGGGGGTGGGTCCTCGGGAGAAGGTTTGGAGTGGGGGTGGGGCTGGAGGTGGAGCAGGGGCGGGAAGAGGTGGGGTGGGGCCTTGCGGGAAGGGGTAGAGTGCCGGCAGGGCAGGGGTGGAGGAGGTGGGACGAGGCGGGGTGGGGGTGGGCCCTTGGGGGAAGGGGTGGAGTGGGGGCGGGGCGGGAAGAGGCAGGGCAGGGGTGGAGGAAGGGATGGAGTTGGGGTGCGCCTGAGGCGGAGGAGGGGGTCGAGCATCCCCCAGGTAGAGAGGAAGTTGGTGCCTATGGATCGAAGCCTGCTGAGAACACACACACGCAGACAACAGAGGGGTGTTGTGAGGATAAATACATTAACATTTGTGAGGTGCTCAGATACTGTCATAGTGGGAGCTAGAGGAGTACCTAAGATGGATGTAGACACAAGGTGGGAGAGGTTATAGCTTTTATTGGACCAACTTCTGTCAGTAAAAGAGACAAGCTTTTGAATTATACAGAGCTCTTCTTCAGGCTACAACAACACAAGATGGATGGAGTCAAGCTGAAATGATCATGGAAAAGATTAATGGAAAATAATTTGTGTATCCCTTTTCTCTTGCTGTATTTTGACTGCTGGGTGTACACTATTGTACACAGTCGTTTGCTCGCCCTGTAACTGAAAATGAAAAATAACTAGCACTCTATAGCCAAAGGGGAATGTTCTCTTGGAAGAATTATGTGTGTCATTATTATCATTCTTATTCCTGAGCTCTTATAAGATATACCCATATCCTCTGGATTTTGTTTAGCTGGAACTGGCTTGTTATAAACATTCATTCCAGTGTGGGAAACCCAATCCCTACTATTTCATCAGCTGACATAAAAAGATAAACAGAGAAAAACAAATAATTTTGTGGCATTGGCACTGAAGTGGAAGGCGTTCCCAGCAGGAAATACAAAGCATTCTGTTGGCACCAGTTTAAGCTTGACCATAAGAGACGAGGCCAGACCAAAGCCCCAGATCTGAGCTGCCTCTTGAGCTCTCAGGATGTTCCAATCTAGATCTGAACTCCACAGCTGGGGTGTGTCTCTGTTCACAGTGTAGATTTGAAGGATGGCTCTGCGTTAACAAGGAATGTTTGTTCCATGCTGCCAGGCAAACTGTTCTGAGAATAACCAGGACACTCCTAGATCCAAAGAATGAGCTGACTTCAGGCATAACTGTTCGTGGGGAAGAATTTCATAATGGGCCTGATTCTCATTTACACAGAGGCCTCTTTCCACCACTGTGGCAATAAAGGACTCTTACATTTATGCCCACTTTGAGACCCATTTACACTATGAGTGGTGTAAAGAGGCCTTGGTGCAAATGAGAAGCAGGTCCATTATGTTGCAACCCTGATATCCAGAACTAAATTTCTCTGCAGTTTGTCGTTTGGATTTCAGTAAAATATAAGTGTGTGTGTGCGTGTGGGGGGGGAATTCCATGCTGACCATGTGGCCATAGCAGCATAGGGTGTGATCTCAGATCTGAGACACTTAAGCAGAATCAGGCCTGGTCAGTCCTGGGGCTCTATGAAAAGCCCTGGATGCCGCAAGAATTGGTGTTGGTGATTCAGTAGTACTTGTTCCTTTGGTTTAGTCTGAACCAATGCTACGTCTTCATAGCAAGGATGGAACTGGATGAGCTCTGCACTGCTGTATGTACATCAGAGGTGATGTAAATTAAGTTTTGGATCACTTTTTGGTAAAAGTCTCCTGGAACTTTTCATAACAAAGGTAATTGTGTCCAGGCAAACCTTCCTGCCTTAAAAATCTCTCCTTATAGCTTTAATGGGCTACTTTTCTTCATTCCCTGTGCTAGCCTGTTATGTAGTGTTGCCGCACACCTGAGACAGTTGCTGAGTTTCATCTCAGAGGTGACTTTACTCCTATGGTAGGAAAATTTTCTCTCTCTCTCTCTCTCTCGCTATATATATATATATATATGGTTGATAAAGCACTTTGAGATCTTTGCGGGGTGAAATGTGTACATGACACAGAGGCCCATTTGTTATTCACTAGCCTGTGTCAGCAACTTTTGTCATGCTCACTACACCTAACTCACACCATTGTCATGAAACATACTCAAAAGGTGGCATGCAATATATCACTGGAAAACTGATACCTCACTGGGCATTAAGGTAATTTGTTTGTCTGACCAGACTGGTCACCAGGCAGCGACAATGAAAGTACATTTTCATAAAAGGTAAACAAAGCCATCAAGCTAACAAGGGGAGGAGCAAATGACTCAACTACACCAGTGGGAGAGGACCCAGCATGAAATCTTCACCAAACCGCATGGTGTCTCTTCCCAGAAGGAGAAAAAGAACTTTATCTGAGAATATATTTCAATGGTTTACTGGATTATAAAGACAGGGAGGGGTAGGGTGACCATATGTCCCAATTTTATAGGGACAGTCCCGATATTTGGGGCTTTTTCTTACATAGGCACCTATTACCCCACTGTCCCAATTTTTCACACTTGCTATCTGTTCACCCTAAGGAGGGGCTGTGAACCTCAAATGATAAGTAATTAAATCAACTGACTGAATTCAATATTACTGTGTTACAAAATGTATTATGTGAGGTCTTTCATGAAAGCTAATGACATACTGGTGATTAATATCATTGTGAAATGTCTGTATTAACACTATTAGGAATTATGGATGCTCACTGATACTATGCTTTAAAGTCTGAGATCAAACAAAGGGAGAAACAGGCTATCTCCCAGACATGAGGGAAGGCAGCTCTCCACCTATCTCCAGTGAAATTAAGCAAGGTGTGACCAAAAATTACGGAAGCCATGTTTACATTTGAATCAGCAGGAAGATGGGAAGCCCACAGGAAGGGAAAAACAGCATGAGGCCATCCTGGGTCTGGGGACAAAACAGTGAGTTTGGGAAGATATGGGGAGAGAAAAGAAGCCATCTTGGCATCCATCACTGGACAGACACAAGGGGCCAGAGCAGTTGCAAACTGAGAAAGATGGGTCCTTCAACCAAGGGGGTTGAAGTCTCTGGGAACTAAATATAAGTGAACAACCTGTGTGGGTAAAGATGTTTCACCTAGGAAGACAAGGGAAACTAGCACCTTGTACTTCTGTGGAAGGTCCTGACTGAGAGAAAGTTGGCCATGGCTGGAAAGAAAAAGACTGGTGAGGAATCTACCTTGAACCCAGGCTGTAGCTTGTTGTGTTATGTCTTAGCCCCTACAAAGTGTATTTTACTCTTATTTGCTTGTAACCTTTTTGTCTTTATCCCTTGTACTTGAACTCACCTAAAATCTCTCTGATTAAATAAACTTGTTTTACTTTTCACCCAAACCAAGCCAGTGCTGTGTTGCAGTTGAAGTGACTGTTAACACCAATTAAAGTAATAAGCTGTGCTCTCTTTAAAGGAGCAATGAAACTTATTATTTCTCAGAGGGTTCCAGGAGAGGGCTGGATCCTTCAGGGCAGGCAGTTTGGGGGAAATTCAGGACTGGGCTGGAGTTGGGGGTCACTCTGAAAGTAGTAACCAAGGCTGGTGGAGAACAGGGTAGGGCTGTTGAGTTGTAGGCAGGCTGCTGGGGTCAGAGTGATAAACCAGGGCTGCACAGCACACAGACACTTTGAGTATGTCTACTCTGCAACACCAGCCTGTGCTTGAGCCTGGGCTCAAGCCTAACCCCCCTTGCATCTACGCTACAGTTGCACTAATCCAGGGCCTGGACCCAGAGTCCCAGGACCCTGCAGGGCTGGAGGGTCTGAGCTCAGGTTAAGCCAGGACCCAGGGTCTCTGCTTTGTGGTATAGATGCAGCCTCCCTTCACTCGGGTCCTGGAAGTCAGCTGGAAGTAACCCACAATTCCATGGCCAACTTCCTTAGTCCTCTCTGTCCCAGTAACCTGCAAACCACTCTATTGAAAATGGAAGCCATCCCTCCATTGCGGATGGCAGAAGCTCAGGTCAGCATGAACCCAATCTCTTCTGATCACCGGTCTGCAAGCACACCATCACAGAGCCTCCTGGGTTTGCAATGGAGAATGAACCGATCAAACCTTTTGCAAAGCGAGCTGCTTCAAACTTCCTGCAATGTGCAGGGCAGGCAGTAAAGTTTTCTCACAGTTCACCATGGTCCTAGGGCTAGAGCAGCCACATGTCGGGGGGGGAAGGCACTAGGGATTCTGGGATATGGTTACTTTGACTCAGGTCTGCTCATTGCAGTGTGGATGCCAGAGCCCTAGTTTCGAGCATGAGTTGGGAAAGTCTTTACGTAGGGTTAAAATACGATGTAGGTGCTCGAGCCCAGGGTTCCCTAACACAGGTCAGCTGTCTCGAGTCCCACTGACCCTGGGCTTACATAGGAGTGTAGACATGCCCTTAGGGAACTGCACGCTTGTCTGCTGGCTGTTGGTGTCCGGGCTGTGAGCCACAGCAGCAGAGCATTTAAGGCACCCAGGGTTGTAGGGTAGGGGATAACACAACCTCTCTGCTGGTCTGAACTGAACCCCCAAGTTGTCACAATGTACTTTCTATCATGACATACTTGGGGAGAGGTGAAGAACCCTCTGTTCTGTAGCACACAGCTATGGAAGCATGTCCAGAAGTGAGAGGCCTGAGTAGCAAAGTTCAGACCTGGATTCAGACTGGAACCTCCAGGTTCCCAGATTTTGTGGGTGTTCTTATTTGGTGTTTCACTTCAGCTCATCACAGAGACAGGCCAAAGCCCAAAAGTTAATGCCAGATGTAAAAACTGGGCAAGTTTGGATCAGGGTTTCCAGAACAGACCTGTTTCTAATTTTAACAGAAATTTGAATTCCAGATGTAGAGAAATAAATAATTTTATGTAACTCACCCTTGCCTGTCATAACTCTTCCATTGCTGTCATGTCTTCTTTATGAATCCGGCTGCCTCTAACTGGTCCGTGGAGTTACTCCAGTTTTTCTCTGGTGGCACTGAGCTCAGTATCTTGTTTATATCAACTTTTCTCAAGCTTCAGTGTCACATACAGACCAAGTGTGTCATATCTCCCTTTAGTGGTCAGACTGCATAAAGGATAAAAGCCTACCATCACCAGTTGTTGTCCCAGGGTGAGCAATGTTTTGAGGGGGTATCACAAACCTCTGCAGCAATTAGATGTCGAGTGTACTCGTACACTAACTCTAAAGCAGCATACATCTCCTACAATATCTATAATAAAATATATACAGAGGATCATTAAAGTTTTATTGTGTAATTTTGGAAAAACAACAAACCCGTGAGCAAAACTTTTAAAATGCATGGAATAAATTTGCATAAATTTGGATAATGTATTCCAGCATGTTTGATCTTTTTAGCTGAAACAAAGCAATGGATTCACGGCTATGGACACCCAGAAGAAATAAAAGTCAGTGGTTTGGGGAGTCTTGGGTGAGAAAAAGAATGGCATCCCCGGAGTCTGTATTTATGCATATGCTGCATAGCTTCCCAGCTGCCTGTAATAGACCTGAGACGACCTAATAGATGTAATCCTGTTCTTCATACTCATGAGAGTAGTCCCACTGAAAGTGTTGAGTAAGCCCACATATGTTTGGGTCTGGTAGAGATGCCGTGTGAAAGAGTTAAGAAATAGTCACAGTAAATAACAGATGGAATCATGTTGCAAACTTGGATCTGGATCAAAATATTGAACAACCCAAAATTTTACAGGGTTTGGATCTGGCTTTTGGGTTGAGGCCATTATAAAGAAAGAGGCCATGTGCAAAAATTGAATCTTGGATAGGACTACAAACACCTTCAAAGTCTGAGGGGTATTTGGACCTATGTAATGGTTTGGGCCATTCTCTAAATAAAAGAGAATAACCTCTTGTTGCTATGTACTACACAAATATTTTCTTGGAAACCAAATACTGGAGAAGTTGCAGCCTAGTAGAACAGGGTTTATTGAAAATGAAGTCGAAATTTAAACTACCATTTAGGCAAGAGATGGGGTTACAATAATCCCACTTCGAGGGGCATTTGTTAAACAGTACTGGAGTTTAAAAGGAAATCCTTCAAACCTCTTCAATTCAGTGACTCTCCGTCCTAATAAACACTGTGGCTAGCATAACATTAGGAAGTTAAATACGTATAGCTTTGATAAAGCATGACTAATACACTGCCCTCAGTATTACTTACCATAGCCAAGCCACACACATACCCCTGTGTCAAAGCACCCACATCTGAAATATCTGCCAACAGATGTAACCCACTGTGGCGTGACTGTGGGCGTACCAAGACCAGGAAGGATGGTGTTGTGGTTAAGGCACCTAACTAGGATTCGGGAAACCTGTTGCGACGGGGTGTGCCTACCCCGCACTAGGCGAGAAAGAGTTAACCTCACACTGTTGGGCGAAGGAAATCCCACCTCTCAGACCGTGCTGGGCACGATCCAACTGCTGTGCTAGTATAAAGGACAGCAGCCCAGCTCAGTCTAGGCCAGTGGTTCTCAGCCCGTGGGCCATATGCAGCCCAGTTAGCACACAACTGCAGCCCAGCTGTGTGCTAAAGGCCACTGGGCCATACGCATGGTCCGGGCTGCCAGGTCCCTGGCCACCCAGCGCGGCGGGGTCCAAGCTGCCCGGCCTGGCCTGGTGTGGTGGGGTTAGGGTCAGGACTGCCAGTTGGCCCTGCGTGGTGAGAGCCTGGGGCTGCTGCCCGGCTCCATGAGGTCCAGGTTCCGGGGCTACCGCTTGGCCCCGCAGAGTCTGGGATCCAGCGCTGCCGCCCAGCCCTGCAAAATCCTGGCTCTGGGGCTGCCACCAGGACCCGCAAAGTCCAGGGTCTGGGGTCTGCAGCTGCTGCCGGCCCCACAGACTCCAGGGTCTGGGCTGCCACCCAGCCCTGCAGGGTCCAGGGTCTGAGGCTGCTGACCGGTCCTGCAGAGTCCGGGATCTGGGGGCTGCACCACAGGGTGAGGGTCTGGGGTCAGCATCGGGGCTACTGGCCAGCCCCGTGGGGTTGGGGTCCAGGCTGCTGCCCGGCTGTCCTGTCAGTTCAGGGTTGGGGCTGCCACCCAGTCCTGCACAGCAGGGTCTGGGGTCCCTGCCACCCAGCCCCCTGCCCAGGGCTCCACTCCTGGCCCCACTCTGTGGTGGAGTCTCTGGGCGGGGGTCACTGGGCACAGGGGTCTGTGGGGAGGGTTGGGCAGGGTGCGCTGTGGTTCTCAACCAGTGGCCCAGGTAACACAATGATAACTAAATTGAGAGCCGCTGGTCTAGGCTGACCACCCAGGAGGAAGGACACTTGGTGGAGGCTCTAGCCCAGGAGCCATTACAGCCCTTGCCTGCTGGAGCCGGAGATCCCAAGACCCAGACCGGAGACCTGCTGCCTGCAGCTGACCAGCTGGAGCCGGAGTCCCAGGGAGTTACCTGCACCTAGGAGCCTAGAGATCCCGACATCATATGGACAACAGCTTCAGGAAGCACGGTAGGAAGTGGCCCAGGGAGGTGGAGTGAATGGTATTTCCCACTCGGGTAAGGTCAGCGTGTTGCAGCTGGATTTCCTGCTGACCCAGTGGTGGACCACTCTGCCATGGATAGGACCCAGGGCTGGGACCCAGTGGGCGTACACCACCACACGTGTGTTTAGTTATTGGCTCTGACACACACTTCCGGTGTGATGTTGGGCAAATGGTTCAATCTCTCTGCACCTCAGTTGCCCATCTGTAGAAGGAAAGTAATAATTTCTGACGTCTCATGTCTTTAGTTAGATTTTAAAATCTTAGGGCAGCGTGGCAGGACCTGCTTGCTCTTGCCGCTGCTCAAGTTCACAGACAGCTCCAAGACCTTTTGGCTAGTAAAATGCCCCATGCAGTTTATTTACATTCTGAGTTTCCACCAGCCTTATATGCTATACAGCCTTCACACACCTACAGTCCCAGGGAGCCCTCAGCTCCTGGGACAAGCAGGGAAGAGCAATTGCTCTTTCTTTCTGCCCCCTCCCGCCCCACTTTCTTCCTGTGCCTTTTGTATCACCCGCCTAATTAGCCTCTTAGTTCTCTTCAGCCCATCAATTAGGCACAGCTCTTCTTAATGAGGTAGGGTCTGGGGTAATTAATTAGAGCTGCAGTGACCAGAGTGTTGTGCCTCGAGTGGGTCCTGTGCGAGGGTGCTCCCCACTCACCCTGGCCCTCTGGACCTTGCCATTGGGCTCCAGCCCTGTGAGCCTGCCTCCAACCCCCCTTTCTGCGCAACCCAAGCTGGCTGCATGACCTACAGTGGGTTTGTTTCCACACTGCACCTAGGACACAGCTGTACACGCTCTTGCTCCATACCTTTCACTTCCTCTCCTTGTGTCCCACCCTGACACCAAGTGACGGGACCTTCTATCATATGTGAAGGGTGAGAAGCCCTGGTGAGCCAGTCTGTATTCCACCTTGGTCCTGCGGCCCACCAGGTATATTAGTTGGCAGCTCCTTCAAGGAGCCATGAGCACGTGTGTGTACCTGGCACAGTTCACACTCCGCCCCTCTCCCCCGGACCCTTGCCCCTACTGTGGCTTGATGAAGATCCTGGCGCACATTTACCTTGAGGGCACCAGGTGGCAGCCCTTCTTCCGGCTCCTCCAAAACCTCTCCTCAAGTTCTGGCTGCTCTTCTCCCCACATCTCTTGCTCTATGCACACCCCATCCGTGGCCCCACGAAATCACAAGACCTCCTGGTCAACTTCCTCTTGGCACTGGCCAAGGTGGCCATCCACCATCCCAGGAGGAGGATGCTGGACAGGGAGGTGCTCTGCGACTGTGGGGCCTATTTCGGATCCTCTCTTAGGTCATGTAGCCAGGCAGAGTTCCTGCAGGCCGCATTCACTGGCTCCCTGGATGCCTTCGAGGAGCAGTGGGCGCCGTTCGGCGTTCTCACTCGGTGTCCCCCTCTGGCTCCCTGCTTTTGACCCTGTGACCCTCACTCCCCTCTCGGTTTTATCATTTGTTGTCCCCCAACTTTACTTGAGCCCTGGGTTCAATGGCTTCTCCCCTTAGACTTGGGATGGGGCCCACACCTGCCCATCCCCAGCATGGGGGAAATTTATGTTGCTGCTGTCCCTGTTCTGTGGATTAACAGAAAACTCCAGTTTCCACGGTTGCCGAGCCAGCACAAAATCCAGCTGGAAAAGCCCCACTGTAAAGTGCTATGTAAAATATTAATAAAACTGATAACAGCAGGAATTCAAGTCCTAAGCTGAGGGATTCAAATCCTGAACAAGAAAATGTCCCTTAAGTTATTTTTCTCATAGATGAATATCTTGATCCGATGGGGGAGAGAGGAGACTAGAAAAGCTGGTCTTCGAATGGATCAGAAATCTAGTTTGAAGAAGGGCCATTTCTTCAGCCTGTGTTAGACCAGCTGTTTCCTTGTGTCACCTCTGGAAATACACCGATGCCTCCTTTGTGTTTGCTCTCAGAATGGAGTGGCTTTAATGCCATGACCACACAGGTGGTGCTGGGACATTGAGCCTGAAATAATTATGTGCTTAGTCCAAGAGCACGTGAGTCTGCTGCAGCCGCACCAGGGAGCTCTTTAGCTCAAGCTGTAGCCGTAGGTGCTTTTTCAGCTCTCGGTCCCTGGCTCAGACCCCAGTGCGTTGAACGAGATGCCGTCCAATGCGGGTGCCATTACGAGTGACTCGGGCTCTTCTTCACAGATGTCCTCTCTGACGCAGAGTGGGTAGCGCACCTCGCTGCACAAAGTTCAGTGCGGTTTGTATCAAAGCCTGTTAACCCAACCCGGCGTTGCCAGGTCCATTTAGCCCAGGATTTCCTGAAGTCGGGCACCTAAATCTAGATTTAACAAGAGGGTGACCATATTTCCCTATGCTGAACATGGGACACCTGGTCAATTTACTCGTATTCAAGCGAGTTCAATGGCAATCAATCAGAGCTATGTAGTACAAACTTTCAAATTAACATCAAGTTGACTGGCCATGGACATAACCCAGCTGCCTCCTGTCCCCTGGCTTCAGCACGGGCAGGAAGGGGTTAAGCCCTAAGGATGCATTGTGCACCAGGGCCCAGGGAACCTGACTGCAGGGGCTTCAGCAAACCCGGCCAGAGAGGTGGCTCAGCAGGGGAGGGTACTTAGGGGACGGAGCAGCCCTGCGCTCCCTGGGGGCAGGACCCAGGGCTGCGGGGGTGGGTGAAGAGGGTGCTAAGCCCCTGCCTGTTGTGGAGCCTGCAGGTTCGGGGCATGAACGGGCTGGAAATCGCTTCTCCCCCGCCCCACCACCACCACTCCAGAGCTTAGCTGAAGGGCAGAGAAGCTTCCCCATGCCAGTGCTGTGCGGGGCTTTGGTTCCTCTTGGCCAGCACCCCAGGCCACAGGGTCTTGGGCTTTCCTGGGGCTCTGGCCCAGCCAGAGGCAGCAGGGGAAGGAAGGAGCCTGCCGGCCAGGCTGTTGGTGAGCTGAGCATGCCAACCAGGGGCTGGTTCTCCACACAGCGCTGGGAGTGGGACGCGCCCCACCACGGGGGACATGGAGGAGCAGCAGCGCTGTGGGGGTGAAGGGGCAAAGCAGGGAGAGGACAGCGAGAGGGGGAGCATGTAAAGGGCCGATGGGTGGGCAGCAGAGCCCACAGGTAACCAGCCGCCTCCTGGCACCTGCCCACATTCACCAGCCACCGCAGCTCGCAGCCAGTGCCGGCCAGAAACGGAACGAGGGGTGGGGTCCTGCTGGCTGAGAACTGGCACGTAGCGGGGGCTGTGCTGGTGGACCAGCAGGGGGAGCGGCCAGCTCTGCACGCTGCATCTTCGCCCCGCCACCAGCCTTGCACCCCCACCCCCACCATCAGCCACTGGACCCCCCCCCCCACTCATCGCTGGTGGAAGGGTGGCTGGCGAGCAGGGCTCAGGCCAGCAGAAAGACCCGCCAGTACTGGTGTGGGGGGAGACAGAAAATATGGGACAATTTGCCCATTTTTAAGAAAAAGTCGGGACACCTGCAGGAGGGTTTAAATACCCTATTTAACAACCTAAGTGGCCTGATGTTCAGATGGGCCTGGCACCCACTCTCCCAGCTTGGTCTCCTCACCACACTATCTGAGGGCATTGAAGCCAGCCAACTGGAATGGCCGGAACTCAGCCGCTCTGAAAACGCAGACCTCCAGCCCGATTAGATACTGCCATTGTATCGCAATGACAGGCATCACACCGAAACAACAACTTTCCATAGGAGCATCTGCCAAGTAGCTGTGGCCCGCAAGCAGCCATTTTGCAACTGGCAGCTGCTGGCTGCATTTCCCGCCCCTTCCAAAAGGCAGGTATCTGTTATGTTTCCTCGTATGGTGAAGACAGGGCATGTTCCTGTAAGCCAAGACCTCAGCAAGATTCAAAGGGGAATTGGCTCTTTATATAGCTATCACGAATATCCAGAGTTGTCATTAATGACAACAAATTTTGGAAGGGGTATGTTGGTGCAGGGCTTAAGCCAATCTCTAACTATACGTCTACACTGCAATAAGCAACCCACGGCACTGAGTCTGGGTCAACTGACTTGGGCCTGCTGGGCTTGGAGTGTGGAGCTAAAATTTGCAATGTAGATGTTCTGGCGAGGGCTGGAGCCTGGGCCTCTGAGACCCAGACCCCTTGCAGGGTTCAGAGCCCGGGCTCCAGCACTAGTCTGAATGTTTACACTGCAACTTTTAACCCTGCAGCCCAAG
Organism: Eretmochelys imbricata; assembly: GCF_965152235.1. NCBI lineage: Eukaryota > Metazoa > Chordata > Testudines > Cheloniidae > Eretmochelys > Eretmochelys imbricata. The sequence continues at coordinate 16,619,676 of NC_135572.1, forward strand.
CCCTGCAAGTCTGAGTCAGCTGAACCAGGCCAGCCGCAGCCATGCAGTGGGTCTTTTATTGCATTATAGACATACCCTTTGAGACCCATACATGGGTCAGATTATCTGACATCCACGTACTGTGGGGCTCTTACACCTCCCTCTGAAGTATCTGGTACTAGCCACTGTCAGCAACAGCAACTCGATGGATTCTGGGTCTAATCCGGCATGGCAGTTGTGCTCTTAGCAATGCCCCACTTGTTCTTTCTGCTAATGCAGCCCTAAATATATATATATTTGCTCTTCTATAGTTATAGAATTTCTTGTTATGTCCTTGTGTTGGATAAGAGTTACCTAGCACTGCTGAATATTTTTGGGAATAAGAGTGAATAGAATTAACACAAATAATATAACTACTCGCCTGTAACGAGCACACCCATAAGACAATACATGAACTGCATCCCTCGGAAATGTAGCTCCATTACCCTGGGAAAAATGCCCCATTAAAATCCACCTTCTCCTTCTTATCCCTTCTTAAAACTCTCTTGTGCCATGCTGCATACAGAACACGGCTGTCTGATAGCAGCGGGGCATTGTGATTCCTGCTGCTGATTGACTTCATACGGCTAGGAACAATGCAAGCAGTCTACCATCTCTGAAACACCCTATTATTATTGTTCCTCCACTCTCTGCTCTTACCTGCACAGTCTTATCTGCTAAGCCCTATCCTGCAGTGAGCACTGGGCACGTCCACTTCCAGATTCACAAAGGGGCCAGCACAACCCAGACCTTTATTTGAGATTTTTTTAAATGTTTTGTCTCCTATTTAAATACCAACAAAATGTATAGATCCATGGGCACCTCAGGGGAAAAGCTGTTGACCTTTACACTGGGAGGGGTGGCTATGGGAGGGCTAAGGCAAATTTCAGGATGGCTATAGCCCCGCAAGGCCTCCCCAGTGCTGCTCTGGTGCCTAAAGGCCCCAGCTACATTGTGCTAGACTGTCAACAAAAAGATGACACAGAGCTGGCCCCTGCCCATTAGAGCTTACACTCTAAATATAAGACAAGATACTGCAATACAGACAAGTGAAGCACATGGAAACAATAAGAAAGAACTGGCTTGTGGCTGTAGAATTTAACAAATGCCTCTTTTTCCACATGGCCTGCCATTTGACCTAGCAGATCTGAATTTTGAAGCTTGAGCTGACTTCTGCCTTTGTTTAAGGGTAGAATTCACCCTGGTGCAATGAGCCAACCCCAGACCTATGTACTACCTTTCTGCACATGGTAAGTTTCACGCTAAGTGAGCCATTCATATAGTGTGGTAGATGAGCTGTGAATTCCTGGAATAAGATTTATTATTATTTGTTACCATATTATGCTAGTGCTTAGGGTCCCTTCCAAGCTCAAAGCCTCCTTGTGGCTTGCACTGTACAAACAAATAGGAAGGGATAGTCCCTGCCCAGAAGAGCTAGGATTAGAAAGAGAGAGCACAGATGAAGGTTGGGAGGCGCTGAGAAGTCAGGCAACTTGCCTAAGGTCACACAGTAGGTTGGGGATAGAACCAGGAACAGAATGTTGGTCTGAATCCCCCGCCGGTCTCGTATGCACTGGACCAAACAGCTTCCATTCCCAACTATCTCTACTACACGACACTTTTCTACAATCGCTCCAGAATTTTCCTCCTGTGATGGCCTCTTCCAATTTCTTATTTGCATCCTGCCTTACTCATTGCGCTGAAATTACTGATCAACTCTTTATTAACCCTCCCCATGGAGCCCAAAAGCAGCAAGGGCTAGTACTATAGCTGTAATACGTTTAAGTGGCTCCTTTTAATGTTTCCCTCTGTAACTGCCACAGCGAATCATCCTTTATTAATCTTGGCTCGTCCCTGCCCTTGTTTCCCTTGCCCACACAATGCTTTCATTCTTTGGCGCGCTGAGATCACGTTCCTTGCACAGCTCACGGAGCTCTAAGGCATTTTTGTGCTTAGCAATAAATTGGCAATGGCAAGCTAAACCCGAGAGACATGACCCTGTGTGTTCAAGAAGGAGGGTTTGTTCCAAAGCGTATGATGCAACTGTGTAGACGACAGCGTTGATTGGGGTGGGCCAAGTGGTCTGGAGAAAAATAAAAAAACTAAAAACATGAACTTATTCCACTTTCCGGAGTTGGAATTTGATCTCAATCTCAAGGTTCTAAAATGTTCAGCTAAATCTTCTTCATTCTCAAAAGTGAGCACCAGAGAGATTCTCTGCAGCTAGGTACTTATACAGCCTGCGTCTGTATATTTTCGGTGCGTCTCATAATCGTGAATGGATTTTATCCTTACTTTCCTACCACACGTATTGTGTTATTCCTGTTTCGAAGACGGGAGGGACAGGGTAAATTAAGTGACTTGCCTGAGGTCACACAGCATTCCTGTGTCAGATCTAGGAAGTGAACCCCGGTCTTCTCAAGCTCAAGTCCAGTGCCTCATCCACTTAACTTTTCTGTTCTATGTGGGTTTTTATACTGTGCTCCGCACAGCAGTGATCTGAGCGCCTTCCAGCAGCACGTTACGCAACATGACAACACATCTGTCACATGCTGTTGATTCGCTCCTCCTGTCTCCACAGGGAGAAGTGTGTGCAGTGAGATGTCTTGTTTTGGTCATGTGTTTGGGGGGTACAAGGTTAAATACAACCATGTCTGTTGCTATGTGTTTATGTTAGGGAGGGCGAGGTCAGAGAAGAGTGGAAAGCCGGGAGGGATCTGATGCTCCTTGGTTCCTCAAGGAATTCATTCCACAGAGTCAAACTGGCACCCAGAGAAGGATCTGTCGCCAGCACAGATGAGCTTTACCCTTAGGTATGAAGGATGGGACTCTCAGCAATATCTCCCAGCCATGACAGGATCCCAGCAGGCCAGAAAGCTTACACAAACACCCACTCTCCTGCTGGTAATAGCTCACCTTACCTGACCACTCTCCTTACAGTGTGTATGGAACACCCATTGTTTCATGTTCCTTGTGTATATAAATCTCCCCACTGTATTTTCCACTGAATACATCCGATGAAGTGAGCTGTAGCTCACAAAAGCTTATGCTCAAATAAATTTGTTAGTCTCTAAGGTGCCACAAGTACTCCTTTTCTTTTTGCTGGTCTGGAGAGAATGCCAGACTCAAGAGACTCGGGCAGCCTAACAAGGTCTCAGCTTAGCCTTCAACATCCCGGTGCTCTTGTGGTTCAAACAGCAGGCAGGGAGACTAAAGCTCTGAGTTCAATTCCTGCTTCTGCTACAGTTGTCTTATGTGTCCTTGGGCAAATCAGTCTCTCTGCACCTCATCTGTAAAATAAGACTAATAATGCTTCCTTTCTCCCGCTCTCTCGCTCTCTCTCTGTGTGTCTGTCTTATGTATTTAGCTTGTAAGCTTCTCTGGGCAGGGGCTTCCTTGCTATGTGTATGTGCAGCATTCCAAAACAGTGGGGCCCTGGGCTCTTGCTACGACTGCAGTATGAGTAAATAGCAACGAGGAGCTACATCCTTTTGTAAATGCATATCCATTACTGAGGCCTAATGGCTGTACATTCAAGAATGTCAACCACTGCTATCAGCTTCAGATCGTACTGGCAAAGTCCAATAATAATACCCCACACACCAAGCATTGTGAAGGCTGCTTTTCTGACATGGCTAAAAAGGGGGGTAATCATGGCTTTCTCACAGCCAAAAGGCCCTGGAACAGGACAGAAAGGATGGTCCAGTGAGTAGGACACTAGCCTACGATTTGGGAGACCCAGGCCATGTGTGCTCTGCCACAGACTTCCCATGTGACCTTGGGCCAGTCACTTAGTCGCTCTGTGTCTCAGTTCTCCAGCTACTTAAACAAGGGATAGTAGCACATCCTCGCCTCACAGGTTGTGAGGCACTCAGACACTGTGCTGCTGGGAGCCGTACACCTGAGTTAGGTGGGCAGCACAGACTGTGCCTGCAAAGGGACGGACCAGGCAGAGCAGAGGCTCCCCAGCCACCTGCAGAGGGTATAGGCAGTGGGAGTAAATATTCCTGAATGATCTGGAAAAAGGAGTAAACAGTGAAGTGGCAAAGTCTGCAGATGATACAAAATTACTGAAGATAGTTAAGTCCAAAGTAGACTGGGGATCTCACAAAACTGGGTGATGGGGCAACAAAATGGCAGATGAAATTCAATGTTGTTAAATGCAAAGCAATGAACATTGGAAAACATAATACTAGTTACCCCTATGCAACTCAATTGCCCCACCATGCATTGTGAAAACTTCTCTGAATGGTGGCAAGTTGCACACTGAAATGCCTGCCCATGGTGCACGACACCATGCATAGAAACAAGCTCTCCTGGTAAATACTGATTTAACTGGGAATTGGTCCTGCTTCGAGCAGGGGGTTGGACTAGATGACCTTCAGGGGTCCCTTCCAACCCTGATATTCTATGATTCTATGATTCTACTAGCTACACAAACAAAATGACGGGCTCAAAATTAGCTGTTACTACTCAAAAAAGAAATTTTGGAGTCACTCCAGAGGCGAGAGACAAAGATGATCAAAGGGATGAAATGCAAGCCATATGAGCAAAGGCTGAAGGAACTGGGTATGTTTAGTTTGGAAAGGAGGAGATTAAGGGGGGACATGATAGCAATTTTCAAATACTTGAAAGGCTGCCATAAAAAAGATGAAAAAAATTGTTCTCTTTTGCCACAGAGGGCAGGACAAGAGGCAGTGGGTCCAAACTACAGCATAGCAGATTTAGATTAAATCTCAGGAAAAACTTCCTTACTGTAAGAACAGTAGGACATTTGAACAGACTGCCTAGGGAGGTCATGGACGCTCCTTCACTGTAGGTTTCCAAAAGGAGGCTGGAGAGCCATCTGTCTTGGATGGTTTAGACACAACAAATCCTGCATCTTGGCAGGGGGTTAGACTAGATGTCCCTGGTGGTCCCTTCTAACCTTATAGTTCTATGATGGTCAGGGACGCAAACCCATGTTCTGGGTGTCCCTAAACCTTTGACTGCCAGAATGTAGGACTGGATGATAGGGGATGGATCACAATCAGTAAAACAGCATCTTCTACTCCTTGAACGGGGCAGAGTCAGCAGCTCTGGGTTTTCAGGCTCATAAGTTGCTGCAGTGGAAGAGCAAAGCTGGCCCAAGGAGCAGATCTGTTAACTGGGGGCATGTCTACACTACAAACTTTTGCCACCACAAGTTACATCAACTTAAAATTGCAGCAGTAAGTATATCGCTTGTGCGCGTGCCTACTTAGCTTCTTGCATCAGCGCTGTGCCTACTCACCAGGAGAGCTTGTTTCTATGCATGGTGTCGTGCACCATGGGCAGGCATTTCAGTGTGTAACTTGCCACCATTCAGAGAAGTTTTCACAATGCATGGTGGGGCAATTGAGTTGCATAGGGGTAACTGGGAGCATGGGGCCAACTTCCCGACATGCAACTGTCTCCATCTCCTAATGTCATCTATATCACATAATATTTGTCCCTCTTTTAAAATTCCCATGAGCCTGCATGACCCTCCTCGCTGTCCGCCACCTTTGACAGAAGCATGGAGCCTGCACAACTCTGCACTGTTGTCATGAGTGTTGCAAGCACAGGACACATGATCCTCTGGCATTTTGCAGAGTCACAAGAAGAGCTGTAAGGCATATAATGATTTCCTGGAGGACGGATTGCTGTGGGATAGAGCAAGAACCAGTTCAAGATTGTTGGTGGCTTTCACAGAGCAGCTGCTAATGGTGGAGTGCCGCTTCTGGGCCCGAGAAACTAGCACTGATGGGTGGGATGGCATCATAATGCAGGCTTGGGATGATAAACACTGGCTGCATAACTTTCAGATGCCCAAGGCCACGTTCCTGGATCTGTGTGCTGAGCCCTCCAGTGGAGGGACACCAAAATGAGGGCTGCATGGACAGTGGAGAAGTAAGTGGCGATCACGCTTTGGAAACGTGCTGTCACACTGTCTGGAGTGGCTCACAACTGAGAGTGCCAACCTCAGGGCAGACTGTCAGAAGCAGGGCAGACACCCCAACTGGTTCTATGTTCTAAGATTAGAGTTTACCAACCCAGTAGCAAATGTGAACTCCTGGATCACTGTATCTGTCTTACCATGGAGTCACAGACAGTCCCCTTGAGCACTCCTGTCTATCTTGCCACCCAGGCAAGCTGGACTAGTGATAAATGGTCACTTACACAAAAATCACAAAATATTCAGGTTGCTCCCAGTCCCAGGAAACCAGTCACTTACCCCAGGTCAATTTGTACCTTAGATCTCACACCAAAGACAAAACTCACAGCCAATCCAATAGTAAACAAATTAAGGATTTATTAACTAGGGAAAAGAAATCAGACAGTTATTTACAGGTTAAAGCAGGCAACATATATACACAAGTGAGTTCAAGCTATGATTCAAAAAGATGACAGAGATGTAGTAATCTGTCAGCACTGAATGTCTTTTTATTGCTAACCCAGGTTGACCTTGGGGATCCCTGCTTTTTTTTCTTTACTGCATCTCTTGTAAGAGTCCAAACAGCAAAGAGAGGAAAATTTTTCATGTCAGCTATCTTTGTTTCCCTCTGCCAGAATTCAAGCTGATGGGACATGCTTTCTATCACGTAGCAACTTCGTGGGTGTAAGAGGGTCATTAAACTACCTGATGTGTTGTGATGTTCCATAATGGCCCACTTAGTCTTGATTGTTCTTCTCGATGGGTGGGGGAACCAGTTTTCCTGCCTAGGTTCAAAAGTTCAGAGTAGGCATTTTTACAATGATAAAGCAAAACTTACATATTACCTTGTTGCGCGGGATACAGGCATTACCAGTAAGATTCATGAATTTACAAGCATTTCATAGAGTCTAAAGACATTCTTACAAGTTCAACACCTATCTTGAATAATATTAACACATAGGTGAGCTGGTCTGGTTTCCAACTATGAATCTGTCAGTGGTCAACTGACACCGACAGACTTGGCAAGAGCTGGCACCTGGTTTACCAGTGTCACACGTGTAATGCCGGATTGCTACCGGTCAGTGAGAAATCATTTGGGAGTTAGAAAATCCACTGTGGGGGGCCAAGGCTGTTGTCCTGCAAGTGTGCAGGGCAAGTCATCGTCTCCTGCTACTCAAGTCTGTGACTCTCAGCAATGTGCAGGACATGGCGGATGGATCTGCAGCAATGGGGATTCTGAACTGAGCAATAGATGGCATGCATAGCCCTATTGTGGCACCAGACCTACTTACCACAGTGTACATCAACAGAAAGGGCTAATTTTTCTATGGTTATGCAAATGGTGGCTCACTAGAGATGATTCACCAACATCAGTGTGGGCTGGTTAGGGAAGGTGCATGACACTTGCCTCTTTAAGAACGCAGGACCGTTCAGAAAGCTGCAAGCAAGGACTTTCTTTCCAGACCAGTGGATTAGCACTGGTGATGTTGAAATGCCAATAATGAGCCTGATTCAGCCTATATCTTGCTCCCCTGGCTTATGAGGCCATATACCAGCCACCTTGGCAGCACCAAGGAAAGATTCAGCAATAGGCTCAGTGGGTGCAGAATGATGGCTGAATGCGCTTTTGGCAGACTGAAGGAACACTGGTGTTGTTTACTCACAAGATTGGATCTCAGTGAGAAAAAATCCCAATGGTTATAGCTGCCCGCTGCGTCCTACATAATATCTGTGAGGCAAAAGGGGAAAAGTTTCCACCGGGGTGGAGGTGGAGCGGCTGTCTGGTGAGTTTGAACTGCCAGGCACAAGGGATATTAGAAAAACTCAGTGTGGAGCTATACAGTTCAGAGAGACTTTGAGAGAGCACTTTAATGGTGAGTCACAGTAATGCATTGTGGTGTACTGTGCTTTACCTGGCCCTGCTATTCTGTTAGGAACTGTGTGGTGCCTGGTGTTTCTCTATGAATATAACACTGTCAACAACAAATGAGTGGGTGCTTTCAGTACCGCTAGGCGCCCTGCAGCATATGTTGTGAACTAAAAAAAATTAATTCTTTTTCAAAGAGAATTGTATTGGGTAACAACATCAGTGCAAAGGAAACTCTGTGCCATTTCAAGCAAATATTAAAAATTTAATAAATTAATGGAACAGAACTTAACAAGGGAAAAGAACATTCATGTCCATTTTAGCTACACATACAGCAACTGTGGCTTTCACAGGTCAGTATATGTGAAGTTGTGGTTGTCTTCAATGTCCCCAGGGTGGAGTGGTAGGGGTAGAGATGTGGCCCCTGATGCCACGTGTAATATGTGGGGCAGGGTATGTAGGGAGGTGCCATAATGGAGTTTTCAATGGAGTGCAGAGGAAGGTGAGCATGTGATTGTTGAACCTGTAGGTCCACAACAGTCTACAGCATCTGTGTTTGCTGCTGGAGAAGCCCCCAGTCCTGGTGCATCTCCCTCTCCTTTTCCTGCCCCTTTCTTCTGTCTGCTCTGTCCTTCTCCACACAGTCTGCAACATTCAGCCGCCAGGCCCCCTGCTCACAGTCTGACGCAGCTCTGGCTTGAATCGTCTCGCTGAACATGTCATCCCGAGTTCTCTCCTTTCTCCTCCTTACCTGTCTCAGGCATTCTGGGGTGTGGAGGGGGAACACCTCAAGGCCACAATGGCAGCAGCTGCAGATGAAATGCTCAGAGGTACCATTGTCAGTATAGTCACAACAGAACGCAGAAGTTCAGATTCAGAACTTCCTTCCCTGGCTTCCCTAAAGTTTTACACAAGACATGCTCATTGGCACATCTGCTTCAGAGAGCTTGTGCATGGTGCCACTCACAGCATCAGCCACAGTGAGTATGGCCTGCCAAGGGCAAGGGACATAAGGAGGGAATTGCTCAGTTGCATGAAACAAGGAGTACAGGGCAAAGACACTGAATACTGGCACCATTTTCCACAGGTGGCGGTGATTTTAGCAGATATCTCGCTCCTGGGGGTAACAAAGGCACAGAGACCACAGCTGCTTCTGGCATTCCGAAGCCTCCCAGCCCCATATGCTGCTAGCCTGTGTTCTGCAATGGTGCCTGCTTAAATTATTGTCTAGCGCAAAAGAAGATGATGGGGGAGGGACAGCTCAGTGGTTTGAGCATTGGCCTGCTAAACCCAGGGTTGTGAGTTCAATCCTTGAGGGGGCCATTTAGGGATCTGGGGCAAAAATTGGGGATTGGTCCTGCTTTGACCAGGGTGCTGGACTAGATGACCTCCTGAGGTCCCTTCCAACCCTGAGATTCTATGATTCTAAGAAATGAGGCTGCCATCCCTAGAGACCTTCAGGAGAGGATTGCATGAAAGTTTCATCGAGATCTCTCAGGAGGATTCAAGATACATCCCTGTGTACATAAACACACTGCTTCATATAGCCCTACTTGCCTAACTCGACAGGGGAATGAAACGCAGATAACTCTACCCCTCTTAGTTCTGCAGCTACCTCTTCTAGTACAAGTAAATGAATGAAAAGTCAATAGCTTTGTCCTGTTATATTAGGGGTGCCATCAGTACATCACTAATGGGAAGGACATTTACACACTTACCTGAGGTTCCTTCCCCAAATCGGGCTCAGCTGCTGGGACTGGCTGGACTGTGATGGTCAAACAGGTCCTGGCCCATGGCATAGCTGGAACCCCTGTCGTCCCCCCTCCTCCTCGTCATGCCAGGGGCTTGTGACTTGGACTCCTTGTAGGTATCTGTGGCAGTCTGCGGGGTGGTGGTAGGTCTCTGCCAAGGATGACATGCAGCTCGTTGTAAAAGTGGCGGGTCTGCAGCTCGGCACTGGATCAACTGTTGGCCTTCCTGGCCTTCTGATATGCCTGATGAAGCTCTTTTGCTTTCACACAGCACTGCTGCTGGTCCCTGCTGTACCGCTTGTCCTGCATCCCCTGAGCAATCTGCTCCTAGATGTCTACATTTCTGCGTCTGGTTTGGAGCTCTGCCTGTACAGCCTCTTCTCTCCACAGGCCAAGGACATCCGATATCTCCCGTCTGCTCCAAACCAGAGCGCCTCTGGAGCATGGTCAACTGCACACAATGGAGAGCTGGTAGGTGTGCTCGCAACGCCGGGCAAACAGGAAAAAGACATTTCAAAAATTCACAGGGCTTTATTAGGGGAGGCATCCAGTCTCTGTGACTCCTCGGCACTGGAGTTCACCATTATGACCAGAGCAGTCAGTGTCAGGCATTGTGGGACAGCTGCTGGAGCACTGTTAGCGTTGACATAGCTGTGTCAACCTCAGTGTATCAGCCATGGCTCAACGCTGCTCAGGGAGTGGTGTTACTGCGTCACTGTCACCAGGGTCTTACACTGGTGGGAGACAAGCTTAAATGTAGACACATGCACAACTAGGACGACACAAGGCATCTCACGTTGACCTAACTTTGTAGTTTAGCCCAGACCTGAGATGCTGCTGCTTTTACAAGCTCCCTTTCTCCAAGTAATAAGGCACTCCACAATGAAAAGACACTGTCTTATTAGGTCCTGCCTTACTTTTATAGAACATCTTTCCTCCCAAAGGATCCCCAAGTGCATCTCAAATGGAACAATGCAATGACTGTATATCCTGGGATCAGCTGGGCCAAAGCCTGTGTTTTGAACCGACGCCGTTTGACCTATATGTCTGAAAAATAAGATGTATGCCAGTCGTGTCACAGCAATGGTGCTTCACACAGCAGGACTCAATCATTTGTCTCCTGCAAGTGATTGCAGTGGAGTGCTCTAAGAAAACTAATTCACCACCTGTATGTGTCTACCTGTGGCTATTTAATGGTGAGTAATGATCTTCCAAGAACCTCCCAAATGAAAGCCACTCTCTGAACCCATAAGAGAAATTGAATAATTGTCTCACCTGCTGCTTCCAATTTACCCAGTGCTTTGTCTTGTCTAAGATGTGCCAAACACAGAAGTGGTTTCTGTCATTCAAGGGGTAATAGGTAGAGAATGTGTTCCCTCTTTTTTGATCCCTAGTTGAGTTATAATCCATTGAGAGAGTCACTGCTCAAGTGCTGTTGGATTTTATAACAGGGTACAGCTTTCTCTTCATTATGTGGACTAGCTTGGCCTGCCTCCTGTGGTTTGGATGAACACCCTTGGTATTACTAAAACAGTGGAACCCCATGTACCCGATTTAACTGGGACCAGGGCCAGATCGGATAATCCAGAGAATGGGCAAAGAGCTTCAGCCCCGAGTGGGGGAGTAGGGGCTCAGGCTGTCAGCCTTGGGTGGCAGGGGACTCCCGCTGTCAGCCCCGGTTTGGTTAATATGGAGAGCCGGATAATGGAGGCTTGCATAAACGGGGTTCTACTGTAGTTAGATCGTCCATGAGCACCACCCATCCCGGGATCTCTGAAAACTAATGATGCCATTTTAAATGTCCAACAACTATTTCAAACAAACCTGCTCACTTATCATGGTTGGATGCAGGGAGCAGGAGCAATGAGGTGGGCTCCTTTTTAGTGCTGGGTGTGGAAGCTGCAGTCCAAGCCCACTAGACATGTTACGTCACCTCCATCCCTTCTTGGAAGGGAAAGAGAAAGAAGAGATGCATGCCTTCCCTAAACCCCAGTCTGCCGTCCATGCTTAGCCAGCTGCCAAAACCTCCAGCCTTCCCCATGAAAATCACTCTAGTGACGTGGTGTTGTAAGGTTCCTGCATCTCAGGTCCAGGGGTGCTCCCTTTGGCAGTGGTGGTGAACCAGTGCTCACGCCGGGTTGGTCTTTCAAGCATCCTGGCTCACAGCTGAGCCTCTGAGCAAGTGGTAGCTCAGGCCTCCTGGTTGGGGGGCAGAGCAGACAAACAGTCAGTGGCTCAGGCCTTCTAGGTACGGGCTGAGCATGCAAGCAGTCCATGACTCATCCAGCACCAAGTGCAGGGCCAGGAGGTAGGGGGACTGGGGCCCACCCTGCTCCACTGGGTCCCAGCCCAGGGCCCTAGAAGCAATGGTCAATCTCATCACAGGGTCGGTTGAGAAGCGTGGAGTCACTGCCTTGTCTCCCAGCAACACAGCCAAGTTAATGCGTCGTTTCCCTGGGCTCCTTCCTTCCATCGTCTGGTGGGGTGCTTCACAGTTGTTGAGCCTCGTTCCTCATCTCTGCACCGAGCAGCTCACTCTCCACTTCCTCTCTGGGTCTCTCCATCTCCCGGGTCATCACCTGGCCTTCTTGACAGGCGGGCTAGGGGAGTCATCACCCCCCACACTCAGTAATGGGCTCCACTGTCAGTTCAGCTCCCTGGGAAGGATGTCTGGCTCCTTCCCTGACCTGACTCCAACTGAGCTGCAGGGCCCTGCTCTTATACTTCCTGCTCCACCCCTGCACTTCCTGCGAGGGGAAAGGGGCGGGGTAAGCTGAGCCCCAGAAAGTGAGATAACCCCCTCTGTACCGGAATGAGGCTACTCTACCTCTTTACAGTTGTCAATAGGAAAATCTGCAGCAAATTGAAGACACAGGGAGCAGCATAAAATAAATTGGGTGTAATATCAAAAGAGCTCACCCCAGGAATTCTGTACTGACCTTCTTTATTATTATTAATTACTATGATTATTATTTACCTTCATTTTCTATTCAAAACTCAGTTTGGGGCCCAGTGCAGGACCCAAGGCATGGCAGAGGTGGCATTACACCACCTTTGTGCTTCCTTGATCCTGGGGTTGATCCGGCCCCCCGAGCAATCTGGTGCCTATGCCTCCAAGGGGGCATTCAAACAACTGGAGACTGCTAGAGCACAGCAGCATGCTGGCCATGCACTCATTTCCTTGGGTACACTCCCTTCGCCAGCTCTATGCCATCCTGGGATACTGCCCACATGAGGGGAATCCCAAGGTAGTCAGTTGCAGGAGAGTGGCACAGCCATGCTGTAGTGGGGTTGGGCATCTGGCCCTTTGAATTTACCTGAACTTGATGCAAAATTTCTAGCTTGGTGCAAAATCCAGCACGGAGTGCCACAGAAACTGGGTTGCTTGGGGCCGATTTCAAGTCCAGGGTATGCGGGTTCTTGAGTAACTCAATAATGTGTCATAAGTGATATGAATGTCCCACTCTTCATGCATCTGCATATGGGAAGAGATAGCTATTTTGTCCCTGATGATACCTATTGAAGCTGATTTAATCAGTCTGGATGTTGGTCTTGGTGGTATCACACATCTGGTATTCAAGTCCTGTTGGTACCTAGATGGATCACTGGGCCTCCAAGATGATCTTCCTTATTTGTATGATGTATGTTTGCTTGGTTGGTTGATATCCTTTTGCTTGGCGAATGTAAATCTAATTATATTTTAGCCTATCAGAAAATTCCAGTTCTTGCATATCAGTGGGAGTGATTATGATAATACTTAGTCCTGCCATGAGCGCAGGGGACTGGACTAGATGACCTCTCAAGTTCCCTTCCAGTCCTGATTCCATGGCATCCAGTATCTGAAATGAAAAACAATGTTCCATGCAGGATGGGATAACATATTAATAGCCAAATATATGGTCCTTCAGGATGTCTCCAGTTGAAGGTATGCCATCTGAGCCATGACAACATCCTAGCAGGGCACTTCGGATGCCTCAGAACCTACTGCCTAACCTCCCACTTCTTTTGGTGGCTCCAGATGTGGGCTGAAATTCAGGCTTATGTTGACCCATGCAATGTATCCATTGGCACCAAGGTGCCACGCACCAAACCTCTCGGCACCCTCATGCCTCTGAAAATCTTGCCCCGACCATGGGCAGCCATTGTCATGGATTTCATTGTAGAACTCCCCAAATCAAATGGCCACACAGTAGCACTAACTGTCATAGATCAATTGGCCAAAATGGCAAACTTCATCCCCTATGCCCACATACCTTTGGCTGATACAACTTGGCTCCTAGTAACAAATTACATCCACTTCTAGGGGCTCCCAACTACATCCCTTTGGATCAAGGTCCCCACTTCATCTTGGGTTTCTGTCATGAAACCCTCTGGTTACCAAACAACCACACTTATGCCTCCTTGGCATACCACCCACCGACAGATGGTCAGGCAGAAAGGATGAATCAAGTGCTGGAGCAATATTTACAGTGCTTTCTTAGTTACCACCAAGACAACTGGTCCACCCTCCTACCCTATATCAAATTTGCATACAACTATGCTGACCTTGTCTCTGCAGGACAAAGCCCTTTTTTACAAACGACAGTTTTCACCTCCCAACTCTACACCACACTGCCAATGGCCTTCCTGAAACTGTTACCCAAAGTTCCCCCGAACTCAAAGTTCTTGGTAACTTTACTCTCCGTGAGGAGATATCAGGGCAGACCAAGAGAGATGCAGCGCTTCTGTCTGCTATGTGGCTGACAGAAACAAATCAAAACCACATGCTTTCACTTAAAGCCAGTACTTTATTAGTCTCCAGCACTCCCACTAGAATGCCTTTACTCGAAGTCACTGCTTTGTTTAGTCTTGAGCACACGCAAACACAATAGGTTATAGAGCACCCCAAACTGATCACTACTCCTCAGGATTACCCCGCAGGAGTTTGGAGTGGGATTCGGGTGATTCAGCTGCAAATTTCCAGTGGCCAACCTTCCGTTTGTGGCTGGGGCTTTTGCAGTGTCCACAAATCCACTTGAGCCAGACCCACAATTTCTCTTTTATACCCCCAAAGTTACAAAGGCACGTCAAACAAAAGTGTTATATAGCTGACTAAACAAAATCAGCTGTTAGGCAGAAGCAGGAGTTACAGAAACATGTCACTAAAAAAAATTGTTAAGCAAGCAGTTTCGAACCATGAGTCTGGCAGGTATTTTTCCCCATAAGGACAATCCTAAAATATATCCAGACTTTCTGTTTTTCACAGACATTTGCCCCAGAACGTCAGAGAGGGTGTAGAGTCAAACTCACTTCATGTGACAGCTGCCTACCCCTCCCAGCTTGCCTTGGTTATGCTAAGTTTCTGCAAAGGCTTACTAACTAGCCGCTCTTAGCAGTAAGCAAAATAATTGATATTCTATCCCAATAGTTGACAGTGACTTGGATACCTGGCTGGCTGCTAAAATGCCCCTCTACAAATCTGGCAGTTACCAACTTGGTTCAACAAATCCACCACATTTGAGGAAAAACTAAGAGGGCACCTTGAGGACGCTAAAAAGGACTACAAATGGTATGCTGACTGCCAAAGACAGGAGAGGCTGGTCTTCTTGGTAGGCCAGAAAGTCTGGTTATCTGGTAAGAATCTCAGAACAAGCAGGCTGTCTTGCAAGTTAGACCACCAGTTCCTTGGAGCCTACCAGGTTTGTCAGAAAATCAATGCTGTCACTTTCAAACCCCGCTTAAAGATTGCACCCAGTCTTCCATGTGTCTCTCTTGACCATACACTGAAACCCATTCCCTGATCACACATACCCACTGCCACTGCTGGTTTTAGTTCAGGGCCAGGAGGAGTATGAGGTCCGTGCCTTACTGGACTCCAGATTAAAGCAGGGTAAACTGTGGTACCTCATAAACTGGGAAGGCTATGGCCCCGAAAAGCGGTGTTGGGAACCTGTCGGTAACATTCACGCCTCTGAACTTGTAAAAGACTTTCATGAATGTCACCCAGACAGGACCAACTCTATGATAGTCCTTCAGGAGGAGGACTGTAAGGATTCATGGGATTTGATTTTAGAGCTGTGGGGCTCTAGGTGGGCAGTGTTGCCACACAACCACCTTGGCAATGCCATGGCTAACACATCATACAACTAGGATGACGAGTCACTGCAGGAAGTGCTACCCATGGTAGAGATGACTGGCAACTCCTCCCGTGACCTCTGATTGACCCAGACCTGCTATTTAGGCCTGGAGGGACTACCCTGACCTGTTGCTGGTCCTGGTTTCCTTGCTTTGCTCCAGCTCTGCCCCAGCCATGCTCGTGCCTTGGACCCAACTTGGCTCCTCCCTTCCCTGACCCCAGGTAACCCAGTTCTGATTCTCAGCGCCAATTCCTGGCTCTGGCTCGGGTTTGACCATTGGCTCTGGCATCTAGCTTCTGACCCTTAGTTCTGTTTCCCAGCTCCTGACCGCTAGGCCTGACCACCGCAGCCCTGGTTCCTGACAGTGACCCAGACAAAGTTTTATTTGCATGAACTGTTTTTTCTATAGGATGTTTTATTATATTGTGGTTATTGGAAAAGTTCCTGGAGTAGACTTGCTTTAGAGAATGTGCTATATATAAAATGTGAGGCTGTTGACAGAATTTGCGGATGAGCAAGACTCATAAACAGTAGCAAACAGCTGGTGTTTGTCTAGGTGCAAATAGGTTTTTCATGGTGGGCAGGAAGACGCAAGTAATAAACACAAGTGTAGCAGCAAAGGCTCCATTACCCTCATTTATGATTTGGTAAAACTTTGGAACATGAAACAATTAAGCTTAGCTTTCTGGTCACATAGGAAATGACAGCTGGAGACAATGAGCCGACTTCTGGTCCCAGTGAATTTAATGGGGTTTTAGTGGGCCACCGTCTTCTGTGGGATCAGGATTTGGCCAAAAAGTAAAATCAAATGTTGCAGGTTTATGGAACTTGTGTCTTTGATTTACTATTTCAATCAAGTGGGTTCAACATTCATCGACCTTTTTGGTTCAAATTCCATGAGAAGCCAATATCGGCTGCTAATTATAGACATCTGTGAGCAATGCGTTTTGCAGCTGTTGTGTTATAACAGGGAGGGAGAAAGCTCAGACTGCAGCCTACATCCGGGTTATGTCTTCATAAGCACTGAACTCTAATCATCAGATCTTGGTTTCATACATACAGAGTGAATATATCCAGGCAGGCGCAAAACCTTTCTGGGAAGACCAATCCCATGAGTCCCACCTGTAGAGAGATTGGCCATCCATGCAGTGAGAAGATAAGGGAATGTTTCCTAGTGCATGTATGTGAGATGGTCATGTTACAGTATAGTTCCCTCCATGATTCAGTGCCAGAACAGCGGCTGTAGCTGGCTCTAGGAAAAGCCAGGATGGCGTGTGAGGGAAGAATGGTGCTGGGCAAGCAAAGAAGGCAGAGGGACATGGTGAGGGGAGAAACTGAAAGAGGCATGGGGCTAAGAGAGAGCGAGAGAGGCCATTGGGGCCCAGGAAGTAGGGGGAAGGATGCAGGAATAAAAAGGGCCAGGAAGCCATGAGCATGAGGCCAAGCAAAGGGAGGAAACGTAGATCTCTGAAGATTAAAGGCCTGATCCTCTGAGGGTGTTCAGCATCCTCTATCCCCACTGAATTCAGTGGGTGCTGAGGGGGCCTGGGCTGCTCTCAGGATTGCCCCCTATGAAAGAGGGACAGGTGTGCGGAGAGAGAACAGCCCCTGGATATGGCTGAGCGACAATGAGAGGAAAGGAAGGGGAGAGGCCAGACGCCAGAACTAGGCTAGGGGCTCAGGAAGGAGACCTGGTTTTGAAAGGGACAGCGGGAGAGGAGCACCTTGGCAATGCTGGCCCAGAGGGGCAGAGAAGAGACAGGTGCCAGGTGTTGAAAGAGGCTGCATGGTCCCAGGGCAGGGCATTGAATCAGGGGAGTGGGGTTCTAACCCCTGCTCTGCTGCTGACCTGCTGAGTAACCACGGGCAGGTCACTTCATCTCTGCGCTTGTTTCGCCTCCCGCTCTTTGTCTGTCTCCTCTGGTTAGATTGTAGCCTGTCTCTCCATAGGTGTCTGTATGCTGCCCCGCACAGCGGGGCCCTTCTCTCAGCTGTGGTCTCTAGGTGCTGCTGTGATATAAAAAAATACTAGTGATTGTGTGTTACCTTTTGGTGGGCAGCGGCTATTTGTCATGTGCCGGCTTCTATCATGGGCAGCGCTCGTATCCCTCGCCAACCCCCACCCCACCCCATGTCTTGGTACAAGAGTTTCCGTAACATTGCTTTACATGTGTCTGCAGAAGAACATTTCAGAATTCCTCTGTGTGTGTGTATGATGGGGGGCTGGGACACCAAGCATGTGTATGGAGGGTTAGAAATAGATGCTAGTTAGAAATAGTGTGACAACCTGTAAATAAACTGAGCCCCCCCTCTTTTAATGGCAGGGGTGTTGTCATTTTGCTTGTGAAATGTTCCTTTAATTGCCAGCCAGACTGCCTGGAAATGGAGAGTGTGTGCTGTCAGTGGAAGGGATCCAAGCTACCATGTGTTCAGAAACGTAAGCCTTTGAGCTCAATCAAAGCCCCTATATTTCTCTCTGTGCGTGTTTTTTAAATAGATAAAAGCTTTAAATAGTCCTTACTTCAAATACTGGTTTCCAGTGAAACCTTCTTTAGATACAGAGTGTTTGACGATGGCATCTGACCTTTAAGAACTTGAAGCTTGTGTTCTGCTGAGCAGCTGATTGCACGGGTCAGGGGTCAAGCAGCCCAGTATAGCTTTGGTTCTGCACTAATGATGGAACCATAATCTCAGCCTTTGGCTGCAGATGACTGATTTAGGCTTCTTTTGGGCTTATCTAGCCCGATTGAGACCAAGCCCATCATGATACAGTCACTAGGTTATTTAGATTAATTCCTATGCTTTTTTGGTTGGCCGGGTTACCTGCTGTTTACATTTTCAGCTGCATACATGATGATCCTATTCAGATCTTTATTTGCTTGGGTAGTTTGGAGTGAAGTCGCTGTGCAAAACTTTGCACTTATCCCCAGTGCAATCACATGGAAGTCAGTGGCATCAGATAGGGTGTAGATCTGTGCACAGCTTGGCCCCTTGTGTCAAAATCTCATTACTGATATGGCCTCAGAGGCATGCACGAAGCTTTACAGTTAAGAACAGGAATTTACAATCCCAAAAACATAGCCAATAATATTTGGCTCTACCAAGCATGCTGCTGAAGACCTCCTTGGTGTACCATGCACCCTCAGCTGCCACTGAATATCAGGTCCATGGTAAGTTATCAATGTGTGTGGAGTGAGGGGGAAACGGGACTGGGCTGATGGCACAAAACAAGGGGCCCGCGGTGCTCCTGCTGAAGCGGGTGGCAACATTTCCTTTAATTTCAACAGGAGTTCATGGCCTACATAGCTATGGAACAGTGATGGGCTTTCTTTTCTGTGTTTCGGGCCTGGTGTCTGCAGAGGGCAGATGGCATTCAGTGAAGAAGTGAGGCAGACTGTTAGAGAGGAGAGGTGCACTCTGTTCTCTCTCTCTCTCTCTCTCTCTCTTATGTTTTGTTGTTCTCATAATCCCAAATAAAGAGAAGTGTATGGGTTAATCCTCGTATAGCAAAATGCCCTTAGCACACTGACCTATTTTAAGACTAGGTCAGCCCCCTGAGAAGCCAGCATTGAAGCTGTCGGGAACCTGTACAGCTTGGCAGGCTGTTAAGACTATTTGAAGTACATCTGTTTAATCTCACTTTGGCTGTGCCCATCATTGTGCTTTCAATGAGCAAAACAGATCCCAGAATTGTGGGGATGGGAGAGGAACATCATGGATCACTTAATCTAATCCTCTGCTTCAAACAGGGCAGGCCACAGTATGTTTGCAAGATCAAACCACACAGATAACTTTAACACTCATGCCTTTGAGTTTGTCATCACTATCTCCTCAGGAACACTGCTCTGTGACCTGATTTTTCTTTATGCTTAAATTGTTTACTTAATTCCCAGGGCACCTATTGCTCCTTGGCTTATGGCTGGAGTCCAGCACTAGAGACCTTGTAATGTCTTTATTCCCTCTTAAAAATGTCTATAGGTTTAATAAGGCCTACTCCAGTTAAACATATTGGGCCAGATTCTCATCTCCATTCCATTGGTTTGAAAACTAAATTAATGCCCTTGATGTGGATGGAGTTACACACGTGTCGTTGAGGAACAAGTGGGAAGAAAGACTCAGCCCAGTTGCTTTACAGAAAGTGAACTCGGGGCTTGTCTGTTCAGTGCACTAGTGCTGCCCAGGTGGGGTGTAAATTCTAGTGCCTACAGAATATTGTACGCAACCATCTGTGTGGACCCTGCTGGTGCACCATAAAAGTTCTTGAGTGCACACTGGAGTAATACAGTTTGAGACAGGACTATGTCAGCACGAGCTAGGGAACTTTTAGTGCATGCCAGCAGGGTCCCACACGGGCTGCTGGTGCATGCTAGAAAATACACCTCAGCTGGTGTACAAAGCTGGGAGACAAGCCCCCAATTACCCTTTTCTCCCCGGCTTTGTTCACCGGTCCCAGAATCATTCTGGTGGCTCCTCTTAGAACAGTGCCCATCTTTTCAGTTAGCTTTAAGTGACATTTCTATTAGTTCACTGGGATACACTGAATTCAACAAGAGGAACTATTACTTCACACTGCAAGAAGGCAGTCTGTGTCATTCAAGATACAGGAAATCCGAGTCAAATACCACGGCTGGATTTGGAATAGGGCTGGATAATGTTATGCCCATTAATAACATTTGTAGTTATACATGCTGAAACCAGCATAATCAAATCTGACATTTCAGGACATAAAGTGATCAGGGATGGAACCTGGAAGCAAATCTTACCCCAAAGACAGTGCTGCAGAATGGCCTAGGTTCGCCTCGATATTGTGGGGAGAGGATGGGTTCATCTTTGAAGCGTCAGGTCTTGGCCTTTGCTGGAGGCAGACTTTGGAATCCAGCCTGGTCCAACATCCTATATCATGCTTCCCTTTTTGACTCAAGCGGCTAGTCAAAATGTGGGGGCCTGTGGGTGTTCCAGTTAGCAGCAGAAATTGGTGGCAGTCAGCTATTTCTTCGATGCAGTTTTGTTTACGTATGAAGAGAGTACAAAGAAATGCAGAAGGAAACAGTTTTGTTTGCTCACAACACCTAGAGTGCTCTTAGCTTGCACCTCTGACCCAGAAACCTTTTTCCAGATTTCTTCCAACGTCAGCCACTGTGCTTTCAGCTGCTCCTTCAGGCTGTCTCCCTCTGTCTGTCCTTGTCTGTTCTCCCTTCCCATACATGCATGCACACGAACCTACCCAAAACAACACTCAGCAAAAGTTACTGCATGGGTTCACGCAATCCTGGAGTCTTAGGTGAGGGCTTATGTTTACAGTTATTTGAAGGATGAGTTATTTGAAGAACTCCCTGCCTAACAAGGTTTCACCCAGCTCATAACAATAACATTTGTAGCTGTACAGTATTGGCCATTTGGCCCAGGCTTGATGGAGTTCTCTCTCGCAGGACATCCATACAGCTGCCTCAGTCTGGCTCCTCGTATGTTCATGTGGAACTGGGAATATACTCACCTTTGCTTATTTTCCAGTAAAGTAACAATAAGCGTTTGTGTCAGGCACATACTTTTGACATGATGGTTAAGAAAAACCAGTCCTCTGGTAATTCATAAAGCAGGGATTTTGCAAGCAGCCCCAAAATTCTGTTCCTCTGGCAGTTACTAACTTCATATGAAGTAACTTCATATGGCCAACCATACCTTGATTCAGCTTGCTTGAAAGTAAGCCCTTTAAGGATGTTATGCAAAATTCCTGACTTCTAGAAGTGAGAGTAGGTGTTAGTGCTTTGGCTCCTTACTCCTCTTTGGAAGGGTCATTCAAATAGGTGTATACATATCTGGCTAGAAAATAATTTCCTTTCACTTGGCTGGTAATACAGTGTTCCATAGCGCACATCTGTATGCCTGAGCCTGAAGGTGTTAATGTCTAATTTTGTTGCAGCAGTACAAAGTGAGGAATGGTTGTTGTAGCAGATCCATCAAATACATGTAAAGAGTTGATTCCCCAGAGTTCCTGGTTGTGCCACAGTGTGACTATGGGTCTGGCTCGTGGGTCTTGCAATCAGTGAGACCCTGAGCCCATGGGCCATATTTGGGGTCAGGAAGGCATTTTCCCCCAGGTCATATTGGCAGAAACTCTGCGGAGAGGGGGTTCACCTTCCTCTGCAGCATGGGGCATGGGTCACTTGCTGGTTTAAACTAGTGCAAATGGTAGATTCTTTGTAACTTTAAGTCTTTAAACCATGATTTGAAGACTTCAGTGACTCAGCCAGAGGTGAGGGGTCTATTACAGGAGTGGTCAGGTGAGGTTCTGTGGCCTGAAACATGCAGGAGGTCAGACACAGGATACTGGGTAAGGTGGACAATGGTCTGACCCAGCATGGTAGCTCTTACATTCTTATAGAGATAGTTAAGTGGAGTTAGGCTGTATTCGTCTATATGAGACCTCAGAAGAAATGATAGGCACTGTGGAAAGCTGTGATGGTGATTTAGTAGGGAACATGTTTCCTTCTGAGTCTGTAGCTTGGCTAATTATATTCTGCCAACTTAAACTCCCCCTGCAGATCCAATCAGACACTGTTGGCATGTGCCAGGAGGCCTGGCTTATATTCCTGGTTCTGACATGGATTCATTGTACAGTGCCGGGCAAGTCACTAATTTTTTTGTGCCTCATCATCCCCTACTGTAAGATACCCAACTCCTTCTGAAAGTTACTGAGTTTGGAGTCTAACTCCTAAAGAGCCTTTGGGAATCCCAGCCCATATATATTAAGTGCCAAGAGTAAATAAAATTTAGAGTTGGCACCTCTGAAGTTAAAAAAAAACACAAGTGGTATGGGATCCCCAGGGTACAACCTGGAACTGGGGCACCGCTGTGCCCCCTTAACTCTCCAGCCTGGGCTCTCTCTCACAATGCTTTGCTAGTGACAAGCAGCAAACCCCTCCAGGCGCTGTTATCTCTTAGCACTACACCATATGCAGCCCCACACCCACCTAGATTGCATGAATGCTCCCAGAGCCACTCATGAATCACACACAGAAAGGCACCAGGAAATCTCCCAAGCCCCCAGCCTTACACCCCAGAGCTGTACTATCTTGCCCTTGTCAGAAGCCTGACCAGTGTAAGTTTATTATCCAGTTTGCCCCTCCCTTGATGTGGAGAGGACACACAATAGCCTTCAGAACCTGAGCTGAGATTTCTCAAGCACTTCAAGCAAAACACATTGGTTTTAGGTAAAATATAAAACAGCTTTATTAACTATAGAAACATAGATTTTTAAGTGATTATAAGTCATAGGCATAAAGGATCAGAAAAAGTTATCACAGAAAATAAAAGATAAACTCAGTCTAAATCTTAAACCTTATTAGACGAGGCAGTATTTAGATCAAGCAATTTTTCTCACCCCACTGGATGTTGCAGGTAGGTTATATTGCTTAATACACAGGCTTCCCCTTTAAGCCTGGGATCAGTCTCCTCAGTTCAAGTCTTTGTCTTCCCAACATTCTTGTTGCTTCCTGCATAGGTTGGGGAGAAGAAAGGTGACCGTGGCATCATGCTTTGGCCTATTTTATATCATCAGTCCACGTGCCTGGAAAACGCTAGCCCAGACATGTCCTGGTGGGCTTTGAATCACAGAGTTGAGCAATCCCCCATTGTGTGATGCTTGTCCAGCCCTCTTACAGTATTGTAAATCCCTTGTTTACAACTCCCCTGCTGATTAATGATCGCTTAACGCCCTCCTGGGAGGGGATCACTACCTAACAGCAGAGACTGTCTAATTTACAACATGTTTTAGCAAAAATCTCATAACTTCATACATACACACTAACGATATGCATATTTTGGCAGAACAATGGGTTTCAGCAAAACATGACCTTTCATATGAAATCTTACTTTGCATGCTTTTTATAAAATGTATCATAATTATATGACGGGGTGAATATGGAGATTCCAGTGTGCAGCTTTAAGGTACAGAGTGCCACACCAGAATATCCGGGATGATCCTGAGTCCCTAAAACTGGACAACTGGTAGTGTGTACTGAGCACCCTTACAGCAGTCTTGGGGACTCTACCTCAACAAAGTAGGATGACCAGATGTCCCGATTTTATAGGGACAATCCTGACATTTGGGGCCTTTTCGTATATAGGTGCCTATTACCCCCCATTCTGATTTTTCACACTTGCTATCTGGTCACCCTACAACAAAGGGACAATCCTGAGAAAACCTGGACAGGTGGCAACCCTAATAAAGCCAGGATACTTTACCATAGGAATTGTGGTCATCTCATTTTAAAGAGGGTGGTGCTGGCAAGCTTGTTTTCTTTAAACTCATATGTTGCCTATTAGTATTATTTAGAGAGGAAGGATGATCTCTGGGACTCAGAGGTCAATTCTTGGTTCTGCTACTGTCTTCCACTGTGGTGTTCGGTTAGTCAGTCTCTCCGTACCTTGGGTCCCCATCTGTAAGAGGCAGCTGATGATCCTCCCCTATTTCGTTGACGGAGTGCGAGAGATTAATTCAGCTGTGTGTGTAAAGCACCTTAGAGTCTTCTGATGAAAAATGCTAGTAAAGGTCCCTCACTCCCCAGCTAGTCCCCCTGAAGTCAGTGAGGCCAGTCGTGGAGGAAGGTGCTATTCAGTGAGCAAAGGTATTAGAATCTGACCCTAAGTGTGAAACATTATTGGGAACCCGGATCCTGGGGCTTGACATTCAGTTGGTTACACTCCACCTTCAGAGACGGCGGACGCTTTAATGGAGCCACACCTCTTTTCATTTTTCAGTAACTCCTGCTCTCTAGCTCCACTGAGGGTTGCATTCCACCCCCCCTCCCCCCCGCCGTGCAGCTGAGGGCTCTCCTGTGTCTTATTGCATTAGGTTTCCAGCATTAGGGCTTGGTTTACAATGTGGGTTATTGTAGGGAAGTGACTGAGGGCAGGGACTTTGTATGGGGCTCTTTGTCTTAGACTCCCTAAGCTTTGTTAAGCCTGCTATTGGGAAAGCATTTGACATGCCCACCGACACAAATATAATAGTTATTTGATTACATACGATTTTTTTAAATTGGAATTTAAAAAAAAAAAAGGCCTGGTTCAATGGGTGCCAGGGGAGCCTGGGTGGGGTGCCTGGGTGGGGTGCCTGGGTGCCTGGTTCAATGGGTGCCAGGGGAGCGCAGGTGGGGTGGGTTGGAACTCGTTGTGCTGCCTCACAAGGCTGCCAGTTGCCTAAGGCAACATACTGTGTGAGAATTCCATATCCACCTTAGAGGCAATTAAATGTCTTGGGATGCAGGCAGAAGGAGATGGTGGGGGAGTGGGGGAGTTTAAAGCACCCTTCTGCCTGGAACGCCCTTTGCATGATTGACCTAATAACCTCCTCTCCACAGCTGATGGCCAGACAGGGGTGGATTATGACAGGCACCTTCCCTCTTTGGGATTCCAGCCCTGAAACTGGAAGAACCTTGGATTCAGTATTGAGTAAGAACAGGAAGCAGTGGGATCATTACAGCTTTCCAACGTGCCTAGTGATTTGTGTGTGTGCCCAACTTCAGGCATCTTAGAAGGTCTACTTTGCAGAAAGGGCTAAGAACCTGCCTCTAAATTCAGGTCCCTTAACGGTGTCACATTGGACACGCAAAATCACTAGCCACTCTGAAAATTCTTGGCCTGGCCCGTCTGTTAGGCTGCAAAATTAACCATTGGAATGACTTACAGTACAGACCCGTTTACGCGTGGATGTCGGGAGTCAAGCCATCACAACCGCATGTTAACAGACCGCAGGTTAAGAGGGCCATGCTGATGTATCTTAAGATATCTATATATACATTTATAATTGCCGAGGATTACATACGTATTCACAGCGTCCCAAATACTGCAGGCCTATCTGTTAACAGCGCTTTGCAAGAATATAAATTCAAATGTGTAATCTAATAAAAACATTAAATACGCAAAAAGAAAAGGAGTACTTGTTTGTGAAAACAGACTAACAGAGCTGCTACTCTGACACCTGTCATTAAATATGCAGTAAATCACTAAAACTTTGAAAAAGTACCAGTTTAAGCTAAAAATGTGTAAGACATGTCATGAAAGAAAGGTTTCCCATTAGAATCAAATCAATGAGAATCAAACGATTTTGAAATCTCTAGCATGACAATGACTAAGGGTGCGTGATACGTCTTTACCACTATCGGCAATCAAAAGGAAGAGGAAACGCCAGTAGGCCTTCAACACGTTTCCGCTCTGCACTTCCTGTCAATTTCTATGTCAGTAAGTTAGTGAGCAAATCGGTAACGCTACATAGCAAGTTCCTGTACCGTGTGTTAACAAGTCTCGTGTGTTAAATAAGTAGCACTGGGAGGCATGGCTCTACCCCGCATTAAGCGGATTCGCGCGTAAACGGATCTGTACTGTACCTAGGAATGTGATATCTTAAATTAAGATCTGCTCTAGCTTCACCAGAAGTTATGGGCTCGATGAAGGAATCATTGGGTGAATTCTCTGGTCAGTGCTTTGCAGGAGGTCAGACTAGATGATCGTAATGGTCCCTTCTGGCCTTCAAATCTACATGCTTAATGATGATTGAGCTTTGTGGTGAATTTCTTTGAGTCCAATCCAGCAATAGGAGGAGGAGAGGGAGGGAATAGAGCAGGTGAATTTTCTGAAGATTCAGAAGGGAAGTAGGGTTTGATGGTCTAAAGACGTGTAACGAGTAAAAGAATGCAGTGTGATTTCTGACGGTAGCTATCAGCACATGCTGGTGTCACCCGGGAAGGGCGGTGATATGCAGATTTCGAGGAAGACAAGCACCTCTCTGTAGGACTTCATGAAGGAATGACAGATGGATACAACACAATCTTTCTTTTTACCTTCCCAAAAATAAATGTGTGTGTGTGTGGACGCGCACACACGGGAGTGGGATGCGGGCTTTGGAAGGGGCATGAAACTCGCACGGAATCTCCCCCATTGTGTGAATGTCACACACACGTAACCACAGATGCCGGCTTCCAATTTTCCCCGGAGGTGCTCAACCTCGGGCCCCGCCCCCACTCCACCCATTCCCCTAAGCCCGCCCCCCCACCTCACCTCTTCCTGCCCCCACTCTGCCCCATCTCTTCCTACCCAGTTCTGCCCCTCTCCCAAGCACTCCCCCTCCACCACTCCCAACGCCTCCTGCATGCCGCGGAACAGCTGATCCACCGCAGGCAGGAGGCCCTGGGAGGGAGGGGGAAGAGTTGATTGGCGGGGCCGCTGTCGGGCAAGAGGTGCTGGGGGGGAGGGAGGGGTGCTTGGCTGCTGGTGGGTGCTAAGCATCCACTAATTTTTTTTTTCAGTGGGTGCTCCAGGGAGGGGAGTTCCCTTTGACTTTGCGTCTGGCTTGGGAGGGGAAAGCTTTAAACAGGCTTCCTTGGAGGTCCCAATGAAACAAGGCTGTCAGGGGATGGGGGGGAAGTGACTCGTCTATTCTGATCTGAACCCTAGCTAATTAGTTCAGACTCACGAAGATTCAGATCTGCGTGGGGCATGAAGCTGATGAATCTGGTATTTCCAGACCTGTCAGGCTGTATATATTAAAAATAAATCGGCTCATAAGGAGTGCAAAAGCAGCTGGCGTAATGTGGCACTGCGTTGCAATTAGGCAGGCTGGGAATATGGACTGCCTTGATGGCTGAATCCTCCCTACTCCAGCTGCCTGCTGCGAGATTGCTCTGCTGTGCTGTTAATGAAGACGTAATGTTTCCCACCCCCAACCTCATCTCTGCAGAGGACTGAGACTGAAAAGGAGACAAAAATGGGAGGAAGAAGAAGAAGAAGAATCTGCTTTTTGAGAGAATAAAATCCAAGCCAAAATTAAAGCTTTCCCCTCCCAAGCCAGACGTAAAAGTCAAAGGGAGCTTTTTCACCTGAGTAAGGACTAAAGGATCCTTTGAGTTACGTGCATAGGCACCGACTCCATGGCGGCTCCCTCCCTGGAGCACCCACGGAAAAAAAAATTAGTGGATGCTTAGCACCCACCAGCAGCCAAGCACCCCTCCCCCCCCCCGCACCTCCTGCCCGACGGCGGCCCCGCCAATCAACTCCTCCCGCTCCTTCACACGTTCTGTAATTATCAATGTTCACGTCTGCAGCAGTGCTTAGATTGTAAACTCTTAAACTGTCAGATCTTTGGGGCTGGGACTGTCTCTCTGTTTGTACAGCACCTTGAGAAATGGGGCTCTGATCCAGGACTAGGGTGCCTGGGAGCTGCAGTAATGCACATCAGTAATGAGCATGATTCAGGGGGTGTGGCAAAGCAGACACTCACCTGGCCTGGGCCCACGGTGCCACTGAGCTGCTTGTATAGCCCTGTCTCTGCTAGCAATGTCTGCACTTGGTGTGAGTCTGATTCCATTCCCTGCCTTGAGGATTTTGACCATTGTTGGCCAGCCACCTGTGCGAACTGCACTGGGGCAAACCCCTAATGTGGACAAACTAAAGCACAGGTGTCAGCGACGTGCTAATCTTTGCATGAAACCGGGGTACTGGAGGAAATCACTGTCCACACTAGGCATTTGCACTAATGCAGCTACAATGAAGGTTATCACTGGGGCAAGTCCCCAGAATGAATAAGGCCTAAGTATAGGGAGCTGATTCAAGGACTCATGTAGGGGGCAGGGGCCCTCCCAGGGATGTAATATGTAACAGGCTCGGAGTAGGTGGCTCCTGAGGAGGTGTTGATGTGTAATCCAGGCTAAGAGTCTTCATTTCCCACTGGTGGCTGGTCATGGTAAGAGCTGATGAGTTTCATGCTGAGTTCAGGCAATGGACTGAGTGAGAAGTTTTCAAAGGTACAAATGGGAGCTAAGAGACCAACTCCAGTTGAAGATCTTTGGTTCAAATGCCCCTATTGTCCTCAGTGGGGTTGCTTACCTGTGCACCTGGCCAGCTTGCTGTCAGTTTTACCAGTTCAGCCAGCCAGTGGCTTCAGGAGCCCCATCTGCAGGGCGTACAAAAGCCAGGATAAAAACACCTGTTTTTATAAAGCCAACAGGGACATCAGCAGAGGCCCCCAAACCCAGGATTTGGTTTTCAAATCTGGTTTAATGGTGAGCAAACCCAAAATCCATCACAGGCATGTCAGGACAGGGCTGGTTTTGTGACATCTGCAAACCTGGTGCCATGTGCCAGGCACATCTGAGCTGAATATTGCAAGTGCCTGCTGACTATCATAGCAATCGCAGGAAGAATGCCATGTTCTTATGAAGGAAACAACACAGTGCCCTGCAAATCTCCATGATCTTAGAGTACTTGTGGCACCTTAGAGACTAACCAATTTATTTGAGCATAAGCTTTCGTGAGCTACAGGTCACTTCATCGGTGATCACTTCACATCTGATGAAGTGAGCTGTAGCTCACGAAAGCTTATGCTCAAATAAATTGGTTAGTCTCTAAGGTGCCACAAGTACTCCTTTTCTTTTTGCGAATACAGACTAACATGGCTGTTACTCTGAAACATGATCTTAGAGTATCATGTGTTGGGTACAAGGCTGGATGCTTCTCTAAAAGCCATGCTCTAGTTCAAATAGGAATGATTTGGGGGAAGTTCAATGGCTTGAAGGTCAGACTAGATCATTACAATGGTCCCTCCTGGCCTTGCAATCTATGAAGCTACCTCTTTGTGAATATTTTCTCTTTTGAAGCCTCTCCATATAGGCAACACTATGCTCACCAGGAATGTGCCTTTCACCCACCATTCTCAAACTACAACCACTGTGATCCTACAATCAATTTGATCCATATGCTGGGGGACGGGGGGAGAAAAGAAAGGAGGGTTAATGGAGTAGGTGGTTGTGGTGAAAGTTACAAAAGAGGATACATGAGGAGTGTGTTTCATTTCAGTGCCTTGTTAAGAAAAATCCCAGCAGCCAGGAAAGGTGTTTGTTTTGTTTAAGTGTCAAGACAATACAGGTGTCAAATCTCATGCTTCAGAGCACTTCAGAAGATTATATGCAAGTGTTAGAAAGTCATTCTTCACTTAGTGTTATGCCACTGGCCAGGTGCACTATGGGAAGGTGCTAATCTTCCTCAAAGAATTAGTTATTTGAGGAGACTGGATTAGATGGAACAATACTTGGTTTGGATAGGGAAATTCTTATATAAGAGATGGCTTTGTCTGGATATCTTTAAGGTTCCTAAGGACTGATTATGTTTCATTATCACATCACAATAAGCCTTAGTTCTGGAAAAGTCACATCCCTCCTTCACACCAAGCAAAGAAAAAATATGTGGCCGTTTGCATTTGGAGAGCTGGAATTTAGGTGCATGCAGGCAGGTGTGTTGGGTCTTTCTCCAGCTGAGCCCTTAGACAGGTGTAAAATGACCTCTTCCCTAGCACTGTACCCAAGTGCTGGCCAGCTGCAACGAGCATTGACTTTATTTCATAAAACCTCGCTAGAAAAGCACATTCATATAAATGAATAACAAATTGTCAAAGTTCCTTCCCCACTCTGAACTCTAGGGTATAGATGTGGGGACCTGCATGAAAAACCCCCTAAGCTTATTCTTACCAGCTTAGGTTAAAACTTCCCCAAGGTACAAACTATTTTACCGTTTGTCCCTGGACCTTATTGCTGCCACCACCAAGCATCTAACAAAAATAACAGGGAAAGAGCCCACTTGGAAACGTCTTTCCCCCCAAAATCCTCCCAAGCCCTACACCCCCTTTCCTGGGGAAGGCTTGATAAAAATCCTCACCAATTTGCATAGGTGAACACAGACCCAAACCCTTGGATCTTAAAAACAAGGAAAAAGCAATCAGGTACTTAAAAGAAGAATTTTAATTGAAGAAAAAGTAAAAGAATCACCTCTGTAAAATCAGGATGGTAAATACCTTACAGGGTAATCAGATTCAAAACATAGAGATTCCCTCTAGGCACAACCTTAAGTTACAAAAAGACACAAAAACAGGAATATACATTCCATTCAGCACAACTTATTTTATCAGCCATTTAAACAAAACAGAACCTAACGCATATCTAACTAGATTGCTTATTAACTCTTTACAGGAGTTCTGACCTGCATTCCTGCTCTGGTCCGTGCAAAAGCATCACACACAGACAGAGAGAACCCTTTGTCGTCCCCCCCGTCCAGCTTTGAAAGTATCTTGTCTCCTCATTGGTCATTTTGGTCAGGTGCCAGCGAGGTTATCTTAGCTTCTTAACCCTTTACAAGTGAAAGGGCTTTTCCTCTGGCCAGGAGGGATTTAAAGGTGTTTACCCTTCCCTTTATATTTATGACACAAATATATTAACTCAGATTGTCTGAATCTAGCACCATTCATCCCCAAACACTTCACAATCAGAAATCATGCCCACCCCAAGGCAATCCAGCCACCTCTGGAGTGAAAAGCGGCAGCTGCTTAAGACCCTGATAAGGCCCTTCGGCATGTGCTTAAACTTGAAGTCAATGGAACTTAAGCACTTGCTTAAAAGTAAGCACCTGGTTGAAGTGCTTTGCTTAAAAGTAAGTGCCTGGTTGAAGTGCTTTGCTGAATTGTGGCCTAACAGAGCATAGCAATGCCATGCTCTAGGGCAGAGTCTGCTCTGACAATTTTTCCTAAGATATTTAATTAACATTAGGAAAAACAAATAAATAGACACATATACATGTCCGAATCATTGTAATTTATTTAGGAAGTAGAGCTCCCCATTCAATGCACGTCGATTTTGCTCCTATTCTTGTGCTCGGAGCATGTCACAGAGAGGGAGCCCCTCACCCTGCCAGGGAGCTGCCAAGCCCTGCAACAGCCCAAAGTCCTTGAGCTGGTGTGGTAGCTACAACTGTAAACAGCGAGTGCGGCCCCAGGTGGGGGAAGCGCCAGCCTGTTTCTCTGTCCCTGCCTCCCGCAGCTGTTCAGTGAGAGCCCACCATGGGGAAGGTGGGTCAGGAACTCACCCACCAGCTGCAGAGTCCCAGACTCCCCGTGCTCCAGCCGGGTGGGAGAGGGAGAGCTGCCTAGAGGCGCACCTGGGCGACTGAATGCCACAGCCACCTCCACTGACAAGAGCCATCACCGTGCACACCGGCTCCACATGTCTCAAGCGGTGCTGCCCAGAGCCCCGGAGGAGGCTGCACAGTGCAGAGCACAGATCCCCGCTGCACACACCAAGGCAAGGCATCTCGTTGACCTTGGTAATGGCTATTCTGGAGCAACAGCTGGGCGCTGCGGGGAGGGGTCGCTGCTTTGCTCCCCCCAGCCCCAGTCTGCCCATGAATTGGAGGCTGTTGTGGCTGCAAAAGAAATCAGCTGCCTGTGGCCACAGTGGCCACAGCTGAGAAACGCTGCTCTAGGGCCAAAGACAAGTAAGGGTAGGGCTAACAAAGATCACCACTGAGCTAAAAAGAAAATCTTCATCTGATGGGGTCTGTACTGTTCTGTTTGACAGAGGGCCTGACCCTGGGAAGCACAGGGGTGCCCAGAACCACCCAGGAGGCATTCGGGGCCGGTATTTAGGCACCTAACTCCCATTGACATCAATGGCAGTTAGGCACCTAAATAGCTTTTGAGAGTGTGAGCCTGGGTGCAGGAACCAGTCCTTGTACGGTGAGCTCCTTTGGCTAGGCGCTGTGTGCTCCTGTAAGAATACAATGTAGAGCACGCAGTGGACACTTCAGCACATGCCCCAGAATGTCCACTATTGCTTGAGAATTCTGTATCCACTGGGAATGGCAGGGGGTGTCCCACCAGCTGAGTCTGTTAAAGCCTTCCTTGGCTCCTAGGGGTAGTCTGTCACCACTTACTAGAGCACTGGGGAGCAGTCCAGTGGGTATGGCACTGACTGAACCAAACAGACCTGGCTTCTATGTCTGGCTCTGCCACTGGCCAGCTGAGAGACCCTGGGGAGATATTTTCCCTCTCTGCCTCAGCTTCCCTATCTGTTAAATGGGGAGAATGATACTGACCGTCCTTTCTGACTTGCTCTAAGTGCTGGATAACAGAGAGGCATCCCTACTGGGACAGAGCACAGGTTTGCAGAGCAGGGCTAATGGAGAACTAGGACTCCCGGCTTCTGCTTCTAGCTTTGCCACTGACTATTGTGCCTCAGTTTCTTCAGTTGTTGAAGGGCTATAATAATGCTTGGCTGATTTTAATAAATTAATCTTTGTATAGCCCTTGGGGGGGGGGGTGTCAATGACCCAAGGTGCCCTATGATTCCACCCTATTCTCTTCACAATAATACGTACACTGCTAAAAATGTCTTCAGCATAGATAAAGAAACAGAAAACGTAAAAATATCATTTCAGAAGGTCTTAAAGGTAGCAGTAATCCTGTTTGTTTGCTATTATATTCCCTGCTATTAACAGTGCATCATCCCCCTTGCCATGGGGGGAGGAGAGTGCTGTGCAGCCCGAATGCTGGATTTCCCACTGTCTCCTCATTACAGAAATAGGTCCCCATATAAAATGGCTGTGGGCTTGCTCCAAAGCATACTGCTGTGAATGGAAACACTCCCACGGGGCCTCCATCGGCTTTGTGTGGAGTCACACAGGACCCTCAGAACTTCTCCATCTGCTGCTGGAGCAGTCCCATCGGTCCATTGATGCAAGGTGTGTGCAGCTGAAAGTGACGAGGGGGGTGCGTGTGGGTGTGTGTCCATGCGCGCGAGGGTATAATTTGACTAAAGAACTCTAGTTGAGGACAGGGTTTATGTAACTCTCACGCACTCAGGCCGGGGCTCTGTCCCACGCTCGTGGCTGTAGGATGTAGAGGTTAAGCCTGCTACAATGGTGGACTGCAGAGCTGGGTCTTCTAGTCCAGGCAGTAGAGGCTGGAGCTTGGACCTGCAGAGGCCCGGGTTTGCTGCCCAGCAAGGGAGCAGCGCTACACTGGCTAAACAAAGCCGGGTCACATTTTTCATAGACGTTTCCTGCCAGAAAATAGTGTTGCAAAACCCAAACGCTATCCGTAAATTGGCTGCTGTTGAGAAGTGGGGCACCTATTGGGATTTCTGTCACGCAGTAGGTAGTCCTGCTGGCAGAGAGACCCAGCAACCCAGAAGGTAACTCTGGCCGCACTGCAGGCATCCTTGGTTTGTTGGAAACTGTGTGTTACACTGTCCAAAGAGTGGACCCCATGGCAGAGATGTTTTAAAATTCCACATTTTGCAGGGGTGGAGGAGAGGTTCCTGCACCTGAATGCGACCCTGTGCATCCTAGCGAGTTGTCATGAAAAGGTCACTGCATTCCTCCAGAATCATGTGGCATTTTAAAGCTCCCAGACTCTACTTCAGTTACATCCGTGTTTATTTTTGCAGGGGGTTAACGGGGCTGTATCTGTACAGCACCTAGCACGATCAGGTCCTGTCCAGGACTGGGGCAACTAGGCTCTACCACAATACCAATAATAATACTCTTCCAGGCTCCACCCACAAGCCAAGCTCCTCCCACTTGACACTGAAATGAGACGTTGCTTGCAGCAGTAGCTTGTTCAGGTAGAAAGAGGGACCTCCTGGGTCATTGAGTCCAGTCCCCACCTATCACAGCCAACCCCCTCTGATTCCCCCATCTAATTTCTTATGTTATCGGCAACAAAATGGTTAATTCAGATGTCCAGTGAGGGTAACTTAAATCGCAACAGCTCATTGAAATGAGTGGAGCCATTCACTCCTCTCAGCTATTGGGTCAGGCTCTCTGCAGAGCCAGGCAGGTGTCACTGCATCAGTTACTACACTTTGAAGGTTTTCTTGGCAACCATAAGGACAGAGACTTAATTTTCACATAAGACGGCAGCTTGAGGGAGGCAGGGGTTCACTTTTCCTCTCAGTGTGAGCACTGGTATCTGTCTCCATATTCCAGAGGTGCTGAGTGGTAGGGTATCTGGGATGTCACAGATGCATTCAGGGAAGTTGCATGAAACCAGATGACATGACTCTAAAACGGGATCTGAATTTGTTTTTAAAGGCTTAATTTACAGGATGTTCTGAATAGTTCTGTCCGAGGGGGCATTCCACACCTAACCCCACTATTGTCCCATTCATGAGAACATTCCTGGTGGTCACCTCCACAGCGCTTTTAGCCAGCAACCTGCACTGCTGTCCCTGCAACCACACTGAAAATGGATCCCACGCCCCAGGCTTTATTGCATGGAATGTATTGTGCAAATTTAATTTGGGAGACTAAAATCGCTATAAAGATCCCTCTGTAAATAAGGGATTAGCAGCGGTAATCTATCCATTTCTAACCACACCCCCAAATTGAAGGTTGTCTCCCCTCACCCCCACATCTAACTCTGTCATCTCTTAACGCTGTGGCTAATTATTGCCAACTAAACAGCACCAGGCTTTTCCATGCTTGTTAGCATTGTTTCTTACATCAGCTTTTCATCTCAATGGAGGCAATTGTCCCCGGCTGACATTTTAATTCTTTCCAGCTGCAGCCAAACCAAATGACACAAATTGAGTGGAAGGGGTTGCCTGGGGGAAGCCTAGTTCAGAGAACACACTCTCCATCCCATGAGGAGGTTTTGCTGCTGGACACTGTAAGGCAGAAACGGACACAGATAGATTTGAATTTGCACCAAAATAAGTAAAGGGGATCTGATGTATAAGTGAAGCCAGGGTACTTTACCATGGAATAACTCATCCCAGATCCATGTAACAATGGCTGATGGCTACTTCTTCTTTTTTACCTATATAGGTTGCCCTTTAGTTACTTGCAGAGAGGCGGGTGGTCTTAAGGCACTGGATAGGGAATTAGGAGCTCTGGGTTCAATTCCTGATTGCGCTACAGACTCCCTGTGTGACCTTGGGCAAGTTGCTTAATCTCTTCCTCAGTGTCCAGCCTGTAACATAGGGGTAATAGTGCTTCCTTGGTGTGTCCTGTCTAGTTAGATTGTAAACCCCTCAGGGCAGGGACTGTCTTTTTTGTACAGTGCTAACATAATGGGGCCCTGATCTTGGTTCAGGCCTCTAACTGCTACTATGATACAAATAATAATTGTTTTAACCAGACTTGTGTGGCCAGATTCTCACACACATCCATGCGTCCCCCATTCCCCAGGAATGCAAAGCAGCTGGAAAGCTGGTCTAATTGGGCAGCTGGGCAATGCTATTTTGTAAAGCAGAATCCCTGGCTACCACCGCGACCTTGTTCTGTGGCATTGGCCACAGAGGACCTGCAGATGTCAAAGGTTTTGGGGGAAGGAGGGTGTGAATGAAAATAGCACCCCAAGGTTTCCCTCCCATCCCCAAGCTTTCAGGCACAGCCAGAAGCCTGCATTTAGCCCTGTGTATCTCTGACATTTACTGAGTTGCACAGATGACCAGTAATAACTGTTTCCTGCCTTGCAGTTAAACTGAGAGCTGAGATGTTTCGGAAGTTGCCTCCTAACTAGGTTTAATAGGTTGGACGTATGGAGGCATTTTACTTGGTGGAAGGGTTTTAAAAACAAAAAAGCCCCAAGATAAAGCTTATAGAGCCTAAAGTATTAAATTCCTACATACACAATCCAAGGCCCAGTCCTGATCTCCTTGTGGATGCAAGTGTTCCTGTGGAAGTCAACAGTCCTGCTTGCCTAAGACAACAAGGAACAGCCCAAGCTAATGAGCAAGCCGGGTATTTTCAGTGCTCCACAGCCCAGGTGGGTTTTCAGGGTTCCCATTTAAATTGCGGCTGGATTTAAAATGGCTGAGGAGGGTTATATTCCTTGTGGGAGTGTCCAATCAAGTCCTCTGGGAGGGTCAAAGGGTTGTCTGCATTAAAAACACCCACGCCCATGTATATATGTCACTGCAGTTACTATCGATGCCTACACTGGTACAAAGCGCTGTTTATATATACCTGGGTACCTTAGTTTGGTGTATCAGCTAGGCTGGGGTAAGCCCCGGTACAGCACAGTCTCATTAGGGCGTCGTCGTTAAACTAATGCAAAGTTTCCTTATGTGAACTGGGTGTGCAAGATTGTTTAGCCGATAACATCACAATTTTCACAGCCCATCAGTGCTCAAGCTTCTAAAGTTGATCTCTAAAACCCAATGGCCAGACGGTTCAAACTTGAATGCCTGAAGTCAGGCTCCTAAAGCCATATTTAGGCACACAAGCATTAGTATGTATGTATTAGTATGTGGTAGTCCTTAGAGGCTCCAAATAGTGGATATTCATAGAATATCAGAGTTGGAAGGGACCTCAGGAGGTCATCTAGTCCAACCCCCCGCTCAAAGCAGGACCAATCCTCAATTTTTGCCCCACATAGCCCCCTCAAGGATTGAACTCTCAACCCTGGGTTTAGCAGGCCAATGCTCAAACCACTGAGCGACCCCTCCCCCCGATATTGCAGTAGGCATAATAAAACCATGGTGCAGGCTCTAGGGAGCTTCCAATGTAGGCATCTGGCGAGAGCAAACACGTGAGCGGAACACAAGGGAACAGTGCATAAAGGGGACAAAAGTGAGCTGAAACTCACAGGCTTAAGAAAGCAGATGGAAGAAAATTGGCTCACATGGTATCCCGACTATTCTAACTCTGCAAATGGATTTGCTTCACCTGAAATGATCACAATACCTCCGTCTGCCAACCATCAAAAAGTTAATGACCCAAGCCAGGTGGGCTGCTGCTGTAAACTCCAGACTTACGATGACGCTCTGTTCCTGAAACAGCTTCGAAAGTGCTTGCTGCAGCAGATGCTGCTTCCTTTGCCCAGCCCAGTCAGAAAATAAATAGTAATCGTTCCATTTCTCTTTTTCTAATTAGAATCTCCTCCACGATTAATGACCCATAAATCAGCTACCGTTATAAAGTGGGAGGCATGCTGGAGGGAATTTATATCACCCAGTAGATAGTCCTGGCAGAGGGAAAGGAAAACAATAAACAGTGCCTGCTTCTGCTCCCATTGACGTTAATGGGAGTTTGGCTGTTGATTTCAATGGTAGCAAGATTCAGGACTGAAGTAGAACAGAGAGGCCCATGCTCATGGGGAAGACACTTTCCCATAAAGTCATAAAACTAAATGCAGCCCTCACAACAACAAATTCACACTACAGACTCCTGCTGCAAAGCTCCTTTCTGCGCCACGCTGCTTAAAGTTAGTATGTAGCTGGTTAGCCTACTTCATAAAGCTCTTTCTATAGTGGGACTCTTTCAAGATTAAAAATCCTTGAAGAAGCAATCTTGGTCTTGCTGTTTCTCAAAGCCCTTATTCTTACTCCAACAAAACGTTATTAGACTGTGTTGAAATGAGATCTCTTCTGCAAAATGAAAAGAGAAAAGGCACATGCTGCCTTGTGGGGTTTTATTTTTTTTTTTTGGTTTGTAGTTTCTTTTAAGGTAGATTTGAGCAGGACCCCAGAGCTAAGAATCCAGCTGTACTTTCATTGTCAATTCTTCCATGCATCTGGAAAAATTCACACTGGCCCAAAATTTGGCAATCAACGTTCAGCTCCCGGGCAGTTATTTATTGCACTCATAAATATATTTAAAGTATTTATTTCTGAAAGACAGAGGGAAGGGAGATGAATAAGGAGACAGGTTTTTTTGATTTAGAGAGGAGTGTTGTTTTTTTTTTCTGTAGAAAAGAAATCCATGCAACAGATCAAATCCTTTGAGGTATTTAGAGGAACATGAAACCAGCCCCCAGTTACTTCATGTGGAAGCACAGCGTCTTTGCACTGAAGTAGCTGTTTTCCACTAAAACTTTCCAAGGCAGTTCTGGAACACGAAGGAGTTACACTGATATGGTAAATCCTGGGTTCTGTGTTGTCCCCTGACAGATGTAGATGGTACAACCGTGGTTCTGTATTAATGGTACACAACCTTATTGGAGCCCAGATGCCACTATGCAGTAATAGGAGGGGTGAAAATGTTTTGAGGTGAACAGGGGCAGCTAACCAGGGAGTTCTGTGAAGGAGGCGTGATGTGACTTGACTCTTGGGGTGAGTTTGTCTGTCTGTTTTTGTTGTGTGCTTGCTGCTTGACTATAGCGGCAGGTCTCAAACTTTAACAACCCGAGGACCCCCATTTTGATTTTTAATTTGTCATGGACCCCCTGCCCCCACTCCACCCCTTCTCCTATGGCTCCACCCCCACCCCACCTCTTCCTGCCCCCACTCCACCCCTGCCCCTCCTCTTCCCCACCTCTTTCCGCCCCCTCTCCCGAGCATGCCCCCTCCCCATCTTCCCAGCACCTCCTGCATACCGGGGAACAGCTGTTCTGCAGCCTGCAGGAGGCACTGGGAGGGACGGGGGGGACTTGATCAGCAGAGCTAGTGGCACTGGACATGATTCCGCCCCCTCCCCTGAGCATGCCCCGCCCCCACTCCTCCCCCTCCCTCCCAGCGCCTCCAGCCTGCCACTGAACAGCTGTTCCCCAGCATGCAGGAGTTGTTGGGAGGGAGGGGGAAGAGTTAATCAGCGGGGTCCATGGACCCCCAGGAGTTCCTTCACGGACTCCAATTTGAGAAATGCTGAACTATAGTATATAGCCTGATCTGGTAGGGGGGCTGTGAGCTGAGCCTAGCGGCCTGCTATGCAAGGCTGAAAGCTTCTTAATGAGGCTTTGATCCCTAATCCCTTTAGCACCCATTAACCCTTAACCAGGGGGCAGGGCTACTCAGGAAGAATGGTGGTTTAAAAAGCCCACTCCTAAGCAACCAGAGGAGCTAGTAACCAGGAGCATCAATGGGAGTTTGGCATGGGAGTTTAGAGGTAGCATGAGAGCCAGATACACCTAACGTTCTCTAAACTTAGGCCAGTAAATACTCCCCCTCCCCAAAAAACACCCCCAAAAAGCTGAAGGAGTAAAAAGAGAATGCAGGCAGAAGTCCAGCAGCAGAGTGGGGGCTATCCAGTTTATTGCACTGAATGCAGCCTGTACGATTACCTGCCTTCTGGGGAGGTGGAGTACATGTCCATTTGGTGCAAGGAGCTCCTGGCCCTCCGAGACTGAGTGCAGGCTCCTGAGACCAGAGTGGCTGAACTGGATGAGCTAAGGGAAACAGACGTACAAACATGAGATTTTCCAGGACAGAGCAGAGCAGGTCCCACCCCACCTCCCCACCCCCTCCCCGCTGACAGCTTCTGTGCCCTTGAGGAGGATGAAA
This sequence comes from Eretmochelys imbricata, assembly GCF_965152235.1. Taxonomy (NCBI): domain Eukaryota; kingdom Metazoa; phylum Chordata; order Testudines; family Cheloniidae; genus Eretmochelys; species Eretmochelys imbricata. The sequence continues at coordinate 16,659,407 of NC_135572.1, forward strand.
GTCTCAAGGAAGGAGATCATCAACCTGGAGTGGAAGCTGGGACCCTCCCTCTAGATGATGTCATGGCATCCTTGCACACTGAGGATACCTTTCTGAGGGAGGGGATCCCAGTTATTAGAAAGAAACAGAATACTAATTGTTCAGACAATCTTTCATAGAGTTTAAGGGCAGAAGGAACCACTAGACAAGCTAGTCTGACCATCTGTATATTGAAGGCCATTAAATTTACATCCAGTAATTACATGCTTGACTGTACACTATGTCTAATAACAAGCCAGTTCCTGCACCAAAGAGCTGACAGTACAGAAGATAGGCATTACAGAAAAAAAATCTCCATAATGATCAGTCAAGTGACCCCTTCCTCAGAGACTCAGATTGTCTTTCTATGCCTGTTAGTTAAAGGGATGACCATGTATTGCTTCCTAACATTGAAAGTGCTGATGGGCAAAGTTCAATTTGATTTTGCGATGTAAGAATCATTCTTCTCTGATCCATAATAAATGCATTAATCAGGAGTGTTCTTCTGTCCCTTGATGATCTATAATTGTTGGCACTTTGCAAACAATCCTCCTGGGGGTTATTCTTTGTGAATGGACCGTTTGCTGTCCATAAGTCCCTGTTTTTACGTTATAGTAAGTGAGCCAGCTCCCATGGGACTTGAGTCGGGAGGGTGCTAAGCACCTTTGGAAAACGTTGAGTGCCCTCTACCAGAGTCAATGGGGATTTGAGGGAGACCAGCCCCTTTTGAGGGAGCTGAGCCCCTCACAATAACAACTCTAGAAGTCACAGCTAGTCACGTAAGTAATGATGGAAAGTTTGTCCCCGTGAGAGAGACGTTATTTTTCATTCCATAAAAATCCCCAACATATCTTCTCAAAACAAAGGATTTTTCTGCCTCTCACATCTACATAGATCTAGGTTTCTTATAATTGCTTAACGAGCTGTCGTCTTACATTTCAGCCTAATTAGCATTTCCATTTATACCACATAAATTTAGATGGGCTTTATCTTTTAACAATGCGGTGGGGGAGGGAAGATTATCAGGAAATATAGAGGACATTGCTTTATGAATATAAAACAGATGATAGACTTTTATAGTTTGGAGCAGTGAGGCCAGTAAATTTTATGTTTTCATCATATCTATTAATTGTGTGGTTCATCATTTGAAATTAATTATTCATTTGAGTTTAGGGTAGTGACCAGCTAGTCTATTTCACATCTATCAACACTAAGGGACCATAATGTAGAACAAGGGCACCTATCAATAATGCAGTACACTGCATTGTAGCTACTGCTTATGTGCTGCATGCAAGAGCCTCCTTTGGAGCACTGGGAAAGTTGATGAAACAGCAGCTACGAGAGACCTGGTGAGCGTTAATTGGCTAGGATACCCAAAAAGCTTTTGAGACAAGCCCATCAGGAGAAGCTGCTCAGGAAAATAAATAACCATGGGACAAGTGCTGAAGTCTTGTGGATTAGAGGGGTAAAGGACAGGGCACCAGAAGGGACATTGTGAATCCTCAGAATGGAATAGTTCAGGGGTCAGCATCCAATGTGGTTTTTGTCAATTGCTAATTCTACAGGACGAAAGGCATGCATGGCACTTCCCAGACAAATACAAGCAGGTTGGATCCTGATTCTGACGTAATGGTGCCCCTCCAGGGGTCATCTGCCAGGACTGAAGCCAGGATCTTTGTACCTCAGAGCATGTTTTACTACTGCTTGAGGGAAAGGACCAGGACCCTTAGGTTGGGTAGCACTCGTAAGGCTCTCTATGTGGTATAGCCACTAGAGGGGGAGAAACACACTGAGCGTGGGTTACACTGGTGTAAATCTGGAATGAGTCCAGTGAAGCCAGTCTTACCAGCATAAATGAGATCAGGCTTTGGCTTAAGACGTAGCGCTTACAATCAAGTGCCCCAGTCCTGTGAGCTGTTCCTGCAGGCGGATCCGTTTGCGGCTGCAGATCTCCACTGGTTTCCTGAGCAGAAGACCTTGCAGCATTGGGTCCTAAAGGGGGAAGCGCAAGTGAATTGGGTGAAAGCCAGACCCCCGGAACTCTGGGGGGGGTGTTCAAAATCCAGATCTGACCCTTGACCCTCCATGGCATTTGACCATGTTCTGCACAGCGGAGGCAGCTCTTCTCCTACCTTCTTCTTTACGGAAAGCCGCAGTTATATCCTCTCATAACTGGGCCTGTGCAATGGTGACCTCCGTTCTAAGCAAGCACACGAGCGGGAGAGGACCTGGGATACCCACGTCTCCCGGTGCATATGCCTGCTCTGCCCGCGGGAGCGCCATCCATAGTGTGAGGGCTGAGGCCAGGGACGGAACTGGGTCCCATCAATGCTGAAGGAAGCATTAATTGCAGCTTGAGCTAAAGAGCCCGTCTCCATGGCTGGAGCTGTAGCAGACTCGCAGCCTGCGCTGGTCAGGCACAGAAGGGTACCTCAGCATGGGGAGCCCAACAAGATGACCACTAAAAGTCCCTGCCACCCATACATTCCTATGATTCTGTGGGAGGCAGACTGACCAGTGAGTTACAATAGCCCCATAGTATAAGCCCATGGAGGTGGGGGATGGACAGGACTGCAGACCTCTTACTTTGCCTAGAGCCTTGCCAACTCTAAGGTCAGCACTCTGTGGGCGAGGCTATCCCTGAGGCCTGCTTTGTTTCTACTGAACGAATAAGGACCGGTTTGCCAAAGCTGGAGCCTGCTGGCTTCAGATGCTTTTGTTTATCGAGTCTCTTGAAACCATGTGAATTAGCAGTTGGATCGTTAACTTCATAATCAACCAGAATGCTGATTTATTTAGTGCATGTAAATGGTGTTTTGTTACCTAATTAAATGAGAACAGCTTGGTAATAAAATGGATAGAAATGGAGAAGCAAGTTGATATACCCTGATGGAGGCTGAAATACAGCAACGTCTAGCCCCTGTCTTGCTAGGAGGGTTCTGAATTGAGTTTGTAACAATGTATTGAGGCTCTTACTGCTCAGCTTCGAGACCAGCCAGCTGTCATGGGAGCTCTGAACAGCTCGAGAAGGGGATGAATTCAAGAAATGGGCCAGATTCTGCTCTAAATTACACCTTGGTGACTAACTCTGAGTTCAGTGAAGCTCGCCCAGATTTACACCAGAGTAAATGACAGCACAATGCACCCCTTGCTCAGTTGTGCAATATGTTGTTTAAAATCCTTTCCAGTTGCGTCAATTATATTTGTCCAGCACTTTGGAGGGCGTCTGGGTTGAAAAGTGCTCTTGTTCCAAATCATGGCTGCCTACATACGCACCCGGAGCCTTCATCGGCCTGGGCTTGATCTAGTGTCCATTGAAGTCTGGTCCCAAAAGCACAGGCCTCTAACATAGGAGCTACGGGAGTGCCACCTTAATGGCTAAGGGGCAGGTTGTATAATCTATTTGGCGAGCCACCAGGGAGAGACATTACAGAAATGTAAAATATTTATTATCACTGCAATAAAGGGCTCATTCTGTAGCAGCACTAGTGTGACCTGGAGTGCTTTGGACTATCACTGCAGATATTTTGAACAAGAATATCTAGGAGCTGTGGAGCCTAAGGTCTGGATTCTTGGCAAGATATCAGCAATAAATTACATGTTGTTGTATAAACATTGCTGTCCTCAAAACCCCCAACTGCTACTTAATTCATTATCAACAACAAAAGGCTCCTTGAGTATCACAATAGACAAACACTGTGCAGTGAATCTCCCTGATGGCTCTCAGATGAGGCATGGGCATGCGTCAGATAACAGATCTGGTAGAGGAAATATATTTATTTCCCTCTACAGCACATAACGAGTAAAAGCCAAAGTGCCCTTTGACAGTTTTATAATTCACTTGGGCATGATCATCCATGTGTCACATACATTACTGGAGCCTGCTATTAATAAGGAACTTAAACACCTTTTAGCAGTGTTTTATAAACTGTCAGAGAGGCAAGCCATAGCAGCAAGATTACTCAGTGCAGTCCATCCAAGCTGTCTATAAAAAGATTTTTGTTCTGAGGCAATAAATCAAATAGAAAACTTAAAGGCTGGGGAATTAAACCATGAACTGATTCTGGTTTTCAAATGAAGGCCAGATAGTTTCAATAACTCATTGGAGATTTTTTTTTTAAAAAAAAAAACAAAGGGCCTGATCCTCAGCTGAAAGGGAGTAGCTTCACTGAAGTCATGAACACCCAAAACACCTATGTGTTAATTTCCTGAGCTCTTTCCATAGGCTAAGCAAGAACTGGTTACTGATGTCGAAGGTTATTGTGCCCAATTAATTTCAGTCATAAGATAGGGAAGCAGTCAAGGACCCACTCATACACTCACCAAGTAAACAAAACCAAACAGGACTTGTCTGGCTCCCGTACCCATTGGGTCCCGGGAGAGGCAGGTGCTTGCATCTCTTAGGAATAGTCCTTCCCCTACAAGCTCCTTGGCACAGGGACACCTTCCCTCCCCCTCGCCCCCACCATCATATCTTTCATCATCCATCTTAGGTGCTCAGATGGCCCTGTCACCTCAGTATTATTCCTTGTTATTCCTTGACTTTAGCAAGGCTTTCGACACGGTCTCCCACAGTATTCTTGCCAGCAAGTTAAAGAAGTATGGGCTGGATGAATGGACTATAAGGTGCATAGAAAGCTAGCTAGATCGTCGGGCTCAATGGGTAGTGATCAATGGCTCCATGTCTAGTTGGCAGCCGGTATCAAGTGGAGTGCCCCAGGGGTGGGTCCTGGGGCCGGCTTTGTTCAATAACTTCATTAACGATCTGGAGGATGGTGTGGATTGCCCCCTCAGCAAGTTTGCAGATGACACTAAACTGGGAGGAGAGGTAGATACACTGGAGGGTAGGGATAGGATACAGAGGGACCTAGACAAATTGGAGGATTGGGCCAAAAGAAATCTGATGAGGTTCAACAAGGACAAGTACAGAGTCCTGCACTTAGGACGGAAGAATCCAATGCACCACTACAGACTAGGGACCAAATGGCTCGGCAGCAGTTCTGCCGAAAAGGACCTAGGGGTTACAGTGGACGAGAAGCTGGATATGAGTCAACAGTGTGCCCTTGTTGCCAAGAAGGCCAATGGCATTTTGGGCTGCATAAGTAGGGGCATTTCCAGCAGATCGAGGAACGTGATCATTTCCATCTATTTGACATTGGTGAGGCCTCATCTGGAGTACTGTGTCCAGTTTTGGGCCCCACACTACAAGAAGAATGTGAAAAAATTGGAAAGCATCCAGCGGAGGGCAACAAAAATGATTAGAGGACTGGAACACATGACTTAGGAGGAGAGGCTGAGGGAACTGGGATTGTTTAATCTGCAGAAGAGAAGAATGAGGGGATTGGATAGCTGCTTTCAACTACCTGAAAGGGGGTTCCAAAGAGGATGGCTCTAGACTGTTCTCAGTGGTAGCAGATGACAGAACAAGGAGTAATGGTCTCAAGTTGCAGTGGGGGAGGTTTAGGTTGGATATTAGGAAAACTTTTTCACTAGGTGGGTGATGAAGCACTGGAATGCATTACCTAGGGAGGTGGTGGAAATTCTTTCCTTTGAGGTTTTGAAGGTCAGGCTTGACAAAGCCCTGGCTGAGATGATTTAGTTGGGGGTTGGTCCTGCTTTGAGTAGGGGGTTGGACTAGATGACCTCCTGAGGTCCCTTCCAACCCTGATATTCTATGATTCTATGATTCTATGAGTATTGGAGCACCTCCAAATCTTGTAACACCCCTGTAAGGTAGGAAAGTGCTGACAGCCCCATTGTGCAGATGAAGAATGGAGGTCCAAAGAGATGAAGGTGCAGATCCACAAAGGTATTTAGGCACCTTGCTCCAACGGATTTCAATGGGACTCAGACACCTAAGTACCTTTTGAGGAGCTGGGCCTAAGTGACTTGCCTACCATTGCTCAGGCGTCTGGCAGAGCAGGAAATTGAATCTCAGGCTAAACTATCCTTCCAAAAGTACCTAGCCCTGGTCATGCTGCATAAGTTAACGCTTTCTGTCCAGTTAGTCACTGTTGCCCAGCCCTCTTCTGGACTATATTTATTTGAGATCCCTCTTTTTCATTATGATAAACATTTTGCATGGTCCCATGAATAGGGTCTCTTTATAGAACACAAGGAGAATTGTTTTCTGAGATTTATTCCGTGTTCCTGCTTATACATTCCAGCACTCAAAAGCAGCGGCAGCTGCTCACAGCAGTTGAGTTCTGGCACTTATTTTTTTGTCACAGCAGGAGTCGAGTGCCAGCTCACTTCCAGAATTAAAAAGAAAAGAGTTCCTTTACGTTCCACTTTCCCTGAAAACCCATTTCCAAGGGAATATTTAAATCATCATCACAACCTGCACAGATTATAGACAGAGGGCTGTTTATTGAGACATGCTAACATGGAGATTTTCATTCTACAACAGGGCACATACTCAATGTAGAGCCTAGAGATCTTGGCGATGGACACTCTAAAAATAGATGGATGCTTTAAAGGATTAGATTGATGCAACTATATGCAATCAATATCTTGATAGATTCCAAAGCCAGAAAGGATCACTGTGATCATCTAGTCTGACCTCCTGTATACCACAGGCCATAGAACTTCCCCCAAAATATTTCCTAGACCACATCTTTTAGAAAAACATCCAATATTAATTTAAAAAGTGTCAGGGATGGAGAATCCACCACAACCCTCGGTAAGTTGTTCTAATGTCTAATTACTGCCACTGCTAAAAATGTACACCTTATTTCCAGTCTGAATTTGTCACGATTCAGCTTCCAGCCATTGGATCATATTATACCTTTCTCTGACATGTTGAAGAGCTCATTATTAAATATTTGTTCCCCATGTAGATACTTATAGACTCTAGAGAAATGGAGATTTATAATCGTATGGTGAAACTCTATCATCAGGTCCCCCCCCACCCAAGTATAAAACAATTATTTATTGAACACTTCTGCCTTTTCTGCATTGTTACTGATAAATTTACCACTTCCATCTAGTAATGGACCAATACTATTTTCAGGATTCTGTTTGTTCCCATTGTATTTCAAAAACTCCTCCTCATTGTTCTTAACTCTGCTGGTCACAGACTTCTCCTTGTGTGCCTTGGCTTCCCTTATCAGTTTTCTACAATTCCTAACTTCTGATATATATTCATTACTATCAACTTCCACTTTGTTACATATAACATTTTATAGCTGTCTTCAGTTCCCCTCAAACACTGTTTGTTTATTTGTTTGTTTGTTTGTTTGTTTAAAAAAAACAGTGCAGCCATCTTAGAAAGGCATTCTCACCACTCCAGTCTGACCCAGCAAACCCCACTGTGAGCAGGCACAGTGTTGCAGATGAGCCCTTACTTAATTTTCCTCTCCCACAGGGTATCAAGAAGTCCAAACAGACGGTTAGGTGCTAAAGAGCACCTCTTTGTGGAAGGTCTCTTTTATTAACAGGAAAGCCAACAGAGAACATAAACAAAACTTTCATCCCAACATCCCAGTGGAGCAACTAGGTCATTCTCAGTCCCGGTTCCACACTAGAGTTCAGTGTTCACCTCTACCCAGGCTCTTTCTCCAGGGTTCTCTTGGTTCCACTCTCTGCCTCTGGTGTTAGGCCCCCTGCCCCTATTAGCCTAATATCCTTCTCTTGAGTCTGGAGTCCAGGGAGGTCTGTCTACTGCGACTCTTCTCCTGGAACAGCACATGATCCTGGCCAGGCTTCGGGCCAGCGTCTGGAGGATGAGTGGTAAAGCCTTCTGCCTAGGAGGTTCCCCTCTCCAGAAGCTCCTCTTATACCCCATCCTGGTAGGTTCCCAGAGAGCTCACCTTCTAAGGCTCCCTGTTCCTGGCTCAGGTTTTCTTTGGGAGCTTCCCCTCCATGCGAGCCTCCTATCTCCCTTTGGAGGCCCCTCTACCTCAGCTTGAGTAACCTCTATTAGGTCCAGGTGCTTGTTTACTAATCAGCCACCTCCAAGTTACCCCCAGGTGGGGCCTTCATAAGTCAGTCGAGGGCAGACTGGGCCCTAGCATCCCATGAAGAGCAGCTGCCCCATGACAAGCTCCCACAAATATGTACATATTGTGCCTTATCCAAAGAGAGGTGATGCATCATGATTTCATCTCATCCCTCTCTTTTGAGGGACAGAACCCCTGAGAACCCCTTATCACTGGACTAGACAGAAAGACCCAACGGATTCGCTTTGTCGCTACTGTAACCTTTCATAGCACAACGTTCTGTCCTGCTCACTGTTTTGTGTTGGTGCAAATTAAAGTGAATAAGTCAATATAGCTCACTCTGTGCAAATGCTGCTTATTGTAAAAGCTAACAAAGATCATTATTTGCCTCCATGTTTGTGAATTATCATTACAGCTGAGCAAAGTTTCCGATAAAAAAATTCAGAGTGGAGTGAAGTTTGACTTTTGGGGGGATTATGAGAATCATTCAGAATGTGGGGGGCAGGAATCACTAGTTGTATAAATGAGCATTAATGTGTCTGTTACAGAATCAAACTAAAAACTTATGTAGGTTTAAGAAACTCCCTGGCAGTAAGTTCCCCTCCTATAGACTGATGTAGGCATGTTTATATAATGCTTTGGTCACCACCAAGGATTGACCCAGGTACCCCAAAGCTAAGAGCATGATTATCATTGCTATTTATTTGTATCAATGAAGGGCCTAGGAGTTGCAATCATGCACTAGGACCCCATTATGCTAGGTGCTGTACAAACTCAGAACAAAAAGACAGTCCCTGTCCCAGAGCGCTTACACCCAAGACCTCTGCAATGTAAGCTAAAGGACTAAGTGCTCCAACAGATTAATATTCTCCATTGATCTGGCACAGAGCAGGACGATAGCCAGGGCTCAAGCCATGTCAGGACACTCTGGAATGCCGGTCCGGGGAGCCAGAGGAGTGTTACAGAAGTACATTCCAGCACTTCTTTTTTTTAGGACTCACACACTGACCATAACACATACTGCTCAGGCAGTTAGACCCCCTGCATAGAGGATGCTCATCATGCAGCGATCCAAACTGTTAACAAGCCACCAATTTTATAATGGCCTCCCCAATGCTTGTTAGCAGGGATTGAACCTGGGACCTCTAGCAGAGCTAAAACCACAAGCACTGTACCACTTGAGCTAACAGGCCAAATTTCCGAAGTAACAGCTATACAGACTGATCTCTTTTTGTGGATTGGGGACAGCAGTAAGTAGGTGTAGTTCACATGCCAAGGAGCCAGATGAAGTGAATAAAAGTACCTCCCATTAAGTTAAAGTGATCTCCATTCCATTAGGGTCACTTATGGCTGCAATTTACAAAAAAGATTTCCTCATGGGAACTGGAGAAATTGTCCATTTGTGCTAAATACAGCACCACTGCTTCCTGCTTTTTGGTTCATACATATGTCTAAAGACAATATATCTTCAGTCACAGATCAGGGCAATTACACCTGTTTTCCCTCTCTCATCTTCCACCAAGGGCAGCCACTCCAACTCCTGAGCTGTCACCTCTCTTGGTAGAAACCCACATCTCTCTCCCCCTGGCCGGGGGGTTTCCCCAGACTGCATAGTTCCCTGCTTATGCTGTGATATTCCCAGTGAGCCACTCTGCCTAAACAGGACAGTGTCTGAACTTTGCTTTCTCTGCAGAGGCTATGAACAGTGTAACGGCCCTCAGTCATAAGTTACCACAGCTCTTTATAAGCAAGCACATTTACTCTTAAGGTGAAAGCATTACAGAGAAAACACATTAAAAACAATAACCATTCCTATCCATGTGCTAACAGCTTACCAAAGATCACACAGCAGCCTTATGAGGCCCTAGTAAGCCACATCCTTCCAACCCTTCTGCAAGGGTTGGGAGCCCTCTGCCTCCCCTGTCCATTTGCTGTATCAGGAAGAAGTCAATTTAAACTCAGGCTGTTTATCTAAAAGTCATTGCTTTGTCTGTTGGTCACTGTAGAATCCAGTTTGAATTAGTATCTGTGAGCATCCCCAAGAAGTGGGGGAGGTTACAACCTGGCTGATTTGCCTTAATTGCCGCTCACTGTTTTTAGTTTCTGGAGGAGCTGTGGTAACACCCTCCCTCCCCCGCCACCCCGCCGCCTAGTTATACATAAACCGTTGGTTTAAAACAAAGGGCCTAGAAGAGTCTGCATGGGATTTCAATATTTGTCACATCTCTCCCTAGAGGGGTTACATACAATCCTGGCCCACACTAATTCATAAATTTAATACCATAAGATCTTTAAAGGATATTGCAGGAAATTACCATATCTGTCACAGCTTCATAATGTATTGCTTCAGCACAGTGGCTCTCAACCTTTCCAGACTATTGTACCCCTTTCAGGAGTCTGATTTGTCTTGTGTACTCCAAGTTTCACCTCACTTAAAAACTATTTACTTACAAAATCAGATATAAAAATACAAAAGTGTCACAGTGCACGATTACTGAAAATTTGCTGACTTTCTCATATTACCATATAATTATAAAATAAATCACTGGAATATAAATAGTGTCACTTACATTTCCATGTACCATATATAGAGCAGTATAAACAAGTCATTGTATGAAATTTTAGTATGTAGTGAGTTCGTCAGTGGTTTTTATGGACTCTGTTGTAAAGCGAGGCAAATATCTAGATGAGTTGATGTAGCCCGTGGAAGACCACTCTGTACCCCCAGCTGTACATGTACCCCTGGCTGAGAACAACTGCTAGTATACCGGAGTAACTTCTGCGCACCCCAGTTCAGATGCAGCTGAATAGCACAGGTGACAGGAAAACCATTTCCAATCCAGGACACGTGCATTAGTTGAGAAACTTGCAAATGATCAGTATCTATGAACCACAGCCCGTTTGCCAGGTTTTCCTTATGAGAAAACATTTTTGTAAATTACAGCTGTGCAGTTACCCCAGTGGAGTGGTTACAGACATACAGATCAGAGCCAAGATAACCACAGAGCCTATCAGGCCTTATTGATTCAATAATTTCTGGAAATAACAACCTGCATAGAGGAGAGAGATTCAAATAGAGGGGAAAATTAACCCCTTCCTTCTGGAACGCTTTAAAAAATAGCAGGAATGGAACTTAGAGGGAGTGAGAAACAGGTAGCATCTGGGAAGCAGTGGGGCTTGTTGGGGTAGTGAGAGCATGGGGAAGCTGAAGTGGCGGGAGCAGGGAGAGGTGCAGAGGAAGGAGGAATACCTGTTGAAGAGAAGGTTTTGGACAGGGGAAAGGGATGGGAAAGAGGCAGGTGGGAGAGAATGGGCAAATGAAGGCATGATTCAGAAACCAATGGATGCTCTTCTCTAAGAGGCTGTGGGGAGCCAAGTGCTAACCCTTGGGCATGAAAGACACTATGACTATGTGGCGTACCCTAACTGTGCTGTTTAAGAGAACACTCTGGACGTCTCCATTTTGGAAGGATGTGCTAGTCCTCGGCTAGGACCTACAAGAGAGTGTTTCAGTCACAGCCTCTGCACCCACTTCTTATTGTGAACTTATGACTACACTGACGACTACACGGTTGTGGTGTAAACCCGTGGGACGTTTCAGGCTGCGTGCTAAGGGTGAGCCCAGGAGGGCCAAGAAGTTAAAGTGAGTTGGAAAGGAACCTCCGGCAGACAGGATATTAAAATCAAAAAGGGTTCATTGCACTTTTGCAAGGTGCTCAAATGCCATGGTGATGAGGGCGGTATAAGAACCTGAATAGAATACAAGCGTCCAATTTGCTACTAATGTTGAGTACTGCCTTTATTCTGCAGTTAGTCCTGTTGATTTCTCTGGGGCTAGTCTTGATGGTATTGATTTCCATGGGGCTACTCGTGAAGTAAAGGACTACTCATTCTGAGTAGAGCTGGGGGTTTTCCAGTGGTAAGGGGCTTTCTTGGGAAAAATTAATTTGCACAGCTTGCTGTCCATGAACACGCAGTCTGAGAAGAGAGCTTATACAGCACAAACAACTGTGGGCAATCTCACACCCATCTGTGCAACCCATAATAATGGGCCTTGCGAACATTTATTGTGGGAAAGAAATCTAACAGCATTCCACACTCAGATGCTGATGTAAATCTGGAATAATTCCATTGGCTTTAATGCAGCTGCTCCAGATTTTCACCAAAATAACTGACTTACTGTTTGGCCCTAATACTTTAAAAGCATTTCCAAATGAACCTAATTATATGTGTACAGCTGCATAGCATAGCTACAAATACTGTTTCTTGCAAATCAGATTACTTTCCGCCTTCTGAGTAGCTATTGTCAAACCTGAGTGGTTTTGTCCCATTAACAGCAAATTGCAATTTTCCAAAGAGCATATCTTCCTTAGCGTTGCTAAGAGCTCAAGGAAGATCTAAAATTACCCCTCAATTAGGAAAGGGTGTTGCTACACTTGGGTGATTTTTAAATAAAATCCATTGGGTGAATAATCCTTTGTCATGACACAGTGCCTTTCCTCCAATTAGCTACAAACGAGATGATTGCAAACTAAAATTGCAGAACAAGATACCCCAAAATGTTGAGGGCTGGGGTTGAAATCAGAACCTGAATTCAGATCCAGTGTTCGCAAAAGAAACCTACCTTCTTAATGGAACAAACCTAAACCCCAGATTGAGAGACCTTAGATTTTGTGGTGTTTGGAATCTGAATTTTGCAACTTGAGCCCATCTCTATTCTAATCTATTAATTCTTGCTCTACTCCTATGGCACATGTATTATACCCACTTTACAGATGTGGAAACTGACGCAGAGATGCTAAATCACTTGTTCAAGAGCTCACAATGAGTTGGTAACAGAGCAAGAGATCCTTGGAATCCTCTGGCTAATGCTACATATTTCAGGGGCCAGGGCTGGATTAACTTTCTCTGGGCCCAGCACCAAATATATTTGTGGGCCCCCATGGAGGCAAAGGAGCATGTTGCGGGGATGTCAGTCCCCAGAGCGAGGGGCCAGCCAGAGGCAATGGGACACGGCATGGCACTATTTACAAACCAGCAGTTGCCAGACAAACAGTGGCCCGGCCAGCCCTTTGCTGCCAGCATGCCCCTTCCCCTCGGGGATGAGCCCATGCCATGCCACACAGCCCCCTCCCACCCAACACTGGAACCCCTCCCCCCTGATTCCCTGTGGCCAGAGCCCCCACGGATCTGCTATGCCCAGCACCCCCCAACATATGCACAGCACCCTGCACAACACCACCCTTGCGCAGCACCCCTCTGCCCACAGCCCCACCACAACTGCCCAGCACCCCCCACAGAACCCCCACTCCCTAGTGCCTCAACACACAGATCTTCCCTGCAACCTCACAGCCCATCAACCCCCAGAGACCCACCCCCTGCCTCCCGGCCGCACTCACCAGCCCTGCTGGGAGGTGACTGTGTCTGCTGGGCTGCTGGTCCCAAGGCCGGGAATCACGCCGGCCCCTCAAGAGTGGCACGATAAGCCAGGCCAGGGCCTGCCCCGGCTGGGCTCTCTCAAGACGCACTTGCCTGGAGAGGCCCAGGCAAGCCCCCACACACAGGCACCCTCCCGCCCCCACACACACACACACCTGGCTGAGACTGGCCAGGCTTCTGCACCAGTCCCAGGCAGCTCAGCTCTAGGGAGACAGGTGGGGCCCCACAGGTGATGGGAAGCAAGGACTGCCCAGAGCCAGAGGTGCACTGGGGTCCGGCCAGGGGACAGAGAGGAGCAGGGGGGTGGGGCCAGAAGGTGGAGAGGAGCCCTCGACCTGAGGAGCAAGTGATGGGTGTGCGGGGAGCCAGCAGGCTGGCGGGGTCTCGGGGCACAGTGCAAGCCACTTTCTGAGTATGGGCCTGGCTCCATGAAGCCGCTGGCTCCATTGTAAACCTGGCACTGTCAGGGGCATGTAACCTTCTCCCGACAGGCCACTTGGATAGTTGTGCAATACTCTATGGGAGGAGATTTCTTCCTGATAACAGTCAGCCGTCCTGCAATGCCCTACAGCTTGCAATTGTTCTCCAAACTTGTGTAACATGGTCAACAGGAAGAAGAGCTACTGTTAACATTAGTGCTTGATTCAGAAAGATATTGCAATAATAATCATCAAGAGTGTGACGGGTTCAGCCACAGAGACCCTCTAGGAACTGTCACCTGATGTGCTGAAATGACCTTTGAGTCCGTTTTCCCTGCCAGCTTGGGACTCCAAAACCCTGCCTTATTGAGCCAGACATGCTAGCCTGCTGCAACACAGACCCAGGTCTAGTCCACGCCCCCAAAGCTGCAGACTTTAACCAAAAACTGCTCAGCAAGTCACCTATCTCCAGCACCCAGACACCCAGCTCCCAAAGGGGTCCAAACCCCAAATAAATCTGTTTTACTCTGTATAAAGCTTATACAGGGTAAACTCATAAATTGTTCGCCCTCTATATCACTGATAGAGAGATATGCACAGCTATTTGATCCCCCAGGTATTAATCACTTACTCTGGGTTTCTTAATAAACAAAAATGATTTTATTAAGTATAAAAAGTAGGATTTATGTGGTTTCAAGTAATAACAGATAGAAAAAAATAAGTCACCAAGCAAAAAAAAGCAAAAACACGCAAGTTTAATCCTAATACATTAAGAAACTGATTACAGGTAAAATCTCACCTCAGAGATGTTCAAATTAGCGTCTTTCACAGACTAGACGTCTTCCTAGTCTGGGCCCAATCCTTTCCCCTGGTACAGTCCTTGTTAGTTCCAGCAGACATCTCAGGTGGTAAACAGGGGTATTCTCATGACTAATAAATTTGTTAGTCTCTAAGGTGCCACAAGTACTCCTTTTCTTTTTACGGCTACAGACTAACATGGCTGCTACTCTGAAACCTCTCATGACTAGGACCCTTTGTCCTGCTCCACCCCTTTTTATAGCTTTGGCACAAGTCGGGAATCTTTTGCTCACTGGGTCCCCACCCCTCCTTCTAAATGGAAAAGTACCAGACTTAAGATGGATTCCAGTATCATGTGACACGGTCACATGTCACTGTAAAACCCCAGCGTCCATTCTTCCAGGGCTGGCCCCCATGTGCACAGGAAGGTTTGCAAGTAAACAGAGCATTTACAACCAACTGTCTTTGTCAATGGGAGCCATCAAGATTCTAAACCACCATTAATGGCCCACACTTTGCATAATTACAATAGGACATCAGAGTAAAGCTTCATATTTCTAGCTTCAGATAAAAAAATGATATATGCATACAAATAGGAGGAATATATTCAGTAGGTTATAACCTTTGTTATGATACCTTACAAGAGACCTTTTGCATAAAGCATATTCCAGTTACATCATATTCACACTCATAAGCATATTTCCATAAAACATAGGGAGTGCAATGTCATAAAGGGCACTGGCTAAAGGGACTGTGCTGAGCCAAGCAAATTGGGAGTGTATGACTTTCCCATTCCCCAGCCAAACACAATCAGTCAAATACAATCAGTCTGACATTTTTCCAATCCTAATATTTTTGCTACGTGCCATGCTTGTATGGTATGCCAACACTGATGATCTGACCACGGCAGAATTCCCCCTGCTGAAGGGGCATGGCATAGATGCATAAAGGGCTAAATCAAAGGATTTAGACTCGGCTAGAGCAAAAAGCAAATGTTTTCTAAATAGGAGAAACAGACATATCAAGAGCATATCAGCTGGGTTAAATGCAGTGGTGATATGGCCGCATAAGTATGTCTAAGGCAATAGAAGGAAAATAATATCCATTCAAATTAATGGAATTCACTCGTTGTCAGGAGGTGTATGTCAAAAAGGCTTTCTGTTAAAATGCATTGGATGACAGTGCAATTAATGAAAACACTTCATTTCAATTAGGGACAGGAGAGGATTTGCTCTTCTCAACCATGCTAGAGCCTTTTGAGAATGTTAAAGTTTTGTGGAATGTGTTAGAGTTTAAAACAAAGAATTTTCCCCCTCTTTGTGGACCCAGTTTTTCAGCCCTGGTACTGAGTAGCAGGCTCGTGTGAGTAGTCCTATTTTGTTCTACTCAGGTGTTGCTCAGCATGAGAATCTGATCCTTGCCTCCAAGGAGACCAAATTGGTTTACAAACCTCAGTTCCCACAACACACTTGTGAAGCAGGAATTATTCACCAGATTTTTACAGATGAGTAAACTGAGGTACAGCGTTAAGTCACTCACTCAAAGGCTCAGAATCTGTGGCAGAGCTGGGTGTGGAAGCCAAGGTCCCAGACGCCAAGATCCCTGTTCCAAAGACTTGACCAGAAATATACCAGTACTAAAGGACTCTCTAATCTAGAGGAAAAAGGCTAAACAAAAACCAATAGCTGGACGCCGTAGCGAGACAAATTCAAATTAGAAATAAGGCAAAAAAAAGTAACAGTAAGGTTGATTAACCATTGGCACAAACTACCAAGGGAAGTGATGGATTGTCCATCTCTTGCTATCTTCAAATCAAGACTGAATGCTTTTCCGGAAGATATGCTTCAGACAGACACAAATGATTGGGCTCAAAACAAGGTAACTAGGTGAAATGTAATGGCTTGTGATAGACTGGTGGTCAGATTGGATATGTTCCTCTCATGAATGGTATTGCACAAGTACCTTCTGGCCTTAAACTCTCGGAATCTGACATGACTCATTTTAATATTGTGTATTACTCAGAATATGAATGACCCAACAAGCTGTGGATCAGTTGACTGGAATGATACTGGAGGATGTCCCAGTAATCCATCTAAAGGACATGGTCCTTCAATAGAACAAGGATGGACCTGGAGAATCACAAGGTTCCTCCACAGTTTGGGGGGATGAGACTGTATAGGTGTGATGCTCTGTACCTCGGGGGAACACCCAGCACCCCCATGTTCATCCTTGTAATGATTGTGTGGTATCTAATGCAAAGTTTGTCATGTTGGGTGTCTTTGGAAGGCTCATGATGCACTGAGCATTGTTGTTATAGTAATGTTATAAGTTATAATTTCATGTATGTAGTTATGAGGCTAAAAATGTATCCTCATGGCTTAAAATAAGCCCAGGCAAAAACTCTCCAAGAGCAGAGAGGCAGTTCACACCTCATCAGAGCAGGTATGGCACAAACCCAGCCCAGACTCACAGGAACAAAGGACTCTGTCCTAGGCAGCAACAAAATAATCTGTTGGACTCTTGAGGGAGTCACCCCCTTCCTTTTGTCAGTTTGGAACTGCGATGAGGTAATGCTCACCTGACTCTGAAGGGAGGGGGAGGCGAAGCCAAGATGGAAGAAAGGACATGATAAAAGGGAGAGACATTTGCCATGCTCTCTCTCTCTCTCTTCCACCTACATCTACAAACACCACTCCAAGCAACTGACGTGCTTATCAAAGGGGAGAGCCTGGCTGAAGGGCAACCAGCCAGTCTGTGGTGAGAAGCATCTAAGTTTGTAAGGACATGGAAAGTGTTAAGATCAGCTTAGAATGCGTTTTGATTTTATTTCATTTGACCAAATCTGAATTGTTTTGCTTTGACTTATAATCACTTGCAATCTATCGTTATAGTTAATAAATCTGTTTGTTTATTCTACCTGAAGCAGTGTGTTTGGTTTGAAGCATGTCAGAGACTTTCCTTGGGATAACAAGCCTGATACATATCAATTTCTTTGTTAAACTGACGCGCTCATATAAGCTTGCAGCATCCAGTGGGCATAACTGGACACTGCAAGACTGAGGTTCCTAGGGTTGTGTCTGAGACCGGAGATATTGGCTAGTGTCATTCGGCTGCAAGTAGCTAGGAGCAGCTTACATGCCAGACGCTATGCGCGAACAGCCCAGGAGTGGGGTTTCTCACAGCAGAGCAGGGTAAGGCTGGCTCCCAGCGTCAAAGACTGGAGTGTCCTAGCAGGTCACCAGTCCACATAACGCCAGAATGGAACATCACAATAGGATCCCAGGTTATCATCTCTGGTGTGAAGGGGCTGGTTAGGCAGAGTAGTTGGGCTGTGTACCTGAGGGTATGCAGGTCATCTCCACTATGCCCAGTGGAGACCAGGGATGAAAATTAGGTACAGCCTCTGCTTGTATCATAGCTGCATTGTATGATACTCTAGTATCCCAGAAAGGTGATGTGACAATATAGTATAATGACATTTAGGGCTTTATCCTGCAAATCCATCCTTCCTCATGATTAGTCCCATTAACTCAAAAGGGGCTGATCTCATGCATAATGGCAACTCCCTCAAGTAGGCCTGGGCAGTCAACCTGCCAAGCATGTTGGAGCGTTGATGCCATTTACTCTTAAGGCGTTTACACTCAGCGGGCCCAGTGAGCGCTGAATGACGATTGTATGTATCGTGTTGTAATGTCTCTCTTGTTGTTCAGGTCAGAGCGCTCTGACCCTGTAGTGCTTTAAAGTCCTCGCTGTAAAATTCACAACTTTCTAAGAAAGACATTGTAGCTCTCCCGCTATGGAGATTTCATTGAGGGAACATTGGCCCATGTGCATTCAATCCATTTACAGCATATAATTCTCTGTCAGGGATGAAATACATATCAACTGTGATGTTGGCTGACAGTCTGAGAGGATATGGAAGTGATTTTTTTTTTAATGGAGACACCACATGGTTTAGTTTAATAATGATTTGATTTTCAGAGGTTTAGGCAGCTGTTCATCATCTGGGTGGGGAATGCTGGAGATTATAGTCCTTTAATGAGAGAGTCCAAAATAATAAATCAGATTGGGACCTGCTCATTTTGGAAGCTCTTCGGGAGGGCTCCCTGTCATCCGAAAGAATTTTAGATGTAGACACACACAAATCAACAGTCCAAGCCTGTTGATAGTAAAACTTCCATTGACTGCACTGGAGGCCCATTGGGTTCTTTTACTGGACTGAAAGCTAAAGAAATTCGGCTTTGGTTTCCTAGCATTTCCATGCCCCCATGGGCAGGTTAGTCACACAGCTATTGTTATTACTACTGTTAGCTTGTACTGGGATAGCACCTAGTGGCCTCAATCAGAGATCGGAGTCCCGTTGGGCTCAACCCTGTAATGCATATGTAATAAAAAGAGTCCCTACTCCAAGAAGCTCCCAGTCTTAATCTATGATGAGAGCCAACAGGTGGATACAGCAAACAAAGGGAAAGTATTGGATGAGGACAAGGGAACAGAGAAATAATAATCAGCAGCAGTCATAGCACATTATGGAGGTTTTTTCAACATCTGCTGAAGTGTTTGACGCTGGCCACTGTTGGAGGCAGCATACTGGACTGGTTGGACCATGGGGCTGGTCTGATACCTAGATTCTTATGTTCCTAAGGGCTTGTCTATATGAACAATTAGATTTATACCCCATTCACTACCTTGCGCTAGCCTGCCGCATACTAGCAGTCCATGTGGACCCTTCTGCAGTGAACTCAAAGTTCCCTAGTCTTCTTTGATCTACTCTTATTTCAAACCCTCTCTTCTGCCTCCACACAAATTGCAGTAATCCAGGGCTTGGTTCCCCCAGGACCCCATAGGGGTGGAGGGTCCAAGCCCATGGCAAGCTGGGACTCAGCCTATTGCTTTGCAGTATAGATGGAGCCCCAATGGACTTGTGCTCTGGGAGACTGCCAAAAGTGTCCCACAATTGCCCAAATCCCACAAGTGCCCTCCACAGGACAACTTTCTTTTCCTCTGGACGATCTGTGACAGTTTGGACACCCCCATCAGGGATGTCACCTGATGTGCTGGGGTCTCACTGAGCCCACCCGTTCCACCAGCCTGGGCTTCCTCACCCTGTTTATGCTGTGCCAGGCCCTCAAGACTTCGCTAGCACAGAAACAGGTATGGCCACACCCAGCTGCAGACACAGACTGAAGTCAGGTCTGTGTGAGAGGGTTCAGCTCGGAGGTTCACCCAACACTCAAGTGCAGCTTCCCTCTGGAAAGTACACCCAAGATAATATTGTCTTGCGCTGTATAGAAAGATCTGCACAGCGCCTGCTCATAAAAATTCGCCCTCTCCTTCAGTGTGAAGAGATATGCACAACTTCTTGCTCCCCCCCACCACAGTTAGAAATTGCACAAACTGGATTTAAAAACAAGTTTATTAACTATAAAAGGCAGATTTTAAGGGATTATAAGGGATAGCAAACAGAACCAAGCAGATTACCAAGCAAATAAAACAAAACACGCAAACTAAGATCTTAAAGAAACTGGTTTCAAGAAGTAATTTCTTACCCTAAATATTTTTAGGCAAGTTGCAGAGTTTCTGTAGCTTAGAGTTCCAGTTATTTCTCTTTATAGATTAGATTCCCCTGTCTCCGTCTGGATTCAGCCATTGCCTTTCCCACAGCTCAGTTCCTTTGTCTCTTCAGGTACTTTCAGAAGTCTTTCTTCTTGGGCTGGAAGGCAATGAGGAAGAGTCCTGTTTGCCTTACTCCCCAGCCTTAAATAAGATTTACATATTTTCCAATCTTGACCTCCCCCTCCTTTCAGTGGAAAATTCCTAGAAGTCCAAGATAGTGTTTGTGTGCGTGACCAACTAGGTATAATTCGTAACGGTGTTTAGTACCAGGTGACAGGACCACCTGCCCTAGTAGTGTTACAGCTACATCCCGGGACGCCTTGCAGGAAGAAGAGAGATTAGTGTCTTTGAAATCTTATTGTTTCTTCCTAATGGCCCATCAAAGCTGATGGCCTATTGTCTGGTGGGTGTCTCCCAAATACACACACAGCTGTAATTGTTACATAGTCAATATTCCTAACTTTAAATACAGAAATGATACATGCATACATATTGGATAATCACATCCAGTAAATCCTAACGTTTCCAGAGATATCTTACATGAGCCATCTAGCATAAAATATATCTTAATTAGCCCATATTCATATCATAACAATACTTCTAAGAAGAATACGGAGTGTCATGCCACACAGCCAAGTCTTCCCACGCTGCACCATCAACAAAGAGATAGAGTGGCCACATTTTGGGAGGACACTAAGAATTCTGGGGCATGGGTGGTTGGACTCAGCTTGCATAATGCCAAGTAGATACTGGAGCTCTAGGCTGAGACCCAGGGTTCAACCCTTTAACTGGGGTTACAAATAAGTGTAGATGCTCAAGCCCTAAATTAACAAATCCAGGGTCTGCTAACTCGAGTTCTGCTAACCCTGGGTTTACATTGCAGCATAGACCTAAGATATGTCCTACGATGGGGGAAGGGCCCAGGATCCAGCCTGAGCCCGAATGTCTACACCACAAAAAACTCTTATTTACCAGAAGCGTTCAGCATTTTTCTTAATCTGGATTTTTTATGAATTTCCCTCATGTGGTCCAAAAATAGAAATGTATCTGGAACTCTGATGACATGAGGCCCTAAACTGTACCTTAGATAACAAGTTAAACAAACTGTACTTTCCAATATGAACTCTGCAAAGCAAAAATACTGCTGTATCATTAAATATACAAAGGTGACTAGACAAAAATATACAAAGCAAATCACCTTTGCTGTCGTAATTTGTTATTTTGATACCTGCAGCAACAGAGATGATGATACTGCAATGCAAACTATTGCTCCATCTAGCTCTTTATCCTACCTCAATCAGTGTCATGCATTGGGTGCTTCTAAGGTAAGTGACACCCACAGGGGGTATCTCTACACAGGGATAAAAAACCCATGGCTGGCCTGGGTCAGCTGATTCAGGGAGTATGGGATTGGGCTCTGGAGCTGAAAAGTGCAGTGTAGGGTGTGAGGGTGGAGGGTCCCAGAAGCTCCAGGCGAAGCCTGAATGTCTACACAGCGATTTTTAGCCCTACAGCCAGAGCCCTGAAAGCCCACATCAGCTGACCCAGGCCAACCATGGCCCTACCACGGATCCCATATCCCTGTGTAGACGTACCCACAGACACTTATGCATACGCATGCATGCAGCTGGACTGTGTCATGGAGGTTAGGAGGAGACAGTTCCTTCCCTTGACAAACTCTGACTTTTCTCAAAGTGAGGGAACACAAGAACAAAAAGACGAGAAGAGAGAAATGAAGTTCGGACTCTGCCTATCAGCCTTTGGACAGGGGACATAAGCAAAAAATCAGATCTCTGTGTGTGCCATTCAGATTATCTATCATCACATTCTGATTCTCATACATTGAAGTCAATGGAAGTACTTTGGGAGGAAGGTGGTTACTCAACATGAGTAAGGATATCACCTTCTGGTCCATAATATACTCAGATACAACAATGCCTGGGGCAGTAGGAAAACCTGGAAGCAGGAGGGGTTTATATTACTTGTACCATTTTGACTTTGCTGGATTATAGACTCATAGACTTTAAGGCCTTAAGGGACCATCATGATCATCTAGTCTGACCTCCTGCACATTGCAGGTCACAGAACCTCACTCACTCACTCCTGTAATAGACCCCTAACCTCTGGCTGAGTTACTGAAGTCCTCAACCATGATTTAAAGACGTCAAGTTACATAAACTCCACCATTTACACTAGTTTAAACCTACAAGTGACCCAGGCCCCATGATGTAGAGGAAGGCAAAAAAAACGCAGGGTTTCCGCCCATCGGACCCGAGGAGAAATTTCTTCCCCACCCCTTATATGGTTATAAGTTACACTCTGAGCATGTGAGCAAGAGCCACCAGCCAGACACCTGGGAAAGAATTCTCTGTAGTAACTCAGACCCCTCCTCATCTAGTGTCCCATCACCAGCCGTTGGATTAGCTGTGAATATTACACCTAACCCCATAAACAAGTGTCTAATCCTTTTTTTAAAAAAATTTGGAGTTGAGTTTGTGGCAATTAATTTCACAAGTTAATTAGGAAGACAAGAATGAAAGGGATGTCCTGGATCATCAAATCCAGTCCCCTGCTATCATAGGCAATATATGCTGTTTGAGAGGTCTATTTCAGCTTTAAATGTCTGTCCTTTTAAATGTAGGGTTCCTTTGATCTTGATTATGGGACATGGTATTAGCAGCTCCTGATCAGTTTTCACTAATTTCCTGCTCAACACTTACGAATTCAAGGCATTACAAAAGTGGGAGTTGCAGGTTTGAAAATGTTGGCCTAGGTTGCTTTGAACACAGTAAAGCCTGGTTAATGGAGCTCTGGTTAACTGAAATGCCATGCTAACTGAGATCACCTATGTGGCCCAGGATTTCAAAGGTTGAAAATGCTGGCAGGCTTTGCATACCACTTCTTGTACAGTGTTATCTTCATAGCAATCTGGGTACCAAGAGCATATCTTGTATAAAGGTGACTAGTGTGCTTTGAAAAGGCACCTGTTTGCTGTACTTCATGGTTGGACATCTGGTGAGTAAATCCTGCTGACTGCCTCCTTTAAGTCATCTGATTTTGTTTGTCCAAAGGCTTGGGGTGTGTCCTTCCAACACTGTACTATTGTGTGCTGTAGGTAAATAGATTAGATTGGTTCTGTACATCTGTTCGTTATGGTTTGTTCCTGTCTCTCCACTCACATAAAACTAATTCGGTTAGCTAGGTACTTATATGGCCCTATATCACCTAAGCATCGTCCAAACGTTAATGAATTTATGGGCAGTAACCTTTTATCTTGGCAGCCTGGAGCAAAGCAATGACTTTACATTCTGCTTTTATCAGTTACCTTCAACCTAGCGATCTCTCATGCTCTGATGTCCTCCTGAATCTCATGAAGTTCACGAAATTCAGGCAGCAGGGCCAGGTGAGTTCATACCCTTTCTGATTCCAGAGGGTGGCTGCAATATGTGTGTGTTTGCAAACTCAGAAGCCATCTGTGAGGAATATACCTAAACAAGGAAAATATTTACAATAAAATGACGTTTCTCTAGAAGTTTGTTCCGGAATGTTGACCCTCTTTCAGAATGTAAGAACCAGGGGACATTGAATGAAAATGGAAGGCAACACTTTTAAACCTGATGATTCTTCTCTACGCTTCATGTACTTAACTTGTGGAACTCACTGCTACCAGAGTACCTATTTTATGCCAAGAGTTTAGGAGGATTCAAAATAGGATCACCTATTTATATGGGTAATGAGAACAGACCAAGTTACACAAACTTAGTAGAAATGAAAACAGATTGGACATTTATAGAAATACCATAATAACATCCAGTGACATAAAATAAGATTAAAATTTATAAGGGATATAAACTCTTAAGGTACTACACCAATCACTGACTGTCTCAGGTTGAGAAGTAACTACCCTATGGGTATCCTATAATTATATATAATGGGCTGGCCTGCGACAAAATGTCTGTACCTACTGCGGGTGGATTTGCGGTTCCAGGATCAGACTCCTGAATCATCTCAAGACCCATAGGTAAATCCGTGGTAGAGATCATCCTCGAATTGAGGGATTGCCAATCAATCAATCATCACATAATGGGGATTTTTGCACTTTCCTCTGAAGCATCTAATGCTGGCCACTCCAGAGTCAGTGGGATACCATCAATGGAGTTGATGAACCATTGCTTTGCTCTGGTATGACAATTCTATGTTCCTGTTAAACATTTGGTGCCAAATTCTACTCTGTTACAGTAGTGCAATCCCAACATATTCCCTAGGAAGTTAGGGACTGACTGCCCCAGAGCCAGTGAGGGGATAGCCCTGACCGCTAATAGATCACCAGTGATCTGCACAGATCTAAGGGAATCTTCAAGGTTCTGGGAGCCAGATCCACTGCTGTTTCCATGGAGAAGTTAAAGCCTCACCTTCACCCCGATGGAAGAATTTGGAGGGAATTTCATGAGAGGAACTGAGCCGCCTGCTGTGGGTTTTACCACAGCAGGGAATAAGCAGTCTCCCTCAGGAGATCTGGATTCAATTCCTAGTTCTGCCCTGGACTTCCCATGTGATCTTGGCCATAACACACAATCTCTTTGGGCCTCAGTTTCCCCTCTGCGCAATTGGTATTATAATATGTTCTTTTTCCACCCTTTGTCTGCATTGTCTATTTAGATTGTGGGCTTTTGGGGGAAGGGACTGCTTTTTTTAGTCTGTGTTTGTACAGCACCTAGTACAATGAGGACTGGATCTTGACTGAGGCCACTTAACCTTTACCATAATACAAATAACAACATTTCATCTTTGCAAGACTAATATTTCATAACCTAGACCAAGCTACTCACTTGGGATTTGTGTATTCCTCAGCCATCTCGTCACTCCCACTTGAGCAATTTTTCATGAGGGCATTTGGGGAAATACGCAATGTCCCCTAACTAAATCTTGCCTCACTTGTAGAAACAAAAGCCCACACATGGTGTTTTTTTTTAAAAAAAAGATGTATTTATTTAGTGACTTGGGGTCCATTTCTGTCTGGGAATCTTATTAAACATCCTATCTTAAAGGAAATAGCTTGTGGGCAGACACTACATCCAGTAAAACAATATTGGAAGTCTGATCACATTGAAAGCATATGTGCAGCATGTGTCATCCGTTACAGAGTGCTTAAAAAAACAAACCCCTAGCACTCAGACTTCAAATTTTTCTCCTTTTCAATTCCTTTTGATCACAAACCTGCTGTGTGTTAGGGAAACTGATGTTTTTAGCTATCACGTAATTGTAGCTTTAGCAGTGAAGAAGAGCCAGACCTCAACTTTACAAAAAAGGCAAATCAGAATGTGCTTTTCCCTGGTGATCCAGCTAATTCTCAGACTGGCTAGCACTTCTGCAATGGAGACCACCCCCCCTCTCCCCCCCCGCCCCACCACCCATGCAGTGAAGTCCTTATTTTCACAGAACAACCTCTCTGTTTTAGAGGGCAGCTCTGCCTTTGAAAATGACCCTGTTAAAAAAGGGCATCACAGGGCTCTGTGTTTCCTGTCTCCGGGGGGTTCTGTGTTACGTGCCTGTGCTCAGTTCACAGATGAAAATGGCTTTTTCTTTATCTGCCAGTGCTGCAAACTCATCCCTGGCTCTGGGAGTCAAGGGGGGGGTGCTTCTCCTTCACGTGCACCACCACCTGTAAGAAGGGTTCTGCTGGCCAAGTTAGATGCAATCCCTCCCTGGGGGTGCACGTGCTACACCATCCCTTGGAAGCCGACACCTTCCTGGTGCATTTATTGTTTGCATTGAGCCTAGGACCCTGTAGTTTGGCCTCCCTCTGACCCAGAAGGGGAGGAACCACCCTCTGTGCCCAGGTGAGCGGAGCCAGACCCACCTCGCCCCTCCCGCCGGAAGTGGATAGATGGGACAGGAAGTATAAAAAGTGGAGCCTCTAGCTCAGTTGGGGCCAAGACAGTGCGGGAGACAGACGCATCCTGCTCACTCCAGGCTGCTGAGCGAAGAGTCTCCATGCTCCTGAAGGAGCCTGTATCCACAGGGGAGCTGCTGGGTCTGCCGCTGGCCACCTACCCCAGGGAGACAGAGGACAGGTACACCCCGAGGGGAGGGGAGGAAGTGGCCCGGGGCAGCTGACTCCTGTCTGGCTGTAGTGCTGCCTGAAACACGGTCAGTGTGTTGCAGCTGGATTTCCCGCTGAGCCAGTGGCCGACCCCTCTGCCACTGTCAGGGCCCTGGGCTGGAACGCAGTGGAGTCGGGTGGGCCCGGGTCCCCCCACCCTCTGCCACCCCAATGCTGGGGTGGCAGCCTCCCCACCATAGGCCAAAAGGCCTGTGTTTGTCTGCAATCTGCCTGAGCCAAGACATCAGGCGATAGACTGCTCTGCCCTGACTTTATATATAAAGTCTTTATATTTCTTTATATATATAAGTCTATATATTTCTGTTACTCTGAAATCTGCCCTGACTGTGGGCCAGAGCCTGTAGACTGCTGGTTGCTCTGCACCTGCCTGAGCATCTGAGCCTAAGGACTCCTTGGTGGCCCTACTCCTGCCTGAGGGCCAGAGCTTATCGATTGTTTAGGGTTTCACCCATAAGGACACGAATACCTGAGCTGCTAATCCCCCTGAGACTAGGCAGTGATCCCAAGGACATAGTGAGGTGGTGTGGCCTCCCTCTGATCCAGAACGGGAGGGACAACCACGATCCCACTACAGAACCACAGCCATGGACCAGGACCCCCATTGTCCTAGGTGCACTACAAACATAGAACAAAAATAGGAGCCCTGCCCCCAAGAGTTTACAGCCTAAATTAAACTGAGACATCTCAATGGTCCCGCCTCCTCCCTCTTAGTTTAGGATTAGGTAACTCACCTCTCTCTCCGCCCCTAATGAGGACAGCCCTTGAGTGTAAGGACTGCAGCTGTCCCTGGGTCTTGCATGGGGTGTGCAATGGAAGGAGAACGCTGCACTTCCACCTGTTTACTTACAGTATCTCCAGGGATACTTTGGCCCTATATACAGAAGTGAGGCCGTTGGGTTCCTCTTGAATCCTCTGGACGTTGGGCAGGGGTGGCAGAAGTGCCCTAAAAGTGTGTGTGGGGGGGAGCATAGGTGCCTGAACCATGGCCCAACCCTCACACTGTCCCTTCCCCCAAGGCCCCACTCCTGTGCTCCCTCTTCCACCCAAGACCCTGTCCACCCTGCTCTCTCCTCTCCAGCCCCTCCCCCTGTTGCTCACCTTTATGGCCAGTAAAAAGTGGGGGTGCCATGGTCCCCTGCCCTCCCCCGCCTCCATGTTCTGGTGCCCCTGATGTTGGGTAGCCCATGTGGGACTTCCTGTGGCTCCTGGCTACTGCTTCTCTTCACCTGCCTGATGCGACCCCAGATGCGATTGACTAGCTTATGGGACTACAGTCTAGACTGAACTTTTTGCTTCTTTGATCTAAAGAGCTGCTCTTGTCTATACGTATATATGGTGCCTTCCTTTAATGGTAGCTATGAGGCTAAGCTAGGGCTAGATTGTTCCTAGCCTTCATGTGGCTGGGCAACAGTGAGTCCGCCACATGCCGCTCACGCGGAAGCAGACAGGGAGTGGGGGTGGGTGGATCAAAGTAGCTATGGATCAGGCTCTTAGGGTATGTCTGCAAGGCCATGCACCGAGCCTCCCGGCCCGGGTTGATAGACTCAGGCTAGCAGGGCTTGTGCTAGTGCTCTAAAAATAGCTGTGTGGACAGCGCTTTGAAGTTGTGGCTCAGGCTGGAGCCCAGGCTCTGAAGCCTAGAGACGGGCTGGGCGGGGGAGAGAGAGACTTTTCAGACTTGGATTTTTCATGCTGTGTAACATGGACGTCAAACTCATTCGGGGGAGAGGGCCAAATTCCATGTTAAATTATGGCACTTGGGCTGGGGTGTACATTCATGGCAATCTACTCCCCACACTTTGCTGTGGACACACACACCCCAGCATCAGTAGGAGGTTTGCACAGACTGACTGCAGATGTAAGGCCCCACCGGTCTGGAGCATGGACCTGTAGAGCTACCAGGCAGCTGGCATCACCAGGCTAACCCCAGTGGCAGCTCTAACCAGGTTGTGCTCCACTTCCCATGACCCACGGGGACATAGACCATGGGAAGTCCCGCCTCAAGGGTTTGACAGACAGCAGCCCCATGGCTCATGACTGGCTCCCTGCCCTATATCAACCCAACGGGCACTCGAGGAAGTGTCCAGGCAACAGTGTACATCTTCAGTAGCTGTCATGACTGTTTGTTTCTGCTCCTTTCTCTTGAATTCCTGGCTTCACGGGAGGCCGGTGACCCGGCCACTGGGGGAGGCTAGCCCCCCGGCCATTGGGGGAGGTTAGCCCCCAGCCCCTCCCCTTGCACCCGAGGCCCCCCCTTCTCCCTCTCCCCTTCTGCCTCCCCCTCCCCTGCAGGAGCCCAGAGCACCCCCACCATGGCTCCCGGCTCCAGTGCCGGGCGGCTGGGGGGCAAGGCCCCTGGGGCACCTGGCATTGACCACGGTCGGCAGACAGGATACTAGGCTGGATGGACCTTTGGCCTGACCCAGTCTGGCCGTTCTTATGAGATCATGGGAGAAAACTTTTGTACAGTGATGCAAGGACAAGAACATAAAACTCAACCCAGAAAAAAATCTGGCTCAGACAGCAGGAGTGATCTACACGGGGCATCTGCTCACAGCAGAGGGCTGAAAACAAATCCCAACAAGATCAAGGCAGCGAGAAATGCCAGCTCCCGTGACCGCACAATGGACACAGCGCTTCAAAGGAACAATACATTCTCTGTCCACACCTGGCTGCAGTAGCAAAATCCATATCTCAGCTCAGAAGGGAGGCTTTTGAGTGGAATTGGGCAGGTCCCCAACAGCAAGTGTTTGACACGCTGAAAGAAATTATAACTGATGCCCACTGTCTGGAAGTACTGCCAGCCAGGAGAGCCGCTCATGCACCAGAGTACTGCATCAGAGAAAGGTGGGGTATAGTTCTTTAGCAAGAGCAGCCAGTCACTTACATTAGCAGAGCCCTGTCACAGACTGAACAGAGGTACATCCTGATAGAAAAAAGAAAAGGAGTACTTGTGGCATCTTAGAGACTAACCAATTTATTTGAGCATAAGCTTTCGTGAGCTACAGCTCACTTCATCGGATGCATAAAGTGGAAAATACAGTGAAGAGATTTATGCACACACAGACCATGAAAAAATGGGTGTTTATCATGCACATTGTAAGGAGAGTGATCACTTAAGATGAGCTATTACCAGCAGGAGAGTGGGGGGGGGAGAGAAAACCTTTTGAAGTGATAATCAAGGTGGGCCATTTCCAGCACATTTCCAGGAGTTAACAAGAACGTCTGAGGAACAGTGGGGGGGGGAAGAGAGGGGGACACAGTTGGCAACAGGCTTTGTTGCAAGGATAGGTTCCTGGGTTAGTGGTTCTGTTGTGTGGTGTCTGGTTGCTGGTGAGTACTTGCTTCAGGTTGGGGGGCTGTCTGTAGGCAAGGACTGGCCTGTCTCCCAAGATTTGTGAGAGTGAGAGTGATGGGCCCGTTGCCAACTGTGCCCACATATCTATTCAGGGGACACCATCACAGGGCCTAATCACATCAGCCACACTATCAGAGGCTCGTTCACCTGCACATCCACCAATGTGATATATGCCATCATGTGCCAGCAATGCCCCTCTGCCATGTACATTGGTCAAACTGGACAGTCTCTGCATAAAAGAATAAATGGACACAAATCAGATGTCAAGAATTATAACATTCATAAACCAGTATGCATCTGATGAAGTGAGCTGTAGCTCACGAAAGCTCATGCTCAAATAAATTGGTTAGTCTCTAAGGTGCCACAAGGACTCCTTTTCTTTTTGCAAACCAGTCAGAGAACACTTCAATCTCTCTGGTCACTCGATTTCTGATCTAAAAGTGACTATTCTTCAACAAAAAAATTTCGAAAACAGACTGCAACGAGAGACTGCTGAATTGGAATTAATTTGCAAATTGGATACAATTAACTTAGGCTTGAATAGAGACTGGGAGTGGTTGAGTCATTATACAAAATAAAACTATTTCCCCTTGTTTATTCCTCTTCCCCCCCCCCCCACTGTTCCTCAGACGTTCTTATGTGCTGGAAATGGCCCACCTTGATTATCACTTCAAAAGGTTTTCTCTCCCCCCCCCCACTCTCCTGCTGGTAATAGCTCATCTTAAGTGATCACTCTCCTTACAATGTGCATGATAAACACCCATTTTTTCATGGTCTGTGTGTATATAAATCTCCTCACTGTATTTTCCACTTTATGCATCCGATGAAGTGAGCTGTAGCTCACGAAAGCTTATGCTCAAATAAATTGGTTAGTGTCTAAGGTGCCACAAGTACTCCTTTTCTTTTTGCAAATACAGACTAACACGGCTGCTACTCTGAGACCTGATAGAAAAAGGGCTTCTGGCTGCTTTTGGAGTGAAGCGAATCCATCAGTACAGTTGTGGTACCCAGGGCAATCAGAACACAAACCCCTTGAGACAATCGTGGCAAAGCCCTTTCTTAGTGCTCCAAAGAGATCGGGGTGATATTGATGCAACGCTAGTGTTCGCAAGTAGGAACAGATGCTTTCCAGGATGATGACTCGTGTAAGTTGACACCCTGAGCTGGGCAAATATACCCTGCCTCAGCAAAGATGGGGGCAAGGGATCAGGACAATGAAGCCATTAGGATGCTGCACTATCTCTCAGTTTCAATAGCAAAACTGATTGAAATTAAAGAAGCTACGCAAAAGGCCATCCAACTACAGGCAGGCAAGAGAGAGATACTGGCAGGGGGGCCAGAAGCCATGTAGCGGTAAGAGCAGAACCGTATTTTCAAATTACCGATTAGCTGATATTTCGAGGACAGAGAGCTGTTGTCCCTGGCCCATTATAGAGGGGATGTCATGCAAAAAATACGCGTGTCATGCCTAGCCCTTGACAGCTTTCTTAGATGGGCTCGAGAGTTTGTTTACCCACTGGGAATGAATACACAAGGCTGCCCTTGATAGACATGAGCTGCCAACCCCACTGTGGAAAAAGGCAGGAGTGGGATTTATTTACCTTCCGTCAAAAGCAGGACTTGAATGTCAGCTTACACTGCCCCTGCTTGGAGGACCTCCCAGTTCTGGGGCTACCTGGGAAATGTCCCTGTAGGTCACTCAGTCTTTAAAGTAGTAGTCTTGGTAGAAAGGGCTTGCAGGATCCGGCCTGTGATATGGTCAGACTAGATGATCATAATGGCCCCATTCAGCCCTGGAAACTAGGACCACACTGCTCTGTTACCAACATGCACTAAAAGCTGCACTCCATGGCAGCGTTGCCCTCTTGTAATTTTAGTGCTGTCTCGATACTTAATGTTTTACGCAAAGCCCCTGCTCCTGGAGTCACGTAATTACATAAGACTTAGCTGTCATTTACAAAATAACATTTCTAGCCTTCATAGTTGCAGAGAAAAGCTTGAGTATATGACCCAAGAGCATCCAAAAGGCTCAGAAACTAAAAGGCAAATAGAAAGAACTCAGAAAGGGATCTGGGGGTCATAGTGGATCACAAGTTAATATGAGTCAACAGTGTAACGCTGTTGCAAAAAAAGATAACATCGTTCTGGGATGTATTAGCAGGAGTATTGTAAGCAAGACACAAGAAGTAATTCTTCCGCTTTACTCCACGCTGATTAGGCCTCAACTGGAGTATTGTGTCCAGTTCTGGGTACCACAGTTCAGGAAAGATGTGGACAAATTGGAGAAAGTCCAGAGAAGAGCGACAAAAATGATTAAAGGTCTAGAAAACATGACCTATGAGGGAAGATTGAAAAAATTGGGTTTGTTTAGTCTGGAGAAGAGAAGACTGAGAGGGGACATGATAACAGTTTTCAAGTACATAAAAGGTTGTTACAAGGAGGAGGGAGAAAAATTGATCTTCTTAACCTCTGAAGAAAGGACAAGAAGCAATGGGCTTAAATTGTATCGAG
Source organism: Eretmochelys imbricata (assembly GCF_965152235.1). Lineage (NCBI taxonomy): Eukaryota > Metazoa > Chordata > Testudines > Cheloniidae > Eretmochelys > Eretmochelys imbricata. Next base: position 16,691,630 of record NC_135572.1, read on the forward strand.
GGCGGTTTAGGTTGGACATTAGGAAAAACTTCCTAACTGTCAAAGTGTTTAAGCACTGGAATAAATTGCCTAGGGAGGCTGTGGAATCTCCATCATTGGGGATTTTTAAGAGCAGGTTGGACAAACACCTGTCAGGGATGGTCTAGAATAATACTTAGTCCTGCCTTGAGTGCAGGGGACTGGACTAGATGACCTCTCGAGTCAGTTCTATGATTCTATGTATTTTTTTTTTAAATCTCATGATTTTTAAGCCAGGATTTTTGGGGGGAAGGATGTAGGGGGATGAATCCTGATTTTTGAACAGTTGGGGTGGGTGATACTGCAGTTCTGGTCCCCAACCTGGGTCAGCTGGAGGTATTCAAACAAATTTAACCCAAATGATGCAAGGATTTGAGACTGTGACTTACATATTTAATAACTTTACAACTTTCTTTTTTGACCTACAGAAACAACACCTAAGGGCAGCTAATGCTGTAAGGTTTCTTAATATGTGGAACCATAAATGACGGGAAAGGGCTGTTTACACTGGTGTCTGCTGATAAAACAAGGAAGGAGGATTAAATTTAGCCTGGCCATTAGGAACGATTTCCTGAGAGCAAGGACCATCAGGCAGTGGAGCTGTTTTGCCTAGTGAAGTAATTACTACATAAACATTAGATGATCTCAAGCCAAATAAATATAGTGGAAAACGTAGTATGAGGTCTGTCCTTATGAGCCTAGGGGGCTAGTTTTGATGGCAGAGGCCCCAACCTCCAAGTCCATAAAACTCGTATTGAAAACATTCAAAGTTCTTGAAGACAAGGGGAGCTTTGCCTAGGTAATGAGTGCGGGAACCGACTCCTGAGGAGTCTCCAGAGTCTATTCTCTGTGAATTGCAAGTTGTGGTAAACTCTTCTGGGCAGAGGACATGGGCAAAATTTTCAAAAGCACCTGAGTGTCTTAGGAGCCTCAGTCATGTAGGTGCTTCTGAAAAGTTTACCCCATGCCTTTTCTATGCTCTGTAAAGTATCTGGAATGTCTTCAGGCTCTAGGGGTTAGATTTTCAAAAGAGCAGAGTTCCTGTTTAGGCACCAAAAGAAGTGGAGAGATTTTCAGAAGAGCTCAGGATGTTGAATGCTGGTCGCTTTCGAAAATCTGACCCTTCGTTGCGCGTCTAAAGGGGATCCGAGCTGTCTTGAACGTCTGGCTCCAATGGTGGGCGCTGGAAATCTGGCGCTCTCTGATTCCTAAAGGAAAAAGACAAAATAACTTAGCATTAAGGTTGCTCGAGTGTTTTCTTCACAACAACGCAAGCGATAAAAAGCAAGGGAAAGAGACGTTCCAATAACGTTTACACCCACCACAGTGACAGTCTCTAAACTCTCACCCCAGCACACGAATATCCTCCCTTACACACTGACATTCGGTCTTCCCTAATACTCTGCCAATGCTGGCACCCCGATGCACACCTCGGAGAGCTGGAAATCACCCGGCATTGCACAGCCTCCGATCTGCCCTGCCAAGCTGATATTAGTACTAGAGCTGGTCAAAAGTTTTCCAGCTGAACTTTTGGTTTTTTTGGATGGGAAAATGGTTTTACAACAAAATGGAAATGTTCACAGGCAGAGGAGTTGCCAGACTGGATCAGACCCAGAGTCCATCTGGTCCTGTATCCTGTCAACAGTTCAGGGCCAAAATGATTCTGTTGTGGGACAAAGAGTTGAAAATTTTCCACAGAAACGTCCCCAGCCCACCCCCCATTTTCTGGCGGACTCTAAATTACTGTTCCACTGAGCAGCTGTGTAAGGGGAGAGGCCAGTTACAAGGGTCAGGTATCCCTGTGTCCTGTCCTATCCAGTGTAAGAGCTCGACTTCACCCGAGAAGAGCTGACTAATGCTGGCATAGATCCTGGCAGCGGTCTGCAAGCATGGAAAGGCTGCCAGGAGAGAAGGGCTGGCTGCAGAAAGGAGCTGCAAACCACTTCCCTCCTGCCCCTGGCTTGGCTTGGGGAGGCTTTAGGGGGCAGCAGGTCCTGAAAGGTGGGTAGCATCATGTGAGAAAGCCACCTGGCATGGATGGCCAGTGCCAGCCAGCTGAGGTATGGTAGCATTTCAGAGGGGATTGTACTTGCTCCCATATCCCCTTGGGAATGCAGCTGGAGTACAGCAGTGATCCCTGTTCCTCATGTTGCATGTGCGTGCAGTATTACAGAGTGCCCAAAGCCCACTCCCAAGATCAGGGCCCGTGTGGTACACACGCATAGGGTACACATCTCTCCTGCCATCACAGGGAGTGACTGCAGCTTGTGTAGACATACCTGAGCTCACTTTAACCTAGCTACCTCAGGGTCCTAGTGCAATGAGGGCTTCAGCATGGGCTGTGTAAGCCTGCCCAGGACTCTGGGTAATTTCACCCAGGGCTAGCCCATGCTGCTGTGACTTCACTGCTCTGGGACCTGAGATAACTAGGTGAGCTCAGGTACTCCTGCACAAACTGCAGTGACACCCTGTGACCGCAGGATAGCCATACCCATAGTAAGAGAGAGTCCCTGACCCAAAGGTCTTACAGTCTGAGCAGACAGGGGAAACTGAGGCACTGATAAGTGACTTGCAGTCTAGCAGCATGCGTGGGAGCAGAACCCAGCTCCCCTGAGTCCTAGTCTAGTGCTTTATCCACTGGGCCACACTGCCTTTCACGTGACTGACCCTAGGACAGTGTTATATAAGCCTTATTTACATTTAAAATTATGCCACCAAACTGGTGTTTCTTGATCACAACTTTCTAACACTCGATTTACCTACCCAGGGCTGATATGGGGAAAACGCCTTTATTGATGTCACTCATGTCTTTAAATAGCTGCAGTCCCTTGCAGGGGAAACCCTCCCATGATCCTGTTTGTTAGGGGAACACCACCGGACGTGGACAAGGTCACAGCTGAGAAAACACAACGGATGATGCTAAGTGGTGCAGAATTCCATGGGAGGGAAAGTTGGGCTGCCTCGGACAATCATCCCTTTATCCATCTGTTTTTGACATGGGAGTCAGGAAGTGTAGGGAGCACAGAGTTCAAGCCCCGGTGGCTGGAATGATAACAGCCCAATGGGAAGCCAAGAAGCTGATCCCTGCACAAAACACCCCATCTGTAATTTTTCATGCTGTCTGCCCCATGCAGGTTCTTATCATCCCCTCATCACCATAGGATCTGAGCACCTTCCAGCCGTGCAGTAAGTGATGTGGCTGACATCTGTCACATGTAGTTCATTCTCCCTCTCAGGAGACTCGGGTGTGCAGTGGAGTGTTTGAAGCAGGTAGTGTCGGAGCAGGACTCGCCGTCTGTCTTCAGTGATGGATCAAAACACGAGGGGTGGATTGAGGCTTTTACGCCAGCACCCTGGAGAGACGGCTATGCAGGGCTGCCCCACCTCAGGAGGAGCACTGGAGGGACTGTCCTCAAGTAGGTGCTTCAGGTCAATGCACTCCCTGCCATTGCTAACCCCTTGTGCATGGGGGTGCCAATCTGCACCCCCATTTTGGATGCAGCAAGTTGCTCTCCCCAGTTCACTAACCCTGCTGTGCTGGCAGGGTAGAGGACACAACAATAAAAGAGCTCTGATTCTGGCTCCTGACTCCCTTCATGGCTTCCGGCTCTACAGGGGGGATCTAGCCCTAACATACAGCCTTGGACTTCCTTCAGACTGAACAGCCTCCCCCGCCCTGGGCTTGATGCTCGTCTCACTGGGCCTGATTCTGACCTGCTACAAATCAGGAGGACTCTCAAAAGTCTCTTCCACCCCCTAGCTGCCCTTCTCCCAAAGCCAGCTTTGTGGATATGCTGAGGTACCCACAATACAGAAGGCACAATGAAAACCCCCACGGTTTATAATGACTCGCCAAGTGTGTTCCAGTGTTGTCTAGAACCAGGGTTCTCAAACTTTATTGTACCATGAGCCACTTCCGACAACAAAAATTACTACACGACCCCAGGAAGAGGGGACCAAATCCTGAGCCCACTTGAGACCCTCTGCCCCGGGTGTGGGTGTCAAAACCTGAGCCCCACTGCCCTAGGCAGGGGGATCCAAAACTGAAGCCCAAGGGCTTCAGCCCCAGGCAAGGGGCCTGTAATGGGTTCCTTGCCACCTAGGGCTTCAGCTGCAGGCCGTGGGGATCGGGCTTCAGCTTTGGCCCCAGGCCCCAGGAAGTCTAAGCCAGCCCTAAAACAGGATCACAACCCACTTTGAGATCCTGACCTGTGTTCCCTGTAAGCTGCACGCTTGGGTGGCCGTGCAGGAGAGATTCCAGTGCCGCCCAGCTGATTAGCAGAGCGGGCACCATGTGTTCAGGTGCCCCTCCCCACACCTTGCTCCATCCTGCAGCTGCTCCCAGGACCCTCCTGCTGGCTGTGCAGAGCCGGGGGGTGGGGGTGGGGGAGGGAGGAAGGTGCTGTCGTCAGGGTGTCTCCCTCCCGCCGCCCCTGTACCCCATCTCTGCAGAGCGGGGCAGAGGGCTCAGCCTGGCTTAGGAGGACTCGAGCAGCTGCAGTCTGAGGTCTGAATGTGAGCGGCTGAGTGCCTTTCTTAAAGAGACGGTGCACTGTTTCTGAGATTTCCCCAGTAGCCGGCTCACACAGTCTCTGTCTGTGTGTCTCTCTCTCTCTCACACACACACACACACACACACTCTCTCCCTCCCCTGCCCATGTACACACAGAGCAGGGGAGGGGAGACAACAGGGCTCAGGACAGAACAGGAGAGCTTTTAATGAATGTCTTAAAGAGACAGCGCACAGCTTTCCCCAGCAACCAGCACATACACTGTCTCTGTGTCTCTCACACACATACACACACACACACTGTCTCTGTCACACTCACCTCCTTTCTTGGTATTTCCTGCAATGCACGTATATTCTCGGTAATTTTATGCTTTCAAAGTGTTATTTTGGTGTTTTGACTGGTCTAGGCATTTCATAATTTTTATTTCTCTTCCTCTTAAATTTAATTCTTTGAGGAGTGAGTTCTAAAATGACTAACTGGTCCTGGCTGGAGTAATTATCCCTAAGGTAACTTTTTAAAAATATATATTATATCTAGGTTTTTTGTTTCTACTGGTGGTGCACATAGGAACATACCTTGGTACACATAACATTTATTCCACACATGGATGGAAAAAATTAGAGGGAACATTGGTCTCGACCCACAGTTTGAGACCCGCTGGGCTACAACAGCTATACCAAGTGTTTCATTGATACTGGGCAGCTCTAGGAACGCAATCCAGCATCATGTTTGCTCCCAAGCTTTCTCCCAAGCTCTGGGCTGCTCAAACATTTCAGAGATATTTTTCCCATGATCCCAAATTCCTTTCCTAGCTAGCAGGCTGCTGCGAAGCTCTGCCATCTAGAACAGACTCTGCCTGAGATTCTTTATTCCCAGCCAAATATTATGGGTTTGATTCACCTTTCACACTGAGTTTACGCCAGTGTAATTGGGTTTATTTAAATGGAGTCACTCCTGATTTACCCCCTGCAACTATGCTGCCTTTGGTAGGACACTTCTGAGAGTATCAATTCAGGACAAATTGCTTAGAGCAGGGCAGTTGCAGCTCAAGGCTGGGGTTTCTTCACTTCTAAGGCACACCAAACCGGACAGACAGAGAGGACTTTGGTTCGACCCCACTGGCTAACCATAAGTCATACAAGCAATTCCCTTAGACACTCCAGTTCCCAATATCATCACCAGTGCCACTTGTTATGGGGACGAATGGTTATGAAAACCAACACCCCAGTAAAAGAAAAAAGGTTCTCCCGATCCCAAAGGAGCAAGCCCCAGACCCAGGTCAATATACAAATCAGATCTTACCCACAAATCACGCTGTTGCCAATCCTTTAGAATCTAAAATCTAAAGGTTTATTCATAAAAGGAAAAAGATATAGATGAGAGTTAAAATTGGTTAAATGGAATCAATGACATACAGTAATGGCAAAGTTTTTGGTTCAGGCTTGTAGCAGCGGTGGAATAAACTACGGGTTCAAATCAAGTCTCTGGAGTACATCCACAGCTGGGATGGGTCATTCAGTCCTTTGTTCAGAGCTTCAGTTTGTAGCAAGGTTCCTCCAGAGGTCAGAAACAGGATTGAAGACAAAATGGAGATGAGGCAGCTGCCTTTTATAGTCTCTGCCCGTGGTAGGACACCCCTTTGTTCTTACTGTGGAAAATCACAACAGCAAGATGGAGTCTGGAGTTACATGGGCAAGTCCCATGTCCATGCTTGACTCAGTTTTCAGGTCGATGCCATTGTTTACATGTTAGTTTGAACGTTCCCAGGAAAACTCAAATGTGGATTGGCGTCTCCCAAAGTCCATTGTCAGTTAAGTGTTTCTTGATTGGGCACTTACTGAGAATAGTCACTTCTCAAGAACCTGCCCAAATGCTTCACTGAGGCTACTTAGAATCAAAACACATTGAGATACAATAGCCAATATTCATAACTTCAACTACAAAATTATACAAACATACAGATAGCATAATCATAACCAGCAAATCATAACCTTTTTATAGACACCTCACATGATAACCTTTGTACAATATTTGCTGCAAATATATAACAGCGGTTGCAGTTTATGTCAATAACGTCACACCCCCACATAAGTGAGAGGAGACTTGCGCCCTGTGTTTTCTGTTGGTTGAAACCGCATTTTGTTTTAAATCCATTAATACATCTAAGCATTAGTAACTGGTTATGGCATGTTTCACAAACAGTAAGATGCTACAGAGAGCCACAGGCCACACATACATTGCTGTTGCTTCCTTTAACCCACCACTGAAATGCAGCCACCTCTGGGATGAAATGAAACAGATACTACATAATTGTGTAGGATGGGAAGTGAAGAATAATATACACCTCATTGAAACTGCATGGGAAAGATCAATAGGAAAATTGAAAGGTGGGTAAGGAATTGGTTAAAGGGGAGACTACAACAGGTCCTACTGAAAGGTGAACTGTCAGGCTGGAGGGAGGTTATCAGTGGAGTTCCTCAAGGATCGGTTTTGGGACCAATCTTATTTAATCTTTTTATTACTGACCTTGGCACAAAAAGTGGGAGTGTGCTAATAAAGTTTGTGGATGATACAAAGCTGGGAGGTATTGACAATTTAGAGAAGGATAGGGATACCCTACAGGAGGATCTGGATGACCTTGTAAACTGGAGTAATAGTAATAGGATGAAATTTAATAGTGAGAAGTGTAAGGTCATGCATTTAGGGATTAATAACAAGAATTTTAGTTATAAGCTAGGGACCCATCAATTAGAAGTAACGGAGGAGGAAAAGGACCTTGGAGTATTGGTTGATCATAGGATGACTATGAGCCGCCAATGTGATATGGCTGTGAAAAAAGTTAATGCGGTCTTGGGATGCATTAGGAGAGGTATTTCCAGTAGGGATAAGGAGGTTTTAGTACCGTTATACAAGGCACTGGTGAGACCTCACCTGGAATACTGGGTGCAGTTCTGGTCTCCCATGTTTAAGAAGGATGAATTCAAACTGGAACAGGTACAGAGAAGGGCTACTAGGATGATCCGAGGAATGGAAAACTTGTCTTATGAAAGGAGACTCAGGGAGCTTAGCTTGTTTAGCCTAACTAAAAGAAGGTTGAGGGGAGATATGATTGCTCTCTATAAATATATCAGAGGGATAAATACCGGAGAGGGAGAGGAATTGTTTAAGCTCGGTACCAATGTGGACACAAGAACAAATGGATATAAACGGGCCACTAGGAAACTTAGACTAGAAATTAGACGAAGGTTTTTAACCATCAGAGGAGTGAAGTTTTGGAATAGCCTTCCGAGGGAAGCAGTGGGGGCAAAAGATCTATCTGGCTTTAAGATTAAACTGGATAAGTTTATGGAGGAGATGGTATGATGGGATAACATGGTTTTGGTAATTAAATATTAATGGTAAATAGGCCCAATGGCCTGTGATGGGCTATTAGATGGGGTGAGATCCAAGTTACCCAGGAAAGAATTTTCTGTAGTATCTGGCTGATGAATCTTGCCCATATGCTCAGGGTTTAGCTGATCGCCATATTTGGGGTCGGGAAGGAATTTTCCTCCAGGGCAGATTGGAAGAGGCCCTGGAGGTTTTTCGCCTTCCTCTGTAGCATGGGGCACGGGTCACTTGCTGGAGGATTCTCTGCTCCTTGAAGTCTTTAAACTATGATTTGAGGACTTCAATAGCACATATAAGTGTGAGGTTTTTTTTGTGGGAGTGGTGGGTGAAATTCTGTGCCCTGCGTTGTGCAAGAGGTCAGAGTAGATGATCATAACGGTCCCTTCTGACCTAAATATCTATGAATCTATGAATCTACTCGGTAGGCAAGATAAAAGCATCCAAGGTGGAATTTGGCTGGCAGGCAGGGTTACTAAAACCCTCTCTCTTGGGTGATGGGATATGTAACACCAGAAGCGGGAAGCACCTAGCTTTTCTGTCCTATCCGAAAGAGGGCAGGCCAGATCCTCCACTAATGTGAATCCGTATAGCTCGATGAAGGTGACTGACTCACACGCAGAAATTAAATGACTTGCCCCATGTCACACGAGGAATTTGATACCAGAAATCACGGGTCAATGCCTAACTGTGCCACAGAGAGTATCACCTTACCCACAAGACCTTTATGGGGTCCCCTGCCCTGCTCAGAAGCAAAAGTGCTGCAAAGTCATCATAAAGGCTTTGGCAGAAACAGAAGAAAATGCTGGATCATCAGTACAGCTGATCCCTGCCTGGTTCACCTTTCACCTGCGGAGCATGGAGGAGCTCTCTTTTCCTGCCATTAGCTAATTTTCAACCCAGGAAGGCAGCCAGGTGAGGTAAGACGAGTTCACAATGTGAACTGGTTTCAGAGTAGCAGCCGTGTGAGTCTGTATCCACAAAAAGAAAAGGAGGACTTATGGCACCTTAGAGACTAACCAATTTATTTGAGCATAAGCTTTCGTGAGCTACAGCTCACTTCATCGGATGCATGCAGTGGAAAATACAGTGGGGAGATTTTATATACACAGAGAACATGAAACAATGGGTGTTACCATACACACTGTAAAAGAGTGATCAGGTAAGGTGAGCCATTACCAGCAGTTGACAAGAATGTGTGAGGAACAGTAGGGGGGAAATAAACATGGGGAAATAGTTTTACTTTGTGTAATGGACCATCCACTCCCAGTCTTTATTCAAGCCTAAGTTAATTGTATCCAGTTTGCAAATTAATTCCAATTCAGCAGTCTCTCGTTGGAGTCTGTTTTTGAAGTTTTTTTGTTGAAGAATTGCCACTTTTAGGTCTGTAATCGAGTGCCAAAGAGATTGAAGTGTTCTCCAACTGGTTTTTGAATGTTATAATTCTTGAGGGCTGATTTGTGAACTATCACCTAAGTAAATACAGCCTGGAATGAATCATTAACAAGCCATGTAATGTTGAACTGTCAAACGGGGTGGGGAGGCAGAGGAGGAGAGAAGGTACCAGGCTAACAAAAAGGAATGTTGTTGTGACCTTTCCACAAAGGCAGAGCCCTGACTGTGCAGTTTATCTGATCTGCCTCAAAACGGATCCTGCAAAGAGTAAGAAAATGTCTCATGGCAGGTGGAGAGCAGGGACTGTTTGCTGTGTGCGTTTGCGCTGTGTATTCTGCAGCTCACTAGGGCTATATTCTGGGGCAAGACATCTGGGGCAGGGTTTTCCAAACTAGTTAGGCACCCACTTCCCATGGGGAGCTGGGCACAACATATCCCAATTAGACTCTGGGTGCAAATCCCACCCCTGATTTCTATGCTGCGCTACTCTGCAGTGTTGCGTGGAACTGTAATCGCTGCAGAGACGTGTGAGCTCCATAAAATACGGGGATTTATTAAGCTGAGCTTTGAAAATAATAAAGCAATTGACACAATATCAGTGATGCCATCCAGTTCCATAGAAACCTCTGCATTCGAATGTTGGCCCAGTTCTTGGTCCACCAATCAGAAAGCTCCCCTTGTCTGGCCCACAGCAGGGTAGCCATCACTCCTGGCTAATAAGCAAAAAGGCCTGTTTCCGTGACTGCTCTAAAAGTGCCAGGATCCTGGGTGCATGGCAGGGAGCCTGGTAGCCCTGAGAGTCCAGGCTTGACTTGAGCCAGGACTTCTAGGATCCTGGCTCTGCGACAGCCTGCAGGGCAGGGCAGCGGGCAGGAAACTAGACTAGTTTTCCTTGGAACCTTCCTGGTTTCTGTCAGAAGATATGACAAAGTTGACACATTCCCACCAAACGTTTCCTTTCTGACAAATCAACATTTCTTAATAGACAACTGTTCCATTGGAAAGTTTCTGACCAGCTTTAGGCATGAAAGCTTTAGGAGGTGGATTTGAAAGTACACTACAGATGGGGGTGGTGGGATCTTTTGGAGAAAGGGAAAGGGCTAGCTTCCCAGATGGCAAGTGTGCATTCTGCCATGAGTGACACACACACAGCCCTCCCTGTATCAGCCAGTGCATCGCATTTGCCAAGAGGATGAGCAAAGTGCTTGTTGTATCATGTCTAACACCTTGTCCACACTACAGAGTTTTGTCAGCAAAAGTTATGTTGATGGGCAAAAAGCACTATAATAACATCGCTATTGCATGTTCACACTACACTCCTTCTGTCGTCAGAGTGCGTCCACACTTGGTGTTCTAGCATCGACAGTAAGAGCAGTGCACTGCATGTAGCTATGTGGTTTGCACCATTTTTCAATGGCCCCTGTTAACCGTGCACCCACCATCTCTGTCTGAAAGGATGAATCCCGCACTGGTCTCTGTTGCTTTGTTAACTGTCATTAACACATCGCGGATGGTTGTGCAATCATGAGGTTCCCATCTGAACAGAAGTCAGAGTTTCCTGACCTGCTGTGTGCCATGGATGGAAGCAACACCAGATTACTTCTGGCATTCACAAAGCAGCTGCACATGGTGGACCATCGCTTTTGGGCTCAGGAAACAAGCACGGAGTGGTGGGATCACATCATTATTCAGGTCTGGGATGACAAGCAGTGGCTACAGAACTTTCCGATGCAGAAAGCCACCTTCCTGGAACTTTGTGCAGAGCTCACCCCAGCACTGCTGCACAAGGACACCAAAAGGAGACCTGCCCTCTCAGTGGAGAAGTACCTGGTGATCACAGTTGGGAAGCTGGCAATTCCTGACTGCTATCAGTCAGTCACGAATCAGTTCAGAATTGGGAAGTCGACCGGTGGGGCTGTGTTAACGCAAGTGTGCAGGGCTGTTAATTGCATCCTGCTGTGAAGGACCACGAACCTTGGTAATGTGTGTGAAATAGTGGATGGCTTTGCAGAAATGGGCTTCCCTAATTGTGGAGAGGCAATAGATGGAACACATATCCCAATTTTGGCACCAGACCACCTTGCGACAGAGTACATCAATAGAAAGGGGTACTTCTCCATTGTGTTGCAGGTTCTTGGGGATCACCACTGACGTTTCACTGACCTAAACAAGGGGTGGTCCAGGAAGGTGTATGACGCTTGCATCTTCAGGAACACTGGCCTGTACAGAAAGCTGCAAGGAGGGACTTTCTTTCCAGACCAGAAGATTCCAGTGGTGGATGTTGAAATGCCCATAGTGATCCTGGGAGACCCAGTTTACCCCTTACTCCCTTGGCTTATGAAGCCTTAAATGGGAAACCTGGACAGCAGCAAGGAGTACGTCAACAGTAGGCTGAGTAGAGGCATGATGACCGTGAAATGTGCATTTGAAAGATTAAAGGCATTCTGGCGATGCCTTTATGGCAGATTAGACCTCAGTGAGGAAAATATTCCCATGGTCATAGCTGCCTGCTGTATGTTATATAATATTTGTGAAGCTAAGGGTGAAAGGTTTGCTTAGGGGTGGAGTGCTGAGGCAGATCACCTGGCTGCTGATTTTGAGCAGCTGATACTAGGGCTATTAGAGGGGCACAATGTGGGGGAGGGGGCAATTTGAATCAGGGAGGCTTTGAGGCAACATTTTGAGAATAAGAACTGGTGATGTATATTTCTATGCAGCAATCTGCCATGTTTCATTAAATCGAGTTTTGTTAGGAAGCACTTGTGATGATACCTTGACTAGGTTTTCAGTAAACAAATGATGTAATTGCCTTTATATGTTTTACTGCCAGCTGCTATCACAATTTGTAGAACACAAATAAAAATTAGTTACCTTGTTTTTATTAAACATCAATTAACACACACATAAAGGCTTGGTGGGAAGTGAGGTACCAGTGAAGGGCCAACTGTCATAGCTGTGCATAAGTCCAGCTATCATTTTAGAAGCTGTATGAAGAGGTGGAGTGAACTGGAAACTGAGAAGTTCTGGAAACTTGAAAGGAATGTGTGGGAGGAATTGGGGGAAGGCATAGAAAAACAGTTCTGTAGGGGTTGCGGGGGTGGGAGTGAGCACACATCTGTTATGACTGCAGCATGATTAGGGGGACAGCTCAGTGAGTCACTCGCCCCTCCCTGGTCTTATCCCAATTCTTGGGGTGCTCCCACAACAGATGGAGCTAATCATCACATGAGTAGTTTCTCTGGGCTCTTCCACCTGCCAGCTACCATCCGTCCCCTTTGGGGGTTGAGGTGTGAGGGGACCTTGCCTCCCAGCCAGCACCACCATAAAGCATACTGGCAGGATGCCCCCCCGATCCCAGAGTAGTGTCCCAGCCCCTGGTTCTCATTTGCCTCCAGAGCAGTTAGAAATGCCCCCCCCACCCATCTTATAAGAAGATGCCCTCGGCACGCCCACTATGTTACCTATTTGGATCTGGAGCCTAAATCAGTAAGTTCCTGCAGTGGGCACCTGCCAAAAGTCACAACCAAAAAACTCTCCCATAGGTCCAAACTGTGCCATCCCAGACAGGGAGAATCCCAGCCTTCCCGTTGCCCAAAACCGAACCCCTAGGTTTCCCAGCAAGGAAGGCAAAAAAATCCAACCAGCCTCAGCCAAACTGATAGGGAAGAATTCCTTCCCATCCCCAAAGCAACAACTAGCATAACCCACAGCAACCTAGAGAAGAGTGGGGAAGATGGGTTGACTGCTGGAAACCAGCAAACAGGAAGTGGCTCTAAGCCCAGGGCTCCTATCATGGCTCCAATTCTTGTGCCAACTCTCACGAGACCTCCAGCCCATCCCCATCTCTCCTGTCTTTTTTGCCCTCTCCTGTCAGGGAACTCTCCAAACTCAGCCCTCGCTAGGCTCAGGGCCCTCTTCAAACTGCAACTTGCAGAGAGTTACTGCAGAACAACAGGTTATTTGTGTGACATCCAACTGCAAGCACTGGGTGTCTCCTGCCCATTCATCTCTCTGTTTCGATGGTTGGTTGCCGATTGTCACAGACATTTTTACCTCTTGTGTTATTTTGTTTTCAGATTTACTTCAATTTTATTTAAAAATAATAATAAAAGCATTTCCCAAAGAAATTAATTTCAGGTCAACCCCAAAAGAATGTTCTCTTTTTTTTTTCGGCACTTGCCAGTGACCTGAAAAATCAGGCCTTCACACAGCTCTACTACTAAGCTCTTTTGAAACAGGAACAAGTAGCCCACCACAAGGTGTGGTGTGAATCTACCCCACACTAGCCTGCTGCAGGTCTAACTGGTCATGTTCACCCTGCTAATGTGAATTAACAGTTCCCTAATGCACCTGAGTTAGTCCAATTTCAAAGAGGACTAGATCAAACTGTGAAGGCCCATCAGCAGGGTGCACATGACCAATTAGACCACAGGAGGCATACGCAAGGTAGGTTCACACCACAGCTTGCCGCAGTCTGATTGTTCATGAACACAAGCCCCTAGGTTCACACAGGAAGTCTGTGACAGACTCCAGATTGCCAGTCCAGTCCCATAACCATTAGACCAACCTTCCACACAGTAAGCACTCTACTCAGGGTTAGAGTGCTCAGGTGCCCAGTGCTACCACATGGCATCAGATCAGGAAACAATCATTTCAATTTCTTTTACAAGACAAACAAACAAAAAGACGTTTTGCTTACAGGGTGAAAAAGATATGCAACGTTTTTTAAAATGCGTGTTGGCTTCTTGGGGACATACACACACCCTGGGAAAAGTCAGCCAGGCTGATGAATATTCTACAAACTGAAATACCCAAGGCTGGAGCCTAGATCTGGTGCTTCTTTCTCTATGTGTGGTGACTTTTTAAACATTTGTTGGTCCCAGTCTGTGTCTCTCGTTGCTACTGTAATCCCCTTAAACTACTGCATGAGCTTGTCTACACTTAACACTGCACCACTGTAGCACTTCAGTGAAGTTAACACTTGTTAACACTGCACCACTGTAGCACTTCAGTGAAGACGCTACGTACGCTGCTGGGAGGGATTCTCCCATTGGCGTAGTTAATCTACCTCCCCAAGAGGCGGTCACTAAGTTGATGGGAGAATTCTGCCTTCGAGCTAGTGCTGTCTACTAGCCATTGGTTGGCTTAACTGCATTGCTCAGGAAAGTGGATTTTCCACACCCCTGAGCCATGTAGTTATACCGACGTCATTTCCTAGTATAGACCAGGCCTAACAGATCTGAGCTTCTCTAAGGAGACTGGCCCTTTATATTCGCCGATCTTAGCATCAGTACTATGAGGCCCTGAGTGCCTCCTGAGTAGCCTCAACTTCCATTGACTTCAGCAGGGACTGAATCTGCTCAGCACCTCACACGATCAAGCTATCAGACTGGAGGGACTCAAGACTCGCTGAAGTCACATGGTGCCTTCAATCAAATCTGTGTGGGGAATATTGTAGCTGTGAGAGAGAGGATCCATAGAAAGCCAGGAGAGCTGGGCCCAGAGCAGAATTAATGCACTGCTTCCCTCGCCCCACTTCAGAAATTTAACAAACACACAAAGAAATGTCACCTTGTATTTGGTGACGCTAGGTCTCCAGGCCCATTATCACCAGAGATGGGCCCAACCAGAATCGAGCACCCGATTTTGAGGGTATTCGAAACACTCAACCTCAGTGGGGGTCTGAGTTTTGCCAATAGCTTTTATTATTCAAACAGGACAGACTGAAAGCCTGGATCTGAGACCCTCCAAACTTTGGGTAAGTGGATTGGATTCAAAATTGAAAGCTGGATCTGGATCCAAACTTCACCTGTTTATGTAGAGGATGATACAATGAGATTGCCAGCACCTAACCTTCTTTTCTATCGCTTTTACAACCTTCAAGTCAAGACTGGTGAAAACAGAACTGATTCTGTGCACCAGGCTCTCATCTCTTATTTCTTTATAACGTGGCTAGTTCCTGAGTTTCGGTCTCAGGGAAGATTCTGTCTTTACAATGAGCACCTGACGCTGGATTAGTATAGGAGAGGGGTCACAACTGGGTTTGGATTTGAATCCTTTGTTCCAAACCCCTCCCTAAGGTTTTGTTTCCAAACAGAGCTTATTTTTTTGGTCCCAGTGGGTATAGTGATCCTGAGACCACACAGAATCAGAATCTTGCCAGAGCATTGTGGTGGGTTTGAGCCCTTTGGGGTGTCACCTGATGTGCTGGGATGCCACTGAGTCAGCCTATTCTGCCAGCCTGGGTCCCCTTAACCTGGCCTTGCTGGGTTTGGCTCACAAGCCTCTTCCAGCCAAGCACACAGGCAGGGCCACACCCAGCTGCACAGAGAGACAGAGATCCGCTCTGGAAAGATTCAGCCTTAGGGGCTTGCCCCAACACTCTGGTGCCCACTCCCTTTAAGGGGTACAAACACAAAGGCTTTATGAAATTCGCCTCCTCCTTCAGTGTGGAGGGAGATATGCACAACTTCTCCCCCACCCCCACCATTAGAAATTACATAAACTGGGTTATATTATAAACAAGAAATAAGTTTATTAACAAAAAAGGTGAATTTGAAGTGACTATAAGAGATAACAGACAGAACAAAGCAGATTACTGACCAAATAGACAAAATATGCAAGCTAAGATCAATATATTTAAGAAAAAGTTTACAAAATGTAAATTCTCACCCTAAATTTTAGGCAGGTTGCAAAGTTTCAGCGGTTCAGAGTTCCAGTTATATTCCTTTTCAGACTGGACCCCTGTCTCAGTCTGGACTCCCCCTTGCCTTCCCTTCAGGTGGCTTTAGCAGTCTTTCTTCTTGGGCAGACAGCCCATGGAGAGGAGGAGTCCTGTTTGCCTTCCTCCCCACCCTTAAATACGATTTACATAAGCCAGGAATCCTTTGTTTCCCAAACTTGACCCCCCCCCCCCTTCCCTTCCAGCGGAAAGTTACAAGAAGTCCCAGTAATGTTTAGTATCAGGTGACAAGACCACCTGATTTTGTAGTTCCACAGCATCCACGAGTCAGTGGCAGTATGGAGCGTCCGCAGGAAGGCCAAGCCTTTTCACAGTCCATTGTCCTCGCTGATGGGTCATCAGCCCGGTCTGGCTTTTCCATTGTTGTACCTGAAGTGTTAGCAGTGGGCATCACCCAAACTAGCATAGCTGAAATACAGATACAGAGTCAATATTCCTAACTTCAGATACAGAAATGATACAGGCATACAAATTGGATGGTCACATTCAGTAAATTATAACCTTTCCAATGATATCTTACACGACCCATCTTGCATAAAGTACATCTCAGTTATGTCCTATTCAGATCATAAGTATGTTTTCATAAAGAATATGTAGTGAAACATAGAATCAGTCATAGAATATCAGGGTTGGAAGGGACCTCAGGAGGTCATCTAGTCCAACCCCCTGTTCAAAGCAGGACCAATCCCCATTTTTTGCCCTGATCCCTAAATGGCCCCCTCAAGGATTGAACTCACAACCCTGGGTTTAGCAGGCCAATGCTCAAACCACTGAGCTATCCCTCCCCCCATCACAAACGTCTCCTGAGATTTTGACATCATCAAATGTAAACCCAGACTCTGGCCCTTATTTGGATTTGAACCCTAACCTAAAACCCTAATGTACACCTAATACATATATCTCCACTTTGTCTAACCCTAATACATATGTCGCCCCTAACACGTCTACCTTGGCGCATCTGTTCATTATACAGCATCATGCAAATGGACAGCTATATTAAAAGAATGTTAAAGTTGCAAACTCAAGCATCGAAAGCTAGACCCCTCGTGTGCGTGCGTTGTGATGCAGGCCTTAATTAAAGGATTACATTCTAGTTTTTCCACAGGACCCCTGTTTCATTCTCTGAACAGGACTGACAGTGCTCTGGGGATGAAATAGCCTTGTTCAGCAAAGGAGGTTGTTGTCTGTAGGATCCCTGCCTGATCTGTTTCAGAAGTTGGAAGGTGTGCCGTGAGTGGGAGTGGGAGTGGTGGGGGCTTGCAAGAAGAGAGAAGATAGTCTTGTGGTTTAGATATGTGAAGGCTGCCATAGAGAATTGGATTCTAGCCCTGCCAATGCCACAGAGGTTCCATGTGTTGCTGGGCAGTCAGTTAAACCAAGCTTTTCACATGTGGCCACTAACTGTGTGTGCGTCATTTTCTCAGTGCCCAACTTGAGAGACTCTGAGGTCTGATTTGCAGAAGTTCTGATCATTCACATCTGCAACCGAAATCAGTGGGAGCTGTGCTTTGAGCATCGATAGGGCTCTGCAATGCTAAGGACTCTGAAACATGCCTGATATGTAGAGACAAATTCTAGTCTTCAATACTCTGACAATCTTGTTTAATTTGGGGCATTTTGACTCCTTATTCTGAGTCTTGTCTTTAGTTTGTTACATTTACTGAACCTTCCCAGTCTGCCTCTTCTGGTTTAATCACACTGTATTTAATATGATACTGTGGTTTGTTATATCAGTGGATGGGGATGATAAAACACTGTTGTGGCTTTCCTTGCTTGGCTTGTTCCCAGATCATTAGTTAGTAACAGTTGGTAAATATTTATATTTTTCATGCAGAGTTCACTATCTGCATGGATGTGGACTGGGATTTTCAAAGGAACCTAAAAGGCGTTAGATGTTCAAGTCCCACTAAAAGCTGAATGCCTAACTCCCTTAGGTTCGTTTATAAACCCAGCCCTAAAGTCCAAGGGCCAAGCAGCTGACCTCAGCACCCGCTGATGTCAGTGGTAGCTGAGGTGGAGCCTTTCACAGGATCAGACTCGAGTACTATAGTTGATGTATATTACATAGTGTTTGTGTTTTAATATTGTGATCTGTCTTGTCATGTTACTGTCTGCCAAGCGCTTTGGGATCCTTTGCAATGAAAAGCACTGTAGCACCAATTCAGCAAAACATGTATGCGTATATGTAAGTCCCACTGACTGCAGGAGGACTTCAGCACATGCTTTGCTGACCTGGGTTGGACTTAAGTGAAGTCAGGCTCGCCTTCCCAGATGAAAATTTTTATTATTCCAAGAATAATCCTTTGGCTAACAGAGACCTCTCCCTGCGGACGATGGGAAAGAAAAGCACCCAAACTGGAATTGCAGATGGGGTTTAGTATGGATCATGTAACAGCATCAGAATGAAATAGAGAAGCCCGGCTTTTTTAAAAGCCTCCATGTTTTTCCTTAGGCCTTTAATTCTATCCCTACAGTAGGGTGTGTAGCTGGGAGGAAATAATTAACAAGACAGATCACTAGTGTAATTTCAGCACCCACAGGGGGCCTGATTCAACATCCATGGGGGTTGTGATGGGTCTCGCTTTTAACTGCAGAGGAGTTTGGAGTAGGCCCCCAGAGAAAGCCTGGTAGAGGGAAGGGAAAATGGCTTCTAGACTAGGGTGCTGGAGACCCAGGTTCAATTCCCACTTTGCTACACCCCTCCTGTATAACTTTGGCATGTTACTTGGTCCCCCTGTGTCTTAGCTCACCATCTGTAAAACTGGAATATTAGCACTGCCCTATTTCACAGGGATATTGTGAGGAGATGAAAGCCATATCAGTATCCAAGGGTACGTCTACACTACCCGCCGCATCGGCGGGTAGTGGTCAATTTATCGGGGATCGATTTATCGTGTCTAGTGTAGACGCAATAAATTGATCCCCACTAGCTCTGCTGTCGACTCCTGTACTCCACCGTGGCGAGAGGAGGAAGCAGAGTCAACGGGGGAGCGGCGGCCGTTGACCCTGCGCCATGAGGACACGAGGTAAGTCGACCTAAAATACGTCCACTTCAGCTACGCTATTCTCGTAGCTGAAGTTGCGTATTTTAGGTCTATCCCCCCCCCCCCCACCCCACCCTCCAGTATAGACCAGGCCTAAGATTGTGATGATGAAAGGTGCAAAATCGTTTTATTGCCAGCCCATATCTGGATCTACAGGAGCCAGCTGGCTGCTTTTCAGTTTCACTTAAACCAGTCCCAGCTACCTACCAATAAGGGCCCTGGTCCTGATCTGAATTACACTGGTGTAAATCCAGAATAATCACATTGACTTACTCCATAGTGCTAATCTGAATTTACACTAATGTCAATGAGATCAGAAACTGGGCCTAAAGCCTTCTCTATTGTTACTCGGTTAGACAAAGCTACATGGATAAAATAACCCTCTGTGCATCTGATTGTATGTGCCCTAGACATGAATCTTATGGCTTTGAAATATATCCCTTTCCTGTTGAAGGCTGTCTGATTGATGCCAGTGTACCATAAACAACACCCTGACCCCTCCTTCTGTATTCTGGCTACTTTGTAGCTCTCAGCAGTTCTCCAAGGAGCTGAACTTCTCTGTAGATCCATGTGGTCTCAGTTTTCTATGGACACATCTGTGTGAATAGTAAAACACGGCACTTTTCATTTTCAACTCATTTTGAAAACACAATCCTTACAACTCTGCCTCTCGGAAGGAGGGTTGAAAGTGGCCTCCAAGGAGTGCTGGATTTGTCTCTGCTCACCAATGGAATGTTATTAATTTATAAAAACATTATGGAATTGGGGGAGGGGGGTTTTATTGCAAAATATATTTATAATTAATTTGTATAAGGAAATATGATATGGGTTTAATCATCAATAATGCCCTGCACTCAAATAACAGCTGGTGAAATTCTATGGCTTGTGTTACACAGCACGTCAGACTAGATGAACGTAATGGTCCCTCTAAAATCTAGGAATCCATGAAAGCTAACAGCCCCCTCCCACACGCTATCATCCATCTTCTTCATCCCATCTCCATCCCAAAGACTGAGGAGTAAAGTAGGGCTTTCCAGCAGGCACAGAAGATTAACAATCTGGCTCTGATGGACTGGAGTGGAGATGCAAGCTCCAAAGTCCAGGACCTTTGACAGCTATTCCCCTGATTTCCATTTATACAAAGAAGTTCCAGCTTCAGAGTCTCCTCTGATCACTTGTGTGGCAGTAGTACAAGGGAGAGCAGCATTGTCATAGGAAGGCAGGTCTCAACCCATTAGGGCTTTGTAGGTTGGAAGCCAGGAGGGACTAGAGTAGTTAGGACAGATCACAAGGGTTATGTGGTCCCAGCGAGTGGCCCTGCTCAATGATGTGAGTGTTTCATACAAGATAGAGATGGGACAGGTGTTTTAATCGTGGACAGCAGGCACCAAGTGAATACTGCGGTGGAATAATCTGGATTTGGATGTGGGGGCTGACTTCCTGGTTTAACCCTTGGAGAGGCATTGACATGGCATTGATTCCCTGGCTGAAAAATAGCACAGTTGAGACATCCAAGAGTTCAAAAACCAGAAGACAAGGCAAAACAAACCCAGGAGACTTTGGTCCAGTGGTTAGGGTGCTAGCTGGGGATTTAGGAGACTCCGCTCTGACACAGACTTCCTGCATTACCTTGGGCAAGTCACTTAATCTTTCTGGTTCTCAATAACCCTCATAAATGGGGTTAGTAGCACGTCCCTAGCTCACAGGGGTGTGGTAAGGATAAAGTAAAGACTGCGAGATGTTCAGACCATTCAAGAGGGTTATGGGGCGGGGTTGGCCAACACTCCGCTCCCTGTTTCCCAGCAGTGGAGGGCTACGTCCGACTGATATGACACTATATGCACATGCAAAGTCGAGTCATAGAGTTTAAGCCCAGAAGGGACTACTAGATCATCTAGTCTGACCTCCTGCGCATCACAGGTCACCAACCCCACCCAGCACCTGCACACTGACCCAGCAAAGTGAAAGAGGCTCACAGGAGACTGGACTATGATGTGCCACAGGCAGAGAACAGGAGGGATCAAGGTACTCCAGTGCCTCAGGCCCCTGCAGTATCTTTGAGCACAGAAAGAGGGGTCACCTAAAATGGTAGCCCTGTCCTTCATTGCAGGAGCACCAAGCCCCCACTGCCACCTCTTGACTCAGGACCGGATTAAGCATTAGGCTAATAAGGCTATTAGGCTATAGCCTTAGGCCCTTCTATTTTCAGGCGCTGCTGGTCAGGCAGGGGGCGTGGCTGGGGCCAGGTGAGGGGGAGCGAGCTTGCTCAAGCAGCCCTGCTGGAGCGCTCCTGCTAGCATGAAAGGCAAAGCAGCCCCCCATGGCTTGGAAGGGGCTCAGCCTGCTGCGTCGCCCCGCGCTACAGGAACACACTGCCAGGGACCAGTTAACCCTGGTAACCGGACACTACAATCCAGTTACCACGGGAACCCAGGCCAGCCGCGTGGGGTAGTCTGAGCAGGCATTGCTCCCCCCAACCTCCCCAACGCATCATCAAGGATCTACAACCTATCCTGTAGGACGACCTATCGCTCTCACAGATCTTGGGGGACAGGCCAGTCCTTGCTTACAGGCAGCCCCCCAACCTGAAACAAATACTCACCAGCAACCACACACCACACAACAGAACCACTAACCCAGGAACCTATCCTTGCAACAAAGCCCGTTGCCA
Source organism: Eretmochelys imbricata (assembly GCF_965152235.1). NCBI lineage: Eukaryota > Metazoa > Chordata > Testudines > Cheloniidae > Eretmochelys > Eretmochelys imbricata. Next base: position 16,713,398 of record NC_135572.1, read on the forward strand.
ACTGTGCCCACATATCTATTCAGGGGACACCATCCTAGGGCCTAATCACATCAGCCACACTATCAGAGGCTCGTTCACCTGCACATCCACCAATGTGATCTATGCCATCATGTGCCAGCAATGCCCCTCTGCCATGTACATTGGTCAAACTGGACAGTCTCTACGTAAAAGAATAAATGGACACAAATCAGACGTCAAGAATTATAACATTGAAAAGCCAGTCAGAGGAAACACTTCAATCTCTTTGGTCACTCAATTACAGACCTAAAAGTGGCAATTCTTCAACAAAAAAGCTTCAGAAACAGACTCCAACGAGAGACTGCTGAATTGGAATTAATTTGCAAACTGGATACAATTAACTTAGGCTTGAATAAAGACTGGGAGTGGATGGTCATTACACAAAGTAAAACTATTTCCCCATGTTTATTCCCCTGCCCCCGCCCCCTTCCTCAGACGTTCTTGTCAACTGCTGGAAATGGCTCACCTTGATTATCACTACAAAAGGTTCCCTCTTCCCCCTCCGGCTCTCCTGCTGGTAATAGCTCACCTTACCTGATCACTCTTGTTACAGTGTGTATGGTAACACCCATTGTTTCATGTTCTCTGTGTATAGAAATCTCCCCACTGTATTTTCCACAGTATGCATCCGATGAAGTGAGCTGTAGCTCACGAAAGCTTGTGCTCCAATAAATTTCTTAGTCTCTAAGGTGCCACAAGTCCTCCTTTTCTTTTCATGGAATGTGTGTGATTCGAGAAGGGAATGAGAACACAGGCCAATTCCTGCTGAGAGTTACACCTGTGTAGCCTTATTGACTTCAGGGAGAACGGATTTTTGCACAAGAATAGATTTTGGTCCCTTCTGCTTTTTCACACGTGGCATAAGCAAAATCTCATTCACTTTCCTCCCCTAAACTCTGAGCACTTAAGGGAAAAAGATAAGCAAGGTCTGCTTGATTTTCACACGCAAATGAAATAGGAAGCTTCCCCTTCATTCTACATCAGCCATAAACAGACCTGATGTAGCAAGGGTGTCACTAGAGCAGCCTTAGTTGGACTGTTCTTTTGAAAGAGCCTTAATGGTTCTTTTAAGATGCTGATTTTCAGTGAAGTCTTTTTGTTCAGGGGGGGCAGAGAACACAACAGGGAATAGCTCTGTTTTGTCACCTCCTAGTTACTCAAAAGCTGAAAGCCTTTAGATTAAGTTTGTTTAATGTTTGTACAGTGATTCTGAAGAGCTAACATAGTACAGAAGTGCTAAATATTACGAGTGGGTAACCATCTAAAGATCTGTGTCACTTCTAGCTGTTACCTTTTTCTTACAGAAAACTTAAAACAAACAAATGCAAACACTGTAGGGGGCTGGGGCACACAGAACTCATGCTTAAAGAACCTCATGTCAGAGCTGCTGATCACACATTCTAGAATAGATAATACTTAGTCCTGCCATGAGTGCAGGGGACCAGACTAGATGACCTCTCGAGGTCCCTTCCAGTCCTATGATTCTATTCTATTATTCTAATTGTGGAAGAGCTCGGTGACAGAATGGCCTGATGTGGTGACTCACTGGAGATTAACTATACAAACTGGGTATCATCCCACAAATAATATTTGGGTTCAATGTAAAAACAGTAATTCATTGTCCTCAGCCAGTGTAACACTGGGAGGCAGCTTTCAGAGCAAGGCAGCCTGAAATACAATGCCACCCAATGTAATTTTCCCACTATTACTTCTTCTACTTCAGTGGATTTTACACTGAGTGGTTTTATTTTACATAATAAAAGCTGGCTACCTCCCAGGCTATGTCTACACTACAGCTGGGATCAACCATCTGAGATCGATCCACCAGTGGTCGATTTAGCAGGTCTAGTGAAGACCTGCCAAATTGACAGCAGATTGCTCTCCAGCTGACCCCTGTACTCTACCCCTGATGAGAAGAGTAAGGTAAGTCGATGGGAGAGTTTCTCCCATCAACCCCCCATGGTGTAGACCCCGCCGTAACTCGACCTAAGGCACGTCGACTCCAGCTACGTTATTCACATAGCTGGAGTTGTGTAGCGTAGGTTGACTTACTGCAGTAGTGTAGACATAGCCTGCAGTCAGAGGGAGACAGGGTATGTGGTGTAGAGTCCATAGCTTGGGGGAACACCTGCAGGGCTTGGCTTTGCACTGTGCCATGTGGAGAGCTGAGGGTAGAAGCACCAGGTGGAAAGAGGTGAGCAGGACGGGGAATGTTGCAGCGTTCATCCTCGTACAGATGACCACTCCACGACCTAGGAGAAAGGAGGCCTAAGAGAAGGACCTTGTAGCATCCCTCATGCTACCTCTTACTCAGAAGTATCTGTTTGAAGAATTCAGTGTCGTGAGAGTAGAATAACCTTGTTAATTTTACATACATAAATAATATGTAAATAGGTATGTAGAGAAACGTTGGATGACTTCATAATTTTTTTTGCAATATGTCATTCATACTTAGGCCCTCCCCTCCCATTAGCCTTAGGCCCCTCAGAACCGTAATCCGGCCCTGCCTTGACTCACTGCGGGTTCTGGGTGCACAGGGACCGGAGGCTCAGGCCTTGGGGCGCAATGTCAGGTCTTGAGAGGGACAGGAATGGTGCATGCTCCTTATGCTGGGGCACATTTCACCCTGAACTGGCCCCATTCACCTCAGTGCACTTGCTCCTGAGAGTACAGGCAGCAGGATTAGGCCTATGTGTGTAAAATGTTTGGAAGGACAGAAAGGCTGAGCGTTTCAAAGCTGCCTTGGTGTTTGGGTGCCCCGTTCCTGTTCATTTTAATAGGAATCAGGCATCCAAACCCCACAGGCAGCTCTGAAGCCGCAGCCATAAGTGCCAAGTTTTATCACTATTACAATGTTTTGGCGGAAGTGGAAGCTGGAAATTTGGCCTAGCTCATTTCTACTGGGAGTCATAAATCTCCCCCGCTTCATGATCACCCTTGGATCTCTGTGTGCTCTTGAGCAGCTGGGCGCTCTGTCTTGTTTTCAAACAACGCACCCTATGATGATGTTTGACTTTCCCCTGTGCAGAGCCGAGTGCATGAAGCCAACTGTACAAAAGTTATTGCTGTATTTGAGTGCACTCCTGTATCTTTCAGTACTGCTCAATGCCAGAGCTAGTTAACTGCCATTTTAAAAATAAAAGTCACTGTGGTGACTGAGTTGTGCCACAAAATAGGAATCTGCCCGGTTTCGAAGCTTAAATTCATTGGAAAAGAGTCGGCCTTGATAACAGTGAGTCTGAATGAAACACAGTCTGGTTTGTATCATCCTTTCTCCCTAGGCGAATGCGTTCATACACCGGGTATGCAGCATTTTAGCATGCACATGTACTCCAAAGGTTAGGGCATCACTCGCAGTTGTTTGACTGATCACTCCTCGCAGCAGAGTGGCCATTAGCCATTTTGTAATACTGGACGTTGTTAACTATTGGAACAGCTTAGCAAAGGAAGTGGGTGGATCCTCCATGGCTTGACATCTTGATGAAGAGTTGATGTACACAGCTGCCGGAGGAAGTCAGTTAGAGTGCGTAACACCTTGAACTGGTCCTACAAAACCCAGGAAGTGTGCAACATATTTCTGAGCGCCATCCACAGGCACCTGGTCTATTAGCTAAATATATACGTATATACAGAGAGAGCTCTCCTAGGTGGTAACAAGATTAGATATCCTTCTAGGAGATGTGCTGTAGCACAAGCCACAAGTTATTGCACTTCATGCAGGAAATTCTGTGGCCTGTGTTATGCAGAAGGTCAGATTAGATGATCGTGGTGGTTCCTTTTGGCCATGAAATCTCTGAATCTGTGTTGGGGTATTGATTCAAGACTGATTCACAAAGAAGAGGAATAACTAACTGCACTTCCTGTGGCCTCTGGGTTCCTCTGGGGAGGTGACTAATTTTATCAGGTCGGACAGTTTCAGCAGCAGAGATAAGAGTTTGCAAAGAGAGAGTGTATGCAAATTGGCATGCAAATCAGTACACAAATTTTTGTTATGCATTTATAAAAAAGAGTGAATTCCATGATATCATTACCGGATGGCATATGTATTTAAAACAGGCTTGATCAAACCCCTACAGCTAAGAACACCTGACCTTTGAGCTCTTCCAGGCCTGGATTGAGATATTGCAGCTTGGGCCCATCCTTCATTGTGTCTATATTTAATACCTGAGGAATGCATTCCATTGTCCCAATGCTGCTCCTGTTTGAAGCCAGTGAGAGCATAGCCATGAACTTCAATGGAAGCAGGACTGGCTTGGATACACTTCTGGAGGTAATGCTCGTTACATGCTCGTTTGTTTATATGTGAAGTAATGTGTGAGAGCGAGATGATCGCCCAGCGCAGTTCATTACATTTCAGTTGTTGTCTCTGAGCTCACTTCCCATTTCCCGGTATGTTCCAGGTGTTAAGAGATACCATCAGAATAGAGATCATTGCTTTTATAGTTTACGGCATGGGGTTATTGTTACTGACCACGATCATATGGCATATCTGAGGACTACCAGCTGCGGCGGGCGGTAACTACTAACTACTAGGCAACCCCATTCACACTTGCCCTGTACTTTGTGCAGTCACTTACATCAGAGCAAAATGATGTACAATGCTTCCATACTGACCTGGTAGCATTTTACATTCCGTTGCACTGATATAAATGATTATGTGAGTTTATAGTTTTTGTGGCAGTGATGGAGCGGGGCTGATCAGACCACAGATTAGATGATCACAGAGGTTCCTTCTTGCCTGGGAATCTTTGCATTTATTCTAATCCTAATGCACCCATCACCTGGGCATCTGACTCATTCTGTGCCACCCTACGTAATTCCCCTCCATCCTTGGTGCTTTCAGATTTGCAGCCTTTTTAGACAGCTATCACAATATATATAAAAATAAATTAGAGCCAAGTCAGGGAGGCCTGCCCCCTCTCTCCCCCTGTCACAGGGTAACTGGTCCCTGTGAGAAGATCAGGCCCAGCACCCCGCTGCTGGAGCAGATGGGCCCAACTGAGCCAATTAAAGGGGGCATGCCTACACGTGGGCTATGAAGGCCTGTTAGAGGGCAGGATGGAGAGGCATGACTGGGACAGGCTGTGCCTGGGGAGAGGATGAACTACAGAGGTGCGGAGCAAAGTCTGGTGGCGGGTCCCTGGAAGAAGGGGCCAGGTGCACAGGGAGGGAGCCCTAGGGCGTCTGTTCCAGAGAGCTAGCTGCGAGAAGGGAGCTGGCCGGGAGCGGAAAGCTGCAAGAAGCTGGATTACCAGAGACCCCTGGGAGGGGAGGTCGTGAAACCCTAGGACAAGGGGTCAGCTGAGGAGCGTTTTTTGTCTGTCATGTGCTTATGTTTGGACAAATAAACCTACTTCAAGGAGACAAGGCATGGCAGTGAGTGCTGGTTAAGCTGGGGAGAAGCCCTGTCGTGTCATACATGGGAGAGAACACGGTTGCTTTAGCTGTTCCCTGATACAAGGGCAGAATGAGATGGTGCCCAATGAGGAGGGGGAAAATAGAGGCAGAGTGCTAGAGAGCGACCTTTGGCCACAAGGGGGCACTCACTGTATTACACCTCCCCGCACCCCATTAGCTGTTGCGTAGCAAAGCCATTCAGAATTGATTCTTTTAAACTTTTCTCAATACTGATATTGGGGGCGGGGAGGACCTTAAAACCGTAACATAAATTCTAGCAGTAATGTAGCCACAAAAAGAATAAAAAAATGGGATAAATCTCTTTCTTTCTCCTCCCAGCTCAGACAACAATCGTAATGATAGCCCAGATAATCTGCATTTACAATCAGTGAGTGACCACAAAAGAGGCCCCAGGGAAGCTGCAATCCATCCAAAGGTTTTTCTTCTTATCCCATTGATCAAAGGACAGAACAAACAAATCAAGGACTGTCAGGGGATGTTTTTACCTTCCTTTTGACGAAAGGGTAATACCATATTCTAGCTAAATTGCACCTTGCGGGGGTGCTGTGACACGTTTTAGTGCCTTCAGGGGAACAATGGGATTCTGGCCGTGTAGGAGGAAGTGTGTTCTTGCTGGCATTGCTGCAGGCTGAAGAGAAGGAGTGAATGAATGCTAAAGGCTGTGTCCAGGCATGGAAACCTGTCCAACGGTCAAGATTTGTCTTGCAAGCATCTGGAGCTAGAGGGCAGGCAAAAGGATGACAAAGCAAGGTAACACCCATACACAGAGGTCAAGGGGCTAAAAATGGGGAAATCCTTAGGCAACTGCAAAGCCTTGCCAGGCCTGATCAGGTGAGACTGCAGTCAGTGGGAGTTAAGGGCAACAAAATCTTGTGGATTTGGTAACGGGAGGCAGGTGACTCCTGCATTTGGGGAGGCTAGGTACAAGCACCAGAAGCTCACTAGAAGTCGGGGGGTGCCACTGGCACCTGGATTGTGCCCCGCACCCCCCTGCTCCGCCTCAAGGCTCTTCCCCGCTTGGCCTCCTCCCCCAAAGCCTCACCCCCGCTCCACCTAGCGTTGCCAGGCGTCTGGTTTTTGACCCAGTCGAAAAAAGACCCTGGCGGCTCCGGTTAGCACTGCTGACCGGGCCGTTAAAAGTCCGAACGACGGTGCAGCAGGGATGAGGCAGGCTCCCTACCTGCCCTGGCTCCGCACGGCTCCCGGAAGCGGCCAGCATGTCCGGCTCCTAGGCGCAGGGGTAAAAAGGGAAGCGCCATGCGTTGCTCCCACCCCAAGCCCCAGCTCTACAGCTCCCATTGGCCAGGAACCGCAGCCAATGGGAGCTGCAGGCGTGGGCAGCACCTGCAGGCGTGGGCAGTGTGCACTGCATGGAGCCGTCTGGCCACGCCTCCGCCTAGGGGCCAGACATGTTGGCTGCTTCTGGGAGCCATGCGGAGCCAGGGAAGGTAGGGAGACTGCCTTAGCCCTGCTGTACCACTGACTGGGAGCCACCTGAGGTAAGCGCCCCCACTCACACCCCAACCCCCTGCCCCAGCCCTGAGATCCCTCCCGGAGTCCGCACCCCCATCCGCACCCACACCCCAACACTCTACGCTAGGTCAGAACCCCCTCCTGCACCTAACTCCCTCCCAGAGCCTGCACCCCAACGCCCTGCCCCAGCCCTGAGCTCCCTCCCAGAGCCCGCACCCCCTCCTGCATCCCAACCCCCTGCCCAAGCCCTGAGCCCCCTGCTGCACTCCAAACCCCTTATCCCCAGCCCCACCTACGAGCCCACACTCCCAGCCAGAGCCCTCACCCCCTCCCACACTCCAACCTCCTGCCCCAGCCCAGTGAAAGTCGGTGAGGGTGGGGGAGAGCGAGCGATAGAGGGAGGGGGGATGGAATGAGTATGGGCAGGGCCTCAGAGAAGGGGCAGGGCAGGGGTGTTCGGTTTTGTGTGATTAGAAAGTTGGCAACCCTAGCTCCACCCCAGGCCTTGCTCCTGCTCCGCCCCTTCCCCTGAGGCCCTCTGCCCACACCTCTTCACCCCCTCCCCTGAGACCTCCCCACCCGTGCCTCTTTGCCCCCTGCCTTGAGGCCCCCCAGGCCCACCTCTCGCTCCTCTCCGCCCCCTCCGAGGAGGAGCGCTCCGAAGGCGGCAGGCCGGCACGCGTCCAAAGGGAGATGCGCCGCATCCTGTTTGGGGAGGCTTAGCCTTCCCTGGCCTCTTATACCTGCCGCAGGCTTAAATTGGGTGTAAGTCATGCATTGGCCTTGTGTGACCCATCCGTTCAGAGTCATTATGATTGTTCTTGTTTGTTTGTAGCACCTTTAGGGCCCTAACCAAGATTGTGGGCCCCCCCCATGTTAGGTACTGTATAAATACAGCAGAAGACCGGAGTTCAATTTCTGGGTGACCTTGGGCAAGTCACTTCCCCCTCTGTGCCTCTAATGCCTCTCTTGTCCTCTGTCTGGGTCTATTGAAATTGTAAGCTCTGTGGGGCAGGGATTGTCTTAAGGTGTAGCAAGTGTGAAAAATCGGGATGGGGTTGGGGGGCAATAGGTACCTATTTAAGACAAAGCCCCGACTATCAGGACAGTCCCTGTCGAAGCGGGATATCTGGTTACCCTACTGTCTCTTACTATGTGTTTGTACAGCACCTAGCACAATGGGGCCAAGATCTCGGTTGCAGCTCCTGGGTGCTGCTGTTAGACAAGCAGGTGCTACTGTAATATAAAGATGGCCCAAATCAAGGTGCTGATCCCAGGTGATGCCAGAGTAACCTAGGGTGGCTCTAGTCCATGTTTCATCCCTGATATTATGATCCTCACACTTTGCACAACCAAGGGTCACAGTAGCAACTTATCAGGAGCCTGAAGACCTATTTGTAATGGATATAAAATGATCACATTGCTGCCACCATCACTTTTAACATGGGGGTGTGGCCAATGGAGGCTTTATGACTCCCAGCATGCATTGCTTCATCTTGAGCTGAGCAGGCCGCCACCACCACCTCATTAAAGGGGGCAGGGGTGGCAGCATGGTGTATTGTACTCCACAGGGCACCATTGGGTCAGTTCTACATTTTGGCTTCCCCATATTTTGTGCATATGTATAAATGGGTTTTCATAGTGTTAGCTCCACCCTGATTATTTCACCAGGGCTCAGTTTTATAGTCCCATGGCGGGAAAAATTCCCATTGATCTCGGCCCAACATGCGCTCTCAAAGAGCTGTGGGAGTGGACAGCTCTGGAAGCTGATGCACATTGCTGAAATAGAATATTGGTGTCATTTGTTAAACTTTAATAACTAGCTTGCCTAACAAAGCCAAGAATTCAGGAACCCTATTTCCCCAAGCACTTTATTGGGTCATTATGCTTCCAGTTTACTTTTTAAAAAAAAAAAAAAAATGGCTTCTCTGAAAATATTGTTCTTACCCCAGGTGAAAAATCTGTTTATTTAAACCTCAGAGGAACACAGCTCATTTGCTGGTCCATACAATGTTGTTATGATGACAGTCCATGGGATTCAGTTGTACACTGAGCAATAGACTGACTCATCACTGCTGTCCACAAGTAATGCAAGTCTATGTAGTATGCTGTGGGGGCTCAGAAGTGAATGAAACACAGTCTAATCAAAATTGGTCTCTTAAAGAGGAGATGGAAAAGACTTATATGACATCTTGTCCATGTTGCCTCTAGTGCTTAGATGGACATTCTAGATACGCCGCTGATTAGATAGATAAATCGATTTAAAGAGCTACAGCTCACTCTCACTCTAATAGTCAATTAATATTTTTGTCAAAGGGAGCAGGATGAAGCAGATAGAGAGTATATTTTCAGTTCTTTGTCTAATCTTTAAATGCGTAAGCCATGGAACATCCACTACTTCCCCTCAGAGGCTAATCCATCATCTAACAGAGCTCACCTGGAGCAAGCTTTTCCTGATAGCCAGATCCACTTGCCTCCCTCCTCCCCCCCACCCCCGGCATTATTTGGTGTTAAATCTTCATGTGTGACATGCACAAGTGCCCCTAGCATGGTGCCTGTGTCAGCTTTTTTCTTAGAAATTCAGCCTTTGGGGAATTAATAACCTAATCAACAAAAATGGTGTTCCCTGCTGCAGGCAGGGAACTTGCTTCCAAGGTCTCAGCCCATTACCGCATTTGATTTTTCCCAAATTAGAAGGAGGGGGGAGAGATGTCTTTGGGCCACTTTGGCTCAGAGTTAGGACAGCAAAAAAAGAGTAAAGATATCTATCTATAGCTCTGTCTTTACTTAGGTTTGGATGTGGCCTGTCTCAGTGTATGCACAATATGCCCAGACATTTGATAACCTGGTTATCAGCCAGGTGAAGAGCCGGTAGCTCGCCAGCGAAGTCAGTCAGCGGGCACTTTCCAAGGATATGCGACGTCGCACTCTCTGTCAGGGCCCAGGCAGGAGAAGCTAATGATCCAACCAGTGAACCGAATTCAGTGATGAATCTTGGTCACGTGCTATCTGACTGCAACCCCGCTGTATGGCCCATCCGACCGTCACTTCGACTTCTTCAGCTTAATGCTGGGTCTGTCAGCAGCTAAGTGCAGCATCGTTAGTGCTTTAGCCCCTCGTCACAGTATGGACATAATGTGTTTGGATGTGGTCTGGGTTTTCAGTGCTGGCAGCTCAAAAAATAGCCGTGCCCTTTATTTTTCCTCTTTTTTTTCCTCCCCCTGAGGATATTAATGCCATGTGTTTATGAGCCATGATCCAGCAAAGCACGTGGGCATGTGATCCAGGTCATTCCTATTCCTATTCGTCCTATTAAGGACGTGCACAAGTGAAGTTAATGGGACTTAAGCACATGCTTAAATTTAAGCATGTGCTTAAGCGCATTGCTGAATCAGGGGCTGATCCAGCGCCCACTGAAATCAATAGGAGTTTTTCCATTGACTTTAATGAATCAGAGCCTTGGGCCCCAAGTGCAGAACATAGTGTAACCCCCCTTTTCTTCCCTGGGTTACTCGGGAGCAGGCGACACTCACCTGTGTGCCTGGGCGCCTGATGTTGTTGACATTAAAGGAGATCCTGCGTATCCCAGCGGTGCTGTTGGACAGGTTGAGAATCCTCTATCCACCCCTCTGCTCCTAAAGGAAGTTAAAATTGGCAGTGCCTCCACCTGGCTGGCCCCTGTACACGCTCCGTGGTGTGCCTTGGGAACCTCCAGCAATAAACCCCTTCAAATAGTAATACTACTAAAAATGATCTGTGGCATGGGTGTAACCCAAATACCAAATATACATCCAATATGCTTAAATTAGAGCTAACACTCCTTTACTTAACAAGTTAAAGAGACAGGATATAACAGACTAAGATAAAGGGTCACTACTAATTTAAATCCACGGGGTAGTTGAATAAAATCAATTAACAAATATAGGATACAGTAATAAATGAAACCTATGTAACTGGCATTTACACTGCCACCATTTACCCCACCCCGCAGTGCACACTCCTCTGGATTTCAGAGTCCGAGATGCTTGCCTGCGTGGGCGCGCTGGATGACCTGCAGCTGGAGACAGTGCTCTGTTGGGTCTGTGTATCAGTCCAGCCAAGGCAACAAGCTGCACAACCCCTCTGACGACTGGAGCCGGCTCCACCAAATGCCGGCAGCTCTGGGCCCTGGTTCAGTGGGAAGATCACTCTGCCTCTCCTCAGACTCAGTCTCTCTGCTGTGCCCCTTCCCTTGCACGTACTTTTCCAAACAACAGTGGGGGTTACTCACCGTCCTTCACTGCAGGCCCAGCTCAGTCAGCTCCAGGCACAGCAACAGTCTCTGCTTTGACTCCAGTGAAGCCACCAACAGCCTCTGAGGCTCCCTGCTCGATCAAAGCCCCCACAGGCTCTCGGCAGCAGCTTCTGGCCTCCTAGCAGCAGCGCCTGGTCTGGACAGAGCTCCACAGCACCAATCTCACTCCTTTCCCCAAAATGCAGTCCGCCGCCGGCTCTCCCTGCACCAGGACGTCTCTACCTCTTTCCCCAAGGCACCATGGGAGTTGTGGTCTCTAAAGCTAGATTGCCCCTCACAGGCTTTTCCCCAATAAAGTTCAGAGGCCCCTCTAGTAAAGGAACATAGCAACCGCCACACAAGTTCAGACCCAGGGTCCATTTAGACCAGTTTCCTGTCTCAGACAGCGTCTCTAACTGGATGCTTCGAAAACCCCACAGTGTGGGGATGTGGCACAATCCGTCCACACATAGGTCTCCTTTGGATCCCTTGTAAAGCTGTGAGTTGTGTATGTTGGTACAAGAGACAGGAATGTGACCTTTCAAGCAAATAATGTGTTTTTAAAATTGCATGCGTATATTTTTCTGAGCCATGACGACTCCTGATGAGGTGCAATGCAACATTAGGCCTTGATCCTGCAAGCATTTAAACCCTAGAAACTACTCACAGGAGTAAATGCACTCAAATACATCAGGGTTTGCAGGATTAGGCCCATATTTTGGGCCACTGCTTTCCTACACATCAGTACCTAGGGCTAAGTAATGAACAATTGCCGAGTTCAGCAATAGCTTAGAACATACTGACTTTACTGAAATAAATCTCCATATTTATTAACTTAAGAGGTAAATATTGACTGAGGTGAAAGGAAGGTCAATATTTACCAGGAAGGACAACAAAGCAATGCAGCAGCTGTGAGAGGCACCCAGGGCATATCTGCACTCCCAGGGCAGGAGCTGCATGACTGGCTAGGAAATATCTAACCCACTTCCCACAAAGAGCTAACAAGTGGAGAGGAGACTGATAGGAAACCTGGTGAAAAGAAAAGAATGGTACTTGGGCCAGGATTCAATGAAGCACTAAAACACTTTCAGGGAAGCACATTGTAAAGGAGCAGACTCACCCCTGCGGCGCCTCCTGCTGGTCATTGGGGGACTTAGCTCTTTCCAGCCCAGAGCACCCTCTGCAGGCCAGTGATCTGCACAGCTCTGCCCCCCACCATGTCCCTTTCTCTGGGTTCTGCTCCCTGGCAGCATCCCCACACTCTACCTCTGGGTCTCCCCTTCCTGGGGAACCCCCAACCCACTATCCCCACATTGCTTCAGTCTGGGCTAATGCCAGTCATCACCAAGCCCCCACTCCCTGGGGCAGACTGCTGTGTAAAGGCCACTCATCATAGGCAAGGGGGTTCAGACCTGCTGCCTTCCAGTACCTCTGTGGGCCTTGGACCAGGCCCTACAGCCTGGAGCTCCCCAGCTCAGCACCACCCTCAGTACCCTGTCAGGCAAGCAGCCAGGCCCTGCTCTCTCCCAGCCTGGAGAGAGACTCCCTGGGCCTCTAGCTCACAGCCTTTTTAGACAGGCCAGCTGGGGCCTGATTGGGGCGTGGCCCAGCTGCGGCTGCTTTCCCAATCAGCCATCCCCAGCCACAGCCCTCTCTAGGGCTGCTTTTAACCCCTTCTATTTTAGGAGCAGGGTAGCCACCCCGCTACACATATGCTTTAGAACCCCGGCTTACAAGTATTATTCTCCCCATTGTGTATCAGGAGAAACTGAGGCAGAGAGATTAACAGCATGATCTGCAGAGGTGCTGAGCATTCACAGCTCCAGCCAAAGTCAATGGGAGCTGCAGGTGCTCAGCACCTCTGAAGAGCTGGCACTAGGGCCTTCATCCGGAGCTTGTTGAAGTCAATGGCAAAACGCCCACTGATTTCCATGGTGCAAGTTCAGGCCTTAAGTGATTTGCCCAAGGCCACAGAGGGGAAGTCAGTGTCTCAAGTGCGGAGCTCTTGGCTCCCAGTCCTATGCTCAGACTACTCAACTACAGTGGCAGCCAGAGGAGAAAACAGGTAGGAAGGAGGAGGGTAGGTGGAAAAGGACTATATATAAGCCCATCAGTCAAGACTGAGTTAAGTGACCCAGTTTCAGGCCATCCCTAATAAGTTCAGAGTTCAATAAACATTTGACTGGCTGCCAAGGCAGGAAAGTGGGGTGAAGGATTCTCATCACGTGTATTTTTTCTTTTCAGTGAGACTTTTCCGTGCCTGAGTTTGCAAAACATTTCCAACACCCCTGGAACAATGGTGGGAAGCTTGAAACCACCCAATGAAATTTTGCACAAAAGCCACGTTAGCTCAGAAATCGCCACTTGTGAATGTTGAATGAGGGGTTCCTGTTTACAAGATTCATGGGGGGGTTATTTTCATGTACAAGGAGCTGTGACATGGGGAAGGGCACTACCTGGTCCCTGGGGAACCAAGAGGTTAACATCAGCCTAGCTTCTTCTAGCCTTTCCACAGATGCTGAGGGAAGAAAGGGGCTGGGGAATAGAATAGCTTTCTGAATTCCCAGAGCTATGGGATCGAGCTTTATCAGCTTTCTGTTTCCTTTTCTGCTGCTGGGAACTTGTTTATATTTTTTTTGTTATAAACATGAATCCTCCAGGAAAAGATCTTTCATCGAGGTTGGACATTTTCCTAAAACATCTACTCTAGGCCAGCAAGAAGTTACTGGGCTTGATAGAGTTCACTTACACTGCAGGAAAAAATAATTCCTTCCTCAGCAGGAATTCTGTGACCTGTGTTACTGAGGCGATCAGACTGGATGATCACAATTGTCCCTTCAGGCTTTAAAGTCTCGTATTAACCTTGAAGGGACTTTGTGAGTTTTCAGGTTGTTCATTGCATGGGAAAGTTCTGTTCCTGCAATGTCATGAGAAGAGGAAAATCGATATTTCAGAGAATGCAGAACTGCATGAAATCCATAAGTGAAAAAAATCACACTAATTTTTCCCACCTCTTCAAGGCAGTGATTTTTATCCACACTCAGCTGGATTGTGCTTGGCAACTAAAGGGTGTAATAAATATATTTGTAATCCTGGCTAACCGGGTTCCTTTTATGAAGAGGCAGTGCTTATGTCATCTGAATTCTCTCCCTGACTTCTTTTGCCAGTGTGTATCCAGTGGGAATTAGGTGAGGAAAAATCAAAATGACTCATGCTGGGAATTTCACACCAGATTTCTTTCCCGTTTGCTGTTGGCTTTTGAATTGCCATGACTTTATCAGACCAAACCACTCTCCTAAATACAGGTCTCTACCTGCTCGTTGTCTGAACACATATTGAGCCACTTCCTCCAGAGTGGGAGGTCAAAGTGAGGTCTGAAATGCAGGGCAGGGGACTCAGCGGCCCCTACGATATATAGTTCTGCAGCGGTCTCCAGAGGTGGCCCACGAAGGCATTGTTTGGAGTGAGGTTATTTGGGGGGCTGCAGATTCAGTGATCAAGCCTCACGCATATAGGCCTTGTTTGCACTGAGCTTTTTTCTTAACTCTCCCACTGTTGCAGCTCCGCTGGTGATAGTAACAGTAGGGGGTGCCACTGTAACCTGATTGTCCATTGAAAATCTTTGCTCCTTCTGCACTGAGCTGAGCAGATCTTGGGCTGCCAATTTTGGTTGGACCTATTCCTGGAGGCTTCATCACATGATAATCTTTAATTAAAGATTAATGTGTAATTCCTGGAGACTCCATGACAATCCTGGAGGGCTGGCAACCCTGGTGCTATGAATACAAATCAAAAGCTCATGATCTGTAGATAGCAAAAGTAGAATGAGAGAGGAGGGGCTAGGGGCTTGGATCTTAGAGCACCATAGCCATGCCTGATTTTCACAGGGAAATCAGAGGCCACCGGCTGAGACCAGGGTAGCCTTACTCTCACTTTCACAATCGGCTTGTCCCAAAACAGTAAGGCTAGAGGCAGGGAGGTCAGTGAGCAGGGCACTCAGCTAGAGACCTGGGTTCAACTCCTCACTGACCTACTGCATGACCTTAGGCAAGTCACATCATCTATCTGTGCATTAGTTTCCCCTCCCACCCATTCTGTATTTAGACTGTCACTCTTTGGGGCACGAATTGTCTCTTACAATATGTAGGTATAACAGGGCTATGATCCCTTTTAGGGCTTCCAGACTAATGCAGTATTGCCAACTCTCATGACTTTTGGTATTTTTCTTGGTGGCCCTGCTCGGGAAATCATGAAAACCCCAGCTTTCATTAAACGAAAAAGAAGTTTCTAGCTCTCATGGTTGCAGAGAAAAACTGGAAAGCAAAACCCAGGGGGCTCCTGGAGATTCAAAAACCTGAAGGGATATAAAAAAGGAATTCAAAAATTGTTAGTTTTTAAAAGCTCAAGATTTTTAAGCTAGTCTCCTGACATTTTTTTTTTAGACCTGGCTCGTGATTTTTTGAATGTTTGGGATGGGCCACCCTGATACTGTAATGTAAATAATAATGAACGAGGCAAATGGGTGAGCGCGGACAAATTCTGGGTTCTGATCTCATTAGCTAGGCAGACAAGCCTGAGTTGGAACAGCCAGGGCAGAAAGTGAAACTGTGGTATAACATTTAGGCATTCCCCAAAGCTTCAGGCTGACTCATGCAAGTGTCAAGGTAATGTGGTGGTGGGTGCTTTGATTAGATTAGATAAGATTAGATTAGATATGTCTTTGATGGGAAAAAAAGGTGTGGTCTTAACTCGGCTTAAAATAGGACTGAAGACATAGCGACTTGGCTTTAACTGGGTTTAGCAGCTTGAGTTCAACTCCACTAAAGGAGTTCCTCAAACTCCTAATCTGAGTTTCTGTATCTTCACTGTTTGCTAACCTGAGTTAAGAACACACCTCTTTTTACCGGTTTCAGAGTAACAGCCGTGTTAGTCTGTATTCGCAAAAAGAAAAGGAGTACTTGTGGCACCTTAGAGACTTAGAGACTAACCATCTGATGAAGTGAGCTGTAGCTCACGAAAGCTCATGCTCAAATAAACTGGTTAGTCTCTAAGGTGCCACAAGTACTCCTTTCCTCTTTTTACCATGAATGCACAATCTTTGTGCAAGCATCTGGGAGCGTGACAAAGGCAGACAAACCCTTACACATACCCTGGTCACTGACACTGCAGGGGAACAGGTTTCAGAGTGGTAGCCGTGTTAGTCTGTATCAGCTAAAACAATGAGGAGTCCTTGTGGCACCTTAGAGACTAGTCTAGTTTTTGTAAAGTCCAGCCACGAGTCCTGAATAAAGACTGGGAGTGGTTAGGTCATTACAAAGCCTAAACCTAATTTCCCCCTACTGTTACTCACACCTTCTTGTCAACTGTTTGAAATGGGCCACTCTCATTACCACTACGAAAGTTATTTTTCCTCCCTTGATATCCTACTATTAATTGAATTGTCTCGTTAGACTGACCTCACATTTGGTAAGGCAACTCCCCTCTTTTCGTGTATTTATACCTGCTCCTGTATTTTCCACTTCATGCATCTGATGAAGTGTGTTCTAGCCCCCGAAAGCTTGTGCCCAAATAAATGTGTTAGTGTCTAAGGTGCCAAAGGACTCCTCGTTGTTTTTACT
Source organism: Eretmochelys imbricata (assembly GCF_965152235.1). Taxonomy (NCBI): domain Eukaryota; kingdom Metazoa; phylum Chordata; order Testudines; family Cheloniidae; genus Eretmochelys; species Eretmochelys imbricata. The sequence continues at coordinate 16,730,198 of NC_135572.1, forward strand.
GCAGGGGAAGTTAGCTATTGAAAAATCTCCCTGTGTGTTAAGAAAGCTGGTGAGAAGTAAGGGGGAAAGAGGACGGCTGATTATGTTGTTGATTTTTAAGCCACTCCTGTTTTTTTTGAATGCTTGGGGTTCACAGTATTGGTGACTGAACTTAATTCCAGCTGGGCAGCACATCGCCCATCTACTGCTCCCGCTGCTATACCAGAGGCTTTGACTGACACCTCATCACTAGGCTAGCTGGGGTTAGCTGCAGCTTAACAACATTAGCTAGATCTTCCTTTCGGTGGCATGCCCTAACCACTATGGTTGAAGTCCCTCAGACTTCAGGGGGAAACAAGCAAAAGGGAGGATACAACAAGAGCTTCTCCCTCGCACCTGCTCACATGGAATCATAACAACTAGAGGTGCAAGGATCTTGGTGAATTTACATTCGCAACACCCCTTTCAGGTAAGGAAGTTTTATTGTCACCCACTTTAAATGGAGACGGGACGCACAGCCAGATTAAGGGACGTGCCCCTCGTTGCGCAGGAAGCCTGTGACACAGCATAGTGTTGAGCACAGAGGCCCAGATCCTCAAAACTCCATTGAAATGAATGGGACTTAGGCCATGTCTACACATGTCACGCTGCAGGGGGCGCAATGGCGCTGTGCCGCTGCAGCGCGTCTGGTGAAGACTCTTTCCATCAGCATAAGAAGCCTACCTGCGTGAGCTCTCCCGCCCCCATAGTGCTGTGCACATGAGCACTTAGGTAGGTGTAATTTATGTCGCTCTGGGGGGCGGTTTATTCTCACGCTTGAGCTATATAAGTTATGCTGACATACGCAGTAATGTAGACATGGCTTTAGTTACCTAAATACCTCTGAGGATCTGGGCCAGACCTTTAAATTCCATTTCACTGTCTTAATCACACTACTATCCTTCCCCCCGTGATCTCAGTGGAGTGACTCTAGTTTTACAAAAAGAAAAGGAGTACTTGTGGCACCTTAGAGACTAACCAATTTATTTGAGCATGAGCTTTCGTGAGCTACAGCTCACTTCATCGGATGTGAAGTGATCACCGATGAAGTGAGCTGTAGCTCACGAAAGCCTATGCTCAAATAAATTGGTTAGTCTCTAAGGTGCCACAAGTACTCCTTTTCTTTTTGCGAATACAGACTAACACGGCTGTTACTCTGAAACCTCTAGTTTTACAGTGGGTTCTTCAAAGAGCTCAGAATCTAGTGCATGATACTGGTTACAGGACTATGGCAGAACCACATAATACTGATGTTAGTCAAACATTTTAAGGCTAGAATGGACCATTGTGATCGATTCTGACCAGCTGCATAACACAGGCCAGAGAATTTCACCCCCAGCAAGCCCAGTAAGGTGTGGTTAAAGTTATGTAGGTGTGGGCTGTGCCGCAGTTTCACTGTGGAATTCCATTGTGGCATGGGTTTCTGGCTCTCTAACTGTGAACGTACATGGAGAAATCAATCAAGAGAGGAGAGTTTAAATTGTCCTTTGTAAATTGTCCTTATGTTTTTCATAAAAAGGGGAGTTAAACACAAATCTACTTTAATGACGTAGATATAAATCAAGAAATTAAAAAGGTAAGAGTATCAGATTAAACTTCACTCATTAACAATGCACATGTGGAATATTTCAAATGACTAGTGCTACTCAATGTAAATTCAGTACAGTAAATTCAGTACAGTACCTAATTATCCCCTCAAATATGCATGCACAATTGGAATTATACATATGTATCTGTGGCCAAAATTGTTCTGTACCAAGTGTAGGAAGGTAAGGTTGCTTTTGAGCACTTAACTCTTCTACTTCCTGACTTAAGAATAGTTAAAAATGTAACCTTAACATGACACATGTGCTGGTTTCTATGTGATAAATTGCAAAGCCCTAGGAATAAATTCCACCTTTGATAACCTCACGTGCACTCTCCCATGGGAATACTTCTAACATTGCAAATGTGTACACAGCTTCAGAGAGCCACTGTTTTATTTTTAATCAACCTGCTAAACAAATGTCTCCTTTCTGCAAAATGTGGAATTTCCCTTCAAACTTACCTACAGGAAGCCCAGCACAGACAATATCCTGTATTTGGGCCAACGACAGATCAAAGTTTGATATCTCACAAATCTGCTCCTGAATCTCAATAGTTTGCTTCCAGTGAGGACTGCACTACTTACTCTAGTCCTGGAAGGTCCCAAGATATAGGATGAGGTCAGAGTCTTCACTGTCACTCCAGTGTGAAACTGGAGTGACTCCTTTGAAATTAGTAGAGTCACACCAGCATAAAAAATGGAGTCATGCAACAGAGAATCTGGTCCATGGCATTTTTATGTATAGGACAGTTCAAGGTCATTTTTAATGTATTGGTTATAAATAGGTGGTAGGTAAGACATCTGGCTTTCCAGGGAGGAGACAAAAAACAGTCCTCGTGACTTTTAAATCGGTTTTTCAGTACTAGACATGGAATGCATGATGGGGTGGTATAAAGGTTTGTGGCCAGATGTGCTGCTCTGGCATAACAGAACCAGAAAGCAGCTGGATTTGGTCAGTCAATAGTCCCTCCAGTATGGGAGAAGTCTCAGTTGATATAAAACCAGCCATTCAGTCTTAGCACAGGGTGTGAAAAGTAGGCTTTGAAATGTTCCACCTGTCCTTGGCTGCTGTACAGTCCCCTGAGGAATGCACCCAGCTGGCAGAGGTTAGCACAGTCCTTAGGCCAGGGGTGCTGGTGAAGGTTGGCCTAGAGAACCAGGGAGCCATAACTAGCTTCCTGGTGGCCCCCTTTCTCCTGTTCTGTGTGGTGATCTGCCTAACTATTTCTGGCTCCCTCCCTTTACTTGTGAGTGATGCAACCATCCCAGACGTGCTAATTCAACCTTCATGCCACCTCTCTTCATATGTTTAAAATAAACCCTAACTGTACAAAAGATCCATAACTGCTCTTCCTAACCCCCCAGCTCTGACACAGTCAATTCCTTGCACACAAAAGGATTAGAAAAATATGGATCCCTACTGGGGCAATATCCCATTCTGGGCCCGATCCTGCCACATTCATTCGCTACTATTAAAATCCACGTGACTATTTGTGTGAGTAGGGACTGCTATTTGGAGTAAGGGTTGTGGGATTGGGACTCTTTAGGGGAATTTATGTATTCAGAAGCCTGATTGTTTAAACAAAATGATTTGAGATAACAGAATGGGAATCATTATTGCTATTTGTTTCCCTGTTGCAGGGGCCTGATTCTTATTCTTTGTGCACCAACACTCCTACAAAAAAGCAAAAGGAGTGTCGGGTGTGCAAGAAATGCAGAAGCAGGTCTTTTCCCCCTCAGGGGTACAGTAGCTAAGTGTTTGTCTACATGAAGGGCTTAATCTGCAGCTTTTTGATATGCATCCAGTTATGTGCAATATGCAGCCGCACTAACAGCATGCACACAGGACAGCTGTGCACCCTTCCACTCTGGCAGTGGCTTGCTGCATGCTAAGCACATGGCGTTCGCGGAGGGTATCCCATGGTGCTTGACTTCGCTGCTGAGCAGTGTGCATCCCGGGGTTTTTCTTGCTGTGCATTGTGGAATGCATAGCAGAAGCAAGGCGGATTCAAGTTTTAAAAAACACCATGATTCATCTGACTCCACCCCGACTTCCTTTCTGGGGGGGCTAGCACCAATTTTGAATTGCTGTCAGCCAGTGTGGACCCAACCGTACTTCATGCCATTAGGCTGGCAAGCTCAAACCGGCAGAGGCCACATTTCAACACTCAAAGCTGGATGAATTAAGCTGGGGACTTCTCCTGCTGCACCACCAAGCAGATGATGTGCCAAGGCAGCAGCTTCTCCAGCCACAGGAGGTGCTTCAGAGGTGGAGCAAGCAAGACAAGGTGAAGGAAGCTGAGGGAGACACCTAGCACCTGAGATTAGAGGAGCAGTTGCTGGAGCAGCTTTGTTCACACCGTGATGCACTGTTTCGTGGCTCAGGAAATCAGCGTAGGTAGGTGGAAGGGATCATTCTATGGGCCAGGGATGACCAGCAGTGGTGAGAGCATTTCAAAACAGGGAAAGCAACGGGTTTTTTTAGATATGTGCTGAACTAACCCTGGAGCTGCAGTGACAGCGTGCCAACATGTGGCGTTTCATATCAGTGGAGAAGCAGTTGCCCTTGCCACCTGGAAGCTGGCTACCCCCAAATACTACTTGGCACTGTGATCTAGTGAACCATGCCCCAGGGGGCCTTTGGGTTCTGGCCCCAGCTCTGCCACTTAACTTGTTGTGTTAAGGTGGGTAGATCACTTGTGTTAATGTGAAGTTTCAGAATAGCAGCCGTGTTAGTCTGTATTCGCAAAAAGAAAAGGAGGACTTGTGGCACCTTAGAGACTAACCAATTTATTTGAGCATGAGCTTTCGTGAGCTAGTATGCATCCGATGAAGTGAGCTGTAGCTCACGAAAGCTTATGCTCAAATAAATTGGTTAGTCTCTAAGGTGCCACAAGTACTCCTTTTCTTTTTGTGTTAATGTGGGTAGATCCACCTCTCTGTCTTGCACGCTGGGGCCTTGATCTTGGTGGGAATCTCTGGCTGCTGCTATAATACCTAGTACAGCCTAGAGAAGGATCCTAATGCATCAATGTGATCCTTTACTTCCCTGGCTATGTGAAAATTAATAGTTTGATCCTGCAAACCTTAGAATGGATAGAATCAAGCCCTATGTTTATTTCTTAGTATTTTATTTATTTCCTGTTTTATGCTGGTTTATAATATTTTAAGGACTCAGCCTCAGTGTCTTTGTGCACCCAAAACTCCCACTTGCAGTCAGCGACAGTACTGAATGCAACCCTCATGCCGGATCAAACCTCAATGTTATGGCACATCAGTGAGGGACAGGGATTGCTAGCTACCTGCTACCCCTGCCTTGCAATGAACTTCATCTGGGCATACTCCTGGGCCTGAGCAGGATCAGGGCCCTGGATACTACAGTGGCTACAACTAGGTAGATACTTGAGGGAGCGCCGCTGCAAATGCTGCTGGCGCACGCCTGGTGCCTGTGTTGTGAGCGAGCCTATTGAAGCCAATGGTAGCAAACCCCGGGTGGTGGCAGGATCGGGCACTCACTGCGAGAGGGTCCAGTCCTGCTCTCCGGGCAAACTGGGGTGGTGACGCCTCTGAAATCAGACCGTGCCCCCCCGGGGCTGTAGCAGTGGGTGTGACGGGAAGGAAGATGACCAGGGTCTGGCCCCCTCGGATTTTCCAACACCAAGGGAGACGCTGTCACAGGCGAAGGGATTTTCTGCACCTCCACTTTGGTGCTGCGGCTGCAAGGGCTAAAGTTGCACAAGTCAGACCAAGCTGCCTCCGCCTCCTTCGCTCCCAGATGTTCCCGAGCGTGCAGCCATCTGTTGAGACCCCTCCCCCGCCCCTCCCAACATAAGAACAGCCCGGAGGCGAAAGGCGCAGCGCCTCCGGCCCGGGCGCAGCGAAGCCGCGCGCTGCAGACGGTCCCGGGTGCCAGACCTTCGCCTCGCTGGCGCGGCTGGGAGCTGGACGCGCCGAGCGAAGCCGGGCACTTTGGAGACGCTCCCCGGAGCGGGAAGTGGGGCTGCCGCCCGGAGGCGGCCGCTTCACGCTCGCGCGGAGGCGGCGGCGAGGGTGAGCATGCGGCGGCGCGGGCGGGAGGGGGCGCCGGGATCGGGCGTGCAGGGATCGGGCGGAACAGCCGGGCATAGGAAGGGGCGTGCGCGCCGGGGAGACTCGGGGCAAGCAGCGCTCGCTCCCGCCAGCAGCCAGACCCACACCCCCCCCCCCCGCGCCCCGCCTCTGCCCAGGTGCTGGTCCAGGGGGGCCGCTCCCTGCGGGGAAGGTGAGTGGCTCTCCGCGTCTCCCCGCAGCCGGCGGTGCTGCCAGGGCGCTGCCCCGCTCCCCGCCGCCCTGCTCCAGCGCGTGTGGCTGCAGCGCCCGGAGGCTGGGGAGATCGCCCGCCTGCCTCGGGCTGTGCTGAGCTGGGAGCCGGGCAGCCTCGGGCGGGGGTTGCCCTGCGCGGTCCCCACTCCGGCCGCTCTCGGGGGTCGCTTGCAGAGCAAGGCGGGCTGGCCCTCCAGCGGGCTCTCCCCAGCTCCCGCCGGCCCGGGGGGGGTGGGAGGACGCAGCCGGCTCGCCCTCCATTTCCTAGGGAAACCGGAGTCGCCAAACCCTTCCCTGCTCCATCGTTCAGTGATCGCCTTCAACTTCGGGCCGGGCGGTTTGCTGTCCGCTCCGCCGCCGGGCTGGGATTGCGTTTGGCACATAAGCACCCCCTGCCGCTTCTCAGCCAGGAGCGAGAACTTGGTCTGGAGTGGGGTTGGGGGTTGGGGATTTTTTTTTTAGTCTTTGCCGAGAGTTGGCCGTGTCTATACACGGAAGATGTCTCGATATAAAATAAGGTTCTGGGGGTAGAAGTGTTTGGTTTCCAAAGACTGAAATCTGCCCTGAAGTGAGTTGGAGGCAATTTCGCTCCCTGGGAAATCTGCATGCTTCCTGACTTCCGACCAAGATTTGCAAAGCATTGCGTCTGTCTCGTTTCCCCGAGCAGATGGTGTGGCGTGCATGTGTCTCATGTGGCGATTTCCCTTCTCGCTTTGCTTTGTATTCCCCTTCCCAAGCTCTTGTCTCCCCGCTCGGAATGGGGGCCGTCTGATGAGCAGTTGAAATTGCCACGGTTGCAAGTAATCTGATCAGCAGCTGCAATCAGTGCCCGCCTCCCGTGCCCAGATTCTGGGCTTTGATTTCACACCCTGATTCCCCGCTTCCAGCCCTCTCTCCCCATAGGCGTAGGCTTCAGGGAAAGGCGGGGAGAGGAAGGAGGCTGTCTTGTCTGGCTGCGGTCGGTGGTGCTCCAAAGACACATTTTTAAAGGAACTTTTGGAGAGCAGCGATCTGATTAAGGAGACGAGAGCAGACGGGGGAGGGGAGGAAAGGGGCAGCAGGGAAAAGCCGCTGCGAAGGCAGGGCTCACACGGGTTAAGAGGTGACTGCCTCGTTAACATCTGCCTGGATCAGCCCAGACTTGCAAACTGCTGGAAGGATTGAAGCCTCACAGCGGAGGATAAAGTTGATCTCATGGTCTGGTTTCGAATCCGGGGCATGCCGCCTTCCTAGTCCCGGAGTTCCCAGCCTCTCTAACTGGATTAAGATGGGGGGGGGGGGGAAAGTAGGAGAGGATTTGTCGTCTCGAAAAAAGCAGGCAGCCCGCCCAAGAAGAAGAGGGAATAGCTTAGATAATGCACACACGCCCTGTTAACTTTTAACCAGTCATGAGGATCGGGCAGCTTTTATTAGTGATGCCTTAATCAGTAGCTCATGGTAAATGTATTTATGTGCTAGACCGCAGCACGTGTCGGTTGCTTGTGAACAAAACACTCTTTCTCCTACTGGCTTGGATTGGAAAATCTTGAACTGCAAACTTGATTGCAAGCACTGTGCAAAACTAAAGACGATGGCCTTTGTAAGGGAAGATGCTAAATAGGTAAGATTGTTCCTGGTATGGGAGGGGTTCAGGGTACCCCTCCTCCCCTGCCCTCAATAATCGACGATTCATATTGCTCTTAGCTTGGGGGCAAAATCCTAATGTAATTGAATGGTAGCGAATGAAACTGAGAACCACTGTTGCAAGAAGAAATGAGCCATATAACTTCTCCAGTGGTTAAGACAAGTACAGTCAGACTAACTCCTGGTTTGTCAGCATGGGCTGGGGAGCTGGAGTTCTTGAGCTGGAAGATTTTCCCAGACATCAGCTATAATCACATCGTGCTACCCTGTATACAGCATTCGCCCAAGTTACATTAGAAAGCTCCTCTTTCTGGACACTGCTCTCTGCACTGTACAAAGCTGAGCACTGTGATGACATTCAAATCACAATCTAGGAGTTACTGCCATAGAACCAGCACTAGTATTTCAAGACGCTACAGATCTCACAGTGATGGTGAGCGTTGAAAATGCCTGGGTAGAAGATATGAACAAACTGCACCGTAGCTGTGCAACCTTCTAAAGATGCCGCTCTGACTCTGCCAGCAACGCCTTCTTGTCCCACTAGATGCTAATATGATTGGAGAGGGCATGATCGTCAAAACCTCTTTCTAAGAGTTTGTAACGTAAGCCTGTCCTCCTGCACCCCAGTACCCGAGGGTGTGGAGAGGACCCTAGCTCTGTAAGGGTTGGTTTAGCTTTAATCTCCAATATCCCTGTTCTTTATTTGTATTACACTATCACGTGGACCTCTGATCTCTGCTAGGGACTCTATGCTACTAAGCCCTGTAAAGCTACACAGGGAGAAACAATCCCTGCCCCGAAGAGCTCACAGTCTAAACAGACGTGTCAGACAAAGGAAGCATTATTATCCCCATTTTAGAGATGGTGATGTGGGGAACCAAGGTACAGATTAAGTGTCTTGCCCAAAGTCATACAGGGAGTCGGTGGCAGAACCAGGTATTGAACCCAGGTCACCTCTCGGAGTCCAAGCCTCCTAAAGACCCCCTGAGAATTCCCAAATCTTGTTTTATAGTGTCTTGAATGTGGTAGCAGTGTGTGTGTGTGTGTGTGTACACATGCGTGCTCCTGGGAGGGGTTTGATAAGTGGTGAGGAGCAGGAAGAGTATGTGTGAGAGGGAGGCATCAATGGTTATATTAAATACCAATTATGTTCTCAAGACTGTACAATACAATTCTATATCCATGGCATCCTTGCAAACTGTACTCCATACGCCTTGCAGAATTACCAAGCACACAAGGCAGCAGGCAGTAATGGTGTCAAGTACGCAAAATTGTTCTGAATGCCTGGGATGGTGAATGAATATAGTGGAACGCTATAGGAGACTGGAGAGAGATGAACAGATGCTGAGGAGGGAGAAGATCATATGGAGTGTGCCTAAGGTGGTGCTGGTCACTTGAGAAATCCTGATAAGGCCTTGGTGTGATGAGGAAATACAGGAAGGGCTCCAGACTGCAGGAGCTGCGGAGGAGAAAGCTCTTGCATCAACAGAGAGCAGGAGGGGATGCAGAGAAAAAGCGAGTGCTGAATGATTGGGAAGAGAGGTGAGAGAAAGGAGGCCTGTGAATTAGGCAGCCCAGGAAGGGGCCTTAAAATTTTGAACCAGTGCCTGCAATGTGGATGTGAAGTGCATCTCCACTCAGCGTGAAAAGCTAAGAGTGAGATTTGAGTTTTCAGGAGGTTTAGAGTTTTCACTCTATCCCTAACTGTTCCCTTTCCTCTTTCAGGCTCTTCTCCCTCCTCCTTGCTAGTCAGCTGGTTGGGGGTGGGGGGGATGAAGAGCCTGAGAGTGTGGGGATGGGTCTCTTGCTTTATGAGACAATAATTCCTTTTACACCAGCCCTACTGACTGCGTGAGTTTCTGAAGGCTGGAGACGAGTCCAGGATCAGAGAGGAACAGGGGTGTTCTGTGTGGCGCTTCCCAGAGCTAGCGTTTTGGCAGGCAATCAAAAGAAACTTCCAAAGGTTGAGATTGTGGGGGAGAAGATAAACCTTGGCCAAACCAACCCATTTTTATTTTAAACCTTGGCACCAAGATTAATGAATTAAACAGAGTAAAAAAAACAAAGGCAGCTGAATGCCATACATGCGTTAGCCTGGTGATGATTCTCTTTTTTTGAATGGGAGCTGCCTCCACTTGCTACTTCTGCTCTAAAGGTTTTTCCCTCTGCAGCTTGCACGCGAAAGAGGCAGGAAAAACAAAACCAGGCATCCTTTGCAAACTCGGAACTGAATGACATTTATTGTTCTGGAACTTGCTCCCAGTGCCACTCAAGCCAGGCTGAAATCTGACTGTTGGGGCCGTGGTTAGTTGATGAAACCTAGCTGACCGTTGGGCCAGGAATGTGGCTGTATGTAATACTTGGTGGTGGTGCTTGCGGGTTCTTGTTGGTTCTCCTTTTTGTATCCTCTATCTGTGTTGACATCTCTAACTGACTCTTCTCCTTTCCCTCTCTCTTAGTCGCTACCCTTCAGACAGAGCAGCCTCCTGTTTCTAGGCTGCGGGGGGGAAGTGCATAGCTAACCGAGAAACAGTCCTCTTCAAAGCATGCTACAGTCGCCACCATTAGCCATGGGTTTGTTACTGTTATTATTAGATGGGGTCCGTCTAGGAACTTCATGGCGGTCATTATTCCGCACAGCGTAGCCCTCCCAGACTTTGCAACAGAGAATATGGGATGCCTGCTGACAGAATCACAGCCACCTGAGCTCCAGGAGCATCTCAAGAGTTGTTGGCAGAATAGGGCCTATGACCCACAGATGAATGATTCCGATTTGTCCCTGTTGTTGTCCCTGGAAACGCTGGCTAGTTCAGTACAGTGGTCTGCTTTTTTTGGGCGAGGACCTGCAGGCCTCGATCCTCTGGGTCCGTGCTTCTCAACTATTGGGTTACCACCCAGAGTGGTCTTTGTGTCAGGCCTCTGCACTCCACTGGCCTTCCGACCGCTATCTATGGCCATTGTTAAGCAGGGCTCCAGCTAAAACGATTGCTGACTCGCTCTGGCCTTCAAGGGTGCTCACATGTATTGTAAAATGTGGCTCTCTACCCGGTGGCCAGCCAGTGTGGTCTGATCTCAAGTGAGTCAGAAACTGATCTTGCTGGAACCAGCTTAATGCAGAGTTTCCATTTAAAGACCATTTCTTATCTTCTGTAGTGTGGCAGGGCCTGAAGGCTCCGATTGGGACCCTGTTGGGTTAGCCACTGCTCAGGCACATTCAAAGACGTGGTCCCTGATCCAAAGAGCTGACAGTCAAGACGAGAGGCACCAAGTGAGTGTGACAAACTATGTGGGGTGGGGGAGGACAGGGGCCGTGGTAACCACGGGAGCTTGTTCCCAACATGCACAAAGCCATAGCTGCTGAGATGGGAAAATTTCTTGTGGGCCACAGTCTATGGCTAGCCTCTGGCAGTGCAGGATTTGCCCCCGACAGTGTATATATCGCTGGAGCGTCCCAGGTAGCAAGGCTTTCACCACTTCTTTTAGGGGAGCCTTTCTGTGCGGCGTCGAGACTGGTGGGAGAACTGCCGCCAGCCCTTGTGGTGACTGCTGTGCTGGGGCCAGGCCCGTGGCAGAGCACTAGGGCAAACCAGCCAACGCCATTCATACCGCCGTGACATCTGGAGCTGCTCTGAGCAGAGTTAGCCGCTTCGTAGTCGAAGGTGCCAGCAGCTAGGCTAAGCGGAGGGCTCCCATCACTGATAGGCCCCAGTGCTGGAGCGGTGTGGGGAGGGTCTCCGAAAACCCTGCGTTCTCATAGGGGTCACCATAAGGAAACCGCTCTCCCTTGGTCATGGAAGCATACCCTTAATGCAGGCTCCTGGGCCCCGATTCAGGGAAGCATCCCTGTTTCAGAAGGGCACTTAAGAATGTGCATGGATCCCACTTAAGTCAGTGGGACTTAAGCATGTGCTTAACTCTCTTAAATGTGTGCTTATGTGCTGGTCTGAACTGGGGCCCAATACAAGGAATGAGGCAAACGGTGCCCTGATGCACTCAATGGTGTAGTGGGGCCAGAACGTGGGGAGCGCTCTTCTGGCACTGTATGTGCAGGGCCACGCTGGCAGGGGTGGGGTGATCAGAAAATCAGGACTCCTCCTCTGGTTACTCTAGTATCAATCATTCACTCCCGTGCGTGTCTGAGAGCACAGGTCGGCTCCCTGGGTTTGCCATGGGAATAATGCTGCTTCCTTTGCAAAGTGCTCTGGGATCTGTGGATGGGAAAGGCTGTATAAGACTCCTATCCACAATGACCAACGCGAGAGGTTTAACGCCCTTAGAACTGACATGGTTCTCTTATTTATTTATTTTTATTTAACTACGTTTTCTTGCTTGGCTTGTACCAGGTTTTTAGCTTTCAAAGCATCTTCGGGGATGACTACACAGCCCCCGGCTGCTCGCCTCCCAGCCCGGGTTGACAGACGTAGGCTTGTGCTTTAAAGAAGTTGCGTCTTAGCCTGTGAAACCTTGGGAGGGGGTTGAGTTTCAAAGTCTGAGCTCCAGTGACTTGCTGCCACTGGCTGTGTGGACGTAACCTTTGGTATTTGCGTGGCCCAAATTGCTGTAGTATCTGAGAACCTCAGACTCTTGGGTTTGTCTTTAAATTGATTTATCATCCTAACATCCCTGTGAGGTAGGGCAGTGCTGTTATTCCTGTTGTACAGCTAGGGAATGGAGACACAAAGAGATGAAGTGACTTGCCCAAGGTCACACTGGAAGTCTGTGGTAGACTGGGGACTTGATCCCAGGTCTCCCAAGTGCCCTGACATCTGGACCATCTTTCCTCTCACTGTTTCAAGTTGGCTGGAATAGACAAGATATGCAGCGTGAGCAAAAAGCCAGTAACCTGCAGATTAAGCCTTGGTCATCACTGGCCAAAAAAAAAAAAAAAGGCCAGCTAAACTTTCCAGAATGAATGTTTTATAAAACCTGCTCAGTGCAGCTCATGGGGCATAGGCAGCTTGCTCCAGACAAGCCAGCTGCATGGCATCATTTGTATTCCACCAGGCACCACCAGCCATGCCATAAAACCTGGCATTTTGTTAGTGTTTGTTACTCAGGATAGTAGTGTTTGTGAGAATTTTTGGGAGCCTTTCATTTACAGCTGTGCTGTTAGCAGCAATGATAGCCGGGAGTGTATTTATGCCCTCCTCCTATGGAGGATCTGCAGCTGCACTTTGAGTGCCCCATGCCACAATGACAGGTTTCAGAGTAACAGCCGTGTTAGTCTGTATTCGCAAAAAGAAAAGGAGTACTTGTGGCACCTTAGAGACTAACCAATTTATTTGAGCATGAGCTGTAGCTCACGAAAGCTCATGCTCAAATAAATTGGTTAGTCTCTAAGGTGCCACAAGTACTCCTTTTCTCCATGCCACAAAGAGATTATTCACCAATAACAGCAAAAATCTAGTCTGGTTGTGGCAGTCCTGAAGGGCACCAGAAATTTCAGCTCAACAGAGTAGGGTTGCAATCTCTTTGTTGTGTAGCACTAAAGATGTGAGGAGCAGGCAGCTCCTGGTATGGGGAAGGGGGAATGCAGAGCACTGTATCCCCCTCCCCCAAGTCCTCATTGGATCAGTACCCCCAGCATGATGCTGTGGGGGGTAGCAGGGGAGGGTGCCTTTTGAATGAGACATAATGCTGTGTCCCTCTAAGATCTCATGTCACTTTCTGCAAGATCAGAGGTTTCAGAGTAACAGCCGTGTTAGTCTGTATTCGCAAAAAGAAAAGGAGTACTTGTGGCACCTTAGAGACTAACCAGTTTATTTGAGCATGAGCTTTCGTGAGCTACAGCTCACTTCCAGTGTTATCCACACTGGAATTCATTTGTAGGATTCCAGGGTTAATTCCTTTCTGCCTCCCACAGGTCTTCATGCAGTTTCAGCTGGATACAACATTCTTCTCTTCCTCTCCTAAAACATACGCAGCGTTATGGTGTGCTATTAAACACTGGCCATGCTGTGTTCCAGATGCGTCTGCATTTGGGTGGGAGGCTATGCAAGAAGGGGTCTCCTGGTGCTACACGTCAACAGTCAGTTCACCCCTTTTTTGGGGGGCACGTGAAAAGGCCCTATATAGACATAAACCATCGTTCATTAGTAGCATCCAACAGGCTGGATGCTATTGACTGCATCTCATTTAGGCACATGTTGCTGCTATGCTTCATACCACCAGGAGGCAGCAACTTTCAATGTTTTAGTCCAGTGGGCCACTTCTTAAGGGGGGGAATATTTCAAGTGTCCCTGACCCCACCATTGCTGCTTGGTTTGCAACACATTCTGGGTGGGGAGCCATAGGAAATGCCTGAGAGCCGCCCAGTGGCCGTTCACATGAGATCCCTTGCTATAGTATAGAAAATGCCTCCCTCTGTAGTCAGAGGGCGGGGCGGGGAGGGAGATAATCCTGATGTGCACCTCAGGGGGCTGTGTCTGTACTATGACTTGTGGGGCGTCGTCAGCCCTGTTAATTGCTAGGTCTCTTAAGCGGCGGGAGCTTTCCTTAGAGCAGCGGGTTTCAGAGGGGGTACTGTTGAAGCCATGACACTATCTGTGAATTCTTAGACACTGAGGTGCTCTCTATCCTATTTATTCCTTCATTGGCTTTGCTTTCAGGTTTTGAACCCTGGGCCCTGCCCTGTGGGCTGTGTGAATGACCGAAGGCACGATGGAATCCAGCTGTGGCTTGGGTTTTCCTTTGCTACTTCATTGCATGAGGCGACACAGTCGAGCAGCTCCCGGTAGAGGTCAACCCAGAGATTGAATCAGTGTTCTACGTCTGAGTAGTAGATCTCTGCAAAGGCGGATGGTGCAGTAGCAGCATTGGTTGGGTTTTCCCCACCTCTTAACGCTCAGCACTCGCCTTGCAGCTCTGAGACACAAGCAGCATATTATAAAACCAAGTGCATTCCACCCAGATTATATCATGTCTCTGGAAACTGGAGTGCTACAGAGAGGTGCAGTCGTAATGAGTGATTAGACTGGCACCAAGTGCATTTGGGTAGCTAGGTGCGGGAAGCCTCATGTAGGGTTTAAATAGAACCATATAAAGCAGTGGGAGAAGGAGCAGAGGAAAACAGGCTGTTTAAAAACCGAACAGACCTACTTACCTCTCCTTTCCATATCCTGCGGCTAAGGCACTTGACTGGGACTCAGGAGACTTGGGTTTAATTCCAGCCTCTGCCACAGACAGACTCACTATATGACGCAGGGCAGATTACTGACCTCGCCAGACTGTTCTAGCTTTCGATAGCTGGAACCGGGATAATTTCCCAACGTAGACCAAGCACGCTGCTTGCGCTTTCTTTGCTTCATATCTTGAGATTGTTTTGTTACATAGGAGCAACCAGACTAGCTCAGAGCAGTGAAGCCGTTAGTCCTCTCACCAACAGCAGCCAATAACAGGTGTTTCAAAGGAAGGTGCAAGAAGCCCTGCAGTAGTCATTCTTGGCTAGCCTGTCCTTAGCGTTACCTCTGAACCCTGAATAACTAGAGACTGGCTTAAGTCCTGATGCAGGATGGCTTATAGCCCTTCCAAAACGCTTACATATTTTTAACATTTACTGTTGGGGATATCCTTCTTGCCCGTACAAACCCGCAGTCCCTTTTGAAATCCTGCTGGCTCCGGGCCTCAGGGATAGTGTGTGGCAATGAAAGGCTGTTGGTGATTAACTGGCCCCATCCACTCCCCCCCACATGATGCAAGAGAACAGTTTACCACTGGCCTTAAGTGCTCACACTGCTGTGATCAAGAGGGTTTCCTTGACAAGCTTTCTCACAATGAGAAAGCCATAAAGCTGAATGGCTTTTGTCTCCCTAAGGAGGACGTGATTGTAAAAGGGGCCTGAACACCCTCTCCCGAGACGGATCCGCTTACATTTTATGATTCCCTGCAACTCTGAAGGGCTTCTCTACACACCAACTTGCATCAGAACAACTGGGTGGTAATTTGCACCTTTTATTTTCGGGCAGATCTGCGTGCAGGCCTTCTCGCTTCTGAAGAAGTACATTGATTTTTAGTCTGTCTGGGGTTTGTTTGTGTGTTCTTTTACTGGTTTTAAGTATCCCCAACTGAGATGAGGCCTCCATTGTGCTAGGCAGCACTGTGTACATATAGGAAAAAGCAGAACCTTCCCTGAAGTGCTTACAGGGGAAATAGACAAGGTGGACAAAGGGCGACAGAAAGGAACAGACAGGTGAAGTAAATTACCTACGGTCAGCCAGGAGTAGAGCTGAGAATAGAACCCAGGTTTCCCGAGTGTTGGTGCAGTGCCCTGTCTACCAGACCATGCTGCCTTAGAGGTTGTCGTCACAGCAGAGTTAACTCAAGGGTTTACTCTAGTGTTGTCCATGCACAAAGTCTTAACTCGAGTGTGGTGGTGCTTTAAATTCCAGTTGGCTGGCCCATCGGGGATGGGAATAGGGGGGTATAAGCTACAGCTCGCGTTAGCACAATTTGCCAGCTGCTAACAGGAGTGAGGACACTGGGTAGTTCCACTTGAGGGCCACTAGTCCTCCGATGCCGTCACACAGTTCCCACCCCACCCACGGCAGTTAACTCTGCAGGGATGGCCTCTCCAGCTCTCCAGATCCCTGGAGGCAGGAAGTGAGGTAGGGAGGAGGCTGTGCTGCTCTGCTTGCTGATCAGGATCAGTGGGTGAAGACAGGAACACTAAATCCATTGAGAACGGCAGCCAAATCCTAACCTGTCCTTGGTGACCTGTAATTGCACCCACCACTTGTTGGCAAGCCCTATAATGTATCTCCTTAATTGTGCGGCAGGGCTGCCAGAGCGCCCGGAGACCTCTCATGCCACTTGTCTTTCCCTCCCCTTAACAGCTGTGGGAGGATGACTTTGAACGCCTCATTTCCTTTCGGTAAATGCCTGTTCTGAGCACTCCACCTAAGGCCAGGGACCAAGATGATACTTTTAAACATTTTCTGAACGGTTGCCGGCAACTTTAGTCCTCAGTAAAACTATATAACATGGAGGCTTCACTGAGTGGACAGGGGGCTGGCTTTGTGGCATGCCAGACAGATGTCATGATTTCTTTCCTACTGTGCCTGTGTTCTTCCAGGACCTTGTCGTCTGCTGCCTGTCTAGTCAAATCTTGCAGGCGTTGGAGTCCGTGGACTTTTGGCCACTGACTGCGGTCTTGGTGCAGGGTTTGGCCCTGTGAGAAATGTAATTCTCAGCGTAGCAGACACCAAATCCATCCTGTTCCAGTTCCAAGTATGAATTGGTTGGAATGTCTGTGCCAGTACGTGTCCACGCAGGTTTTCCTCTTGTTAGATCCAAACTGCACCTCCACTTCCTTATAAAAGCTCCCGGGAGAGGCAAATTGCGCAACTTGAATAAACTCCCACTTGTTTAAATGTTTGCCTCGTAAATTATTAAAGGCGTCTCAAGGCAGACCAGGGTTGAGAACAATCAAAATAAAATCCCTGTTTAAAGTAAACTTTTTGCTGGGAGGGCAGGAAAAGCAGTTTGAATTTCTTCTTTCTTAAAAGGAGGATGTTTCTTCAGAGCCCAGGAAACCAAATATGCCTGCAAAAGCAAATAATGGTCAGGCTGGAGAATGGGATGGAGGCACGGGCCTCTGACTTAATTAACCCCACGTGTCCACTCTGCATTCAGGCTTTTTAGCTTGAAATAGTGATATTTTACCTCCCTCCTTGCCTGGCTTTGCTCTTGCTATTGTCATCTGTCCCTCCACCTATAATAGATCTACAAATTAACTATCCTGGGAGCAATGTGTTGGTTAATAGCTGTTCGGCACGGATATAACTCTGCATCTGTAACTGACAAAAGGGAGTAACTCTGATCTCTCAGAAAAGTCAGGATTGAGTGTGTCAGCCTTGCCTTCCCCTCCCGTTCTAAATTCCCTGCGTCCTTAGGTAAAGCTTTGTGGAGTGTTATTGTCTAGCATAGACGTCTGTGTGTATAGAGTCATGGAGATATAGAACAGGAAGGGACCTCAAGTGGTCATCTAGTCTGTCCCCCTGCACTGAGGCAGGGTGACATGTGCCCCGAGTGTAGGTATTCCTCGTATGTAAGCGGTGGTGTGCTTGTGATGGGGACAGCTGTGGAGATTGAAGTCTTGAGCTATGTGCAGTGACGGTACAAGGTTCCCTTCCCCCACTGCTCTGCTGGGGCGTGCCTGTTTGGAGGAACTGCCTCTTGGGCATGGCCCATTCACTCCTTGGTACCTTTGCTGAGACGGCTAACAGACGGCCTGTGGGAATTGGATTGAGACCACCAAACTCATCTTCTGGTGGGCATCCAAGCCTATACTTGGGATGTTGCCACTGGCAGCCAGCAACCTGTGTAGGTGCATCTGTACAGACTTACAGTGTAGACAAGAAAAGCTGGGATTTGCACCAGTTAACTTGACCAGCGCACATGGTGGCTCTCCTGGTCTAAACTTGCAGGTTGCACTCTTGCAGCGATACCGTTTGCTGGCTACATACGGCTAAGTTGGGGTTAAACTCTGAGCTAAATTCAGCCTGACAGCTCCCAGAGGCTCCATATTCTGAGTAATATAATTCCCCTGGCGTCCTCCTTTCCAAGCTTCTGTTTGTTAGAACTTCAAGTGTAGCAGCCAGTGGCAATGATTCACACTGGTCCGGCACGGAGGCAGGTAACTGGCAAAGAGGGTTGCATTGCACATAGTCTCAACTGGTGTAAATCAGCATCTGTCCATCTTCGGTACCTTTCGGTGGCTCCACTTACCCCAGTATCTGAGCACCTCCCAATCTCTGATGCACTTATCTTCTCTACGGTGGAAATGCTGCTGTCCCCATTATACAGATGGGGAACAGAGGCTCAGACTGACTAAGTAAGTAGCCCAAGGTCACACAGGGAGTCCGTGGCCAAGCAGACTCCAAGTCCTGAGCTCCAATTCCTAGATCATCTGTGCTTTCTCAGTGACGTCAGTAGGGCTATGCCACTTAAACCAGCTGAAGAGCTGGCCTGGGACATCTTTTTCTAAATACTCCCCCCTCCCTCTAGTATAGCAAAATAAATGCATGTAAGGAAGGTAAGGAAGTGATTTGTGTGTGTGTGTATATATATATATATATGGTTTCTATTTTAAGTTGATTATCCTTGGATGCCCCCGGCAATGTGGCTTCCATGTGCCGTTGGGTTAATTACTTGTTAATGACTCCCTCTATGGTGGTGGTGTTGGTGGCTGAAAGCAAAGTGGGTGTTTTTTTTACATCCGTTATTAGATCTCATTAAAGCAGAACATAATTCATAGAAAAATGTTTCAGCCTCAGCATTCAATTCTCGTTCACCGAGTGAGCAGGGAGACGAAGCAGAAGGGGTTTTAGGAATGATTTCAGTTCCTATTCATGTCTCCGAGGACGCTTTAGCAGTAGAGGGGCACCACATGGGTTCCAAGTGCTGTTCCTCTCTCCCCCCCATCGCTCTGTTACGGCAGTAGAGGAAACCCGGCAATGCTAGACAGAAGAGAATTTCACACATCCCCCTGCTTTGTAATTTGGGATGTATCCGCTATCTAAGCTGCGTTGCACTTCAGGCAGATAAACCCATCTCTGATAGCTTATCACAGATGAGGTGACTGATGCAAAGAATCTGGATAGAAGGCTCTTAAAGCCAGCACAGATTGCTAGAGTTAAGGGACTGATTCTCCTCTTACTGTCAGTGGGGTAAATCTGGAGGAACCCCTTAGGGTTCAATGGGATTGCATTGTTTTTCCAGTCCCACGGCGCTAATGAAGAGTCAGGTTTAAAGGGTGTGGCGCTTGTATTTTATTTTTTGAATTGTCTGTAACTTCCTCCATACCCAGAGCCATGTAATAGAGACACATTTATAAATACGGACTCCCCCTGATCTTCTGTTCTGAACAATGCAGGCAGACCCCATGAACCTGGTTCTCATTTTATGCCCAGGCCCCTCTACAGCACATTGGCAGGATAAAAGGGCATTACCCTGGGTATAAATGGCCCTCACTTTAAGGCTCCTATGCACTGCCAGAGTGCTGCAAAGGGTCCATTGCCTTCAGTAAAGCTCTGCGTGGATTCAATTACAAGGTCGGGATCACATTTTAAATCATTGTATCCTCGTCCTGCTCCTTACCTCTAAGTATCTGTGACTTGGAAACATCAGTGGCCTTTTCATCATCTTCCCAAGGTAACCACTTTCTGTTGCTTCTCTGGTAAGTCTTTCACACATGCTCCTCCCTAGATCCAGCTACCATTCTGTATTGAGCCACCTGGGCCTATTATTTTAGGGACGGGCTATCCTAGTTGTCATGAAATAGTAAGAAAAAAGCTTTAACTTGAACTGATACAAGAATAAATACCATGCCTCTCCTGAGTTGTATCCTCTCACATTTCTAGAGAGGAAGCCCTTTCAGGAGACAGATGCAAAGTTTCTTTTATCTTCAAAGATTTTTTTTTTTTGGTTTTTGGTTTTGTTTTTTTTTTCTTTTAGGGCTTAACAGTCTCTGCTTTTAAGCTAGTTCAGCCAGTTCCTTTTTTGCTGTCTGTTCACACTTGTGTGTGAAACTTGCAGCACTGGCTTTGGCAGTCAAATCTTCGAGCCCAAATGATGCTTCAAGAGAGTGTTTCTTAATGGCCCCGCTTGGAAAGCAATAGCTGTGGCGATCTTGCACGTAGTTGTGTAGCCGGACTAAAGGCAGGCAGCTGTATTAATCAGGACAGGAAACCCAGGAGTCCATTAAAACTTGGCAAGCGATGGGAGCGTTTTTAGAAAATAAAAAGAGCTTTACAAAGCGGTTATTGCCTGAAAAGTGACTCAATTAAAATCCCCTCGGAGGAGTTCTTGATTTATCTGATGGGGCTCCCCTCTCCGCTTTAACTCAGTGCCTCAGAAATAACTAGCAATCGCTTTTCTTCCCAGCCTGTGGGATTTATTCCCACTGACATCTGTGTGCAGCTTGCTTAGTTGTCAAGTAGAATTTTTTGTTTGTTTGTTTGTTTTTTCCAACTTGCCACCTCTGCAAATCCAGCCTGGTGTCTGATCGTTCAGGCTGTGCTCTTTCTGTTGGTTATAAAGGCTTTGCAGTTAGTTGTTTTTTGGGTAAGGCACAGGCCAGAATAACATCCTGGTCCCCCTTTCTGTGGAAATATCGTGCTAAAAAAAAAAACCCCTCCTCCCAAACCCATGTTCCTGCCAGGAAAGTAAGTGGCTATGTCTGAATTACAGGGACAGACATCCTGAGTAAGTCCTTTTTTGTCAGTGTTTAAAAAGTCCATAATCCTGCGGTTTACCCAGAGAATTGGGAAAGCCTAAATCTGCCAGTCACGTAAGCCACAAATCAGCAAAGTGCTTAAGCACGTGCTTTGCTAATGGAGAATTGAACCTCTATGAGCCTCAGTTTTCCAGTCTGCAGAATGGAGTGATCCTGACCTACGGCAGAGCACTATGGGTAGAGCTTTCAAAAGTCCCACCCTATAGCTGTGTATATATTTTTCTGGTTTTCAGTGTGCTTGAACACTGCCCTCATGGAGAGAGCTGGAAAATCCATCCAGATGACATTTCCAGGTTCGTGGTAGTCACTGCTTCTAGAGATAGCCTCGTTGTGTCCGGCCAGCCTGCTTTTCACATAGCAGGGACCACACAGGCCTGAGAGGTCCGTGTTTCTCATGCGGCTGTGGTAGATGCATGGCAAGGGGTAGTGCTGTCCAAGAAGGAGTAGCTCCGAATCCAGGGCATAGTGGTGCCAACATGTCTACCTGCCAGCTTGGAAGGTAATGAGAGAAGCCTTGATTATAGGTTAAGACTGTGCGTTCACAGAAAATAGTCATTTTGTTTGCCTCCCTTCCTCCCCCCCAAAGTGTGGCTTTGCAACATCACTCTATTCAGTGCTTACTCTCCACCCTTTTCTGCCCTCAACTTTTTAATTTTTTTATCTATCACAGGGTGGGTTGGCTGATTGGTTTTACATTTTTCACAGGAAACCCCAGTGCAAGTACAGGCCCCGATCCTGCCACATGATCCAGGCGAGCTCATGTAGGATCCTGTTGAAGTCAGTGGGGCAGAGGGGTGTGACTGAGTAGGAACAGAGCCTGTGGTCTGTCTGGGCTGGGCCTATTTGCATATCTGTCCACTGCTCTGCCTTCTGAGGCTTTTTTAAATAAAGTGCCTCCAGAAGCCTTCCAGACAATGGCTGTTTTGTATTACAGTAGACCAGAATCCAGCTGTGTTCTGCACTTTGCAAATATATAGTAAGGGAGAGTCCTTATCCCAAAGAGCTTGCAGTATAAATAGATGCGCTAGACAAACGGTGGGAGGAGAAACTGAAGCACAGAGGGGAAAGTGACTTGCCCAAGGTCACCCAGCAGGTCAGAGGCAGAGCCAGGATTAAAAGCCAGATCTCTTGAGTTCAGTTCAGTGCCCTAAATAGTTGGCCACGCTGCCTTCTGACGAGGCTCAACAAGAGTTATGTGACTAACATGGAGAATCACTGGGGCGTTTGCTACTAGATTTCTTTGTTTTTCTTTCTAGAAACGGAGGCCAAGACTTCAAGAAAACTGGAGTTTAGCTTTAGGCGCCCACGCTCTGACTTAGACCTGATGTTTTCTTAAGTGCTGAGCATCCAGCAGCTCCCACTGAAGTCATTGGACTTGCTCCAGATTAGGCAGGTGTCAAGGAGGTCAGGATTTGTCCCGGGGGTCTGTTTACATTGAGGAAAATGCCACACCAAAGGCAAGAGTTGAGCAATACTCTTGGGGCAAACTGAAGGCTGCAGAGCTTTGCCCAGTGACTTTCCCGCTGCATTAGAAGCTGCTGCAGGCATAGGGGCAAGTAGGATTTGGCCCGGTGTGAACATATCTGTAATTTAGCAGAACGGCTTGTAGGCAGGAGGCCAAAGGCATTTTGATGTGGGTTTAATACATGCTGAATGCATTCCCTCTCTCCCTCCCCCCCGCTTAAAAATGCACTATGGACTTCTCCAGCCTAGAATAAAAACTGAATGTACCTGGATAATTTATAACTGCCTAACAATGAAGAGGATTTTTCTTGGGTCACAGAGTAACAGCCGTGTTAGTCTGTATTCGCAAAAAGAAAAGGAGTACTTGTGGCACCTTAGAGACTAACCGATTTATTTGAGCATGAGCTTTCGTGAGCTACAGCTCACTTCATCAGATGCATCTGATGAAGTGAGCTGTAGCTCACGAAAGCTCATGCTCAAATAAATCGGTTAGTCTCTAAGGTGCCACAAGTACTCCTTTTCTTTTTTCTTGGGTCAGATGACGGACAATCTGTTAGCTTCAATAGGAGACAGAACAAATAAGACTTAAGCAACCTCGCTTGTTGCCACTCTTGAACGTTTCATGCTGTTCTCTAATGGAGTCCTTGCCTTGTTGTAATGAGAGAGAGAGAAAAAGTATATCCTGTTTGCAAGGCAATTAAGAGACCCAATGAGAGAGAGAGAGAGAAGATCCAGAGCAGCACTGACATAGGTTATTGCTCCCTTGGCTAGTCAGAAACTGTAATTGTAGTGTAAATAGCTCTGCTCAGCTGTGCCTTGTACATGGACGCGTCGGCACCTGGTTAGCTCCAACTTCCTACTGAGGGGTACAAGAATTCGTGAGTCATGGTATTGGCACCGAAACACCTGTTCGGTCATCTTGTCTGTTCCCTTCCCTCAGTTGTTTCTGAAGTTGGGCAGGAAGGGAATTTCCACACACACACTGCAGAAGATAGAAGTCTAGCACTGGGTCTGATCCTCCACTCCTTTAAAGCTCTGTAGCTCCAGTGATTTCAACGGAGCTGCTCCTGCTTCTTGCTAGTGTGAGAGGAGACTTAGATTCGTGGGGTGAAGTCCTGGACGCACTGAAGTTAATGGAAGGTTTACCGCTGCCTTCCATGGGGCTAGGATTTCATCATGTGTCTTAAAAGTCATATTGGGCATTTTGACCTGGGGTCTGTCTGATTCAGCCCCCATTGACGTTAATGGGACTCTTTTTTTTTTTTTTTTTTCCCCAGGAGTTGGGTCAGGCTTTAGAAGAAGAGACCACTTGGTAGGCTCTTTCCCATTGAAGAATCAAGCAGGAATAGCTGATGGGTTTGGGGGGTGGGATAGAGGACTCGAATACACCAAATGAATATAACTGATGGATGTATCTCTGATACAACGTTTCTAATTTTGCCAAGACCATAGGGAAGGTAGAAAGTGCAGTTCATTCATTTTACCCGAAAATAGTGATCTCCCCTCTCAGCAAACGTTAAATAGCACAATGCTGTAACCAGGGCTCATCTTCCTAGGATGCCATGATTTCTACAGAAATGGGTTACACCCCATTTCTCTATCATACAATCAGAAATGCTTATTTACTTAGATTGTAAGCTCTATAGGGCAGGGACTGTCTTCTTGTTCTGTCTGAACAGCATCTATCACAGAAGGAGGTCGGGGTCCACGGCCGTGATTGGGGGCTCCTATGTGCTACTGCCAGACAGATAATAGTAGATGTCTGGCCAGATCATATTTTGTGAGGCATCTTCCTTTCTTCTCTGAATGCGTTTTGCAAATTTGGCAAGTAATTCACAATGGGTCTCCCAGACTCTGATGTGAATTAGCAAAGAGCCATTGACAAGGGAGAGGAACTGACCTGGGAGAAGATGCAAGTAGGTGTGAACTTCTAGGAAATGGCTGGCAAAAGGTTCCTAGCCTGCAGAGACGGCACAGAGGAAGGATCAAAGGTCAAGTGGCAAAGATGACACTACACAAGAGTGTTGCCTTTTATTAGCCAGCGAAAGAAGAGGTGATGGGGCATGCACCAGAGACAGTAAAGGCCGAAACCATGGGTAGCTGAGATAAAAGCAAAGTCTTGAAAAATAGTATCTGACACTTTAATCTGTGGGGGGAGGGTATAAAGGAGTGAGGAACAGAATCGCTACAATGTAGGTAGAGCGTTGTTTTGGGGGACACATTGCCGTTGCAGATCTCCTGAAATCCTTCTCGGAAGGGTGTAAGGAGAGAGCAGACATGGGACTTGTGATTCCAGGCAATGATGCGGGGAAACAATAGGAATAATCAGCCCTTCTAACTGCTGGGACATGACTGCCGCATGCTCCGTTTTATAATCCCCAGAGGTGTGTAGCTAAAGCTTTTAATCAGCTCTTTCTGGAAACCACGTCGCTGTAGCTACTACCGTTCTGGTTAACAGATACAGTAACGGAAAGGCCTGGCAAGTCCTGTGAAACAGGGACGAGCCTCCTGGCTCCCTTCATCCTTCAGCTGTGAAGATGGCAAGCTTGGTGCAATGGAGAAGCAGGGGAAGAGCTGCAGAGGGCTTCACTGCTAGGTCCCTGGTTAGAATCCTAATCCAGACCAACAGCTGTTGCACGTAGTTACCTGATGGCTGTCCAGTGGCCTATGTGAAATGAGTGGCTTGTCCCCATAGGCATTTTGAAGTGAGTGTCTACCCATCGCACGGGGTGCCCTTGTTGGCAGTCAGGTTAAGAAGAGTGACCCATCCTCTGGTTCCTTGAAGGGGCCCTTCAAAACCAGATTTGAGGCCCAATTGTCAAAGCTGTCTGGGGGGGACTGATGGGTGAGAACTCAGACTTGTGCAAGTCTGGCTCTTGGCCAAGAGGACTTTGTTTTCCCAGGCTTTTGGATTGATGCAGATTTATTTCCCAAGCTGGAAAATTCAGTGGTTGGTGGCAAAGCAGACAGCTGCCGAAGCACAAAGTGCTGTAACTGAGGGCTCTGTGTAGCTAGGCGAGCTAGGATTGTTGCACCTTGAAAGCATTCCTGGGCATCTGCATGAGTCGCTTTCTGAATGCTCCAGTCTTCTCACAGTCCAGATTCAACCACAGCATGAACCCAGGCCAAGGGACAGCTGGCCAGGAAGCCAGGCGGTGCATTGACCACCACCCCTCATGCAGTGGGCCACGGGGCATAGCGCTGGCTGGAGAAGAGCAAGGATTCAGCATTTCCTCTCAATGGCTCCTGCACACAGAACTCCTCCTGTTTAAAGCTTCTCTCCCACCCATCAGAATACCCAAGGGAGGGCTGGCAGCAGAAACTTGACATGCCCACCCTCTAGGTCCACTCCTTCCCTGAGCCCCTTGGATGCATTGGGCCTTGCTGGCTCTGAGAGGCACAATGTAGCGAGTTGGACCCATTACGTTTGCCTGTGAAGATCCAGTGCTCATTATGCCTCTTCACTTGCCTCGATGCTACGGTAATTATCTATCTGAGCACCTCCCAGTCAGTATTGCATTTATCCTCTCAGTACCCCTGTGAAACAGGGAAGCGCTATTGTCCCCATGTGACAGATGGGGAACTAAAGCGTGGCGAAATTAAGTGACTTATCAAGGTGACCTAGGAAGGCTGTGGCAGAGTGGGGAATTGAACCCAGGTCTCTCAAGTTCCCGACTAGTGCCCCAACCACCGGACCATGCCTTGATGTGTGCATCTGAGCTGCGGCTTATTAAACCCCCATAAAGAACCAGGCCATGGCTACGCCGAAAATGCTACAGCAGCACCGCTGTAATGCTTCAGTGCAGACACTTACTACGGAGACAGGAGGAGTTTTTCTGTCGCTGTAGGAATCCACCTCCCAGTAGCTAGGCTGACGGAAGAACTCTTCCATCGACCTGGCGCTGTCTACACTGGGGGTTAGGTTTCACACCCCTGAGAGACATTCCTATACTGATGTACGTTTACAGTGTTGACCAGCCCATAGTGTTTGAACCGTAATAGGAGAGGAGCCTCCTGTTTGGTTCAGCTTAAACTGCTGGAGATGCAGCAAGGACAGATCTTGCATCAGAGCACCTATAGCTCTTCCAGGCAATCCCAAATTTCCAAACGGAGTACTGACTGTGGGGTACTTGCATAGGCAAAGTCTAAGTGAGATTTTTCCCCTTAATCTCCCACTGGTGGTAGCAGTGGTAGGAATACAGTAGACAAGGCACTGGTGGCATCTTAATTGTCATGTTGTCTAACCCCGTTCAGAGCCAGCCTAGATAAGTGGTCCAAATGCCAGCAGTCACTGGCTACGCACTAGAGCAGTTACAATGGGGACATTTAGAGGGGGAAAGTCTAGTGTAGGACATGCCCCTGGCTACCTTTCTGCATTTATTTGAATGTGTGACAATCCAGTACATTAGGAGCACATACTTCACATTGCTGCTTCAGTCCAGATACCTGCAGTGGCAAATACCTGATCTCTAATGCAGTCAGATACTTTCACTATTGAGTAGTGTCCGGTATCATGGGATTGTTCCATGCACCGACAAGAACATCTGTCCCGGTCTTTGGAGGCATACTGGTGATGTGATTATGCAGTTCAAATTGTTAAACTATCTTCGGCACGGTTTAAAGTTTGTTAGTTTGTCTATGGTGCTTCAGATTCACTCTAATTCTCTCCTCCTCTTGTCTTTCAGGTTCAGCAATGCCTCTGTCAGCCTGGTTCAGCCTGCTGCTTCTCTTTCTTTGTATTGGTACTACCAAAACCTGCTCCCCAGGATGCCACTGTGAAGTGGAGAGTTTTGGTCTCTTTGACAGCTTTAGCTTGACCAAGGTGGATTGCAGTGGAATAGGCTCACACATTGTTCCTGTCCCTATCCCTCTGGATACTTCCTATTTGGATCTGTCCTCAAACAAACTGGAAACCATCAATGAGTCAATGCTGACTGGCCCTGGTTATACCACCTTGGTGAGCCTTGATTTGAGCTATAATAAAATTGCTAAGATCTCTTCCACAACCTTCTCCAGGCTCAGGTATCTGGAATCCTTGGATCTGAGTCATAACTCTTTGGCAGTCCTTCCAGATGAATGCTTCCCCAGTTCACCCCTGGGGGACATAGATTTGAGCAACAACAACCTCCTGGATATAACGTTAGATGTCTTTGCTTCCAAAGGTCAAGGGAAACCCATTAACGTGGATCTGTCCAACAACATGATAAGCGCAGTCACGAGACACCATGACAAAAACATCCCCAACATCCAGAGCTTAAATCTGTCTGGAAACAGACTGAAGACTGTACCAAACCTCCAAGGGATTCCCCTGCGATACTTAAATCTCGATGGGAACCCTCTGGCCAAGATTGAGAAAGGAGCTTTCGTGGAACTGAAGGATTTAATTCATTTATCTCTCAGCAGCTTACGTGGCTTTAGAGAGATCTCTCCGTACAGCTTCAAAGAACTACCCAACCTCCAGGTACTCGATTTATCCGGCAACCCCAACCTTAAGTTGTTCAGTGCCGAAGTAGTCTTCGGTCTAAGCTCCTTGCAGGAGCTCAACCTGTCCAGTACAAGTGTTTCCTTCTTGCCAAAGACTGTGCTGAAATACTTACCTACCATCAAAAGCATTACCTTGGGGAAGAATGTACAGTGTCTTAAGGTGACCAAGGAAGGACAGTATCACCAACAAATCGGGCTGACCAAAAAAGAGGTCCTCCGTTGTCATGACAGCCATGGGTCGGTAGCAGCAGCGCCCTATGTCTCGTGATGTAGGTGGAGGGGAAAGCACTGAGGGAGATTGTACAGCTACCTGGACTGAAATGACCTGCCGCGTGCCTTTCGTAAATCATTTTGTTAATAATTTATACGTTTGTCTATGCCAATACTTGACGGTGTGTGTCTTTAAATTCCGTATTACTGCCCACCGTTTTCTGCCACACGTCAGCTGTTGCCTCTTGATTCCTGCAAGCATTTGCAAGTGATAAGTGCAGCATGGCAGCCCCAAACAGAGTTCGCTGTGAATGGGGACCAAGTGGGGTTGCTGTTTTGAATTTCTAAGGAAGGGCAGAATATCTAGGGAGCAAATGCATTCGGCCCAGGCTTATTTGCAGGAGCAAAGGTAGCCCTGTCTACAGCATGCACCGAAATGTGTTAACACCACAGTCATTTGCTTACAGATCCATGCTTTATCTATTCTTTTTTTCTCCCAAGAAGTGCCTTCCAGATGTTGCCTTCATTAGCAGTGCCCTGCTCATTGTCATGCTCTTTCAGACTGAAGAAACCGTACTAAGCAAACCTGAGTACAGGGTGTTTCTAATGCTTGGCTGCTGTGTGCATAAAAGTGCAATGAACTCTTGGTACTTGGGGACCATTTTTCCCCACCTCACCTCACCGATCCTTTCCGCACAGGATTGCATTAGATCCTCCGCTGGAAATCCCAGGGGCCTTCTGAGGCAGATGTGTTGAACCTTAGCAAGTGTTCAGACTCAGCGCTGTGCCATTCGAAGGACTGAAAGCTGTTTCCGTGGACCCGGTTGCTGTGCATGTGGCTGAACAGAGCCCGCTTGCGATAAGGGCAGGTTGTCTGGGACTCAGGCTCCAGCAGGGTAAATTAGAGTGAGCGGTGAAAGGGAAAGCACATGTAAACTAAATTAAAAACTCCCTCCCTTTCTTGGGCATTTAAAGAATGCTTGATGAAGCTCCTTATCTTGATAACCTTATCAAACCAAGAGTAAGCCCATGGGACTGAGAAGAAGCTGTTTCCTCTCTGACTTCCCTGGCCTAATAAGAACGTGTGTGACACAGCTGTGCTGTTTAATGCAATTTCAGGCCAGACAATGTGGGGGGGAGGAGGGAGAACACTCCCTCCCCAAAGCCTGGGGCTATTGACACCTGCTGTTTAATAGAACAAGGTAGTAGCATGCTTGCCTGTGTGGGAAAGGATTCTTTCCGGGGCCTGCTGCTCTGTGTCATTCTTTCCACTCTCATGCTTGGCTTCTTGGCAGCTAACTGAAGTCTTGGGAGCACAGAGCAGTTTGTGTCGGCTTTACTCAATTGCCTGCATGCTGAATTTGGCAGAGGGAAAACCAAGCACGAGCAAAGGGAGTGGGAGCGGCAGACGCCGCAGGCAGCGAGGGGGAAACAACACATGAGAACTGGCGGTAAGGGAGCGAGACACGCAGCTCGAAGAAATGGGGGGGGGGGGGGAGATGCTACAAGGGAACCAAGCTCCTGCTCTGTGAATTCAATGGGGAACTTTGAGCCATGTCCCCAGAGAAACTCAGCCTGGGTGGAGTCGTTTGCTTACCCCAGGCCTGAATCTGGCGCACTCTTCCTTGGTATGGGGGGGGCAGAGGGAGACAGCATGGGCAGAATCTGCTCTCAGCTGCACGAGTCGAAGAGCTCGTCTATGCACAGAGCTGCCCCAGTTTCACTAAAGGAATTATTTTTCTTTTTAAACCAGTTTAGTTGAGCCCATGCAAAAAGCTGTGTGGATGCTCTTTTTTTTTTTTTTCTGGTTTAAACCAGGTTTTTTTCAGCTTAGTTTAAGTCCATCAGGAACAGGTTTAAACTAAACAGCAATAAGCCACTCTTAAACCAGAATCTGTGTGTCCACATAGGAGTTTGCACCGGATTATCTTAAACCAGTGCAAATAGTTGTGCACACAACCCCTGAGTTAAATGAAGTCTGACTTGAATCAGTGTAACAGTTATTAGAATCTGGCCCATTCTGTAGCCAGGCACTGATGGTGGCTGTAGACAAGAAGGAAAATGTGAAAGGCAGGGAGTACACTAGCAGATTCTGCAGGGGATCGGGCGTAAATGCACTATCCTCAAGAAGTGGGTGTGGGAAGACCACCATAAGAAGTAGGTTAAGGTACATCTGATCACATATGTAATTGTTGAGTAGATTCCAATCTGTCAGAGGAGGAGGGGGGGAAATCGAGTACACTTCATGGTGGAACAGCTTGCATTCTGAATCAAAGACACTGCAGTATCATCCATGGAATCCAGAAAGAGCTATATCTTCCCAGCTACATCTTCGAGAATATTTTGCAAACTGAAATTACACTGCCCCACACCAGCTATCTGTGGTGATGGTAGAAAACTTTTGAGCAAATCAAAGCCTGTTACTGTCTTGGAAGGGACAGATTCCCAGCTGGTGCAATACACTGACCTACACCAGCTAGGACCTGGCCTTGGATTTCCAAGTAGCTTCTCCAATGTCTTTTTCCTGTCTCTTATCATTGTGGTAGCCTTGTTAGTCTGTATCAGCAAAAAAACCAAGGAATACTTGTGGCACCTTACAGACTAACAAATTTATTTGGGCATAAGCTTTCGTGGGCTAAAACCCACTTCATCAGATGCATGCAGTGGAAAATACAATAGGAAGATCTCTCTCTCTATACACACACACACATACAGAGAATATGAAAATATGGGTGTTGTCATACCAACTGTAACGAGACCAATCCGTTAAGGTTAACCTTTTCATATTCTCTCTGTGTGTGTGTGTCTCTTCCTGTTGTATTTTCCACTGCATGCATCTGATGAAGTGGGTTTTAGCCCACAAGCTTATGCCCAAATAAATTTGTTAGTCTGTAAGGTGCCACAAGTCCTCCTCCTTTTTTTTTTTTTTTTTTTCCTCTTATTGAAATTAAATACTTTAAAAAAATCTTTTTTTCCCCTTCACTGAGCCTTTTAAATGCTCGGCTCGCCATTTGGTTTTGCAAGATTTTTCTTAAAAGGCAACAATATTGTCTTAGACAGTATGTGATTCTATAAAATCAGGAGGGAAATGATGAACAAATAGTAATAACACCATGGGCTTGGGTTGGTTTGGGGTTTTTTCTTTCCTAACGGATCCTGCCTTTTTAAGAGAATTTTTCTGCTGGCAGAAAACTTAATTTTTAAAATTATATATTTGTTTAATTTTATAGTTCTGTACTTAGATGAAATGTTAGGGGGATAATATACAGGCTGTAGAAGTTACTGCCTTTGCACCACTGTGGTAAATTTAATACCCAATGTGACAATCCAATTGAAGACTGCAAGATTTACTCTTGTAATCTCATGGTAGCCGCTAGCTAAATGAGTCTTATGAAGGGCTGGTAAATACCTTCTGTGTCTTTTTTTTTTTCTTTAAGACATTGTAATGCTTTGTGATTATTCACAATATAATAAAGTAATTTTGTGGAGACAAAAACAGCTCCTGGGTTTATTTCTCAGATGCGGCAAACTGCTTGGAGAGTGAAAACCGGTCACTGGTTACAAAGCACAAGCTTCCGCCTACCTCCACCCCAGCTGTAGCTGCATTATTCTCATGCTCTGTATAACCATGCCCAAGTCCGTGGTATTGCAGTGGGCTTCTAGGTGCAGAACCCAGCCCACTGTATTTGACTTGGCTGTCTTGCTGGAAAGGGGTTAGTGACCACGAGTTCCCTCTGGTATGGCAGGGCTGCACCAGAGCAGCTCACTGCAAAGAATATTTGAAAGAGGCTTTGGACATGCAGCAACGGGGGATTCTTGCAGAGTGACTTTCCTGCTCCAAAACTCCTGGAACAGACTCTCCTTGACTTCAATGGGCTTTGGATCAGGACTCTATTAAGACGATGAGCAAATTGGAAATGTGGAGGCGGGGTGAGAAAGAGCAGTGTTTAATGACCAGCCAGATCCTTGAACCGTTAGTACTCTTATGCCAAGGACCTCAGTCCCCTGTAGCCCAGCAACGGTGGAGACTCGGCTACACTTTGGATTAGACCTGTTTTCAGCAAATCTAAACACTATCTGGCATGTGTGCAAACCACATGGAGCAATGTTGGGCGTGCCCATGAGCTGCTCTACAAGAGCGCGAGGGGGATCAAATGGTTCTAGTAGAAGCAAGATCTTATTCTCCACAGCCCACGTCCCCAGCTGTAAAATACAGGTGATTGTTACCTTATCAGCATCGCCCCAGGAGGTCAATGCAACTGTGTGTGGTCCTCTGACACTATAGTGCAGAAAAGCCTATAAGTTAAAAAAAAAAAAAAATAGGAACATAGCTCAGTTGATTTTTTTCCTTAGTGCTTTGCTGAGTCCTGCAGAGAAAGTTTCCTGTTTACTTTGAGCCCTATACAGTGATATGGTAGTAAAATGAAGATTCTATCTAAAGCAGTGCAAACAAATCCAATGAGTACACTAGCCTCTGAGAATCTACAAAGATCCCTCTCCCCCTCATCCCCCAGAAACAACTGAAATCAACAGTTACATACACAGTGCCCGGTCCAGTTTTTTTATGCTGTTCACGTGCCAGGGATTCTACCACGTCTCTTGGGAAAGTTATTCCACAGTTCAACAGATCTGGAAATTGGGAAATCTTTCCTGACTTTGAGCCTAAAGTTTCCATTTCTTAATCTTGTCCCATTTATTGACTGGCATCACCCAAAACTCTTCGCCATTTGTGTGTTTGCACCCTCTAGGCATTGTTGGTTGTTTCTGTTGCCCTCCCCCAACTTTTGCAGCTTTTCTTGGAACAACCTCCAGCTTTGTCAACAGCTAATGAGTTGCATGAAAAGGAAGTTAGCATTCCAAAAGCAGTCACACGGGAGCCTTAAAAAGAGGGACTAATATGCCCCTCTCTGTGATGGGCCGTATCTGCAGCTCGGAATTACACTGGCTGTATATTTTTAGTGGCCACATCACAGTACAAACTCAGTCCTGCTTGCCATCCAGTCTTGCCCCCTAGTGTTTGTCTCATGGTTACGGGTTTCTCCTTGCTGACTGCTGGTGGTTGGGGGTATTTTGGCCCTTCCCTAATCCCACTTCCACCTTAGATGCATTAGCTTGCAATTTTCTCGTACTGAAATTGCTTTATTTCCTCCCCGTCAGGCTGGCCTCTCTCCCTTTGCATTTTTCTGCCCTCTCTGGTGTTTGCAGCAGCACCCAACTTAGTTTTCACCTGTGAATGGGGCCAGTGGAGCTATTTTATGTAAACACTGTGTGGGCAAGGCTATCTGAATGAGAGCCACTGTGTCACTTTAAATATCAGTGTCCCACACAGCTACAAATGGATGTGTCCTGAAGAACATCATAGAGACCAGAGGTGGGCAAACTATGGCCCGTGGGCCACATCCGGCCCACGTGACCCTCCTGCCCGGCCCCTGAGCTCCTGGCCCGGGAAACTAGTCCCCTGGCCTCTCCCCAGCTGTTCCCCCTCTCCCCGCAGCTTCAGCTCTTTGGGCAGGGGGCTGCGAGCTCCTGGGGCAGCGCAGCTACAGAGCCTGGCCTGACCCGGTGCTCTGTGCTGCACGGTGCGTGGCCGGCTCCAGCCGGGCGGTGGAGCTGTAACGCCGCCAGCCACCGGCGCTCCAGGCAGCGCAGTAAGGGGGCAGGGAGCGGGGGGGTGGGGTTGGATAGAGGGCAGGGGAGTTTGAGGGGGTGGTCAGGGGGCGGGGGTGTGGATAGGGGTCAGAGCGGTCAGAGGGCGGGGAATGGGGGGATTGAATGGGGGCAGGGGTCCTGGGAGGGCAGGGGCAGTCAGGAATGAGAGGAAGGGTTGGATGGGGCCGCAGGTGGGTCCGGGGGCGGTCAGGGGGTGGTGGATGGGGCTGGAGTCCCGGGGGGGCCATCAGGGGACAGGGAACGGGGGGCGGGGGTTGGATGGGGCAGGAGTCCTGGGAGGGCCATCAGCGGGCAAGAAGCAGTGGGGGTTGGATAGGGGTCAGGGGCTGGGCCACACCTGGCTGTTTGGGGAGGCACATCCTCCCCTACCCGCCCCTCCCTACAATTTTGGAAACCTGATGTGGCCCTGAGGCCAAAGAGTTTGCCCGCTCCAATATAGATTGTCTCTACTGTAACTTGACACCTTCACTGTGCTACAAATACTCCTGCTTAAGGAACTAGCTTATGCTGACTTAGATCTTTTACAATACTAAGAGGCAGTAATATTCAGTGCGTGAAACTGCTGGTACTTTAATACTGTGTATTACAGGCAGATAGTGGGGAAAAGATCCGGCCGTGAAGAGCTTACAACCTAATTACACGATACAAAGTATAGGAGCTGATGCAGTTATTCTAATAAAGACTGTGTGTTGGGTGCCCCGGTATTTGAACAATATATCACGACCAGTTAAACTATAGACTTGCATGAGGCAACAAGATGGCTGCTTTATGTAGAGAAGGGAAGCATTTTTAGAAACAGGAAAACCTCCGACTTTGACTCCAACGCAAGGTGTCATAAATATAAAGGGAAGGGTAAACACCTTTTAAATCCCTCCTGGCCAGAGGAAAAACCCTTTCACCTGTAAAGGGTTAAGAAGCTAAGATAACCTTGCTGGCACCTGACGAAAATGACCAATGAGGAAACAAGATACTTTCAAAGCTGGAGGGGGAGGAAACAAAAGGTTCTCTCTGTCTCTGTGCGATGCTTTTGCCGGGACCAGAGCAGGAATACAGGTCAGAACTCCTGTAAAGGGTTAATAAGCAATCTAGTTAGATATGAGTTAGATTCTGTTTTGTTTAAATGGCTGATAAAATATGTTGTGCTGAATGGAATGGATATTCTGGTTTTTGTGTCTTTTTGTAACTTAAAGTTTTGCCTGGAGGGATTCTCTATGTTTTGAATCTGATTACCCTGTCAGGTATTTACCATCCTGATTTTACAGAGGTGATTCTTTTACTTTTTCTTCAATTAAAATTCTTCTTTTAAGAACCTGATTGCTTTTTCCTTGTTCTTAAGATCCAAGGGTTTGGGTCTGTGTTCACCTATGCAAATTAGTGAGGATTTTTATCAAGCCTTCCCCAGGAAAGGGGGTGTAGGGCTTGGGGGGATTTTGGGGGGAAAGACGTTTCCAAGCGGGCTCTTTCCCGGTTATATTTTGTTAGACGCTTGGTGGTGGCAGCAATAAAGTCCAGGGGCAAAAGGTAAAATAGTTTTGTACCTTGGAGAAGTTTTAACCTAAGCTGGTAAAGATAAGCTTAGGGGTTTTTTTTCATGCAGGTCCCCACGTCTGTACCTAGCGTTCAGCGTGGGGGAGGAACCGGGACACAAGGATATTTAGGTTAGCGGGAGGGTAGCAAAAGTGGCAGCATTGCTACTATCTTGACCGTTCGTTACGCCCGCTTGGAATCTCTGCTTTCAGTTTAGTGCCATTTTTCTAGCTTGCAGCAGAAAGTGGATCCTCCTAGCATTTAAGGCCAGAAGGAACTACTGTGATCATCTACTCTGACCTCCTGCACATCTCAGGCCCCAGAACCTCCCTCATCCACTGTTGCAATAGACCCAGAACTTCTGACATGATTTAAAGACTTCTTTTTACAGAAAATCCACCATTCACCAGCAAGTTGCTAGTTCATACCAGCAAATGACCAATGTTGCAGAGGAAGGCAAAAAACCCAGGGTCTCTACCAATCTGACCTGGGGGCAATATTCCTGACTCCAAATATGGTGATTAGTTAGACCCTGAGCACATGGGCAACGCCTCCCCAGGCAGACACCTGGGAAATAATTCTCTGTAGTAACTCGGTCCTCCTCGCTGGCTGTTGGAGATATTTGCTTCTAGCAGTCACAGCTGTAGGCAATCTCCTCATGCCATCCTGTCCCTCTACAGCACACTGCAGATAGTGAGTGTGTCAGTTCTCCTGGGTCCTAGGGCTCAGCTAGTTTTTACATTCTCCATGAGAAGGGGCCCGGTCACCTTTCTTGCCAGCGTAGCCATTCATCTCTTATTTTAAGGGATGTCCCTTTCGGTGCCCCACAGCCCTTACATCCTCTAACCCAGCAGTGTCCAATAGAAATTTGATGCTAGCCACACTGATAGCCACACTTGTGGTTTTGAATGTTTCTTATTAGCCACATTATAAAAAAGCCACATGCATTAGCCACAAATTCAATAGCCTATTAGCCACATGTGGCTAGTGGCGAACGTATTGGACACCGCTGCTCTAACCAGTTAACAGAGGTCATTTTCCCCAGTTGTCAGCTCTAAGCATGCTCAGGCACATACGCTCTGCTGCAAACATCAGATTATGATTTAGACTTTTAAAAAATAAGCTTTGCTCTGTAATTTCCATTCCATTGTGCATTTTGTTTCCAGCTGAGTTGTTCACAGTCAGTCGTTCACTCATAGTGGAAAGCTCTGACTCACTCTGTCCAGGGCAGAAAGTTGTGCTGTGTTGTTGATCACTGATGTTTGTTGGACCCAGGGACTGAGTCTCGTTGAAACCACTGGGAGCTGAGAAAGCACTGCAACCCCTTGGAGCGGGCCATTCGTTCTACCTTTGCAAATGACACATGGCAGATCTGTTCCTTCTGGCACTCCCTGTGGGCTTTACTTAAGGTTTCTGTTCCTTTCCTGAAAGCTTTTTCAAGCCTTTTCCTACTTAGCAGCTGTGTTGTCTTTCGGAGAAGGAGCAGCTTTCTTGGAGCCACATTTTGTGAAGGGAATTCTATTATACAGAGTAGAACTTCAATGAAGAAATGGTATTCCCCTTCGCTTGAATGAAATCTATTGAATTCTGCAGAAGGTGTGTGTACCACTGCCCTCTACAGGACTGAATCAGAACAGTTCAAGTTTGTATCTTAGCCTCTGCTCTGCTATAACAATTCAAGTGCCTAGGGGGCCTGTGCCAATGGTGGAGAAAAGGTGGAGAGAGATGCTTTCTTCTGCCACTGAACAAGGAACCCTATTGCAGAGAGGTGAAAACTACCATCCCTAATGCCACTCTTTCACTTTCTGTGCTTCACTGTGCAGATTCTTCCTCGAACCTTCCCCCAAACTCTTCCTTCCGCAAATTTAAAGGAACAGTACACACGTTCTCAATAGGGGTCTGCGCTTTTTCGAGCA
Organism: Eretmochelys imbricata; assembly: GCF_965152235.1. Lineage (NCBI taxonomy): Eukaryota > Metazoa > Chordata > Testudines > Cheloniidae > Eretmochelys > Eretmochelys imbricata. The sequence continues at coordinate 16,767,231 of NC_135572.1, forward strand.
TAAAGATCGGAGTTCTATTGCGGGGTGCGAGTGGCCATGGGATATGGCAGAAAGATTATGCTAAAGTTCCTGGGTGACCATGGGTTTCTCAAAATACCCATCCGCTTTAATTTTTTCTATTCATAGGAGCCGCTTTCTAAATATTACACTGCAGTACTCTCTGCTTATGAACCAATCATCTACTAAACTTGAGCGGCAGAAATCATCCCAGCCTGTGCTGTACAATTGGAGAGTGGATAAATAATTAGAAATGCCATTAAATGCAGCCAAGGTAGAATATTTGATCCCATTCTACCTTTCTGTTGGACCAGCATATACATGATAAACTGGAACACACAGGCCTGGGGGCCTCTGTTTGAAAGCAGTGACTCTGAAAAGATATGGGGGTCAGGGTGGATAATCAATTGAACGTGAGCTCCCCCTGGGACGTTGTGGCCAAAAGAGGTTAAGCAACCCTGGGATGCCTAAACAGGAGAATCTCGAGTCGGAGCAGAGAGGTTATTTTACCCCTGTATTTGGCCCTGGTTTAACAGCTGCTGGACTCCAGTGTCAGTTCTGGTGTCCATGGTTCAGGAAGGATGTTGATAAATTGGAGAAAGTTCAGAGAAGAGCCACAAGAATGATTAAAAGATTAGAAAACCTGCCTTGTAGCAATTGAGCCCCTTGAGTCTATTTAGCTTAGCAAAGAGCAGGTTAAGGGGTGACTTGATTATAGTCTATAGGTACCTCCAGAGGGAACAAATATTTAGTAATGGTCTCTTCAATCTAGCAGAGAAAGGTCTAACATGGTCCAATAGCTGGAAATTGAAGCGAGACACATTCTACTTTTTAACGGTTAGAGTAATGAACCATTGGAAAAATTTACCTGGGGTTGTGGTACATGCTGAACACTGACCATATTTAAATCCAAAATAGATTTTTTTTCTAAATGATCTCTAGGAATTATTTTGGGGAAGTTCTGTGGCCTGTGTCACACAGGAGGTCAGACTAGCTGATCACAGTGGTCCCTTCTGGCCATAGAATCTATGGAAGTCATCCCGTAAGCACCGCCTCTGCCTCTGAAACCCCAGTACATCTTGCACACATGTCTTGCATGAGTCAAAATAACTTTGAGCCTCCCACAGGCTGATATCTCATCTACTCCAAGCAAGAATATGACTTATTTGCATTATAGTAGCACCTAAAGGCCTCAACTGCAATCTGGAACCTGCGGTGCTAGATGCTGTACGTACATAGAGTCCCTGCTTTTCAATCTAAATTACAAAAGATGGGCAGGGAAGTTGAGGCAAATTGATTTGCCCAAGATCAAACATTTGGTCAGTGGCAGAGCTAATAGTTCCCAGGTCTCCTGAGTCCCAGTCTAGTGCTCTATGGACTAGACTGTGCTGCTTCCCTGTTCAGACAGGCCTCCCCTGGGGCTCAGAGTGCTGCTGATGGTACTGGCCAGCCTCCTCCCATCCCTTGTGCTCTGTTCAGACAATGTCTGCCCCATGCATTTGCACACCAGGGACTGCCTGCAAACTTTCCTTGCTCTAGGGCTCTGGGAGCTTAATTTGGCCTTTAGCAAACAAAGGGACGGAATTACGAATTTCCTTACAGAAATCATCCCGCCACTGTGATCTTAAACGCCCCAGACCGATACCTCGGCCTGCTAAAGCACCAGCTCTGGCCCCCTGTGGCTTCCTCGTTAGCAGTAGATGTGTGACGAGGCACTTTCTGGTAATTGAGTTGGGCTGTGCTGGGAATTCTAACCTACATTTCTAAGAGATCATTAACCTCATTTTCCTCCTGGCTTTGAACTGTGTCACTTCATTGGAGGTTAAAGTAAACGACTGGAGTGGCTGCTTTTTCCTCCCAAAGCCCTTTCTGATGATGGCTCTGTACAGGGTAACAAAGATGACACAGAAATGCTGCCTGCTTCATGAATGATGTCCTCTTCTTGCCACCTGGCTTGGGAAGAAGCATTTCACTTGCCAAGGGTCTGATCCAAAGGCCATTGAAATCAATGGAAAGACGCGTATTGATTTCAGTCAGCTTTGGACAAGACTGTAAATCAAGGAGTAGCCCAGACAGGCTCAGGGAATTGGCAATGAGACACACATCAGGCGTAGGTCACTGGTTTGGATGTGGCCATGATTGGTGATATTTACCAGCTGCTCACTGTACATTGCCCAGGGAAATACGAGTTGGTGGTCTTGGGCCACTGAGAGTGCAAAGATAAGCCAGTGGTTGGGGCATGGACCCCATTAAGAGGTCAAGAATGGCCCAGTGTTTGGGGTACTGGCCTAGAACCTGAAAGAGCTGGGTTCGGGCCCATTAAGAGGTCAAGGATGGTCTTGTGCAGTGGTCCCCAAACTTGTCACATCACCCCCTTACCCCTGTCTGTGCCCCCGCCCCCAGGTGCCTGGCCAGGAGCAGGGCCATGTCTCTGGAAGGAGGAGGGGCATAGACAGGGAGGGCTGAGGCCAGAGCCACAGCTGGGCTGGGAGCCAGGAGCTGGGGCCGCAGCTGTGTATGGGGGGGAGCGCAGAGCTGGGGCCAGGACTCGGGCTGGTGCAGTGCTGGGTGTCACTTCTTCTCTCCTCCCTCTGTGGGGGCTGGCATGGGCACCACTACGTCCCCCGAAACATTCCTCCATGGCCCCTCCTTTTGTGAACCACTGGTCTAGTTGTTGGGGCACTGACCTAGAACCTGAGAACCTCGGGTCCAGTTCCCTATTCCAGACTTCCTGTGTGGCCTTGGTTAAGTCCCTTAGCCTCCCTGTGCGCTAGCTGGTGAATGGGGATACTATCGCGGACCTGCCTACAGGGGTGTTGTGAGGAGGTTGACAATTGTGAGGGGTTCAGGCATTACGGACACAAGGAGCTGTTACTTTTGATAGATAGTTCCCAGTGGACAAACGTCTATATCACAAGAGCCATCACCACCCCAAGTGATGTCTTTGTTGTCAAAGCAGGAGGCCATGGCTGGGCTGGGCTGGGGACCTGGAATACACTCTCTCTTAATAATGGCTGCTGTTTTTCAGCTGTATTTCCCAGGCACTTGCCAAAGATGGGCAAGCCTCATTAATCCCATTTTACAGAGCAGGGAAACCGAGTCAAAGAGAGGCAAAGTCACTTGTCCAGAGTGTGTGTGACTCAAAGCCAGAGCTGGAGTTGACTGCATGCCTTGGAACCCAACAGCTAGGTCGTGCTGTCTCCCTTTGAGTGCTCCTTCCAGGCCGGAGATGAGGCACCTTGGCAGAGCAGGAAAGCTGGCACAGACTGTAGGTGTGCTGTAAATTAAACCAAGAGCTTGTGTGCAGGGCTGTGAATCCGGAACTTTTCTGGAGCGTTACAGTCACCACGAGATTTGCATACAGCGCAGCAGAAAGGTAAGACTGTAGATTAGCACGCAGGTTGCTCACCTGGGAGCTGCTGGATGTAACAGCAACGTAGAATGTCTTTATGGGTGAGGCTGCTCGTTTTCTTTTAATGCAGCTGTCTCATTGTTCAGTTCCCAGCTGGCTTATGGGATACCTGGGGAGAGAAGACTCCTTGGTTTCTGAATACCAATAGGCCTTCTCCAAGCACAAGGGAGAGCCAAGGTCTTTTGGCCAGATCAGACGCTGCCCTGGGGATTCAGAATCTGGCTCCCTCCAACAGTACACGGGGTGGGGGACTAGAGGGTTGCACATCTTGTTAGAGGGAAATGGCTGTGCTATTTTTATGAACTCTCTTTATGACTCTGTACCTATCCCGTTGGTATTGCTACCCAATGGGTGTGGAAGGGTTAAAATGCGGCTCCTGGGGCAAAGCAGGAGACAGGAGGTGTTTTGTCACCTAGCTGTCTGGGGTGCTATGAATGGGCCAGTAAGGATTGGCTGGAGCCAGCCTATCTTAGTGAAAGACCCCACAGAGAGAATAGAAACCCTTTAAATGTGGGGATGGGGGGACCCAAGCAGGCTGGACCTGTGAAACCAGCATGCAACAGGAGGACAATGGGAAGAGGTGACAGGAGGCGGTGATAAGAACTGAGCTCAGACATGGTCTCTTGCCCGGGAGAAGAAAAAAGGGACTGAGACAGAGAAAGGAAGCAAAGAGGGTTCCTCCAAGAGCGTGGCTCAAGGAAGCCCTTTCTGGCCTTGGGCAGGCTGAGCGGCCGTATCCAAGCAAACAGAAGGGCTCCCTGTTGCTGGGTTCCAGCTGACTCATAAACCCTGCTGTGGTCTGAAAGGAGTGCAGGGGGTCGCTGCAGATACTTACTGATGTGCATTGATCCCTGAAGGGAAAAAAGGTGTCCAAATAGAAGTTGGACTCACTGGGCAGAGCTCCCAGTGAGAAACAGGAGTGCTGGCCCCACGGCTCAGTCTCGGAGGTGCTAAGGCAGGGTGGCTACCTCCTGGAGCAGGCTGTGACCCCTGGGGTGTCTGGCACACTGAAAGGATCCTCCCAAGGGACTGTTTAAAGGCCGGAGCATAGCACAGGTCCCGACAATCTGTGAGTTACTCATGTAGGCCGAGCTGTGGGTGCACATGGAGGCCTAGCTGGGGGTCTGGCCAGAGCTGGGTGCAAGGGGCCTGGCTGGGGGCAGGCTGGCTGGAGTGGGGAGGAGGGGCCAGGTGAAGGGGAGGAGGTTGGCTGGAGTCGAGCAGGCAAGGGGTCCAGCTGGGGGCAGGCTGGCTGAGCTATTGCTTTGTACTTGCTTCCATGCTGTTGGGACACGTGTGGTGGACTTATCCTCTCCAGTCCTGCATCACAAGTTTCATTACTGTTCAGTGTGTGCTGAGTCAGAGCCGCAGCAGATGGGAGTTTGCTACACCCCCCAGCTAATGGACTTGGCTCGGAACCACAAAGGCATCTAGGCTAGGGTGACCAGATGTCCCGATTTTATAGGGACAGTCCCAATTTTGGGGTCTTTTTCTTATATAGGCTCCTCTTACCCCCCTGCCTCCCCCCCACACTCCCCTCTCACCCCCTGTTCCAGTTTTTCACATTTGCTGTCTGGTCACCCTAATCTAGGTGCCTCACTGCCATTGATTTCAGTGCAAGTTAGGCCTCTCGGTTGCTTGCTGGCTCTGGGGGTTAGTCCTTTAGCTCAAAGTGGAATGACTCGTGTGTTAGCTCTGGTGTTCCTGGTGATGGCCAAAATGACGAATGTTAAGCTTGCCCACCGCGTCCTGGCTACCTTCGTATTTTGCTGCTTTCCCCTCCGTGCCACCCGGCTGCACAGAACAGCCCTCTATTGCATCTGCCTGCTCAGTGCTCACTCTTCATACGCCCGGTATCCCCCTTGAGAAGAACCCTCAGAAAAGCATAAACCAACATTCACAGAGAAGATACCAGCAAGACAGGCACCTGGGGCACCTTTCTTTATGCCTCTTATCATTCTTTAGCTTGGAGCATGGCCGTGCTTAAAAGCCCTGGCTGAGCTCATGGCCTCCTTGCGCTGGGTGCTGTGCATGCATACAGTCAGAGACAGTCCCTGCCCCAAGGAGCTGGCCATCTGCACGGACAGGCAGAGTGGGGGAGAAAGGAAGTTGTATTAGCCCTGTTTTGCAGATAGGGGACTGAGGCACAGAGAGATTAGGACTGAGATTTGCAATGCTACCTAAGGGTATTTTTACACCCAAGTGCCATTAGAAATGGGCAATGTGCCTCGGGTCACACAGGAAGCCACTGGATAGTCCATCTAGTTCAGACCTCTCAGCTGCAGGATTGTCCCATCCTATTTAACTGTCTTACATCAAGTGGTGAAGGCCCCCTCGCTTAGGAGACTATCTCACAGCCTGATTAGACTTCACAAGTAGAACATTTTCCTCAGTCAGCATAATTGTCTGTCGCCCACACACCGCTTCTGCATTAACACGCACAGGAAAGGACAGTCATTTTCTGCAAACCTCTTCCCCCTTGGAGCTCTGTAAACATCCCGTGACACAGAGGGGTGTGTGCCACTCTTGGAAGGAGACGTGTGGGCTGGGCTGGCTTCTCTTTCATTTTCTGGGGTGGAGACACTATTTTCCCCTCAATGATCTAATTATGGTCTGGCTCTCCAGCTCCCGGACAGATGCAATGGCAACTATCTCACCAGTTAGGCCTTCTCTGCACGGAGGACTTACCCTGGTTCAGCCAGCAGTGGCCTGGTACTAGTGTAACTGCACCCAGTCCAACCACTAGAGTAGACAGGCAAAGCCATTTGCAGTGGTGCAGCTTAACCATGCTTGAAACCGCAGTAAGGTTCATGGGGGCAAATCATGACTTATGGCCGCTTACCCTGACTATATTAAGGGTACAGTGGTTGGCCACTGCAGCCTAAAATTGAGATGAAGCCCCTGAGCTCAAGATGAACCCAGCCCAACCCCCCAGGATCCAAACGCCCACAAATGTTGGGGGACACCTGAATCTGAAGCCTGAGCCTAGGGGAGGAAATGTAGAATCTGGAGATGATGAGTTTTGCACCTGATCCCCCTCTTCTTTGCAACTGACCCAACACTTCCCTGCAGATGTAAAGGATGTTTGAGAGCCGGTTCCCGGTGTTGTGGCTTGAACTCAGCTCTGCTAAACCACGGTGGTGCTTTCTGCTTAGTCTTTAATAAGCGAGGCTGTGCGCACAGCTGCAGAGATGCAAACTGCACACGGCGCTGGCTCATGGGTGCGCTGTCAGGGACTGTGAATTCATTTCCCTCTTTGTTTTTATTCCTCTTCCTTCACCGCAAGCAGCCAAGTCCGCATCCCTGGCTGGAGGAGCTCTGTGCTAGTCAGTGACAAAATAATACTAAAGACAATCAGAGACAGGCCCAATGCCAAGCCCAGAGGCACCCAGGCTCTGGAGAGGAGCTTGGGAATCCAGAATAGGAGCGGAATTTCCCCATTTGCAATCAGATCTTCAAAGTGATTTAGGTGACTTAGCTCCCATTGATTTCTATGGGAGTTAGGCACCTTTGAGGATCCACTCCTTGGTCCCTTTCTCTGTAGTGGGCCAAATCAAAACACCAGGAGCCTAATTCTCAGTTACTTCCTCCCAACACTTGGGGCAAAAATTGAGGGCGTGGGGAAAAGGATGCTATAATCCACCATTGCACTTCTCACAGCGGGGGCATATGGGGGCCAGCTGGGTCACTGGTGCAAGTTACAGCAAACTCAGGGCTACTGCCTCCCACGACTCTCTTTGGGCTTGGGGACACTGAGAATAGGCCTAGCATAATGTGATCCAGCCCTGCCCCGCAGTCCATGTGTAGCCTGCCTTGTTCCTCTCGTGCCCTGACATTCTAGGGCGAGAGGTCCCACGTGCAGGAATATTCTCGGGGGGGGGGGGGCCTCTCTGTCCCCTTTGCACGGCTGGAGCAGCATAGGGCATCCTGGGTGTAACTAAGATTCAGGTTCCAGATCTGACGGTGCTGGAGGGCATGGCCGTCGTGATCTGACTCCACATTGTGCCTCGGTTCCCCCTAATACTTTGCACTTACAGTGCTTTCCCTCTGAATGAGGCAAGGAGCTTCACAGGGCCAGCGTTCCCATTTTAACAGTGGGGAAACTGAGGCACAAAGAGGGGCTGTGCCTTGCCCAAGCTCACGCACGAAGGCAGCAGCAAATTAACCATGTCAGAGGAGGCAGAGCAGATGGAGCTAAAGGGAAAAGAAAAACTGAAGCAAGATCAAGGAGAGCCACGAGACAGGAAACGGCAGAGGCTGGGTCTCAGGTTTGCCAAGGTCTCTTTCTGGGTTACTCTGGCCCAAATCCTCAAAGGTATTTAGGCACCTAACTAACTTCCACTCACTGTGATGGAAGTTAGGTGCCTAAATACCTTTGAGGAGCTGGGCCTCTCTCCTATCTCCCTATAAGGGAATCTGTTTCCATTGTGGCTGGAACTGGCTCAATAAATGCAACCACACAGCTGTGTGCATTTAGTGCACAGGTGTTCGGTTCATCAGCTGATCAAGCTGGGGTGGGTCCATGGCGGGGGGTGATTTGCAGCTGCAGCATAGAAAAGAGCTCCCAGCAGCAGGACTCACACAATGTATGCCAGGAGAAGCCTGCATTTCTGGAGTCCGAGGGCCTGAGTCCCCCTAGCTTTGCCCCTTATGCCATCATTTACATTTGTGGAACATGGTCTAAACTGCTACCGTTCTGATGTGGTGCAAGGCAGAGGAGAGCCAGGCCTGGATGTGTGACCTCAGGGGGTGTTGGCACCTGCTGTCACGGGGAGTTGGAGGGGCTGATGTCCAGGTACCAGGTCAGGCGTTGCTGGAGGTGACCGATGAGCACGCAGCAGGAAACCAGAGCGCGCAGTGTCTCACTTCCTGTGGGAACAGTGACCGGCAAGAAACTGAGGCCCAGAGAGGTTGTCCCTCCCAGGCCTTCCCTTAGCACCCTGTTGTCAGGTGTCTGCCCGTTTCTTCTGCAGTGTCAGTGACTGTGTTGTGGGCAAAGGCACAGCTCCTCAAGGATGCTATGGGTGTTGTGCGGAGTCCCCCTGGAACAGGGTACAAACCCTCCAACAAGCCATTGCACTGTGAAATGCTGGGGCTTGGGAGAAGATGGAGGACCAAGAAACTCAAATCCAGCCCTGCTGAGGGTGGACTGAAAATGGCTACCATTTAATGGTGCTTTGGTGGCCACTTGCAGGGCAATCTCCCCACTCCCAGAACCGGCCCCTCGTTAGCGGTCTCTTTGGAGAGGCAAGGACTGAATGGGCCCCACTTGCCCCTAGAGCTGGCCAGGGCTGAGGCATTGTGAGGAGGCACTGTGTGGGGTGAGCGGAGAAGCTTGTACTGCTGCTGTCCATCTCATCTGTGGAGACGCAGGAGCCCTTGGTCTTCAGGGCTGGGTCCCTTTCCCCAGCACCACATTCCCTACCCCCCCACACACAAATGAGACGTTGAGCATGTTACCTACCCTTGGACCTGCCCCTGGGTTCCAGTCACACACTAACGGGCTGAGCTCCCAGCTCTCGGTGGGTTAATGATAATGCTCTAAAGCCAGGCACAGACTGGGACCAGGCAGGCATCATTTCTCAGCCTCACTAAAGATATCTGACTCTGGGATCTCCTCTTCTCCCAAGCACTCAGCACCAGCTGCAAGTTACCCTGGGAACGCAGGGCAGCCAATTACACACAGAAAAGGAAAAGGCTGCCAGTTAATAAGGGTTCAGAGTAGCAGCCGTGTTAGTCTGTATCTGCAAAAAGAACAGGAGTACTTGCGGCACCTTAGAGACTAACCAATTTATTGGCGCATAAGCTTTCGAGAGCTACAACCCACTTCATTGGATGCATAGAATGGAACATAATGTACGAAGATATATATAGATATAGATATATATACACACACATACAGAGAAGGTGGAAGTTGCCATACAAGCTGTAAGAGGCTAATTAACTAAGATGAGCGATTATCAGCAGGAGAAAAAAACTTTTGTAGTGATAATCAAGATGGCCCATTTGGACAGTTGACAAGAAGGTGTGAGGATACTTAACTTAGGGAAATAGATTCACTATTGGAATCTATTTGAGTTCTCCTGACTCACCCGCCTCCTGAGTAATCTTCTATTTATATCAACAGAAGTGATCCTGTTGCATCTCAGGGTACTTCTACACTGCAACTGGGAGCATGCTTCGCAGCATGGGTACGCAGACGTGCGTGAGCTCTGCTCAAGCCAGCTTGCTAAAGACAGCAGTGTAGCCGGGGGTAGCCCGGACAGGGGCTTGGGCTAGCTGCCCAAGTTTGTACCTAAAGGGGTCCTAGATGGGTTTCTGCTCAGAGCCTCAAGCAAGTAGCCTGAGCTGCTGCCTTTGCTACCCCGGCTACCCTGCTATTGTTAACAAGCTAGCGTAAGCAGAGCTAGTGCCTGGCTGTCTACCTACGCTGGGAAGCACACTCCCAGCTCCAGTGTAGACGTACCCTCTGTGTCAGGGGTTCTCAACCTTTCTGTTTCTGAAGCCCCCCCAACATGCTATAAAAACTCCACGGTCCACCTGTGCCACAACAACAGTTCTTCTGCATCTGAAAGCCAGGCCGGTGTTAGGGGGCAGCAAGGAGGACAGTTGTCTGGGGCCCCACGCCATAGGGGCACTGCGAAGCTAAGTTGCTCAGGCTTTGGCTTCAGCCCTCCGTGGTGGGGCTTGGGGCCCTGGGCTGCAGTCCTGCATGGCTGGACTTCGGATTTCTGCCCTGGGCCCGAGTGAGTCTAATGCCAGCCATGCTTGGCAGCCCCCATGAAACCTGCCCCGGACCCCTGGTTGAGAACCACTGCTCTATGTGGTTACAGATGTAAGCAGAGACAGGGTGGGCTCCACCCTGACATCTGGTGGTGAGGTGTGGCAAGTTGTGGAAAAGAACTTCAGGGGCCGATCTCATTTGCATAGGCATACCCACCCTGCCTAGAATGAGGCCATAGCTGCCCAAATGGTCACTTTGGCTGCTGTGGGATCCCCAGTGTCTCTGTTATTGGGGCAGGAAGAATAAATTGTTACTACCCTGATTATGGGAACTGTGCTTGGAACTGTACTTGGCCTTTTGTTATGATGGAGGGACTCACCATCAAATAAGTAGCACTCACTAGGCAAGGGTCATGGGTTTTAAAACTCTGTGACTGGAGAGAGGCTGGGGACAAATATTAATACTTGGTGGTATGGGCCCCTGGGTGAGGGCCTTACATGCTAATTGCACTTCATCCTCCTCTCTCCACTGTGGAATATCAGAGCTAATTTTGATTCCATTAGAAGTCTAGTTACAGGCTGCTGAGCTCACTTTGGGCTAATGGTGCACCAGCAGTAAGGCTCCCTTACTACAAGCTGAACTCACCAAAGAGCTGAACTGACTAAGAGCTGAAATCACTGAGTGTTGTGTTAAGTAGTGGGGAACCTGAAGCTATATTGTGGAGCAGTTTGTGGGACGGCTGGAGTGCCTTGTGGACAGGCTGGTGGAGCAGTTCATAGGACGGTGGGAGCTGCTTGTGGGACGTGGAGCGGAGCAGTTTGTGGACCGGCTGGTGGAGCAGCGGAGCGGAGCGAAGCAGTTCATGGGGCGGCTGGCGGAGCGAAGGCCTATGGAGCTGTGGGGCAGTCAGCTTCAGATCATGTAAGGTGCCCCTTACCTCTCCCCCCCACCAGCCCATCTCCACCCGGGTTGGGAGGTAAAGCTCTGCAGATAAACTTTTGAACTCTGGGGCTGCCCTGACCAGGGACAGAGACTTTTGGGTCATTGGACTTTTGGGACTTTGGGTGATTTGGGGTTGCTGGACTCAAGAACCAAAGGGAAAGGACATGCCCCAGTTTGCTTGGGGTGGTTTTTTTTGGCTCATGGGTTGTGTTACGAATCCTGTTGGTGGTGTTTCCCCAACATAATGGCACATTGTTTCTCTCTGTTATTAAAAGGCTTTTTGCTACACTCAGACTATGTGCTTGCGAGAGGGGAAGTATTGCCTCTTGGAGGCGCCCAGCGGGGCTGGTATATATTTGTCCCAGGTCACTGGGTGGGGGCTCGAGCCGGTTTGCATTGTGTTATTGGAATGAATCCCCTAGATATTGAACCCGGCCCTTGTTGCTGCCAACTCTGACGGGCAGAAGGGTTACACATAGGCAGTCATTGACCTAATCTGCTGTCAATAGAGTGATTCCTCCTGGTTAATAGGCTCGCTCTTTATCCTAAATAGGGAGTGGTGGGGGTAGGGAGAATGATCAGGAATGTCCCATGGCAATCATATACATGCACTGCACCAAATTAAGCTACAGGAACTTCCAGGGAGTGGGGATAGACCCACTCCTTCCCCCCGTCTGCCCGCTCACCTCATTCCAACCTGCAATAAACTAAGGACTGATCCTGAGCTTGCCAGAGCTCTCCCATGGGTGCCAAAGACGGCACACGAGCCGATTTCTAATGGCACGCTGCTGCCTGCCAGGTCCCAGCCACCGGCCCTGCTCAGCCCACTGCCGAACCCAGGCCGGGACCCCGCAGGCAGCAGCGTGCCATTAAAAATCCTGCCCCCCCCGGCTCGCTCTTCTCTGCACCCCCCCCCCCACATCGCCCTGCGCCGGCTGCTGCTGCAGGGCAGGCAAGCTCCCCCCCTCCCCAGCCTCTTCCCCCAGCAGTGCTGCGTTCCTGCCCCTCCTCCTCTCCCTCCCTGCCACCGATCAGCTGATGGCCCTTGCGAGGGAGGGGGAGAAGCAGAGCCACAGATCGCTTGCTCCTCCGGGGAGGAGGCGGAGAAGAGGTGGGGACAGGGCTTTGGTGAAGGGGGGTGGAATCAGGGCATATCCCCTCCAGCCCCCTGCCTGAGCCGCTCTGGGCAGGGGGCTGGGAGCACCCCCAGGAGCCTAGACCACACCCCCAGCCCTCTGCCCTGAGCCCTGCACCCCCACACACACCCCCACACACACCCCTGCCCTGAGCCCTGCACCCCCCTGATGCCCCTGCCCTGAGCCCTGCACCCCCCACTACCCCAGCCCTGACTCCAGTACCCCCACCCATACCCAGCCCCCCACACCCCATGCCCTGACTCCTGCAGCCCCCTCATATGCCCCCAGCCCCCTGCCCTGACTTCTGCACCCCCACACATACCCAGCCCCCTCACACCCCATGTCCTGACTCTTGCACCCCCCACGTTCCCACCCCCACCCTGAGCACCGAACAGGAGCTCCTGCACCCCCCCACCCCCACATTCCCATCTGCACCCCTCACACCAGATGGGAGCTGCCCAGGTAAGCACTCCACAGCCAAACCCCAACCCTGAGCCCCCTCCCTCATTCTAGCTCCTGGCCAGACCCTACACCCCAACCCCCAGCCTGCTCCTTCACCCCCAGCCCTGTGCTCAGTGCACTCCCACCCTCAGCTCAGTGCAGAGAGAGAGGAAGAGAATGGGCTAGTACCAGGGAGAAGGTAGGTGCCCACTCTATGTGGGCAGGGCCGGGATCCCAGACCGGAAGTGGGCTGAGCGGGGCCGGCAGCCGGGACCCTGGCTGGCAGGAGCCTGCGGACGGAACCCCAGACCAACAGCGGGCTGAGTGGCAGCAGGCTGAGCCGCTCAGCCCGCCGCCGGTCTGGGGTCCCGGCCGCCAGCCCCGCTCAGCCCGCCGCCGGTCTGGGGTCCCGGCCGCCAGCCCCGCTCAGCCCGCCGCCGGTCTGGGGTCCCGGCCGCCAGCCCCGCTCAGCCCGCCGCCGGTCTGGGGTCCCGGCCGCCAGCCCCGCTCAGCCCGCCGCCGGTCTGGGGTCCCGGCCGCCAGCCCCGCTCAGCCCGCCGCCGGTCTGGGGTCCCGGCCGCCAGCCCCGCTCAGCCCGCCGCCGGTCTGGGGTCCCGGCCGCCAGCCCCGCTCAGCCCGCCGCCGGTCTGGGGTCCCGGCCGCCAACCCCTTGCCAGCCGGGGTCCTGCCACAGGCCCCGCTCAGCCCGCTGCTGGCCTAGGTGAACGGAACCCCAGGCTGGCAACAGGCTGAGTGGGCCGGCGGTGTAAGATCAACATTTTAATTTAATTTTAAATGAAGCTTCTTAAACATTTTGAAAACCTTGTTTACTTTATATACGACAATAGTTTAGTTATATAATATAAAGACTTATGGAGAGAGACCTTCTAAAAACCGTTAAAATGTATGACTGGCACGCAAACCTTAAATTAAAGTGAATACATGAAGACTCAGCACACCACTTCTGAAAGGTTGCCGACCCCTGATCTAGGCTAACCAGCCTGTTCCACCTTGTACTTAGCGGTGCCGCTCTGAGTACATGCCCCGGCCCTGAAGAAGAGCTCTGTGGAGCTCTCGAGCTTGTCTCTCTCACTGACAGACCTTGGTCCAATAACACACATTACCTCAGCCATCTTGTCTCTCCCATGCAGTAAGAGCCTTCAAAGCTGAACTCCACAAGCTCCCCCCACTCAACATTTTTATGCACTTTCATGACACCAGCTGCATCCTAGGCATAAGTAATACAGAGGCCATCCTGTCTAGTGGTCAGCGCACAGGCTTAGGAGACAGGGGGACTTGTGTTCTAGTCCCGGCTCTGCCACTGACTTGCTGTGTGACCTTGATTAAATCACTGGACCCCACTCTCCCCATCAGTAGAAGGAAGCTAATACTAGTCACCTTTGTAAAACGCCTTGCCAGCCTCAGATGAATGGTGGTGTATAAGAGCAAGTTACCACTGTAATTATACTAACCAGGCATGGTAAGAACTGTCTTGGTGTTCTGTTTGTACAGCACCTAGCACAATCAGGTCCTGGGCCATGACTGGGGCTCTGAGGTGCTACTGCAATACAAATACTGCATCCCATTAATAATAAACTTGTACATAATCTGGCTGAGGACCATAACGCTCTCTCACTATTAACTATCACCCGTGCTCACCTCCTTCTGTTGTATTTGAGCCCCCACTTTCTCAATGGCAGTTTTTCTGACGAACATCCAAATCCCCAGTGCCTTTGGGTGGTGCCAGCCCTCCCCCACTGTGTCCAGCTAGTGCAGTGATACTAGGCAGCCTGCGGCCACTCTTTCGTAATGGCCATACAGCACATGCTGCTTCTACCTCCTCCTTTGCACGCTTTCCTACCCATACAGTGATAGATGTGAGAACTCAGGCAAGTTCCCCTGCATATCGCACTTCCACGCACACCCGAATATACACTTCCCACTCCTGTTTGCACATCCAGCCCCAGACGAGTGTGCACAAAACAGGTAATCGCATGTGCAACCGGCCACCCACTTGTGCAATTATACATGCAGATGTTCCGTTTTTATGTGCCAGCATGGGGGTGGGGGCATCGCTCACTAATTTTTGTGGGTGCAATTTAGGCAGCTCCTTTGAAAACTTTGCCCATTGTATTTCCATAGAGGAGTGTAGGGAAAGCGGCTTTTCTGTAACGTCCAGCCCAGTCGGATGGATTAAATAAAGTTGCCATTCATTTACACCAACGCTGTACTGAGTTGTAACCATCCTAATTCAGGCTTCAGAGTAGCAGCCGTGTTAGTCTGTATCCACAAAAAGAAAAGGAGGACTTGTGGCACCTTAGAGACTAAAATTTATTTGAGCATAAGCTTTCGTGGGCTACAGCTCACTTCATTGGATGCATAGAATGGCACATATAGTAAGAAGATATTTATACATACAGAGAACATGAAAAGGCAGAAATACGCATACCAACTTTACGAGGCTAATTAATTAAGAGGAGCTATTATCCGCAGGGGAAAAAGAACTCTTGAAGTGATAATCAAGATGGCCCATTTAGGACAGTGTCCTTAGAAACCTGAGACCGACCATTGTCTCTTTGCATCGCTCGCTCTCTGCTATTGATGTCTGCGTTCATTTATTCACAATGCAAAGTCTTTGCAACCCGTCTTCTGTAATTAGAGACCCAATATTGTGTCTACTGGGACTTAGTAAACAGGAGTCTTATTCCGGGCCCTGCCACTGACCTATGCTCTATGGTTGAGTGTTAGGGGGCTTATTCCTTCACCCACTTACTTCCCTGGTCCTTCTCGCATGAACAGAGAGCAACAATACCCGAAGTCCAAAGGTGCAAACAATTCAATGTTTATTGGGGTGAACTTCCAGCAAGCATGATTCCAGTTTCCTTCCTTAGTGTCCCCGTTCCCAGCTCTGACACCACAGAGCCTTACACCTGTCTCCTTGTTCCCATTCCTGCCCTTAGCCAAACATGATTCCAATTTCCCCACCCCCATTCCCTGTTCCCATTTCCCCCACCCACACACCCACCCACTTCCTGATTGACTGCAGACTATATAGTAAAACTTGAGTTCTGCTTAGCTATACCTTAACCAATCATTTTACTGAAATTTAACTAACCAATCCTAACATAGGTTTCAGAGTAACAGCCGTGTTAGTCTGTATTCGCAAAAAGAAAAGGAGTACTTGTGGCACGTTAGAGACTAACCAATTTATTTGAGCATAAGCTTTCGTGAGCTACAGCTCACTTCATCAGATGCATACTATGGAAAGTGTAGAAGATCTTTTTATATACACACAAAGCATGAAAAATACCTCCTCCCACCCCACTCTCCTGCTGGTAATAGCTTATCTAAGGTGATCACTCTCCTTACAATGTGTATGATAATCAAGTTGGGCCATTTCCAGCAAAAATCCAGGTTTTCTCACACCCCCCCTCACCCCCACCCTCACAAACCCACTCTCCTGCTGGTAATAGCTTATCTAAAGTGACCACTCTCCTTACAATGTGTATGATAATCAAGGTGGGCCATTTCCAGCACAAATCCAGGGTTTAACAAGAACGTCTGAGGAGGGCGGGGGGAGGGGGGGGTAGGAAAAAACAAGGGGAAATAGGTTACCTTGCATAATGACTTAGCCACTCCCAGTCTCTATTCAAGCCTAAGTTAATTGTATCCAATTTGCAAATGAATTCCAATTCAACAGTTTCTCGCTGGAGTCTGGATTTGAAGTTTTTTTGTTGTAGTATAGCAACTTTCATGTCTGTAATCGCGTGACCAGAGAGATTGAAGTGTTCTCCAATTGGCTTATGAATGTTATAATTCTTGACATCTGATTTGTGTCCATTTATTCTTTTACGTAGAGATATTGTAACATGATTATTTAACCAATTATATCCCACCACCTTAATTAGTTTACACCCAGCAAAATTAATTATTACAGCAGACAGAAACAATCACAGAATCAGACAGAGATTATACGGACAAACAATAGGGAAATGGGGACTATAGTGATAGAACAACAAAGAAATGAGGATTTCACATCCCAGCTATTGATAAGTGAGTTGTTGCCAGACAGGATGCTATCAAACTAAGTTTCCTTTTACATCTTCTAGGCACTTCCCTTTCTCTGGAGGCGATAGGCACTATCAGGACAGGAGTGTATTCCTAACAGCCCAATAGCACCTTCTTTCAATGTGACTAGTTTGGAATGTGAGGATCTGACCATTCGCTTCCCAGCTTATGGCTGCCTCTGTTGCTTAGCCAAAGGCCTTAGCCTAAGCACAGGGCCTCAGACTGTCACAGTAAGAGAAGGACCTTACACCGGCAGACAGTGATTTTGATTCTTTCTTTTATACCTCTATAACTAGCCAAGTGATAAGAATACACCTAAATTCTTAGAGTATCGGCCTTTACAAACAGACCTGAATATCTATATCCTAACATTGAGCATGTCACGTAGGGTGGAATTCACAAAAGTATTTAGGTGTCTAACTCCCAATTGAAATCAATGGGAGTCAGGCACTTAAACACCTTTGTGTATCCCACCCTTAGCCTCTCTGCCCCAGTTTCCCCATCTGTAAAACAGGTAATATGGTACCGGTCCATGAGATCTATGGATGAAGAGTGCCAGGTAATACGATCTATTTAGTGCTCTGAACACAGAAGTAGGTGCCAGGAGCACTTGAGTCCTAATTCCAGCTCTGGCAATGACTTGTGTGGCCTTGAACAGGTCACTTGTGCCTCAGTTTCCCCATTGAGCCTTACTTACCTTACAGGGCTCTTATGCAGATTAACTAGTTAATGTTTGTACAGCCCTTTGGAAGTATGGAGCATGGTATAATTGCTAGGTAGGATAATTAATGCACACATGCCATCCACAGACGCTACACAAAGGTATTGAGGCTTAGATACTACAGTGATAGCCCCCCCCCCCCCGGCCACCTTAGAGAGACAGTAAAGTTATATGGTATCTTAAAGCAGTAAAAAGAAGAAACACTGAACTGGATTTACAAGTAAGATAATTACCATTCCTGTACTCACAAGCACGGCCCTCACTCAGGCCCATTGAACTCAACAGGGCATGAGTAAGGATTGCACCATAGGACCCTATGTTAGGCAGCATGGATCCAGTGGCTAGAGCACTAAACTGGGCCTCAGGAGACCTGGATTCAATTCCTGGCTCTGCCACTGATCTGCTGGGTGACCTTGGCCAAGTCATTTCCCCTCTCTGTGTCTGTTTCCCCTCCCACCCTTTGTCTGTCTTGACTGCTTCGGGGCAGGGACTGTCTCTCACGCTGTGTCGGTACAGCAAGTAGAACAATCTTGGCTGGGGCTTCTGAGTGCTACTGTGATACAGATAATAATAATATAATATATTTTTGCCCACATAACAAGCTCATCACTAGGACCAAGGAAGCATAAGCGTGTATCTTTCATGTGCTGACAAAGCCAGGATTGGCAGTAGCCCAAACACCTGGTGTAACTTACAAAGCCTCCGTACAGGTACCGTAGGTACCGGCATGAGGAGGATAATGCATTTAATTATGCACAGAGCCTGGCACAGTAACAGATCAGTGCCACCTCCCTCTGCTTTGGATGTCTGTTTCACAGGAAGACATCCCTGGTCCCCATTATTTGCCCTGGAGCCCCAGTGATTCACTCTTTGTATGGGGCTGTTGAATTCAGCAGATTCTGCAGCCAGACAGGTACTGTCACCACTGATCTGTTTGATTTGCCCATGTCTGAGAAGGAGGGTTAGAGCCCAGCTGTGGTCACTTTCCTGGTTTAAATCAGCTTGGATTTGTTTTGAACACCCCCCGACGCACAGCAGCGGGGGCCAGCATGACATATTGAACGTTTCAATGCAGAGATGTGCCTGTTTCAACACGGCTTTAGCGCCACGTTAATTAATTCCAAAGGGAAATCGTTATTTCATCTCGCTCCCTTCGGTGCTGTAATTCCATCTCTGCTGAGTCGGAAAGCCCTGAACTGAGAGCCATAAACAGGGGCTCCCTGTTAAGCTGGACGGTGGCTGCACTGCAGGGCAAATGAATTGCAGGCACCTCTCTGAGCATTTAAAAAGAAAAAATGCCCAAGACTAGAGCCCCTATTTTGCTGTGTCCTCCCCACGCACTCTTCCCCCAGGAGTGAAGAAACTGGGCACCTCTGCGGGGCCAACTGCTGTTGCAAACGCCAAGTGAGGGAACAAGGTTCATTTGTGTATGTAGGACAGGGGTCGGCAACCTTTCAGAAGTGCCGAGTCTTCATTTATTCACTCTAATTTAAGGTTTGCATGCCAGTCATACATTTTAATGTTCTTAGAAGGTCTCTTGCTAGAAGTCTTTAATATATAACTAAACTATTGTTGTATGTAAAGTAAATAAGGTTTTTAAAATGTTTAAGAAGCTTCTTTTAAAATTAAATTAAAATGCAGAGCCCCCCTGGACCGGTCTCCAGGACCCGGGCAGTGTGAGTACCACTGAAAATCAGCTCGCCTGCCGCCTTTGGAACACGTGCCATAGGTTGCCCACCCCGACATAGGAAGTCTAAGGCGGGCAGCAAAGCACCAGCAGTCTGGCCAGTGACTGCAGCGGGATCAGCAGGCCATGCCGGTGCTTTGGGAGAGCCTGTGACACTAACTACAGTGACTACACAGCACAGGCTGTGAGCAAGAAAGAGCCACAGAGGAACTGTCTGTGTTTAGCAGCCTGCCCAAAGAATCCCCTTGATAATCCATACAACTGAAACCTCTCTCTTCTCTACCACAAGGGCCTCTCAGCTCCCCAGGGCAAAGGGTGTTTGGCTCTTCTCTGGGTCAAGTCCTGTGTGACTCAGAGTAAGTCACGTCAGACAAGATTTTTTAACATGACCTGTGGTTTTTGGTGCCCAACTTGAGACCATAGGCACCAACTCCGTGTGTGCTCTGGGGCTGGAGCACCCATGGGGAAAAATTAGTGGGTGCTCTGCACCCACCAGCAGGCAAGCTCCCCTCCCCGTACCCCACCCCACCTCACCTCCACCTTCACCTCCTTCCCTGAGTGTGCCGCATTCCCGTTCCTCCACCTACCTCCCAGTGCTTGCCACTGCCAAACAGTTGTTTGGTTGCGTAGCAAGCTCCAGGAGGCATGGGGGAGGAGCGGAAACGTGGTGCGCTCAGGGGAGGAGGCGGGGCAAGGGGGGGGATTTGGGGAAGGAGTTGGAATGGGGGAGGGAGGGGGCAGAGTTGGGGAAGGGACTTTGGGGAAGGGGTTGGAATGGGGGTGGGACAGGGGTGGAGTCGGGGTGGGGCCAGGAGCAGAGGGGGGTTGAGCACCCACCGGCGTGAGCAGAAGTCGGCACCTATGCTTGAGACACCTTTAATGGGGCCCAATTTTCACTGGCTGGGAGGCCAGCACTTTCTGATCCCATGTCCAGCTGGGCACCCAAAAACTGAGGCTCCCAAAATCACAAGTCACTTTTGTAAATCTTGGCCTTAACCTGTCTGCGTCTCAATTTCCCCCTGTGAAAAATGGGTGTAATGATAACAGTGGTGCTGTGAGCATGTGCTTGGAAATCCTGAAGCAATGAACGGCCCTTGGTGAATGCAAAGCAGTACTGCTCCCTTATCCCATGTGCTGGGGTACGAATGGGCAGTGCCGAAGCATTCTGCTGCTCAAATCGTTGGCTTTGCTGGAAGAAACCTGTGTCTCATTGCAAGGAAGTGGTGGCGTTGAGCCTCTGCTGGGGAAATGCTGGGGCTCCTTCGGCTCCTGGGAGCTCTTCTTCACATCTGAGCACTGAGTTTGGGGGCACATCTACAGTTTGGCACCTGGGCTGGCTACGGAATAGCTCCATTTGCCCTGACTGGCCATTATATCCCTTGGAGACACTCGCCAACGCAGGAGGCTTCACTGCAGGGCAGCTTGTCTTGACTCCAGGACCTTGGAGGTCCCATCCAGTCCTATGTCCCTATGACGTGGATGTTCCCTCCGCATCCAAGAAGACGGCCACCCCTGCCTATCCTGGGGGTGAGCCACCCGAACTGGAACAAACGGCACAGGGCCTTGTGCTCCTAGTTGTACGGTGCGCTTTTGGTTTTCCTCCACGGAATCCTTGAAATGTTAGCCCATCCGTTTACACGAGCTGCCCTTTAGCTCCAAAGCCTCCTCCTCAGAGAGGGCTCATTCAGTGCCCTGGGCATCCCGGACAAAATCTTAGCCACAGGGCAGGGAGGTGTTACAAAGCCATCTCCTAGCAACCTTATCTGGTGCTAATCAGCAGCTGGCAAAGCCAATAGCGATTAACCTCCTCAGCCCTCCTCCAATGCCCACTGAGACATCCCGGCCGGAAGGTCAGCTTCAGCCTGTTTTGGATGAGGCAGGGGGAGTGTTGAACATTACAGAGGTAGGGGGCTGTCCCAGAGAACACTCTGTCAACAGCCCCCTCTTTTTTATATGGCTCAAGGGCCCTTGTTGATTTCATTTGTGTGGCTCCAGCAGCCAACAGACAGTGCGTGCAGATCACAGAGCACTAGTATCCTGTAAAAAGAAAAGGAGGACTTGTGGCACCTTAGAGACTAACCAATTTATTTGAGCATAAGCTTTCGTGAGCTACAGCTCACTTCATCGGATGCATATTGTGGAAAGTGTAGAAGATCTTTTGTACACACAAAGCATGAAAAAATACCTCCCCCCACCCCACTCTCCTGCTGGTAATAGCTTATCTAAAGTGATCATCAAGTTGGGCCATTTCCAGCACAAATCCAGGTTTTCTCACCCTCCGCCCCCCCACACACAAACTCACTCTCCTGCTGGTAATAGCCCATCCAAAGTGACCACTCTCTTTAAAATGTGTATGATAATCAAGGTGGGCCATTTCCAGCACAATTGGTTAGTCTCTAAGGTGCCACAAGTACTCCTTTTCTTTTTGCGAATACAGACTAACACGGCTGTTACTCTGAAACCTAGTATCCTGTGTTCACAGTAGGATACGCAGAGTATCAAGCCGGCTACAGGCCCCTGCCCCAAGTTCAGCTTCTGAATGGATGGGAGGAGTAGCCCCATGTGGAGCTTATTGCCCCAGTCCAATGTAGAGAGGACAAAGGCCTCCTGACCTGGCATAGAGGAGTCTTGGCCACAGCAGTTTCTGGGCCATTCAAAAGCAATGTGGAGGCTGATAAACCCCCCAAGTTGCAGACTGGGGTCACAAACACCAGACCCTCAAACCAAGAGGGATTGAGAAAATCTCAGCCAACTCCTCCACTTGTCTCCCTCCACCCCTTTAAAGCCACCCCCCAACTCCACCATTTCTAACAAATGATAGCAAGGCTGGTGCAGTGGTTAGGGTGCTAGCCTGCAACTGAGGAGACCTGGGTTCCGTTGCTGGCTCTGCCTCAGGCTTTCTGTGTGATTGTGATTAAGTCACTTAGTCTTCATCCCCTGGGGGATTGTCCCTATTTTATGGATGGGGAACTGAGGCACAGAAAGACTGTCAGGTGCTCAGTCCTGCGGGCACCTTTTGAACGGACCCATCACAATAACTCTACAGAATAACTGAAATCATACTTACTCATAATCTTTTCCAATTATTTTTGGCTATCCACGCATGCTTGTTACCTACAGTATATTTCCCGCAGTGTGGTGTCCAGTCTAGCTTTAATCATCCTCGGTTTATGATCCTTCTGGCAGTTTTCAATCCATGTCATTCATAGCAGAGCCAAACTGCATTAATGTCGAGAGTAAGTTTTCAAGAGATTCTGCTGACACCTACCCGGGCGTCCCTTTCTGTTCCTGCACTATTGAAGTCAGTGAGCGTGTGGGAGAACGCCACAGTTACAGGGGCATAATACTGATGTGAGACCAGAATTGGGCCCATTATACTGTCAGCTTTTCATCCATTGATCTTATAATTCTATCTCTTTAAAAAAAGGTTTGTCTGGCAAGGTTGGTCATTTGTAAATCTGTAGTGCTAATAGCGCATGGTCCCATTACCCTAAATCGATGTGCCTTACTGCTCATTGTTCCATCACCCATTCGTATAGTTAACAGCTTGGCAGGGGAATTCCTGTACAAATTAATGTGCAGAGCTGGGCAGAGGACACAAGAGAAAATCCCAGGGACACCCCGCCCAGGTGAAGGAAAGAGCAGGCTCCAGACAAACCTGTGAAGAGGTGAAGACCCCCAATGATTGGCTGTATGGTTGATTAATAGTCAGGTTTTAAACCAGGGTCACAACCCATTGCGTTTGGTTACAATTCATAATTGTAGTGTGTCCCCTCTTGACTGCTATTGGGTGGCCTCAGATGTCTTATATGGGCCTATGAGATAACATTAGACCTGGCTGAAAAATTACAGATCTTTGTGTGATCCCAGCCATGATCAGGACCCTGTTATACCAGGCACTGTGTGTAGTAGGAGAACCCACCCTGCCCCAAAGAGCTGGCAATCCAAATGGACAGGACAGAACTGTCCCCATGTTACAGATCGGGGAATCGAGACATAAAGAGATTAAGTGACCTACTTAAGGTCACACAGCAAGTCAGTAGCAGGCCTGGGAATTAAGAGTTTCTGAATTGTAGAGCAGTGCCTTGACCACAAAGTTATCCTTCCCCTGAAAGCCTGTGCTCTGTACATTGATGACGCCAACCATCAGGGTTGTTGCTCTAGCTTCTGCCATGGGCACTTACTTTGTACTGTAAAATCAATAGTGGACTGAGTTTCATTTGACAGCTTTCCCTACGCTCCTTTTCCTAATAAATGGGATTTCACCATGGAGAATACAACTTAGACGTGGAAAGCCAGGGACCTGAATGTGCCGCCTTTAATTAAACAGCTGTTCAGCAGAGAAAGGAATGGGAAATAAATAACCTAATAAATCATTAGCAAGAGGGAGGAGGGGAGAAGCTAATGATTTCTAATAGATACTCTGTCTCTTCTTTTAATGAGAAGGAACAGGTAATTAGGCTGACCTTGGAGATTGCATTAATCTGATCTCCAGCAGCTGGGGCCACAGGGCAGGAATGATGGAGATTTGTCTAGTGCTAGTTAATGCTGGGGCGGGTACTCTGGAAGACTGACATGACTGTCTAGTTAATCAGAGAGCAGGCTGCTTTGCTTAGTGACCTGTCCCTCCCTTCCCTTCTCCATCTCCCTGCCCCCCCCCCAGCTCTCTCCCCCTGTATTTGGTACTTAACGGGAAGGGCTCCGCATGCCAATCAGAGAGAAATCATCCACCGATGTTTCTGGCGAGGGCACCGTCCTGGGGCCTGATTCTCCATCAGTCTCTGCCTGCACTCGGGGCAGAGATGAGGGGGTGGAAGGTGTCATTTAAGCCAGGGTTTCTCAACCCGTGGGTCAGGACCCAAAATCGAGTCACCAGAATGTTTCAAAGGGTCACGTGTCAGCTTCTGTGGCTCCTGTCCCATGGGGCTGGCTGGACTCGCCTCCCTGCTCCGGGCCCTTTAATCTCTGGGGTCCCAGAGGCACTCAGGTTTGGCCTGGCTGCCGTCATGATGACGGGAGTCTGGGCAGGCCACATTTGAGAGAGTCCCATGAGCCCCATGAGTCTCACTTCCACTCACACAAATTTGGTAGTCAGGGGGGCAAAGCCAAACCTGAGCTGGTCTGTAACCTCAGAGGTTGCAATGTCGGGAGCGGAGAGCCAAGTCCAGCCTGCCCCACAGCACAGGAGCGGCAGGAGCCGCCACTGTGGGATGAGTACTTATTTATTTGTTTTTCCTGAAGTTAATTAAGTATTTTAGGAAAAATTGTCAGTGCGGCCACCAGCCAGAGTTGGTGGCCTCGAATTTGTTGTGAGAGCCCCTGTTCTAGGGCCATACCAGCCCCTGGTGTAAATTAGAGCAGCCTCAAGTTTGCAAACCACTGAGATAACCCATCATAGAGCACTCTCTGACATTTATCTTCCAGGACACACACAAGCGTGTTTCAGAAAGCATGGCTCTCATCCAGGGTGAGTTCTGTCAACATATCCCTACGAGAGAGGATGAGGGGGATTGTTCAGGAAGAAAAGATCACAAGCTTAAAATGCCATATTGGTGCCAACACTAGTATAAATTGGTATTGCTCAGTTGATTTCAATGGTGCTATGCAGATTTACACCTGCAGAGTGTCTGGCCCATAGTTCCAAATAAGGGACTATGTGTTGGTTGAACGCTGACCAGATGGAAAAGAGGTACAGGTCAGAAAGTTCTCAGAATCCCCCATCTCACCCTTGGGCTATATATGGCTGGATGCCCAACTGCCAGACTTGCAGGGCAAGCAGAAGAGGACATGGAACTGCTTCCAGATCCCTGCTGGTCCCACATCATTTGCTGAATTTTGAGAGCTCTACATGGTTCTCCCTGACCAGAAGGATGGGAAGACTGGGAAGTAAATAATGCTATCTATCTACCTGTCCTCACTGTAGTTTTCTTACAACATCAGAGCTCTGATGCTCGAGGAAGAACAACCTAGGAACTAAAATGAAACTGCAGCATATTGAAATCTGACCATCTTTCCTGGCTGGTGGCCAATAATATGCACAGGGGAGGCTGATGCTTGGGGAAGCTGATGTCTGCAGTGGGGTTGACTGGTTAAATCTCAGCAATGGAATTCTCATGTGGAAGATCCACTTGGCAGCCTGGCCAGCCAAAGTCGGCTCATACACATATTATCATTTGCCAGAGGAGACCGAGACTTCAGAGTCATCTGTCTCCCCTCTTTATTAAAATACTATCTAGACCAGTGATCTGCTAATGATCAAGAGGGGGGCAATGGGGAGTGGCGTAATGAAAGGCTTCTGCTATGATGTAAGCAGTGTCTGCAGTCAGTTATGAGGAAGATATAAGCACAGGGTCCCTGGTGAGGCTGAATGCCTGCAGGATTATGCTAGAGAAATCTACTCTCCTGCCAGCGCCTAGCAGGGATGATAAACATCTGCATTCTCCCAGGCTACTTTCCTAGAAGAGTAGCAGCCATGTTAGTCTGTATCCACAAAAAGAAAAGGAGGACTTGTGGCACCTTAGAGACTAACCAATTTATTTGAGCATAAGCTTTCATGAGCTACAGCTCACTTCATTGGATGCATCAAAGCTTATGCTCAAATAAATTGGTTAGTCTCTAAGGTGCCACAAGTCCTCCTTTTCTTTTTCCCTAGAAGAGAGTCTTCAAAACAACTTCTGTTGCAGCCCTGGCTTCCAGCAGCAGGCCAACACCAGAGCATTGTTTCACTCAGGTAAGTCTTTGACACTCACTTTGACTGTATTATAATTTCCATCAAAACAAGTTAATTTCTTGCCTTGTAATATCCCAGTAGGAGCCCCACCCCTGCAGGGCCTGAATAAAGCCTGAATGAAGTTCACTTGGAACAGGAAAGAAAAAGTTAAAACTAGGCAGTCCCCAGAGGGAAAATGGAGGGGTTGATGGTCCCTTGACCTAAGGAGTTACAACACTGCAGTGCAGATGGGGTGTCCGGAACAGGAGTTGTCTGGGTGGAAGAGAGGAGCAGAAGCTCTATTGGTGGTCTTCTGTTGTTTTCTCTGCTTTATGTTCCTGCAAAGACATTAGTTGGTGTCTGACATTAGGAATCTTGTCTAAAATATTGTAGCGATTTGGGTGAATTAGTTAGGTTACAACAAGGACTGACCAAAACATTAGTCCAGTATGTGAACTCAGCCTTTTAAGGGGGAGTTGAAAAGGTGTGGTTAACTTAAAGGTGGGAGTGTGGGGTAGAGGTTAGAGCAAGAGTCCGGGAACCAGGACTCCTGGGTTCCCCTCTCAGTTTTGATAGGTTCTTGCCGTGTGACCTTGGGAATGTTACCTCACCTCTCTGTGCCTCCATTTCAGCAGCTGCAGATTGGGTTTCAATCAAAAAATACCTACTACAGAGTAGTGATGTGAAGAGGTAAATGAATGAATGGAAAGTGCTTAGGATGAAGGATGCTATGGAAATACAAAGTGTCCGAGCCCTACTCCTCTCCCTTCTTAATCCCTGATTGCTGGAGCCTCTTCCTCTTGGGCCATCCCAACACCCAGACCTCCAGTTCATCCACAATTTACCTCTTCAAATGACCTTTTGCACCTGTCTCCCTCCATTCCTGAGCGTCCCCGCCCAGATGCCTCCACTACCCTTTTCTAGAAAATCAAGTTTGGACTTTTGGGACTAAATTCTGCTGTAGGTTACTTCTGTTTAATCCTCTGACTCAACGCAGTCCTTCAGCGCATGCTTAGCCCAAAGCCTATGACTAGTCCCGCTGGTTTCAGAAGGGCTGAGGTTTGGCATGCCCTTAAGTATCTTGCTGAGTCTGAGCCTAAATCTAAAGTAACTCCACTGACATTGCTGGAGTTATATCAGGTTTACACGAGGGTAACTGAGAGCAAAAATTGGCTCCTTGCCCTCATGTGAAGGTCAGACAAGATTGTGCAAGCCTCTGTCTGTGCTAATCTGTGATTGTGTTCCCCCCCTCTCCTTTACTCCATTGACAATGGCAGCCTTTATTCCTCATTTGCCTTCTTCTCTCACCCCGGACCCAGTGCCTTGGCCCCAGGCTCGCCTTCTGCACAGACTGAATTTTCACCCTCTAATAGTTGTTTAAAATGCACTGTTCCGGGAACGTTCCTGCAACAGATCTCTGAGAGAGAGGGGGAAAACAATGAACCCATGGGTGGCACGTATGGAAAGCCAGGGGAGGCTAAGCCTCCCCAAACAGCCAGGTCTGGCCCCGCTCACACTCCGCCCTGAGCTTCCCGCTGCTTCCCCCTGGCCTCAGTCCAGGCAGGCTGCTCCTCTTCCCCAAGGGGGCTGGGGCTAGCAAGGGCCACCTGTGGCCTGGTATTTGGCGTGGATGGGGCCTTGGCAGAAGAGGCGGGGCTGGGACAGCCTCCCCAAAAGGGCAGCTGGCACACTGCCCATGAATGTATCGAGAAAAAGAGCACCAATCAGATTCAAGTAAAATTCACCCAGTCCTGCGCAGAAGATTGACTAAGGTGGAAGTGGTTCAGCATAGAGCGTAATGACTATCCAAGTCTGAGCAATGATTGGTGGTCTAATTAAAGCTAGTCGTATAGCTCTGCGAGGCAGACCAGCTCCCTTTTGAATGAGATGACTTCTGTTCATTTCTTTGGACAGTGATAATTACACCGAGGCAGATTCCCCAAAGAGCCCTGCACCCACAACTAGAAAAGGAGTCCTTGTGGCACCTTAGAGACTAACCAATTTATTTGAGCATGAGCTTTCGTGAGCTACAGCTCACTTCATCAGATGCATACCGTGGAAACTGCAGCAGACTTTATATATACACAGAGAATATGAAACAATACCTCCTCCCACCCCACTGTCCTGCTGACGGATTCTCAAAAGGGCTCAGCCTGCTGGGACCACATTAGGCAGAATCCGTCTCCCCTGCCTCAAAGTATGGCGGGGGATGAGGCCCTGCTCCCTTAATGGCCACGCCCCTGCCCCTCCTCTTCTCCCAGAGGCCCTGCCCCCCAGCCAAACTGGAAGCCGGAGCCAGGGCGGGGGGCACCAAGAGCAGGCCCCAGCCTGTGTCCCGGCCACCCCGGCCCAGGGCAGGTGGAGTGTCCCGTGGCTCCCCACAGCTGTCCATGTGGCTCTTACCCCAACCCAGCTCCAGCTTCTGTCCTGGCAACAGGGCCAAAGAGCTGGAGCCGGGTCCCTGTGATTCTGGCCAGTAGTGTGTCGGGGCAGCTGCTGGGTCCTGAGCCTTTGAAAATCTGACCCCTGAGTGTAGGAAAGGCCAGGAAAGCAATATAAAATTTCACTGACACTGGTGCACAGATTGCCTAGTTCCCATGCGTTATCTGACTTGGCATGTGCATGGAGGACTGATGCTGACAGAGGCTTGTGTCTCCAATGTGCAAAATCCACTCCGAATAATGTTTAAAATACAGGGCCAACTTCTGCTTCCTGGCTCTGGGTTCTTGGCACCAGTCAAGTAGTATTCAGGTAGCTAACCTGAAATTCTCCCCTGTGCGGACAGCCACCATGGGACTTAGGCACCATTTAAGAGCTCAAAACTGGAGCCCTGCAAATCCAAGGATATCCCCTTTATATCCAGAGATATCTGTATCTGTGGATGTGGTTCTTTGTTTGCCATCTTTATGGATCATGGATTGGATGCAGATCCAATTTTTTTTATCCGTGCAGGGCTCTAGAGCAGCGGTTCTCAATTGGGTGGTCCGTGGGGGGCTGTGGTTTCAGGGGGTCTCCCCATGGGGCTAAAACCCTGAGTCCCAGTGCCATCCCCCCCTCACCCCGTGGGGCTAAAACCCCAAGGCCTGGCACCCTCCGTGGGGGGAAGAGGGGAGCACTGGGTCTTGGATCTTCTGCCCCACAGTGGGGAGCACCGGGGATCGGGGCTTCTGCCCTGCTGTGTCACGGACCCCCTAAAACCAGCTCACAGCCCCCCCAGGGGGGCACGAACACAAGGTTGAGAACTGCTGCTCTGAGGGTGCTGAAGTGGATGCAGCTTTAAATAAAAGCTGGAGAGCAGATCACAGGTCATATGCAATTTAATTACCATGGATGCAGATCAGATGCAGATCCAAATTTTGTGTGTCCGCGCAGGGCTCTATTCAAAACCCACCTAACTGAGAGCAGAATTTGGGCTAAACTAAGCCCCAATACAATAATGAGCTCCATGTGGGTGCACAGATCAAGATCATTGCAGGGTCAGGGCCTCTGGGAGATAAGGGAAGTATCACCACTGCACCTAATCAACAGTCTTTAATAAGAGATTTTAAACATCTTTTTAAAGACACATATGCCTTTAAGAAACATCAACATCCACAGTAAGAGCTAGGGCTGGTTGCTAGTATTCCATTCAATCGGTGTTGCCCTTTAAAAATCTGCATAGTATCTCTGTGGGGGCTGTTTTGATTAATTTAAAGTTTTAATGGATTTCACTGTTTAACTCTGATAACAGGGAATCCAAAAAAATTTGACTTCTATAGCCGCAGGACTGAATTTAAAATCTACTTGAAGAGGTCTAATGACGTGGAGTCTAAGACTATTCTTTTGATGGATAGGATGTAACTCCCTTATTAATATCCTGAAGTCTCCTTTTAAATAGTTCTTCTAGAATCGTCCTGGATTGACATAAATCTCCCAGGATCTAATTGTTTCACCTCCCCTCCCTTTGCCACCCATTGTTAATTCCCTCTGATCAAAAATAAAACAAATCCACTCATGGTGATGAGCACACTGGTGAGTAAGTGCTACTCTCCCTGTGACTCATCCAACAAGTGACAGGAATGACAAAGCCCTCATTCATTCTCTTTCCTTTGTGCTAGCGATTTCAAGGTGTAATCTCACAGGTGCTCAGCACCTTGCAGGATTGAGCCCAAACCAGTTCCCTCCTTCATCTGTAAGTAGATCTCTGATCTTATTGGTACACAAGATGAAGAAGCAGATGCTGAATTTGCAGCTGTGCCGCCTTCGCCCACTCCCAGTTTACATGTTCATCCACTAGTTACTGGGCTAGATGAGGTAATCCCTGCGGGACTTTTTTGGCCCATATTTGAGGTCAGACTAGATGCTCATGGTGGTCTCTTGTCCCAGCCTTGAAATCTATGCATTCTTCAACAAGAGTGATGTTGATTATTAATTTAATCAGCCATAACTATGATCCTCACGGGACTCGCCAGCAGAAATGGAATGACTAGGTTGGTACTTGGATGGGAGACTCTATGGAGCACTTATGGTACTGCAGGAGGGTGATCAAGTGATCCATCCCCATCGCCTGTCGCCCATTCCCAGCTTCCGGCAAACAGAGGCCAGGGACACCATCCCTGCCCATCCTGGCTAATCGCCATTGATGGACCTATCCATGTGTGTGGGGGTGGTGCTGTTTCCTCTGAGTCAGTGCTGGACCAATGCCCCAGAGAAATGGTAAGGGTGCTGTGCTGCTGAAAAGGCTGAATGCTCAGGTGAGCTGTGAAACAGGAGCTCTGTGTTCGGTTACGATCTCGTGGCACGACTGATAAAAACAGGGGCTCCCGAACCAAATTACCAGTTTAGTCAGTTGCTGACTCATTCCGCAGTGCCACCAAAGCAGTTAATTGATGGAAAGGCGAGCAGTTGCCAACTCTAGTGAATTTATCCAAGTCTCGTGATTTGTTTTTCTTTAAGTCCCAGCACCTGGAGTCCTGTGATTGCGTAAGAATCTCAGCTTACTTTTTAAGGGAGAAAAAGTAACTTTCTAGCCCTTACAATTGCAGAGAAAAGCTTGGAAAAGTGAATCCTAAAGGCATAAAAACCAGAAGGCAAATCACAAGACCCCCAATTTCCATTATTTTTAAGCCACTTCATGTCTTTTAAACACTTGGGGGTTGGCAACCCTAGTGCCAGATGGTGAGCATAAAATCCCATTAGCCCAACTGATTATCTTTAACACCTTCAGGAAAGAATCCTTCCTAACCATGTGCGTGGAAATACTCCCCTGGGCCCAGACTAATTGCCATGCAGCCTGACTTAGAGAGCACAATATTACATCCCCTCAGGATCTCGAGGGCAAGGACAATTCATAACTGTGAGCAAGAGGCTATCTGTCACATCCACCCTATCTAGGACAACCTAAT
Organism: Eretmochelys imbricata; assembly: GCF_965152235.1. Taxonomy (NCBI): domain Eukaryota; kingdom Metazoa; phylum Chordata; order Testudines; family Cheloniidae; genus Eretmochelys; species Eretmochelys imbricata. The sequence continues at coordinate 16,798,452 of NC_135572.1, forward strand.
CTCGCGGTGACAAGGCAGGGCACTTTTCCTATAGGGGTTCACGTGTGACAGTGTTGGAGGGGTCAGGGAGGTGTAACTGGAGGCTTCTGACAGCTGGAGGGGAGAGAAAAGAGTTTCCACTTCCTCTGATATTTCCTATGCCTTTGTGTAGCGTATAGGAATACAGTAGTATCCCTCTAATAGCTTGTGAATGCCACTAGAGGGGTCAAACTCTTTAAAAGGGCAAAAAGAAAAGGAGGACTTGTGGCACCTTAGAGACTAACCAATTTATCTGAGCATAAGCTTTCGTGAGCTAGAGCTCACTTCATCGGATGCATGCAGTGGAAAATACAGTGGGGAGTTTTTATATACACAGAGAACATGAAACAATGGGTGTTACCATACACACTGTAATGAGAGTGATCAGGTAAGGTGAGCTATTACCAGCAGGAGAGAAAACAAAAACAAAAAAACCCTTTTGTATCAAGGTGGGTCATTTCTAGCAGTTGACAAGAATGTCTGAGGAACAGTGGGGGGGGGGGGGGGGGGGAGGAATAAACATGGGGAAATAGTTTAAAGAGACAGACACTATTTCTAAACCTCCACTCTTTTTCCTTTATTTTGTTCTCATTGTTTTCCTCTGTCCCCTTTGCACTGCCATCTTCTCCCTTCCCTTCCTATTGTCCCCTCACTCATTCAGTCAATCAGCCCTCAGCATTCCCCTTCAATCCCTTCCCCTTGGTTTCCCCCTTCTCCCACCCCCTCACCCCCTATTTGCGTAGCTTTTGACCACTGTGAGCATCTAATCCGACCTCCTGCATAACTGACCCCGGGCTCTGCCGCAATCCAGTGCTCCCAGGTGGTGCGTGGGCTCTGATCCTGCCTGGGCTAGTCGCCTAGCCAGTGGCTCTGATGAACTGCCTATAGTTTCGCCTTTGACAGCTGTGCTCATAGGCTGACTCTGTGGGGGGAGGGCTGGCTCGGGGTGGCAGGGGATCAGGATAGAGTATGGAGAGCGAGTTAAGCAACCCGACACCAATTCACTGTACAACCATGGGAAAGTCATCTAACCTCTTTGTGCCTCAAGTTTCCCCATATGCAAGCTGGGAATATAGATCATAAATACACCAGTGTTTTTTAAGCCTACCTTAGTTTGTATTGCAGGGAACTGGCCCTTGGGAGATAATTTATGCTGACAGGAAGAAAAGAGAATTGCAGAAGCCCGGCTATGCACATTACCTACCCCTAAAACAGTATACTATGTATGCAATTATGTAAATACACACACGGTACACACGTTTACTTTATAATATCGTTTCTACACATTTCCAATATTTATTTTTTACTCCAAATGGTCAAAAGACAGCTGCCAGCAGCACAGACACCAGCAGTGTTACAAACTAGGGAGTTATTTTAGGTTAATCAAAAGCATCATAACTGTACTGTCGGTGTAATCTATTTTATTGTAAAATCATCTACATTCTATAGAGGTCCCATCGTTACCCACTCATGATGCTACTGCCCACTGTGCTACACCATAGAGGCCAGGGGAGTAACATAGGGCAGGCCTGATCCTGGGGGTGCTAGCCTAGGCTGCATCTCTGTCCACAGCTCAGGTGGCCAGTGGCTCCTTCAGATAGACAGTCTCCAGGGACTGCAGGTGAGATGTGCCACTTAACTGCATTGCCCTCCCCTGGCCAGCACTAAATCTCTCCCTGGAACTGTTGTATCAGTCCTTACCTGGTGCTATACCTTAATCACACAGCAGGGATAGGATCCCACACATTCCTCACTGGGCTGCTAATCTACCCTCTGATATCTCCCATTTGAGAGGTGGGTCCCCAGCAGAGGTCAATCTGCACTGTTAGAGGCAGCTGATGTTTCCTTCCATTGACCTTTGCTTTCCGGCTGGAGATCAGAGGCTTCTAAAGCAGCTGATATGAACACCCTCCCTCCCCTCGACCCAGCTTGCTCCATGCTATTCTGCAACACATTCCTAGATAGGACCCAACTGCTAACAGCAGTTTGCAGTCCATCCTTGTAGCTGACCAGCTGCATGTATGTTGTTCCTTCTTAGAGCTTTTTACCTAGGGGGTCTCGGTCTCCTCTTCTCCCCCATCCCAATGCTCTTCTATAGTTTCACATCCACAAAGTCTCATTGGATTGTACTGAGTCATATGCAAGACTGATTTTCATACAGGCCTGGATAGCTTTATGACCAATAGTGTTGCATGCTAAGATAAGGGAAATTGAATCTCAGACTTCAGGATGGGTCAGTTCTGTTCAGTATCTTCATCAATGATTTAGATAATGGCATAGAGAGTACACTTATAAAGTCTGCAGATGATACCAAGCTGGGAGGGGTTGCAAGTGCTTTGGAGGGTAGGATTAAAATTCAAAATGATCTGGACAAACTAGAGAAATAGTCTGAAGTAAACAGGATGAAATTCCATAAGGACAACAGCAAAGTTGGCTTCACTTAGGAAGGAACAATCAGTTGCACGCATACGAAATGACTGCCTAGGAAGGAGTACTGAGGAATGGGATCTGGGGGTCATAGTGGACCACAAGCTAAATATGAGTGAACAGTGTAACACTATTGCAAAAAAAGCAAACATCATTCTGGGATGTATTAGCAGGAGTGTTGTAAGCAAGACATGAGAAGTAATTCTTCTGCTCTACTCTGCGCTGATTTGGCCTCAACTGGAGTATTATGTCCAGGTCTTGGCTCCACATTTCCAGAAAGATGTGGACAAATTGGAGAAAGTCCAGAGAAGAGCAACAGAAATGATTAAAGATCTAGAAAACATGACCTCTGAGGGAAGATTGAAAAAATTGGGTTTGTTTAATCTGGAAAAGAGAAGACTGAGGGGAGACAAAACACGTTTCAAGTACATAAAAGGTTGTTACAAGGAAGAGGGAGAAAAATTATTCATCTTAACCTCTAAGGATAGGACAAGAAGCAATGGTCTTAAATTGCAACAAAGACTGTTTAAGTTATACATTAGGAAAAACTGCCTAACTGTCATGGTGATTAAGCACTGGAATAAATTGCCAGGGAGGTTGGGGAATCTCTGTCATTGGAGTTTTTTAAGAGCAGGTTAGACAAACACCTGTCAGGGATGGTCTAGATAATATTTAGTCCTGCCAGGAGTGCAGGGGACTGGACTAGGTGACCTCTTGAGGTCCCTTCCAGCCATATGAGTCTATGATGGTGGCTGCCCACTTGTGGGGTGAGGAAGAAATGCCCCATTACCTACATACAGCACTGCACAATTGGCAAAGTGCAGTATTTGAGCCTGATTCTTCTCGTCTGAATTCAGTGGAGTTACCCCACCTTGAGCCTGATGTAATTTAGGGAAGAATCATCCCTTCTGGAAGCCTCAGTTACTGACCACTACTGGAATCCAGATCCTGGCTTGATGGGATAGCCAGTGCTCTTATCCAGTTTGGGGACACTGATGAGCTTTATTGCCGTCTCGTCAATGTTTACACTGGTGATATTCCACTGACTTCCATGAGGTGCTCCTGATTAACACCAGCATCAGGAAGAAGAGAGGCAGGCCTTAGGCAAGATTTTCAAAGGTATGCAAATAGGTGTTAGGATATAGCTATTCAGGCCTGTCTGTAAAGGCCTATACTCTAAGAATTTAGGTGTATTCTTATCACTTAGCTAATTATAGAGGTATAGAAGAGAGAATTAATAGCACTGTCTGACTGAATAAGGCCTTTTCTCACTGTAACAATCTGAGGCCTGTTCTTAGGCTAAGGCCTTTGGCTAAGCAGCAGAGGCAGCCATAAGCTGGGAAGCGAATGGTCAGATCCTCACATTCCTAACTAGTCACATTGAAAGAAGGTGCTATTGGGCTGTTAGGAATACAATCCTGTCCTGATAATGCCGATCACCTCCAGAGAAAGGAAAGTGCCTAGAAGATGTAAAAGGAAACTTAGTTTGATAGCATCCTGTCTGGCAAGAACTCACTTATCAATAGTTGGGATGTGAAATCCCCATTTCTGTGTTGTTCTATCATTGTAGTCCCCATTTCCCTATTGTTTGTCTGTATAATCTCTCTCTGGTTCTGTGATTGTTCCTGTCTGCTGTACAATTAATTTTGCTGGGTGTAAACTAATTAAGGTGGGATATAATTGGTTAAATAATCATGTTACAATAGGTTAGGATTGGTTAGTTAAATTTCAGTAAAATAATTGGTTAAGGTATAACTAAGCAGAACTCAAGTTTTACTATATAGTCTGCAGTCCCTCAGGAAGTAAGTGAGAGGAAATTGGAATCATGTTTTGCTAAGGGGGGGAATGGGAACAGGGACACAGGTGTAAGGCTCTGTGGTGTCACTAAGGGGGACACTAAGGAAAGAAACTGGAATCATGCTTGCTGGAAGTTCACCCCAATAAACATCGAATTGTTTGCACCTTTGGACTTCGGGTATTGTTGTTCTCTGTTCATGCGAGACGGACCAGGGAAGTGGGAGAGCGAAGGAATAAGCCCCCTAACAATAGGCACCTAGTGAGATTTTCAAAAGTGCTGTGGCGCCTAACTCCCATGTACATCTTTGGGCACTTAAAACCTTTTAGATCTGGCCCTACATTCCATGCACTGAGCAAAACGGGTCCAATTCTCCCCTGTGTTACGCCAGTGTGACTGCATTGGAATCAATGGGCCAGGTCCTTGCCTGTGTAAATAAGCGTCGTTCCAGCGAAGTCAGTGGAGCTAAGCTAATTAGTATTCATCAAAGATCTGGCCCGCTGAGGCTCCCCAGCATAAAACCAGTGAAGAATCAAGGCCATTTGATATTGCTGGCCTTTCAGGGCCCGTGTTTTTTGGAATGGGGGAAAATGTACTTGCATTGGGATACAAAAAAGATACTCATGTTCAGTGCTGACTCATCCAAAACACGTATCATTGCTGGATGAGAACACCTCTTAATTTGATGTGCAAGGACATGTCTGGTAAACTGCCAATTATTCCTTTAATTACCGAAAAGGTAGACAGAACTGGTTCTGTACCTGAGATCTGGAGTTCAAAGTATCTCAGTGAGAAACAACCCAAGCAAACATCCTTCCCCTTATCTATCTTCCGGTTCCTTGCTGCCCATCTCCCCCTTTCCCCCCCGAATCCTGTGTAGTTAAGAAGTGGGGTGATAAAAAGAAATCGGTGCTGTCTCTCCCAACTGATGTCCTCGCTGCACACAGCACAATTTTGCCAGTGGGCCTCTTGAGGATTCAGTTGTTCCTTATTGTATTTTGTCTTGTGTTGTTGTTTTACAACAAATGAAGCGGAGCGGGGAGGGAGAAGAGAAGAGAACTTGGTGACAGGAAACTTAAATGCGAAGGCAGTGGCTTGAAGGATCAGACTGGAAGGAAAATCCATGCATAGGGCAGAAAGTGGTCAATATGAATGTCCCTTGTGGATGATCACATGGGGGCCAGTAATCCAGTTGAAAGCCTGAGAGATAAGTTGGTTCATACTGTACTAGACATCAACAGAGGTTGCCTCACTGTCTTCCGAGCCCTGACACAGCCTCTAATGCAGAGGTGGCCAACGTGAGCCTGAGAAGGAGCCAGAATTTACCAATGTACATTGCCAAAGAGCCACAGTAATACATCAGCAGTCCCCCCCACCCCCGATCAGCTCCCCCTCCTGCCCCCACCCCAGCTCCCAGTGTCTCCCACCCACTAGCAGCCCTGCCTATCGGCATCTCCCCACACCTCCCAATCAGCTGTTTCCTGGCTAGCAGAAAGTTATATAATCATCAATGGCATTGATTTTTGCAGTGTGTGTTTTCATAACTTCTAAGGCCAGAAAGGGGCAGCTGTTCTGACCTCCGGGTTTTGTGTTCATATGTATTTTTGGTACATATGCAACCACTAATTCCCTTTGAACCATCAGAAGGCCACAGGGCACGGCTTGACGCGATCATCATTAGCAGGATCCCCACTTTAGGTTTAATCAGCACCTCGCTACTTGGCTGCTGGCTTAGTGTTTGGGTTTCTCCTCCTAATAAAGTAACTTTGTGGTTGGAGTGTAGGTGCAAGGGAAAACATGAGCAAAGCAGCCCATGGCGCAGTGGTTGGCATAAATAAGCAAGAAGGGAAATGACAAAGCCAGGCTGGTCCGTTCAGCCTACGAGCGCAGTAAATCTTGCTCAGTATGCTTCTCCTGGTTCTGCTCGGTAACACAAATGTCTGACTATTCTGGCATAGAAGCAGGTGGGGCACAAGCTGGTCAACAGCCACAATCAGCAGGTTGGATAAAAGTGTGCTCCTTCTGCCAGGAGGTTAATTTAGTGATCAGTCCCTCCTTTTCAGCTCCCCCAGAACAGTGCGTGAGAACAGAGCCTGGGTCAGGACTGCGAGACTGAACTCCAAAGCCAGATTCTGATCTCTGGCCCTGTGTACATGGGGACACTCAGAAAAGATTAATCCTGGGAGGATTAAGCAGCAGCAAAGTAAGACTGCTTCTCTTCTGCATGAGAGCATCCACCAAGGGGTTTAATGTGCTTTAATTTATGCTCTTGAACCTTACAGCTTCAGTCAATTCTTCTTAACTTTCCTGAGTGTCCCCATGTAGACCAGCCCTCAGTTAGACCAGTGTGAGTCAGGTGTAATTCCACTGAAGCCATCAAATGGACTCTGGATTTCCAGCTTTCTTATATTCCAGTAGTGCTGAGATGCCCCATCTAAGGTCAGAGTCTCATTGTGCTCGGTGCTGTACATACACATAAGGAGAGACAGTCCTTGCCTTGGAGAGCTTACAGTCTAAAGGGTAGGAGAAATTATCATCATCCTCACGAACAGATAAGGAAGTGAGGCATAGAGATTGAGACTTGCCCAATGGCACACAGGAGGTATGTAGCAAACCCAGGAACTGAATCCAGATCATGGGAGTCCCAATCCAGCACCTTAACCTTAAGGACTGTCTTCTGTCTTGCTACTTCTCATTATGAGCCCCCCCCTTAGCCACCCTAATCATTTCTCCTCCTTTCAGTACAGACCTTGTCAAGCTGTCCTGGAGCCAGGGGCGTGCATGGGGGGGGGGCAAGCAGGGGCCTGTTCCCCAAATAATTGTCAGGGGAATAGAACTCCTCCAGCCCTGCGGCCATGGTGATGGGGAGAGAGCTCCTCCTGGCCCGGGGTAGGAAAGCGAGCTCTTGCTGGAGCCGGCGGGAGGAAGGGAAAGCGAGCTCTTGCCAGAGCGGGGGCACAAAACGTGCCCCCACCCTCCCTGAAAGGAGTCGAAGTTATGTTTCTGCACACGCCGCTGCCTGGTGTGGCTTGTGACGACAAGTGCGAGACAGACTGTCAAGAAGCAAGGCAAAAACCCCCAAACTGGCTGTATGTTCTAGAATTATAATTCTACCAGCCCAGTAACAAGCATGAACTCTTAAAGCACCATAGCAGTCTTACCAGGGAGTCAGACAGTCCCCTTGGGCATTCCAGTCTGCCACACAGGCATGCTGGACTATGTGATTGCTGGTCATTGTACACCAAAAATCACAACAATATCCAGGTTACTCCCAGTGCCAAGGACCAGTCACTTACCCCAGGTCATTTGTACTCGGATCTCGCACCAAAGACAACAACACTTGTAGCCAACCCTGTAATATACTAACTAAAGACGTATAAGGTAAGAAAAGAAATGAGTTACTTCCAAAGTTAAAACAGGGAACATACACGAGTTACAGGGTCTATTGTCTTTTTAAATCTAAGAAGCTTCTGTAAGAAGCCGCTCTGACGTTTAGGGCTGACCCATGCCCAGCAACATGGTCACCTCTTGCTTACGGTTAGGCAGCTTTGCCCCTCGTAATCCAGACAGCACAATGATCCCAATTTCTCCTTGCCAGGACTCTTTATCCCCTTCATCCCAGGATCTAAGCTGTTGAGATGGAGTGTATGCACAGGCTTTCCCTTCCTGGGGAGGGTCAGGAATGCAGTCAACAAGGTCTCTGCCCTTCAATGCTACACAATGCCTCATTTGCCCTCAACAGTTCATCTCGTATGCAGGACGAGTACTTTACCGTAATGAATGCTTCCTTCCCTGTTTGAGTTATGCAATTACAGAGGTTTACAGCGCAAACACTGCTGTATAACTATACCATGGGACACAGATATTATAAGCAGGATGAATACATGCAGCAACCGACAAGCATTCCATAAAGTCCAAACAGAAACACTAATATCTATTGTTAACTATACTAACCCACAGGTGAGCCAGACTGATTTCCAGCTGCATGTTTGTCAGTGTTCAGAGGGACCCTGGGCCTTGGCATGAGCTAACACCTGGACTGCCAGTGTCACAGACCTCTTGTAGGTTTTAGCCACAGTCCTGCCTTGGTGCTGGGTAGGAGCCGTAGCCCCGCCCCTCAAGCGGGAGCACCAGGAGATGTGTTGTTTGAGGACAGTGGAAGACAGTGTGGCCTAGAGGACTGAATTGTGAGTCAGGAGACCTGGGTTCTAGCCCCAGCTCTGCTTTAGGACTGCCAAATGACCTTGGGCAAGTCACATCCCTGTAACGATCTGGCTATTTACTTGTTCAGTTCTCACCCCCATCCAGTTAAAATGCCAGCTAGCAGTGTCAGACAGCGCGGTATGCCAGTGTCTGCTGTTCGATCCCACGAACACTATGACATTCTGGGTGCAATCCGGACCAGTGAGGGGCTGTGTCACCATCTGCCTTGCAACCTGGGGTGCCGCACACTGTACGCTGCTCTAGCTCCCAAACTTGGCCCCTCACTGTCCAAGTGTCTGTGTGTAGCTGTAGCCTGCTGTCACGCTCTGGTTGGCACCAGCCTTCGTTACCACTTGCAGGATGATGCCAACACACGGCCAAGACCCGAATTTGCCCCCAAAATGTTTGTTTGCACTGTCCAGCCCTCTCCTGGACAGTCCAGATACAGTAGATCTGTTGCCCCTCTAAGGGGATCAATTTAAAGTAGCAAATTGTTACATCAGGAGCTAACCCCACAATTCCATTTAAACAACACTAGAGGAGTTTTGATTAAAGAATTAAAAAAGAGGGTTTAACTACAAGGAGGGAGGTTTTAAGTGAGAACAAGTATAAAGAGAAAAAGATAAAACACTTCCAAGGACTAAAACTTAAACTAGACTTGTTCAAGGTGAAGTCCCTTACCACATGTTTCCAGTAACATTGCTGACCAAATCCTCAGGCCAGTATCTGTTCCCGAAGTCCAACAGCTGTTTCTTTTGTCATCTTAAATGAAAGGCAGAGAGAGGAATAGGGAGAAATAACTTGGGGTGGCTTTGCCCCTCACTTTTATAGTTCAGTCATCCTTGGAAATGCATTTTCCTCAGGATTACCCCTACGTTAAGTTCATTCCCACTATGAGGTCAGAGTCAAGGAGTCTGATGGTGAAAGAGGTTCCAGGCTGTTGTTTGCTAAGGTGCAGATCTGTTTGTTCCTGCCCCACTTTCCTTGCGAAGGAATGGCCCTTCACAGGTGATTGCCCTGGTGATGACCCCTGGCTAGAGAAGCCAACTTGTCTGTTTCTTTGAGGAACAGGTTTATCTCCTCCCCAGAACTTGTCTGGTAAACACACTTTAGTCACAAGTTCAGCTTATGTTCATAACTTTATTATGTTCATATAATGTTGCTACATACATTTTATCATTATATTATTGACCAGCAAGTTATTTGCTTTAGAATGATACCTCCCAAGGCCTATTTTGTGCAATGGTTACTAAAATGATGTGGCGTATGAATACAGAGGTGCCTTCAGTCACTACAACCAACCTAAAGCATGGTGTTCTGCCACTTGAGCTAGAAATGTAACTCCATTAGCTGGTAGCAGTAGTAAGCTCTCAACTTCTGTTTGGACCATGAGAGCAAGGGGGAGGGTGCTGGCGCAGGACATTAGCTAGTGTATTACACAGTCTTGGGTGAGTTGCATATATATATATAGCCCGTTATTAACACAATTTATGTACACAGAATTCACCATGTAACACTGGGAAATGTAGCCCCCTGCTTAATTTTTAATGTAAAACAAAATTTTCTGCCTATGTTTTAGGGAACAGGTTTACAATGAGGTAAGGATTCCTGTGAACTAACTAGCTGCAGTTGATTCTTACACACATTTGATGTTGCATTGTCCTTGAGTTGTTAAATGAGTTTGGCTCTTTCCCCGCACCCCTGTGTGAAAGGGATGTTGACTATTTCTTGGTCTTTGATTTCAGCAAAAGGTTCCATTTGTTCAACTCATTAAAATACACCAAAGGGGAAGCATTTGAAATATCTTCTGTGCCTACAAAGCACAACTGCAATGCATTTCAAAGGCTGGGCTGCTGCTAGGTGGAGGAAGAGTGTGTCTTGCAAGACCTTGCTGAAATTTATCAGCTTAATTAGGGGATATTTGGTGAGTGTTTAAAAATAATTTTGCATACAAACTGAAAATCACCAAAATTGCCTCATTAACATTAATTCACTGTAACTCGCACGTAATAAGCAGAGACTGCAGCCCATGATGTGTAGACTTACTTTAACGCTAATGTGGTTAGCCTTTGTAATGGTAGAATAGGATCCATTCGATTTGAGCAACAGTACAGAAAGGAGCTGGGGCCTTATCCAGCAAAGTGCTGAGCCCTCCCTCCCATTTAAAGGCCCAATTCTGCTGCCATGGAGGCCGCTGGCAAAACTCCTGTTGACTTCAGAGAGGAGGGTTCTTGCACTGGGGGGGCTGATCCAAGGCATTTGAAGTCCAGAACCCTCTGGCTTCCCTGCTGCAGAACCATGCCCGAAGTGTGCAAAAGTGAGGTGCTCAGCACCACCAGTGGTACTCAGCATCTTGCAGGATCAGACTCCTGATGGCTGCTGCTTATGCTTCAGGTGCCACTTCACAGCAGCAGGTTGAAATGAAGACAAAGTCGGCCTACCACAGCAGTGAACTAAGTGAGGACGGTTTTATCTAATCCCATCCTCGACTGATCTATGCTCAGATCTGCAATGGGAAGTGCTAAGGCAGAGTTTACCCCTAGAGGATTGTCCACACTAGTATTTTTCTGCACTTTCCTATCATTGCACTTGGATCACTAGTGTACACCAGCAGCCCCTGGGTCAGCTGGTCTTAATTGTCTAGCCCTGGCTGGCCTGACTTTCACTGGTGCTCTCACCCCTAGAGCTGCAATGGTGCTAGTTATGGGTGAGAGATGGACCAGAGTCTCCAGTCCATTATGCCTTCCCTAGACTAAGGAGTTATGGCGGGTGGTGAAACACTGGAATGCGTTACCTAGGGAGGTGGTGGAATCTCCTTCCTTAGAAGTTTAAGGTCAGACTTGACAAAGCCCTGGCTGGGATGATTTAGTTGGGGATTGGTCCTACTTTGAGCAGGGGGTTGGACTAGATCTCCTGAGGTCCCTTCCAACCCTGATATTCTATGATCAGTGGAGGCTCTGGCCCCATAATTTTGCTACTGTCAGAAATTGAAGGTCATCTGACCCTCACTTGGGCCAGGAGCATCTCTGAGACAGATTAACATACTACAGGTATCAAGCTGGAAGAACAGCATGAACAAGTGTTGCAGATTCTAAATAATAATGGGTGAAGTTCAAAACGTTCAATCCAGAGCAACCTAATGTAAGATCTAAAAAAATCATGTAAGCTATCAAGAAGGCTTAAGCTAGGATGATGTACATGAGGATATGCCACAGAGATGGACAGAAGCATTGTGCTGTATATGAAATGCCATGGGTCTTGTTAACATGAACTATTCCACAAATACAGAGGGTTTTCATCTCTAGCTCACAACGTGCTTTTCAAAGGGTGTGGAAGCATCGTTATCTCCATTTTACAGCACAGGTGCTGGAACTAGGGGTGGTGCTGCACCCCTGGCTTGAAGTGGTTTCCATAATATACAGGGTTTACAGTTTGGTTCGCAGCACCCGTCTTACAGATCAGTTAATGGAGGCACAACAATGTGAACAGTATCTCGACACCTCACTTGAGATTGGGGCCTTCACGGTGTTAGGTGTTTATGTATGCATTGTAAGAGACGTGCCCCAAAGAACAGGCAAGACAAATGGAGTATTACCCCATTTTACAGATGGGGAAATGAGGCACAGAGAGTAGCCACCCAAGGAGTCTGTGGCAGAATCAGGAACTGAACCCAGATCTCCTGAGACACAGTCCAACCCCTTTACCACAAGACCTTCCTTTGCCTCCTTGCTGGAGGCAACAAAGTCAGTTCTGCACAGTGTAAGGAATGGATCCAAATCTCTTGCCTGCCAGACTGTCTCAATCCACTAGGTGACAGCTGACCCCTAATGGTGAAACATCAAACTACAGTCACATTTCCAAATCACATTTGCCATTTCAGTTCCTGGGCATTTTGCTCTAATAATGTAACCCAGTGTCTTGTAATAACAGCTGTAAAGAAGAATGTAAAAGGCTTAGAGAGCCCTCCTCCTATAGGAGCAAACTTTATTCTTGCTGGCTTAGCTCACTCCCTGGGGTTAATTCCATCTGGGCTTTCTCAAGGAATCCAGGGGAGCAGTTTTCAGCAGGGGGTAGTTGCTTTATCTCAGCCTTCTTAATAAAAGAGGATCAAAACCCTTGCAGACTCTTCCCTCGAAGTCTGTGCAAGCAAAGTAGGCTCCTCCCCAAGTCTGTCTCTTGCACCAGTAACAAGATCTTCCTGGCTCTTACCTGACATCCTCAACAATAAAGGGCTTCCAACGGTCTCCTCTCCTGTCCGTTTGGGTTTTCTAGAGCAATCTGTCTTTGTAGTAGCTCTAGCAGCTGTCCATTGGGAGCCAAGCCAAACGCCTGAGCCCTGCCCCTTTCTGGGTGATGCAGTTTCTGGTCTCCATTTCCTGCTGCCCTCTTTTATAGGAGTAAGATAATTAAGGTCCAGCTCTTTCTTAGGTGCACTGAATGGGGCTAATCAGACAGACAGCTCCAGGCCTCTGACCCCAGAGGAATGATCTCCCTTAAATCTTTACAAAGAAGAGGAAAATTAAACCAATATCAGATCGAGATGGATCTAAAAGACAGCACACAGTGAAAAAACAAACAGGAAGGAATTTCAAGGTACTAATGATACATTAGTACCCTTGATACATAATGTACTAATGATACTGTGTCTAGCTGACTTTTTTTGTCTAAATATGTTTATTTATTAACAAGGAGCTAATTTGCAGAGTAGAAGGAAACAAGTGATTTCCAAAAGGCGAAACATGGCTATTAGCACAAAAACAATGAAAATGTCACAACTGATGAGAGGGGGAGAGAGAGAGAGGATGAACTGAAAATCACAGCACCAGATGATCAGCACACCCAACTGATTAGAATGGCAGAGGGCTTGGAATGTAATCATTCCTGCAGGAATTCTCTTCTAAGAACAGGCGTCTTTATGGCCTTTACTCCCTACCTGCAGATTTCTTTCATCAAATAATGCCCCCTTGTGCTCTGGCATAGGAGGAGCCACTTGGTTCATGCTAATTCCAAGAAGGTGACTGTGAACCATTCTTTCCCCACATGGGATTTGTAAATTTCATCCAGCAAAACATCCAGGGTGAAAGTCTCCCCTGTGTCAGAGGCCAGCACATGAACTTCTGCAGTGCTTAAGCGCTCTGCAGAGGAGTGAATTTTACCTACAATCAAGAATAGAACTGGTTGAAAAAAAAAAAAAAGTGTCCAGTGGAACATTTTTCCTTTGGAAAACGCTGATTCATCAAAATCAAAACATTCCCCGAGAACACATCCATTTTGACAAAATTTCATTTAGAAAAAAAAAAATCCATTCCTGAGGCAGCATGGTTACCCTAAGTGATGGACTGGCATGTTGCAAAGGGCAGCATGCCAGTCCATCCCTTAGGGTAATGTTTTCATCCCCAATGAGCAAGCCACTGACCTACGGACTGAAATGACTTCTTATTGTAGATTGAGGGAAACAGCAAGAAAGAACAAAAGTAACGTCTTCTGGAGAGACCACGGTGTGTGTGCATCTCTCCTCTGCAACCACTGGGCAACAAAATGCTGGCTACCTCTGCAGCTAATACTCTTAGAAACTTAAAGGTTGCATGACACAGAAAAAACGTACATAACTATGTTTTCCTGGAGGACAGGTCCATCAATGGCTATTAGCCAAGATAGTCAGAGATACAACCCCATGCTCTGGGTGTCCCTAGCCTCTGACTGCCAGAAGCTGGGAGTGGATGCCAGGGGATGGATCACTCCATGATTGCCTGTTCTGTTCATTCCCTCTGAAGCACCTGGCATTAGCCACTGTCAGAAGACAGGATATTGGCTAGGTGGACCATTGGTCTGACCAAGCAAGGCCATTCTTATGTTATTTTCAAGCTACACATCACACTTAGGTGCATAAAACTAAGTCTGAATTTAAAAAACTATATATTCTATTTACATTTAGAGTCTATTTATGTCCTGTAGGGAATAGCCCTGTGCCAGCAGAAAGACATTTGATATCAAAGGTCTCTTTCATCGCCAACGTCTGTTTCCATTTCTTTGCACATGTAATTTTGCACCTCATTGCCCCTGAGTGATATTACTCTACCATAGAATTTTTTTTTTTCAGATTGCAGCTAACAAACTTCTGTCTATAAATAATTTTGATGTCATTAGGGCACCTGCAGGTTGCCCTGACAGCTGTCAAATTACTGTTGTATTTTTCTGATTTCTATAAAATTGCTTTTTTTCTCTCCCACATTCACCCTAAAAAAGCCAAAGTCTATTTGGACTGTTTGACTCAGTAGTGAATGAGAAGGAAGAGAGCACCACGTAACCAATGACGCAATATCATGTACTGCTACAGGTGGCATCTTTAGGATGAGGCATGAAACCAAGATTGATCCTGACTGCTCTTGTTCACTAAAAAAAAAAATCTCATAGCAATTTTCTCTAGAAAAGGAATGTTAAAACAGGTTCCCTGGACAAATTCCAGCTTAGGTCATTTATATTCTGCTAACCTAAATCCCCATGTCATTTTAGTTGGATATGGTATTCTTTGTCCTAAACGGACATGTTCTGTTAAATCATTACTCTGTTTTACCCCAGAAATAGCTGCATTTTCATGGTGAGCAGGTATATTCATGTGCAAAACCAGTTAGTTTTTGCACATATAGCATTGACGCCTTTCTGCCAAGAAGTAGCAGACCTCAGGCTGGGGTGAGCAGGGGCTTGCAGTTTGGTTTTCCATTAGAAGAGAATCAGCAACGGAAGTCTGGGACTTTTCCTAGTGTGATGTATTTATTATACACCAGTCCCTGAACAAAGGAGGTCACAAACAGCATATAGACGATCCTCTCTGTAACAGGGTCGGCACCCACTCTCACAAATACTCCCTCTGGTTGGGTGGGTCCACAGTCTTTAAACCAGTCCAGCCCTGATATGGGGCTGTATCCTCAGGACTTCCTCCCTGGAGACACTATCTTCCTGTGGCCCTCCCTGGGCTTAGTCCCTGCTCAGCCCCCGCAGCCAGCCAGGTGCTCCTCCAGTCCCTGCTATCAAACTGTCTTTGGCTCAGTCCTAGCAACCAGCCATGAGCCTCTCACTCCCCGCCCCCACTTAGCTGTCCACGATCCTGCTGCTCTTCCAGCCAAGCACACAGCTTCTCCAGCACCAAGCAGCTACTCACTGCTGCTCTGTTCTGCAGCTCCTTTTTATAGTGTCCTCCTGGCCCTCTGATTGGTCGCTTCCTCACAACCACTCTAGGCCACTTGGAGGACCTCCCCACTGCTCCTTTCCTGGGATGGGTGTGGCAGAACCCTGAGGCCTACAGCAGGGGGCCTTTGGGCCTCGTCCACCCCTTCACACCCCTCCCCTCCCCAGTATAATTGGGGTAGTAGTTCTACCACTGTCTCTTGTCCCGGTTTAGCAGGGTCTCCTTTCCCCAATCTCTCTGTCTCGAGAGTGTGCTTTTCTCTGGCTTTTTGCCCCCTTTAGTCAGGGTCTGCTCTCCCAGGTCTCTCTTAACTGGAGAGCATTTAAGAGCCCTTTCAGTTCACCTTCGCCTCCAGGACTTCAGAGTCGCTGCACGCCACAGCTTGTCCATCCCTGTATGTGGAGCCTCTACTCCCGTCTCAAGGTCGTAGGCTAAGTGGAGCAGGCTCTTTTTCTCCTCCTTAGCGAACTGGGGTTCCACGGTCAGCTGCTCTCCCCGGCACTGCTGGCATCTTTTCGTTTAACGATTGGTACGTATACAAAGGTAGAATCTCGGGGGGGTCCAGGCTGCTCCAAACATAGACTGACAGAGGCCGCACTGAGAGTGGGGAAGTGATCCCAGGGTAACAGCTGGTGATCTGAAAACTCCAGGCTACTATTCCATTTAGGGCTCTGGTCCGGAGCCTTGAAGTCTGGACAGGGCATGGCTCCCTTCCCTCCCAAGAACCAGGATGAGCTCTGGGAAAGAGGGCAGCAGATAAATGACTTCCTTCCCTCATGGAGGCAAGGACAGCAGAAAGAGCAGAGGATGGCTGCAGCTTTCCTTAGGAACAGAGGGGATGAAATCAGATGCTGTTTGGATTATCCCTGCAGGCCTCAGAGGACTGTCTGGGAAACCCTCACCCTAGTGGAGATGCCTGGAGGAGGGACTTTGGATTACCCAGTTTTATTGCAAAATTCCTTTGTTGACCTGTTGGACTTTGTCACCGACCCCTGAGGAAGAGCCGGGTGAATTGATTAGTTTAAACGGGTGTGACCTGCTTTGAGCTGTGGCCAATACTCAAGTGTGACTTGGTTTCAGTTATCTGTGTTTGATTTTAGCAGGTTGATGATGACAGTGGAGGTTCCTCAATACAATGCACTGATAGGAAAGGCGCTCATGCAAGGAGGAGGAGCTCAGGACTCCACGTGGGCTAATGGTATTGTCCTTTTTAAGTGTATTGCACTAGATCAGGCTCAGATTGAGAAAATATCCCCACTCCTGCCCTCTTGCAGGGCAGACATAATCAGGGCATAACCAAAGCCTCTGCAAGACACAGTATGGAGAGTGGAACCTTATTACAGTCAAGGATGGGCCCAGCCAAAGTTGGATCTGGTTGAGATTTTGAGCCATGCCTCAATCCAAGGTTCAGGTATGTTTGACTCCAGGGTTTGATATGAGCAATTCATGGATATGATTTATTTCCTATATAATGCTGTAGACATGCACAGTGCTTCTCAAAATAAAGGGAGATGGTGTCCTTGTCCGATAGACAGTTGTCACCCTCCTATACTGAACTTTGGCCAGCTGATTCTCCACAATCTGGATAATGATCCTGCTTTTTGTTTTAATTTGCTAATCTGAACGGGATTACCAGTACTTCAGTGATTTGCTAATTACAGAGGTGATTGCTTGCTCTCTGTTATCTGATTGGGGTGGCCTAACGATCATTTAGAAGCAATATCTGATCACTGTCTTATATAGGGCTCTCCACCTATCTAAAAGAGTAGCTTTTCCTACCTGTAAATCTGCTTCTTTGAAGACGTCTTGCATCAGTCTCACTCCTGGGCCTGGAGCTTCTAGGGCAATATTTACAGGTGAAGGATCAAATCCAAGAATGATAATCCTTTGGAGATGGTGTCTCTAAGGAAAATAACTTTTTAAAGCCATCTGCAGAACTGTTGGGAGAGGAAGCATGATTGTGAAAGGGGGGATGATTTTGTAGTTAAAGCATTTAACCGGAGATTTGGGTTCAGTTTTCAGCCCTGCCACTGATTACCTGTGTAACTCTGAGCAAGTCACTTATCTCACTGTGATTCGGTTCCTCATCTGTAAAATGGGGGTATTAATGCTTCCTTTGCCTATTTAGAGTGTACACTATTTGGGGTAGGAGGATGTCCATACATGTATGTACAGCCCCTCGCACAGTGCGATCCTGATCTTGGTTGGTCCCTCTAGGTGCCATTGCAATACAAATGATGATTAGATCGTTTCCCATTCTGATGCTGTCCACCAAGCAGCTCATTCTCTTTTATTTTCTCTCCCCCAACACTACAACTCTTATAATGCAGTGGCCTCACTGGCTACAGTTTCTTTAGCTAACCCTACACAACTTGGTTCTTAACTCTGAAATCGTTTCTCAGTTCTCACATCAAATAGGACCGACCTACTTGAGGTATTCTCTGCCTCTTGATCTCGTTCTGTCTTTTCTCCTTTCCAACATAGCTCCAAAACAGAGGTCTAAAAACTTCTTCTGATTTCAAATGGTAGCTCCTTCTTTTGATACCGTGCACTAGATGTCAGCCAGAGAAGGGGGAATCCTGTGATGTAAATTTTGTTTTTCTCCTACTGTCTTCCTTTCCCCTAAAAGTGTGTGTGTTTGGGGGGTTGTTTTTAAAACTTTTGCAAAATTGAGAACAGCTCAGTTCCATCTAGAGCAGTGGTGGGCAACCTGCGGCCCACGCGGGCCCATCAGGGTAATCTGATTGCAGGTTGCGAGTCATTTTGCTGACGTTGACAGGCAAGGCCCCCCACATTTCCCAGTGGCTGCGGTTTGCATTTCACAGCCAATGGGAGCTGCGGGATATAGAGGAAGCCTTTGTTCAAATGGTTTCAAATTCTCTCCACAAACTTTACCTTTTGGTGGGTAAAGTACCTAGCAAATATGGTAACTACCATTGTTCAGGTCTAGCTGACTTTTCTGGAACATTGCGGGGAGGGCTGGGCTTAAATACAGGTAGAGTCTCCATAATACATATGGAAGTATAAGTAAACCAAGGCAGGTATTGCTGTGCTCAAAAAAAGTAAACTCTTTCCATATAACGGGCTGGTTTTTTATGAAGCACTGCTTAAGACTCTGGTCAGAGAGAGAATTTCTAAGGGATGCATTGATCTTATGTGCTGGCAACAGCAAAGATGTGCATCTTTTGATGTACACTGATTAACAAAGCATAACACTATGTGTTACAAGCTTATCCTCCAAGCGTGGAGAAATGACGTCCTATACTCTCTTCTGATTTAGCCTGGGATTTTCAAAGGAACCTAAAGGAGACAGACACACAAATCCCTTGGGCTCAGTTGAAAATCCCAGTGTAAAGCTGGTTGAGCCGTTCATCAAGGATGAGACCTAAGTTCCCTGTAAGCTGTGCGGCCATGCAGCAGCCTATTTAGCGCCGCGCAGGCATTCAGGGAACCCGCCCGGCCGGGACCTGCCGGGGCCAGGGCAGGGGTGGCCCGAACCCAGCCCCGGTCCTGCTGCAGCCGGGGGAGGGGTGCCTATCCCGTGGCCCCAGCCCTGGAGCTGCCACGGCAGGGAGAGGCACCCCTCTCCCTCAGCCCAGGTGCTGCTGTGGGGAAAGAGAGCTGGGGGGAGTCCTCTCTCCCCGCCATAGCCCCGGAGACCCTCCTGCACCCCAAACCCGTCATCTCTGGCCCCACCCCAGAGCTTGCACCCCCAGACGGAGCTCTCACCCCCCAACACACCCCTCAACCCTCTGCCCCAGCCCTGAGCCCCTCATCCCCAGCCCCACCCCAGAGCCTGCACCCCCAGCCAGAGCCCTCACACCAACGCTCTGCCCCAGCCCTGAGCCCCCTCCCACGTGCCAAACTCCTTGGCCCCACCCCCATCACATGAATTTTGTTATGTGCACCAATACGAAGGTGATGTGTCACACATCACCTCCATATTGGTGCACATAACAAAATTCATTCCACACGTGTGGAAAAAATTAGAGGAAACACTGGATGAGGCTAGTTACAAACTGAGCCTTTCACTGTTATCCTCAGTGCTACTGTGAGTCACCTGATATTTGGGGATTTTCTTAAAGCTCCAGCCCCAGGAGCCATGTGAATGTGGGAGAATCTCAACTTTCTTTCTGTTTTTAACGTTTCTTGCCCTTCTGGTTACAGAGAAAAGCTTGAAAATGTGACCCCAGTACTCCCTAAAGGCTCAAAAACCAGCAGGCAAATATAAAAAATAAAAACTATGGGGTTATTTAAGTCTTGGGACATTAAGGGGCTGAACTCCAGTTTTGAACATGTGGAATTGGCAATGCCAATTTATTGGTTAACACGTTGTTTGTGAACCACTCCTGCTTCCTGCAAACTTACTCATTGCCTGTATGTACTCTGCACATAGCTTCAACAAGGACCATTCGTTCTGTTGGGTGTTTGCAAACTGTTGGCTTTCAAAAGCCATTGTTTATTACATTCACCTACAGTCACGTAGCATTGCCTTGTGCTCTCGGTCTGGATGACTTGAACTTTTGAAGCAGAATATAAAGGACTAATGCACTGAGAGGGAGTGTGGTCTATTGGATTAGACGCTGACCTGGATGTCCGCGAGCTGGGCTCTATTCCTGGCTCTGCCACTGACCTTCTGTGAGACCTTGGGCAATTCACTTAATCGCTCTGTGCCTCAGTTTCTCCACACACTGGCCGCCTTGTAAGGGTAGGAGGTAGGGACTGTCACCATGTAGCGATACACTGCCTAGAACAATGGGGAACCCTGGTCTCAACTGGGGCCTCTAGAGACACTGTAGTACACATAATAAATATTTTATAATAAACATGCAGTATGAATTTTTGGATGAATGTTACTTGTGCTGAAAATCATAACCGCTTTTGGGATGCAGAAACATGTTCACAAACACCCTGTAGTCACTTGAACAGTCTCAATTAATGAAGAGCATGATCTAATGAATCATAAGCACTGAGTCTGAGTCACCTCTTTGATGCAAATATTTGCAAGTTCACTTTTTTTTTTTTTTTTTTTTTTATTTACTGTTCAATCCGCTCTGGACCTGACGTAGGCAAAAACGTTCCCACTGAATTCAATGGGAGCTTTGTTTGACTCAGGACCAACTGCGTAGGCACCGCACGATTTGGACAAACTCGTCTCTGAAGTCAGTGGAGTTAAGCCAGGGACAAATCTGGCCCGTTGTGGTTCGTCTTCGGCTACGAGCTAGGGCCGTAGTTCATCCCCTTGTGGCCACATACCGGCAGAAGCTCCAGCAGAGCTAGCGTGAGTGTAAACAGTAGTGCGGCTGTGGTGGCACGGGCCAGGGTGAAGCACCTATCCACCGTTTCCAGGTTTGTACTCTGCACAGCTCAGCCATGGCTCGCTGCTGCTGCCTGTACCACCAGGGTTACCCTCGTGCTGGCTCTCCTCGAGTTATCTATCACCAGGATGTGGACGTGAGCAGGGGACTCACACCCCTCGCTCAGAGGCATCGCTTTAAAGGAGCGACTGCCGAGGCTAATACTTCATACTACTACTATAGTCTAGCTCGGTGCATATGCTGCATCTGTCACTGTGCTATTACCATTTATTTGTACGATCACCTACAGGCCCTAATAAAGGCACAGTGCCTTGCGGTGGGCACTGTGTGAGCACATAGAGGCAATCCCTGCTCTGAAGAGCTTATTTCATGCTGACGACCGGGGTCGGCGGCGGGCAGGATCAAACCTGGGACCTCTAGAGCTTAGTGTAGGAGCCTCTACTGCATGAGCTAAAAGCCACCTGGCCATTAATTAAGGCTGTAGTAGACTCATTAATCTCTAAGTGGTCTCAGTACCACTAGATGGGACAGAGCACCACGCCCAGGAGATGTCTGGGTTACACTTACAAGCTAGATTGACAGTAGGTAGGAGAAACAGAGGCCCAGGGATGTGAAGTAACATGCTCAAGTTGGTGACTAAGATGGGAATAGAACCCAGGTTTCTTGACTCTCCGTGCAGTGGCTTATCTACTGGGCCATGCTATCTCCTCAAAGTTAAGGTGAGTTTTGGGTCTAATTTTATTGTAAATAGGTTTAGTTGTTGCTGTAATTCAGAGCTATGTCTAGTAACAGCCATTGTTACGAGCTGGATTGTGACTTGAACGACACACCCGCACAAAGGAGAAATAGGGAATAAGAACCCCTTTATACGCCTGCATGGGTTCTTCAGGTGTTCAGTATCTGTTTGTGGGGGAGTGACCGTGAACAATATGCTTGTTTACTCCCGCCCCAGAGCAGGTCTGGGGAGTGCCCAGGAAGGGGAAAGGAATGAGTTGTGCCATGGAGCCAGCAGTGAGTGGTATGTGTGTGTGTCATAACTTTGATATAGGCCAGCAGCAAATGACTCCCCGCAAGCAAGGGGCAGCCAGGAAGGAACTGTGCTTCACAGGTGTATCTATGAACAGAATGCCTTTCTGGCATGGTGGGGCTTAGGCACCACCCCTTGTTGTGTCTAAAGGCACAATCTAACCCAGACAGACAGAATGGGTTGGAAAATGGGGGAATGTGCTACTGAAAATTTCAACTTTTCATTTTTTTAAAAGGGAACTTCTAGTTTTTTGGCCAAAACCCTTGAGGGAAAAGTTTTGACCAGGTCTCCTACCGGACTGTTTGGTGTGATGCACTAAGCTGTGCACTAGGTTTCACACACAGACAAGAAACTCACAGTTAATAATAGCCATAACCAGTGTCATGCCGTGACACTTTTAGTCAGGCATGCAATTCTATATTTGCAGGCAAAATGGGGTCCTCACAGGTATGGTGCATGCAAGGTCACACCGCAAAATGGCTTCCTCTGTGCACATTCAGGGGCCGGACAGAACAGTCCTGGGATATGCAGTGCATGCCTTGAATGCATAGAAGGCACACCTCCGACCATAACTCTGTCGGGGATGGCAAACAGCGGGGGCTAAGCGGGGGATGGAAACCTCAGGCTTGCAATGGTCAGAGATCATGAGAGATGCTTATTGATACATATGCATCCTGGGCTCCAAATAGTTTTTACTTCATCTTATTAAAATAGGGGACAGTGTCCAGAATAAAGGTGGGGGTCGGAGTCTGAACTCAGATCTAAAAGAGAGGCTTTGGGAAGGGGGCTATAAAAGGAGGGGGAGGGGCTTGGCATTGCTTTGGGATCCAAATACTTGTTTGTTTAGTTTTTGGCTTTGTGGTTGTCCTTGGAAACAAACCAAATTGTGCACAGTATGTCCCGTGTGTGTTTCAGTATGTTGAATATGCAATGATTCTGGGACCACTCACCAAGCTAAATTCTCTTTGCTCAGTTGTCCCAGGGGCCCACAATACCAGTGCAATGACGAACTCTGAGGGAAAACAGAATAATTTCTGCCTATGCCATGAAAGGAGCAGTTTTCTGTCTATCCTCTTGTTAGATGAAATTCACTTCTGTGTAGAGGGCTAGCACCTGGCCTAGACACCAGTTAAATTCCACTTAGGCCCTATTTTGAGTAACCTTGTTCGTTCACATGTGCAACTGTGACAGAGGTGTCAGGCTGGCTCAGAACACGCTGGCCCTGTGGGTGAGACCGCTGCTGAAAATTAGCTGCTGTCAATGCTAGGATTTTGCTGGGATTGTGAGTGTCTGTCTTGGATCAGCAGCCTGGTGCTGTTTGTCTTTGTGTGGGCACCCCAGCTTGTGATGCTTGAACCCTCAGTATGAACTGTCAGGGTCTAACTGAGCCACTAGCCGAAGAATTGTACAGTATGATCTGGGATACATGGACTGTTGTCCATGTCCATGTATTTCATGTGTTGAGGAGCTACCTGTGAGAATGAGACCTCACAGGTCTATTCAAGGCAACATGAGGCCTAGCAGATTCATAGCACAGCCCAATGTGCTTGCACTGCAGTGGGTTTAGGGTGGTTGTTAGAAGCTCCAGAGAACATGGCTTTGGAGCAGGGACTGGTGCATAGGCACCGACTCTGTGGGTGCTCCAGGGCTCAAGTACCCATGGAAAAAATATAGTGGGTGCTCAGCACCCATCAGCCACAACTGTTGGGTGTCTGGGGGAGGCGCTGGGGGGGGGGCAAAGAGCAGCAGGAGCCTTGGGGGAGGGGGCAGAGCAGGGGCGAGAAGAGGCAGAGTGAGGGCAGGGCCTCACAGGAGGGGGCGAGGCGGGGTGAGGGTGGGGCCTTAGGGAAGGGGCGGGGCCTCAGGCCAAGCAGGGTGGAGTTCCCCTGGGGAAAAATAAAAGTCAGCACCTATGGACTGGTGCACCACTCTGCAATGCCAACGTGCTGACCGAGCCATTGCTGCTTTATGGCAAAATCCTGCAGGGTGCTGGCCTTGCAGTGTGCTTGCAGTCCTGCATGCTGCTATTGCTAAGACCATGCATGTCAGCGCCGTTCTCTTTCATCATGCCCTTCTTTGGGGAGGGGATATACAGCAAAACAGCATTCTTTCCTGGTGTCCTGTCCTGGCCCAATGCCCCAGGACAGTGCTATGGGGCTGTGATTACAAGTTATTACACTAATTCTAGCACGATTGCTCCAGATCATTTTCCAAAGTGTTACTGGAGTATGTTTGGGGCCATTTCTGTCGTTCTGCTGTTGAACCTGTGAGAAGGACATGCTGCAAGAAATGGTAGCGGAGATTCATCAGGTGGTGCTCTTCTCTCTCAATCAGTACGGAGCCCTGGTGCAAGGTGTCGCTATACAGCGAGAGGGGCCATCTTCCAGGTAAAGTACGTCAGGTAAGTAAACCAAGGGCCATACTCACTAGAGAATATTCAAGATTCCCTGGCCCTTCTCACAGGAGCGTGATGGCTGCATTGTGTATGGAGCGTGCAGGCGTGTGTTTGCTTCCCTGACTGTGGTGAAAGGTGCACAACTCATACAGCAACCCCCCATACAAATGCACTGCTCTGTGTTAGGGTGTGTGCAGTACCTAGGTATCTGGTACACTAAGGCCACCTGTCATGCCAGCCTGAACTGTCTTATTGTTTCCTTCTGCTCCCTGTTGTCTCTCGTCTTGTACTTAGACTGTAAACTCGTTGGGGCAGGGACCATCTTCGTTCTGTGGTTTTGAGCTGTGCCCAGCACAGGGGGATCCTGGTTCATGACTGGGGCACCCAGGCCCTACCACAGTACAAATAACTATTAATAATAAAAGTAATACCTGCCATCACCATTAGCTTGCCCTGTCTGAACATTCTACCTACCAACTGATTATTTTAACCAGAGAAGTGGCTGCCTGGTAATACCATGTTCACACTTGTTTCAAGACCTCCCATTTGCGTCCACTATCTCTGATCCTGAACTCTCCTTCTTCCATATTTGCAAATCTGCTTGTTTTCATTTCTGAAATGTTGCCTCCACAAGCCACACCTTGGATTCCCCCTCTGCTGAAATCCCCATGCAAATCATCTCACCTGGACGACTTCAAATACTCTCTCTACCATCCTCAAAATTCACAGCCTTCCACACTCAAGCCCAGGCACCAAGCTGCTGCCCACCTTCTGAAAGAAGAGCCACCCCATCACTTCCATCCTCTGTTCACCTGGCTTCCTGTTCATTTCAGGATCCTGTTCAAAACTGTCCTCCGTGGGCCAGATCCTTAGTCTCTGTTAGGATATAGATATTCAGGCCTGTCTGTAAAGGCCTATACTCTAAGAATTTAGGTGTATTCTTATCACTTGGCTAGTTATAGAGGTACAAAAGAAAGAATCAAAATCACTGTCTGCCTGTGTAAGGGCCTTCTCTTACTGTGACAGTTTGTGGCCCCGCGCTTAGGCTCAGGCCTTTGGCTAAGCAGCAGAGGCAGCCATAAGCTGGGAAGCGAACGGTCACATCCTCACATTCCAAACTAGTCACACTCAAATAAGGTGACTATTCGGCTGTTAGGAATACAATCCTGTCCTGATAGTGCCTATCACCTCCAGAGAAAGGGAAGTGCCTAGAAAATGTAAAAGAAAACTTAGTTTGATAGCATCCTGTCTGGCAAGAACTCACTTATCAATAGCTGGGATGTGAAATCCTCACTTCTGTATTGTTTTGTCATTATAGTTCCCACTTTGCTGTTGTTTGTCTGTATAATCTCTGTCTGGTTCTGTGATTGTTTCTGTCTGCTGTATAATTAATTTTGCTGGGTGTAAACTAATAAAGGTGGTGGGATATAATTGGGTACATAATCATGTTACAATATGTTAGGATTGGTTAGTTAAATTTCAGGAACATGATTGGTTAAGGTATAGCAAAGCAGAACTCAAGTTTTACTATATAGTCTGCAGTCAATCAAGAAGTAGGGGGGTGGGGGTGGGCATGTGGGTGAGGGAAATGGGAACAGGGAATGGGGGTAAGGAAATTGGAATCATGTTTTGCTAAAAGGGGAAATGGGAACAGGGAATGGGTCTGGGGAAATTGGAATCATGTTTGGCTAAGGGCAGGAATGGGAACAGGGACACAGGTGTAAGGCTCTGTGGTGTCAGAGCTGGGAAGGAGGATACTAAGGAAGGAAACTGGAATCATGCTTGCTGGAAGTTCTCCCCAATAAACATTGAATTGTTTGCACCTTTGAACTTTGGGTATTGTTGCTCTCTGTTCATGCGAGAAGGACCAGAGAAGTAAGTGGGTGAAGGAATAAGCCCCCTAACAGTCTCTAATGGGCATGTCATTGAATCATAGAAATGTAGGGCTGGAAAGGACCTTGAGAAGTCATCAAGTGCAGCCCCCTGTGCTGTGGCAGGACCAAGTAAATCTAGAGCATCCCTGACAGGTGTTTTTCCAGACCGCTTTTAAAAACCTCCAGTGACAGGGATACCATAACCTCCATTGGAATTCTAGTCCAGAGTTTAACTACCCTGAGAGTTAGACATTTTTTTCTAATAACTAGCCTAAATCTCCTTTGCCGCAGATTAAGCCCATTCCTTCTTTTCCTAACTTTAGTGGACCTGGAGAACAGTTGATCCTAGTCCTCTTTATAGCAGCCCTTCACATGTAAGGAGTCTCCTTTTCTCACAACTATGCAAGCCCATTTTTTAAAATCTTTCCTGATATGTCCGGTTTTCCAAACCTTTCATTATTTTTGTTGCTCACATCTAGACTCTTTAATTTATCCATGTCTTTCCTTTCTTTGACACAGTACTGTAGCTGAGGCCTCACCAGTGCTAAGCAGAGCGGGACAATTACCTCCCATATCTTACATGACACTCTTGTTAATACATCCCAGAATTATATGAGCCTTTTTCTGAGCAGCATCATGCTGTTGACTCATATTCAATTTGTGATTCACCATAACCCCAGATCCTTTTCAGCAATACTACTGCCTCGCCAGTTCTTCCCCATTTTGTAGTTGTGTGTTTGATTTTTTTTCCTTCCTAAGTGAAGTACTTTGCACTTGTCTTTATTGAATTTCATCAGACCAATTCTCCAATTTGTCAAGGTCATTTTGAATTCTACTTCTGTTCTCCAGAGTGCTTGCAACCCCTCCCACTGTGGACTCATATGCAGATTTTATAAGCATACTCTCCATTATCCAAATCATTGAAACAAATATTGAATAGTACCAGACCCAGGACTCACACCTGCAGGACCCCACTAGGTACACACTCAAATTTGACAGCAAACTGCTGATAACTACTCTTTGAGTACAGTCTTGCAATAAGCTGTGAACAGGGGTGCCATTTCAGATTGGGGAGGCAACTTTAACCATGATTCCAGGGGCTACTTAGGCACCTGAAAACTCTCTCTCTCTTTTATTATCTTCAAAAAAAAAAAAAAAACCTTAGAAATTAGCTGACAGGAGCACTGTATCTAATTCCTATATAAAAAAAGAAATTATTAGACCCACTCAGTTCTAATACTAACATGTTCTGATATCTTGTGATAAGTCACTTAAAGGACACTGCTTAGGTTTAATGTATATTCTTATTTTGTTACCAACTCTTGAATACAATTGAAAGAATTGTAGAAAATCTAGATTACTTTCTATCATGTAGGCTACTTACTTTTTGCAGTTCGCCAAGCTTGGAATAGATCACTTAACTTTTGAAAACATCCTACTCAGGCAAGGCCCCATGAGTTTATACTTCACCTGCCTGGGGCTCTAGGGATGTTACCATACTACAAATAATAGACTAGAAACTGACTTTAAACAGGAGTAAAACTGACACTTTCAAGTCACTTTCACAGTATTGCCAAACCAGGCTCACCAAAAATCATGACATCGGCTTAAAAATCATGAGATTATGTAAAAATAATAGATCATAGAATCATAGACTGTCCGGGTTGGAAGGGAGCTCAGGAGGTCATCTAGTCCAACCCCCTGCTCAAAGCAGGACCAATCCCCAATTAAATCATCCCAGCCAGGGCTTTGTCAAGCCTGACCTTAAAAACTTCTAAGGAAGGAGATTCCACCACCTCCCTAGGTAACGCATTCCAGTGTTTCACCACCCTCCTAGTGAAAAAGTTTTTCCTAATATCCAACCTAAATCTCCCCCACTGCAACTTGAGACCATTACTCCTTGTTCTGTCATCTGGTACCACTGAGAACAGTCTAGAACCGTCCTCTTTGGAACCCCCTTTCAGGTAGTTGAAAGCAGCTATCAAATCCCCCCTCATTCTTCTCTTCTGTAGACTAAATATCCCCAGTTCCCTCAGCCTCTCCTCATAACTCATGTGTTCCAGTCCCCTAATCATTTTTGTTGCCCTCCACTGGACTCTTTCCAATTTTTCCACATCCTTCTTGTAGTGTGGGGCCCAAAACTGGACACAGTACTCCAGATGAGGCCTCACCAGTGTTGAATAGAGGGGAATGATCATGTCCCTCGATCTGCTGGCAATGCCCCTACTTATACATCCCAAAATGCCATTGGCCTTCTTGGCAACAAGGGCACGCTGTTGACTAATATCCAGCTTCTTGTCCACTGTAACCCCTAGGTCCTTTAATGCAGAACTGCTGCCGAGCCATTCGGTCCCTAGTCTGTAGCGGTGCATTGGATTCTTCCATCCTAAGTGCAGGACTCTGCACTTGTCCTTGTTGAACCTCTTCAGATTTCTCTTGGCCCAATCCTCCAATTTGTCTAGGTCCCTCTGTATCCTATCCCTACCCTCCAGCGTATCTACCTCTCCACCCAGTTTAATGTCATCTGCAAATCTGCTGAGGGTGCAATCTACACCATCCTCCAGATCATTAATGAAGATATTGAACAAAACCGACCCCAGGACCGACCCTTGGGGCACTCCACTTGATACCGGCTGCCAACTAGACATGGAGCCATTGATCACTACCCGTTGAGCCCGACAATCTAGCCAGCTTTCTATCCACCTTATAGTCCATTCATCCAGCCCATACTTCTTTAACTTGCTGGTAGGAATACTGTGGGAGACCATGTCAAAAGCTTTGCTAAAGTCAAGGAACAACATGTCCACTGCTTTCCCCTCATCCACAAAGCCAGTTATCTCGTCATAGAAGGCAATTAGATTAGTCAGGCATGACTTGCCCTTGGTGAATCCATGCTGACTGTTCCTGATCACTTTCCTCTCCTCTAAGTGCTTCAGAATTTGGGGTTCTTTTTATTTGCCTTCTGCTTTTTGAGCCTTTAGGGTGCACTGGGGTCACATTTTGAAACTTTCTTCACAACCATGAGGGCTAGAAACTTACTTTTTCTTTAAGAATGAAGGCTGAAATCATCACAGATCCACTTGCCTCCAGGAGCTGGAGCTTTCAGGAAAACGTTATCATGAGACTCATTACAAAATCATAAGACCAAGAAAATTCCACATTTTAAAATTGAGGAAAAAAAATTAAGTGTTCTGAGGTATATCAGGGTCACTGCAGGTAGGAAAGGAAAATAAATAGGTACAGGAGCTCTGGGCAGCTTTTCCTCTGGAAAAAGAAGTTGAATGGTTAAATCTTCCAGTCCGTAATCAGGTAAAACTTCTATTGCCATCAGTGCCTCCACTCATAGATCTTAACGTGCTTAATAACTATACATTTCATACTTAAATATCTGAGCCATCTTATCCAGGGCTACACATTTTATATGCATTGGCTTAGGGGCTACATTTTCTGGCATATTCTGAATAATGCTGCGCACACCGATGGTGCCCAGTGAATAATACAAATCATGACAATAACCGACTTTATGGACTCTGTGGATGCAGTTTCTGTTTTCTGTTCTGGAATTGGCCTGGATACAGCTGAAACTCTACAAATTTGAGGCATAAACACATCTGATACTCATACAACACTTTCTCATTCCTTTCTTTTCTCAAACTCAGAACAAAAAATGACAAAATGTTTTTCAGTTCAAATGTAAAATTGCACAGAGCAGCCATTGCTCTACAACCAAGATTGGACAGAATCTGCCATCTCTTGGAGGTTAAGTGATCCCCTCTCATCTGACTCTTGTTCTCTCTTTTTCTTCATCCTTCCTGACCTCTGTGTTGCTTTTCATGCTGTCAACTATGACATCCTTCCCAATCGCCTGGGATTGTTTGCTGGAGTCTCAGCAAATTGGCATTCTTGGTTTTGCTCCCATCTTATCCTCCAGGTTGCTTATGAATTGATTGTTTAATAATTTGTTCAAGTATCTTTCCACATGTCCAAGGAAGGGTGATTGGTCTACAATTTCCCAGATCCTCTTTGTTTGTACCATGCAGCAGAGAGAAAGGCTGGTCCAGTGGATAAGGAGCTAGCTCTGAGAGACCTGGGTTCATTTCCCTACTTCCCCCATGGACTTCCTGTATGGCCTTGGGAACAGAGTTTCAAAGTTGCTTAGGCACTCCAAGATGCAGCTCGGCATCTAGTGGTTTTACAAAGCACCTAACTTTCTAAGTGCTTTTGAAAATCCCACTAGGTGCCTAAATATCTTTGAAAATCTGGCCTTTAGTCTCTCTGTGCCTCAGTGCCCCATCTGTACAACGCAGATAACAGCACTGCTCTATCTCACAGAGAGGCTGTGAGGAGAAATAGGTTAGACATTGTGAGGTGCTCAGATATTACAGTAACTCCTCGCTTAACGTTGTAGTTATGTTCTTGAAAAATACTACTTTAAGCGAAACAATGTTAAGCGAATCCAATTTCCCCATAAGAATTCATGTAAATAGTGGGGGTTAGGTTCCAGGGAAATTTTTTTCACCAGACAAAAGACTATATTTTTATATATATACACACATACACACTGTATAAGTTTTAAACAAACAATTTAATACTGTACACAGCAATGATGATTGTTAAGCTTCGTTGAGGTGGTGAAGTCAGAGGGTGGGATATTTCCCAGGAAATGCCTTACTGCTAAATGATGAACTAGCACTTGGCTGAGCCCTCAAGGGTTAACACATTGTTAATGTAGCCTCACACTCTACAAGGCAGCATGAATGGAGGGAGGGGAGACAGCATGGCAGAGAGAGACAGAGACACACATGGTGTGTGTGAGAGAGAGAGAGACGCACATTGCCCCTTTAAGTATGCTGACCCCACTCTTTTAAGTAGATCAGCAAGCTGAGACAGCAGCTGCTGCCAGCAAGCTCCCTGAGTCCTGTCGTGTCCGTCCGTTCCCCCAGCCCTCTGTGGAGATGGGGTAAAGGAGAGGGGGCAGGAGCGGGGGGGGGGAGGGGTACATCCTGACATTAGCCCCCCTCTTTCCCCCTGCCCCCCACACAGCAAGCAGGAGGCTCCTGGGAGCAGCTCCAAGGCAGAGGGCAGGAGCAGCACAGGGCAGTGGGGGGAGGGACAGCTGAACTGCCAGCAATTGATAGCCTGCTGGGCAGCTGCCCCACAGGGAACTTAGGGGAGCTGACGGGGGTGCTGCCGGTCCACCCTGGTTCTAAGCCCCCACCAGCTCGCTCCAACGGGCTGCTCTTCCTGCAAACAGTGGACAAAGCAGGCAGCTGCCAAACGACGTTATAAGGGAGCATTGCGCAACTTTAAATGAGCACGTACTCTAATGGATCAGCAATGTAACAACGAAACAACATTAACCAGGACGACTTTAAGTGAGGAGTTACTGTATAGTGATGGAACCTGTGACAGGGTGTACAGGCCCTACACTGGACAAGAAGGGGTTAACCCCACACCTATTGGGCATGCGCCAAATGCTGGCTCAGTATAAAAGGGAGCAGCCCAGCTCATTCTAGGCTGACTGCCAGAGAAGAAGCAGGATGCATGCTGCTGGCTCCAACGTGGGAGCAGCCACAGCCCCAGACAGTGGGAGCTGGAGATGCTGAGATCCAGGCAGACACCCGGATACCTGTGGACGGCCCGTGGACGCTGTAGTCACTGCGGGTAGTGCAGCCAGAGGAACCCGGAGACCGTGAAGACGTGCAGGCCACAGCATCAGGAGATACAGTAGAAAGAAGGACAGGGAAACTAGGCAGTGGACTGGTTAGTGAACCGGGTTTTGAGTCGGTGTGTTTCGGCTGAATCCCCACGGATTCAGTAGCATGCACGTGTGCCAAGACCAGGGCCCTGGGCTGGGACCTGGTGGAGAGGGAGGGCCTGGGTCCCATTAACCCCAGTGCCACCCCCATGATTCTGACCATTGGGCTACATAACCCTGCTAAGGAGGGCAATTGCATTACTCTGGCCACTGGGCCGCACCGCCCTGACATCAAGGGCGACTGTATTGACTCTGGCTATTGGGCCATACTACCCTGAGGCTAAGGGCAGGCAGGCGGACTTAAATGTGGGGCTGTGACGCCCTTGCTCCACCCCGAAAGGGGGATGGGGTGTACTTGCTTCGCGACAGGGCCATATAACTACTACAGGTAAGACTGGGGACTTCTCTATATCATTGCTATCCCTTCCCTTGGTTTTGGCCCCTTCTTTTCACCTATCCCCCTCACATCCATCTCCCTCTTTTCTGAGTGTAATCTTGGCTGTATTTCATCTGAGTCGCCTGTGTTCTCTTCAACGCCTCCGCCCACAAAGGCATTCCTGTTCTACAGGCTCATTGAAAGGCTTCCAGATCCTTAATTTAATTACCAGTCCTTTCTTATCTTAATTACCCTGCCTCTGTTTATCAACAAAATACTGGCTCCCTGCCCCTGGGGCACACGCTGGGAGCAGCACCTCTCCTCTGCAGAACTTACATTCCACACTCAGGCTGTACTGCAGTTAAGAGCTCCTCCTGGGGCTAGGATTTGCACTGCGAGCAGACCTCCTGTATGAAACTGGGGGGGGGGGGGAATTGTGCACTCACTTTACAGTAATCCCATCTAGACCACATTTCCCTAGTTTGCTTATGAGAACGTCATGTGGGAATGTATCAAAAGCCTTACTAATGTCAAGATACATCACCCCTACTGCTTCCCCTCCACCCATTGCCATTAATCCTGTCAGAGAAGGAAATGAGGTTGGTTTGCCATGATTTTTTTTCCCCTCGACAAATCCATGTTGGCTATTCCTTATGACCCTATTATCCTCCAGGTTGCTTACAAATTGATTGTTTAATAATTTGTTCTAGCATCCTTCCACGTGTCCAAGGAAGAGTGATTGGTCTATAATTTCCCAGATCCTCTTTGTTCCTCCTTCCTCTGTGTTTGCCCTTCTCCAATCTTCTGGATCCTCACCCATTCTCTAGGACTTCTCAAATGTAATTGCTAATGGTTCAGAGAATACTCAAGGCTAGTTCCTTAAGTACCCTAGCATGAATTTCATCAGGCCCAGCCAGCTTATTCCTTATTTTGGCTTGCATTCCTTCCTCCTTGTTTTGTTTTAATTATATGGTCACCATTAACCTTGTTAGTGAAGACTGAAGCAAAATAGGCATTAAACACCTCCGCTTTCTTGATGTCGTCAGTTATGGGTTCTCCTTCCCAGCTAAGAAGAGGACCTACAGTTTCCTTCGTCTTTCTCCTAACATATATAAAGAACTTCTTCATATTCCCTTTTATGTTCCTTGCTAGGTATAACTCATTTTGTGCCTTGGCCTCTCTCACTGTGTTCAGACATGCTTTTGCTATTCTTCTGTGCTACTCCTCAACACTTTATCCATGTTGCCACTTTTTGTAGGATTCCTTTTTGATTTTTCATGTCACCAAAGAGCTCCTGGTGGACCCATATTGGCCTCTTATCTATCATTCGCACTGGAAAGGAAAAGACCACTGTGAAGAACATGGGGCTGCTTAGTAATCATTTTATTAATAATATAGTTCAGAAGGAGGCTGCCTGTATGAAAAGATGGGGTTAATTCTAGAAGCGAGTGACTGCATGTAGGCAGGACAGGGTACAATGGCTTCAGCCAGCCATCCATTGGCTGACACTTAAGAGAACTCCGAACAAGTGGCTCTTGTGTCGTTTACCTCTGACCAGCTGCTGAGTTCACTGGATGAGATTGTCAAGTGTGTGTGGGCAGGGAGGGGGCGGGGGCAAGAGGGCAGGTTTCCCAACTGTTAAACACGGGAGAAACAAAACAGCTGGGAAATTGAGACAAAGGACTTTTGGGGGAATACAAGTGACACTCTTGAGGGAGTAGGCAGTTGTTGGGAGAGACCTGCCTACCTGACGATCATCTAGGTAAAACTGACCTACAGGTAGACCTTGTGTGTTAAATTCCCCCCCCCCACATGCTGTGCTTTGTTCCTGTGGTTAAACAAACAATACTTTTGTCTAAGAAGGCAGTTTTGGGTCACTGTAATCCAGGGGTCACAAGCTAAGTTCCCTGTAAGCCGCGGTCACGCAGCAGCCTATTTAAACACCATGCAGGTGCTCAGGGAACCCACCCGGGGACCTAGCCTGGCCCCCCTGCCACAGCCGGGGCGGCCCTCTGCCCCCAACTATGCTCCAGCCCAGACCTGCCGCAGCCGGGGTGCCTTTACACCGGCTGGCGCAGCCCAGCCCAGATCAGGCCAGGCCAGGCCAGGCCATAGCAGCCTGGCCAGGACCCGGTCGCAGCTGGGGCAGCACAGCGCAGCGTGGCCTGGACCTAGAAGCAACTGGGGCAGCCCGGCCCAAACCCAGGCAGCCCAGCTCTGCTGCGGGGCACTTGTCCCAAAACCCAGCCCTAGCCGGACCTGTGGAGGCCGGGGGAGAGGCGCCGATCCTGCGGCCCCAACCCCAGAGCTGCCACAGCAGGGAGAGGCACCTCTCCCCCACCAGCTCAGGTGATGCTGTGAGGCGAGAGGGCTGGGGGGAGTCCTCTCTCCCTGCCATAGCCCTGGAGCCCCCTCCTGCATCCCAGACCCCTTATCCCTGGCCCTAACCCAGAGCCCGCACCCCAACCGGAGTCGTCACACCCCTGCACCCAGCCCTGAACCCCTCATCCCTGGCCCCACCACAGAGCCCACACCCCCAGATGGTGTTCACACCCTGCACCCCAACACTCTGCCCCAGCCCTGAGCCCCTTCCCACACTCTGAACCCCTCAGCCCGAGCCCCACCCCCATCACATGAATTTTGTTATGTGCACTAATATGAAGGTGATACGTCACACATCACCTCCATATCAGCGCACATAACAAAATTCATTCCACAATTGCGTGGGAAAAATTAGCGGGAACACTGGTCACAAGCGCCCAAAGGGAAAAACTGAACCCGGTAGGATCTGCTGGGCGCGTATGGCTGATCATAGAATCATAGATTTTTAAGGTCAGAAGGGACCATTATGATCATCTAGTCTGACCTCCTGCTCAACGGAGGCCACAGAATCTCACCCACCCCTCATAGACTGGGCCCTGGGCTACAGTACCTGTGTAAGGGCGGGAGAATCATGGGATTACACTCCGGGGAAGGTAAAGGCAGGAGACCTGAAGAGGTGTACACTAACTGTGCCGACCACTACCACTCCAATAGGCCCTAACTGGAGTCAGGATGGGTACATACTGGAACAAGTTACCTAGGGAGGCTGTTGAATCTGTCACTGGAAGTTTTTAAGACCAGATTAGACAACCACCCTTCAGGGGATGGTCTGGATAATATTTAGTGCTGCCTCAGTGCAGGGAACTGCACTAATGATCTAGCGAGGTCTCTACTGGAAAAGCGCCTGAGACATAAGCCCTTGTACTGGAGGCCTGAGGCCTGGGCTAAAGTAGCAGTCTAAACTTTGCTGATATAAAGCAAAATCAGGCTGTGAGCTAGAGGCAGGCCATGCTCACAGAATCTGGCAAGAACGGGGCTGATACTGCAGAAACGCACAATCCTAAGAAGTGCTAGGCACAAAACACACACACACATTCCAGAAGGGTGGTACCAGAACACACCAGTCCCCATACCAAGAATGGTACAAACACGTTCCTCCAATATAACAGGAACACACTGACCCCGCCTAAAGATAAGGTCAGGATGACACTGCGATGGATAGAGATGTACAAGGTGATGGGTGGTAACGTCAGAGAGTGTCAACTAACTACATCAGAGGAGCAATATGTAACTTTTTTGTATTTGTGTATAAAGATGTATTTTAGAGGGAGTGTCTTTGTTTAGCCTAGGGAGGAACAGAAAGTCCTGTCATTCACTGAGCTGGTCCATTGTTACGGGCATACCTGTATTAGTTGTCTGGTAAAGTCTGCAGGATACTAGTAGGGTGACCAGACAGCAAGTGTGAAAAATCGGGCCGGTGGGGGGTGTAATAGAAGCCTATATAAGAAAAAGACCCAAAGATCAGGACTGTGCCTATAAAATCGGGACCTCTGGTCACCCTACATACTAATACCATGTTTTGTTAACAATAAACCTGGCTGGGTGCCTTCGTACGTTAACAGAGTTTATCGTCATTGGGCAGTTCGCTCTCAAAGTCTGCCATGCCAGCTGTCTGCGCAGGGCTGGGGCGGCACATAGAGAGAAAACACACACACGCAGCCAGACATCTAACCGCATTGGTGAACCACGACCGCTAATCTGGTAAGTAAGCGAGCTGTCCTCCGTTTAAAAAACAACAAATTATCGTTTTTACATATAGTTTTAAAATAAAGTTTAATAATAAAAAATGCCTTGTTACTAAATTAATACAAAACATTTGGCAAATAATATACGTTATCAATTTTTAGTAAAAGTTCTAAATAAAATAATTTATTTAAATGTTTAACCCTTTTTAAAAAATTTGTTTGCCTTATTTTTTATACAGTTATAAATAGAATTCTGGTGCCATTTGTTTTTAATTGTATGTTTGTCCTGTATGTTGTCCTGCGTTGCATGTTGTATGTGTCACATGACTGTTTATCATATTTATTTTGTTGCAATAAAAGTCAATTTTATACATTTTTAAAAAAATGTAAGTGGTACCACAGTATTTTGATATTATGGTTAGGGTATAACCATCATAATATTATTAATACCATTTTTTTTCAAAATTCAAAAAGGTCTCAGTTATAAATATATGTACATATATTTCTGCCTCAACCATTAATGCAACTGAAAACAAAAATAATCCTCTTTTATTAATCAGTTTTGTTTTAGTTTTAGTTTTTATTTAAAGGGGGGAAAAAAGGAGGGAAAATCTCAACATTAAGGTAAAGGTAATATTAACAAAATGTCAATTTCTTGTTTGGGTTTTTATAAACTTGTTTGCGCTTTTAAATATAGTTATAAAAATGTTATAGCAAAAATGTTTAAAAACAGTAATTTACGCATAAAGCTAATGAAACAATTTCAACAGGTTTCCACCTTTTCAAGAGGTTTCCACCTTTGTCTCACAAACACAGAAAAGTGTCATGAAAATTTAATACCCTCAAAGTGTTTGCTCAGACTTGCATTTAAAATTTATTTTGGTTTAATTTTATACACTTTTTTCTTTTATGGTATGTTAAAGGAAAGCAGTGGTTGTTAACATTTGTGCTTCTAAACAGTTAACAAATTGGTATCACAAGCAAATTTAACTCTAAAAAGCTTGATAAAAATTCTGTTATTAACTCTTTTGCTAAAACAGAGTGCTCTGCAGGGGAAAGCCATCCACCTTCTCACAGAAGATTGTGAGCATCTATTTAAACAATTAACCATTACATTTAGTATAAAATATTATGCATCCGATGAAGTGAGCTGTTGCTCACGAAACCTTATGCTCAAATAAATTTATTAGTCTCTAAGGTGCCACAAGTACTCCTTTTCTTTTTGCGAATACAGACTAACACGGCTGCTACTCTGAAACCTATATAGCTTGTGTCATAAAAAACTTGGTCCCCATCATACTGTAAACAAACCAAGTTAATATGTATGTTAAATGTGGGTTACTAAAAACAAGAAGAAATGTAAAACAATAAAAAAAAAATTAACTAATTGAAGATGTTTAAGGTTGCATCCCACAAACCAAAACCACCAGAAAATATCACACCACAAAAACACCAAAAAATATCAGTATACAGTTAAAAACACACACACACCAAAAAGAGAAAAATGAAGGGCTTTATAAATAAGAGACTGGTCAACTACACCTCAGTCTACCATATATAAACAATTAAGTTAACAAATCAGCTAAAAACCACTAGCTGAACCAGGATTAAACTGTCATTTAATTTGAATTTAGCTACTGTGTAAAAGTAACTGTATTTTTGTTCTGTATGTTTGTTTTGTTTGTATTCATTACTGTATTTTTGCTGTACTGTTGTATTATAGCTGTACAACGTTTACCATGTGCATAACATTGCTAAACTGTTTAAACAACACACAGGTAAAAAACACCACACAAATAGCAGCGAACAACATGAAGGCAAGGAAAAAACAAATTAGTAAAAAAAAATTAAGTTACACGGTAACTACAAATTGGGTAAACAAATTCCCTGGTAGTACCAGTCACAATCTGGGGTGAGTGACACTTCATCCTAAGTGAGGCCCATGTTATTAAAACAATCTTGTTCAGTCTCTGGGTACCAACACTAAATCCTGATACAGGAAGATTGATTACTATCCATTCAGTAGGTCATCTGGAAGACAGCATCCATATGCAGCAACGGGATCTACGTCTGCTACTGGTGTGTCACAGAGCAATGCAACCAATGGAGTAGGGAAGCAAGCTGTTCCTGTTCCCTGTCCCGTGAAGCTTACCGAAGGGTAACAACCAGCAGTACGGGTAACCTATAACTTTTTTTCTGGCGACCCACTTGAAGAAAATTGATGCCTGCAACCCATCTGAGCTGGGGAGTGGGAGGGGGCTCAGGGCTGGGGCAGAGAGTTGGGGTGAGGGCTGCAGGGTGGGGCTGGGGGATGAGGGGATTGGAGTGAAGGAGGGGGCTATGGGTTGGGGAGGCTCAGGGCTGGGGCAGGGGATTGGGGCGCAGGGTTGGGGCGCAGGCTTACCTGCAGTGGCTCCCAGTCAGCGGCACAGTCACGGTGCAGAGGGGGGGTTCCCGGCTGTCCTGTGCCCCAGAAGCGGCCAGCAGGTCTGGCTCCTAGGTGGAGGTGCACAAGTGGCTCCATTCGGCTCTTGCCCGCAGGCACTGCCCCCCCAGCCCAGCCAATGGGAGTGCAGAGCCAGTGCTCGGGGCGGGGTAGCGCCCAGAGCCCCATGGCCCCCCTGCCTTCGAGCAGGACCTGCTGCTGGCCGCTTCCAGGACGCAGTGTGGTGTCAGAACAGGTAGGGACTACTAGTTTTTACTGGCCAGCCACCAGGGTCCCTGGATGCTGAGCAAGGCGACCCAGTCCCTTGCATTCTGCGACCCAGTACTGGGTCGCGACCCGAACTTTGAAAACCACTGACCTAGAATATGATAGGACAGTACTGTGTAGTAATTAAAGACAAGACATTTATGTATAAAGGCCTCTTTTGTAATGTCACTACTCCATATTTCTTTTACTTCTCATATACATAGCACTGTGAAACACACTGTAATAATGCCTATCCCAGTAATTCAAAATACTCAACCTGCTACTAATAATAATACAGGTGGTAACTGTAATTACCCTAATAGGAATGTGTTGCGCTCTGTGGCACCAAAGTAAAAGAGCCAGACTACAATAAAATTTAAAAAATTGTTATGCTTGAATATAAGGTGGTGTCATATGTACACATACATAATATGGATAGGGTATATTACACCATATCCATGTTATTCATATGTATTAATTATCTGGAAATACCCCAAAGGCTCAATCATGAGTACATTCCTCAATCAAATCCTGGACCTAACATTCCCAGGCCCACCATAAGGGACTAAACACAATTGGCAAATAAAATCTGTCCAGAAGTCATACAAAGAAATGTGCAGACCAAGGGACAAATGGAGCATTAATGTATAAATCGTAGGACTGGAAGGGACCTCAAGAGGTCTTCTAGTCCAGTCCCCTGCACTCATGGCAGGACTAAGTATTGTCTAGACCATCCCTGACAGGTGTTTGTCTAACCTGCTCTTAAAAATCTCCAGTGATGGAGATTCCACAACTTCCCTAGGCAATTTATTCCTGTGTTTAACCGTCCTGAAAGTTAAAGTTTTTCCTAATGTCCAATCTAAACATCCCTTGCTGCAATTTAAGCCCATTGCTTCTTGTCCTATCCTCAAAGGTTAAGAACAACAATTTTTCTCCCTCCTCCTTGTAACAACCTTTTATGTGCTTGAAAACTGTTATGTCCCCCCTCAGTCTTCTCTTTTCCAGATTAAACAAACCCAGTTTTTTCAATCTTCCTCATAGGTCATGTTTTCCAAACCTTTAATCATTTTGGGTGCTCTTCTCAGGACTTTCTCCATTTTGTCCACATCTTTACCAGTTGTAGCATTGGGAAGCTTTCCTTCTTTGGAAGATTTTTGCAAGAGGTGCATCAGTAGCCATCTTTTGTAACTTCAGTAAATGGAAAACTTCAACAAACATTGGGAACTGCCTTTAGGTTTTGGAGACACTGTTTAAGTATGTAGCCGTATTTGTGCTTCAGGCTGTTCAGATGTTAATATACTGTGTGAACCTTCAGATGTCATGTTGGTATATTCTTCATTCTTAGTGTGTTCTTCAGCTTGGTTGGTTTTTGAGGCCTTAGAGTGGAAAAATGGTTGCATTTGTTTTTGTCTTTTCATTTTCACTTTGATCTGCTACATATAAAACATATGAATAAATTAAATGCAAATTTAACATAAGGATAATGCAAATTATGCCAAAACACACAACAGTTATAGATTTCTAAAACAAAAAATATCAAACAATTTTGCCAGACCGATCAGCAAAGCCAATGCTGACAAACTACATGAAAAGGCTGAAAAACACTAAGCCCCTAAGAAAGCCTTATAAGCCAATCACTGTCAAAACCAATTTTAGTAGTACTTAATGAGGCTTAAGAATGTTGGATACACAACACAGTTTATTTGAACAAACATGGCTGATGCATCGTACTTTCTATTTAAGCAAGAGATACCACACACTACAAACTGGAGGCCAATGTTAAGTGCATTGTCACTTGTTAATCTGGAAGTTGGATGCAAATGCTCACTATCTTTCTGCAAGAAACTCAGCTGACTGGTTAGAAGCATGTGGTACAACAGTGAAAGACTCAGCCATTGAAAAAGTGAAGAACTCTTTACCACATTCAAAAAATTTGCATACATGGCTGATGAATGCACCAATGCAAATAGGCTTAAAGTAGTAAGTCATTGTCCACATTATCTTGATGTCAGTAGTAAGCCAGCAGATGCATTTCTAGATGTTCAGGTTGTAGAAGACACATTGGCTGCATCTGTGACAACCCACATCTTAGAGTTAAATGCTTGTAAATTGAACCTACTTTCACTCTCACTGTCTCACCCTTCATCTCCCCTTCCCCGTAAATTCGGGGGGGGGAGGGGAAAACAATTTAAATTCCTGGGGAAAACATTGGCTTCAACACAATTGCTATAGAAAAGCACATAGAAACCCAGAATTCAGTCACCGGGGATTTTCAGCAAGAATTGCACAGGGTCAACCTCCCCACAATCAAGTCCAAAAAGAACACGAGGAATAAACTTAATTCTTAAATACAACTTTATAAACATAAAGAAACAGTAATAGCTTAAATTCTAATACAGAGCAAGGCTGCTTATTAATCTGCATATAGTAAATTCAGTTTGATCTAAACAGGTCAGTCCTACAGAAACAGTTAGAAGTAACTCGGCACTCCAGAAGCTTAGGCTGTGTTCCCTCGAGTCTTTGTTCATCAACTTGATACAGTCTGCTGAGTCAAAAGCACTGCAACAACCTCTTCCCTCCTGTCTCCAGCTGGAACCCAGGAAGACTTTCTCCTCCTCCACTGCACTGTGGAATCGCTCCATTAGCTAGAGTAATTAACCAACCAATCAGTATTAAGTGGATAAATGAAAAATCTGTTACAAGAAAAATAACAACCGAGAATAGCAAAATATAGACGACTCTTTTCCCATCATGACATTTAAATAAGAAAAGAGTTGGTAAACCATACTGGCTGAGACAATTTTAAAGAGTTTGGCTGAAATCAAACATTCAAGCTATACAATTAAAATGAAAAATAATTTTCCCTCCCAATCTCCGCTTTCCATAACTAACCCTGCCAGGGCTTCTCTGTGAGAAAGTTAACATCACTATCATTCTGCAAAATGCTTCAGAGTTAGGGGGAAACAGCCTGCTTAGTTTCTGTTCCTGTGGCTGAGCAGCTACTCTGACTAATTGACCTCAATGGAGTCTATTAGTCCAGCTACAGGGAGCCTATTGATCATGCCCAAAACTACCATACCCGATTCCAGAAACTTCTAGGTGTGGATGCTAACTGTGCATTGATCTGCCTAGCTACACTGAGCCAGATACAACTCATTCCTCCCCCGCTTCTCCTCTCAAGAAGAGATATCTCCCTTTTAGGCATGTGGGTTACAGTTACACTAAGAAAATACAGTAGAACCTCAGCGTTACGAACACCTCGGGAATGGAGGTTGTTCCTAACTCTGAAATGTTCATACCTCTGAACAAAACATTATGGTGCTTCTTTCAAAAGTTTACAACTGAACATTGTCTTCATACAGCTTTGAAACGTTACTATGCAGATGAAAAATGCTGCTTTTAACATCTTAATTTGAATAAAACAAGCACAGAAACAGTTTACTTACTTTGTCAAATTTTTTAAAACTTTCCCTTTATTCAGTAGTTTATGTTTAACACAGTACTGTACCGCACAGTATTTGCTTTTTTTGTGGGTTGGGTTCTGCTGTCTGCTTACTTCTGGTTCCAAATGAGGGGTGCGGTTGACTGATCAGTTTGTAACTCTGGTGTTCGTAACTCTGAGGTTCTACTATACCCAGGCTCTGTGTCACTGATTTTCCCTGCAATAGGTAACTGACCTGCAAGGCCCTACCATCTGCTATGGCTCAACAGACATGAGACACTGTTTTAAGTGCCTAAAATAGAAATCTGCTCTTACACTGTAGTGGCTTATGAGTAATCCTTACACCAATGGTTCCTCTTCTTGTTTTGAGTTAGGATACAAGCAAGGGTTGTGGGATTGGGCCCAAACTTTCCTAGAAAACAAAACAGCTAAAAGTACACTTGAAAAAAAAAATCACGGTTGGCAGGCAAGGCCAATGAAAGAAGGAAGCGGTAGTTTTAGAAGCTGGTGGGAACAAAATACCAGGGACCTTGCTAGGCAATTTCAGACAGTACTATAGACAGATCAGGGTGTCAGTAGCTTCTGGTGATAAGACTTAAAGGCCAAAACAGAGAGACGAATGTGAATAGTGCAGCGATACCAATATGCAAAATAATTCTGCAGTGGGAGGGAGAGGGAAACAACTTGCAGAAGTGGAAAGAGGAAACAAGGAGAAAAAAGAGGTTGTGTTATAAAAATGGACAGAGAAGGGAATTTTATTAATGAGCTTTTCAAATGCATTGGCCATTATCATCCATTTGGCAGTCACAAGAAGATTATTCGGCCCTGTCAGACAGGGAAGCAATTGGAGCTCCAATAGTCAGAAAATTGTTGCCAGCTGTCAGAGGTCCAAGCCATTAGAGGGCAATGGGCCAACATGAATCAGGCTGTCAAGAAATGCATTTGCTTGTCAAGAGATTAAGGGTCAACCCTCCAAAATGCTAAACAGGGGCTTGGCAACAGAAACAGAGAGAGACATACAAATACCCTAGAATCTAATTGTGGTGAGGACAGTGAGCAGAAAGTTTCTTTTTATAAGGAAATAGAAGGGGAAGGAAGCTACTGAACTGTTGCCGGTAAGAATCTGTTACAGTTTAGGCAGCCGCTTGTCATTAGTGAAATTGGACATGTGGTAACACATAGCACCTTTGATCTGATGAGCTCCATGTTACAAAAATTAACCAGTTAATCTTCAGAACACACTAGAGTTGCTGCTTAGCCCTCTGCCCAGTGGGCTGGTTCTGCTTTACAGCATGGGCTGGAGGTTCAGACTGGTAGCTGCTTTCTTTGGAGGGGCAGGAATGAGAAGAAGTTGTGGAAAGAGGCAGATCTGAACCAGAGCCCATTGAGGCTGGTGTTTTCTTACTCTACATACCAGTCACAGCCTGAGTGCTCCTACATAAAGCCAGCCATGACCTGATCTGAGATGAGGCATCAGCCTGTGCATGTATAACCAAACAGGTATTGGATAATTCTCCA
Source organism: Eretmochelys imbricata (assembly GCF_965152235.1). Taxonomy (NCBI): domain Eukaryota; kingdom Metazoa; phylum Chordata; order Testudines; family Cheloniidae; genus Eretmochelys; species Eretmochelys imbricata. The sequence goes on from NC_135572.1 coordinate 16,842,548, forward strand.
AGTCCTATGGTAAAGTATAGCTCAGCAGCCGATTTATAGCATAGCCCTAGAGAAAAGTTCAGTCCCACCCGTTAGCAGCAATAGGAACAGGACTGAGAACACTTACTCGTTTCATCTCACTTTTCAGTTGCTGGAGACTTAGACTTGAATTTGAACCCCTAACCTAAAGATGAGAGTCTCTGTATCCAATTACCCATCCCCTGAGCCATCCAAATTCCATTTTTTAATGTGAATCCATGAAGGAGTCTTTTCATTTAAACAATTATTTGCTCTCTGTTCCACCCACCCCCATAAAATTCTGAGTGACAGCGGAGCAGTGCTATATGCTGTACACGTGTGCAGCAAGTGCTGCTTTTCTTCCTGCAGCATCTGCAGAAAATGGAGGGATAGTGTAGGCACCCTTTACTAGAGGGGCCTCTGAACTTTATTGAGATTGTGCCAGGGGAAAAGCCTCTGTGATGTAATCTAGCCTTAGAGACCACAACTCCCATGGTGCCTTGGGGAAAGAGGTAGAGACGTCCTGGTGCAGGGAGAGTCGGCGGCGGACTGCATTTTGGGGAAAGGAGTGAGATTGGTGCTGTGGAGCTCTGTCCAGACCAGGCGCTGCTGCTAGGAGGCCAGAAGCTGCTGCTGAGAGCCTGCGGGGGCTTTGATCGAGCAGGGAGCCTCAGAGGCTGTTGGTGGCTTCACTGGAGTCAGAGCAGAGACTGTTGCTGTGCCTGGAGCTGACTGAGCTGGGCCTGCAGTGAAGGACGGTGAGTAACCCCCACTGTTGTTTGGAAAAGTACTTGCAAGGGAAGGGGCACAGCAGAGAGACTGAGTCTGAGGAGAGGCAGAGTGATCTTCCCACTGAACCAGGGCCCAGAACTGCCGGCATTTGGTGGAGCCGGCTCCAGTCGTCACAGGGGTTGTGCAGCTTGTTGCCTTGGCTAGACTGATTACACAGACCCAACAGAGCGCTGTCTCCAGCTGCAGGTTGTCCAGCGCGCCCACGCAGGCAAGCATCTCGGACTCTGAAATCCAGAGGAGTGTGCACTGCGGGGTGCGGTAAATGGTGGCAGTGTAAATGCCAGTTACATAGGTTTCATTTATTACTGTATCCTATATTTGTTAATTGATTTTATTTAACTGCCCCCTGTGGATTTAAATTAATAGTGACATATAATCTTAGACCGTTATACTCTGATTTTTGAAGTTGTTAAGTAAAAGTGTGTTAACTCTAATTTAAGCATATTGGATGTATATTATTTATAATTGGTATTTGAATTACACCCATGCCACAGATTATATTATTATTATTTATTATTAGAATGGGTTTATTGCTGGAGGTTCCCAAGGCACACCACTGAGTGTGTACAGATGCCAGTCAGGTGGAGGCACTGCCAATTTTAAATTCCTTTAGGAATAAAGGGACTCCAGCAGAGGGGTGGATAGAGGATTCCCACCTAACTAACAGCACCACTGGGATACTCAGGATCTTCTTTAATGTCATAGAATATCAGGGTTGGAAGGGACCTCAGGAGGTTTATTGTTTATTGAGAAGGTGTTTGATCTGGTGAAAAAACGATGCATAGTGAAAGAGAGTGGCTTGGAGACTGAAGAATGTAAGAGGGAATACAAGGAACCGAGTAGACCGATTCAAAGGCAGACTAGATGAGACAAGCAACTATATAAAGGCAAATGTGTGAAATTTGAGAATTATAAAGAGCAATAACACAAGTTAGGTTTACAGTGGTCAGATTTGTTACCGAAAAGTTTTCTCTGCAATCAGATATAATGAAAGATTACGATGGCAGAGTTCTCACTGACGATGATGATATTGAACACAGATGGCGAGATTACTATGCTTATCTGCATGACTCAGAGCCACTTAGAGCACAGTATGACAGAAACGAGAGTATGGAGTCGGATCCATCAATCCTGCAAGAGGAAATGGTATATGCTATTATGAAAATGAAGCCTGGGAAAGCACCAGGGGTAGAAAACATACCAGCAGAATTGTTAAAAGTGATTTGGTGACTGTGGTATTGATCTCATGTGGAAAATTTGCAACCATGTAGGGATGACTAGAAATTGACCAGACTACTGGATAAAGGTAATCTTTCCGCCCTTACCAAAGGTGGGAGATATAACAAGGTGTAGTAACTATTGTGTCATCTCCTTGATATCACCTGTGAGCAAAACTGTACACAATCCTGGATCATATGAAGTAAAGGATAGATGCAGAACTACCACCACAAGTTGGTTTCAGACAGGGCCAGGCCAAACATAATCAAACTGTGACTATTCATCACATCACTGAAAAATGCAGTGTGTACAATCACCTATGATTTATTGACTATTCAAAAGCATCTGATACCATCTGACTGTGACTATCTTTGGAGGATCCTGGCAAACATCAGGATTCCTAAACATCTCATTGAACTCCTTGTTTCTACCACCACCACCAGACCACAGCACAATGTGAACAGCAGTAGATGACAGCGAGTGGTTTTCCACTGGGCTGGGTGTGAGACAAATGTGTATTTTAATTTATCCCCAAGCCTTTTCAACATATATGAAGAATTTATTATGAGACAAGCCCTGAAAGGTATTGACAAAGTGGAAAGAGCTCAGATTTTCACTGGTGGGCACCTCTTAACCAACCATAGTAGTTTATCTCAGATAGAAAATGGTCTCATCACAATATTTTGCAACCAGAATTCCGCCTTCAGGCTCCTTGCACATAGGTGGGTGATCCACTTACACACTTGATAATCTGATGTGTCCCCCTGCCTGTTCAGTGTCTCAGCTGTGGCAGCCATTCCCTTGCTAACCCTGCTTACGCAGCACAAAATATCAGTAATCTAAAATGACACTTAAACACATTGGGGACAGGTGCATTAGAAACTACACACATGCATAGATGAGACAGATGAGGGGGTAGAAAATTGAGGCGGGAGGATCAGTTATGTTAGTGGTGGTATTCATAATTTCATTGCTTTTGGATGAGACAATTTTGTGTCACTAGAGTAACTAGGGGTAGAAATTCTGGCTACTTAAGTAGAGCCTTAGCAGAAGATCAGCCCACCCAGCATCTTTGAAGGGTTTTGCTGCAATGCTGAAAATATTCTTGCTGGCTGGAATAGTTGGTGAGAATTGCCAACATTGTCATGACACTGGAGTGGATCAATTTCAGAAAGGAAAGAAAGCCAGTTAAGGTGAACCTTACTTATTTATTTTGATTGGTAACAAGTGCCTATCCATTGTTCTAGATGCTTTCACAGTGATTCCACAATATTATATGACTTATTGCTCTAGCTACTGGTTGCCAATGGCTCCCAGTGGCTACTGCAACAGCCAGGGGTCAGCTGGGTATAAGAGAGCCCCAGTTATGTCGTCTTTCCCCCAGCCATGTCCCTAACGCCAGCCTCCGGGAGTGGGTTGGAGCAGGAGCTCTACAACACCAGAGGATCCCCCTCCAATGGGAAAATCATCTCCTTCCCAGCTGTACAAAGTGGCCTTAAAGCAGGGGAGAATCTGGCCTTATATTTCTAAGCACATTCTATTCACCAGGCGCCCTAAAACAGAGATGGGCTTTGTAGCCTGTTCAGAAAGTTAACAAAGCAGAACTCTCCTGAACCAAGGAGGAATTGAGTTCGAGAGTCCCGTAGTTATCCACATCATACAGTTTGCTTGGGTATTGAGAACGCCACTGTCAAAGTTTGACTCAGACTCACAATTTATCAGACCACTCTGTTTTATTAGCAAAGCTGCTCTGCTAATACAGTTAGAAGTGAGCCCCCCGAGTGGGGCTTGTGTCTCTTAATTTATACAGCTTGCTGGAGAACAAGTTACAGAGAAGTTACAGACAAAAGAAGAAAAAGATTTTAGTCACCACCCTTCGAGATCCCTGAGACCAGTCACGTATCTTCAATTACCTGCCACCCTTAACAATCTCCTTTAACAGCTTCCAGTTAACTTAACTAATTGCCCTTCACACCTTCCATTCTGATGCCTGCTTCTTAGACGTGCTGGCTCTATCTTAATTGCTTCTCCATTCAAAAGCTAACTGTCCCTACGTGTGCTCCCTCAGATACTTTGTAACATGTTTTGGCATGCCCTCTCATATACAATGTATCCAGCATGTCCCCTTATACAACGTTATACTTATACAATGTTATACTTCCACAATCCCCCCTTTTGGTCAAGGCTACGCCCATGACCAATGACTTACTGGATTCCATACATCAGTCGTTTTTTTTCATTACTTTCACTGGTGACATTTAACAACATTAGATTAGCACTCTGATTAGGGGTAACCTGATGGATGGTGTGTCTTGTGCAGTTTTGGATACAACAAGAAATCAATTGAAAATTTACGAAGGAGGAATAGTATCCCCCAAAGGGCACAGGATGATTTTCACTGGGAGAAGAGGTAGCATTCACATGACATTTGTAGATGGTGCTGTTTTTCTCAGGGAGGCTGTAGGGGGAGCAAGAGATTGAATCTTTGGTTTGGTCCCAGGTTGAGAGGAAGTTTATCTTTCCATACCCGGTTCGCCATTCTCCAACCTTGTTTGAATAGTCCCATACACCATGGGACACGATGTATTGGAGACAGCTGCTCCTCCCTAGATTCAGCCCTGTCCCATTACACACCCAGCACCAGTGGCCCTTTCCTTTCACCACACTTATAAGTTTAGGAACATATGTTTTTCCCAGCCCCCAAGTGTCATTTTCCTTCCATGTCCTTTTAAGTGGATAGGGTTTTCCAGCAAGCTCTGAGGAATTCAAAGGGATTGCCATGGTGGGGAGACTAGCTTGTGAGTGAGCTGGGATGTGGCTGCAGACCCAGCAATTAGAAATATTCAGGATCTGGGCTATCTGCACCTGTTGTTGGATGAAAGAATTGTCACTGTCGCTCTGGATTCCCCAGACCCTCAGGACACAGTAGCTGAGGATTAAGCTTCTCAAAGGACAGATGTTGGAAGCAGGACCCTTTCTGGTTCCGACAACCCCTTTCAAGGGAACCCCAGTCACGGTTTTACATCCACCAGGCAGCAGGCGCTAGGCTCACTACTGCTTCTTGTTTGTTGGGTCCTGCTGTCTGCTTACCCTCTGCTTCTGGCAACCCTTATGAGAGCGCAGATTGTAAGGTATTGCAGGCTGTTCCTCTTTGTCTTCTGGGGTTGAAGCTGGTTCTGCGTGGTCTTGCAGAGGTGCTTGGTCCCCTTGAGGTGGCGCTGGCTTACACTGTGAGGCGTGGATCCATGCAGCGATGCCGGATAATTTCGCTGCTGTCTGGGTGGTGAGCAGTACCTGGTATGGACCGTTCCACCGGGGTTCCAAGGCGTGCTTCTGAAGGTGGTGCCGCAGGTAGACCCAATCACCAGGCTCAAGAGTGTGACAGGCAGCAGAGGTGGGTTCCGTTGGCCAAGCTGCTCGCACCTGCGAATGGAAAGAGCTCACAGCTTGCATTAACCCTTTGCAGTACTGGAGGAGTGTGCTGTGAGTTAGGTTTAGGTCTGGGGCTGGGGTAATAGTAGCCATTGTTCGCATAGGGCGTCCAATGATGATTTCAAATGGACTCAGTTTGTGTCTCTGGGATGGGGATGACCGAATTTCCATAAGGGCCAGTGGTAAAGCAGCTGGCCAGTTTAACCCTGTGGAACTACAGATTTTTGCCAGCTTATTTTTAAGCACACCATTTCGCCTTTCAACTGCCCCTGCACTCTGTGGATGGTAAGGGCAGTGCAACAGGTGGGTGACATGTAATACCTGGTTTAGATGTTGAACAATTTTTCCAGTAAAATGTGTTCCCCGGTCACTAGACAAAGTGGCAGGAATTCCCTTGGTAGGGATAATGTGGTTTAACAGACATTTTGCAACGGACAATGAATCAGCTTTGTGACAGGGAAAGGCTTCAATCCAACCTGAAAACAGACATATTATAACTAAAATGAATTCATATTTCTGACACTTTGGCATTTGTACAAAATCAGGTTGCCAGTGTAGGAAAGGTGCTTGAGGCAAACCCCGGAACCCTTGTGTTACTTTTACAGATTTGCCTACATTGTGGCTTTGACAAGTAACACAAGTGGCACAGTGGCGGGTTGCAAAGGAGCTGAAATGGGGAGCCCACCACCCCGCCTTACTCATAGCAGAGACCATCCCCTCCTTGCCGACATGCGAAACACCATGTAGCAGGGCGGCTAGAGACGGGTAGAGTGAGAGGGGGGCTACAAAGGTACTGGTGGGCGATCGCCAAAGGGAATCAGAATGCAAAGAGCAACCCAAAGCACTCCAGGAGTCTTTCTCTGTTTCTGGGGCAGAATCCTGGAGCTGAGCGAGATGAGACAGGGATGGTGGCGTTACAGAGACAGAGAGGGGACCAAGAAATGCTTCTGGTGAAGGTTTTATAGTGGCGGCATGTTTTGCAGCAGCATCAGCAAGTGCATTACTTTTTGCCACCTCAGTGTCTGCCACTGAGTGGCCAGTACACTTAACAATTACCAAGGCAGACGGTAGTAAAACTGCATACAGGAGGGCGGCAATGTAGGGGCCATTCTTGATAGGGGTACCAGTAGAGGTAAGAAAACCTCGAGCCTGCCAGAGGGTGCCAAAGTCATGCACAACCCCAAAGGCATACCGAGAATCAGTAAAAATAGTGGCAGAGAGCCCCTCTGCTAGAAAGCAGGCACGGGTTAGAGCAATCAGTTCAGCCACCTGGGCAGAGGTCACAGAGGGTAAGGGCGCAGCTTCTGTGGTCTCAGAGAGAGAGACCACAGCGTACCCTGCAAGAAGGTGGCCTTGGTCATTTCTATAACAGGACCCATCAGTGAATAATACCAGGTCAGAGTTAGGGAGAGGTACATCTGAAAGGTCGGGGCGCGGGACAGTGTTAGCGGAGACAGTTGCAAGGCAGTCATGGGGTTCACCATCACTAGGTAAAGGAAGGAGGGTAGCAGGGTTTAACCGGGAGCAGCGCTTAATAGTGATATGTGAGGCTGAAAGCAGCAAAAGTTCATACCTAGTGAGGCGAGCAGAGGAGAGGTGAGCCGTGTTGCGTTGCAGAAGGAGAGTTTCCACAGAATGGGGAACCATGAGAGTGAGAGGAGAGCGGAGGACAAGGGACTCAGACATCTCGACCAGGCACGCTGCAGCAGCTACAGCGCGTAGGCAAGGGGGTAAACCCTGGGCTACAGGGTCCAAGGTTGCAGAAAAATAAGCCACCGGGCGATTTCTGTCACCGTGCTCCTGAGTAAGAACCCCGAGGGCACAAGCAGATTGTTCATGACAGAAAAGGGTAAAAGGCTTGTCATAGTTAGGTAACCCTAAGGCAGGGGCAGAGGCTAAATTCTGCTTAAGGGAGATGAAAGCAGCATTTGCTTCAAGTGGCCATGGCATGGGGTAAGATCGAGTGAGTTCTTGGAGTGGTTTAGCCAGAGAAGCATATTGGGGAATCCATTGCCTACAGAACCCGGTCATGCCTAAGAATTTTCTGACCTGGCGTGGAGAGCAAGGCTGGGGAAAGCTAAGGATGGCTTGTACCCGGGCTGGAGAGAGTGTACGGGAGCCCTGGGAGAGAAGGAAGCCTAGGTATGTGACAGAGGTTTGGCAGAGCTGCAATTTTGTGCGAGAAGCCTTATGACCCTTGTTCGCTAAAGCTGTGAGAAGTGTTAGTGAATCAGTTTCTGAGGCAGACAGAGAGGGGGAGCACAGGAGTAAGTCGTCCACATATTGGATCAGTGTGGATCCTGATGGGAAAACCAGATCAGCGAGATCCCTGGCTCGGGCTTGAGAAAAATAGGATGGACTCTCTGTATACCCCTGGGGAAGGGTAGTCCATGTATATTGCTGACCCTTGTAGGAGAAGGCAAAGAGATACTGGGATTCAGAGTGAACTGGGACAGAGAAGAAAGCGGAGCACAAATCTACAACAGTAAAGTGGGTTGCATTTGGAGGAATAGATGCTAGTATTGTAGCAGGGTTAGGAACCACTGGAAAAGAAGGTATGCGATGGCCATAGGGAGGAAGAAACCTGAGAGATTAGGTGCTCTAGGGACGGAGTTAAGGGACAGCAAGGGACCGGAGTGGAGAGGGAAGTTTCAGACACCAGGGAGGCTACAGAATCACATAAGGAAGACTGAGGGATTTGCAGATAGACACCATCTGGAGAGCAGTAAATAGAACAGCCAAGTTTGCATAGCAAGTCCCATCCCAGAAGGTTTGCAGGGGTGGAATCAGAGAGGAGGAATGCATGCTCCTCAGAGAGGGGACCGATCTGAACAGACAAAGGTTTTGAGAGGGGAAAAGAGGTAGGGATCCCTGTAATGCCAACAGCAGACACAGATTTTCCAGATTGGGGAACCTCAGGCAAGTCAGTGATGCAGACTGTAGAAAGAGAAGCTCCAGTATCAACAAGGAAAGGGAGAGAGAGATCATTTACAGTCAGGACACATTCTCCAGTAGGGGACAGAGGTAATAAGGGAGCTAAAACTTTGTGAGGTTCCCCAGCATCCCGTCATTGTTGGGGTGAAAAATAGGGTTGGGGATCAGCTGGAGGAACCAGCAGGGGGTTCACTTGATTTCCCATACAATTATTAGGTCGTCTTGGACACTCTTTTTTCAGTGTCCAGGCTGGTTACAGTAGTTACAAACCCCAGTTAATCCAGCCCCCCGCCCCCTTCCGCAACCCTGTCCTGTCCCCGGTGTGGTCTGCTTAGTCCTGAATAATGATGTATCTGCAGAGCCATTAACTTTTGGGAGGACAGTTCCTCCTTTCCTTTTAAAGTGCGGTGGCAATGCTCTGCTACTGCCAGCAATTTGTTCATGGTTTCAGTTTCCCATTCCACACTTATTCATTTTAACATGCTGCCTGTGGCAGGGAGAAGACCATCAACAAATGCATGTGCCAAGGCCCCCTGCCCATTTACATCAGGCTCTTGTATTCCTGAATGTTGTAGAAAAATATCCTTTAGCCGGGACCTATAGTCGCCTGGGCTTTCTCCTTGCCCTTGCTTACAGCAATGTATTGCTGTCCAGTTTGTTTTAGGAGACCACACTTTGGGAATGGCTTGATGCAGGCGCTTCCAAAGAGCCATACACCGGTCTCTGTATGCCGAATCTGGGCCAGTACTTTTTATGGTTGAGTGGCGTGCCTCAGCTGGCCAGTCTGCGGCAGCCAACCATTTTTCATAATAACTGGCAGGAGCTAACAATTTACACAGTTGGAGGAGATCTGTCTCAGAGGGTTCATAGGTTTCACAGATTAACAGAAACTCCTCAGCAAATTTGACAGAGTTTTCCTGTGGTTTGGGAAAACTTTTAACTATAGATAAAAGTTCCGTACGAGTCCAGGGCTTATAATCCCATATGGACTCACTTTCTCCCATCTTAAGGACTCGTAAGGGTGCCACAACAGTTTGATCAGAGTCTCTCATTAACCTCCCATCAGGTTCTCTTTTCCAAGAAGAGATGTCACTGCTTTGGATTTCTTCTTCATAATATTTTGCAGAGCTGCGAGGCCAATGAGGGTATCTTCTTCACTTTCATTATCTGTAGTCACTGAAGATTTTTTCTTTTCTGATTTCTTATTTGCACAGGAGTATGGTGGGGGTCGGGTTTGATCCGGATCATTGCACAGGACTGGGCAAAGGGGAGCGCTCGGACTAGTGGAGGGAGAGACTGCATCCAATTGAACTGTTAGTTTTTTGATAGAATTTTTAAGAGAGGTGAGTTTTGACTCAGTCCATCTACGATTTGCCTCTTCCCACCACTGCATGAAGCAGTCTACTTCTCCTCTCTCCAATTTGGTTTTTGGGAGGACGAGTTTGCTTTTTAAAGCATCCACTCGATCCTTGTCCCAAGAACCTAACAGTGGCCACTGTAATTTGGGGTTCTCTAGAGCTAATTTGGACCATTTTTCAAGAAACCTACAAGAGTCCGGACCCCTCCTAAAATACATAAAATAAGCTGGAGTTCCCTTAGGGAACTGTTCTACCTTAGACTTCTGATTACCCATCCAGGAGGACTTCACACAGCACTCACACAAGAAGGAAATTCGGGCTCAGCAGAGCGGTGCCCGGTGCAACACACAGAAAGGAGCCCACAGGCTGCTGCCTCAACTGCCCTTGCTTTCACACCAGGGGTTATACCCAAGGCGTGGTGCGGCTGCAGCTGTGCAGATTCCACTTATTCAGACCTTGGGGACGGGGACCCCTTGGTCAGCCAGTCTCCGGACAGAGATGGCTCCCAGATTCACACACACACCACGGGGAAGACGGATAGACACAAAGACAAGACAGTCCTCAAACCGGTTAAAGCACAAAAATAATAATTACCTGAGACGTCTGATTCCAGAAGCTGGATCCAAAGACCCCTACCCGAACAGAGTGGGAACCAACAAGTTCAATGGCGTAGACTGCGCTGCTGCTGTGTACCTTTCTGTCTTGTGGAGGATCGCTTGGACTAAGCGTCCAGGCGCCGGCTGCCACGATCGTCCTGCAAGGCAGTCAGGGATCACACAGCCTCAGTGAAGCCGCTTGCCATCTCGGTGGAACCTCCAAATTGTCAAAGTTTGACTCAGACTCACAATTTATCAGACCACTCTGTTTTATTAGCAAAGCTGCTCTGCTAATACATTTAGAAGTGAGCCCCCCTGAGTGGGGCTTGTGTCTCTTAATTTATACAGTTTTTTGGAGAACAAGTTACAGAGAAGTTATAGACAAAAGAAGAAAAAGATTTTAGTCACCACCCTTCGAGATCCCTGAGACCAGTCACGTATCTTCAATTACCTGCCGCCCTTAACAATCTCCTTTAACAGCTTCCAGTTAACTAATTGCCCTTCACACCTTCCATTCTGATGCCTGCTTCTTAGACGTGCTGGCTCTATCTTAATTGCTTCTCCATTCAAAAGCTAACTGTCCCTATGTGTGCTCCCTCAGATACTTTGTAACATGTTTTGGCATGCCCTCTCATATACAATGTATCCAGCATGTCCCCTTATACAACGTTATACAATGTTATACTTCCACACCACCATAGGATGATTGACCCCCAACAGAGGCTCATTGTTCAGCAGCAGAACAGTAAAGCATATTGGGATTTCATTTCTAAGATCAGGTCAATACTGCAAACTGTTGTGAGCAAGCTATGTTGGTCAGGCATGGGATGAGGTAGGCTCTGTGATCAACACTGCTATTTTAACAAAAGGAGTAGACGGTTACACCAGCAAAACTGTGCTTTTGCCAGTATATCTTATTTTGCTGGGGTGCGGGGGGAAGAGGGGAAACTGGAATAAGCTCTACTGGCGCTGCCATAAGCTGTGTCCATACTGGAAGCACTCTGCTAGCCGATGAAGTGAGCTGTAGCTCATGAAAGCTTATGCTCAAATAAATTGGTTAGTCTCTAAGGTGCCACAAGTACTCCTTTTCTTTTTGCGAATACAGACTAACATGGCTGTTACTCTGAAACCTAGTATACCAGTGTAGCTAAACTGGCAAAGTGCTCCTAGTGTAGATCTGGCCTAAAAGACTGACAGTTCCAGCCTTTATCTTACAACCTGCTGATATCTAAAATGTGAGGAACGTCACAGCCATATTCAACATTCCTATGGGAGTAGGTGTGGCTTGGAATCATAAGTGAAACATTAATTATATGCTATACCTGATGTAACACTAAACCCTGGTCCAATTGAATTCCATAGCAACATTCTCTAGGATTTCAGTGGGACAAGGTTTAGGTCAATATATAAAACAGCCATATTAGAAAAGGGTAAATAATTTAAATGGTTGAGTTAAACAAGATACTGAGCTAAATGGGTTCTCTGCTTTCCAATTCAGAGCTCTTCATAAAAGATTAGGTTTGGAATAGACTTCAGGAAATCATCTAGTCCAACCCCCTGCTCAAAGCAGGACCAACCCCAACTAAATCATCCCAGCCAGAGCTTTGTCAAGCAGGGCCTTAAAAACCTCTAAGGATGGAGATTCCACCACCTCCCTAGGTAACCCATTCCAGTGCTTCACCACCCTCCAAGTGAAATAGTGTTTCCTAATATCCAACCTAGACCTCCCCCACTGCAACTTAAGACCATTGCTCCTTGTTCTGTCGTCTGCCACCACTGAGAACAGTCTAGCTCCATCCTCTTTGGAACCCCCCTTCAGATAATTGAAGGCTGCTATCAAATCCCCCCTCACTCTTCTCCTCTGCAGACTAAATAAGCCCAGTGCCCTCCGCCTCTCCTCATAGGTCATGTGCTCCAACCCCCTAATCATTTTCATTGCCCTCCACTGGATTCTCTCCAATTTATCCACATTCTTTCTGTAGTGGGGGGCCCAAAACTGGACACAGTACTCTAGGTGTGGCCTCATCAGTGCCGAATAGAGGGGAATAATCACTTCCCTCGATCTGTTGGCAACACTCCTACTAATGCAGTCCAATATGCCGTTAGCCTTCTTGGCAACAAGGACACACTGTTGACTCATATCCAGCTTCTCATCCACTGTAATTCCCAGGTCCTTTTCTGCAGAACTGTCGCTTAGCCAGTTGGTCCCCAGCCTGTAGCAGCTCATGGGATTCTTCCATCCTAAGTACAGGACTCTGCACTTGTCCTTGTTGAACCTCATCAGATTTCTTTTGGCCCACTCCTCCAATTTGTCTAGGTCATTCTACCCTACACCTATCCTCCAGCGCATCTACTTCTCCCCCCATCTTAGTGTCATCTGTGAACTTGCTGAGGGTGCAATCCATCCCATCATCCAGATCATTAATGAAGATGTTGAACAAAACCAGCCCCAGGGAATGACCCCTGGGGCACTCCGCTTGATACCAGCTGCCAACTAGACATCGAGCCATTGATCACTACTCGCTGAGCCCGACAATCTAGCCAGCTTTCTATCCACCTTATAGTCCATTCATCCAATCCATCGGGAAAAAGTGAAGTCACAGAAACTGCTCGGGAAATTGGAGAGTGTCTCTTTAATTCCTCTACAGCAGTGGAACACTGTCTGCTGACAAGGGTGGGTGTGCTTGAGGCCAGCTCTTACCCAGAGGCTACAGACAGGCTTTTCTTCAAGGGGGATGGGAGCGTTTTGCCTGACAGTAGGAAGTCTGTCCAGATTGCTGGCTGCCAGGAAGCATAGGCGCCGACTTCTGTTGGCGCCGGTGGGTGCATGCTTTTTTGGAAAAATCTTTGGTACAGACTAGGAGTGGGAACAAGAAAGTCCTATGAGAATACTGCCTCTCAACTAGTACCTGTAGACAGGCTTAGAGATTGGCACAGCAGGGAAAGCATAACCAATCTAGACTGCTGTGTGGAAGGGGAAACTGAGGCACGCTGCCTCATGGCATTGATGGCTAAATGCCAAGACACCTACACTTTAAAAGATATTGACATCTGCATTATGTACACAGTGCTACACACCACAGTGTTTTCAGGCAACCTGGAAACAGAAACCCAGAACATTGCAAAAGCACCTATGGATAACTTTGCAGTGTTTGGCAACACTTGAAGGCTGTATAACCAAAGCCAAAAAGGGATTTTAGGTATACTGCCTCCCCATTGGTCAGAGACCACCCCTCTGGCAGTAATCTCAGGGGGAAGGTGTGACATTTCACTCCATATTATTCATGAAAATATGCTTATGATATTAATATGACATAACTGAGATATACTTTATGCAAGATGGCTCATGTGAGATATCATTGGAAAGGTTAGGATTTACTGAATGTGATTATCCAATTTATACACCTGCATCATTTCTGTATCTGAAGTTAGGAATATTAACTCTATATCTGTATTTCAAGTGTCACCCCCAACCAGCCCTTCAGGTACAACAATAGAATGGAACAACAATGGAAAAGATGGATGCTGGAGACAGCCTACAAGCAATGGCTGCCACAGCCATGAAGACATGGATCCGAGTTACCAGGTACTGGATACCCCTCCTCCCCTTTTGGAATGCTAGTGGTTTTCCACTAGAAGACAAAGGGTTCCCGCCTTACTCAAGAGCTATATCAGGCAGGGGAGTGACATCATCATGGTTCTCCTCTGCCTCCCCACCCAAAGAGAAACTGAAAAAACACCTGGAAGCAATAACTGAACTGAGGGGAGAAGGGTTGAACCCAAACTGGAAGGGCATCCAGCTTATGAGGAGTAATAACTGAGGTTTTAAGCTGGAGACCAGTGTATCTGCCTTTCAAGACTGTCTGTAATCTGCCTGCAGCAATATCTTGGGTGAGAAATTACTGTTTGTGAGCAATTTCTTTAGTGAAACAAGCCTAGTTTGCATGTTTGGTTTTATTTGCTTAGTAATCTGCTTTGTTCTGTTTGCTACCCCTTGTACCACTTAAAATCTGCCTTTTATAGTTGTTAAACTTTGTTTTGTTTATTATTAAACCCAGTTTCTGTAATTTCTAACTGGGGGGGGTCCACATTGAGGGCGGAGGCAGATTTCATAATATACCTTTGGGTCTGCACTCCAAGGGAGGTGGGATACCTGAATGCTGGGGCAAGTCCCTTAAGATGAGCCTTCTCAGTGTCTGTTCTGTTCTGCAGTTGGGTGTGGCCCTGCCTGTGTGTGCTGGAGGAGGCTTAACAGCTTGGCTCAGCAAGACAGGTAAAAAGGGTGCCCAGGCTCGCATAACAGGCGGGCTCAGTGATATCTCAGCACGTCAGGTGCCATCCTAAGGGAGGGAACCCATCACATTGAGTACTTCAACTTTTTCCACATCATCTGTCACTAGGTTGTCTCCCCCATTCAATAAGGGTCCCACACTTTCCCTGACCACCTTCTTGTTGCTAACATACCTGTAGAAACCCTTCTTGTTACCCTTCACATCCCTTGGTAGCTGCAACTCCAATTGTGTTTTGACCTTCCTGATTACATCCCTGCATGCTCGAGCAATATTTTTATACTCCTCCCTAGTCATCTGTCCAAGTTTCCACTTCTTGCAAGCTTCCTTTTTGTGTTTAAGCTCACTGAAGATTTCTCTGTTAAGACAAGATGGTCACCTGCCATATTTGCTCTTCTTTCTGCACATCGGGATGGTTTGTTTCTGCGCCCTCAATAAGGCTTCTTTAAAATACAGCCAGCTCTCCTGGACTCCTTTCCCCCTCATATTAGCCTCCCAGGAGAGTGATCACTTTAGATAAGCTATTACCAGCAGGAGAGTGGGGTGGGAGAAGGTATTGTTTCATGGTCTCTGCGTATATAATGTCTTCTGCAGTTTCCACAGTATGCATCCGATGAAGTGAGCTGTAGCTCACAAAAGCTTATGCTCAAATAAATTGGTTAGTCTCTAAGGTGCCACAAGTACTCCCTTTCTTTTTGCGAATACAGACTAACGCGGCTGTTACTCTGAAACCAGGGAATCCTGTCTATCAGTTCTCTGAGGGAGTCAAAGTCTGCTTTTCTAAAGCCCAGGGTCCATAATCTTCTGCTCTCCTTTCTTCCCTTTGTAAGGATCCAGAACTCGACCATCTCATGGTCACTGCTGCCCAGGTTGCCATCTACTTCTACTTCCCCTACCAATTCTTCCCTTTTTGTGAGCAGCAGGTCAAGAGGAGCATGGCCCCTAGTTGGTTCCTCCAGAACTTCCACCAGGAAGTTGTCCCCAACACTCTCCAAAAACTTCCTGGATTGTCTGTGCACTGCTGTATTGCTCTCCCAGCAGATGTCCGGGTGATTGAAGTCCCCCATGAGAACCAGGGCTTGTGATCTGGAAACTTCTGTTGTCCAAAGAAAGCCTCGTCTACCTCATCCTCTTGGTCTGCTGGTCTATAGCAGATACCCACCACAACATCACCCTTGTTGCTCTCGCCTCTAAACTTAACCCAAAGACTCTCAACAGGCTTTTCTCCAGTTTCATACTGGAGCTCTGAGCAATCATACCGCTCCCTTACATACAGTGCTATATCTCCACCTTTTCTCCCTGCCTGTCCTTCCTGAACAGTTTAAACCCATCCATGACAGTGCTCCAGTCATGTGAGTTACCCCCCCCCCCAGTCTCTGTTATTCTAGTCACATCATAGTTCCTTGACTGTGCCAAGACTTCCAATTCTTCCTGCTTGTACATGAGTTTGACTATTAATTCTCCTAATTCTCCTTTCAATTACATTGGTATAAATTAGAAATAATTCCATTAAATTCAGTGGAGTTACACAAGTGTAAAGCCTGAGTACACGAGAGAAGAATTAGGCCCTTAATCCACTAGACTATATAGCCTTTGGTTAAGCATGCAAATTTTCAGGTGTTAAATTAGCAACAGAAGCCTATTCACTCTGTGTACTAAAAACAATGAGGGTTACAAAGAAGAATTGATTATTTAATGGCTTCAAAGTTCAAGCAGGTTGTATTCAGATTGGGATCTGTGTATGAAAGTGTCATGAAAAATTGGATGTAATTTACAGTGTTTTGCTTTTTCAATAATAAATTAAAGTTAATGCTTTACATTTGGAAATGCTTTTCATCTGAGGAAAGTATTATAAACAATTATTGTGGGGCTTTTTAAACTTGTGTGAAGATTTTCAAAAGCACAAGGCGCAGTCAGACACCTAACTTCCTTTGAAAGTCAATGGGATTTTGACTCATAATTACAATTTTTGCCTTCGAAAAACTCTCCCTTCGCTTTCTAAGTCTAATTTGAGAGTGTTTCTGGTTTTACAACCCCTGGGCCAGATCCTCAGCTGCTGTAATTCAGCGTAGGTCTATTGAAGTCAATAGTAGCTATGCCAAGTTATACATGTTGAGGATCTGGTTATCTGCCTTTACTTCCTATTTGAAAGGCAAGGGAACGGCTTTATATTTCTCGGCCCGTATCAGAGTAACCCCAGGAAAGACAGCACCCAACTGCTAGGCTCAGACTTGGCTGTGAGAAAGATAAATGCCCCCTGTGATGGGTTCCCCAGGGTGCAACCTGGAACTAGGGTACCACTAAGCCCACTGTCTTACCTCTCATACTGTGATGCTGTGACAAGCTGCAAACCTCTCCAGGTACTGCACTTACAAAGACATCCACCAGCAGGGATGCACCCAGCTGAGTTACATGAATGCTTTTGCCAGCCACTCATGAACCAACAATAGAGGAGACTCCAGCCAATTTCCCCCAGCTCCCCAGCTTTGCACCCCTGAGTTGTACTGTCTTGCCCTGGTCAGAAGCCTGACCAGTGTAAATTTATAACCCAGTCCGCCCCTCCCTCAATGTAGAGAGGACATGCACCAGCTGTTGTTCCTGAGCAGATTTCCCAAGCACTTCAAACAAAACACCCTGTTTTGAGTAAAATATAAAACAGATTTATTAACTACAGAGAGCCAACTTTGATCTGTACACTTATTACTTATAATCACTTAAAATCTATCTAAGAAATAAAAGTAAAATCACAATCTGAGTTATATAAACTAGATAGGATTTCAATCAAGCAGTGTCTCCCCCTGGTAGATAATACAAGCAGGTTACAGATCTTCCATACATAGGCTGGAATTCTCTTCCAGCCTGAAACCACCTCCCCAGTTCAGTCTTTCCCCTCCAGATATGTTTCCAGGTGTTGAGTTGTGGGGGGTGAGAGGCCAAGTGATGATGTTACTTCCCCTCTTTTATAGCTTCGTTTAGCTTGCTGAAAAGAGGCTTTGCTATGACATGCGTCAAGTAGTTTCCATTGTCTATGTGCTATCTCTGAAAAGTCTCCATTGTATTTGATTCTTGGGATAGATCTTGGGGGTATGGAGTCCTTTAACAGGTCATCAGTGTGTCTGGCTCCTCCTTTGTTGCACCTGAAAGGCTTGTTGTGAGTGTTCCCAACCTTACAACATATTTCAGTAACAAACACACAGCAAAACATCATAACTTCACATACAATCCAACAGGATATTAATATACAATAGATAAAAACTTTTAAAATAATATCTCACAAGGCATACTTTGTACAAAATATAGCATCATTACATGACAGTGGTGAATATAGGGGTTCTAGGGTGCAGCTTTGAAGCACAGCATGCTGCAAACCCCTAAAATGTTTGCTTTGAGAAGGTTGGTAGAGTGAACCCCCTTCTGTTGGAGGGATGTAGGGATAGTGGCTTCAAAGGCAATAGGGGTCAATTGGGGAGGGAGACATGAACTACTAGTAGAAACCTAGGCCAAGATCTGAGTGAGCTGAAGGTGGTGGATACAGGGTTGATTCTGTTCTTACACTGCTCTAAATCAGGAATGACTTCAATGAAGTCAATGTAGTTATTCTAGTTGT
This sequence comes from Eretmochelys imbricata, assembly GCF_965152235.1. Taxonomy (NCBI): domain Eukaryota; kingdom Metazoa; phylum Chordata; order Testudines; family Cheloniidae; genus Eretmochelys; species Eretmochelys imbricata. Next base: position 16,860,771 of record NC_135572.1, read on the forward strand.
ACACTAGTGTAACAGATCAGAATGGAGCCCAGTGCATGGGTAAGTGCCTCTGCCTTAGGGGCTTCTGGCCCACTGCTTAGCATTGTCTCCTTCCTTGATTGATTGCAGTGCTTGGCAGGCTTCTTTCTCCTGCTCCTGATGCTGACAGCTGTGGCCATCACTTGGTCATAAATATCAGAGGGATTCCTAACAGCTGCTCAAGTTCCAGAGAACCCCTGGAATTCAAACCTATGAACCTATCACCCACTTCCACAACCATTGCCAAAACCACATACTGCAGCTCTTGTCAAGAGGCCGGCTTTTACAGAAACCTGTGACCATCCCGTCTTTGCATATTGCTCATTCTTTACATCCTTCCCATATTTTAATATTAAATTTGTAAAGTAGATGGTCTGTACAGTACTTGTTTCTTTAATTGGTCTCCAAATTGCAAGCAGAATTTCAGATTTTACAGAGATTTTTTTTTTCTAAGTTTCACATCTATGCTGAAAAAGTCCTGTCTAGAGCCTCACTAAGAACAGGTTGGACAAACACGTGTCAGGGATGGTCTAGGTTTACTTTGTCCTGCCTCAACACAGGGTATTGGACTTGACTTCTTGAGGTCCCTTTCAACCCTACATTTTTATGATTCACGTCCTTACTGTATGAACAATATGAAATCAAAAACAAAACTGATAAATCTGAGCTATATTTGCAATCAACATCACCTTCCAATACATTGAACTTCCACAAGTCAAGAAGCTGAAATGCTTCAACCAGGCTATACTCCTCCATCAGGGTCTGCAGGTTGAAGTCAATGGTGCCAGTGCACCTAAATCAGATGTTTTCGAAAATCCCACCCTTAGGTGCCTAAATATAGATCTGGGAGTCTATTTTTGAAAAATCTGGCATATATATATAAAAGTTTGCAATAACATTAATGTATTGAAAGTCTAAATTCTTTTAATTGTTAACATTGAAGCAATTACGTTTTGAAGCCACAAACATTTTATGCCCCTAAGAAATGCTTATACCACTATAAAAAATACACAAATAGTTACTATTCATGTGAGTCAAGGTATGTGCCTGCTTATGTGTTTGCATCTACTCTAGGAACAGAGACTGAGTTTAAGTTTAGTTTAGCTAGCCTAGACAAACCTTAAAGCATCTACTCATTTATTTAGCTTATGAGTGAACTGCTCAATTATGTGGAGGGAGAGGTTCAAATATTAGAAGGGGGATCCCTGGAACTGAACCTGGGGAAGATGGAGCTAAATTGTAGAAGGAGGTGAGAGGTGAAATTAGTGTTTTACTTAAAAAGAGAGAAAAGGAAACAAAGATGAATAATAAGATGTGCCTACGAGGTCTGTGTGAATGAAGCCCTATACCTGTATGCAGCCCTGCTGAAATCAATGGGGATCCTCACTGGCCCTGGGGTATACCCCAATAGAGATCATTGCTGGACTGGGTCTGTACTTGTATGTTGTATCCCTTCCCTGCTTTGTCTTTTTAGATTATATGCTTTTTGGGGCAGGGATTGGCTTCCTCAGTGCTTGCAAATCAGTTGGTATATTTTGGGTGCTAATGTAATATAAACAGTAATAACTAAAGGAAACACTTGTATAAGGTGAGCAGGAGTGATACCGCAAATCAGGGAAAATCCCCAAAATGCTTCTACCAGCCCCCCAAACCTTCCCCTCTTCCTGCCCCCAGCCCCCAAACCTCTGCTTCTGCCTGCCCCCAGCCCCCAAACCTCCCCCCTTCCCGCCCCCAGCCCCTAAACCTCCGCTTCTGGCAGCCCCCCAAACTTCCCCCCTTCCTGCCCCCAGTCCCTAAACCTCTGCCTCTGCCAGCCCCCCAAACCTTCCCCCGTCCCGCCCCCAGCCCCTAAACCTCCGCTTCTGGCAGCCCCCCAAACTTCCCCCCTTCCTGCCCCCAGTCCCTAAACCTCTGCCTGCCCCCCAAACCTTCCCCCGTCCCGCCCCCAGCCCCTAAACCTCCGCTTCTGGCAGCCCCCCAAACCTTCCCTGTCCCGCCCCCAGTCCCTAAACCTCCGCTTCTGGCAGCCCCCCAAACCTCCCCCCTTCCTGCTCCCAGCCCCTAAACCTCTGCCTCTGCCAGCCCCCCAAACCTTCCCCCGTCCCGCCCCCAGTCCCTAAACCTCTGCCAGCCCCCCAAACCTTCCCCCGTCCCGCCCCCAGTCCCTAAACCTCCGCTTCTGGCAGCCCCCCAAACCTTCCCCCGTCCCGCCCCCAGTCCCTAAACCTCTGCCTCTGCCAGCCCCCCAAACCTCCCCCCTTGCCGCCCCCAGCCCCTGAACCTCCGCTTCTGGCAGCCCCCCAAACCTCCCCCTTCCCGCCCCCAGCCCCTAAACCTCTGCCTCTGCCAGCCCCCCAAACCTTCCCCCGTCCCGCCCCCAGTCCCTAAACCTCCGCTTCTGGCAGCCCCCCAAACCTCCCCCTTCCCGCCCCCAGCCCCTAAACCTCTGCTTCTGCCAGCCCCCCAAACCTTCCCCCGTCCCGCCCCCAGTCCCTAAACCTCCACTTCTGGCAGCCCCCCAAACCTCCCCCTTCCCGCCCCCCAGTCCCTAAACCTCCGCTTCTGGCAGCCCCCCAAACCTCTGCTTCTGCCAGCGCCCCGCCCCCCAAACCGCGCTGCCGCCCACGAACCGGCGCCGGCGGGTCACAGTCGCTGCTCCCCGACTGGCGCGGACGCCCTGCAGGCCGCAGCCGGTCGCCCTGGCAACGAGCGGGGCGGGCTCTGGGCCCCGCGGCCCCGCCCGGGCCCGGCCTGTGGGCGGAGCCACCTCCCGCCTCCGCTTCGGGCCGCGCCGCGCAGTGAGCGTCCGGGCCCGGCCGCGGTCGCACGCAGGCAGCGCTGCGCCATGGCTCCCGCCGCCGACAGGGCCGGCTACTGGGGCGCGCCCACCTCCACCCTGGAGTGGTGCGAGGAGAACTACGCCGTGTCCTCCTACGTCGCCGAGTTCTGTGAGTGCCGGCGGGCCTGGGCCGGTGCAGGCCCACCCAGGGCCCTGCCTCCCTTCCCGCCGAGCCGGGCTGCCCGCTCCCCGCCATGCCCGGGGGTGGCTTCCTCCCTCCTCCTGCATGTGGGCCAGGAGCCCGGGTGGGAAGGGGGAGACGGGCCCGGCAGCCCCTTGCCCCCCAGCTCCCCGCTGTAAGGGGAGAAGCTGGCGGCCCCTGCCCCCGAACTCGTGGCCCCGGCCTCGGGGCTGGTGTAAACGGATCACCTGTTATGCCAGTGATGCGTCCCGGCTGCTCTCGGCAGGAGCTAGTGGAAGCTGGGCCCCAGAGTCGCTAATTCGAAGAGGAGTGAGTTCAGCCGAGTCCTCTGCTCTGCGTTGTGCAGGAGGCCAGATTCGACGTGCACCAGGGTCCCTTCTGGCACTCTCATCTCTGCCTGTGGGGATAGCCTTGGGGTGCTGCCGGAGCGGGAGATGAGATGAGGGGGGCAACAGGCTGTTGGCTATGGACATTGGGATGGCTTGGGGCCTTAAAGATACGAAGAAGGGAGATTCTTAATAAAAAAAATCACACATATAGGCCATACCCTAGGCTTGGAAGGGTTAGAGTTTTATCAGTAAATGTTGGTAAATGTCAGTTTCACCATACACAGGTTAAAAAAAAAATCTCCATCTGTGATGACTGAAATACACCAATAGGTAAAGTAGGAAAAATGCTGCTTCGAGAGGTATTAGAGTTTGATTTAAGGATATTTGCTTTGTATGTTTTGACAGGTGGTGTTGGCAATTTGTGTTTTAAGGGTTATAAAATTTTATTTTTTTAAAACTTAATGTCTGCTGTCATTAAGTAATTATTATCTGACCCCCCCCCCCCCGTCTGACCTTCCCATCATTTTCTGCAACTGTGAAAATTTAAATAGATAAGAATTTTGAAAATGCTTGATATTTGTTGACTTATATAGATAAATCAAATTCCTGTAAGCCTAGCCATGAGTTTGCATAGCTCTTAAACAGAGTGAGGCACATTCCCTGTCCTTTCCAAGGGAGGTAGGAAGAAGTGTCAGTCTAAGATGGACAAAGCAAAGTGCAGTTGTTCAGAAAAGGCACTTGAGGAAGAATATATTAATACATGCAGGACTTATTAATCAAGCTGATCTTATTTTTTAGGGTCTGAAGGTGGGACAGCAAGCTGTCAGGCTTTGTGCCTAGGGGTGGCCTTGGATCACAGAGATGCTCACTTTGTATTCATGGCACTGCAGATTGTGCTATGAAAAATACTGATTTTTGACTTTTATCTCCGCTCCCCCCCATAATTAAGTATTTTTGTGTCATTTTTAAGGGTGATGGTGGTCATAGTGCATACATGCTGCTGTATGGTAGGGTCCCTATGCTGCAAAGGTTTATGTGTGGGCTTAAAGTTAAGGGCTCTTGTTTGCAGGATTAGCCTAGGAGAGCAGGATCAAACAAAACAGCTCCCTCCCCCAGAGTGTTTGGAACCTTGTATTAGAAAAAATCATAGCTGAGAATAGTTTAGATGCTTCACAGATTAGGTTAAATAAAAGTGTTTTGATTTCAAAAGTGTTTTGAATGAGTGGGAGCAAGTTTGGCATCCATTTTTGGAAGGTTTTAGGCATACAGGAGGGTGATGGCAGATGATAGTGGGTTTTCTTTTGTCACAAACATTGGAGTGGGTGAAGAAGACACAGGGAATGGTCATGAGAGGCTCTTTTGTAGAGAGGGCCACGGGAAGGCATGTAGAAGTAGAAGAGCAGCAGTGTAGACAAGGCAGAGTTATAGAGATATTAGAAAAACAAAGTCAGTATTAGAGGTGGGGCTGGTAGTGCTGCCTGTTGTTAAGGTTGCCTGAAGCTTTCCATTGTAAGACCTTGCTTTCATTTGTTTATAATTTTTTGCCAAACTTTAACCATTTATAGATCTAAGGATGAAAAAGCGTAGTGACTAGCAAGATATACATTTGTATGGATTGAAAGGCTATAAAATGAGTAAGTTGGGACATAACGTGTTAGCCCACACTAGTAGGCGCTAGATATGGAGAGGAATAAAATAATTTTAGAGATGTAAAGAACAGCAGAATTTGATGAAGGGGACATAAATCTACACAGATTTGAAGGGTATAAACCCCGAGAAGGAAGGAAGATTATTTAGCATGGCAAAAGGGGAATATAACTAGGAGTACTGGGATAAAATTTAAAAAGAGAAAATTTAGACTGAACATCTGTATGTTCAGTGAATAATCTCTCTAGGGAAGTGGAGGAGGCCCCAATACTTTACAAATGTAAAATTAGGTTTTACTAGTGTCTAATCCATGTACGTTATGGAGTAATCTTCCATTATTGTTGAGACAGACCAGGGTGAGCCAGTGGGTTTCCATCTCTACATCCTATGAGTAAGCGGAGGAAGAAAGAGAAGACAAAGATGACATCATGGTAGTGGAGAGTGTTCTGAATGTGAGGGTCAGAGGAAAGATAAAGCTCAGTTTTAGAGGATATGAATCAACTAGAGTTGTAATTTAAATCAGTGCAAATGGATTAACAACCTGTCTTTCATAAAAGAACCATGGGATCTTTCATGACCTTTGTTTTATAGCTCTTCTGAAGTCCCCTATTTGTATCTAATTATTTTGGATCTTTAAATTGTTGTCATTTGATATCTAGTGAATTTAAAAAATGAATTTGAAGTATTTTTGCATTCTGTATGTGTCCCTGACAGTCTTTGTGATTTTTAATATCACATCCTATTTGAAACTCATATGTACATGGTAAGCATACTGTAAAATAAATTTTTTTGGTATTCCTTGCAGTGATACCAGGTATATTAAAAAAACAAAACAACCTTAGACCAACATGCAAATGCATTAACAATTACATAGCAGTATAAAACACATCGGTGCTTGTTTTTAGAATTATGTTGTTTATGGAGGAGAAAAAAGTTTGTGTTATGAGCAGTATGTTCTTGGGTAACAAACCAACAATTTCTCATTAGGTAGAAAGGCATAGGACTTCTTCAGTAAACCTGCATGTGTCTAGGTAGAGGTATGCCCATTTTTGTAGTAGATTGTAAAAGCAGGATGTCCCGTGTGTTACAAGCAGTGGAGAGCCGCTCACTACAATGACAATATTTCTTACTTTTTGCATCCAGTTTTTATTCCAAATAATTTATAATAAGCCATTGGATATTTGAAACTTGCAGGACACTGTCAGGGTTAAGCCATGTGTTCTTTTCACATTAAAAACTGTGTTATCTGGCCCTGTACCAACTGGAAAGCTCTATAAACCGGCATTTCTAATCTTCATAGAATGTCTGGTTTATAGTCTGGTTGGTGCAGGGCCGGCAGGCTCCGTGCGTGGCTCCCCAGAAGCAGCGACATGTGCCTGCTGCTTCTAGGGGGAGGAACGGCCACGAGGGGTTCGGAGTGCGGGGGAGGGGTGCAGGTTTGGGGCTCGCAGGGGTGTGTGGGGCGTGGACTTTGGGAGTGAGTTTGGGTGCGGGAGGGAGTGCGGGGTGCTGGATCCGCCGGGCACTCACCTCGGGCGGCTCCCCGCAAGCAGCGACCAGACCCTGTGGCCCATAGGAGGAGGCGTGGCAAGGCGGCTCTGCGTGCTGCCCCTGCCTGGAACCGCGGCCAATGGGGCTGCAGGGGCGACACCTGCGGACGGGGGAAGCTTGTGCAGAGTTGCCTGGTGTGCCTCCGCCTAGAGTCCGCAGGCATTGGTTGCCGCTTGCGGGGAGCCGCCTGAGGTGAGCACCCCCTGTCCCACATCCAAACTCCCTCCCAGAGCGCCCCACACCCTAACCCGTAGCCCTGCACACCCCACCTCCCAAACTCCTGCACTCTTTCTTAACTAGCATTTTTCACTTACCAGCACTTCCCATTTCCCCAACATGCTGGATAAAAAAGCTTTTACTGTCCTTATCTTGGGGCATGTCTACACTACAGCTGTGGTGCTGTAGTGCTATAACAGAGGTTTCCTGTGTTGCCAAAAAAGCCCTTCTTCCTTCAGTCTAGCCGTGTCTGCCACGAAGGTTAGGTTGACCTAACTGTGGCTCTCGGGGTATTTTTCACAGGCTTGAGCAACATAGCAGCGTTGATCTAATTTTTAAGTGTGAACCAGCCTTACTAAAACACTGTAAGAGCCAAAAACATAGGCTTGTTTTGCAACTCAAGTCATTGTGCCACTTTGCAAATGTTTTTGATATGCTAATTTCAGTACAAACTGAGACATTGTGCTCATGTGCTAGTCCGGAAGCCTACGTGTATTTCTTTCCTATTCATTTTCTAAATGAGTAGTAAATGATGGCAGCTGATCAAATTTATGTATTCAGAGATGTGAATGTGAGGTCATGTAGTATACACTGTTTCTTTTATTAAATAATTCCATTGCTCCTCAATACCCCTAAAAGCCAACAATTCAAAGCCAAAGGTTCCTGTCTGGGACTTTTTTGGTGTTCACAATTCCGAAAATAAAATTTCCCTTCTGTCTTCCTTTATCCACTTACCTGACTGAATTTTCCACAGCTCTTTCTCCAACATCTTCCAACTCCCTGAGTCTCCTCCTCCATGTCTGCATTCTGTGGCAAAGCTTGTTGGATTGTCGATACCAACAGGAAATAAAATCTTCAGATTTTTTAATTTCATTTAAATAGATGCCAAATGCTCCCGCCCTCTCCTCCCCCTGAGAAAAAAGAAACAAAGGTCTTGAAAGGCAAATACTTTTTAAAAACTTGAAGCTAAAGTGACCTTTATCTCTAACTGTATTTTATTCCCTTTGTTGGCTAATTTGCATGCATACTAGTTTGTTCTTTAGGGTTGGTCAAGAGTGCAGTGCTGCTGGCACTTGTTTGTGTGTGAGAGGACAACACAATACTGAAGCACTTGTTTTGAACCAACCCGTTCCAGCCCCCAGTGCTCAGCATACTGAATTGTGCAAACTCTGTAAACTTTGTAAATAAACCAAAACAACAAACAACCCCCCCCCACCTCTAAAATATTGGGTCTGTCATTCAACCTTAAGTGCTGCTGTTGTGCGTGAGTCATCTCCTTATTTCTAATTAAAGATGATGGATAGAGACAAGGGTACTTCACGTCAGTTGAACCCATGTGATGTTTACATCACCATGTCCCCTGTTTCTGGTTCAAGTATCAGCTTGACAAGCCGTGTTCCCTCTCTGTCATCCACTAATATGAACGTAACAAGGGTTTGTCTTAGAACGTGATATGTATTTAGCAATTATGTTGTAAAAACGGAAACTTGCCCATATTTAAATTAATATTTTAAGTTAAAAGAAATTGTCCATGATGCCGCTGGGGGTCAGGACCCACCTCTTGTCAAATCAGAAGTCATGTTTTGGATATTCTCTAAATGTATTGGTTAATAAGTAATACTGAAATAAGGATAGAAGAGACTTGCAAATCTGAGAAGGGATCAAGATACAGACATAGTTTAATAATAATGTATTACTCAGAGAGAAAGCAAGCTTGGGCAAAATTTCAGATGGCTAAAAATCACCACAGAGCTTTGATTTGAAAACAGATAATTGATTGTATAACGGTTCAAGATGCACCATTTCCCTCAGTTGAGGTTCTCTTTGCTTCTGATCAACGGCTATCACAAGAAGAGGCATGCCAATGTCACAATCATGCTTATTTAGCATGCAAACAGCATTTAGAAACATAGTATTTGCCATGTTCGTTCAGACTAGTGGTCCGCCTGTTGTAGATAGAGGTCTGTTTTGGATGCTTCAGGGAAAGGTGTAAGGGTTCTTGTTATAGTCAATCATGGAATGAACAATCTATCTCAAGGAGAAATTTCTTCCTAGCCATTGGTTGTTAGTAGGTGGCTTATGTCCTAATGCACAAGGGTATGTATTTGTATTTGTATATAGACTTTCGTTATCCTGTCCCATGTTACTCTGGATATTCTCATTTTTCATGTGAATGTCGACTCCTTCTCTAAATCCCACTAACTCTACTACCCAATCCTACTGCTCTCTTGGCCTCTGATCTCGTTGGTACAGCATTTCTATATCATACTTAAGAAAAAAAAATCCTGTGTCAGTTTCAGACCTGTTTCTTTTCTCTTTTGCTGAATGCCCCTTTGTATTCTGAGTGGGTAAGTTGGAACACTCAATTCATCTTCACTGCGGCATCTGTTTTCACATATTTCTATCATATCACCTTCTATTTGTTGTCTTTATAAACTAAACTCTGTCTTTTCAATCTCTCTCCATATCTCTAATCACTTTTGTTGTCTGTTTAAGATACCTTCTGTTTCTGCTCTTTTGAGTTGAGGTAGCCAGAACTGTGCGCACGGCTCAAGGTGAGGGCATGCCATCCATTTATGTAATGGCACTGCCATGTTTTCAGTAATTTTTTTCATCTCAGTCTTTACTAAGTGGCAAAAAACTGTATTAACACTGAGTCGAGGTTGCCTGGTGATAGTGTGTGTCCTTCTGGAACATAGAGTTCAGCAAAAAAAACCTTCTGAAAACCAGAAAATAGAGAGGGGGGGGCATACTACGCCCACGGGCTGCATCTGGCCTGCCAGCCGTATTAATCGGGGGTCTGGGGCTTGCCCTGCTCTAGTGCTCTAGCTGGGGAGCAGGGTCAGGGGCCGCTTCGCGCAGCTCCCGGAAGCAACAGCATGTCCCCCCTCTGGCTTCTACACGCTGGGGCAGCCAGGGGGCTCTGCTCCGCATGCTGCCCCTGTCCCAAGCGCTACCCCTACAGCTCCCATTGGTCGGGAACCGCAGCCAATGGGAGCTGCAGGGGCGGCGCGTGTGGACAGGGCAGTGCACAGCAGAGCTGCCTGGCCACACCTCCGTATAAGAGCTGGAGCAGGGACATGCCGCTGCTTCCGGGAGCTGCTTGAGGTAAGCACCGCTTGGAGACTGCATCCCTGAGCTACCCCCCAGTGCCCCAACCCCCTGTCTCAGCCCTGATTCCCTCGCACCCTCCGAACCCCTTGGTCCCAGCCCTACCCCAGAGCCCACACGCACAGCCGGAGCCCTCACACCCCCGCACCTCCCCAGCTGAGAGTCCCTTCCCGCACCCTGAACTCCTCATATTTGGCCCCACCCTGGAGTCCGCACCCTCAGCCAGAGCCCTCCCAACCCCAATTTCGTGACCGTCGCTCGCCATACAATTTCCATACCCAGATGTGGCCCTCAGGCCAAAAAGTTTGCCCACCCCTGAAAGTTGAGTAAAGTTAAGTAAACCCATTCTCAGCTTCTCACCCCATGTTAGTGTTCTTGATGCATGCTCCAAGCATGCCTGTTCTAAGGTCTCCACTCAAAGAGGTAGAGTTTCCTCAGGTTCTGGATCACATGTGGGTAGGGAGATGGGCTCAGACACGCCCAGAAAGGCAAACCCCCTGAATGTGGCTTGCATGAGGAGGAACAGGGATGGAGTCAGACCCTCATAGACGGGCAGAGGCCCCCAGTCCTGGTGAACACACCTTGGGGGGCAGGGAGTGGGGCTCAGACACCCCGAGAGGGGCAGTGACCCCAGATCCCAGCTTGAATAACGGGTAGGAAGTGGGGCTCAATCCCGCAGATAGGCAAGCACCCTCCAGAATCTACCTTATGTGAGGGAGGGCAGGAAAGGGTCAGGGGTCACATTCCTGTAGGCGGGTTGGGCACACAGACATGGGAGGAGAATGTGGGGCTGACAGGCGCCCCTGCCTCTATTCTCTCCATCCCCAATCACTCACCCCCATATCCCCTTTCCAGTATCCAACCCTTCCTTAGTATATATCCTAGTCCATTTCCTCTCCCCATCACCTGCCCCAACCCCTCCCCCACTCTTCCACCCCAATCACTCTTCCAGAGAGCACTTGCTCGTAGAAGTTAATTTTCTTTAAAAAAAAAAAAAAATAGTCGCAGCATCTTCTGAATAGTCTACCGTACTCAGATTACATTTCCCTAGAATAAGATTCCCTCTTTGATACAGGCACACTGGAGCAACATGTCCACATATTTGGCTCAGATTTCTACCCTGGGTTGAATTTAAACTCTGTGCCTGATGTGAAGCTCAGATTTGTTGTTGTGACACTTCATCGGCGCAACCCATGTCTTGTGACAAAGGGTAGATCTACTGTACAATACACTACCCACTTGCCCATGTCAGTTGAATCCAGCTTGCGGAGCTATAAAATTGCAGTGTGGGCATTCAGGCTTGGTATGGAGTCCAGGCTTTGGGGCTCGGGCTGGAGCCCGGGCTCTAGGACCTTCTCCCCTCCTGAACATCAACAGTGCAATTTTATAGCCATTCGAGCCCTAGTCAGTTGACATGGGCCAGCTGTGGGTAGTTTATTGCACTGTAGATGTCGTTTTCCAACTAGTTAGCCTTACACTACGCATTTGCAGTAAGAAATAGCTTTAGTGTATCATGTCTTAACACATGAGGCTTCTGATATTCCAAACAGAAGCAAAATCTTTTACAAATACCTTTGCCCAAAGTTCTGCATGGTGTCTTGCACTCTGTTGGGGTCACCCGCTAGCATTGGACATCCTGATGCAATTATCTGAGTCTTTGTTTGATCTCTATATGTGAGCAACAAAAGGTTGCTAGAATCACTCAACTGTAAGAAATGCTGTATCTCAGGAAATGGCCCCAAATTTGGATCACTAACAGAATCCTGCATAAGGGACACCAAATTTTAAGGCAATCCAAGTAACTGTAGATTTTAGAGCATTTAGAAGAGTGGAGCATTAAACAGACATCTGGTCTTAACTTTAACTTATTTTACCCTAACGCTTTGTTTGCCTTTTTCAGTTCTACTTCACATGGAGAAGATGTGGTTACAGCTATCCACGATTATGCCTGGTCTCTTTCTGAGTGGTTAAAGTTAATATAGAACTGACCAACATGTATGAGTAGTTGAAATTATTTGTCCAATTTGCATTACTTTGCCTATGTTAACAGTGAATTGTGGGGGAGCAAAGAAGAGGTAATGTAGTTACAGCAGTAAGCTAAGAAACTGCTCTTCATTTCCTCATGGTCTTTTCTAGTTTTGATTTTAATAATTTTGTCATTGACAGATGTTGCCCCTTTATTGTTCATTCTCTTTTCTAGGTCACAAATGAATATGTTAAACACCAGCCTTAGCACAAAACATTTTGGCACTCCACTGTTAAACTTTTGCGTAGTTGACGGACAACTATTTAGTCCTTCTCTTTTTGTCTCTGGTCCCTTTCTAATTCATGAAAAAAGAAAAGGAGTACTTGTGGCACCTTAGAGACTAACCAATTTATTTGAGCATGAGCTTTCGTGAACTACAGCTCACGATGAAGTGAGCTGTAGCTCACGAAAGCTCATGCTCAAATAAATTGGTTAGTCTCTAAGGTGCCACAAGTACTCCTTTTCTTTTTGTGAATACAGACTAACACGGCTGTTACTCTGAAACCTTTCTAATTCATGACACAACTTGACAACTTAGTTGCTTAACCTCTTTTGAAGGACTGTGTCAAAGGCTTTTTGAAGGTCCAAATATATTGAACAATCAGTTTTCATCTGTCTGCCGTTACTGGCATGCCAAAGGGGGTTTAACAAGTGATCTGAACATATGCCATTTGTGTTTACCTTTTAATATTTGTGTAGTTAATCAGTGGCAATAAAATACTTTAATGCTACTTAAAGCACCAAATTACATCACGTTCAGTACTTCAAATTCAACATTCATATGGCTGGCATTTGGGCAACTGCCACTCCAAATGTTAAATCATATAAATGCCACTGTTCTAATTCTGTTGTCTGAAAACTTCCAACGCCCACAGACTTATGAATGGAATGATATGAATTTGCACCTTCAGAAAGTATTAAAGAATTTTACACTTATGCAAAATGAGTGAAGTTAAAGGAACACTGCTGACTTAATAACACGCCTGTATAATTCTTTATCTTCTATAGTTGCAGGTAATACCTATAATTACTGTTACTGAAAGACACACAAATGTCTTCAGTTTGTTTTTTGTGCCTTTGACAGTGTTGTCTATACTGTCTGTTTCCCCTGGTTGTATGAGTCTTTCACACAGCAAAAGAGAAGATGTGATTGAGTCCAAAATATTGACAGTGGAACTCTGGGAGGTGTAATGCCTGAAATTACTTCTAACTTTCTCTCTCTTTTTTTTTAAATAAGAGATTTCTAACTGATGGTGTCTCTTATCCGTGTATACTACATGTGGCAGACATCGTGTTTTGGTTTTTTATTAAGCAGTTCTCCTGGTTATAATTCCATAAAAGTCATGCCTCTTTATGTGTATGTCCACATAGTCAAACTTGATGTCCAAGAGTGTGTATACACTGTATGTGTACGCTACAAGCATGACAACAGCACAGCTGTAGTGCTGCAGCTAAGCCTGTGTAATGTAGACACTTGCTACAGTGACAGGAGGCTTTTCCATTGTTGTGATAAGTCTATCTCCTCGAGAAACAGTAGCTAGACCAATGGAATAATTATTCTGTCAACCTAGCTCTGTCTACGGTGGGGGTTAGGTTGACCTAACTACGTTACACAGAGTGCAAAATTTTTCACAGCACGGAGCAATGTAGGCAGACCTAAGGTTTAGTTGCAGAGCAATCTTGCAAAAGGGTCTCTGAGCATGGATCCTTGCATCTGAATGGAGTGCCACTGATTTTGGTGGCCTGCATGCAGGTAGATTATGCTGAGTCCCTCTGGAGTCATAGGAGTCCATTCACATGTAAGGTTTTTTTTATATAGTGACAAAGCTCTGTCCTTGCCTCCATGGGTCCCGCGTTTCCTGGTGGATTTCGCTAGACTCAGAGGCTCACTGTGACCCTCTTTCTCTTTCTCCCTAGAGACAAGGGTCACAGTCTACGGAGCCATTTTCATCATAAGCCAGCGAGGGAGGTGAGGAGAAGTTATCCTTCCTTGCACAGTCTCTGTTGTCTCCCAGTCTCAGTGATTGATCAGGGGGCAAAGTTGTGGTAGCTGACCTTTTAGAAACATGATATGTACAATTCCCTGGGCTACTTCCCCCACAGCAGCCCTCAATTCCTCAAGCTCCACTTCACCCTTACCTCAGGGCCTCCTTCCTTGTGCCTGATCTGGTGTGTACTACTTAAGTCTCTCCCACAGCTCCTGACATGCACACCCACCTGACTAACTGGGAGGCTTTTAACTAGTTTCAGCCAGCCCCTGATTGGCTTCAGGTGTCCCAATCAACCTACCATTCTCCCTGCCTTCTGGAAAGTTCTTAATTGGCCCCAGGTGTCTTAATTGACCTGGAGCAGCTGCCATTTCACTTATCCTGGTACCGGGGATTTGTTTAGCCTGGAGCTAATATAATCTATCTCCCACTACTTTTCTATAGCCATCTGGCCTTGCTTCGTCACTCTCTCTCTCTCTCTCTATATATATATATATAAAATTATGTGTGTATAAATGAAGATAAGAGAGACAGACCGACCCCCTCCATGGGATTGGGGGCCTCAGGAGTATGTGCCTTTTGTGTTAGCTCAGAATCCATCAGTTTGTTTAGGGGGTCTTAACAGATTTCAATATGATACACTAAATATTATCAACACTTGAGAAATTAATTCCTTATTGGCAAATGGGAATCTTTTCCAGGAGGGTGTGGGTATCAGTGCTGTTAACTTCTGTAGAATCATTGCTTTCTTCTTCTTCATGCTCTGGTCCTCAGGTCCATTACAGTGGGTACTTGTGCCTGCTGGGTGGGAGGAACTAGACCTGTCAGTCACTGGCAGCTGAGGAATGCTTCTCCTTCTGAAGTTCCCTCCGTTTGTTTCTGTCTCCACACCGTGGCCATTGGCTCCCCCCGCCCTACTTGTTGCAGAGCTTTTTGGAGAGAAATTTTTAGACTGGCAGTTCTGTTTTAAAAATGTGTAATCCCCAGCTTTGTGCCAGGGCAGTCTTTGATTTTTTGGGGAGACCATCCCCCCAGCTCTCCTTCCCCTTCTGAGGCATTTGCAGCGGCTGGTGCCCCTGCAGGCTTCAGCAAGCAAGCAAGGCTGGGAAAAGCCACAGGCGAAAAGCAGGGTGTATGATCCCCAGCAGGAGAGGAGCCAGGCAGGACTGGGAAGAGTACTGGCTCCAGGGCAAGCAGCCTTTCTCCCCTATCTTCATGAGGAAAATGAAGCTCGAAGAGCAGCGAACCAGATGAAAGATCATTCCTGAGTCCATACAGCCAGTGCCAATTGCCACACTATTGACCATGGAATTCAGCTGCCTCCTCCCCCTCTACTTCCCTCTGGGTAGCGGGTGGAGGATACCAGACGCAGCACTGATGATGTCAATGCCGGCAAGTGTTTTGTACAGTTCTCAACGTTAAATATTTTCTTAGTGCATCAGCCTCATTCAAACCCCATGAGGTCATAGACCACAGCCTTGGAACCTCATTCTGCTCCCTGCCATGCTATCCAGATTAAACCCCTACAGAAAGTGTTGTCCTTTCCTATCTATTAGAGTAGGCCTCCTGACGGCTACTATCCTAATCAAGCAAGGGCTTTTTTATTTGAAGTTGTGAGCTTTCTCTGATGAGACCCAGTATTGGACTTCTACTCTGGACCAGTAGTCTGCACAACTGTCATAGCATTCATTCCCTAAATTAATTCAAGAAATATTCCTCCTTCAGTTAAGCTTCAGTCCAGTTCTCAAGAGCATTGACATTCTCAGGGTAGAGTAGTCATGTCTCCTATATTGAGATCTGCTAGACAGCCATTAGCTCACCAAATTCTGCATAGTGGTCATCTGATCTTAGAGAATGCCATTTCCTTTCTTTTGGTAGAAGTAGTCTCCAACTTTAGTGTCCAGGGGAAGATGGAAGAGAGGTATATGTATAATCTAACTCATTTTTGATGTCCAAGTTTAAAGAGTGATCCTGTCTCCCACCCTGGAGGCACACTACAGTGGGATTTTCATAGCAATGAATCTGTGCACATTAACACAAAGAAGAACAGGAAAATGTATCTGTACTTACCTGAAAACTTCCTTTCTTAGAGTAATATGGTCCCACCCTAGAGACAAATGGATCATCCAGAATAGAAATGAAAATTGGCATCCAAGGATATGGGTTTGCCATTAGATGGATTTTTTACAATCCTCTGCAGTTGGAGAGGTTGTTCCTCAAAGAATATTTACCACAATCTGTAGTAAGTGGATTTGAATTATCCTGGCAATGGAAGTTGTCTGAACTGAAAGGAACCTCAGGAGGTGGGATATTCCCCTGCTGCCAGTGACTGACTGGTCTGGTTCTCCTCCTAAGCTGCAAGCAGACTGAAGTACCAGTTGGAACAGATCTCTGGCCCTTATTATTCAAAGAAAGGACATGTTGGGGAAAGCACAGGTAAAATTTTCCTCGTTATTCTAAAAAGATAACTTCAGTATGAAATCTAGTAAATTTGTTAACAATGAATTAAAAGTAGTTCCAGGTAACTTGCCTCTGAGTCTTCCTCCCAGTTGTTGTCACTCTTACAATGGCATTTAATTTTTCCCCCCTCTGCTCTTGTGGGAATGTCCCATGTAAGTAATAGGGGAAGTGACTGTACACAAAGTGTAGCCAAATGCACAAAGTAAACAGTCTGGAAAAATAGAGATGCAACATTTTTTATTTCTCTGATCTTTCAGTTATAGCAGTCTTAATTATAGCTTAATTAATAATTAAAATAATAATTTTTAATTATTAAAAAAAAAAGTTGACCGTGTCCTTTTGTTTGTGGCCTGTGTTACTACAAAGCTGACCTTCCAACCTGGTGCCATGTAATGCTGTTTTCCTGCATCTGCAGGCAGCTCCAGTGCCTCTGCTGTTCCTCATGGCTTTCTTCAGGAACAGCAGAGTGAAAACCAAATCAGTTTTGCCTGTTTTTATGCTTCCTCTTCAGAACTGGTAGGCAACAGTAAAAAGGTCAATTTAATTCTGTTGCTGTGAGGGAAAGCAGCAGAGGCAGACATGAAAGTAACTAAATTGTGCATTATAAGTAGTACACTCTCTGGTTCCTTTCCACTGCATGGTGTCTGGCTGTGGGGTATGTGGTAGCACAACTATTTTTTTGCTAGTTTTCTTGAGCCTTAGTGTAGTAGATGTTGTTGGTAAATTTTTCAGGCTCTGATTTTTGTTCCTTTAAGACCTCTCTGAATCCATACTTTCCTCTCTATCCCCATCACTGACAGATGTGTCCACACCAAGTTAATCTCTTACCTTTAATGTTGCAACCTTCTCTGTCTTCCCAGCTGTTCTCACTCTAGGTGTAGAAGAAGCTGAACAGCTGTTACTCCTCTCCGAAAAACATTCCTATCCCATCATTCACCTTCTGCCCCATCTTCGACTCTTGTGATTCTTCTTGCCTTTCATGTCAGATTTATATTTCTTGTTCTCACCTTCAGAGTCATATATAATTTAACCCGTCTACATCTCTGCTTTCATTGTCCAGCTAGCACACCCACTGTATACACTTGTCTCAAGTCTTTCTGAAAACGTCCTTTATGTTCTTCTCATGGTCATCTTCACACCCCCTTCTGTGCCACCCTTCATGCTTGGAACACCATTGTCCACGTGCGCCCACTGTCAACCCTTTTCTTCTGTCAGATCCTCCCTTTAAACTCAGTTCTTCCATGAAGCTTACCAACAACCCGCCAGCTATCATGATTATGTACTATACTATGCTCTAGTTATAATAAAAAAAACTATACCACTTGCAGTTTAATCTTTCAGTATATGGTATCACTTACTTTTTATGGTTTAAATTGTGGCACAGACCTAAGTCTTCCTCTCTTCTGTTGCAGAAAGTCCACTTACAGTGTTCAGTAAATATCTGTACACTTCTGTACTATGGATGTTGCGCAGGGAGGGAGCACCATCCAGCTCCACTCCTGGCCCTTGCTCCAAGCTCTACGTCTAGGGTGCCAGTTGCCAGCCTTGACCCCTGGCCTCGGCTCCACTCCCGGCCCCAGCCTCGGCGCCTTTACTCCTGTCTGCGGCTCTGCTCCTGGCCCTGGGATGGGGGCGCGGACAGGAGTAAGCGGGGCCACGAGGTAAAAAGTTTGGGGGCCACTGGGTTGGGGATACCTAGTCATGTTCAAAGGTAGCTGGAAAGAAATTGGGAGACTGAAGAAAGAGTGAGAATATAGAGGAGGTGGTTGGAAGTTGATAGTGGAAGAGAAGCCATAATGTCCAAGTCCAGTGTGGGAGAGAGATGTATAGCTGAAAGTTGTTGCTGAATGTTATCCTGTTACTTTGAAGAGGTTCTGAAGAGTTCTGGCAGGGCTGAGTGCGAACTTGGAGAGAAATGACTGCAGAAAAGAACTGCTGGGGTGGTAAGTGCAGGAGACAGAGAGAAGAAGCAGAATAGTTTCCCAAGGAAGACTGGGGAGAGTAAGGAAGGCAGTAGTGAAGGAAATCTGTATGGTCCTAGGATTTTCTCTAAAGGCAGTCGAGCAAAGGAAGAAGTGAATGCAAGTAGTAAGTCAAGGTTGGGTTGTTGGGCAAGGCAGGGAATCAAATGAGGCAAAATACTGGAGGTGTGTGTGGGATGGAGCAGGTTAAGTACTGCAAAGGAGTCAGATTTTGGTGTTCTGGAGGTCATAGAAGGATTATGTGATTGAGCAGAAGGCAGGGAGTAAGTGAGTAAAATTAACCGATAAAGTGGTGATCAGAGCAAGAGAATTCAGAGATTGGAACTGGAACAAGGACAGTACTCGAATACAACATCAAGAGAGTGACTAAGGCCTTTCCAACATGAAGAAGCTGCTCCACGAAAGGTGTGAATGTTAACAGATTTAGTTCAACTGTTATTAAATGCCTTGTCCACACTCTTATTTCCGTTTAAACGGAAATAAGAGTATCCCCAGAGGGGTTTGTACCAGTTTAATTGCTTTAAAAATTTAACTTGGGGTGCAACATTCTTGCATAAACAAGTCCTTAGTTTGAGTAGAGAAGTTGGTCCAGAGATGGAGGCAAGGGTGTTCAGGAGAGGAAGAGTAAGGTGGTATAGTTTGACAGTTTAGTTTGAACATGGGCAGTTGGAGCAAGGAGAACTCAAGAAGAAGAAAATAAAGCTAATTATCCTAGTGGTTCTCAGCCTGAGGTCTGAGGCCCCCTGGGAGATTGCAAGAAGGTTTCAAGGGTCCACCAAAATAAACCAGAGAGCCGGGCCAGCATTTGACTCATTGGGGCACAGGTCAGAAAGCTGAATCCGAAGCCCTGCTGCTCAGGGCCAAAGCCCGATCCCCTCCTTCCTGGGCTGAAGCCGAAGCCTGAGCAACTTAGCTTCGTTGGGCCCTGGGCAGTTGCTCTGCTTGCTACCCCCTAATGCTGGCCCTGGCTTTTAATCTACTGAAAAACAGTTGTGGCACGGGTGGGCCATGGAATTTGTATAGCATGTTGGGGCGGGGATCAGAAGGACAAAGATTGAGACTCCATGGATTATCCTAATATATTGGTTTGGTCATAGCCATGATATCGGACATTACTCTAGGGCCACTCATAAATTTAACAATTAGCCTATTTCTTGGCTATCTTCCTCTTTCTTCCCTAACCTCCAGGTTTCCAGCATTAGCCTGCTTCTTGACTTAAGACAGCATTTAAAATCAATTTGAGATCCAGAATTTCTTTTGCTATTAAAGTAAGTGTACCTAGTAATGATGTAATGTTAGAGTTAATATTGTAGACAAAATTCCAACTTTTCACAATTCCAGCATGACAAGTTTCAGAGTAACAGCCGTGTTAGTCTGTATTCGCAAAAAGAAAAGGAGTACTTGTGGCACCTTAGAGACTAACCAATTTATTTGAGCATACTTAGAGACTAACCAATTTATTATGCTCAAATAAATTGGTTAGTCTCTAAGGTACCACAAGTACTCCTTTTCTTTTTGCGAATTCCAGCATGGTTTGTTTAGACTTCTATTGCATTTTTTGGGCTGTAAATCAAGCATTTTATTTGTTTTCAATACTCTTCCTGTATTGTCTGGACACTTCATTAGACATGTCAAAGTGTTTATGCCTGCAATTTTATTGCAAAATCTTCCACATACAACTTGAAAATGACTTACCTGCACTATCTTCTCTAAGTTTGGAATGTCCTATGAGTTTGTCAGGCAAAGAATGAATTCCCCAGAGGCAGGATACTGTCCCCACCCCACAAAAGGTCTTAAATAAGAGACTCCCATAGAGATGGCAGGACCTCATTTCAGCGAATTATAGGAAAGGGTTATTATTTCTTGCAGTCCAGTGCATTCGGGACATCCTGGATTGTGAATGGAATGCTGCCAGTAAGAAGCTGCAGCCCTTCCTAATAATCTAGACCAGGGTTTCTCAAACTTCATTGCACTATGACCCCCGTCTGACAACAAAAATTACTACACGACCCCAGGAAGGGGGATTGAAGCATGGCAGCAGGGCCGAAGCCTGAGCCTCGCTGCCCGGGGGCAAAGCCAAAGCCTGAGCCCCACCACCCAGAAAGGGAGCCAAAGCCGAAGCTTGAGGACTTCTGCCCTGGGCAGGGGGGCTGTAACCTGAGCCTTGTTGCCCATGGCTGAAGCCAAAGCCTGAGCCCTGCCACCCAGGGCTGAATCCCTCAGGTTTCAACTTCAGCCCCAGGCTCCAGCAAGTCTCAACGCCAGCTCTGGTGACCCCATTAAAATGGGGTTGCAACCCACTTTGAGTCCCAACCCACCGTTTGAGAACCGCTGATCCAGACTTCTGGTTTGCTCTCTCAAACGACGTCTGAAGATCGCATCTGTCATTTTTAAGGGTGTAGAAAATACTGTGATAGTCCATAAGGATAAAATGAACTGGAGATGGAGACCATACTTGAGAATCTTAGGTTTCAGAGTAGCAACCATGTTAGTCTGTATCCGCAAAAAGAACAGGAGTACTTTTGGCACCTTAGAGACTAACAAATTTATTAGAGCATAAGATTTCATGGGCTACGTGTTATTTGTTAGTCTCTAAGGTGCCACAAGTGCTCCTGTTCTTTTTGAGAATCTTAGGATGCCCTTGAGCTTCCATGCAGACCTAGATGTCACCTATGTTGTTAGGTGGTTAGAAGAACTAAGTTTGGAAAATGTTGAGGAGTGTATGTTGTCTGGCAGCTATTTTTATTCTGTGATGTTGCCTTGGAACTCTTCCCTGCATCTCTATTCATCATGGCCCATCAGACTTTGTGGCTGCAGAATGTGATTGGATGGTCTATTGTTCAAGGCTGTACTTTTACTCTTGTAAGACTGTCCGGGCCAAATCATAAAATTCTTCAAGAAAGACCATTGTGGAAGATATCTTTGCAGGATCTGTCCTTTCACAAAAAGAACGATGGTTAAGTCTGGGTTTTGAATTACTGCATGTTGTCCTGAAAACCAAGGAAGAGGCATTTTATAATTTCTATCGCAGCAACAGAAAGTATGGTTTGATCACGTAACCAACAAAAAAAGTTTTGGAAATTATTGGAACTCAGGAAATGCTAGTTAAAGATCTATGAAAAGACAGATTTGATTTGCAGGGCATATTTTAAGAGGTTCAGATGGCAAGGCATGTTTACGGCACTGGAAGGGAAAGTTGAGGGCAGAAAAAAATGAAGCAGAGAGAGAAGATCTTGGATGGACAATGTGGTGTGCTGGGTGGATCAAAATGGCTATCCATCCACAGAGATTTGCAGAGGATAATTCAGAATTGGGTACCATGGTTGCAAGCCTCCAGTAAAGGAGAAGTCACAAAAAGAGATTGCAGTAACGTCTCTTAATTCCAGTAAGGACTGGGCTCCATTGTGCTAGGCATTGTAGAAACAAGTAACAAAGGTTGTAGTCCCTGACAATTTACTCTAGGTATTTGTTCACTTCCTTCACCCAGCCTTTTTCTGACAGAAATTCATCAGTGGTTTAGTGGTTAGGGTGATAGCATCGGACTTAGGAGTTCTGGGTTCAATTCCTTGCTCCACCACAGACTTCCTGTCTGACCTTAGGTAGGTCTCTCTGGCCATCTGTAAAATGGTAATAATAGCACTTTCCTACTTCACAGAGGCATTGTGAGGCTAAATACATAGAGATTATAAGGTGTTCAGACACAATTGTGATGGGAATCATGTAAGTACTCAAAACATTTTTTATCTAAAAGTATTTTTAAACCATCAGCAAGTAAATATCAGTAATTTGTGTTAAACTGCAGCATGAACACAGTTGTCATATTTGTGTGATACTTAGGATATCAATTTCTTATCAAGAAATGTCTGTGATTTAAATTCTGGGCTTGGTATGTGTCGTGTTAAATCAAACAAAAAGAAATGAGTGCAAGTGAATAGCTACAGTGCTAGCATAATGCACAAAAGGATGAAAGCAGGGTAGATTGATTTAAATCACCAGGTGGAAAGCCTCGATTTAAATCCATTGTAATCAACTTTTCCATTTGCACTTCAGTTATTTTCTAAAGAAAGGTGCATTCTCACTGGTTAATATACCCATTAAAATATGTTGATATTCAAATAAATAGAGCCTTTACACTAGGGTCTGGTCTACACTACAGAGTTAGGTTGACATAAAGCAGCTTACATCGGACCTAAGAGGGTACACTATAATGATACATATTTCTTTAAGCAATTATATTGCTTGATATTTTCAGATTCTTTTGTTGGAAAACGAATGGTATATTGCTACTATACTAGATAATTAACTTTTTTCTCATGATTTGTGTCAAGCTTTATTAGGATGGTAACTGGAATTTAATTAAGCACACAACAGTTTATTAAATTTATTTTTATTAAATAAAACAACCATATGTTTTGACTACTTAAACTTCTATTATCAAAACACATCTCACATTTACAACTATATGATATATTAGAGGAATTAACTATAGTCAGTGAATTAACTGATTATTTCAGGTTCTCCTGGGAACATTTTCAAATATGCTTATGTGAAAGTGACTGGAGTGGAAGTTCCTGCTTGCCTAAGTCTCTTGACGATGACATTTCCTAAGTGACATCTACTAAGTTACTTAGGCTAACCTATTGTGCCATATTTATAAAGCTTGACCTAAAAGTTAGATGTCTTCCCCCTGATTCTTTCTTTATAATATAAGAAAACAGCTTTTAACTCAGTTTTTGATAGAGGCCCATGGATTCAGAATATTTATATTTTTATGTAAATGTTTTAAAAGATTACAATAAGTTTAGGGCTTCACGTATTTTGTATTAAATTCAGATTTCATTTTAAACACGTTTATTTTTGAAAATAAAAAATATAAATTCAATAAAACATTGATTTAAATAAGAAAATCTGATTTAAATTTAAAAATATCTGTTCTCATCCACTCTGGATGAAAGTCACAATGTCAGAAGCTAAACAGTAGAACATACTGATTTTTATATGGCTAGTGTCTTTTAATGTACAGGTTTCAGAGTAGCAGCCGTGTTCGTCTGTATCCGCAAAAAGAAAAGGAGTACTTGTGGCACCTTAGAGACTAACCAATTTATTTGAGCATAAGCTTTCGTGAGCTACAGCTCACTTCATCGGATGCATTCAGTGGAAAATACAGTGGGGAGATTTCTATACACAGAGAACATGAAACAATGGGTGTTACCATACACACTGTAAGGAGAGTGATCACTTAAGGTGAGCTATTACCAGCAGGAGAGCAGGGGGGGAAGACCACCTTTTGTAGTGATAATCAAGGTGGGCCATTTCCAGCAGTTGACAAATGTTTTTACAGAGGTTAGATGAAGGTTAAAGTAAGGGATAATTTGATGGTACCCCAGGGCACTTTATGAGCTGTTGAATTATAAGTGCTTTTATAAGACATGCATAGCAAAAAGAACCCAGTACACTGAAAACACCCATGCCCCTTCCAAGTTTGAACTGAGCTCTCTTCTGTATCCTGTGTTACTCAGGAGTGCGGAAGGCTTTTTTTGCTAAGTACCTTCCAGACTTTTCATTATGTTTGGAGAAGACAATTGTAAAGTTAAATATTGTAGGTAACATTTTTACTTGGATATAAAAACATCAGCTGAATTGGTGCTACAATCCTCAAGTGAGAATGAATTCTACAACTGGAGTAAAGGATGTAAAGCTCATAAGCCATAACGTATCTTGAGATAGCAGATCAGAACTACTTACAAAATAACAATGGCATATTTTGGGTCACTGGGAATAAAGGCCAGACTCGTGCTGTTATAGTTAATGTCTTATTCTGAAAATACCTTTGTCCCTTTTCTCACCCTTTAAGGCACCTGCTAAATATTTTTGTTTAGAGGGAAGCCAGCACAAATCTTTGCGCACTAGAGAACTGAAGGGTGGGAGGAGCGGCCCAGAAGTTTCTGAAACACAGGTGGTATGTTGTATAATTTACATTTGAGTGACCTAGCATGCCTTCAGTATTGTGCCGTGCTGCTTCTGTCAGTGCAGGTCCCGTGTGAGAGGCCCCATTCCAGTGCTTCAGCATCTTTGAAACAGCTAGCTATTTCTGTCAGGTCTGACACATAGCAGGACTGAATTTTCATGTACTCATAGCATGGGCGTGTGTCGCCATCAGTGGTAGAATTGGTGCTATATTCATGCCTCATCCAGTTCATCTCCTGGGCGGTGCTGTATTGTTCTCTGCAGTTCATCTTCTAGTGTGTTGTCCAGTCTAGTTTTAACTGTTCCAAGTTATGGGCTTCCCACTAGGAGACTCTTCCGGTGCATAAAGGAGCTCACTTTCTGGAAATTCTACCTACATTTACCATTTCTTAATTTTGTTTAATTGCTGCTAGTTAAAATGCCCCCATGTAATAACCCAAAGAATTCCTCTCACTTCTTGATCTTCACATCTTCCAAATATGTAGACTGTTATGTCATTCCCTTTTAATTGTTGTTTAGCTAAGGTATAGATACTTAGTTCTTTCAGTTTTTTTAAGAACATCCTTTAACTCCTGATACTTTCCGTTGCTATTCTCTGATCTCTGTCCAGTTAGCTTTCCTTAAAATACAGTGTCAAGATGTGAATACTGTACTTACCCAGTACTGTATAGGGATGGGATATACCTCCGTGCTGTATGGTATGGCTTGGATCTTTGTATTATTTCTTGGTTCTCTGCAGTGTTTGCCTTCCTATTTTAATTCCATTTATGCAGTCCTTTAATTTGCTGTTTAAATTTCTTCCTTGTCATTAGAGCCAAGTCTAACAATGTTCCTTATAGTAACCCATTAGTTCTAGCCATTATTTTTTATCATTACCCATTTTTATGGTACTTCAGTAAGTTTCCAATTATTGCTTATATGGTTCAGTTAACGTTTGTCTAATTATTTGTTTCCTTCAATATTTTCTCCATTTTCCTATACGAAGGAGTTATAGGACTACTATTTCAAAGATTTGTATGAGATATTTGAATGTTGTCTAGGTTGCTTTTACTAAAAGGTGCAGCTGGGTGCCAGCATGGATTGTAATCACAATAAATTACCAAAGCTAAGCAAGAACAGGCCTAATTAATACTGGATGGGGAATCTCCATGGGAAATGGAGGGTGCAAGAAGTTAGCTGTTTCTACTGAATGGTTAACACTATTCCCTCAGTCAGTATTGATGCAGTACTCCAGCCTGATGTAACACTGTGCTGTATGTCTGGATGACAGTAAAACAAAGGTCCTGAGTAGTCATGGTCATGGAAGTTCCTGTGGCACATTTTATAAAATTAGGGAGATTAGTGTTGGTACACACTGGCCAAATTCCATTTTGGGTGACTCTATTCTATCTACTTGAGGTCCTCCTGAAATATCAATTGGATACAGGATTTCCTGACTCATTCTGTATGTCACTGTGGAGCGTTAAATATAAGATACTCTAAATTTAAAAATGGCTTGTGGAAATGAAAAGCTAATTGCTGTGCTGTTTTCCTGGTGATATGATGGAAGAGAGAACTGCAAAAGATACAAGTTAGTGAATTGAAGAAATACGGATTCTTTTTCTGAAGAATTTATGAAGTGATGCCTGTATTCTGGTGATCTAGTAATGATCTTGGCTTTTCAAGGATTCTGAGCTATGTTATTGCTCTGTGTGGTCTAATTGTAAAATATTGTATATACAGCAGAAATTTGCTGTTCTATTCACATTTTAATTTCCCTGTTGGCACTTTGATACCATGGTGATGGGTGCCCTAGAAATTATGCCTGTATTACAAGTAAATTGCTATTGACTTTCTAATTCTTTTTAAAAAACATTTTATCAAACCCTCTTCATGTCTCTCACCTTCTGTATTATATTGAAACTTCTCATCCTACCCTTCAAACCCATTGTCATAAATATAAAGGGAAGAGTAACCACCTTTCTGTATACAGTGCTATAAAATCCCTCCTGGCCAGAGGCAAAACCCTTTCACATGTGAAGGGTTAAGAAGCTGAGAACCTCGCTGGCATCTGACCCAAAATGACCAATGAGGGGACAAGATACTTTCAAATCTGGGGGCAGGGAACAAAGGGGTCTGTCTGTCTGTGTGATGCTTTTGCCGGGAACAGGTCAGAAATGCAAGCCTTCCAACTCCTGTTAAATTATAAGTAATTTAGCTAGAAAATGCATTAGATTTTCTTTTGTTTAATGGCTGGTAAAATAAGCTGTGCTGGAGGGAATGTATATTCCTGTTTTTGTGTCTTTTTGTAACTTAAGGTTTTGCCTAGAGGGATTCTCTATGTTTTTAATCTGATTACCCTGTAAGGTATTTACCATCCTGATTTTACAGAGGTGATTCTTTTATCTTTTCTTTAATTAAAATACTTCTTTTAAGAATCTGATTTTTCATTGTTCTTAAGATGTAATGGGTCTGTGTTCACCTGTACTAATTGGTGAGGATTATTATCAAGCCTTCCCCAGCTTGGAGGGGTATTTTGGGGGAAGACGTCTCCAAGTGTCTCTTTCCCTGTTCTTTGTTTAAAATGCTTGGTAATGGCAGCATACCGAAGCTGGTAAGAGTAAGCTTAGGGGGTCTTTCATGCAGGTCCCCACATCTGTACCCTAGAGTTCAGAGTGGGGAAGGAACCTTAACATGGTGGCAGAGTGGTGAGATCATTTTGAACCAGAAGCACAGCAGGATTTAAAAGGTTTTGGAAAAGGTGATTGCAGCTGTTGATTCTGTCTCTCTGCCTGGGGGACAGAGCAGCAGGCATAAGAAAAAGATTTTTCTGTAGGCTGAGAACAGCTATCAGTGACAAAAGGTATCAGGTTACAGCACAGCAAAATGTTACAAGCCAGGGTTTCTTTTGTTTTCTTTCTTACTCTCGGGTGTAAAGTTAGTTAAAAATAGAAAGGTTAGGATGACAGAATGTAGTGTTCAACAGAAGCTGGAATTAGCCAGATTTGAGGCTGAGGAAAGACAAAAGGAACATGAAAGATGGGAGAACTCAGACAGATGGAGATGGATGCACAAGCGGCCAAAGAAAAAGAAATGGAGACTGCCCACAGGAGAGCTATGGAGGCAAAAGAAGAAGAAATGGAGAGAGGGGAAAAAGAGAGGAAACATGCTGAGGAGGAGAGGCAAAAAGAGAGGAAGCATGAACTGGAGATGGAGAAGGCAAGGGCTGACCGGAATCTACTGGATAACCCTAACAAAATTTCCCCAACAATCCGCAAATGGGAGCGACTGTGTCCACAGTACGATGAATCCAGTGATATTGCTGAATATTTTCTCACCTTTGAGAGACTGTGCACTCTCCATAAAATTCCTGAAGCTCACAAGATGACCACATATTCAAAATTGCAAAATTGCAAAATTGCAAAATTGCAAAAGTCGCAAAATTGACTGGAAGAGCTCTGAACATATTCAATAAGATGCCTATTGATGAGGCTTCTGACTATAATAAGTTCAAGGATTTGGTTTTAAAGCAATTTCAAGTTACACCTGAAACTTACAGAGTAAAATTTCGAACCCTTAAGAGCGGGCCTGGACTAAGTAATGTGGCTTATGTAACCCAGATGACAGATCTGTTTGATAAATGGCTCAACAGACGGGCTGTAACTAACTTTGAAGGAATGCGGGATTTGATGGTACAGGAGCAATTCCTGAATAAGTCAGAGGATGATATAAAACAGTGTTTATGGGATAAGAAAATGGACTCAGCAGGAAGTCTTGCTTCTTATGCTGATCAGTACAAGCAGTCCCAAGGACCGCTAGAGAGGCGGGGCAAACCGGAACAAAAAGGGTCGAGGGAGGAGAGAGAAACAACCCTGGTCGCAGTTGGAGCGGATACCAGAAGGGACACCCTCAGACCACACCCTACTACCGGGTGCAGCCTAAGGCCCCAACTACGCCCCAAGGAACACTCCAGACATCTTATCGTCCCGCCACACCATTTTCTAGCAACCCATCTCGCCCCAGTGACCAGTCAGCTGGGCGATGTTTTAAATGTAATGAGCGGGGGCACGTAAAGGCCAGCTGCCCCAGAACCCCAACAGACTACAGATCATTGCACCGGAATCACACCAGAGGTCCTCAGGCCCAAATACCCTCAGAGTGGAGGGAAACTGTGAGTGTGGGCGGGAAGAAGGTCACAGTGTGGAGGGACACCGGAGCACAAGTGTCGGCTATCCATGCTTCCTTAGTGGACCCCAGTTTAATCGACCCAGAGTCCAAGTGGCTATTCAACCCTTCAAGTCTAACTCTTTTGACTTGCCTACAGCCAAGTTGCCGGTCCAGTACAAGGACTGGTCAGGAACATGGACTTTCGCAGTCTATGATGATTATCCCATCCCCATGCTGTTGGGGGAAGACTTGGCCAATCATGTGAAGCTAGCCAAGAGGGTGGGAATGGTCACCCGCAGCCAGGCTAAGGAAGCTGTCAGACCTAGCTCTGTTCCGGAAACTTCTACCAGGACCCGGTCAGAGGTGATGGAACTGGACCCCATGCCAACGTCTGCAACAGCAGTAGTGGATCCAGTCACAGAGACCCAGACAGAGCTAGTCCCAGAACTGTTGCCAGCACTGAATCCAGTGTTTGCAACCCCAACACCAGAGGGCCCCACCAAACCTGCACTGGCAGCAGCAGATAACCCTACACAAGAGGCTCAGCCGGAGCCTGAACCCCAGCATAGTGCACCAGTGGAGAGTGGTTCACAGTCCCCGGAAACAGCCCCATCACCTGCATCGCTTCCAGAGGGACCAAGCCTAGGTCCACAATCCAATGAGGAACTGATGTCTCCGGCATCAAGGGAACAGTTCCAGACCGAACAGGAAGCAGATGAAAGCCTCTAGAGAGCTTGGATGGTGGCACAGAGCAACCCACCGCCTCTCAGCTTTCCTAATCGATCCAGGTTTGTTGTAGAAAGAGGACTTTTATACAAGGAAACTCTTTCTGGTGGACACCAGGAAGACTGGCATCCTCCGAGACAGTTGGTAGTTCCAACTAAGTACCGGTAAAACTCTTAAGCTTAGCCCATGATCATCCTAGTGGCCATGCTGGGGTGAACAGAACCAAAGACCATTTGGGAAAGTCATTCAACTGGGGGGGAAAGGGCAAGGATGTTTCTACCTATGTCCCGGTCTTGAGGTGTGGCAAAGAGTGGGAAAACCCCAAGACCAGGTCAAAGCCCCTCTCCAGCCACTCCCCATCGTTGAGGTTCCATTTCAGCAAGTAGCTGTGGATATTCTGGGTCCTTTTCTGAAAGACACACCCAGAGGAAAGCAGTACATACTGACTTTAGTGGATTTTGCCACCCGATGGCCGGAAGCAGTAGTTCTAAGGAACACTAGGGCTAAAAGTGTGTGCCAGGCACTAACAGACTTTTTTGCCAGGATAGGTTGGCCCTCCGACATCCTTACAAATGCAGGAACTAATTTCCTGGCAGGAACTATGGAAAGCCTTTAGTGGTGGCAGCATACTGTTCAAGGCCAAGGCAAAGTTTGTACCTTGGGGGAGGTTTTTAACCTAAGCTGGTAAGAATAAGCTTAGGAGGGGTCTTTCATGCAGGTCCCCACATCTGTAACCTAGAGTTCAGAGTGGGGAAGGAACCTTGACACCCATGCATACGTTAGTTCCCACCCACTTTTTTTTAAACCCCTTTCTTTCCATGCCCTTTGTCCCTTCTGTCACCCATGCCACATAATTAACCCCTCCCCCCCCCCTTTGCTTCCTTTCCCTTCTCTCCCTCTCCTTCCCTTTCATTCATCTGGCTACCTGTGCATAGAAAGAAACCTCTGCCTCCCCAGAACCTCTAAAAGGGAGGCCGCCCCCACATGATACAGCTAACTTAATCCAGCCTTTAGGCACAAGCAGGTGACCACTCTTTCAGATGTGCTTGAATACATGCCATTCTTCCCACTTTCTTAATAAGCATATTAGACACCCTGACAATTGTTAGCTTGCACTGTAGCTCTGACTGGATTGTCCAAAGTTAAAGGTTTGATTATAAAAATAAGTACTTGTCACTTTCAAAAATATGAAAAGTTCTAAGATTAAGTCACTTGTGGCCTAATAATAAACAGACCGGAAGAAAATTCAGGTACTTCACCTTTGACTTCACTATCTCACACTTGTATTTTCTTTTCCCTATTGCTATGTGCAAGACCCACACAAATGGAAATACATTGACAGTGGCTGTGCAAAATGCTGTCAGATGTGCGAAGTAAAACTGATGTTTTTTTCTTGAATCATTTACTTAAAGTAAACGTAGAAGTTACGTGTGATAATAGTTGTTATAATGTTGGTATCCCTTTAAAATGCTGCTGCCTTCCCTGTTTTTCTTGTTTAAAGTGGTGGTATGATACCATACAGATTTTTAATGGAAGAAATGTGGTGGTCCTCTTTATTGATCACAAATCTAAAACTAAAAAAACTTTAACTGCAAAAGTGTCCTTGCCACGCTGTCATATACACCTTACTTTAACTTACTATTTTCAATTCAGCAGAGTCAAAATTGATGGCTTTTCCTAAAGAGAGAGAGAGAACATTTTAACAGTGGAAAGGACCCTCATGATTCATAAATCTCTTTCATCCTTCGTACAAATATAGATACCAGGGTAATTTAGAAATGTTCAAGTCACACTGGTTGCCCTGCCAAAAGTTTAATGAGGTATTTTTTAGCTTCTTTAGTACCTTTCCCTCATTGAAAACCCTGCATTTGTTGCAAGTTATTGTAATGCATTAGGGTATTTTTATTCCATGCTTAAATTTTTCTAATGGCCATATTTTGTTGAAAATAGACTGAATTGTCTAGCTTCATTTACTTTATCCTATCACATTTTCCTTCATGTGTTTTGTAGAAGTAACTTTCCAATTCAGAAGTTAGCTAATTCTGTAGGAATTAAAGGTTTACAAAATCTAGGTTCAGCAAATTTATGGGAGCCCATTTATTCTACGAAATATTCCAGCTAACACCAAGCTCCATTCCGTGTTGTACCCATTTATGCCTTTGTTGCCTTTCATGTGCACGCATCAGGCACATCATTAGACTGTCAGATCTTTGTTTGGCATGACTGAAACTGTTGTCCGGAGCCATGTACACTTATGGTGGTTTATAGATGTCTGAAGGACAGTAAAATTGTTCAGTGAATATACATGCAAAGTAATAGACTTCTCAAATTTTCCATAGAAATTTGAATTACCGATTGTATTTGTTGGATAGTTTGCAGATATGGTAAAACTCTGCCCATGGGAAGTATAACTAATAGAGGACCATGGAATTTATATTTGTATAAATTTGTTTTCATACAGGTACAGTACTGTACTTGGACTTCCTTGGCAAATAAAATGTCACTTTGGAACAATGCTGTGTATTAAAATAGCCTTTTCATGAAAAATTGTCATGAAAATTTGCAAAGCAAGGCATGAAATCTACTTGCCTTCCCTTTACCATGATGATAGATTAAACTAACACTTAGGTTAAAAAAAATTATTCTCCCTGGGTGAGTATAATCTGAAAAAGCTGCTTTTAACAAAGCAACTAGATTTTTATAATTTGTGTGGTGATGGGGAGCCTGTGTTCAGGGAAGGCCTTGGGACTCATGCTGTTCAGATGAATAAAGCTGGGTGGGGTGAGAGTGCATACTACGTGGGAGGGAGGATGATGGACTCGACAGTCTAACGTGGAGCAGTAGGGGAAGTACAAAAGTGCAAAGCGTACAATATTTTTAATAGGTTCCCCTGATGCATGCCAAGAGCATTTAGTCAATACCGTGCGCTAAAACAATGTGGGAAGTAGTATCTAAAATTTCAGAGTAACAGCCGTGTTAGTCTGTATTCGCAAAAAGAAAAGGAGTACTTGTGGCACCTTAGAGACTAACCAATTTATTTGAGCATGAGCTTTCGTGACCGAAAGCTCATGCTCAAATAAATTGGTTAGTCTCTAAGGTGCCACAAGTACTCCTTTTCTTTTTATCTAAAATTTGGTAGGAGTGATGGCACTTCCTCTCATTGCAAGACAGCCTGAGATGTAAGGAATGTGCTCACTGATAAGACTGTAGCAAATAGTTTACATCAGCTTCCGTTTTATAAATATTTAGAGAATGAAAGCTAAAACTCTTGCCTTAATGTACATTGTTCTCTTTTCTGTGTTCTCATATCAGTCTGAAGTTTACAGCCTTAATGGGCTCTATTCTGAAACGATTTGCTTTGTCAGTTATGAACAGGTCTTTCTTTACATGTTCCTTTAATTCAGTATTTTTGTATTCTTCTTTTGTGTATTTCTTAGCATCCTATGAATCATTTCATACTAATAAGCACCTTTAAGAAATTGAGATTTACATGATCTGCAATAACTGCTTTGGGAAATCAGAGCATTTAAGAGCCACTCTAGAAAATTATGAAGACTTAGAACACAGGGCCATATTCTAAAGAAACTTTACCCTGCTTTTTCAGGCTACGTAGCCCTCTTGCATTGTTTGTGGGGAGGACAAGATAATGGCCAAGTTAAAATATTTACAATACATACAACACAAATATTTAATTTAACAGGAGCTTCTTCCACCCCTGAATTCTGTTGAGGCTGACCTACTGCCCACTTTAGGGATGTGTCACAAGGTAGAGAATGGGCATCTTTAGCCTGCTGAGGTCCTATAATCTTCTCTCTCCTTATCTGATGGCTCTGCAGCCCTACTCTCCCCAAACTAATGATCAAGGAGAGAGATTCAGTATTATCTAGCCTTGTCTAAAGGGATGCATCTACTGAAATAGGGAATAGTCTTCTTGACACTAGTCGTTGGGCTGGTGACCCCCAAAGGGAATTAAGAATGAGGAGATCCTATAGGGCAGGCCCTTATTCTGCAGTCAGATAGGCATTGGGTGTCTTTGCACAGCTCTGTTGACCTCAGTAAGGATTCACTTGGGTACAGGGGGTATGGTTCTGCAGTACCGATCATAAGGCTGCGGCCTTTCTTCGGGGATCACTGACTTGCAACCAGAACAGCTTTGTTTATAACTGGATCAAATTGGTGGTTGTGCCATTGTTAAGCATGATTATGTTAGTAAAGCACCTTGTTAAAGAAGGTACTCGCTTCAGATACGATTTATCTGCTTATGAAGAACATCTAAAATGGAAACAATCTAAATTTGTCTGTGTTTATACTAGTTGCTTTGGCAGTGAAAATAGGCTAGTTACTTCACCAGTATCTAATTTCACATTCTGGTTCTCATGCTGGAATAATACTGTTGTGTCTGGGGTTTTTGCACTGCAGGAGAGTGTTTAAATATGTAAAGCAAAGCATAGTTTCTTTGGTAGTGTTTCTTGGAATATATTGGACTTTAAAACACTTGAGCATAGTTTGATTCTTCCCATTTCCTTTTGGCAAGTAGTTTGAGGGGATTAGGTATTTGTGTGAGAAGAGTTCCTGTGGCAGGTGCTATATTGAGCTGCTATATTGGTCAAAATGCCCCAAATTAACTTACACGTTTCACAGGATGCACCTCTTTGTTCAAGGCTTTATACAATTTAACTCTTATTGGAGATCCTTGAATAATAAGGCTCTGATATTAGCATAATATCAAGCATTTCTGGTTTTTGGTCTGATGCAATCTGCAAGTACGTGTTTCTCTGTGCTTTATCTTGTCAGGTGGTCAGACTCATGTATTTTTGTGAATCAGCCCCTTTAAAGAAAAGTATAGGTCTGTATTTAATTTGGTAACTACAGTACATAACTTCTGCTCCTAAAATCTGACTACATCAGGCAGAGATAAGATGCTGAATTTGCACTCCCTTCAGACCAAGCCTGTTTGCTTAATTTCAGTTGCCTTACTTAAGGGTTTACTCACTTTTGTTTGCATTTTGTGCAGTCATTTATTGTACACCCATGCAAAGTGGATGTAAAAACACTACCCAGTCAGTATGGGAGAGTCGTTGTTTATGGTATTTGTGCAGGTGCACTACTTTCTTGCAGTGGCATCTGGTATCCTAGATCGTTGTAGTTCTAAAATGTGACACTTATTTTTGGTCTTCTCTTTGTGTTATCGGATTGCATGTTATATGTATCTGAATACAGCCAAGCTCAGTGTTTAGGCAAATGGCTTCAAGTTCTATTCAGCTAAAAACTGGAGATCTGTGTTGGTAGCAGAGCTCTTGTGGTGAGATGTCACACATCCCAGCAGCCTGTTGCTTCTGGACCACACTAAGAATGTGCTGGTCCTACTGAAATTTGTCTTTAGAAATGTGCTTTGGTTAGTAGGTGTATGGTAAAAGCTTTAAACCCTGATAAGGGAAGAGTGTTGCCTGCAGTTAGCTTAAATGATTAAAATGAAAATTGTATAACCTCTCTTGAGGGATCAGAGGGAGGAGCATGGGGAGAGAAGGAAGGAGTACTGTATGCTCATGTTAGTGCCCCCAAAGTGTTCCAGGAGTTGCTTTTTCAAAAAAAGCAGCTCCTTACAATACCAAAACTTCTGCTGTTTGAGGATTTATATTTGCTAAAAGAATTTCTGATAAAATATGCTTTGTATTCTACCAAGATTAACCATATTTTTCCTGTTCCTTTGCCATAAACATAAGCACCATCCAGTATTCCTCTTTGGTCTGATGTACTATTGTAATATTACCTGGGCACATGGAAAGTAGTATAAAGGTGTTTTTGTTTTAAAAAAAAATCAATCCCCCCCCCCCACACACTTTTTAGTGACGTTATCCAGACTGTAGCAAAATCTAACAGTGGATAAAGTGCTGAAGCAGAAAGAGGCTTGGAGAAAAGGTGTAGCCTTTTTACTGAGAACTGTTGAAGTCTTGTTTGAATGAATGCAGCTTTGTTTATTTCAAGTGCATGTTGCCCAATACTAAATCTCTTCTTGGGTTTCTATCCTACAGGGAACACAGTGAGTAACCTGATTTTCATTCTACCTCCAATCTATGGTGCGATTCAGACCTATAAAGATGGCCTTGAAAAACGATATTTAGCTGCATTTTTTTGTCTCACAGGTATGTGTAAAACTTGATTTGCACTTTAATTATACAGGGATTTCAGATGAGATCTGTATAGTCAAAATCGGAACATTTATTTCTGTTATAACTTCAACCTCAGTTCTTTATATAATCTATAATATCTGGAGATGATTATTAGTTTTGTTTAGGCCAGATAAATAAAATTAGAATTAACAAAATAACTGTCTGATGTAGTAAAATAAGCACTATCTGGCCTTGTGTCCTAATCCAGTGCATACATTTTCATAGACTGTGTCCCTTTTATGCTGATTTACAGAAGCTATGTTGTGTGGCCCATATTTACCAAACAGTAACACTTATAAAAGCATAAATAAAACAAGTGGGCAAACACCTTGGAGGAACTGAGTGAGCACAAGGTTTCCATCTCTTTTGTCAGTTTTAGTGCTTACCTTTTACTGGTTTGACCTGCATCAGGACAAACAATCACATTCAAGGCATTCTCCCAGTAGCTAGAGGGCACTCTTCTCTTTACAGAACTTCATAATATTAACCTGTAGACAGGCGTCTAAGAAGCTCAAATAACTGGTGTTGAAAGCATGACCTATTAGAGAGAGTCTCTCTGAATATTTTTCCCAAGTACTGCTTATTTTCTTTGGGATTATGTAAAGTACTATAGTACTTTAATGTTACCCATTCTAGAAGGGAATTGATCCAACTTCTTGTATCAAGCACTTCTGTAGTTGTTTTGAACTTAATCTAACCTTATCTCCCCAAAGTATACGTCTGGTATCTATTGGTCCTGCTTTCTCTTATCAGAGGTGTTGGACTTTGAGTGTACATCGGAGGCATAGCTCCTAGATTTGGCCTGAAATTTTTGTCAAAGATTGAAGTGTCTTATTTTGTGTTTTAGATTCTCTTCTATATTTTTTGGCATGCTTAAGTTCTAGTGCTAAATCACTCAAATTGTGCTAAAGATAAATGAATGCCAAGGGAGAAAGGATTCTGCACTCCAGCCACAGATTGATAAGAATTTATAACCGGCCTAGAAGACTTGGCTTTAAATGAAACTGAGAGATGTGCATAGAATTAGTTATTAGAACCTTTCAGTTAAGGGATCTGTCACGGTTCCTCCCCCACTCTGAACTCTAGGGTACAGATGTGGGGACCTGCACGAAAAACCTCCTAAGCTTATCTTTACCAGCTTAGGTCAAAACTTCCCCAAGGTACAAAATATTCCACCCTTTGTCCTTGGATTGGCCGCTACCACCACCAAACTAATACTGGTTACTGGGGAAGAGTTGTTTGGACACGTCCTTCCCCCCAAAATACTTCCCAAAACCTTGCACCCCACTTCCTGGACAAGGTTTGGTAAAAAGCCTCACCAATTTGTCTAGGTGACTACAGACCCAGACCCTTGGATCTTAAGAACAATGAACAATCCTCCCAACACTTGCACCCCCCCTTTCCTGGGAAATGTTGGATAAAAAGCCTCACCAATTTGCATAGGTGACCACAGACCCAAACCCTTGGATCTGAGAACAATGAAAAAGCATTCAGTTTTCTTACAAGAAGACTTTTAATAAAAATAGAAGTAAATAGAAATAAAGAAATCCCCCCTGTAAAATCAGGATGGTAGATACCTTACAGGGTAATTAGATTCAAAACATAGAGAACCCCTCTAGGCAAAACCTTAAGTTACAAAAAAGATACACAGACAGAAATAGTTATTCTATTCAGCACAATTCTTTTCTCAGCCATTTAAAGAAATCATAATCTAACACATACCTAGCTAGATTACTTACTAAAAGTTCTAAGACTCCATTCCTGGTCTATCCCCGGCAAAGACAGAATATAGACAGACCCACAGACCCTTTGTTTCTCTCCCTCCTCCCAGCTTTTGAAAGTATCTTGTCTCCTCATTGGTCATTTTGGTCAGGTGCCAGCGAGGTTACCTTTAGCTTCTTAACCCTTTACAGGTGAGAGGAGCTTTCCCCTGGCCAGGAGGGATTTCAAAGGGGTTTACCCTTCCCTTTATATTTATGACAGGGTCATTCACCTATTCCTACCCAGAAGCCAAAAACAGGTCTACATGGAGTAGCTGGGACCACTCCTGTCCCTAGATTGTGGGAAATGCAAGAGAAGAAAACCATTACTTTTCAGCTACCACAAAAAAAAAAAAGGCAAAAATAATCCAACAAAATTAAATTTGAAAAATTATAAAAATAAATGAAACTCCAAGTGCTGCCCCTGGATTTCATTTCTTGGTTGTGTGTGAAGTTATTTTAAATATTAATCCATAAATACCTTAATATAAAAAAATCCCCACAGAATATTCTCCATCTAGTCCCCAGAATTCATTCCTGTAAGACTAGTCCCTACACAATAGAAGCAGTCTAATAAAGCATCATTTATCATATAAAGTTTCAGATTTTTCCTGAACCTGCTTACAAATACATATCTACAAGAGGTGAAAGCATGGGTGGGTTCATGTGACCTGTACACATCGTTGGCTAGAGCCCATGTATAATGTCAAATTCTTTCCAGTTGTAGATATTGCTTTGGAAGTCTCTTTTATAGAGCCATGTGAATAACAGCCATTCATAGCCTGAAATTTGTGGATGGCATTGTATTTGCATCACCACTCAGATTTTGAAACAAATATATCAACTGACAGTCAAATA
The DNA here is from genome assembly GCF_965152235.1 of Eretmochelys imbricata. Lineage (NCBI taxonomy): Eukaryota > Metazoa > Chordata > Testudines > Cheloniidae > Eretmochelys > Eretmochelys imbricata. The sequence goes on from NC_135572.1 coordinate 16,898,707, forward strand.
TCTACAATTGCTAGTACCAAGAAACCTGTATTAACGCTTTCAGAAATAAAAGGAATATGGTGCTCTAAATACAATATAGCTTAGTGGGATCTTATATTTTCAGCACTACTTTATTTACAGATGTTAGACTACTTTCCACTGCTCTAAAATAGGGTGTGTATTCTGTGCTTATCACACTGTTTAGATATGCCCCTCTGTAATTTGAAGTGATGAGGATCAACATAAAAATGTTGAGGGGTGACACCCAGTATCTATTTAACTACTGCAGCTTGTTGTCAACTTTAACTTTGAAATGCTATGTCGCTTCAATTGGTTGCCAAAGCTTCTGAATTAAGAGGTTCCAGCTGGCTAAATTCTGTATGCTTACTGACCTCTATGCTATTACATGCTTGGGGAAACTCCTCTTGTAACAATGTAACCTAGACCTCTACTTCCTGGGTCAGAACCTAATTGTCTCCCTTTCTCAATATGTAGATGACCACATGGGAAGCTTATTTCTGTGGCAAATGTTTCATTCCTCTCTCCTCATGTTTGTTCCCAGTTCGAAAATACTATACTTATTTGAGGACGTACTTACAGAATGTCTGATTGTGTTTTTGGTTTTTATGAAGTGAATACTTTTCTAGAAATGCCTAGATCATGTAAGTTTTTCTGTAATGTGAGGAAGGAACGGGGAACATAAGGGTGTTGTGGTGGAAGCGAGAGTTAGAGGCCACACATGGACACAAATAAGGTTAAGTACTAAGCTACTTTAACTACTCTACCTTAGTATAATTACTCTTCTTTACTGAGCAGAAATAAATCCCAAGTCCCTTGCATGCTTGCTATGTTATTTCAATTGCATGGTTTAAGAAAAGGGTGGGTATGGATAGAAAATGGGTGCTTCCGAGGAAATAAGGATTTTTCTGTGATCCTTGGCAGACATATGAGATGCTCAGCCACATGCTTCCCTTTCTAGTTCGTAGCTTGCTCGTTAATGTCCCATCAGGATTCCATGGCCTGCTCATCACGTCATACTATATGCATAGCGTGCAGGGTTAAGACAGAAGAATAAGACCTTGTACCATTTCACAGAGGCCATTAGATAACAGCTGTGGCTCTCAAACTCTGACTGAAACTTTTCAACTAGCTCCACAGCAAAGTGTGTGTTGTTTTGTTTTGTGTTTTTTGTTAAATAACTTTTAGACAAAAATAGTTATGAATTTTTTTGTTTTATCTGTTTTTATTTTCTGGTTAAAATCTTTGAAGCAAAATGGGAAATGTGTATTTTTGTTTAGAAAAAATTAATTTTGTGTGGTAACAGGAAAATCTTTAAAGAAAAAACTAGAGATTTTTTTTCTTCTTCCCACCATTTTGTCTTCCTTTTTCACCTTTCTTGCTGGGGAAGTGGGAAAGTTTTTGGTTTTTTTTTTTTTATTAATTTAAAACTTCAAGTGAGAGAGAGTAACTTTTTTTTTCCTTTTCCCCTTTCAGAGAGGGGAAAAGGGAAGGGGGAAATAATGAAAAATAAATTAAAATTTTGAATTTGAAATGAGAATTTTCATCTTGAAGTTTTTTTGGTCAAAAAAGTGTTTTCATTTCTTTCAAAAATTTTCACAAACTAAATTTAAATTTCTGCTAGCCCTGTTTGGCTGAGTTTGAAATGGCAACATAGAGATGTAATCATAGAAATATAGGGTTGGAAGGGACCTCATGAGATCATCTAGTCCAGCCTCCTGTGCTGAGGCAGGACTAAGCATACCTAGACCACCCCGACAGGTGTGTTCTTAATAACCTCTGATGATAGATATTCCACAACCTCCCTTAGAAGCCTATTCCAGAGCTCAACTACCCTTATAGTTAGAAAATTGTTCCTAATATTTAACCTAAATCTCCTTTGCTGCAGATTAAGTCCATTATTTCTTGTCCTGCCTTCAGTGGGCATGGAGAAAGATAGATCACCATCCTCTTTATAAGAGTCCTTAACATATTTGAGGACTGTAATGAGGTTTCTCCCCTCACCCATCATCTTTCCTCAAGACTAAACATTTTTTTAACCTTTCATCATAGGTCAGGTTTTCTAAACCGTTAATCGTTTTTGTTGCTCTCCTCTTGACTTTTTCCAGTGTATCCACATCTTTCTTAAAGATGACATACCACCCTTACTTCTACACTGCTGCCTTCAAAGCTGGGCGGCCGGAGAGTGGTGGCTGCTGACTGAGGACCCAGCTCTGCAGGCAGCAGCGCAGAAGTAAGGGTGGCAGTACCATACCATGCCGTCCTTAATTTTGTGCCGCTGCGGCGACGCCTTCAGAACTGGGCTCCTGGCCAGCAGCGGCTGTTCTCCGGCTGCCCAGCTCTGAAGGCATCGCCGCCGTCAGCAGCAGCACAGAAGTAATGGTAGCAGTACTGCAACCCACCCCCATAATAATATTGCGACCCCCCACCCCCACCCCGCCACACACACACACACTCCTTTTTGGGTTAGGACCCCTACAATTTCAACGCTGAAATTTACGATTTTTAAAATAGTCTGACCATGAAATTGACCAAAATGGCCCATGAGTGTGGAAGGGCCCTGTGTATTGGTGAAGCACTCCTGGTGCAGACATGGCCTTAGTCTTAGATCATGAGCAGAGTGGAATGGGATCCTTGCCTGCCCAGTGGATATAGCATGGTGCAGCAAATCAACATGTTGTAACTTGCAAGCATGACATCCACAGTGCCTTTCTCAGTTTAGAAACTTGCTGAAACTGCAGTCTTAAAATATTGTGGTGTGAGGGTTTTTTTGTTTGTTTGTTTGTTTTTTTGTAGTAAGCATGTTAGGGGCATCTGCGTGTGGTGATGGACAAATGCAGAGTATGCTTATAATTAAAGCTGCGATCACAAGTATTTTTAGTAAAAGTCACGGACAGGTCATGGGCAATAAACAAAAATTCACAGCCTGTGACCTGTCCATGACTTTTACTAAAAATACCTGTGACTAAATCTTGGGGTGGGAGTGTGGGGACCTCTGCTGAGGGGGTGTTGGGCGGTACCAGCTGCCCGGGGCCATGGACCGTGGCTGCTCTGGCTGGCCGGCCGGGGATTGCTGCATGGGGCCACCGGAGCAGCAGTTGGTGTGGCTGTCCCAGGGGCCCCTTGAGTAGTTGGCCCTGGAACGAGCCAGCCACTTGGGCAGGCCTGGGTTGAGCCACACTGCCCCTCCAGAAGTCACGGAGAGTTGCAGAATCTGTGACTTCCGCGACCTCTGTGACAGACAAGTAGTCCCACTTATAATTTGCACAAAAGACTGTAACATTTTGTCTTGTTAAGTAGTTCCTTTCCAAATTACCTAACTTTGAAAAGGCATATTTACCTGCTATCTAGGCACACAATTGGGTTTTTTACTTCAGCACAGTGGCTTCTCAGCTGACTGTTGACTGCATGTTCTTTTGATTGATGATGATCTATTTGGCTGCTGTGAATATATACCAAAGTCAAACAGTAGAACTAACGGATGTATTATATAGAAGCATCAATCCTCAAGACTCTCAATATGGATTATTAACTGCTACTGGGATGGAGCAAGGAAGCCACCACCATGCAAACAGAACTGAATTTAAGGGGTTCTCTTAGATGGACAGAATATACTTTAGATGGCTTTTATCCAGGACTCTAGAGTGACATAATTACTTTTGCATAAAGTTAACATGAGATCTTATGACCAAAAGTATTCAAGGCCTGGGTTTTCTGTCTCATCCAAAAGATAGTACCCTAAGCACAATTCCCACAGCACTGTTCTAGGGCACTGATTCAGAGGGGAGAGTGCCACCTACTGAATAACCAGCTCCCCATCATGCAGCACCCTGGATTTCTCACTGAGTTCTTGCATCCAAATACTGAACAGATCTGATCCTGCTTGATTTAGGAAATCTGACATGATTGCACCAAGATTATAGATTTTATTGAAGTGGTGCATGTACAGGGCTTGCACCTAAAGCATTCATAGTTTTTTAGAATTTAACAGACCCAAGAGCATTTCTCATTTTAAGCATTTTAAGGAATATCTTTCAACCCAGTGTAATCTTTCATAATAAAAGAAACACCAAGGTTCTACAGCATAGTCCTTACAACAGTTTCTAATTTTGTATGTGTGGAGTGGGATTCTAATTGGTTTGCTGGTTTTATAACTTTAATAACCTACAACTAACATATTTTGTTCATTAAAAAAACAAGTTGAAACCTTGCATGCCATGTTTCTGCCCAAGGTGAAATTTATTGCTGTTATAAACTGAAAAGGATTTTATAGAGAAAATACTGATGTAACCTTGACTACAGTGACACTAACTCGTGCACTGCTATGATGAGCTTATTGATTTCCAAATTGAATGACAGTCAGAATATACTGTAGGTGTAGCCAGATACATGTGAATTTCCCAATTAAATCTTAATGGAGTTAGAATAGATGTTGGTCATGATATGAAAAGTTCTCTAAAAAGAATGTGTAGATGCAGGTACACAGTGACACTCAGGTTTAGATGACAGGTTTCAGAGTAGCAGCCGTGTTAGTCTGTATTTGCAAAAAGAAAAGGAGGACTTGTGGCACCTTAGACACTAACCAATTTATTTGAGCATAAGCTTTCGTGAGCTGAACTGTAGCTCACGAAAGCTTATGCTCAAATAAATTGGTTAGTGTCTAAGGTGCCACAAGTCCTCCTTTTCTTTTTTCAGGTTTAAATGAGTAATTTTAATTAAATTTCAGTTGGGAACGGTGGAAGTGCATATGCTTGCCATAGACAATGGTGTCCAATTTCCCCAGAGCGCTAATGAAGTTCAGATATCTCTGACAACACATTTTGAACGATATGGTTGGACTGCAAATGTGACTGTAAGTAATCAGTTGCATGCTTAGACATTCCTCTTCAGTAAGGAGACACAGTGACATACTAATACTAGTCTAATAGAGCATAAAAAAACAGAACACCTCTAGATAAGGGCACTTGCACATCTGACAAACTTCAGTGTATATTCTCGAAAGTGATCTATTTACCCATTACTGAAATGTGACTATTATATCTTTGGGCTGGAGTACCACACTGCAGAGCAGTTTAAGACAAAATGAAAAATAGCTTAATTTGAAACTAAGGGAGAGTTTTAGGTAGAATGTGTATAGACCCAGACATTAACCTATCTACTCTTCCCCCTACCCCAAAAAAAGGAAGATTTTTTTTTTTAATGGCAAGGAACATATCTTGTCACATTTGAAAGTACTAGGGGAGACCAGCAACCCCCTGCCAAAGCTAACTCCCTGCCCCACCAAGTCTTATCTAAATAGTCAGAACAATTTCTAAGGCTGTCTCTACGCTAGCAGCGCTTTACCTGTGTGGGAATACCGGTATACTATACCGGGAAAGTGCTCCTAGTGTGGACGCAACTTATGCCAGCAAATCTACACTTTTACTGATATCTGATTCCCCTCTCCCTGCGCAAAGCAAACTCCATCCATAAAAGCAGGGCTTTACCGGTATAACTGAGGGCAAGTCTACACTAGAGCACTACATCGGCGCAGCTGCACCACTGTAGCACATCTGGTGATGACGCGCTGCGCTGTTGGGAGAGCGTTTGCCCATCAGCATAATTACTCCACCTCCGTGAGAGGTGGAAGCTATGTCAGCGGGAGAGCAACAGTGTGCACAGTGCTTAGTTCAGTGTAACTTACGTTGCTCGGGGGGTGTCTTTGTCACATCCCTGAGCGACGTAACTTACAAATCAACTTAAGCGGTAGTGTAGACCAGCCTAACTCTACACCAGGGTCTTCTGCCCACACTGCTATATTGGTCAAGGACCACACGCCTGACTGACAAAGCTATGCTGGCTAAAGTCTGAGTGTGGACATGGCTTAAGAATCTGTCTTCATCAGGCCTAAGAAAAACAAGGTGAATGATATCCAGGTAAGGTGGTGTCTTTAAACTAATGTCAGAAGTAAATACAGAGATGAGAGGGCAAATATGTCAAATGAAAAAAGCCAGGTGAATATATCAAGAGCTTCATAGAAGTCAGAAATGGAAAAGACCTGCTAGTCTTTTTTCTGAATAGTTCCATTAGGTTTACGTAATCTGCAATGCACAGCTGTACCTGGCTCTAATTCTGAAATCTGAACTCAAATCCTGTTTCCTGTGGTCTGATAAAGATTCTGTAAACTTTGGCTTTTAAAGCCTTTCAGCTGAACATCAACAAAAATATCGAAGGTTTGTGGGTTTATTTAGTCAGAAGACGATACTGTGTAACTGTTTCTCCATCTTTCTTAACGGTTCTAATACATTTAATGTTTGGGAATACAGTACTCCTGTGATCCTAATGCTCAGTGCTCTCCTATTTTATGGAAAAGAATGCTGGGGGAAATATTCTCTGACAAAAAGTTCAATGGGATCTTTAATGACCAATATGTGTGTCAAAAGGCGTTAAAAAAAAAATTGGATAGATGACTGAAAATGTCCCTGTCTGTGATGTTTAAAGATCTGTTGTCAGTGAAGTTAATTTGTTAAGATAATACACTGATGTGTTTTTAACAAAGGTTATGCTAATTGTGTTTTGGTTTCATTTCAGCTGTTGGATTGGGATCCTGGTGCTTCCACATGACCCTGAAGTATGAAATGCAGGTTAGTATTAATCAGCAGATGCGAATATCCTTGTGCAGGTATCTCACTATTGTCCCCAAGTGTGCATTTGCTGGGTTTTTTTAATTCTGTAACCAAATGCCTCCAGTGACTTGCTTTTCCCTCATAGGAATCAAATCAGGTGGCTGTGCATGTTCATTTTAAGTCTGGCAGAGCTGGCAAAGAATTCTCACTCTAAAGGGGGACAGAATGTGTCATTTTAGGGATTTGTTCTTAGCTAATCTAATTTTGTTCAATTTATATGTAAAATATGTTTTTCACTGGATATGATTCCTTTCAGCATAGATGTAGTGTGAGCCCTACTTTGTTAGCCATTGGTACTGATGTACATACAGGAATGTATACTGGTTTCTAAATCAGTACTTTAATCAATTGACTATTTAGTAAAAGGGACGTTCCCTATTATGAGATTTAGAGTTTTCATTTGTGATGCTGTAATATTAAACTACATTACAGCTTCGACTTGGTACTGAACATTATTGCCTAGGATTATTTTTGTAATCCATTGGTATCCCCGTGTATTGCTTAATGTTGTAGCAGTATAAAACTGCACTTCTGGATGTGCATCTGCCCTTGGCACCTAAGTCGAAACTCTGTGAAAAGCAGTAATTGTTGGCTGGTTCTCCATTTGGGAATAATAGAAGAGGTTCTTCAGCAATACATTGTTGGGCAAGGAGATTCTAGTCCCAATATAGCGTCATTCCCAAGAAGACTTGAAGCGCTTTGCCATAGATATGAGAACACGAGACAAATTCATCTTCCAAGTCAAGGTCAGGATGGTGACGGCCTCCATAATCTTCTCTCTTATGTCTGTGGGATTTGTTGGAGGCTGTCAGCCTCAATGGTGCATATTATTATCTGTCATTGAGGTCAGAATGTATAAAGTACCGAAGCTTTTGCGTATGCAAGGTCCCTTCTAGTACAAATTACTCCACAGCACTCAATATCTAGCTGTAGAAGCAGCTAATCTAAATGCGAGGGATTCACAATTACCCTGTTACTAGCTGATGAGTCCCCATAGTTAGAAAAAGTACATTCCATCCTTTAGACAATGCTGTTGTTCACTGGGTCTGTGTCTCAACAATGAAAGTCATCATTCCTAGTGGCTCAAGTGGTAACTTTCACAGGAGCTATCATTAACTCAGTATTGCAAACAGACCATCAGGCAGAATTGTACAGCAAAGGGGAAAAGGCAAGGGCTTCAGAAAAATTGTTCCAGTGGCTGCCTGAAGAGCAGCTGCCAAAACTGTTTGGTGGGCAGCTATATCCGCTCACTATGTCACTATGCAAGGTTCCTTGATGCTTAGACATCCAGTAGTTAAGACTTCTGAAAGGACTGATTCACTCGCTCCTTCTTGTGCCTGGGCCATGCTGTCTTTTGGGGGGAATTGGTTCCCACCTAGATGGAATCTGTTTGAACCTCTAGGAGATTTACTCTACTATTTTGTCCTCGAAAACTACCAAAATGTGAACTTTGGAGGCTAGTGTCCAGTTTTGAAAATGTTGGCCATAGTATTTGTTTTGATTTTGGTTTTATTTTCTTTCATGGAACCTTAATTTATTAACAACTTTTATTTAAAGAAGGAGCTACATGGATTAATCACGTGGTTATGCCTGACCAGACCTTGGAAAATTGAAATATCAAAAATGCTAAGAAATGGTTTAAGCAAACTCTGGGCTGTTCATCTCTAGTGCTGAATCTTCTAAATGAATAGCTTCATTTATCCTGGGTATTGTTGGTCATCCCTTCTGAATTCTCCAAGTTTCTTTTGCCGAAAATAAGAGACGTTAATTTGTTCTCACTCTTGATAGACTCGGCCACTATCTTAAAATGACTGAATTGCCTTTCAACGTGAAAGTTAAAAATTGAATGGTTATTTTGGCCAATGCGTTCAGAGGCCTTCTTCCCAAGGTGAGCAGTACCAGGCTGGCTGTATGCAAAGGAACGTGCCAGTTACCATCGGGAGTGGTTTCCTTTCATGTTGTTCAGCACTTAGAGTAGGACTACAGCGTCTCTGGCACCAGTGCAGCTGTGGCCCCCCTGAGTGCCCCTGCACCAGTGGTAGTCTGGGAGCCAGGAGCCACTGTACCAGCACAGCTCCAGCCTGGCAATCCCCCTCAATAACCTTCAGAAAGGGGAGCACCTTTGCCTCCAGCAGCAAAACATGCTGGCCTTATTTGCACCCCATTTGACCTCTTCCCCGGAAAATTCATTTCCCTCTGACAAAAATGTGGGTCAAAGTAAAGAAACATAAAAATTGTTCTTTAATTGAAACTATGTGGAGCGCTTACTTTCTAAGTTCATAATGTTTAATGACCCCTTTGTCAAGATTCAGTCTCTTGACTTTACTGTCATCTTCCGTGAGAAATCAACTCCGCACTCTCAAATTCACATGTGCATGTAGGTAAGCACTCATTGGAGAGCAGAGTTTTGGTGGAAAAGGTGATGTTCTGATTCTGTGTATGTGATGCAAAAGTTCAAATGCAACATGAGCATCCTCAGCAGAAGTATCTATTCTTCATAGATCTTTCTTGCCTCCTCCATTAAGGTGAGTGTATTACTTCCCAAAGACTTTTTTCCCCCCTCCAGAAAAGTAACTTCATTTTCTTTAGACAAAATGTTGTGATCCTATTACTAATGGTTTAAAAATTGTTTAAGATAAAAATGCATTAATTTGCAGTCATAATTGGAAGACCCAATTATTGCAACTTACTACAGTTTAGTTAATTTTGCAAATTAGAAAGAAGGTAAATGAAAAGCGAGGCTACTGCATCAGAGAATGTTTCGTAATGTACTAATGTTCTGTAATACTCTGTGCAAAAATAATGAGGTCTTAAAGAGGCTTCACTAAAACCTCTTGATTAATTTTTATTGAGAGGTGGGGAGATACCACGAAATGTTTTGAGTAGGTTATGAAGTTTGGGGGTTAGGTAGTTCCTGTATTACAGGATTTATTTAAAAATTTACTGGAAATTCCGTAAATGTTTAAAAGGGATATGAGAGTGGTGAAAATGGCAGAGATCTGTGAACACATGCTGTCTCATAATGTTATATTTGAAAGATTTGTTAAGCAAGCATGGTAACTCACCTGCTTTCTAAGGTTGAGAGGCATTTGATACTGTCGAAGATAAAATATAGTCAAGAACCTGGGTATCATAAAACTGTTAAAAATCCCTACTTAACAAGTGATTTCCCCCTGGTTAACTTACACCTGTGCATGAGTTAAAAGCGATTTTTCATGTTTTGGTGTTTCTCTGCTTTTTGTAGCTATTGGATGAACTGCCAATGATATACAGTTGTTGTGTGTTTGTCTACTGCCTGTAAGTATTTTGTCAAATGTTTTTAATATTGGAAAGCTACTTTTATGTAATGTCCAATACATGGAACCCAATCTGCTCTCATTTAAATTGATGCTAAAGCATCTATGCTATACTCAATGCAGTCAACAATTTTACTACCAGTGAAGAATCACGATCTAATGGGGAGATTAGGAGCCAGGAACTCTGACTTCTAGTCCTAGCTTTGCTAACTTAGACCTGCTGTGTGACCAGGTGCACATTGCTTAACCTCTTTGTCTATTTCCCTAGCTGTAAATGAGGCATAACATTTTGGATAAAGTAAGACAATATTTTGATAAGCCTTGTAGAAATGTTAATAAACAAATCAAATTGCCTCCCTACTTCACAGGGATGTTGATTTAATGTTTGTAAAAACATTTTGCAAATGTAAAGCATTATATACAGTTAAGAATTAAGCAGTATTTGGCATGTAGACAACAAGAGTAATGAAACTCTTGCAAAAACAGCAGGGTTATCGTTCACTAGGGACAGTGTGCTCCAAATGTAGACTTCTAAATTTTGGTCAAACCTGCTTTCCACACCCTTTAAAAAAAAAAAAAAAAATTCGTAAGGAAACTAAATACTCTGTAGAAGAGTGTCCTGGAAAAACTAAAGGAGTACTTGTGGCACCTTAGAGACTAACCAATTTATTTGAGCATGAGCTTTCATGAGTTACAGCTCACTTCATTGGATGCATACCGTGGAAACTGCAGTAGACATTATATACACACAGAGACCATGAAACAATACCCCCTCCCACCCCACTGTCCTGCTGGTAATAGCTTATCTAAAGTGATCATCAAGTTGGGCCATTTCCAGCATAAATCCAGGTTTTCTCACCCTCCGCCCCCCCCCCACACAAACTCACTCTCGTTCTGGTAATAGCCCATCCAAAGTGACCACTCTCTTCACAATGTGTATGATAATCAAGGCGGGTCATTTCCAGCACAAATCCAGGTTCTCTCACTCCCTCACCCCCCTCCAAAAAACCACACACACAAACTCACTCTCCTGCTGGTAATAGCTTATCAAAAGTGACCACTCTCCCTACAATGTGCATGATAATCAAGGTGGGCCATTTCCAGCACAAATCCAGGTTTTCTCACCTCCCCACCCCCATACAAACTCACTCTCCTGCTGGTAATAGCTTATCTAAAGTGATCATTAAGTTGGGCCATTTCCAGCACAAATCCAGGTTTTCTCACCCTCCGCCCCTAATAGAACATTTTGGCACAACATCCAAAGCAGTTCTCCTCCTTGGTTCAGGGAACTGTGTAGCATTTTGCAACTCCAACAAATGAGTCAAGTTATGCAATACTGTCTTTCCCACCTGCCACATCCAGTCCCTAAAGTGATATGGCGGGCTGTGCCTTGAAAATCCAACTAATGAAACCGATCCTCTTATTCCTGTTATGGACTGGTTGCAAGCAATGAGTTCTGTTTGACTACTTAAAAACATAGGGACAGATCTTCAGCTGGTGTAAATTGGTGTAGCTTTATTGAAGTCTGCCTGTAGCTTGTGGATTAAGTGGAGTACTGTTGGGCCAAATCCTCAGGTGGGGTAAATTATCATAGCTGCATGCACTACAGTTTAGACCAGCTCTGATGTAAAACTTGGGTCCATAATGTTTTCATTCTTAAAACTGTTTCACTTTAATCTGAACCCATCCTAGAATCATAGAACCATCGGGTTAGAAGGGACTGCAAGGGTCATCTAGTGAGTCTAACCCCCTGCCAAGATGCAGGATTTGCTATGTCTAAACCAGTGGTTCTCAACCCACAGGCCACTTGCGGCCCAATCAGCATATAGCTGCAGCCTATGTGATATCCTCAGTGCCATTCAGCTAGTATATATATTGTGTGGATGAGGCCCACATCACACACAGAGAGCAGCATATACAGCCTACAATGGTAAATAGGTTGAGAACCACTGGTTTAAACCATCCAAGACAGATGGCTATACAGCCTCCTTTTGACAACCTCCATTAAAGGGGAGCTTCCACAACCTTTCATAGAATCATAGAATATCAGGGTTGGAAGGGACCTCAGGAGGTCATCCAGTCCAACCCCCTGCTCAAAGCAGGACCAATCCACAACTAAATCATCCCAGCCAGGGCTTTGTCAAGCCTGACCTTAAAAACTTCTAAGGAAGGAGATTCCACCACCTCCCTAGGTAACGCATTCCATTGCTTCACCATCCTCCTAGTGAAAAAGTTTTTCCTAATATCCAACCTAAACCTCCCCCACTGCAACTTGAGACCATTACTCCTCGTTCTGTCATCTGCTACCACTGAGAACAGTCTAGAGCCATCCTCTTTGGAACCCCCTTTCAGGTAGTTGAAAGCAGCTATCAAATCCCCCCTCATTCTTCTCTTCCACAGACTGAACAATCCCAGTTCCCTCAGCCTCTCCTCCTAAGTCATGTGTTCCAGTCCCCTAATCATTTTTGTTGCCCTCCACTGGACTCTTTCCAATTTTTCCACATCCTTCTTGTAGTGTGGGGCCCAAAACTGGACACAGTACTCCAGATGAGGCCTCACCAATGTCAAATAGAGGGGAATGATCACGTCCCTCGATCTGCTGGTAATGCCCCTACTTATACATCCCAAAATGCCATTGGCCTTCTTGGCAACAGGGGCACACTGTTGACTCCTATCCAGCTTCTCATCCACTGTAACCCCTAGATCCTTTTCTGCCGAACTGCTGCCGAGCCATTCAGTCCCTAGTCTGTAGCTGTGCATGGAATTCTTCCGTCCTAAGTGCAGGACTCTGCACTTGTCCTTATTGAACCTCATCAGAATTCTTTTGACCCAATCGTCTAATTTGTCTAGGGTCCTCTGTATCCTATCCCTACCCTCCAGTGTATCTACCTCTCCTCCCAGTTTAGGGTCACCTGGAAACTTGCTGAGGGTGCAGTCCACGCCATCCTCCAGATCATTAATGAAGATATTGAAAAAAAACTGCCCCTATGCGGTCTATTCCATTGTCCTACTGTTCTTACAGTTAGGAAGTTTTTCCTGAGATTTAATCTAAATCTGCTATGCTGTAGTTTGAACTCATTGCCTCTTGTCCTGCCCTCTGTGGCAAGAGAGAACAACTTTTCTCCATCTTTTATCCTGTACCCGTGAGATTTCTTTTGCATTTATTTTGCCTGAATTGAATGTGATTCAGAGAAGAAAAAACCAAGTTCAAACACCAGTTCTTGGCTCGTATTGATTATTCCATATTTTTAAAAATACAATGGACCTAAGTGAGGCTTATGCACAGAATCTGCTTGAAATTATGTACAGTGAGTAGTACACTGCATGTAAATTCTTAAATATAAGTGCTTTACATAATGTGCTTATATTTAGTAAAATTATGGAAGCTCAAGAAGAGAGATCATCTAGTTCATCTGCTTGCCAAAGTAGGATTGTTCAATACAGAATATTTCCTAACCCTTGGTTCAATCTAATTTAAAATCCCAAGTAGTAGAATTTCCACCACTTCCCTTGGCAAGATGCTCTAGAGCCATACATCTTCCTGTCTTGAAGATTTTTTGCAGATAAATATATATTTTTCCTCCCTTTCATCCCATTACTATAAGGCTAAGTAATATTTCTCCCTCTGTGGTGATTTGTAGACATATTAACCCTTATTCATCATTTAGCTAAGCTATACGTATTTAGGTCTTAATTTTTCTTGACACATCCATTCCTCCAGCCCCAGTCACGTTTGCTGTTCTCAGAGTTCTTTCCCTTTTATCAAGCTCTTTTCTCATGATGTGGTTCTCAGAACTGTACTCAGTAATCTAAGTGTGATTGCACCACAGCCCATATAATTTCCTGTTTTCTGATGCAATATAATTTTGGGCTACATGTTACTATGTGAAAGTTTCAGTGTTTTTTCTAGTAACCACATCAAACTTGTGTCTAATTTGCTGTCCATGAAAGAGGAAGCCTTTTTAGGCATTATTTCTTCGCACCCTTTTTCTTTTCATTGGGTTAATCTTTCCCTGTGTGTATTAGCTTGTGTTTTCCCCAAACAAGTTGTTCATACAGTAACACATAATTAAAAGTAAATATCAGGCCAGTATTTATTACAAGTGAAATATACTCCATCTATAAAAGTGACAGGGCCTTGTGGGAAAGTATACATTTTTCTCACAAGGCCCATGAGTTTCATGTCACTTTACTCACAGGTTCCCTTTAGTTTCCAACAGATGGTTCTTTTTAACATTATTACCTCTTGTAAGATTTATCATTTATATATGATGAAGTAGGACATGTAACTTTCCTGTATGTTTTATTTCAGGTATGAATGTTTCAAGCACAAGAACAGTGTCAATTATCCTCTGCTTTTTGTATTAATAACTTTCAGTGTCATAGTCAGCATGGTAAGTAACTTCTTCTTATGCAGAACTTTCATATGTGCATTAGTAATTTTTCTAACATATAAGGAATATTAAACTGGCAAAATTCCATCTCTTGTACTTTATTGCTTGCTGTCGAAACTGGGCAGGGGAGAATAATTCTGTTCAAAGCTCGGGAGACTAATTTAGTTATTGTATTGTGAAAAATGTAATATTTCTGTGGGAAACTAATGTCTTCTGTAAATAAAAACTGATTCAAAACACTTTATGTGGAAAAAGTTCATTCACATAGAGACTATAGGAAGGCAATCCAGCTGCTAAGGTCCTGGGACTGGGAGTCAGGAAAATGATCTGCTGTTCTGACTCTTGCACTGCCTTGTTCTGAGACCTTGGGCAGTTGCTTTACCTTTCTGAGCCTTAGCTTCCTCATCTGTAAAATGAGAATAATAATGCTCAGTCATCTTTGTAAAGTGCTTTGAGATCTACAGTTAGAAAGCAATATATGTGCTAAATAGAAGTTAAAACCAGCCACAACTAGAAGTTAGCTGTTTAAATGATCAAAATAAATATGACACAGTTAAGGTTAATTTGATTCTGTTCCTTGATTCAGCATGCTCCCTGGATGTTCGGGGGGGGGCTTCCTAGGAACCTAAAACCACATGGATGGAATCTCTATATTTGGTGGTGGAGATAAAAGCCAAGTAATCCTGCCAGTTTCATTGCTGACCCTTGTCCTAATGTATTGCAGATTTTGCATCTTTATATGTGTTGGCTGTTCTTCTGAGGCTTTTTGGTATGGCATGTTGTGGAGCAGATCAGATGGAGACTGAAATGAAAAAATTCTTTTCATAGATACAGTGCCCACTTTTTTCCAAAACAGGATTTGAACTCGCTACCTTAGCAGTAGGAGTCTACTGTGACTTTTTGTTAGCATCCATGGGAATTAAGAGATATCATTTAACAGAGACAGATTGATAATTTCAAGAAAAAATTAATTGCCTATGAGGACTATAGTTCAGCCTGTTTCAGTACCTATCAAGGATTATATATGTTCAAAATTTTAATGCACTTTTAACTCACTATATGTGTGTTGCAATTTAAATAAATTGAGAGACGTTCACATCTAAAACTATCTGTTTAAGCTAGCTGTTAAAACTAATTTTTAAAATAGTGATGTAAATCTGGAGGGACTCAAAGAATATTGGTGCTTGTTATTGTCAGGGGAAAGAACTCAAATGCCTAATCAAGTTTAGTACTGTGTAGGTGGATAGTTGTATTTTTATTCTAAGATGGCTTCAGTCTTTCTGATTTTCAATATGTGTAAAAAAAGTCTGTATGTAAAACAAAGTATGTGTAATACTTTTTCTTTGACTCTTTGCAGATTTACCTAAATTTGAAAGAGCCTGTATTTCATCAGGTAAATCTTATTCCTTTGCAATTAATTCTTTAGCATAAAGACAGCCTTGTTAAATAATGTATGCAGTGTTGCTGTAGCCATGTTAGTGTCATGTTTGAGAATCTTGTATTATACATCACAGTTTACAAAAAGAATAATCATGCCTTATACTTTTTTTTTTTTTTTTTTTTTACTGGCGTACTGCAATCCTGTCATTTGTTGACCTGGAAAAAATATTGGAGAATTATCTCAAAACTTAATGATTGTATTTCATTGTCAAGGAGTGATGGGGTGAATTCAGTATTTGAGTGAATATTTTACCTGGATATTCAATGGCTACCTTATATAAATTACCAGGGCTACTGTGGGGTGAGGTGCATGAGAGAGAGGGACACCTGTCTGCTCTTCTCTCTTCTTGTTTGCTGGGAAGCCCTAGTTGGTCCTTAATAGCAATACAGCCTGTTTGTTTTTTTCTGCTGGCTCCTCCTATTTCCTGTCAGAAGATAGGGATGAAAACTGGCTGCTCTCTAAAGGCTGCTGTGTGTGAGAGAAACACATTGAGTCTTTTCTCTTCAGAGGCACCAGATAAATGGAAATGTACCCAGTACCCTAACTCTTTGGTACTCTGTGGCTTTCCTGGTATTTATACCTCTGAGTTCACAGTGATTTGACTCTGGGGCTTCAGAAGCACAGGTCGTTCCGGAATGAAAATACCAGGAAAGCTGCAGAGAGCAGATGAGTTAAGGGGCTTCAGCAGGCTACTAGGTCTGTTATATGAGAGATGGAGTACTGAGCAGCAGTTCTCTCCCTCTGCCTCCCTCAGTGGATGTGTCATCTTCCCTTTATCTGTACCCACCTGTATTTGATTGAAAACTTAACGTTGGTGAAAAATTCAGGATGGTGTCTAGGAACAAGCCTGCATCTTCTAGAGTAATGTGACCTGCTGCATTTTCAGGCCCTCAGGGTCACTTGCATGCTTAGAGATTGATCTGTGTATTGATAGGGAGAAGGTTGCTTTTTTTTGTGCTGGTATTTACCAATGCAAAAGGTTAGCAGTCATGATTATGTATCTACACAGAATGGGAGTGGATATTTCCCCACATGGATGGATGACTGACTGACTGACCGGATAACATCTGGACAGTTAATGTGTTTTGTAGGTGCTCAGCTTCTTGGAAGACTGAGCCTTGAAACCTTAATTTCTTCAGATGTCATGGCATATAGAATATACCACCATCACTGGCACAGCCGTCACAATAAGAAATGGTATATGTGTTTCTGCTGGTATATTAATAAAAAGCCTGATAATCATGGTGCTACTTTTATGCTTGTGTAACAAGAGGAACATATGCATTATTATGGTGATCAGGGTGAAAATAGAGACTTAAAGGAAATTCTTCCTTTGAGCCACTCACCGCTCTGGTTTTGAATCCGTTAATTTTAAATTTTGGATGTAACAACGGGAGAAATTAAGTTTTACTGATGCTGATCGTTTAAAGTCAAATGCCCACTGAGCAGTATTGCCCACTGCTGTGAAAGCATTACAGCTTGACTGCAGCCAGCTTGGTATGCTTTTAATGTCTGAGCTGCTAAATATGATGCAAATTAAGAGGTCGCTTTCCTGTAGCAATAGGGAGAATTCTAGGAAACTTAAAATCCTTGCCTCTTGGCTTTAATGTTTATATCTGGTTTCCATTAAGTTCAGAATATAGCCTTCATGCCATCAATCATCATTTCACCATGAAGTTGTGAAGGGTAACAGTGAAAAATACTTAGCTCCTTAAAAATATTGTTTTTCTGCTATGACAGCTTTTTCCAAATTGTAAATTATTAGGGAAATGAACAAATTCCAAATGTTAAAGTACTGCACTCATTTTTGCATGGAATTTACCCAAATGTACTGTAAATCGGGAAGGAGTATTTCTATGATTGTGTAACTAAGCTAGGTATTTTTTCCACCTCAATATTTGCCCCTTATTTATAGAATACATAGGGGATTGCTATGTAACTTCAATAAATATTTAATGAAATGAATACATTCTGAAGAATTAATGTGAATTTAATTACTTATATATAATTGCAGTTTAACTTTGAGGCCTGAGTCTATACTCACTTTTAAATAGCCAAGCAATGTTTTTCCTTACGGGACTTGATTCCTGGTATTACTTATCTCATGCAGTCTCTATACATTGGTCAGTTTCACAAAGGAAGGGGCAAATAGTTGTGTTCAAGTAGAGAGTAAAGCAGGCCATGCTTTTTGTATCCTCTCAATCTCCTAGTCCACAAAGATGAAGTAACAACAGAAGGGTTCTGCATTGTTTCAGTACCCATGATCCAGGCCTCATTTTTCAGTCAGCTGCTTACTTTCTTTCCTGTTCTTCTGTCTTCTTCCTGGCTAATGCCCCTAAATTGTTTACAATTAGAGGGGCTTCCAATTATTTATGGCATAGTAAGAAAATAGGTAAAAGTACAGTGGTCCTCTCCTCCACACTGACAGTAGGTATCAAGGAGCTTTAGAAATCCCAGTGCTGCAATGGTAAGAACCGCCTACCATCCTTTGGCCAACTGAAGGCTGTACTTAATTTGCTTAACAGAATAAATTAGAGGCGGCCTCATCCCTAATACAAAGGTGTGGCCTTGACATCATGTACCATCTTGATCCACTCACTTGATGGGCAGCTGGGGCTTTGCAGTGGGGCTGCTCACAACCGGGCTAAGCTAACTCAGGTGCTCAGACCTGGGTGCTGATCACCTGAGTTAACTCTGCAGTGAAGATATACCATCATTGTGTTTGTACAGGGCCTAGCACAATGGGGGCCCTAATCTTGGGTGGGGTTTCTAGATCCTGATGTAATATAAGTAATAGTTTAAACATCTGATTCCTTTCCCATCCTATTTCTTAAGCATCTTTCAGAAACTCAAGTCCTATACAGTAGAAATCTGTTTTTTGTACTGTAAACTGCAAATAAGACTTCCAGTTCCAGGATAAATGATGCTTAAATATTTAATGTTAAACATTTTGTTTTGGAGAAAAATATATTAACTGATAAATATTGGGTGGTGTACAAAAATCCAGACTCTCTTGGTGAAGTTCCTGATATCTGCAATAATAGTTGAAGCTAACAAACTGATGCTAACCAGTTTAATGAAGACTGGGGCAGAAAGTCAGGAGCAGTGTTAATAAATGGTGGGAAATAGCAGAAAACTGAACCTGTCTCCACTGGAAATGCAGTCTGATGGGTCTGGGACTAGTCTCCCTCAGGGTCCCCAAACTGCATTCCCAGCTGTGCCTCTGACTAGATACAGAAAGTGATTTTGTGTGAGTCACTTAATTTTCTGCATTAAAATACTAGTTTTAGTTTTTTGTAAATTCTGTTTAGGGCCCGGAGATGAAAGGCGTTACCTACTTTTAAGGGCAAAGTATTTACTACTGATAAGCCTAAGGCGTATTTTCTAGTGCAAAGGTGAAAAATTGTGGCAGCCTGAATAATGTGCAGCTTCATTTTGGCCACATACAGTGGGGAGGGAAGTGTTTTATGATAACTAATGTTGAAGAGATGCTTATGCGGCTTCCTTTTATTTAAGCTACTTTGCAAACTTTCTTACTTGGTCTGCTGTTTTCTCTAGTCCAATTTAAAGCAGATTCTGTAAGAGACAGAGTTACAGAAAGCTACCTTGTGTGTTTTCAAAGTATTGTAATTTAAGTGATGCAGTTATTTAATGCCACATTTAGAAATACAGAGAGAACCAACATAAAGAACTGGAGCAAACATAAGCAAAGCTTTTACAAGAAAAAAACAAATATGTGTTATCTTTTGGGGGAGGTCAGGGAAGAAACTTAGAATTTTTGTATTCAGTTTAAAAGATAGACTAGGAAATGTATAGAGTGGGTTCAAGCATTACTTAAAGCTCGCTGTGTGGCTCCATTTATATTCCTCCAGCAAGAAACTACTGTAGCATGACTCTACAATTATTATCCCTTCATGGTCACAGTATCTCTTTACAATGTTTAAATGTTTTGTGTCTGAGGATGATGGTGTTTGGCATATGTCAGGAAGAACTATTAGAGAAAGAATGAGAAACTGGAACAGTAAACGTGTATTCATCTTATTACTAACACGCTACTTTAAATTCTTGTTTCTTTTTTTCAAGATGTGTCAACGATGGATGTCTTTCCATTCACAGCAATAGTTAGTTTTTATCCCTGCATCATTATGACTATCTTCTATCCAAGCCATTAAGCCACTAATTTTGAGGGATCAAGTCAGTGGCTCTCAGGAAAAGTGCTTTCCTTCAGTTTTTGCTCCTTCATTCTGTCAGTAGCTGCTCCAAAGAGTAATATTTTTAGCCAGTATTTTACCTGGCCTGTGGTCTGGTCATAAGCCAGGTGTTTCGCTAGATGGAGTAAAAACCTTTCATACTTGTACAAAGAGCCAGTGTAAGTCTGTTAGATGATAAAAGCTTGATGTTGGCTACTATTTTAACCAGTGTGACAGAAATCTGTCTGTAAAGCAGAAACGTGTATCCATATAGAAATAGAGGAATGCTTAGAGATGGAAATTGTAAGTAAGAAGAATGCAGTAAGGAAAATGATCAAAACTATCCTTTGGTAGTCCTTAGCGTGCTGTCTCTTGTAGTGAGTTTTCTAATATTTTAGAACAAGTCTCTTGATTTGGGTGTCGAAGTGGAACAGATCATCTTAAATTTGTCCTTTTTGGAAATCAGGGTTGAGACAAGATAGAAGTGTTCATTAATGTATTGGAAATATTAAAAGGACCTCAAACTATATACAATACGGAGAGGCATAAAGATGGAGGACTCACTCTCTGGTTGTAGCAAGGTGTGAACTCCCTCTGGACACTTAAACACAGGCAGTATACAGCTTTCCTCCATTGGCTCAGTATTAACGATCACTATATCAAGTCTAGCTGGGTTGTTTCTGGGTCACACATCTCCCCAATAAAGGTAATAAGACTTTACTTAACTTTTCTGTTAATGCATAAAACAGATTGGAATTACGCTAGCAAATCCCTTTGTTTAGTTCTGCACTGCAATAGTGAATAAAAAGTAGTGACTGTTTTAGTAACAACTTTAATCGGCTCTTACTCTGAACACAAATGGGGCAGGTCCACTGTGCACTTTTCACATAGTCTGGATTGGAGCTTCACTTTAAGTACCATAAAGACTCAGGTCAGAATTGATTCAGTTCTGATACATATGGATAGTTAAGGTTAAGATTCTGTCATGGGTATTTTTAGTAAAAGTCAGGGACATGTCATGGGCAATAAACAAAAATTCACAGAAGCCTGCAACCTGTCCCTGACTTTTACTAAAAATACGTGGAGGTGTGTGTGGGACAAACAGCAGCTGCTCCAGCCCCGCTGCTGCTCCAGCCCCAGGGACTCACCCAACCCCAGCCACTGCTCCGATGGCGGGGGACTGCTGCTTCGGTAGGCCTTGGGCTGGCCACCGGTCAGCTGTTCGGCAGGCTCAGGGCTCCGGTCAACCTCAGGACTGACACTTGCTCCAGCCCTGCCCCAAAAGAGGTCCCGGAAAGTCACAGAATCCGTGACAGAATCATAGCCTTATCAATAGTAAAGTGTAGACATTATGGTCTGCCAGTCACCATAACCTCTCCTCTTTAATGCTAAAGGTTGATTTGAGACTAATATACAATCCTTCAGTGGCTGCCTTTAAACTTCTGTGGAGGGATTTTTCTCAGCTGCTACAGTTACAATATTGTTATGCCAATAACCGAACCAGTTTGTTGTTTGTTTGTATTATGATAGGGCCTACAGGCCCCAGTTATTCTATTGCCAGAGATAGCTGGTGGCCTGAAGGCTAAATAAACAAAACAAAGGGTGGGGAAAGGGATAGAACATACAAGCAGTGTCAGTAAAATGTTGGTTTGCAAATGCCATACTAGTTCCTCAATTTTGTAGTGGTCTTGATTTTTTAATACAATTATTGGAGGAGTTCTGTTTGTTAAATATTTATATTTAATATAGAACAAGAGAGAGAGAAGGAAAGATAGGAAGGGATTAGCTAAAAGGAAAAACAAAGGAAGTTCGGGGAATGGGGAAGGAAAAATAGAGAGGGATATGGAGGATATCACAACTTAGGGCAGGTGCACCTGTATCCGATGCATCCGATGAAGTGAGCTGTAGCTCACAAAAGCTTATGCTCAAATAAATTGGTTAGTCTCTAAGATGCCACAAGTCCTCCTTTTCTTTTTAAAAGTTAATACCCAAGTTGTATAATTTGAAATATTACTTTGCTGCTGCCTAGCTTCATGCTGTGGTTTACTGGCCAAGGATTCAGTGTCCATCTCACTGATTTGTTGATGTACCAAGAGAATACTGTGGTAAAAGAAAGGTAGTGTGGACCAGTATATGTGGCACTGGATTGGGACTCAGGAGACCTGGGTCTTAATCCAGCTTTGCCACTAGACTGCTGCATATTTGGGGACAAGTCACTTCACCTCTGTCTCCGTTTTTCCATATGTAAAATAAGGAAAATATTTACCTCCTGGATAAAGTGCCAGATACTATCATTTCTGCTAATGTGTTCTCATTTGGGCTATTGACCTTATAACCCATACTGTTAGAGGAGTCCATTTGGGGCTTATCATAGAATCAGAGAAGATTAGGGTTGGAAGAGACCTCAGGAGGTCATCTAGTCCAACCCCCTGCTGCATGTGGGAAAGGATGTGAGCAGCCATAAATTATTTCCTGTTCATTTATTTTGCTAAATTGCTGCCTTTCACACTGGGGTGGTGTCTTTGAGTACAATCCCTCCTGAGCCATATTCTCAGCAGGTGTAAATTAGTGATGTTGTGCTGATGTACCCCAACTAGGAGTTTTGCACCCCTTCTTCTTTGTCTCATTTTGCCACTTAGTTTAATTCAGACTGCCCTTCCTTTTGGGGGGCAAGAAACATTAATCAATGTCCCATCTCTGCCATCTGAGATTGTTACCTAACCCCACGGCCACCTCTCTTCTCATTCAATCTCATGGTTGCTCCCCTCTCTATCATCTGCCCAGCTTTTTGGTGTACACCTCACTGGGAATAAATGCATGTGCTCGTTCCCTGTTGACCAAAAATTTAGAATGCCAGGGCAGGGGTTTCAGTTCCAGTAACTCTTTATCCTGCAGCACCTCTCTTTTGAGGATGCCAGGTGCTTGTTCTCTGGCTAAGTGAAACTTCCCAAAACAGCAGCAGGTTTCTCAGTAAAACAAGATTTATTTAAAAGGAAAGAGAGAGAGACTGTTTTAATAAAAGAGGTGCTTTGCATAGGCTACTCTAAGTAAGGTGTTCTCAGCTGAAGTTGCAAAAAGTCAACTTGTCCCAAAGAGCAGTCTGTGGTGCTGACACCAGTGTCAAGAGTTCCCTCCTCATGCTGTCCCGAGAGAGAGAGTGTCCCCATCTGCTGTTTATACAACTCTGCCTGTGGATTCATTGCCATATGCAGAGAGGTTAACGTACTCCCAGTGCTGTGTGTTTACTGCAAAATCATCCTATCCCTCATGATAATCCACCTCACCCAAGAGCGTATAGAGATGAATTCATTTTTTTTTCTTCAACTTAACCCCTGCGGCAACTCCTCAAATCCTTTTGCTCAGCGATTTCTGCAGCTTGTCCCGTACATTTCTAGGACTTCCCCCTATCTATAAACGTCACAGTTGGCTGGCTTACACTACAGCTTTCCATGCCATGAAGTGGCCAAGCTCTTCATAAAATAAATTCTCTTCTGGTGGAGACTGATATTGGGGATAATCATATCCGCTAATGGGCGAGTTGTGTTGTCTCCTGGAGCTCCCACTAATACCTTTATAATTGCTGACCAGTTTCACTAGGTCCTCTCAGATAAACAGGCGTATCGTGATTGAGTTGTCAATCTACTCATAGAACGCTACCTCATCCCTGTTTAGAGAAGGCCTCAATGTTGAACATATGCTACAGTTAACTTAAAATGCTCCCTTGGGCTTTGCTGAATGGTAGACATAGTGAGGTCTATTCAGATTTCTGCTTTCATTAATGCTGCACGGTATCATTACTCACAAATGCTGTCTGTGAAGGAGTTGCTAATTTAGACACCATCCAAGGCCACTGTCATTTGTGCAGGCCTGGATTAAAGTGCACAGAGAAGGGAAGACATGGTGATGTGCTCCCTAATCAAAACTCAACTGCAGGGAGGCATTTTATACTTTGGCTTTGTTTTTCTTTTGTTTGGGAACTTAAAGGGGAAAAAACTATCCTCTATACTGTGGAATAGACAAAATGATGGTTTGAAAAAGTCAGTAAAGATGCTGTAGATGAGAAACCAACAAACGTTTAGTTTTCTTTTGTGTTAGTATGGTTTAAAAACACAATAATACCTGCCTGTTCCACACTAACATTGAATTTTATCTCCACTTTCCTGCAGATTGTGTATGGAGCACTAGTTTCTATTATAGTACTCCGGTCTGTATATATTGTATTGTGGTAAGTGACTGTTTATTTAGCTCAGCATTACAAGTAGATGCGTTCTAACTAGGTGTTTGCATCTAAGAGGTGTACATTTTAAAAACAATTTAACATGAGAAACTGGGATTGCTGACCACTTCTCTAAAATGAGTAAGAAACGCAAGGTCATATGCTCTCTGTCTTGTGGCAATGGAGAAGTGATTCATGTCTTTCAGTAAAGATATTTGATTGAAGTTAGGCTTTGTCTACACTGGCAACTGAACGACAAAACTTTTGTCATTCAGAGGTGTTAAAAAACCACACGCACTCCCCAAAAGACAAAACTTTTGTCAACGAAAAGCACCAGTGTGAAAAGTGCCTCATTGGGGGTGGACGGTTTTTGTCAGCAGGAGAGCTCTCGCGCACGCTCGCTCTCTCTCTCTCTCTCTCTGACAAACAGAGGCTACACTGGGTGCCTTTTAGCAGCACGGCTGTAATGGCACACCCGTGTTGCTAAAAGATGCATAGTGTAGACAGTCCCTTAGCCTGTGCCTTCAAGCAAGCCTGGACCACACACATTCATGATCAATGTCTTTTTGTCAACTGTTTTGACAGTAGCTTTGGACCTGTAGTTCGTAGATTCCTTCAGGCACAGGGACTCTCTCTTCCTTTGTTTTTTAAAAAGAAAAGGAGTCCTTGTGGCACCTTAGAGACTAACCAATTTATTTGAGCATGAGCTTTCGTGAGCTACAGCTCACTTCATCAGCTCACGAAAGCTCATGCTCAAATAAATTGGTTAGTCTCTAAGGTGCCACAAGGACTCCTTTTCTTTTTGCGAATACAGACTAACACGGCTGTTACTCTGAAACCTTTGTTTTTTAAAGTACTGCAAATACTGCCAGTGCTCAAACAAAAATTCTAGTAGCTGGCTGACGTTGGGGTCAGTCACAGGGTTAAACACTTCAGTTAATGTTTTCCCTGCAGCCCAGTCCTTAAAGTTAGCACGTAAAGTACTTGGATGCTAAAAGGTAAAAGTTTTGTTGAAGTTACTGTTTTGAATGGGTAAAGTGTGATATATGTGAAGTTGGGAATTAAATTTTTTTTTTTCAAAATAAAAGGAATGGTATCAAAAGTGCTGGAAGAACTGAGAACCAGTGAAAAGTCTCCCAAGTTTCTAGGTTCACTTTGTGCCCTCTCCTCTCTTTTGTGTGTCTCCTGCTTGAGTGATCTCTTCTCTCAGAGGTTCAGATACTGCTTAGGTCTGAGCAATATATATCCATCTTGAGTTTTCCTACCGTAAAAAAGCGTGTGTGTGTGTTAGCAACTTAAGTTTACTGTCTTTCCAGCCCTGTAAATCCCAACAGCTCTGCCTATCCTTCCAACATCTTCTCTTGTATGTTCTGCTGTCACCCCAGTTAAAATGTGTAAAACCAAACCTTTCCTTCTCTTACCCCACCTTCCTGTCTTACCCAATACTTGACAACATTCAGTCGCTCTCTCCTTCTCTCATATCCAGACCCTCGCCATATCCTGTAGTTACTTCCTCCACATTCCCAAAATTCATCCCTTCCTGAACTCTGCTGTCCTGTGGCTCAGTCTAGTGCCTAACTGCAAAAATATCTTTCCTTTACCTACTCCCTTCCCCCCAGTATCTTCTCATCCCCAAATCCATCAAACCCAGCCCCTAAAATCTTTGTCTTTCTATTACTCAAATTGGGCCCCCCTTCCTTAGACTCCTGCTCTGGCTTCTTACTTCCAGAACTCTTCAGAACTATGCTCCTACCTGTGTCTCCTCACCATTCACCTCTCAATCCCCGCACCCTTCCTAGTCTGATTGCTCAGAGGGTCTCTTTCGCCCAGTCCCACATTGTGCCTTCATTTATGCTGCCCTGTGCTCGTGGACCAGACTCTCACTTAATAATGCATGTAAACCCCCTTCTCTTTCCTCCTCCATGAAACACATAACCCCATCTATTTAATGAGCCGTTCCAGCTTAAATTAATAGTATATAATTCATGCCTTTCTTTGTTCATTCATATGTTCAGCTAACTTGTGCCCTTAGAAAGTAAGCTCTTTGGGTAAGGACGTTTTGGGGGTTTGGCTCAGCTTGCCTGTTATATTTATGGGACTAAATAAATGCTAGTTAGAAATCAATCTGCTGATGATGTGAATGGGTTTTGTGTTTACCCCCTCAGTAACACATTCAGTGTATGTCTGATATGTTTGCCTTGAGGAAAAAATATCTACAAGCTCATAAACCACACACCTCATGCCAATCACCAGTCACCATAACTCCAAAGTGTGTATTAACAGGAAACACTACTGTCAGAGAATTTTATTTACATTTAAAACATGAGTTGTGTTTCATGGTAGCTTCTTGGGGTTGGAATTGGATATTTTTGAGTACTTGTCCTAGTACTGTCAAAGGAACAAACTTCACCCACTTCCACTAAGACGTTAATGATTCGGTGGCCTACATGAATGCAAACAGTAAGATGGGCTTATGAGTGATGTGCTGCCTTGCATCTGTGTTTCTTCAGCACATTTGTCTTGTATCCTAAATAGGATTTTTTTCCTAATGGCTCTTGTTGATAAAACGCAATCTGAAATGATTTTTTCTAAAACTGTCCACTGGGCTAGTGGTTGGCTTTGGTATGCCGCTTTATCGAAAGGCTGCAATAACTTTTGCTTTGAATGTTAAAGGGACACAAACCAACAACTACCCACAACGCTTCTGTCTGAAACTCTTACCTATCACTGTTAGAAGTAATACTAAAGAATAACCAAAAGAGATTAGAGAGGGGAAAAATTCTTTCTGTTTAGTCTGTGCATTGGAATAGTCAGTTTAATTGTTTCCTCTCTTGTTTATGTTGGTTTTTTTTTCACACCTAGCTGTCAGGGTAAGAAATGTGTAGGGGGAAAATGAGTGATCACCCCAAAATAGCAAGGGACTTGGGATGTTTTACCTGACAGTACTGAGCCTTTAATTCACTTTTTAAAATGTGATTAGATTTGAAATTGATGGTGTCGCGTTAAAGGAATTTTAATCTTTTTTCCACCAGGCATTTAATTTGTAAATAGTGTAATTTATATATGTTACTTTAAATGCAGTTTGTATCCTCAAAACTAAATTTCACTTTGTTTCTCTCCCCCTAGGGTATACCCATGGCTTAGGGGTCTGGGCTATACATCCTTAAGTGTATTTTTAATGGGATTTTTTTTCTGGAACGTAGACAACATTTTCTGTGATAAATTGAGGTAAGCATTTGCAACTTGTCTGCATATCTTTTAATCTCTGAGTTCCATGGCTTTATTTGTTTTCTGCAGAATAATTGAGTCCATCTCCTGATATGTCAGTATAAGCCCCACAGAATATTTACAAGTGTATTATCCAGTCTGCTCTTGATTAGCTCTCACAACAGAGTAGACCTCTAACAGCTGCTCAAATTCTAAGCATTGTTAGCATGAAAAATGATGTAGAAATTCTGGAATTGGAATTTAACTGGTCATTTCATTGGCAGCCCTCGAGGCGGAATACTAAATATCTTGCTTATCTACAGCTACTTTGAAACTAGTTCTTGAAAAAGTTTGAGACACGTATATAGTTTAAGCATCTCTTTCGTGGACTGGGAGTTTTGATGCTTAATCAGTAGTCGTTTCTTTACTTAAATATACACACACGTTTGAGAGCACATTCACCAAAGCATGGTGATAACAGAACACTCCTATGTCCATGCTCCTAGCTGTGGAGAACTTCCATAAGCTCAAAATTCAAACAGCTTTTTATCCAGTAAGAAGACACTTTGGGTTGCCCCTACTGTGGAACCATAGGATACTTCTACACTGCAATACCTGTGACTGGCCTGTGTGAGCTTGGACTGTGGGGCTGTAAAATTGGAGTATAGACGTTCAGGCTCGGGCTGGAGTCCAAGCTCTGGTACCCTGCAAGGAAGGAGGGTCCCAAAGCCCAGGCTCCAGCCCGAGCCTAAACTTCTACACCTCAATTTTACAGGCCCACAGTCTAAGCCAGCTGACACGGGCCAGCTGAGGGTATTTAATTGCAGTATAGACATATCCATAGTGACCTCTAGTGCCTACAACATTTGGTCCTTTTCTTGCCATTGATGCTGAAAAGGCTTCCATGGCTGAATTGCTGCTGACTGATCTGGAGTCAGAGCTGTGAGCTCAGTATCATTCAGCCACCTGGCTGTGGCATTTTCTTTCTTCCTTTTTTTGGTCTCATTCTTGACTTTAAAAAAACTTACTGTGGTCACCAAAGGGAGTTTTAAGGCCTGTTATCTTTCCAGGTTTTGCCTTTTTTTCTTCTTCCTCTTTTTCAGCAAAATGTCAAAAATAGCAACCCTACAAGATCTTGAAACATCCAATATAGATGTATGTCTGTCAACTAATAAACAGTGACCACTCTTGCAGGAGTTTCAGGTGAATCACAGCTAATTAGTCTGACAGAGTTGCATCATTTTGGGCATTTGTGTCCTGGCGTGGCATTTGAAGAGACTCTCCTGGCCTCCTCACAACACCTCAACTCAATCCAATGCAAAGTCAGCCAGGAAGGCCTCAAAGACAAAAGCTCACAGAAAGCCACTGTCAAATTTCACAGCTGGATGTCAAGTCTATGCATGGTAGAGCACAGGTCTGGCAAGATAGGTCCTGAGATGTATCACTCTTGAAATATTAATTCCCTGGGTGCATCCTAACAGTAGTACTAACCACCAACTTGGAGGACGTTTATTCATCTCTCTAGGGACAGGTTAAGGCCTGCATCAAGAAGATCCCAGTTGACTCCTGTGATCTCACGTCCTCTGCTCAGGCACTCTCTGGGCCTGTACTGACTCCAACTTCGACAGCATTACACCAGTAATTTACTATATTGGGCCAGAACCCAGCAAGGCATATTGTATAACCTGACATCCTCTTTCCACCACAGTTTGTGGCTGTTAATGATGTATGCACAACATTGGGCCAGTTGAAACTTGGTCCCAGCAGAGTTCTCTTGGAGCTTTCAGACCTGTGAATGTGTCAGCTACGTCAGTTGAGGCTCATGCCCAAAACTTGATGCTGTTGGTACATCTGGTGCTGGGATGTGACTCTGTCAGCACAAATGACGGGGTGTTCATTGAAGCTGCAGGTACTGGCACAAGGACTGACTGCTTTTTCAGCCATGCTGACGCAACCGTGAGGTCAAAACCACTCTGTCAATTGAGGGAGTCTGCCCTTTGCCTGCAGTTTGCATCTTAGTAGATTGCATCAATCGCTAGAAGCACCTTTTTCCATCTCCAGCTGGCAAAAGGAAAAAATGTCAGTGTACTTCCTACCGTACAATGTGTGTGTTGCTGCCTGTTTCAGTAATTTTTAATTTAACTGTACCTGTTTCATAGCTTTAATCCGAAATCCCTGGAACTTTGGAATCTCCAGGGGTGACTTACTAGAGCTGGTACTCTTGGAGAAGATACGTTTTCTTGCTTGTAATTTTTATTCTTTGGAAGTCTCCAAGGCCTTGCCTACACTAAAGGGGTAAGTCAACTAAGTTACACAACTCCATCTACGTGAATAACATAGCTGGAGTTGAGATAGCTTAGGTCAACTTACTACGGTGTCTGTACCGTGGTGGGTCGACGGGAGACAGTCTCCCATAGACTTACCTTACACTTCTCGTTCTGGTGGAGTACCGGAGTCAATGGGAGAGCAATCTGCAGTCAATTTATCAGGTCTTCAATAGACCTGCTAAATCGACCCTGATGCATAGATCGCTGCAGTGTTGATCCGCAGTAAGTAGAGACATGCCCTAAGTTATGAGTCACACTGACCTACTCACCTCCTCTTAAATTTCAGGATTTTGTAACCATTTTGCACTTCACTTCTGTAACATGTTTCAATTTCCACAGAGAATGGACCTGATGAAAATACTAAAGGTCGCTATGGTTCCACAGCTAGGTTAGCACAGAGCACCCCTGGATGGAGCCACCAACTTTTGAATCTTGAGCTATGGGAGCCACTGCCACTCCAGGGCTATGAGCATGGATCCAGGAGCGTCGATGTGTTACGTATATATTGTGGAGTTTCCCCTTTCTGTTCTTAATGCAGAATGACATTAACCTGGCTATTCATGAGCACATTTGTGTCTGCACAAGCATATCCACCTCAACCCAGCTCTAGGACTAACACTAACTAGTTAACAAGGGCTACGGGAAATAAATAAAATCAGCTACCATATCCAATTTTTGTGATTGAATGTGAAAATCGATTTTTAAAAGGAAGGAAAAGATATTTAAACTCTCTCCCCATCTCAAATTAAAACCAACTTAATCATACTTGTCTCTAGAACTCTGTGGTGAGGAAGAGGAGCTGAGACAACTTGACTCCCCTCTCTTTGCTTTGTCCTCTTCCCCAGCAGCTCTCTTCCCAACTGTCAACCAACTGGGCAGAGCATTTCAAGCTCTGCACTCAATTCTGCTTCCTACCAGCAAAGCTCTTCAGTGTATGTCTACACTGCAATAAAACACTCATGACTGGCCCATGTCAGCTGACTTGGGCTCCCAGGGCTCAGTTGCAGGGCTAAAAAATTGCAGTGTAGACATTCGGGCTTGGGCTGGAGCCCAGGTTCTGGGGCCCCACATATCCAGAGTCACTTTGAGTTATATATCAGGCATTTGCTGTCCTTGGTGGTTTGGTTCACAGCTGTCCACCCAGTCTGCCCTTGCCTCGCACTGGGAAGGAGAGAAAGTCAAGACAAACTTCCCATGAGGTTGGTGAGTGGGGACGAAATGGCTACTAGACACAGAGAAGTGGGTATGCAGTGTTGTTGTAGCCATGTCAGTCCCAAGATTAGGTGGGTTAGGTAATACATTTATTGGACCAGCTTCTGTTGGTGGGAGAGAGAGAAGCTTTTGAGCTTATACAGAGTTCTTCAGAAGGGTTCCAATTCCTCTCTCAGACCTTCTATTTTTTCACACTGGCCAGGAAACTGGCGAGAACAAAGTAAGATGCATTAGTATTTTCTGGTGTCTTTAGTATGATGTGATACCTGAAGTTATGGGTCTAAACCATTTAAGACTCTCAGTAGTTTTCCAAACCTATGAGAAGACTGGTTCGACGAACATCTTCCCAAACTAGGGATGGAAAAAATGTCGTCATTATTAACTTAGTAAAGACTGAACACAAATGTCGTACGTGACTGAGATACAGAAACAGTAACATGATCTGACAAGTGAACACTGCTTCTTGGGACTGCATAGTCTGGAACAAAATGCATTGTGACACGTTTCTTTGAACAGGGGATTACGAGAGAAGATGCCTCCTGTTGTGGGAGCCGTGACCCAGTTTCATGCTTGGTGGCACATTTTTACGGGCCTTGGCTCTTACCTTCATATCCTGCTAAGGTAGGAAACAGCCTTTTCCCCATAGCTTGTTAAGCAAAGTATGTGGGGTTTTTATAAATAGTTTTAGATTTGAGTTGCTAGTTGGAAGTGCCTCATTTTAGAGTACCAGGCACACTAGTAAAATAATATCTATTCCATAATTATGCTTTGTTCTGTGGGTATTGGGGAATTGACCTTGGTAGCAGGCATGGTCTAACCTAGATGTTTATAAAACTGTTTTAGGATTAGTTTTTGGCAAGTATTTTCCCAGTTGCATCTTGCCCTTTAAAAGTCATATTAGCTGAAAAGATTGGGAAAATAACCATTTTTATTAAACTAATGGGATGGAAGCTTTTGTAATTGGTAGAGAAATCTGTCTAAGAATATATACTATATATTAGAGTGTAGAATTGTTCGTGTTGCAGGGTGGGTTGCAATTCATACTGGCAGTCCTATAGTTTTTATCTCTCCAGCAGTGAAAATGCCAGTGGACTTGATGTTGTGTTGCTTCATTTTTCAAACACAAGATGTTAACTTAAATGTTTGTATTCCTTCGGGTTGCAATCCTGTAAACACTTACACCTGTGTTTAACTTTCTATGAGCTCTACCACTGCTGAAAACTAGTGCAGCTATTTCATGAAGCAGGGAGATGAGAGTGCTATTTT
Organism: Eretmochelys imbricata; assembly: GCF_965152235.1. Classification (NCBI taxonomy): domain Eukaryota; kingdom Metazoa; phylum Chordata; order Testudines; family Cheloniidae; genus Eretmochelys; species Eretmochelys imbricata. The sequence continues at coordinate 16,930,918 of NC_135572.1, forward strand.
CATCTAGAATACTTCATTGATGTCCAGGCACCTCTGATTACTCCCATGAGTAGCCCAATTGAAAAGTTAAGCATGAGCATAAGCATTTGCAAGCTTGGAGCTGAATTCATGGTCGGGGGAGGTGCTCTTCAAATTTTCCAATCATTTTTGGCTCTTTCTTTACTGTTGTCTATTGTAGATCAGAATTAGAATTGGGTTTAGGATGGAATTTAAAATACTTTTGTTGCTCATTCGCAACATGTCATCAAAATGGCTTTGTCTCTCCTCTGAAACATAAATAGGGCCCTACCAAATTCACAGTCCATTATGGTCAATTTCATGGCTATAGGATTTGAAAATTGGTAAATTCAACATTTTCAGATGTTTAAATCTGAAATTTCATGGTATTGTAAGCGTGGGGCTCCCAACCCAAAAGGTGATTGTGGGGGATCCTGATAGTGGGGGGGTCTGCAAACCTGTTGTAGTGGGGGTCATGGGATTGCCACCTTCAGTTCTGTGCTGCCTTCAGAGCTGGACATTGAAGGCTGCAACCGCAGGACATTCCTGGAGGTGGAGGTGGGTCTGGTAGCGCCCCCCCACCTCTCCCGAGCAGCTGTGCAGGGGATGGACAAGTCCTGTCCCTTCCCAGCCCAGCTAGAGCTAGGAGCCCCTTTTGCTGGGGCACTCCCAGCAGCACAGGGAAGATTGGACCCAATGCGACAAGTTTCCTCTAGCTGCAGGAACCTCTGGGGCTGCTGCCCAGACCCAGGGTGCTCTGCAGCAGGGTGAGGCACCCGGAGGTGGGTCTGGTCCCCCGTCCCCTCCCCCCACCCAGAGCATCAGTGCAGGACTTGTCCATCCCCAGCCCTGCGAGAGCTAGGAACCCCTTTTGCTGGGGAGCTCCTAGGAACAAGGGGACATCAGGAGATCCACAAGCCTCCTCCAGCTGCGTGAACCTTTGGGGCTGCAGCCCAGCCCCAGGGTGTCCTGCAGCAGGGGGAGGCACCCTGAGGTGGGTCTGGTCTCCCTCCTCAGAGCGGCTGTGCAGAGGATGGACAAGTCCTGTCCCTCCCCAGCCAGAGCTAGGAGCCCCCTTTGCTGGGGCACTCCTAGGAACAAGGGGACATGGGATTTCACAGAGAAGGGCTTGTTTCACGGTCCGTGAGGCATTTTTCATGGCCATGAAATTGGTAGGGCCCTAATCATAAAATAAATATCTTTAAGAGGTATTCCAGCAAGTGTGTGAATTTTAATCGCTTCTCAAATGCTTTTTTCCACACTGAGAGCAGGGTTGAGGTTTTTTTGGCCAGTTATAAAGCTGGTTATTTTCCTTTTGGTTCTTTCACGAGGGACAGTCCCAACAGCCTCCTTGTGATAGCGTTTTCTTGCTGTCCTGTTGAACACAGCTGCTCAGTGTAGGAGGCAGGTGCTCTGCTGTTCTGCATGGCTTGAGTACACCTAGCTATAGAAAGTTCTTCACAGAAAGCAAACTAAGGCAGACAGTTTAAATACTGTAGACTAGATTTGCAGTGCCAGAAATAGGGGGGAAATATTGGTTTTGCATGCATTACCCGGGAGTGTTTTTCCAGACGAGCTAAGTGATCTCCCTATAGTTTAATTTTCCTAGCGTTTCTCCAGTCTGGTTTTACATTTCTGAAGTGGCAGGGCTGTTATCAGATTATTCCATAGTCTGTGATCTCCATGTAAGAGGTTTTTCTAATATTTAGCCAATTTTTGTTAATTTCATCTTCTCCTTCTACAGTAGTTTATATACTTTTGTGCCATGATAAATAATCCCCATCACTCTTGGCTGTTTACAAGCTTCAAATGTTTGTAGACTTCTATCACGATTGCTGTAAAGCAGTGGAATCCAGTGGATTAAGCACCCGGGTAGGAGCTAGGAACTCCTGAGTTCTTTCAGTGAGTTGCTCAGGCACTTCTGTGCCTCAAGTTTCCTGAGAGTTTTGCCCGACGTCACACAGTGAGTGGCAGAGTCTTTAATAGCCTCCATTTCTCCTGACCCAGAACTTGGCTCCAGGAACGAGACCGTGCAGACCTTCCATTTGCTAATGTTATAGTTTCAGTGTTGTATAAATGCTAAGGGCACATGGGACTGTCATGCATACCCAGCATGGTTTCTGAAAGTGTAAGCTGTGCCTCCCTTCCTGAGGTAAAGGTCTGTAAAACCAAACAAAAACCACTGTTGAAGCAGATAGCATGGGAGGAGGGGACGGATGAGCAGAAGTGTAGGAGCTGTGAGCAACCTATACTTGCTTTTTGATGGGTGCATGCAACTTTGCTCAGCACCCTGGCTACTCAGAGGGTTTGCTCTCCCACCCCTCCAGGCTAGGGAGGGGCAAGTCCCTGATGGCTGTTTCCCCTGTGGCAGAGGGAATGCTCTTCGAGGTTCCTCTCTCCCTTTCCTTAAGGGTGGGGGTGGGGAGACACCGCTCACTTGCTGCTGTGTGACAGCCAGTAAAACAGGGCTCTGACTAATCCTCCCTTCGTGCCGGGTAAACCCAGGCAGAACTAGCTGAGGCTGAGCTGTGATCACAGAAGCGCTTCTGGTGCAGGCAGGAAATCATGGGGATCACTCCTGTCATCAGTGTTGCACCTGCTCTGCACAAAGCCTTAAGTGTAGCTGTGTACTTTGTATGGCACTTTGGTTGTGAAATGCTCATTATTAAGCAATGCATCTTATGAAAGGATTTCTCCCCCTAGCTTATACACAAGGACACTTTTCCTGAAGTACAGGCCAAAGGTGAAGGTAAGCTGTCAAACATTTTTGTACTTACTTATACAGTGTAGAAGTGGGCCATTCAGTTGGCTTACACTTAAGCGTGCTTCTGGGCTCATTGGCCAGGCCTTTCTGTTTCTGGCTTTATTTTTACATTGTGTTCTGTGTGTTAATTCCAAGAAACATAACTGAGAACAAGTGAACTGTATTTCATCTGTTCTGAGTGGCTACATTGCAAGCTTGTTTTCCCCCCTTTTCATTTCAGTTTGTTTTTGGCATCTGGCCTATTCTGCTTGTGGAACCCCCCAAGAAGCACTGACTGTGAGACATCCAACCAACCAAGTGTGACCACTGGCTGAATAAAGAAACTCCACAGCTGTTGACACTGATGTGGCAAAATTATGCATCAGCTCAAGGGTTGTGTAGCAGGAAATAGACTTCTGTATTACTGGTTTTGCCAGGTACAGCACAGAGCGAAGAGTCGGCGCATTATGGGAATAATGTTTAGAACCGTTTTATTGTTAAGGTGTTAAAACAAAATTAAGACACAATATTTTGTGTGTATATGTTGTATAGCTGAAGATACTGGGCTATATTTTGTGCTGGTCACAGAAACCTTACCATTTTTTGAAATGGGTTGCATATGTTTTCATTCAGTTGTCCGTCTGGTCTGTGGTTTAAACTAATATAGTAACTGAATTATGAAAATGGTAGGCCAAGTGATGGCCAATCTAAGTATCCAGGGGGCCTGTTGTGAATTGAATCCTTCTGAACTAATTCAGGCTTGCACTTTTATACAGTTTAGTGAAGTATGCAATTATTTAGGGCTCTCTTTTACCATGCTTATATGTTGCTATTTGCAGTAAGTCAAGGGAATGGGACAAGTAGAGAAATTGTATTAAATTAGGTCAGGCTTCCATTTTCTTTTTAGGACTCATCAGGGGTGTTTTCCAGCAGTGTCTGGGGACAGGGTGCACCAATGCAATGGCTCCAGGACCCTTTAAAAAGGGGTTTAGAGTCACTTAGACATTCTTGCTATGAATGTGAGGAAACTTGACAACTGTCCCAAGTCCTTCTAACTTGTGTGAGAATCCAGGAGGCCATTTCTGGTAATTCTGAATATCCCTAGCAAGTACTGAACACCCTTTACTAACCCTTCTTTCATTCTGCAAATCATTCATGCTCACAGCTTCACAGCCACTTAATTTAAATGCATGTTTATATATGTGTTGGTCTAGCTTTAAATTCTCTCCCTCCCCCCCATATTTTTCAATCTTACAAATATTCACCGGCTTGTGTTGAAGGTGCTAAGTATCCTTCATTTGCACTGACTTCAGCTGGAGTGGAGGGTGCTCAGTACTTAGAAAATCAGGCCTTTTTTCGGTCTGCATAATTGACAGCACTCTGAGGCCATGTCTCTACTAGAGACCTTATGCAGCTGCACCACTGTAAGGTCTCCCATGCAGCCACTCTATGGCAATGGGAGAGAGCTCTCCAGTCAACATAATTAAATCACCCCCAACAAGCAGCAGTAGCTGTGGTCATAGGCGCCGACTTCCTGGGGCCTCTGGGTTTGCAGCAACCACTGAAAAAACCAGCAGCACTCCCCTGCCAGTAACCCCGCTGATCGACTTCTCCCCCTCCTTCCCAGTGCCTGCTGCCTGCCACAGTTCAGCCGTTCTGTGGCATGCAGGAGGCTCTGGGAGAGAGGGGGAGGAGCGTGGACAGAGCAGGGGTGTGGCCTTGGGGGAAGGGGTGGAGTGGGGGCAGGGCACCTATAAAGCTGCTTCAAAGGTCTGCAAAGTCTTGGCCATGTAACTTTTTTTGCTTTACTTCAAAAGATAAGACTAGATCCTGTAACGTACAATCAATATTAACCAAAATTATCTTTTCCTTTAAATGTGTTTCTCTGTCTGCACTTTACCTACAGACTTTAGAGGCCTTCTGTAATACCACTATCAGTATGTAAATCTTTAAATGGTGGTTTGACTGGCAGTTGACAGCTAGCTTGCAGTCTGTGTAAACATTATCTGATAGATCTGCAACTTAAATAGAGCTAAAGTCACTAGTCAGGAACCCATCTCTGTTCATGGAGGGTGCTTAAGTGCCATTGAAGTCAATGGGAATTAAGCATGGGCTTTCCTGAATTGGGCACCATATTTATTTGGGAAAAAATCATTTCCGAGAAGAGCTTTGCAGTCGGTTTCAAAAATACAACTAAAGAGGGTGCTGGTTCTCCCCCACCAAATGCCCCAAAGCAAGCCTGGGCCCTGCCCTTGAGGAGCTGGACTTCTGGATCTTTTTAGTCCCCTCTGCCACAAATGGAAGTCAAGCACATGCTTTGTTGAATTAAGGCCAGAAGCACCATCTCATAGCTGCAGCATGCAGAACATCTCAACAGTCACTGATGGCCTCCTGGTTACTTAATATTTTTTTTAAAACTTTTTTTTTCTTCAGTGGCCTTATTTTTCTTGTTGCAGAATCTGGGGGGTTATGTATTTTCGGGACTTACCTGTGTATGTGCAGTCACTGCTGTGTGCTAAAAGCCAATTTCCCGATGAAGAGATGTCTCTGCTTGTATGAGATGTGTTTAAAAAAACTTGCTCAACATCCTACGTGCTTGTGAGAAGCAAGATAGTACATTTCTTTTCAGATCATGTGAAATTAATTTATCGGGATGTCAAATAAGTGTTAACATGTCTTGTCAGTTTGCTTCTGTTTACTTTTTTTTTGTTCAAAAAAGTAAAAATAGTTTTAGGGTTTCTGTTTTTAGCTTGTTTTGCAAGGTGGCTTTTCTTTCATATTTTAAGTAGCCAAAACACACACTTTTCCCCAAGAGCCTCTCTTCAAGACATTGCCACTACATAAAGAATGTAAATTGAGATGTGTAAGCCTCTAACTACAAATAGTAATCTAAAGTGATGGATGTGTTGGGAAGCACTACCTTACAAATTGTAGGTCCTATTGAAAATGTCAGGACAGAATAAACTTTATATTCTTATTTCAAACATGACATCCAGACGGCCTTGTTCAGTTGCTTGAAAAATAGATATACTAGACTACAGTGTAAAGAACATGCATGTATCTGTTACATTTCTACTTGTTTATATTCCTTGTACGACCAAGCAGATCAAGGAGGTATTTATTTTCTGAAATCTGGTGTACGCCTAAACCTTAGCTACGTCGCACAGAGGTGTGAAAAACTCTCACCCCAAGAAATGTAGTTAAGCCAACCTAAGCCCCAGCGTAGACCTTGCTAGATTGACCTAGCTACTGCCTCTCAAGAGGTGGATTTACTGCAGTGATGGAAAAACCTCTTCTGTCGCTGTAGCATCTACACTATGGCACTACAGCGGCACAGCGCTTGTGTGGCTGCAGAGCCTGAAGTGTAGACACATCCATAGAGCAGCAGATCTCAGACTTTTAGAGTGGTTTGCATCTGACAAGACAGTGTCACATGGACCATCTTCCCTTCCCATGTGTGAGCTCACTACATCTCTGTGGCTGTTACTGCCATGGAAAAGTAACATTCGCAAAGTAGCAAGTGTGTTTTGATGCAATTTAAAGGTTGGAAACTTTAACTCTGTGGCCTGTGTCATGCAAGAGGTCAGGTTAGATGATCATACTGGTCACTTCTGGCTGCAAAAAGATCTATGGAAAACCAGGAGGGCCTTTACCATGTGACCAATCAGCTCCCCAGTGGACCATCAGCAAGCGTTTCACAGATCACAGGCTGAGAACCTCTGCCTTAGAGTCAACATTAGGACATTTAACCTTCTCTGACCATAAAAATCCACACCACGCTTTTCCCCCATACGTCAGGAGTCAGGATTTTTTGGATGCAGCCCAACAATGAAAAGTGCTTTTGCAACAAGTAGAGGATGTGGCAGATTCAGACCTACCAGTAAGGAGGAATCTCACCTACATCTAACTTGAAAGCAGAAATGCAAGTTGGCTAACACTATTATCTCCAGAACTCTTCTTCCTTATGGGGGAGAAAATGTTTCTTCTTTCAGTTCTAATACCAGGAGATGCACAACCAGCAAATGTTTAGAACAAACTGATCATTTTAAAAGCACCATAGAGTTAGAATTTGGAATATGCAATAGAATTATCACTTGCACATCTACCTCTGTCATGTATATTGCACACTATCAGTGCCCTTAATTTAAGGATGCAGAGATAAAGACAAGTAGCCTAACTCAGACCTCGCAACACTAGCAGGATTGCAAAGTATTGAACTAATCTATGGCTAAATGTATTCGCTCTAGGTAAGTGGATTTGTTAGATACTTGTCCGAGGCTTTCTGCTTATACACTTGATCCTGTTCATCTGCACTCAAATTTGACTGACTTTTGTAATGGGTGTTATGAACAGAAGGGCCACAGATTCAAGGCCTTAATTCTAGATATCTGAATTTAAACCTGCTTGCCAATATAGTTGTGCATTTGTTACCTTTAGGTGGCTTAACATATATAACTTGTATTTGGTGTATGATAGGTGGCAAGTATATGATGGTAAAAATTCTATTTTATAAATACTATTTGTTTTTTTCCTTTGGGCCCCTCTGGCTCTAAAATTAATGTATTCAGTCCTTGGCAGGACATGTTAAGCTAAAGGAGAAGTTTAAAGCTACTTGATTTTTTTTTGCTTGTTTTTATTTGAATTTGGTTGCTTGCAATATCTAGTTCCCAACAGCTGGTTACATTTATCAGACACAAAATGAAAAGTGGGGAGGTTAATGCTACCCGCCAAGATTCTCAAAACCACAAGCTGAAACCTAGGCTTCCAACTCCATGTTTAGGCACCTTACCAAGTGGCTTGACTTTCAACCCGCTAGGCACCCCAGCAGTTTCCACTACCCTCAGTGTTTTTGATACCTACCCACCTTGTTTACTGTGGATTCAGCAATTGGGCAGCAATCACTAACACTTATTAAATGCATTGTATCCATTAGTCATTTAAAATCAATTTATATAGTATTTTTGGCATCTGATGGCAGGAGATGAATGATCAGGAGGAACACTGCATACTGGAAGATTTTGTTCTTAAATTATAGTGATGGCTCAGGAAGTGACTAAGTCAGGGCAGTCTTTTCCTCAACAGCTCGGTGGTTCTGAGAGTCAGACCTTCTGTATTTTGCAGTCACTAAGGCCTGGTCCTACAATTGACAATATGCAGATGAAGCAACCCCTTGATTTTAGTGGGGCTGCACCTGTGTTGTGTAAATTGCAGGACTGGGGTTTAAATGTACAGTTTGGTTAATGCTCCAAAATTAGTATAGCTGTAGAAGAAAAATTCTAACTGGAGAAACATTTACTGATGGAAGCAGGAGAACATAGTAAATCTGAACTGGAGTCAGTGAGATAATAAATACAGAATCCCTTAGCATCAGTTTTAGTCACTTTTCCTGATAACTGCACTTTAGACACCTCTGTGTAATAGGCTTGAATGTTTTGAAGCCTGTATGCTTAACTTTTAATATGGATTCTGAATTATTTACTATAGAGGTACTGTAGTTGGAATATTATATGCAATATATTGGATATTACAGTGTACCTTTACGTGGATGGACTATAGAATGGATTATTCTGTACATGAACAAAAATGTCTCTTGCATGTCAGGGATGTTCTCTACTTTTTTTGCTTTTGAAAATCCTATAATGTAATGACACAGTTAAGTTTTAAAATGTTTTGTGTCATGGAGCATGCAGAATTACATACAATTAGCTGATGCTGCTAAGTGCCTGGTTTTTCTCAGTCACCATGTTCTCTGAGCATGAAATTATATTGGTTTTTTGTTTTGTTTTTTGATAGTATGGGCAAGATCCCAAAGGGGGGTGGTTTTCGTTACATGATTATTTAGGTATTCCAAAAAAAAACCCACCCTATAATGCAGAATTCCAAATGGTGGTGTTTTTTTAGTGGACCTCCAGAAATATGCAATACTGCATTATCTAGCCTTTTGCTGCCTTATTACTCAACTAGCACAATAAGCATAATTTCCATACGTCTCTTATTATCGTAGTATGAATCAGTTGAGATTTTAAAAGCCAACCAGGGGACTTAACCACACAGCCCCCATTTATTTCAATGAGAGCTGTGTGGCTAAATCGCTCCTGATCCTGCAATTTGACAGCGCCTGGGTGGACTGCTGCTCCCACGGAGTCTCATTGACTTCTAGGGAGTTCCATGCAGGCACAAATCAGGTAGTTACCTATCTTGAAAATGCATTGATGAGAGTTTGCAAGTGAAAGTTTAATGACCCATTTGATTATCTGGCATGTCATGAATCTGGTCCTAGTTAAGCAAAGCACTTAAGCATTGTTAACGGTTAAGTCCATCCCTCTTCTACAAAACTTTGAAGCACACAAAGTCCCATTGAGTGAGACTTGAGAATGTGTTTAAATGCTCTGCTGAATAGGAATAGACTTTTGCATGTGCTTAAATGCTTCGCTGAATTGAGGCCTCAGTCACTGTCTTGCAACAGAATTTTACTCCAGTGTTTGACCGTGCACAGTATTGCTCCCGGGGCCGAGGGAGTCTAGGAACATAAGCAACAGTTACTTTGTAGAGTGATTTGGTTACTGCTTGTCTCATGTTCTGTCAAATTGATGTAGACTCTGTTGAACCCAGTTGAATGCACTGATAATGCATTGTTTACTGTTTAGAAGATAACCAGTCTATGGACATGGAATAGCCAATGTGTTATGTGACCAAACTTTCTAACATCAACACTATTTGTTTGAGTGTAATCTTTGTTTTCCAGTTCAAGATATTGTTGCAGATGAATTCACTGTGACAAAAAAATATAAATGGGGTGGACTATATGTAATAGCAATTGTACTAAGAAATGTTTAATAAATATTTTGATATACTGCACTCAATCTTCATATGGAAACAACTGGTAACTAACCCTAGGCTTAGGTGTGTCAACCCTTTTTGTTTTGCAAAACACATCAGCTTTGAGATATTTAAGTAATAATGTATTTAATCTATTATCCATGCTGCATTCAAGTACTAATTGTCTTTATAGTTAAAAATATTAAAGAATTTTGTTTTAAATAAGACTTTTTGTAATGTTTCCTGTTTTTTGTAGTGCACTGAGCTAGATAAATCAATCAACTGAAAGGATGATTTTATCAATGTTTAATATTTAAGGATACATGCCTCTGTTTGAAAAGCACACAGTTTGAACTGGAATCTCAGCTTGGATATGCAATTCAGCAGGGATAAAAGGTTTGGTATGCCATTGATTTGAGTTCATTGTAATTTTTTAAAAACAAATTGCATTAAAATTACTATGTTAGAAGGAGATCTTTGTAATGGCCAGAAACAAAAGTCAGGGCTTGTGCTCCTAAATCTGTTAACTGTTTTTTGAAAATCTCCCTATCAACAACAAATGTCCAATGTAACAATATTAGGATACATCCGTTTGCAACTGTCCATATGAGCAGCAATATTAACCTTCTTCCACTCAACCAGTGCCCTGCCAGGAGAGGAATGGAAAAAGCCAGTACCTTTAGTTCTGAGCCAGGCAACAAAGTCTTAGCCAAAAGGGAGTCTGCACCTTGCTGCACTGCTGAAAACCTCAAACCTCCTTTGAAAATGTCGAGCTGGTTCCTCCAGGCCCTAGGTATGCAGTTCTGAAGATTTCGTGAAAATGCCTCTGCTGATCTCAACCATTGCAGGGGTAGTCAATTATTTTCTGTCAAGGTCCAAATTTCTTGATGAAGGTGTTGTTAAGGTTCAGACTCCAGAGGAAATAATGCAAAGATAATAATTAGTAAATAAAAAGATTTTGGGGTCTGGTTCAAAAGCGTCTGGCAGTCCAGATTTGGCCCGCAGTCTGCCTATTGACTTCCCCTGCATTAGAGATTCTTAGAACTGGGGATGGAGATAGAAGGTAAAAGCACAGTGAGACTTCTGCTGATACTGGGGGTAACCCTGGGAAGTTGTATTGTTTACATTAATACCAACCCTAGCTTTTAAGACCCAAAAAGTGTGCAGTCCAGTTGAACAGTGATCATGGAAAGGAAATGAGCCTATGTAGATATACTTGTAAAGGTACTTATATAGCTCCCTCCCCCATTACTGGACTACAGTGGTATGTACCCCACACTGGCACAGAGTTACTGGAGACAGAAAGCAATTAGGGCACCTGAAGGGTGGGCCAGGCCCAATGGGGAGGAGCTGGGGTGGCAGAGCTAATAAAGGAAGGATTTCAGGGAAGTAGAAGGGAGGCGGAAGGTCTGGAGGAGAGTGAGTCTTGGGATCTTCTCCCAAGAAGGGAGCTTCTGGCGGAGGCTCAGATGTTCACTGGGAAGCCAAGGAGTGGAGTAAGCTCCTGTTGTAAGCCCTGGCAAAAGGGCTAGATGCCAGAGAGGCAGTTCAGGCTTCTGGGATGGGGTGGAACAGAGAGTCTGGGGGAGAAGCAGACAAGGAGCCGGACCTCCAGGGACAAAGCTCTGGGAGGCGTTGCCCTGAACAAGACGAGGAAAGAGCTCAGAGTAAAAGTTGGGCCTGCATCCCCTGCCAGCCTCCAAGGAAGGTGATATGAAAACTCCCTGATAGAAGGGCTGTACGGGCCATTGAGCTCAGGGTCAGGGCAATAACCTGGTATAAGGTAACCGGACTATTGTTTTGTGTGACATTGTGACCCTGAAAGGTGGGCTTAAATGTGTCCTGGCTGGAGAGCGGAGTCTGGGGAAGTAGCAGGTCACTGCTGGGCTGGAGCAGCTGTCAGAAAGAGGCACCAGAGGGAAGGACCCTGAATACACCACACCATGAAGGGGTGTGCTGGCTGATGAGTCTCTCTTCAACAGAGCAACTCTCAACCGTTTGAACATACTAGGTTAGACCAATGGTCCATCTAGCCCAGTATCCTGTTTTCCGACAGCTACCAATGCCAGGTGCCCCAGAGGGAATGAACAGAACAGGTAATCATCAAGTGATCCATCCCCTGCCGCCCACTCCCAGCCTCTGGCAAACAGAGGCTAGGAACACCATCCCTCTCCATCCTGGCTGATAGCCATTGATGGACCTATCCTCCATGAATGTATCTAGTTCTTTTTTGAAACCTGTTTTTTGAACCCTTGGACTTCACAATATCCTCTGGCAAAGAATTCCACAAGTTGACTCTAGAAGGGAGCATTTCATGAAGAAGTATTTCTTTTGTTTTTAAACCCACCTATTAATTTCATTGGGTGACCACTAATTCTCGCGTTATGTGAAGGAGTAAATGCCACTTTCCTATTCATTTTCTCCACACCAGTCATGATTTTATAGACCTCTATTGTATCTCCCCTCAGTCATCTCTCTTCTAAGATGAACAGTCCTAGTCTTTTTAATCTCTCCTATTATGGAAGCTGTTCCATACCCCTCATCATTTTTGTGGCCCTTTTCTTGTACCTTTTCCAATTCAGACAGGGGAGTGCTGGCCAGCAAGTCACCCTTGAGCAGAGCACCTCATAATTGCTGGATGTATTTATCCTCACTATGCCCCTGTGGGATGGGGAAGTACAATTACATTTAGTGAAAAATTTCAGTGGACAGGTTTCAGCCAACCTTAATATTTGCTCTAACCTGGAAAGCTTCCAAACCAAGTTTGCTGGAAGAAGGATCAGCCAAGCCTGCTAGTGAATGGTGGTAGTTGATTTCCCAGTTAAGGCGAGAGAGGAAGATAGCAGGGGAGCACTGGAAAAAGAAGTGCTGTAGTCACTGCTAATGCAACCACCACGTTTTAATTATTGCTATCACCAGCTGACACACAAAATCTACGGGAGAGAGATGGCGTTTGTGCGATGAAGATGTGCTATGGCAGTGACCAGGCTGGAGGAGTTTACGTAAACAGTGTCATGTAAGTATGTGCATTTTCTCTTAAAGTTTCTCCATGAGGCGGTAGAAACTTGGCATTCTTTAATCTTAACTACTGCCAGAAAATAAACCTAGTTACCCACTGTACATTGCAGTTGAAGTTAGTTATTCAGTGAAAGTGGCTATAAACTTGTAAAACCTTTTATTGTCTGTTCAGACCCACGGTGGGGGGGGCAAAAGGGGCAATTGCCCAGAGGCCCGGGCACTAAAGTTTTGCATTGTTTTGTTTTTGAGTGCAGTTATGTAACAAACATAAAACTACATTTGTAAGTTGCACTTTCACAATAAAGGGATTGCACTACAGTACTTGTATGAGGTGAATTGAAAAATACCATTTCTTTTATCATTTTTACAGTGCAAATATTTGTAATAAAAATAATATAAAGTGAGCACTCTACACTTGGTATTCTGTGTTGTAATTGAAATCAATATATTTGAAAATGTAGAAAAACATCCAAAAATATTTAATACATTTCAATTGGTATTCTATTGTTGAACAGTGTGGTTAATTGTGATCAATTTTTTTAATCGCAATTAATTTTGAGTTAATCATTTGAGTGAACTGCGATTAATCAACAGCCATAGTAGTATTTACATTCAGAATAAGGAGCCAGTCGGCAGGGCAGGCCAATGGGGACAATCTGTCCAAACCCAGGTCAAATGAGGTTAGAGGAAAAAATACAATAGTTTATGCTGCTTTCTCTTCCCGTTTTACTTTCACACATCTCTGCAACTTTCCGTTTCCACATACAAGCACAAGTCCCCACCTTCCATGAGAATAGCTATGCTTGCAGTATTTCCAGTGCCACCGAAATGAGGAAGCTTCAAAAGTCTCTCAGAAAAGCCTGCTGCCAGACAACTTCCACACCAATGTGATTTAGGAAGTACCTTATCTTCTCCCAGCCCTCACACATGGCTGCTGGCCTCTCTGAAAACATCCACTCAATGGGCAGCGGCAGTCAAAAAAGCGAACAGAATGTTGGGAATCGTTACAAAAGGGATAGATAATGAGACAGAAAATATCACCTTGCCTCTCTATAAATCCATGGCACGCCCACATCTTGAATTCTGCGTGCAGATGCGTTGCTCCATCTCAAAAAAAAAAAATATTGGAATTGCAAAACGTTCATAAAAGGGTAACAAAAATTATTAGGGGTATGGAACAGCTTCCATATGAGGAGAGATTAATGAGACTGGGACTTTTCAGCTTGGAAAAGAGACAACTAAGGGGGGATATGATAGAGGTCTATAAAATCATGACTGGTGTGGAGAAAGTAAATAAGGAAGTGTTATTTACTCATTCTCATGACACAATAACTGGGGATCACCAAATGAACTTAATAGGCAGCAGGTTTAAAACAAAAGGAATTATGGAACCTTTGTCAGAGGATGTTGTGAAGGCCAGACTATAACAGGGCTCAAAAAAGAACTAGATAAGTTCATGGAGGATAGGTCCATCAATGGCTATTAGTCAGGATGGGCAGGGATGGGGTCCCTAACCTCTGTCTGTCAGAAGCTGGGAATGGGCGACAGGGCATGGATCACTTGATGCTTACCTGTTCTGTTCATTCCCTCTGGGGCACTTGGCATTGGCCACTGTCGGAAGATAGGATATTGGTCTAGATGGACTTCTGGACATTGGGCAGTATGGCCGTTCTTATGTTCTCAACCCTTCTGGAGACAGGCTGAAGAAGCTTTTCAGTGGAATGTATCCAGGTGCTGTAGACACACCAGACATGATCACGGTATAAGGGCCCAATCAGACTCCCTCAGTCGGAGACCAGGTCTGACCCCTTGCTGTGACATGCAACAAATATACTTAAACTGTCCATTACACACTACATTCCAAGCCTAAATGTTCTAGAGCACTGGAGTGGGTCCAGACTAAAGCTAGATTAGATTTAGATCCTTGGAATGAGGTATGTTTGCCCATCAGGCCTTGCAAGTGCCAGACATTGGACCTGTTTAAAATCCATTAATAGGTTAGGAGTCTGACTCAAAGGGCAGCTCTTTACCACGGCAAAGAACTTTGTTCTGAAGACATGAAAGATTGGCTACCACCCTGCGCGTGCTGAAGAGCATAGGCGCCAACTTCCAGATTTCCCATGGGGTGCTTGACCCCCCTGCTCTCTCCTAGGCCCCCTCCCCTGAGGGTGCCCCATATACAACTGGTGCCTCCCCACAGTGGGAGGGGCACAATCTAAAGGGCAGGTCACGTCATCCCCTGCCCAACCCAGGGCCACCATGCTCTCCACGCAGTTGTTACCTGTCGGGGGGAGGCGGTGCATTATTCTCCCGCTGCACCTGGTCCCCACCCCACTCCCCAGCACATTCTGCCGCTCTCCCTGGTGGGCAGGAGCGTGGGCAGGGAGCAGCTTTTAATGCTGACCCCTCCCGGTCACTGCTCTGCAGAGCAGCCCGGCAGCTGCCTGAGGCAGCCTGGCTGGGGATGAGGCCATTCCATACCCCTAATAATTTTTGTTGCCCTTTTATGAACGTTTTGCAATTCCAATATCTTTTTTTTTTTTTGAGATGGAGCGACCGCATCTGCACGTAGAATTCAAGATGTGGGCGTGCCATGGATTTATAGAGAGGCAAGGTGATATTTTCTGTCTCATTATCTATCCCTTTTGTAACAATTCCCAACATTCTGTTCGCTTTTTTGACTGCCGCTGCCCATTGGGTGGATGTTTTCAGAAAGGCCAGCAGTCATGTGCAAAGGCTGGGAGAAGATAAGGTACTTCCTAAATCACATTGGTGTGAAAGTTGTCTGGCAGCAGGCTTTTCTGAGAGACTTTTGAAGCTTCCTCATTTCGGTGGCACTGGAAATACTGCAAGCATAGCTATTCTCATGGAAGGTGGGGATTTGTGCTTGTACGTGGAAACGGAAAGTTGCAGAGATGTGTGAAAGTAAAACAGGAAGAGAAAGCAGCATAAATATTGTATTTTTTCCTCTATCCTCCAGTAAAAACTTCATTTGACCTGGGTTTGGACAGATTGTCCTCATTGGCCTGCCCTGCCGACTGGCTCCTTATTCTGAATGTAAATACTACTATGGCTGTTGATTAATCGCAGTTAACTCATGTGATTAACTCAAAAAAATTAAGCATGATTAATCACACTGTTCAACAATAGATACCAATTGAAATGTATTAAATATTTTGGATGGTTTTTCTACGTTTTCAAATATATTGATTTCAATTGCAGCACAGAATACCAAGTGCACAGTGCTCACTTTATAATATTTTTTATTACAAATATTTGCACTGTAAAAATGATAAACAAAAGAAATAGTATTTTTCAGTTCACCTCATACAAGAATCATAATGCAATCTCTTTTTTTTGTGAAAGTGCAACTTACAAATGTAGGGGTTTTTTGGTTAAATACCTGCACTCAAAAAGAAAACAATGCAAAACTTGAGAGCCTTCAAGTCCACTCAGTCCTACTTCTTGTTCAGCCTATTGCTAAGACAAACAAGTTTGTTTACATTTATGGGAGATAATGCTGCCCACTTCTTATTTACAATGTCACCAGAAAGTGAGAACCGGCATTCACATGGGGCTTTTGTAGCCGGCATTGCAAGGTATTTGCGTGCCAGATATGTAAAATATTCGTATGCCCCTTCGTGCTTTGGCCACCATTTCAGAAGACATACTTCCATACTGATGATGCTCGATTTAAAAAAAAGTGTTAATTAAATTTGTGACTGAACTTATCCCCAGCTCTGTTTTACTCGTTCTGCCATATATTTCATGTTATAGCTGTCTCTCGTGATGACTCAGCACATGTTCATTTTAAGAACACTTTCACTGCAGATTTGACAAAAGGCAAAGGTACCAATGTGAGATTTCTAAAGATAGCTACAGCACTTGACCCAAGGTTTAAGAATCTGAAGTGCCATCCAAAATCTGCGAGGGACGGGGTGTGGAGCATGCTTTCAGAAATCTTAAAAGAGCAACACTCCGATGCAGAAACTACAGAACTCGAACCACCAAAAAAGAAAATCAACCTTCTGCTGGTGGCATCTGACTCAGATGATGAAAATGAACATGCATCAGTCCGCACTGCTTTGGATTGTTATCAAGCAGAACCCATCATCAGCATGGACACATTCTCTGGAATGGTGGTTGAAGCATGAAGAGACATATGAATCTTTAGCGCATCTGGAATGTAAATATCTTGCGATGCCGGCTACAACAGTGCCATGCGAACACCTGTTCTCACTTTCAGGTGACACTGTGAATAGGAAGCAGGCAGCATTATCTCCTGCAAATGTAAACAAACTTGTTTGTCTGAGCGATTGGCTGAACAAGAAATAGGACATTGTTTTATTTTTGAATGCAGGTTTTTTGGTACATAATTCTACATTTGTAACTTCAACTTTCATGATCGAGATTGCACTACAGTACTTGTATTAGGTGAATTTAAAAATACTACTTTGTTTTTTACAGTGCAAGTATTTGTACTAAAAAATAGTGAGTACTGTACACTTTATATTCTGCGTTGTAATTAATCTATATATATGAAAACGTAGAAAGCATCCAAAAATATTTAAATAAATGGTACTCTATTGTTTAACAGTGTGATTAATCTTTTTTTTTTTTTTAATCGCTTGACAGCCCTAAATAATACCAGTTGAGCACTGAGGACTATGTGGGCCCAATCCTGTGACGCCATTCATCATATGCAGGATCAGTCCACACAAGTGTAATTAATAAATCTTATGCAGTTGAAATCGATTCTGCATGTCAAGTCAGATCTCTGTGTCCAGAGGAGTGGAGTGTTGGCTGTTGAACCTTTCCCTTCCCTCCGAGTGATTTCTGAGGGGTTATTCACAGGAACGGAGAATCCTGTTTCTTCTCTACCAGAAGGAGGAAATGGACCAAGGGAATCAGTATCAAATTCCCCCTTGGCCCTTGCTACATAGTGCACGCTGCTCTCTGTGACTGTGCCAAAGAAACTCACAACCATGAGCATTGCACAAAGGAAACAAACTGCCTTCCCCATAAGAAAATGAGGATGATCTTGTGCTTAAGGTACTGCACTGAGACTCAGGTGTACAGGATTCAATTTCTGACTCTGCCATAGACTTACTGTGTGACTTTGGGCAAATCACTTAGTCTCTCTGTGCCTCCCTTCCACTTCTTGAGGATAAATCAGTTTGTGAGGTGCTCAACTGCCCTACTGATGGGGCCACATAAGTACCTGGAGAAGAAATCCACAGGACTGGTTGTTTATGCCAGGTCGTCGACGACAATCTCTTCTGACACATTCTGATCTGTTCAGCAGACGAGTTAAGAAATGTGTGTTCTAAGGATTTTGGTGTAAATGATGAATGCGTCTGTGTTGCATTATCTGATGGCAGAAGCTGCCAGTCCGCAAACACTTTGAAAAGTGCCTCTTTCTTTTAGTAAATATCAGTGCTAAATGTATATAAAGTGAAGAAAGGCTAGTGGGCGCTAGGGAGGAAGGCTGCCACAGTGGTTAAAGGCACCGTTCAGGGTGCAGCAGACCTGGGTTCAATTCCCTCTTCCACCATGGACTTTGTGTGACCTTGGGCAAGTCACTTAGGTCTGGTCTACACTGCAGAACTGTATCGATATAACTGTGTTGCTCAGTAACAGGTGACCTATACTGACCCTAACCCCTCTGGTGTAGACAGGGTTATGTCGGCAGGAGAGCTTCTCCTGCCAACATAGCTACTGCCTCTTGGGAAAGTGGATTGGCACAGCTGCACTGATGCAGCGTTTTCAGCGTAGATGTGCCATTAGTCTTGCTGTACCACAGTTCCCCATCTGTCAGATGGGCATAACGGCACTGCCCTACCTCCCAGGGGTGTGGTGAGGATACATACATCACACAGATGTAGAGCATTCAGATACTATAGACAAGGGGGCCATATCGCTACTTAGATAGAAGAATCCAAGTGTCCACAGAACTGAATCTCCTGTTGACAAGCCTGTTCGATAAGACGTTGTATACTGTAGTGTATTTAAAGAGAGATTCTGGAGCCAGCACTGTTTAATGGATGCCAGCACTGTTTTGTCTTCATTTTTTACTGCATTAAGAAGCAAAGCCAACTCTAGTCTGAAGCGGGTACATGAACACAACTACTGCATTATGAATGACCTTGTTAAGAGATGACCATATTTTAGAGCAAAGTTCCAGGATTTATGCAACTGGACGAAGGAAGGGGGTGTGCCGGTGTCTCTGTATGCTTGATCAGTGGTTTATCTGTGAGCGGCAGAAGTCAAGATGAATTCTTCCCCTTCCCCTCTATACTCCGTTCCAAGGCTCGAAGCATTCAGCAACCTGTATATCTTAGAAATTTTGATTATCTTCTTTCTGTGGATTGCATGATCAGTTCCTAAATTCACCACAGCAAGGTGAATTTTGCCTCCCAGTTGCAGCTTTATGACCTTAACTGGGTTGTGTTCTCCCTGCTTCCCTACCCCCACAATCTGCTGGGAGTTGAACAGATTAATTACTGGTAATGAATCCATGTGCTGCAGATGACTGATCCAATTGCTGGATAAACCTCACCCACCAGAAGAGCTGGGACAGACTCTCTACATCCAAGCCTTCAACCACATGATCTGAGCTCTTTAGCTTGTATAAAGAATAAGTCCCTTAGCCTCTCTGGGTATGTCTACAGAGTAAGTATGAGAGTGATTCCCAGCTTGTGCAGACATACAGGTGCAAGCTCTGCTCAAGTCAGTGGGCTAAAAATAGCAACATGGCAACAACAGCATGGGCAGTGGCTTGGACTAGCCACCTAAATCCATACCAGGGGATTGGGTGGGATTGTACTCTGCCAGCAAGCCCAAGCAGCCACCTGTACTGTCTAGTCGTAAGGCTATTTTTTGCACACTGGCTCAAACGGAGCTAGCATGTGTATGTCTACCTGAGCTGGGAATCATTTTCCCAGCCGCTGTGTCGAGGTACCTTCTGTAGGCCTGCCAAGAGCTGATCGCACACAAAACCAGAACATTTATTATCAAGGCCCCATGTACCTGCAGCGAGGTCTCTGGATGCTGCAGCACTCCAGTGCAGAAGGCTGGGGATTCTGTGGAGGTTTCTGTTGGATGTTCAATGCGGAATTTTGTAGTGACCATACATACCTGCCTTGCAGAAGTTTTCAGGGGAGAGTTTGACAGCTGGGGCTTTTGACACAGAGGAGGCAGCCTGAGACTGTGGGGATAAGCACATTTAATGGGATGTTTCTGCTAAATTGAACTAACCTGCCTAAATCCCCTGTCCAATCCCCCAGAATGATGCGATTCCCCCCAGAGGTAATGAGCACTCACTGTTGGCACAAGCAGTCCTTCGTGGTTCCTGTAACTGACAGCGAGGTTTGAATCGGTCTGGGTCATGCCAACTCAGCACTCTTTGAGGCGGCCATCTTGTTATCTTCGGAGCCCAGCAGAGCATCCACAATTGTAGCTTGAGCATCTGCCCGAGGCGGAGGCCCCCCGGAAGCCCAGGAAGGGGGGCACCGATGCCGAACCTTCCGCTTTGCCCACGAGTGTGTCCCATCCACTGGTGTCAGCCGGGAAAGACGTGGCAGCACGGGAGGGTAGTGTCTCCCCTCCACGGGAGACCCTCCCCTCCGAGACCCTTGAGGAAGCCTCTTCTGTCCTGACGCTACCCGAAGCCCCCGTGAACCCCGAGGCAACCGTTGTGGCGGGTGCTGGCGGGGAGAACCCCGGGGCGGCGGAAAGTGTCCTCTTCTCCATGTTTGAGGAGATCGAGGCCTTAGATCTGACCCCGGTCGCCCAGGGGGTGGACTACCTTTTGCCAGCAAAACTCGATCTGGGCGACCTCACTCCATCCCTCTTTTCCCCATGCTCCCTCCCTTTAACTTCTGCTTCCGCTCCCACCTCCGAGGAGCCCCTGGACTCCTCCACCAACCCAGCCACTGATGGCACCCCGCTGACGACCACCGAGCCTGCTCAGGTGACAGCCAGTGCCACGTGGTCAGGGCACGAGTCGCCAGGGGCACCCCCCGTTGGTGCGGAGCAATCGACTTCTTTCACGGGCGGGGGCCCTACAGAAGATAATCCACCTCCTGATGCTGTGGCCGCTAAATCCACCACAGAGCGCGGGCCCAGTGTCACTGAGAGCTCCCTCCCCACCCCCTTAACCCTTGAGCCTGATCGGGAGGCACCACCATCTAGCTGCTTGCCTCCCGAAACCCAGAACCTCGCCTCTGCTCCTGCCCCTACCCCATCCAGTTTACCTCCTCCAATGTCATTGCCGCCCCCGGGGCTGTTTCCTTCCCTTTCCCAACTGATGACCCCAGGGAGCGGCCTTTGTGTTCTCTTGCCCCGACCCATTAGGAGCTGCTATTTTCCCTCCACCGCCCCTATCGCCCCAGAGCTTGAGGTGGACCTAGAAACTCCAGCCCATCAGGCACCCCGTCGGGGGTCTGCACCCTGCTTGTCCATTTTAGTGGACCACAGGGCTGCACCAAGGGCACCGCCGGGGAACAACCGGGAAACCGTAACCCCACCCCGCCCATGAGCTGCGAGAAGAGCTGCGGAAGTTTTTAGAGGATGTCCGTGGCTCCCGCAACAAGGTACAACTTGCTTTCCAGCGATGGGGGGGACTTTTCTTAAATCCTCCAGGCCACAAGGGCCCTCATGGGGGAAGGTAAAAGGACGAGGAAGCAGGATGCCGCGGCCTACTGGCGGGTCCGCGTCTTCCGTGAACAATTACTCACCTGCAGAATGGGTCATGGACTGCTGCGCGGCCCGCTGGGAGATGTGAGCTTCCCTGCCAGCGAGGACCCCCCCGACCCTCCCCCTGGGTCGCCTGCTGCATCTCCAGGTCCGTATGGAGGGGCTCGTGGTTAACCTCATTAACGTCTATGCCCCGACATCGGGCCTGGAGCGGCTGCAATTCTACCAGCGGGCGTCCGCCTTCCTCGGCACCTTAGATACTCACGAGTTCCTGGTCCTGGGAGGGGACTTTAATACCACCCTTGAGGAACAGGACCGCTCGGGGACCGAGCAGAGCCCGGCCGCCGTGGACACCCTCCGGGAGATAGTCGAACATCGCTCCCTAGTGGACATCTGGCGCGACCACCACCCGGATGACACTTCCACGTTCACCTTTGTCCGGATGGAAGCCCATTGGTCGAGCCACTCCCGGTTGGACCACATTTATTTATCACACTTCCATCTCTCACGAGCCCACTCCTCCAGCATTCAGCTGGCCCCATTTTCTGACCATCATCTAGCCACCATGACAGCCTCCCTCTGTGCGGAGAGGCCGGGGCTGGCCTACTGGCATTTTAACAACAGCCTGTTGGAGGATGAGGGCTTCGTGACGTCCTTCTGGGAATTCTGGCTGGCCTGGCGAGGGCAGCGGCGTGCCTTTCCCTCGGCGCAGGGATGGTGGGGAAGGTGCGCGCCAGGCTTTTCTGCTGTGACTACAACCGGGGCACCAGCCGACGGAGAAATGCGGTGATAGAGCAGTTGGAACGGGAGGTCTTAGAGCTGGAGAGGTGTCTGGGTGCCAGCCCCGAGGACCCGCTCCTCTGTGGAGCGTGCCAGGAGAAGCGGGAGGAGCTCCGGGCCCTTGAGCACCATCAGGCCCGGGGCACCTTTGTTCGATCCCGCATCCTCCTCCTTCAGGAGATGGATTGCGGCTCCCGCTTTTTCTATGCCCTGGAGAAAATTAGGGGGACCAAGAAACACGTCACCTGCTTCCTGGCAGAAGACGGCACCCCCCTCACGGAACCGGTGGAGATGTGTGGGAGGGCCCAAGCCTTCTATGCAAGTCTTTTCTCCCCAGATCCAACTGACCCTGGTGCTTGCAGAGTGCTCTGGGAGGAGCTCCCTACAGTCAGCGCGAGCGACCGAGACCGGCTAGAGCTGCCTCTCACTCTGGCCGAGTTCTCGGAAGCCCTCCGTCGTATGCCCACTAATAAGTCTCCAGGCATGGACGGGCTGACCGTGGAGTTCTACTGCATGGTTTGGGACGTCCTCGGCCCAGACCTAGTCACCCTCTGGGCCGAGTCTCTGCAGAGTGGGGTCCCCCTCTTTCGTGCAGGCGAGCGGTGCTCGCCTTATTGCCAAAGAAGGGGGACCTCCGCGATTTACGAAATTGGCGTCCCGTCTCGCTCCTCAGCACGGACTACAAAATCGTAGCGAAAGCAATCTCGCTGCGGCTAGGGACTGTGCTGGCGGACGTGATCCAACCAGACCAGACCTACACCGTCCCGGACCGCAGTATCTTTGATAACCTATTTCTGGTTCGGGACCTTTTGGAACTCGGGCGTAGAGAAGGTCTGTCGTTCGCCCTCCTGTCCCTAGATCAGGAGAAGGCGTTCGATAAGGTGGACCACGGGTACCTCCTAAACACTCTGTGAGCATTTGGCTTCAGACCCCAGTTTGTGGGTTTTCTCCGGGTGCTGTACGCCTCTGCAGAGTGTCTGGTTAAGCTCAACTGGACCCTGACCGAACCGGTCAGCTTTGGGCGAGGAGTACAGCAGGGGTGCCCCCTCTTGGGCCAGCTGTACGCTCTGGCAATCGAGCCCTTCCTTGGTCTCCTCCGAAGGAGGTTGACAGGGTTGGTGCTGCGGGAGCCGGAGCTGCGGCTGGTCCTGTCGGCGTATGCCGATGACGTGCTCCTCGTGGTCCAGGACTCGGGTGACTTAGCACGGGTGGAGGCTTGCCAGGCCATTTATTCAGCAGCCTCCTCTGCCCGGGTCAACTGGGTCAAGAGCTCTGGCTTGGCGGTAGGAGACTGGTGGCAGGCCAGCTCCCTCCCACCCGCGCTTCAGACCATACGGTGGAGTGCGGGTCCGCTGCTCTACCTCGGCGTTTATCTTTCTGCCACGCATCCCTCTCTGCCGGAGAACTGGGAAAATTTAGAGGGCGGGGTGATAAAGCAGCTCCGGAAATGGACGGGACTACTCCGATGTCTTTCCCTTTGTGGGAGAGCGCTGGTGCTTAATCAACTAGTCCTGTCCAAGCTCTGGTACCAGCTCAACACCCTGGTCCCGGCCCCAGGTTTCCTGACCAACCTCCGGACATCGATTCTGGGGTTCTTTTCGTCAGGACTGCACTGGGCCCCTGTAGGGGTTCTTCATCTATCCCTGAAGGAAGGAGGACAGGGCCTGAAGTGTCTCCACACTCAGGTCTGCGTCTTCCGCCTCCAGGCCCTACAGAGGCTCCTTTATAGTGCAGGCAGTTCGGCGTGGAGCATACTGGCGCATGCCTTCTTGCGCTGCATCCGAGGGCTCCGATGTGACCGGCAGCTCTTTTATCTCTGTCCAGGAGGTCTTCCACGAGACTTCTCCAGGCTGCCAGTCTTCTACCAGGATCTCCTCTAGACTTGGAAATGGTTTTTAATGACCAGGTCCGTGGCGGCCACCGAGGGGGCAGATCTCCTCGCAGAGCCCCTGCTACACAACCCCCAGCTCTGTGTGCAGGTGGTGGAGTCCCGCTCGGTGCGCCAGAGCTTGATCCTGGCAGAAGTCACGAGAGTCGGAGACCTCCTGGACTACGACCGGGGAAACTGGCTGGATCCCCTGACGCTCACTCGGCGCATGGGGCTCCCCAGACCTCGTACCCCCCGGCGCGTACTTCAGGAGGTGAAGGCCGCTTTGCCACCCGCTGCTAGAGCTTACCTCGATCTGGTCCTGCTCAAGGGCACGCCCCGCCCACCCTCTACCTCAGGCCTGCCGGACCTTTTAATTGGACCCCTGCCCTGTAGACCCAATCGACCCCCTCACCCCTTTACAGCGAGCCAGCTGCATGAACTGTAGCCGGTATGCTTCCAAACCGTGCCAAGGAAATATCTATACACGCTCGTGCTCCACACCCTTCATGCCCTCACCCTAGTGTCCTGCCCCGACATAAAGTGGCGAGACCTTCTGCCACCTTTGGAGCGTGAGCAGCCCCGGTGGGCCACCCTATATCCCACCTTGGTTCCGAGGCCCATCGGGGACATCAGAGCTGTGAGCACGGGCACGTCCTTGGCGCGGTTCAACCCCATCCCAGATACTTGTCCCTTTTGCGGTGTGAGGGAAACCCTGGCGCACGTATTTTTGGAGTGCGCCAGGCTGCAGCCCCTGTTCCGGCTCCTCACAAATCTTTTATTATGTTTTTGGTTGCATTTTTCCCCTCACCTTTTTATTTATGCACTCCCCATCCACGGCCTCACAAAGTCGCGGGATTTCCTAGTCCTGGCTAAAACGGCCATCTATAAAACCAGAGAGAGGAGGTTGGCCGATGGAGTTTCCTGTGACTGTGGGGCCGTTTTCCGATCCTCGATCCGTTCACGTATCCGGGCGGAGTTCCTCTGGGTGGCGTCCACCGACTCCCTTGATGCTTTTGAGGAGCAGTGGGTGCTGTCCAAGGCTCTCTGCTCGGTGTCCCCGTCCGGCTCCCTTTCTTTTGACCCTTTGATTGGGGGAGAGAGTAAGGGACCCCAGCCCCAGCCATTGCTGCTGCGGACACCACCACCTTAGAGGGGTCCTTTCACACGTGGGTGCACGTGCTTCCCCCCCCCCCCGGGTTGTCCACCCCACAGCCTGCCCCTTTTGTTGGGTGCTTTCAGAGGAGGGAATGGTTGGTGACACTTGGGCGTGGCACCAGGTAACTCGAGGGGGTGGCAGACCTCGAGAGTCGATGAAGCCCCCTCGCTCTGGACCACCAGGTAACTTGGAAGGGTGGAAGACCACAAGAGTTGAGGAAGCCCCCTGCTCTGGGCCCAAGCAAGCTTGAACACTTCCCTCCCTTGAAGCTAATGAGAAAACAATTGTTATTGGTTGCTGTGTTACAAAACAAAACAACAGCATATGCAATGTGTAAGTGTGTTATGCAAATGAAAAAAACACCTTTTTTTGCTGCAAAAAAAAAAAAAAATTTACTCTTATAGACATCTGGCCCGACCCTGTCACAATTGGTATAAATGCTTAATGCCAGGAGAGCTATTCCTGTGCAGGAAAAATCAACTCCTAACCAACAGAGCTATACCAGTGCAAAACTTGTGTGTAGACAAGGTCCAAAGTAAGAAGGCCCTCAAACACTGTTCAGGTCTTTTTTTGTCCACAGTAAAAAAAACAAGAAAGGACATAATCCCAATTTTTAAAATATCGCTGTAGGTTACTTTCTAAAAAGTGACCTGCAATGTTTCAAAATAAGCCTTTCCACCCACCCCAAACGCTTGGATTCCAAGCTGACCTAAGGTCCATTTTTATATTGGGTAACAGCAGGACCCCAAATCCAGACTCCCCCAGAGTATGGATCTGAATCTGTCCCTCATCTTGCCATCTCTGTTTGAAATACACTATTTAACATACCGGATCAGTGAGTGAGAAACGAAGGGGCAGACTTTAAAATGACCAAAAATATTTGAAAACACAAAGTGTTAAGCCCTTGTGACCAGAGATGCCCGTATCACAAGAAGTTTCTCCTTTGCTTTACCTGCCTAACTGTATGACTACAAGCCCGTTCTCTGAGTGCCCCCGCAACAGTCAGATACTGCTCCCCCCCCTTCCACGGCTTGAGGAGACTTTGTTGTCATCACCTCCACATGGGGGACCCAGAACCCTGACCTCAGATGCAGAAGGGACGTGAGGGCAGGCGGTTTTCCAAATTTTTTGATAAAGTATTTGTAACTTTTCTGCATGCCCTTCATAGGCTGTACCAGCTGAGGGCATGGCCCGTACCCTGTAAGTAACTTGATTCAAAACCATGTAAGAGTGCTTTGCTCCCCACACAGGAAAAGGGGGAACCAGCGCTGGTTTATCTAGGACTTTGTATCCTGTTTGTGTTCCACAAAGAGTCTCTGCAATTCCCTCCCCGAACGTTCTCACCTATTCCCATTAACTTTGCTTTCCATGGCCTGAAGGGACCCTACTGACCACCACATAGCACAGGCCAGAGAACTGCTCCCAGACATCCCTGCTTTGAGTTCAACAATTGCACTTGTGCTGGACTTTTATAAAAGACCCCAAGGGATTGCAGATTTCTCACATCCCTTGGGAAGCTGTTCCAATGGTTAATTACCCTCCCGGATAAAAATTTACATCTGTTTTCCACTTTGAATTTTGCTGAATCTACTCCCAGCCGCTTTGGAATGGTGCTGCCACCTACTGCTAAAAAACAGGAATGCGCCACATAAAGCAATTCAATGGAACGTGTTTGCAATGAAGATAAAGACACTGCCCTCAGAGGGCTTTTACACACATTAACTGCCCCTGAGGATGCCATTTAGTAGTGATCTGAACCGGTTAGCAGTTGATGGCTAATCAGAGGACTAAGTGAATGTAGTGAGTGGCAACCCAGTTCTTAGTGGGCAAATGTCACAAACCCACCACCACAATGAGCGCTATTTGTCACTCCTGCGGGGGCTGTTGGTAGAGAAACTAGGGGCTGAATGGAGTATGAAGGCCAAGCTGCCCTATCAGCCCTTCTCTTTGGGATTCAGGGATGGGGCAGGATGGCATTGCTACTGCCCATTCAGCTCCAAGGCTGTTGGTCCGGGACCTTCCATCAGCACTACAGTCAACTCAAAAACTCTGGGCACCTTGCTGAACTATGTGGAGAAAGGTATCTCATAACTGGTAAGGTCAGTTCCATATTCCTGTCAGTGCTATTTACCCCAAATAGCCAGGAGAGCCAGAAAAACAATTCCAAAGCTAGGGGAGAAAATGCATACCAGTGAGAGACTTCACAAGCTCAGTCGTTTTAGCTTATCAAAAAGAAGAGCGAGTGATGACTTGATTATGCTGTATAAGTACCATGTGGAGAGCCAATACCAGGTTATCAAAGGACTATTTTAATCTAGCAGAGAACAGCATAAGAAAAACCAATGGCTGGAAGCTGAAGCCAGACAAATTCAAATTATAAATAAGGCACAACTTTTTAAGAGTGAGGATGATTAACCACTGGTGTAGACTACCAGGGGAAGTGGTGGGTTCTCAAGCTCTTGATATCTTCAGATCAAGACTGGATGCCTTTCTGCAAGATATGATTTAGTCAAATACAGGTTCTTGGTCTCAAACAGTGAGTAACTTGACAGAATTCTATAATCTGTGAAATACAGGAAGTCAGAGTAGATGGTCCAATGGTCCCTTCTGGCCTTAAGGGCTATGAAATGTTGAGACGCCGGCATTAGCGCTATTAGTAAGCACACTATACTTGTAACCTGAGTGTAGTTTTGAGCACTGTCAATATATTTTCAATATCCGGATCTATTTCAGAAAGACTCCATGTAACTAACAGCTAGGATGTGGGTATGACTAGAAGGCAAGAATGCAGCTGGATCAGTAAATAGAACACACAAAGATAGGCTCCAATTGCTAGACTGACCAGCAGAAATCTCCCAGAAACAGGGTCATCCACACCTTTAAAAACCAGGGGGCTTGGTGCTAGCTAGCCCTACTGGATTGTCAGGCCTAGCTGGGAAGGGCTCAGATGTTTTATCCAAGGGTCTAAGAGATGTCAGATGGAGCAGGCTGCAGGAAGGTGGTTAGCTCCTATGGCAGGCCCTGGAGAAAGAGAGAAGAGACACCAGGGGAGAGGCCTCTGAGTCTCTGCAGCCTGCTTTATTTGTGAGGGGTTTTTGTTGTTGTAGAAGATTAAAACTGTGCCCTGATGGACGGGCTGGACATCCTGTGGGCATAGTGTGACTCATCCCTAAGCTGGGGAGACAGGCCAGCAGCCCTACACGTGGTGGAGAACACGAGCACGTGACTGACCTCCAGAACTCAGGGGAAATTGAGGCAGCAGAAGAGAAAACAAAAGCAGCTATGGAAAAGACTGCTGCAGAAGTGACAGCTGAGCCGGGGCAGGGGAGAGGGAAATGTCTGGTGGGGTCCCCCTTTGTGTTTTTTTTTTTTTTTCTAATGTGAAAGGAAAAAGATGGAGGATGTTCTCTGCCCGATGGAGGTGGTGCAGCAGCACCAATAGGAACACCAGAATCAAAGCCCCAGGCAATTCTCCCAGAGGGCCAGCAACAGAAGCGGTTTCTGATGCACTTTGGAAGTGGGCTCCAGAGAGTCTTGTTGAGCCTAGACAGGGAAGCTCAGGTAGGCCTGGCCCTGGGTTGGTGAAGTTGGGTCTAGAAAGTGACCCTGAGGCTTTCCTCACTATCTTTGAGCAAATGGCCAGTGCTTCTGACTGGAAAGAGTTGACTTGGGTGGCC
The DNA here is from genome assembly GCF_965152235.1 of Eretmochelys imbricata. Classification (NCBI taxonomy): domain Eukaryota; kingdom Metazoa; phylum Chordata; order Testudines; family Cheloniidae; genus Eretmochelys; species Eretmochelys imbricata. Next base: position 16,959,675 of record NC_135572.1, read on the forward strand.
AGGTTGGCCCCTTTTCTGATGGGATAGGCCCAGGCAGCATAATGAGCCTTGAGCAACAAGCAATCTGGCTCGTGTCCTGAAAACCCCCCCAGCCATTTTAGACAGGCTGGGACTGACTCTGGAGGCGTATTGTCACCTGTCCCTGCTTGAGACATTTCCATGGGGAACGCATCCATGTCTAGTAGCCCAGCAGCTGCGGGGCCTCACTACCCGTCAGCTGTGTCCTGATGTGCTCTGTAGAGAGAACCATGGACCAGGTGGCTCTGGAACAATTTTTGCAGATCCTGTCTGTGGGAGCCCAAAGCTGGGTAAAGCATTTTTGGCCATTGTGTGTGGATGAAGTGGTGGAGAGAGCAGAGGCCTACAAAGGCGAAGGCAGCTGAGCAGCATGCTAGATTGGAAGTGTCAGAAGAATAGGCCCAACCTGGGGAGGCTGGGGCAAATGCTCAATGGGAGAGGGTCCGGGGTAGCCCTAGATGTAGGGTTCAGAAGGGTTACCTCTCTCCTCCCCCAGTCAGCCTCACAATCTAGGGGAAATTCCCCTTGGGGTGACTGGGAATTCCTGGTAAGAGGTTACCAATATGGAAAACCTGGACATGGTGGGAGAGTGCCCATTAATGGAGTGAAACTACGTGGAGTGCTATTTCAGCCAAGGGCGGAGGCAGGGAACCCCTGCTCATTTTCTCCCCTGAGTGTATGTGAGGCTTGTCAGACCACCTTAGAGGAAGGACCACTCCTAGTGGGCTGGTGGGACAGGTATTCAAGCCGTGCCCTTCTGATGACTGGGAAGTGGGCGATGGCCCTGAGAAATGTGGGACCCTGTGAATGAAGAGGACCAATCCCTGGGACAGAGAGTCAAAGAGGGGCGAATAGTGTGTGAATGGAACTGGGTGAGCTCTAGGCACCTGGAGTGAGGCAGGAGAGGAGAGGTGTTCTGTCCTGGACCAGGATACGGGGGAGGGATTGGACCCAAGGGCCATATACAGTGGGTCTAGCGAGCATCCTGAGGATTCTAGTGGCCAATAGGAGGCAGACACGACCTGATCCACACAGAAGTGTCAGCTTTCCAAGGGACTCCATTGTTAGCAGCACACGGTCTAGGGCAGCTCTGATTTTCTTCCAGTAGAAGGCATGGGTACATATACACATTCTCTAGTTCAGTTGTTCTCAACCTGCATGGCTGAATGGGGATAATGGGTCCTTCTTCTTGCCTGAGCAGGTTCTGACTTCCAGCCCATTGCTCTAACCTCTAGACAGCAGCTGGAACTACTGAAAGCATGAAATACAAAATGGGCCAAATACTTCGCTAGTGTACATTGCCAATTTTTACCAGCTGAGTATCTGGCCCAAAATGTCCATGTGTGAGAGAGAAGGTATTTATGACACAACTTAAATTAGATGAGAGTCTGTTAATCACACTTCAAGCTGTTCATAAATTGCATCTTAATGCTGTGTGGACACTCCAAGGCAGAACTATTAATGCAATGTTATATTTACATGTTGTAGACTTGGCTTATTGTTAGAGTGGGATGCAACTAAAAAAAAATGGATGGGCATTTTTTCAAAGCAATAGAGATACAGCGGAGCTCATAATTTCTAATAAGATTCACTCTAGAAAAACAGCCTTCCACAAGTCTTTATTATATCACGGGATAGTATTTTAAACTGTGACCTGTAACTTGAAGCAGAAGGAACTGGATAAAAGGCCAAATTCTGATCTCAGTTTCTCCGCTGTAAATTCAGTAATTCCACTGAAGTCAGCATTGATTAACACTGATATGAGATCAGAATTTGTCCCGTTGTCACAGAAATGCTTGTTCTCTGCAGTCAGACCTATGTGAAAAAGGCTCTAACTTATAGCTTTGCCTTCATCGATTCTCCTTAGATTCTGGGTTGGTGAGTGGGTGGTGAAAATGAGATTTTAAAAGTCTATTTGCTGGAAACTGAAGTTTTTCAAAGAATGTTTTTCTGGAATCCCAGGGCAGTCCCTGTAGGAAAATCATCTGAAAGGCACTTGGCATAACTACATTTAGAGTCAGCATTTGTTAGGTCTGATTCTGATCCCTTGGTGACATAAATCAAGAGGAACTGAAAAAAGGACAAAATAAAGAATTGGGGTTTTTATCCCTGTCTCCCTAAGTCATGGGAGTGGAGTTAGTGATTTCTTTCATCTTGTTTATTCATCTTGTTTATTATGGAAAACCCAATGTTTGGCTATGATGGAAAAACTTATGGAAAAAACAGGCACTGAGGAAATCTCTCCTGAAACTCTGTGTACACCACAAGCAGAGGTGGATTTAAATCAAGGCTCCCCATGCTGATCCCTTTGTGATGGGAGGTCAGCTCAGTGAAGATGGGCTGATTTCCAGCACTAAATATGGCCTGTAGATGGAGCCAGTTACTAGATGCAGCAGTGAGATGCGTCCCTGATGTTGCCAGTCTCACTATAAATCATAGCAAATTAGAGGTTTTTTGTGCTTGTTGCTTTTAACCTGTTAAGCACTTAAATACCATGGTAACAGGTGGCTTTAAAATACCTTGGATAATCTTTCCTATCTGCTTTTTCCACATTCTTCAGTAGCCTGTAATTGTTATCTAGAGATCCCCCTGCTTCAAACAGCTAAGGCTGAACCTAACCCATGATATTGACATATGTGCCTCGCTCTGGCATGGAGCCTCACTAGTGTTTCAGGAAAGATTATTTTTATCATATGAATTGTCCTGAATTATTTAGTCAGGACAAACGTGCGCTCTGAGATCTTATCTGCTCACATACCATGTTGGCCTCGTGTGAGGCTTATGACATGCCCACAGGACATTCAGTTGTACAACTTTCAGAGTAACAGCTGTGTTAGTCTGTGTTCGCAAAAAGAAAAGGAGTACTTGTGGCACCTTAGAGACTAACCAATTTATTTGAGCATGAGCTTTCGTTGCACGAAAGCTCATGCTCAAATAAATTGGTTAGTCTCTAAGGTGCCACAAGTACTCCTTTTCAGTTGTACAACTGACCATCTAGCATTGGTTATGTGTAATTCAGTCATTATATGTTGTTTCCAGGGATCCACTGCTAATGTTTTCAAACCTGGCAACTTCTGTGACATGTTGTGAAGATCATTCCCGGCTCTCGAAGCTTTAATGTCCAAGTATAAAGATGCCACGTGGAGGCTCGGCTCATAGAACACATAAAGAACTGTGACTGAGATCTTTGCTCTTAAAGACTGCATAATTTTTCATCAGCTGGGTTGCCGGTGTGTATCCTTATTACAGTGTGGAGGCAACTATGGCAGAAGAGGTATTTTGTTCCATGCTTCCTCTTCAAGATCACAGCGGCTCTGCCTCCAGAGAGGGTGGAATAACTCTAATCCAGACATGGCAGTGCTGTGCTGATGTAACCTTTGGGTGGGCTAGAGTTCATTCACTGCCCTTCTCCCATGCCTAAAAAACCCCAACTCCCATAGAAAAGGAGCTGGAGACCCAGAGTTCAGGCTCTAAGGATTTTCAGCAAGGATTGCACAGGGTCAACCTCCTCACATTCAAGTCTGAAAAGGAACTAAAGAAATGAATTTAATTAAATAACTTTATAAAATCTTATGATAAAGAAACAAATAATCTAATTTTTACAGCATGACATGGCTATTTTATAATCCACAGACATTATCTTCAGATTTTAATTTTTCTTTATGTATAACTGAACAGTTCAGTCCCCACAGAAACACAGTGCGAAGAAACTGAAAGTTCCCAAAACCTTAGGTTTAGTTCATCTAAATCTCAGTTAGAGTGTTTGATCACCAAATCTATACAGTTCGCAGAGTCTAAAACATCTTCCCTCCATTTGCTTGCAGGAATCTTCAGTTGGAATCAATGCAGACTCTTCCTCTGCTGAAATCACTGCTAGCCAGTCAGCTAACTGATTAACCAACCACTCAGTTAAGGGTATAGATTTAAAGAAAACCCTGTTACAAGAAAATACAAAACTGAGAATAGCAAAATATAAATGACTCTTTCCCCATTACTGTACTACATTTACAGAAAAGTTGGTGAATTGCACGAGTTGAGACAATTTAACTAGAGAACGGTTTGGCTAAAATCAAAACAACATTCAAAGCATACAATTAAAATAGAAGAAGTTATTTTTCCCTTCCAGTTTCCCTTTGCTATAATTAATATTGCCCAGGCTTCCCTCTTAGAGGGTTAGCAATATCCCTAACCTGCTGCAAAATGCTTCAGAGTTAGGGACAACAGCTTGCTGCCTGCTCCTGGGCTCAGCTTCTCCCAACTCAGCCAGGGCACATGGCCCCCTGAAAGGCAGCTGCCCTGACCACTTGCCCTCCTGGAGTCTGACCCCAGCAACAGGGAACCTATTGGAGCAGACCCAAAACTACCACACCCAATTCCAGAAGCTTCTGGATGTGGAGTGCTAAATCTGCCTAGCAACAATGACCCAGACACAGCTCACTTAGGGTTACCGTATTTGAACATTCAAAATAGAGGACACCCCACATTGGGGTGCTGTCGGTCCCGCCCATAGTCCACCCCCGCTCCTCCCATGCTCCGCCCCCACTCTGCCCCAGGTCCCGCCCCCTCCCCACTCGGCCCCGCCACCGCCCCCCTCCTCACCCCCGGCCCTCCTCAGTCCCCCACCCACCGCTCGCCTCCTCCCACCTGCCACTCACCACCTCACTCCCCTGCCAGAAACCCCCATGCCCGCCCTGAGAACCCCCTCCTGCCGCTGGCTCGCTGCCCGCCTCCTCACCCTCCCGCCGCTGGCTCCCTCGCTGCTCGCCTCTTCACCACCACCCCCCACTCGCCTACTGACCCCTCCTGCTGCAGGTCCCTCGGCTCCTAGGATCAGGGGCAGCCGAGGGGTCTCCACGTGCTGCGCCCGCCACAAGCACAAGCTTCGTGGCTCCCACTGGCCGGGAAAAGCGCCAATGGGAGCTGCCGGAGCCGCGGAGCGGGGCTTGCAGGCGCCGGCAGTGCACAGAGAGCCCTCCGCCCCCCCGCAACCCGACTCGACCCTAAGAGCCAGAGGGACCTGCTGGCGGGCAAGGTGGGGAGTCCCGGCGCTGCTTATCTGGGGCGGCTCCCAGGAAGCATCCGGCAGGTCCCTCTGGCTCCTAGGGTCGGGGCTTGCAGGCACCAGGAATGGGCAGAGAGCCACCCGACCCTACCCTAGGAGCTAGAGGGACCTGCCGGATGCTTCCCAGGAGCTGCCCCAGGTTAGCCGCGCCGGGACTCCCCACCTCGCCCCCGGGCAGGTCCCTCTGGCTGTTAGGGTCGGGTCGGGTCCGGGGGTGGGCGGAGGGCTCTCTGCGCACTCCCGGCACCTGCAAGCCCCGCTCCGCGGCTCCGGCAGCTCCCATCTAGGGTTACCATACGTCCCTATTTTCCCGGACTTTTTTAGATATTTAAAAATTCCTCCCAGACAGCGATTTAAGAACTAAAAAGCAGGACATATCTGGGAAAATATGGACGTATAGGAACCTTAAACTCACTCCTATCTCCCCCAAATGGGTCTCTTAAACAGATATCTCCCTATTAGGCACATGGGTTACACTGAGTTCACTCTACTATACAGCAGCGCTTCCTGCTAGTGAGGGGGTGCCCTGGACTCACAAGAGGCTGATCAGCATGGCCAAGAGCAACAGAAAGGCCTATTGGGTTTTGGTTCCTCACTAGCTCTTAAATAAGCAGGCGTGAGGTCCTGCTTTCTTTCCTGCACTTACCCAGTTATTTTTTCAGGGGCGTAGGGGGTCAACAGATCCACTTGTTCCAAAATTCCAATTCATCCACATGACCAGGTGCAGGGACATTAACTAGTCCCCAGTGAATAAGAGGCTAACTCCAGTTTACCTCCGTTTGTGAGATGAAGAAAGGGACTGAGTGACTGCTGGGAAGGTCAAGTTGTGAATAGGGGTCATGGACCTGACTGTGACGCATCCCCTTTGATATTATCCTGCCTGGCTGCATAGAGTTAAAGGCTGTTAGAGGAAATGAAACCATGCCCAAGAGAAGACACCTGGGGTTAACAACTTCAAGGGAGTTAAGATAGCAATAGCTGGGCCATGAAGTGGGAAGATGGGCAGCTGGGTGGCCAAGGCTCAAAGCCTAGAGAGCAAAAAGACCACAAACAATTAAAAGGACTCCCTGGAACAAGGAGAATGTGGGGAGCAAGGGGGGCCAAGGGGCCATGGAATTCCCACTTTTGCAAGTGGACAGGCCAGGCCCCCTGCCCCTCCTTCCCCCCGAGGCCCCATCCCCTGGCCAGGCCAGAAGCTGGAGCCCAACCCAGGTAAGAGTGGCCCGGGGAGCCTGGGCAGCTGCGGGGGAGTTGTGGACCCTCTACCTGGCTGGGGAAGGGACCAGAGTAGCCCCCGGCCCATGTCCCTGCCCCTGGGATTCCTGCTCAGGGCAGATGGAGGGTCCATGGCTCCCAACAGCTGCCTGGGCAGCTCTTAGTATGGCCTGGCTCTGGCTTTTCAGCCCCTGAGGCCTGGTCCCAGGCCAGGCCAGAAGTCGGGTCAGGGTAAGAACCACGCAGGCAGCGGTGGGAAGCCACGGACCCTCACCTGCCGGGGCGGGTACACAGGCTGGGGGCTGCTTTTGGGTCCCCCCACTCCGGGCAGGTGGAGGGGCCCGGGCTCCCTGGCCCAGGCCTGGCTTTCTGGCTTGGCCAGGGGGTGGGGCCTCGGGGGGGAAGAGGAGGGGCAGGTGTGGGGCCTTGTACCCCCCGCTCCCACACACACACTTTTAGGAAGAATCCGTTGCCCCAGGGCGGGGAGTCACGGGCGAGCTGTGCTTGAACTAGTCCACTGAAAATGGTGTAGCTGGGGTAGCCTGAGTAGAAACCCACCTGGATCCCCTGGGTACGTTCTTGGGGGCTAACCTCAGCTGCGACCTGTGCTACCCCGGCTAAGCTGCTCTATTTAGCATGCTCACTCATGTGCACGCTAGCACATGTCTACCCACACTGGGAACCATGCTCCCAGCTGCAGCACAGATGTCAATAAAGATCGATTAGAACTGGAGAAAGTACAGAGAAGGGCAACAAAAATGATGAGGGGTATGGAACAGCTTCCACATGAGGAGGGATTAAAAAGACTGGGACTGTTCAGCATGGAAAAGAGACGACGAAGGGGGGATATGCTAGAGGTCTATAAAATCGTGATTGGTATTGGAGAAAGTGCATAAGGAAATGTTATTTATCCCTTCACATAACACAGGAATCAGAGGTCACTCAATGAAATTAACAAGCGCTGCATTTAAAACAAAGGAAAGGAAGTACGTCTTCAGACAACGCATAGTCAATCTGTGGAACTCACTGCCAGATGACGATATGAAGGCCAAAAGTATAACTGGGTTCAAAAAAGAATTAGGTAAGTTCATGGAGGTCTGGTCCATCAATGGCTATTAGCCAGGGTGGGTAGGGTTGCAAAACCATGCTCTGAAGGGTACCTAGCCTCTGTTTGCCAGAAGCTGGGAATGGGCGATGGGATGGATCACTTGATGATTACCTGTTCTGTTCATTCCCTCTGGGGCACCTGGCATTGGCCACTGGGCTAGATGGACCATTGGTCTGACCCAGTGTGGCCGTTCTGATGTACCCTGACACAGAGAGAGAGAGAGAAACTGGAGGGTCACTTTAGTCAGCTGCTGTCCCAGGCTCCCCAAGGAAAAGGGCTTACAGGTGCCGAACATCGTTGGGCCTATCAGGTAAAGGAGGTTGGGAAGCAGGAGGGCTGCAGTGCAGAGCTCCAGGCAGGGTGGTAGGACCGTGTGGTTCCACCCACACAGGGGTGAAGGTAGCGAAACCTTTCCCCAAAGGGGTGCACACAGGAGGGACAAAAAGGGGGCTGAAGCGCAACTTGTTCTGTAACCGTGACATTGCTTCTCCCACTTCCTGAGGGCGTCAACTTGCTTGTGACCTGCCAGCCATTGTGGGCCAGACCCTGCCACTGTGACCGTGCTTATTCTGCTGAGTCATTCCACCAGCTCTGCTGAGCAGGGGTTGGGATGTTGCCAAACGCCTTTCCTTTTTCAGGAAAAGACAGAGGACTGCATGGTGCTGCCCATCCCTGTGTTTGTATGTGGTCTACCCAGTCTGTGAGCTTCTGGAGGCTGGGAGGGTGTCTGTGAAGTGCCCACAGCAAAACTGACGTGGTGTCCCTCCCATCGTCAGGAAAGTTGATCCCGTGTTCCTCTCCAGTTCTTCTGCTTCACAAAGGGATCCTAGGCTCAGCAGAAGCCTCCTCCTTTCCCACAGCTGGGCTCTGTGGTTGTGTGATGGGAGGCGAGCAATTCTGTAATGAGTTTTCCCATGCCTGGGCGTGGTGCTGTCAATGGAAGAGAGCTATTCTGCTCCCTTGGTAGTATCTCCCCAGACCCCCATGAATGGAGGGAATTCTGGCAGTGCTTTAAAATCTGGATCTCAATTCTGTGGGTTTGGCACATGTATTTTAAACATCTCTGAGTTCAGGACATTAGAATCTTGGGGGCTGGCTTGGCTCATTGCAGAGCTAGCTGGAAAATCCTTATTTGGATAGAGAGCTTGCCCCTCGTGAAAACATCTAATCCACACAGTCCAGAAGTGCTTGGATCTGATTTGGATTTGGGCCCATCCCTCCATTAAGGATTTTTATTTTGGGCTCAGACTGATTTCTGTGAGTGTAGTTTCCTGACTATTTCTGGATGAAATAACAGTCTGGTGGTCTATTGCAGATGCCCACCACGCCATCACCCTTGTTGCTTTCGCCTCTAAACTTAACCCAAACATAGGCGCCGACTCCGTGGGTGCTCTGGGGCTGGAGCACCCAAGGGGAAAAATTGGTGGATGCTCTGCACCCACCGGCAGTGCCCCCGGCCCCGCTCCTCCCCCACTCTGCCTCTGCCTCCTCCCCGAGCATGCCGCGGCCCCGCTTCTCCCCCTCACTCCCAGCTGTTTCGCGGCGGCAAGCGCTGGGAGGGAGGGGGGAGAAGGGGGAACGCGGCGCGCTCCGGGAAGAGGTGGGGCCGGGTTGGGGATTTGGGGAAGGGGTCCAATAGGGGCCGGGAGGGGGCGGAGTTGGGGGCGGGGACTTTGGGGAAGGGGTGGGGATGGGGATGGGCAAGGGCGGAGTCAGGGCGGAGGCGAGCACCACCGGCACCTGGAAAAGTTGGCGCCTATGAACCCGAAGACTCTCAACAGGCTTTTCTCCAGTTTCATACTGGAGCTCTGCGCAGTCATATCGCTCCCTTACACACAATGCAACTCCTCCACCTTTCCTCCACTGCCTGTCCTTCCTGAACAGTTTATACCCATCCATGACAGTGCTCCAGACATGTGAGTTACCCCCCCCCCAGCTCAAGTCTCTGTTATTCCAGTCATATTATAGGTTGTTACAAGGAGGAGGGAGAAAAATTGTTCTTCTTAACCCCTGAGGATAGGACAAGAAGCAATGGGCTTAAATTGCAGCAAGGACAGTTTAGCTTGTACATTAGGGAAAATCTTCTTAACTGTCAGAGTGGTTAAGCACTGGAATAAATTGCCTAGGGAGGCTGTGGAATCTCCATCATTGGGGATTTTTAAGAGCAGGTTGGACAAACACCTGCCAGGGATGGTCTAGATAATACTTAGTCCTGCCTTGAATGCAGGGGATTGGACTAGATGACCTCTCGAGGTCCCTGTCAGTTCTATGATTCTGTAGTTCCTTGACTGTGCCAGGACTTCCAATTCTTCCTGCTTGTTTCCCAGGCTTCTTGCGTTCGTATACAGGCACCTAAGATAACTAACCGATTGCCCTACTTTCTCTGTATGAATCAGGAGGCCTCCTCTGTTGCACCCTCCTCCTTGTGTTTCCTCCCAGTATCCCACTTCCCCACTTACCTCTGGGCTTAGGTCACCACCCCCTGGCCAACCTAGTATAAAGCCCTCCTCACTGGGTTAGCAAGCCTGCCTGTGAAGATGCTCTTCCCTCTCTTTGTTAGATGGATTCCATCTCTTCCTAGCAATCCTTCTTCCTGGAACAATATCCCATGGTCGAAGATCCAAAGCCCTCTCTCCGACACCACCTGCGTAACCACACATTTATCTCCACAATTTGATGGTCCCTATCTGGGCCTTTTCCTTCAACAGGGAGGATGGACAAGAACACGACTTGTGCCTCAAACTCTTTTATCCTTCTTCCCAGAGCCACGTAGTCTGCAGTGACCACTCAAGGTCATTCTTTGGCAGTATCATTGGTGCCCACGTGGAGAAGTAGGAAGGGATAGCGGCCCAAGGCCTTGATCAGTCTCGGCAGACACTCCGTCACATCCTGAATTTTAGCTCCAGGCAAGCAGCACACTTCTCAACTGAATCCAGCTGGAATAGCCAAGATAAGTAGAAAAATATAATTACCCAATTAGAATTTAGCAAGGCTGTGACCTGCGGGATGTTTACACTGTACACGAAGTTGTGATTTTAGCATGGGTAGGTAAACCCTGGATTTCAGGGTATTAGAAGCTCCCCTGGGTCTCAGTGGGCTGCAGCACTGTTTCCTTCCTTGGCCTCTGGCACGTTTCCTGTCCCTGACTGTCTGTTACCCTTTCATGCAAAGTAGAGCCTACCATCTGCCCTGGATGCCCAGGATCAGCGCTGACCCCCTGCAATGCCCCAGTTACTTATACACCAGAACTCCACCCTAAAGGTGAGACTCCTCTGGTTACAGTTTGACTCTCTCAGGGGCGTGTGGCTGTTGTGAAGCAACATGACCTCCCTCCTTAGCTCAGAATCTGACATACAAGCTGTTACACGGAGAGTGGTCTCTCCCTCATAGAGCCCTGCTTTTGTGACCTAGCTGTCTCCTGCCTCACCCTTCCTCTTCCTGTCCTGCTCAGTGCTCCTCCTGTTCTTGTGTAATTGGCTATTGAAATCCCCCTCTCCCTCGGCTTCCCCTGTTTTGTCTCTTGGAGAAATTTCCACGGCTCCTTCCTTCTCCCTCCTTTCAGAGGAGTCACCTAAACTGGTTTTCTCAGGACTCTTCCACACTGTATGTTGTTGGATTGTGAAACTCCCTGCCACAGGATGCTGCTGTAGCTGAGAACTTAGCCAGATTCAAAGAGGGACTGGATGTTTATGTGGATAACAAGACCTGTATGAGAGTAAATGATAAAGAAGCGGGTTTGGAAGGAATATTAAACCTCAAGTTCCAGGGTTTAAGGTGATTTCTAGCTATTATGATTTAGGATGAGACATTCATGTGGGTGGATGATCCCAAACATGGGTTCCTCTCACTTTCTTCTGCAGCATCCAGTGCCAGCCCAGTGTCAGAGATAAGACACTGGGCTAGATGAATCCAAGGTTCGATACGATCTGGCAGTCCCAGTTTTGAAAGCGCTCCCGTCACTAATGTGCAGTTATAATGAGAGCACCTAGGCTAGACAAAATATTGTAGAGCAGACACAGGCAGGGAATGATATTCATTCCTTCTGCTCTGAGACAGATACGTCACTGAGTCCTAAACCCCCCTCAGGTTATCTGTCTGGTGTGTACCTGCCATAGGACCTGTCCACAAGGGTGGATCCACATACATGTTAGGTACTCATGACACAGCAGTTTTCATAAATCAGCCTGACAACATCAACCAGACTGTATAAGTTGTACAGACATAGCCCGAATTCACCACATCCTGTAAAAAGTGACTGTGACATTAGTCCCCATATTCTTCATAGAAATATGTTTATGATATGAAATGGCATAATGAAGACGCATTTGATGCAAGATGGGTCATGTGAGGTATCATTGGAAAGGTTATGATTTACTGAATGTGATTATCCAATTTGTATGCATGTATCATTTCTGTATCTGAAGTCAGAAATATAGACTGTGTAATCATTACAATGGTGTTTTCACCTGGGGAAAGCCCACCAGACAGCAGGCAAACAGCCTAGATGGGCCATTAGGAAGGACAATAGGACTTTGCAAAGACTAATCTCCCCCTCAATCTTCTTTTTACAGACTAAACAAACCCAATTATTTCAATCGTCCCTCATACGTCATGTTTTCTAGACCTTTAATCAGTTTATATCTTAGGTTCTGTCTACACTTAAAATGCTACAGCAGCACAGCTGAAGTGCTTCAGTGTAGACACTTAGGGCATGGCTACACTTGCAGATGTAGAGCGCTTTGAGTTAAACCAGCCTTTGTAGAGCGCAGTAGGGAAAGCGCTGCAGTCTGTCCACACTGACAGCTTCAAGTGCACTGGTGTGGCCACATTTGCAGCACTTGCAGCGGCATTGGGAGCGGTGCATTATGGGCAGCTATCCCAGCATGCAAGTGACTGCAACGTGCTTTTCAAATGGGGGTGGGGTGGGGTTGAGTGTGACAGGGAGTGTGTTGTGTGTATGTGGGGGGAGAGAGAGTGGGTTTTTGGGGGGGCTGAGAGCATGTCAGCATGCTGTCTTGTAAGTTCAGACAGCAGCAGACCCCCCTTCCTCCACCTCTCTCTCTCACACAGTAATGGTTGCTTTGTCTCGGAGCAGATAAGAATGCCAGCTGTCAGAAACGGAGCTTTGAAAGGGCATATCCGCATTCCTGCAGCGATTCCAAAACAATGACAAGAATGGCCACTTGATTTAATGGGATTATGGGACGTTTCTGGAGGCTGATCAGAGCGCAGTAATGCAACACCTCGTTCACACTGACACCGGGGCATTGCAGCGGGGGTGCAGCAAACGTTATTCCACTTGCCGAGGTGGAGCACCAGGAGCGCTCTAGCCGCGGAGTCAGAGCACTCGACGTGCCTTGCCAGTGTGGACGGGTAGTGAGCTAGGGCGCCCGGGGCTGCTTTAATGCACTCTAATTCGCAAGTGTAGCCAAGCCCTTTCTACAATGACAGGAGGGTTTCTCTTGAAACTGTAAGTAATCCACCTCTTTGAGAAGCAGTAGAATTCTTCCATCAACCTAGTGCTGTCTACACCAGGGGTTAAATTGGCTTAGCTAAGGCTTTGTCTACACGACCCAGCTTTTCAGCGACACGGCCATGTTGCTAGAAGTTGGGCAATGTAACTGCCATTTATCGGCACTTTTGCCAACAAAATACTTCCCCCCCCTACGAGTGGGGTTCGCGTCGTCGACAGGAGAGTGAACCGTTTACACTGCCACTTGCTGCAGCAAAACTTGTGTCTTTCGGGGGTTCTTTTTAAAGCACCCGTGAACAACAAAAGTTTTGTTCAATTGGCAGTGTAAACAAAGCCTAAGTCTCTGAAGGGTGTGGATTTTTCACACTCCTGAGAGACGGAGCTATGCCAATGTAACTTTTCAGAGTAGCCCAGCCCTTCGTTTGCAGTTGTTTTCTTTAATAAACTCTTCTGTTTAATATGGGCTGTGATTCCCTGTCATGACAGGCACTGTGTAATTCCTAACTCATAATGCACGGAGAAGATTGCTGATACTAAACAGCTCTTAAGTCGACCAAAAAAAAAAAAAAAAAAGGGCAGAACAACATCCAAGAGCTGGGAATTGAAGTAATCACAACTGGAAATGAGATACATGTTTTCAACAATCAGAGTAATTAATCTCTGGAACAGCTTCACAAGAGATGCGATAAATTCTCCATCATTTGGAGTCTTTAAATCAAGATTGGATGTCTTTCTGTAAGAGAGTCCGTTGTTCAGCCAGAAGTTCATGGGTTCGTTGCAGAAAGCACTGGGCGGAGATCCATTACTTGCATTACGCAGGAGGTCAGACTGATGATCGTAACGGTCTCATCTATGAATCTTTCTCTGCGCTGGTTGGGGGGCAGAAATTTCATTGCTCATCCAAGAGGTGCTTCTAACAAGATGCTTTCCTTGCTGCAGTTTTCCGGCATTTGCATGTAATGCTCTTGCTCTTTTGGTCTGGTGGCTTTGGTGGAGAAAGCAATTAATCCATTATCTTTGCCATGAGTGATGCAACATCACCTGGAATGAGCTTGCCTAGCACTTAGTTTTCTTAAACATCTATTCTTGACCGGAAATAATTCAGAATCAGGCAAGTGACAAGCTCTAGGGGGGGAGTCATTTAAATGATCAGCAATAAGTACATAAATCCCCCTGCCTCAGTATATCTATCATTCCCATCACCAGAGCATCTGGGTGCCTGCTTAAATAAATCAAGTGACTAGGGAACTGGGCTGCTACCTTTATAGACAGAATAAAATAAATTCTGTACTTCCCCTGTTCTATAGCCTCCATCACCATAATTTTGGAGCACCTCACCATCTCCAGTGGATTTATCCTCACAACACCTTGGGAAGGTAGGGCAGTGCTATTATCCCCATTGTATGGGGAACTAAGGCACAGAGGCTCAGTGACTTGCCCAAGGTCACACAGGAAGTTTACAACAGAGCAGGGAATTGAACCCAGATTTCCCAGGTCCCAGCCTAGTGCCCTAACCACTGGACCATCCCACCTCTTATTGATGTTCTATGGGGTTCTATTGAGGCAAATAGCCCAGTGAGCTTCAGAAGTATTTTTAACAGTGAGGATGATTAACCGTTGGAACAAACTACCAAGGGAAATGGTGGATTCTCAATCTCTTGACGTCTTCTGATCAGAACGGGATGTCTTTCTGAAAGATGTGCTTTATTTCTTGGCCTGTGAAATGCCGACTGCCAAGACTGGAAAATCTGATAGTTCCCTCTGGCCTTAAAATCTACTAATGAAGACCAAATACTTGCGGCTGAATCATAGAATCATAGAATATCAAGGTTGGAAGGGACCTCAGGAGGTCATCTAGTCCAACCTCCTGCTCAAAGCAGGACCAATCCCCAACTAAATCATCCCAGCCAGGGCTTTGTCAAGCCTGACCTTAAAAACTTCTAAGGAAGGAGATTCCACCACCTCCCTAGGTAACGCATTCCAGTACAGAATTCACCCCGTGCAGAAGGCCCTACTTTGAGAACTTAAATGGTGCACAGGTCTTGTGTTGGCCCTCTGCATGGGCAAATTTGATGACACATGAAGGCTAGAATAGCTACATAATTGCTAAGTGTTAGTATTATTTAATGGGTGTGTGGTTTTTGAGATGCGGACAGATGTCCACTGGGACCGGCTGGAAAAAGCAAACATGCTTAATCTTTACCTTAGCCGGATGCCAAAAAGGGCTGGAGATTTATATGGATAATAAAACCAGCCAGAGAGACAACAGCAAGGGTTTAAACAAAACCAAAATACAAAACCAATTGGGCAGGATTTTCACAAGTGGCTGGTGAGTTTGGGTGCTCTGCTTGAGACTCCTTAAAGGGGCTTGATTTACAGAAAGAGCGGGGCTCTTGCCCTCAGAAAACCAGGCTCCTTTAAGGTGTGTGAAGTAGCATCAAGATACCCAAGATCACTAATCGGTCTTAGTCTTGTCCCAAGAGTTTTGGAAGACTATCAACCCATCAGGCATAAACCAACCTCTAACTAATGCGGCGTAAGAAGAAACATCCCTTGTGCATAGAAGTGACAGAATGAACTGTCACTGGGTGTTAAAAAACCCACAACCAAGGCCCAGATTCTCAAAATAATAATAATAATAATAATAATAATAAATTAATTAATTGATTTCAATAGACATTAGGAGTCCCAATACCTTTCAGGATCAGGTCCCAAGTACATCGAGAAGCAGTCGTAGTAGTGGACTACCCCAGGAAATCAGGAGTAGGGTATGGTTCAGTTGGCTGTCATTAACCACCAATGCTTGCAAAGGTTGCTGGGAGTGGGAGGGGTCTGGAACCTACATGTGGCCAGGTCTACACTAGAAACTTACATCAGTATAACGACGTCACTCGGGGCCCCTGAGCGACACAGTTATACCGACCCATCCCTCGGTATAGACAGTGTAACATCGGCGGGAGAGCTTCTCCCATCAGCATAGCTACCTCCTCTCGAGGACGTGGATTAACTACGCCGACGGGAGAACCTCTCGCGTCAACGTACTAGCGTCTTCTCCGAAGCCCTACAGTGGCACCATTGCAGTGTTTTAAGTGTGACCTGCCCCAAGAAAGTCCCATCTTACGTTGCCAAGCTCCCTGGGCCGGTGAGGATCCTCTGGTTCACAATGGATTCGTCCATAGCTAACACGGCAGGATGCTGGCACCTCCATCTGTAGCCTCTGGTGCTGTCCCTGTCAGAGACGGGCTATCCGACGAGGTGGTCCCTTAACCTGATCCAGAATGCCAATTCCTATGGCAGTGCAGGGCCTGATTTTCCTGTCACACCAGTGTCCTTCAGAAATAACTCTCCTAAGCCAATGGAGTGACACAGCTCTCAGACAGCTGTGAGGAGACTCAGGCCTTTGGGGCTATTGCTATGACTCCAGAGCCAACAGGGACAGCAAATATTTATTCAGGGAAGGAAGGAGAAACCTGGTTCCTTGATTCTTTAAACTCCCTGAAATAACAGTGAAACGCCCTTGTATTTGCTGAATGAATCACTTGCTTACTACCATCCCTCTGCCTTATCTCATGTTTGGGCTTAACTCTGGTTTTTCCCTATTACTACAATTAACCCCTTTTATGGATTAGTGTTTAAGTGATCATATCTCTTCCCCTTTCCCTACTGAACAACATCCCAGCATCTTCACTTGGCCTCTTTGTAGGCACATTTGTACATTGCTCCGGAGCGACAGGACATCACAGTAATTTTCATTTACATGTTATTTGTATTGTCGTAGTGCCTAGGAGTCCCTTTCATGGACCAGGTTCCCAATGCACTAGGTGCTGTACAAACTACTCTTGGGGGAATTCTGTGCCACTGTGTGGGCACAGAATTCAGGTCCCTCCACAGATTTCTTTGCTTCCCTGCAGAAAATGACAGGGAAGCAAAGGGAAGCTGCAAGAGCCATCATGCACCCACGTGGTTTCCGGGGACCAGAGCAGTGGGGCTGGGGATGCCCACGGGTATAGTTTGGGGGAGGCATTGCCCCCCCCCCTCCCCATTCCAGCACCCTGGGCATGTGCCTATTTTCAAGCAGGGGAAACGTCTTATTGTCTTGGATGGGGCTGTTGTGTTGAATAGGGGCCTGAGTGCAGTTCCTGCTTTAAGATTGCTGGAGTAGGCTTCAGGGAGGCGCCAGCGGCTTTTCTCAGCCGGAAGCTCGTCCTTCTCAGCGGGCTATTCCTCTGAAAAGGAAAAAGGCTAAAAACAAATGACTTGAAATTTCAGAACAAAACCTCAGACGTGTGTGTATATCATTTTTATTTATTTGGTTTGCTGGGGGGGGGTGGGGGACAGGGTGATGGAGATGACTAGCAGGATCGTAGACTCTTCTTTACTTTCCAAACCATTTCTACAGTGGGCTAGTTTCCCATGAAAAGAGATGGACGCTCCATTGCTTGCCATCTTTAAAACTAGAGTGGACAAGACAAGATCAAGACTAAATCCCACTTCCACTTAACTCAACGGCAAAGCTTCCATCGAGTCCTGGGTTGCTGATGTGCTGCACAGTATGTCTCCTTGGAACAGAAAGATCTCGGTTCTCTCCTCACCGTCATTGCAAAGATTTCACGTTGGATACCTCCTGAGGTAATAATCTCCATTAACTGTTAGCAGCACAGGACCCACGACATAGAGGAAACGATCTGATTTCATCCAGCAGAGGGCAGTGATAGCCTGTTCATCACAGTATGCCATTTGGAACAATCCTGCTCTGGCAGAGATCTAATCTCATGCACTTATAATTGTCTTACTGATGCTTTATTATAATAATTCATCATTAATAAAATAATTAATGGCTCTTATACAGGGCTGTTCATCAGCAGATCTCAAAGCACTCAGGGAGGGCGGTATCATTATCTCCATTTTATGGATGGGGAAACTGAGGCACAGAGCAGCAAAGCAACTTGCCCAAGGTCAGTGGCGGAGCTGGAAATAGAACCCAGACCTCATGAGTCACAGTCCAGTGCTCTATCCTCTAGGCTTCACTGCCACCCATATAATGCTATTCATTGGGCTACTTTTTGTAGATGTCCTAAAAGGGGTTCGTTTTCTGTTTCTTATTTCTCTGATCATTATGGTGGTAGCTGGAATCCATTTAGTACAGCTACCTGGGCTAGAAACTCCAGTCTAAGGCTCTGCCTTACAGCTAATGAAGCGGGAACCAGTGTCTGGCAAGAGGGTTGTGTGGGTAGAGTTGCCACCTGTTCCAGATTTTCTGGGATTCTCCCACAAGCACTAGTTGTGGCATTCATGGGGTGTCACGATCAATTTCAGGACCTGGATTCATCAGCCCAGCGTTGTTATGTGCTGCCATAAAGGGTGGGAATGTTGTTGCCTCGGTAATGCTGTTCAGACTGCCCAGGGAGCGGTAGTGCATCACTACTAACAGCAGATCAGGCAGCCTGCTCTCCAGCAGTCCTGGATGTTATTCATAAAGAAAGACCACAGACTTGATTCATGACATCTGTTTGTTACCTCCCCTTGTTCCTGATATCTTGGACAAAACACCCCTATTCGTTATTCCATCAGACCATCTTATCTTGTCCTAGATTGGGATGTATCTGTACTAGCTGGAATATATGTACGTAAATATCTAGCGCCTAGTAGACTAGAGGCAACTTTGCCAAGTTCCTGTACTGAACAGTGAACTTATAAGCATTTGCTTTAATATGTGGCCTGACGTGGGTTCAAAGCCTCTCGTTCAGGCCTCAGATTTTGCACCAGGCCCCGTACTCCAGGCTCCATCTACTATACCCTTTACAACGGTTGCAGCCTTACAAGATAGTATTAGCTCTTCTCTATTCTGTGGTGAGTGGGTGTGTTCTGATGGGTTGTATTCATTATCCCCCGCCATTGCGGTAGATTTGGGTTCTTGGGCTGTCCATTTTCATATCAGCTGTGCACGGCTGGTCTGGCTGTGCAAACATCCCGACACGACAGGCGAGTTTGTTAGCACTGGTTCATTTGCAAACACTTTGTCCGAGGAAGGTTGGTCTGGTGGCTAATACACTGGGCTGGGATCAATTTCTGTCTCTGCCACCCCTCACTGTTGGACTTTCTACAAGTCATTTAGCCTCTCTATGTCAGTTCCCCAGCTCTAAAATTGGGGTGATAATCTTTCCTTCCTCCCACCCTTTGTAGGGCTTGTCTGTTTAGATTGTAAACTCTGGGGGCAGGGAGTGGCACATGCTATCTGTTTATACAGCACAAAGCCAGCTGGAACCTGCAGTTGCTCCCATTATACCAATGCAAAAATAACTTTCCATTGCCAGTGAATCCCTGATGGGAATTTGCAGCTGGATCCCCAGTTACTCCCCTTCTTGTATGATCCTGGTTTTATATGAGATTTTGGGTTTCCCTCTTCTGTGTATCCTGCAGAGATCATCCTGTGTTCCCTCCTGGATGTGCTTTTCATAGAAATGTAGGGCTGCAAGGAACCTCAAGAAGTCAACAAGTCCAGCCCCCTGTGCTGAGGTAGGACCAAGTAAACCTAGACCATCCCTGACAGATGTTTGTCCAACCTGTTCTTAAAAACCTCCAATGATGGGTATTCCACAGCCTCCATTGGAATCCTATTCCAGAGCTTAACTACCCTGAGAGTTAGAAAGTTTTTCCTAATATCTACCTTGCTGCAGATTAAGCTCATTACTTTTTGTCCTATTTTCAGTGGCCATGGAGAACAATTGATCCCTGTCCTCTGTGTAACAGCCCTTCACAGATTTGAAGACTGTTATGAGATCCTCTCAGTCTCCTTTTCTCAAGACAAAACGTACCCAGGTTTTTAAGTTTTCCTCATAGGCCAGGTTTTCTAAACCTTTTATCATTTTGTGTTGCTTTCCTTAGGACGCTCTCCAATTTATCCACATCTTTTCTAAACTGTGATGCCCAGGATTGTACACAGTTCTCCAGCTGAGGCCTCCACCATGCCAAGCATAGAAGAATCATAGAATCAGAGAAGATTAGGGTTGGAAGAGACCTCAGGGGTCATTGAGTCCAACCCCCTGCTCAAAGCAGGACCAACATCAACTAAATCATCCCAGCCAGGGCTTTGTCAAGCCGGGCCTTAAAAACCTCAAAGGATGGAGATTCCACCACCTCCCTAGGTAACCAATTCCAATGCTTCACCGCCTTCCTAGTGAAATAGTGTTTCCTACTATCCAACCTAGACCTCCCCCACTGCAACTTAAGACCATTGCTCCTTGTTCTGTCACCTGCCACCACTGAGAACAGCCTAGCTCCATCCTCTTTGGAACCCCCCTTCAGGTAGTTGAAGGCTGTTATCAAATTCCCCCCCCCCCCGCCTCCGTCTCTTCTACAGACTAAATAAGCCCAGTTCCCTCAGCCTCTCCTCGTAAGTCTTGTGCCCCAGCCTGCTAATAATTTTTGTTGCCCTCCGCTGGATTCTCTCCAATTTGTCCACATCCTTTCTGTAGTGGGGGGCCCAAAACTGGACGCAATACTCCAGATGTGGCCTCACCATTGCTGAATAGAGGGGAATAATCACTTCCCTGGATTTGTTGGCAATGCTCCTACTAATGCAGCCCAATATGCTGTTAGCCTTCTTGGCAAGAAGGGCAAACTGTTGACTTTTATCCAGATTCTCGTCCACTGTAATCCCCAGGTCCTTTTCTGCAGAATTGCTGCTTAGCAAGTTGGTCCCCAGCAGTGCATGGGATTCTTCCATGCTAAGTGCAGGACTCTGCACTTGTCCTTGTTGAACCTCATCAGATTTCTTTTGGCCCAATCCTCCAATTTGTCTAGGTGACTCTGGACCCTATCCATACCCTCCAATGTATCTACCTCTCTCCCCATCTTAGTGTCATCTGCAAACTTGCTGAGGGTGCAATCCATCCCATCATCCAGATCTTTAATGAAGATGTTGAACAAAACCGGCCCCCAGGACAGATCCCTTGATATCGGCTTGATACCAGCTGCCAATTAGACATCGAGCCGTTGATCACGACGCATTGAGTATGATGATCTAGCCAGCTTTCTATCCACCTTATAATCTGTTCATCCAATCCATACTTTTTTTAAGTTGCTGGCAAGAATACTGTGGGAGACCATATCAAAAGGTTTGGTAAAGTCAAGATATATCCTGTCCACTGCTTTCCCCATATCTACAGAGCCATTTATCTAATCATAGAAGGCAATTAGGTTAGTCAGGCATGACTTGCTCTTGGTGAATCCATGTTGACTGTTCCTGATCACCTTCCTCTCCTCCAAGCACTTCAAAATGGATTCTTTGAGGACTTCTCCATTATTTTTCTAGGGACTGAGGTAGGCTGACCTGTCTGTAGCTCCCTGGATTCTCCTTCTTCCCTTTTTTAAAGATGGGCACTATATTTGCCTTTCTCCAATCATCCGGGACCTCCCCCAATTGCCATGAGTTTTCAAAGATAATGGCCAATGGATCTACAATCACATCAGCCAACTCCCTCTGCACCCTCAGATGCATTAGATCTGGCCCCATGGACTGGTGCATGTCCAGTTTTTCTAAATAGTCCTTAACCTGGTCTTTCACCACTAAGGGCTGCTCACCTATTCCCCATGCTGTATTGCCTAGTGCAGCAGTCTGGGAGCTGACCTTGTCTGTGAAGACCAAGGCAAAAAAAATCATTGAGTACTTCAGCTTTTGCCACATCATCTGTCACTATGTTGCCTCCCCCATTCAGTAAGGGTCCCATGCTTTCCCTGACATTCTTCTTGTTGCTAACATACCTGTAGAAACGCTTCTTGTTACCCTTCACATCCCTTGCTAGCTGCAACTCCAGTTGTGTTTTGACTTTCCTGATTACACCCCTTCATGCTCGAGCAATATTTATTTTTATACTCCTCCCTAGTCATCTTTCCAAGTTTCCACTTCTTGTAAGTTTCCTTTTTGTGTTTAAGCTTACTGAAGATTTCTCTGTTAAGCCAAGCTGGTCACCTGCCATATTTGCTCTTCTTTCTGCACATTGGGATGGTTTGTTCCTGCACCCTCAATAAGAGCAATGCAATTAACTCCTGTATCTTACGTGCACCCCACTCCTATTAATACACCCCCAGTATATTAGCATTTTTTGCAACTCAGTTCAATTTGTGATCCACTGTAGCCCCTGCCCCCAATCCTTCACAGCCCTGCTACCACCTCGCCAGGTATTCCCCATTTTGCAGGGTGGTTAAAAATCAATGATTTTTTTAAAAAAAAAATCAAAAAAATCAACTTTTTAAAATTTAAATCGGATTTTTTTGATAAAAGTTTTTTCCTCAAAAAGCATATCTTAAGATAGATACTTTATAGCTCAAAGATATCTCATCATGGAATAGGGATTATAAATTCTAATTCTATAGTATGAGACAATATAGTCATGGAATGTTTAAGAAAAGTTTTGTACATGAGTTCCAATAGTTCATGGATTAGGGACCCAATTTTATGGGGTTCCAGGGGCTTCTGTACAGATCATTTAGGTTAATCTTTCTATCTACCCAGTGGGACTCAGTGATCAGTCTCGACGATACCATCAGAGATGCTTCGTTTTGCAGTTCTCAAACTGTGGAGTTGTGTCTCCAGAGATAACATGCTTGTTAACGGCAAAAATGTTTTAACAGACCTCACCCCTGTTGTCCCTCTGCAAATTTGTGTACACCGAGTCAATCCCATACCTCTCTCTAAAAGTGCAAAGTTTCAAAAAGTTCAATGAATAGAAGATGGGTGGGGGCAGAATAGATCTGGACAAGGAGAAGAAGGCGGGAGATAAGTGTGAGAAGGGAGGGACAGGCAGTAGAAACAAAAGTGAAACTGCTGCAGCAGCATAGTCCAGAAGGCACTTTTATGTAGAAAATCGAGGATTAAATCGAATCTTCCGGACTAGTGATTTCAATTAAATCCACGCTGCCATTTTGTAATTGTGCTTCTCATTTTATTCCTTCCTAAGTGCAGCGCTTTTCACTTGCCTTTACTGAATTTCATCGTTCAGACCCATTGTCCAGTTTCTCAAGGACACTTTGAATTGCAACCCTCTCCGCCGCCAGGCCCGCAGCTCCCTCCTGTGCCCATTTTAGAAGCGTAGGCTCCCCCTAATTATCCAAGTCACTAATGAACACAGTGAACCGTCCCGCCCCAGGACAGACCCCCTGTGGGATCCCACCACCTCCTCCCAGTTTGGCAGCAAACCCACGGATCGCTACTCCTTGAGCCCGGTCCCGCAGCCTGCTGTGGAGATTGCACCTGGATCTCATCTCCCTAGGGTGCCTGCGAGCATATCAGGCGGGGCGGTGCCCGCAGCCTGGCTGAAATCAAGTGTCAGGTCTTCTCCCCCACTTAAAAGCCCCAGGCGAGCGACCTTAAATCCCAGCTCAGAACAGCTGTAAAAGGGGGAAGTCACTGTCCCAGCCCCCCGCGCTGCACCTGATCCTCCCTGGACACACACACACGGCTCCCTCCCTGGGCACGAGTCTCAGCCAGCGCAGGCGCAAGCTGCCTGCCCCCCCGGCAGCCCCTCCCCGTGGAGGCCGGGCGGCGCTGCTGCCTGGAGCCGGCACGCGGCGTTGCAGCTGCAGAGCGGAGGCAACATCTGGCCGCTCCGCCGCTGACTGAGCCGCTCCCGGGACAAGCCCAGCCAGCAGGTGAGGGGCGCAGCGGGGGCGGGCCGGGCTCTGCTCTCGCAGGCTGCAGGGCCACCCGCTCTGGGCATCAGACCCAGGCACGGGCGCCCTGGCCATGCACCGGGCGCCCAGCTCGGCAAATGCACCGCCGCGGGGAAGTGGCGTGGAGCTGGAAGGGGCCGCTGCGGGAGCCAGCGTGTTGCCATTTGCATGGAGTGTCCCTCCCCCAGCCTAAAAATCCTCCTCCAGGTGCAGGGGCGGGGGTGCCTGGCTGCCTGGGGGGGGATATGGCTGGAAGTGGTGGGAGGGGGATGTTTTCCCACCAAAGAGCCAGCGTTCAAGGGCAACGACTAGAGAAATGCGGAGTCTGGTGCCTGCCTGGCTGCGAGGGGGGAGGGGAGCATCCCCCCCCCCCACCC
This sequence comes from Eretmochelys imbricata, assembly GCF_965152235.1. Taxonomy (NCBI): domain Eukaryota; kingdom Metazoa; phylum Chordata; order Testudines; family Cheloniidae; genus Eretmochelys; species Eretmochelys imbricata. The sequence continues at coordinate 16,983,599 of NC_135572.1, forward strand.
GTGTCTATTCTTCTGCGGCTGGTTGCGGGGTCTCCGGCTGGGTTTCCATGTGTTCCCAAGTTTGCGGCGTGCCTGTCAGGCCGCAGGAGCCGCAGAAGTGTTCTGCCTCCGCTCTGGGCTGGGGCAGGCTGGTGGGTGCTGGGTTAGGATCTTTCCTTGAACTCCCCGGTCAAAGGGCAGCTCGCTTCGCCTCAGGCCATGAGACCCTCGGCACACGGCAGAGCAAGAGCTCTTGGAGTAAGTGGCCTTGCTGGTGTTTGCCCAGGGATTTCACGTGCGCTCCTCCCTGCAGCCTGTGGGAGCCTTTTCCAAATTTAAACACCCTATCCACTACCTACGGGAGGCAACAGCCATCGCCATGCCAGCCCCACCCAGCTCGAATGCAGAGCCTAAGGAGATGATGCTTGGGGTAAAATGGCGAGGGGGAGCTGTTCTGGGTGACAAGGGGAGCGGTCCCAGAGCTGAGGGCCCTCTGCTGATGAGAATCCCCTGCCGCCAGAGGTCCCCAATTCAGGAACACTGCATAGCTAATTAAGTACCTAACTTTAGACATGAGTATTCCCACTCAAGTCAACAGTGCTCGTGCGCTTCAAGTTAAGCATCTGCGTAGGTACCTTGCTGAACTGGTGCCTTAGCCTCCTGGGACCGTCCACACAGCAGAAACACCCCGAAAGGCAGGGAGTCTGAGGGCCCACCGTGGGGCTACAAATAGCAGTGCAGACGTTTGGACTCGGGCTGGAGCCCAGGCTCCGAGACCCTCCCCACTTGTTGGGTTTCCAGGCTGGGGCTGAAGCCCGAGCTTGGGCTCTGACACAGGCAGCAGCCGCTAGCAACAGGGGAACATTTTTGGCAAAAAAGCCTAATGTAGATACCCATCCGGAGACCCCCATGCACTGTCCTGTGTTAGGGCAACTATGGGTCCTGCTGCTGCCTGCTCTGACCAGGAGTCTGATTCACGGAGTTGCTGAGCACCCCCACCTCCAGCTGAAGTCGGTGGGAGCTGCAGCCTGCAGTGTGTGACGCCTCTGAAAGTCAGGCCCCTGGTAGTTAAAATGCCCGCAACTACCAGCCCTGCTACTGCTAGTGAGCTGAGCCAGAGGGAAACTTTTGGTAAAGAAGCCTCAGATAGACTTCCCCTTAGACAGCTAGGAGCCAGGTACGCTGCCCGCTCTGTAGGGATCACAGGCGCAAATGCACACAACTAATTTACCTGCCTTGCATGTCCTGCAGGGTGTGGCTTACATGCTTGGCACTCAGATTTATCACCAAGAACAGAACTGCCTATTCGCTCCTCAGTGTTCTGAGCTTTGTGGTGAGGGAAAGTAAGCGGTTTGTTTGGGGATGGGGTGGGGGTGAATAATCAGACACGAACCAGAGGTAAAAGCAGGGCAGTGATCAGGAAACTTCCTGTTAAATTCTCTGGCTGCTTTTTCTTGCTGCATCTGTCTGGCTGGAGTAGGGAGGAGGACAGGGAAAGTGCTCGAGTGATCAGGAAACTTCCTGTTAAATTCTCTGGCTGCTTTTTCTTGCTGCATCTGTCTGGCTGGAGTAGGGAGGAGGACAGGGAAAGTGCTCGTGGACCACTCTGAAAAGAGGTATGTTTCTGGAAAGGGGCAGGGGCGTGTTTGTGTGTCGCCACATGGCTGAGCTGGTGTTTTATCTGGCAGGTGGCGGTGTTCCAGCTGCCCGATTTTTATTGCTACACAGTTGTGTAACCAATAGAGATTTCAGAGGGCCATGCTGTATGTGCTGGTGCTTGTTAGCATAGCAATCTTCCATGTGGCTGACTTTGTGCTTGAGTCAGCACAAGGCAATCCTCTCTCTAGGTAACCGATTACTCTGGCTGAAATCACATGCACAAGTAATATCACCTGCTGCGAGCGTCTACAGCCAGATCGTCCCAGGATTGGACCCTTGGTGGTGGTCATGATGGAAGGTCAAAGACAAAAGAGCTGGCACAGAGCTAAGAACCAGGGACCCTGGCCAGATGTGTGTCTGTCCAGCTGCGTGGCAGATCCACAGAGAAAGGCCACTGGCTGCTGTTCACAGCTAATGAATTTAGTCTTTCTGCTTAAGCTGTAGAATCTGTGCTTTGAAGCTAAAGATTGAGGGTTTGATTCCTGTTGACGGCCCCTCCAGAGAGGTGATTATCCTTGGAAGAGGTGCAGGTGGTGTACTTTGTAGCACTCAGCTGAGCGGAAGGAGAATCTCCATTAGCTGTTAGCAGTACAGGGTCTATGACCCAACATTGAATAATTATAAATATTTGTTGTAGAGGGCAGCAGTGTGCGTGCATGTGCATGGTTGCATGCACACACACAACAGTATATTACATGTTTGCTCTCTAGCTATGCACATATTACATGCATGCTTCTTGTTTGCTTGACTCGTAGGGTAATAGTTATTTCTGCATGCATTGGATGTCTTTTGAAACATGTGCTGTTTGTCTAGACTCCTTATCTCTGGCAGGAGAGAGTGGAGGAGTAGAGAACTTCCTAGCTGAAGAGCACAGCAGAGGTGAAACTGAAAATACAGGGCTGGGTTATTCTTGAGGTAGCTCTTGTTTCTCTGGATGGTGATGTAACAGGCCATTTTGATGACTTGTGTGAGGAAAAAGAAAAGGAGTACTTGTGGCACCTTAGAGACTAACCAATTTATTTGAGCATAAGCTTTCATGAGCTACAGCTCACTTCGTCAGATGCATTCAGTGGAAAATACAGTGGGGAGATTTATATACATAGAGAACATGAAACAGTGGGTGTTACCATACACACTGTAACCAGAGTGATCACTTAAGGTGAGCTATTACCAGCAGGAGAGCAGGGTGGGGGGAAAACCTTTTGTAGTGATAATCAAGGTGGGCCATTTCCAACAGTTGACAAGAACGTCTGAGGAACAGTGGGGGGTGGTAAGGGGGAATAAACATGGGGAAATAGTTTTTACTTTGTGTAATGACCCATCCACTCCCAGTCTCTAGTCAAGCCTAAGTTAATTGTATCCAGTTTGCAAATTAATTCCAATTCAGCAGTCTCTCCTTGGAGTCTGTTTTTTGTTGAAGAATTGCCACTTTTAGGTCTGTAATTGAGTGACCAAAGAGATTGAAGTGTTTCCTCCGACTGGTTTTTCAATGTTATAATTCTTGATGTCTGATTTGTGTCCATTTATTCTTTTACGTAGAGACTGTCCAGTTTGACCAATGTACATGGCAGAGGGGCATTGCTGGCACATGATGGCATATATCACATTGGTGGATGTGCAGGTGAACGAGCCTCTGATAGTGTGGCTGATGTGATTAGGCCCTAGGATGGTGTCCCCTGAATAGATATGTGGGCACAGTTGGCAACGGGCTTTGTTGCAAGGATAGGTTCCTGGGTTAGTGGTTCTGTTGTGTGGTGTGTGGTTGCTGGTGAGTATTTGCTTCAGGTTGGGGAGCTGCCTGTAAGCAAGGACTGGCCTGTCCCCCAAGATCTGTGAGAGTGATGGGTCATCCTTCAGGATAGGTTGTAGATCCTTAATAATGCGTTGGAGGGGTTTTAGTTGGGGGCTGAAGGTGGTGGCTAGTGGCGTTCTGTTATTTTCTTTGTTGGGCCTGTCCTGTAGTAGGTGACTTCTGGGTACTCTTCTGGCTCGCTCTGTCACGTTCACCTGCACATCTACCAATGTGATATATGCCATCATGTGCCAGCAATGCCCCTCTGTATTTCTTCTGAGATCCCTTTGCTAGATAAACCACTACCCTGCTGCTGCCCCAAATTATTTAGTCTGTGCCTGGCTTTTACAGTAGCAAGCTCAGTCAGAGGCGCTATGATACCAGAATTAAATATGGAGTCCCTGAACTGCCCATCTATCTAAGGTTCTTATATGGCTCCCATTACTGCGGTATCTGAGTGCCTCTCAATCTTTTAATGCATTCATCCTCCCAACACCCCTGTGAGGTTATGAAAGTGCTGTTATCCCCATTTTACAGACTGGGAACTGCAGCAAAGACAGGCTAGGTGACATGCCGAAGCGCACGCAGGAAGTTTGTAGCAGAGCAGGCAATCAATCCTGATCTCCCACGTTTCCGCTGCTGGTCCTGTGGGCCTGCCTGTGCATGCATGAAACGATTTAGGAGAAGACCCTGTACGTCTGTGAAGTCAGCAAAATTCACAATTTAGGAGCATAAAGGTCGGCATGGCCCATGAAGGGAAGGGCACCGTGGAAAGCTTTCTGCTCAAGGCATATTACATTTCTGACTTCACATTGTGCAAATATTATTTCACTTCTGGCACCCTTGTGATGTCCAGCCACATCACCTACCTAAGGGACGGCTTTGAATTTACCTCTTTATAAAACAATAGAAACACCTAGGAAATCAAAACCTCCTCACATTAAGAGCCTGTTAGATTCCCAGGCTTTAGGTCGGGCCCTATGAGAATGTTCAGATTGTCCTTCCCTGACTTTTGAGTGCAACCATAGCTCTGGCCACTGGTGCATGTTGGTTACCATACAATCTCTAGTTACAAAAAGAAAAGGAGGACTTGTGGCACGTTGGAGGCTAACAAGTTTATTTGAGAATAAGCTTTCGTGAGCTACAGCTCACTTCATTGAATGCATCCGATGAAGTGAGCTGTAGCTCACGAAAGCTTATGCTCAAATAAACTGGTCAGCCTCTAAGGTGCCACAAGTCCTCCTTTTTCTTTTTGTGGATACAGACTAACACGGCTGCTACTCTGAAACCTGTCTCTAGTTACATGCTCACAGCTGGTTATTTCCAGGAGTCCCTGCCTCCTTCCCTGAACACTGTCTACCCCAGGTTCTTTTCTGCAGAACTGCTGCTTAGCCATTCGGTCTCTAGTCTGTAGCAGTGCATGGGATTCTTCCATCCTAAGTGCAGGACTCTGCACTTGTCCTTGTTGATCCTCATCAGATTTCTTTTGGCCCAATCCTCCAATTTGTCTAGGTCACTCTGGACCCTATCCCTACCCTCCAGCATATTTCCCCCCCCCCCCCCCCCACAGTTTAATGTCATCTGCAAACTTTCTAAGGGTGCAATCCCCAGGGTCAGCTCCTGTAACTCTCGCAGGAGGATAGCCGGCGGCCTCTTCCCTTCCCCCCCTCAACTCTTTGGTGCTGTCAGCCCCTCCTCACATCTTACGACTATCTCAAGCAGAAGTCTCCTCTAACTGCATCCTATAGGATATGACCCTGGGGGTGAGGTCCTGAGCATCCTTATCTTGTGCGCTGGGGTCACAGGGGTAGTTTGGCAGGCTCTCTCCGCAGCATCCCAAAGCCTTGTGGGAAGTTCTAGGAGCATGGGAGGCCACAGGCCTGCTCTACAACACAGGGATAAAAGTCCTCCACCCTCGCTAGGTCCCAGAGCTCAGGCTGCAGCCCAAGCATCTACACAGTGATTTTTCAGCTCTGGTTGACCCAGGCCAGCCGCAGGTTTTATCCCTATGTAGACCTAGCTTTAGGGGCCTGGACAGTGCTTGGATGCAGCAGGGAGAGCTGCTCCCGCTACCCTGACTCAAGCACTTCCAGTTGATTAGAGACAAATGGCCAAGATTGCACCAGGGGAGAATGGGGGCAGCTCTATTGAGTTCTTTGGCACTCCCTTCATTTGCACCAGCTGAGATTCTGTGTGTGTCCCCCATCCCTCCCATTCCCCACTGCAGCAAAGTTAGCCCTTTCCTGCCTTTAGTTTTCTCATTCACCTCATTGCTATGCATGTGGCTGGGGCCACTTTAATACTGACCTTGTGCTAAATCTAAAGCAAACCTCTGCTGGAGTAGAGTCATTGTGTTAAATAGTAGGCCTGATTCTCCAGCCTTGGGATATGGGTAGCTCCCCTTGATTACAATGGAAACAGGAATTACTACCTTCATGCTTCTGACCTAACTCTTCTCCACCCCTTTTCTTTCAGCAGGGGTTTTTCTCCACCTGCCCCAAAAAGCAAGATTTTCTTTATTGGGAAGAGACTAGGGGTTTTGTCTACACTGTGAAGTTGTCAACAAAACTTTTGTCTTTCACGAGTACTTAAAAAAGCCCCCCCACGAAAGACAAAAGTTTTGCCGACACAAGTGGCAGTGTGAACACAGCTTCGTTGGCAGGAGCGCTCTTGCGGAGCTGGAAGTATTTGGTTGGCAAAAGTGCCGACAAAGTACTGACAAAGAGCGTTTACATGCTGACTTTTAGCAACAAGGCTGTGTCAACACAGCCTTGTTGCTAAAAGCTGCATATCCTTTTTTTCTGTTTCTTTCCCTTTAGATGTAGCCTGTTAATCTCCCAGGCTTCCCCCTCACGATGTGGATTGACACTTACCTTCTAATTTTTATTGAACTGCTGCTACAAATCACTGTACCTGTCTTGGAATTACTGTGGGGTGGGGAGCCTGCATCCTTAGTGCTAGAGAAGATACCTTTGCAAGGCATAGTCATACTGACCCAGGGGTCTAGCTGGATGATGATCTGGGCATGGGACCTGTTTATTGAACCTGATCCAACTCCTGTTATCTTTAGTGGAAGTTGGACTAGATCCTTGGTCTACTCTGGAGCAAACGTGCTATGTATATTTATGGTGCGTTATAGGTGGTTTATGATACTCTGACTTTTTCCCCCTAGAAAGCATCATGCAATGTAATGTCTTTTTCTATTCCCTGACATGCCCAGAGGTGGTGAATTTTTATTACTTGTGCCATTTATTATCCCACCATATAATTTTATCCTGCTCCCTTTTAATCATTCCAGGCAGTGTAACTCTAAACCTATTTCTTCACCAAGTGTCCTACTGCTCTGGTACAGTGTCCGAGTACCCAGATCAGGAAAGGGCATTCAGGTAATTTGGGAAAGCCCTTCCCTCTCCTTAGTAGTGTCAAGGGAGGAGATCCATGCATTTGTGACCTCCTGCTGAGGAACAGAGAGGGGGATTCGAGAGTGTGTATCAATAACTTAAGGGTGAACCAACATTAAAGGGATATTATCCCCAAACTAAGCATTATAAACACAGGTTTCAGAGTAACAGCCGTGTTAGTCTGTATTCGCAAAAAGAAAAGGAGGACTTGTGGCACCTTAGAAACTAACCAGCTTATTTGAGCATAAGCTTTTGTGAGCTACAGCTCACTTCATCGGATGCATACTGTGGAAAGTGTAGAAGATCTTTTTATATACACACAAAGCATGAAAAAATACCTCCCCCCCCACCCCACTCTCCTGCTGGTAATAGCTTATATAAAGTGATCACTCTCCTTCCAATGTGTATGATAATCAAGGTGGGCCATTTCCAGCACAAATCCAGGGTTTAACAAGAACGCCTGAGGAATGGGCGGGGGGGAGGAGGGGAGGAAAATTGTTTTAATTAATTAAAATTAATGTGGGGTGGGGGGAGGTATTTTTTCATGCTTTGTGTGTATATAAAAAGATCTTCTACACTTTCCACAGTATGCATCCGATGAAGTGAGCTGTAGCTCACAAAAGCTTATGCTCAAATAAGCTGGTTAGTTTCTAAGGTGCCACAAGTACTCCTTTTCTTTTTGCGAATACAGACTAACACGGCTGTTACTCTGAAACCTATCTTTATATAATGTGAATATATATATCAGCCCCTCCAGGCCTTCAACAGCAGCTTCTTGCCCCAGGAAAAACCCTCTGGCAACTAAGGCCTTGCTAAGGAAGGCATGTCCCGGAAAGCCCAGCACAGTCAGTCTGCGCAGAGCTGGTTTTACCAGTTTTCTAGAACTGTGTGAACAGTGCTCCAGGGGGTACCAGCTGGCTTACAAAGCAGCCAGTAAGCAATTAAGGGCTTGATCCTGCAGTTCTTACGCAAGTATAACTCTCATCAAAGTGAGTGGGACACTTGCTCAGGTGAAGGCTGCAAGATCAAGGCCTTATGCAAGGTGCCGAGGTGCCTTGCACCTGTTGCTGGGGTCTAGCGTCAGCCCGTGCGGCTATGAAGTCGCCCAGCTGATCATTTTCTAGGCCAGAGGTGGGCAAACTACGGCCCGTGGGCCACATCTGGCCTGTGGGACCGTCCTGCCCGGCCCATGAGCTCCTGGCCGGGGAGGCTAGCCCCTGGCCCCTCCCCCACTGTTCCCCCTTCCCTGCAGCCACGTGGCCGCACGGGCAGGGCTCTGCGCAGCGGGGCTGCGTGGTCATGCAGGACAGTGCGTCTGGCTCCGGCTGTGCGGCTCTAGACATGCTGCTCTGAGTGGCATGGTAAGGGGGCCGGGACCAGGGGGTTGGATATGGGGCAGGGGGTCCCGGGGGGCAGTCAGGGGACAGGGAGCAGGGGGCGCTTGGATGGGGCAGAGGACGGGGAACGGGGGGGTTGGATGGGGGTGGAGTCCTGGGGGGGGGTCGAGGCGGGGGGGGGGGTCCTGGGAGAGGACAGCCAGGGGACAAGGAGCAGGGGGGGTTGGATGGGGGGGGGTTCTGAGGGGGCAGGAAGTGAGAGGGGGCGGATAGGGGGCGGGGGCCAGGCTGTTTAGGGAGGCACAGCCTTCCCTACCCGGCCCTCCATAGAGTTTTGCACCCCGATGTGGCCCTTGAGCCAAAAAGTTTGCCCACCCCTGTCCTAGGCTCTTCTTGGCGATGTCTCACAGCAGGGTGCTATTTATATTGGGGTGGGGTGAGGCGAGGCAGGGTAGCGAACAGAATTAGTGGTCATGAGAGAGTCTGATGTAATCAAAAGCAAACTTCTCCAGTGCCTGGGGAAGTGAAATTCTCCGACTTGTCATGGGTAAGTCTCAGGGGATCCTTGTGACATGCTTGTCTTCTGTAGGGTTGCTGCAGGTATGTGGGGTGCTTAGAGACACACTCTGTCCTTTCTAGGCCCAGGTGGGACCCTCACTGAGAGAAGGTAAATTCCTGTCAGCATCCACTGAGCGTACCTTGGTTTCTTTGTTTAAAAGAGCCGTAGCTGGGGTTCTCCACGCCCCCGACAAGGGGAAGGTAACATAGCCTCACGCAGCCGGCTTGTGTTTATTTGTGTCATGGTAGCAGCAGGGGGGCCCGTCGGAGATCAGGGCCTCATTGTGCTAGGTGCGTAAGTGCACATAGTAAGAGACAGACCTTGGGGAGGTCACCGTGCAAACAGACACCGGAAGTATTATCTCCTTTCTACAGGTGGGGAACAGAGGGTACCATCTACACTGTGCTAAAGTGATAAAGGAGCCCCGGTATGGCCCCTGGCTGGCCCAAGTCAGCTGATTTGGGCTCGTGGGGCTTGGGCTGGGAAGCTATAAACTTTCAGTGTGGACGTTTGGGCTTTGGGACCCTGTGAGGGGGGAGCCTGAATGTCTATACTGCATTTTTATAGCCCTGGAGCCCCCACCCTCCCGCCAGCCTGAGTCAGATGGCCAGGGCCACCCACAGGTCTTCTATTACAGTGCTGCCATGCCCTGAGGTTCTGAGGGCTTGCCTATACGAACTTGTGTTTGTGGCAAGCTGCGGTGTCAGTCTACCTCGCACTAGTGTGCCATACACTACGTGTCCATGTGGGTCCTGCTGCCGTGCACTAAAAGCTCCCTCGTGCACTTTGATCCACTCTGCTTGGAAACAGGAGTGGACCAAACTGCACTAGGGAACTTGTAGTTTGCAGCAGAAGGGTCCACACAGACACCCAGGGCAAGGCAGTTACACCTCAGCTTGCTGCGAGCTAAGAGATTGTACAGACAAGCCCCAAGACTGTGGGTACGTCTACTGCATTGTACACCCAGGTCTGTGGACTTGTACTTGTATACTTTGTGTTCCCAAATCCGAGCTTGAGTGTCCACGCTGCCTTGTAAATCAAGGTTTACAATTTCTGGACGAGGGTCACACAGCTGTACAAATACGTCCATACTTGACTATGCAGATCTTCTGACTCAGCTCTGTGGCGTGAGCTGTGTCCACACTGCAAAATGACCGGGTTTGGACCCAAGTCACAGTGGGACTTGAGCACTGATCCACGCCCCTAGCAGAGTTCTAGGACCCAGGACCTGAATGCTCGCTGGCCCGTGTTAAGCTCATTCATGTGTGGATGGAAAGGGGGCTTGGGCTCAAACCTGAGTTAGAGCCTGGGCTTAGTGTGGACATAACCTAAGTGACTTGCCCAAGGTCACACAGGGAATCTGTGGCAGAGCCAGGAATTTAACCCAGGTCTCCTGGACAGGGTCCAGTGCCTGAACTACAAGACCCTCTTCCCCTCTCTCTCTCTCTTAGGGACTGTTGTGTGAGGAACTCCTGACCCCTAGGAACTATTGCTCAGATGTCAGCCTGACCCAAAATCCTTGATCCAAACCAACTCCCAAGCTTTATGACAGGTAGGTCCCAAGATTGTAGCTCAGATCTCTCTCTCTCTCTCTCTCTCTCTCTCTCTGCTTTTGTTGTTTGTAGGTCGCTGTGGGTCTTTATGGATTCTGTAAAATGTCCTGCTGACTTCCCTAGGAGTGGGAGGAGGTGCTGGCTGTGCTAAATTGCTGTAGATTAGCAGAAGTCTTTGAAATATGATGAGTTAAGCCCTCTTCACCCTGGCCCATGCAGGCGGCTGCTTCTTATCCACACAGGGATAAGACTTCTGTGGAGTCCTGGAGAAATCTTTTTAACACCGCCTACAACGTTTATTCACAATGGCAGGAGATGGGACACTAGATGGTGTGAGGGGGAGGGCTCTGAGTTACTGCAGAGAATTCTTTCCCCGGTGTCTGGTTGCTGGGTCTTGCTCATATGCTCAGGGTCTAACTGGTCTCCATATTTGAGGTCCAAAAGGAATTTTCCCCCAGGCAGATTGGCAGAGACCCTGGGGGGTTTTCACCTTCCTGTGCAGCATGGGGTAGGAGTCACTTGCAGGTTTAAACTAGCGGAAATGGTGGATTCTCTGTAACTTAAAAAGAAAAGGAGTACTTGTGGCACCTTAGAGACTAACCAATTTATTTGAGCATAAGCTTTCGTGAGCTACAGCATGAAGTGAGCTGTAGCTCACGAAAGCTTATGCTCAAATAAATTGGTTAGTCTCTAAGGTGCCACAAGTCCTCCTTTTCTTTTTGCGAATACAGACTAACACGGCTGTTACTCTGATCTCTGTAACTTGATGTTTTAAAATCATGATCTGAGGATTTCAGTAACTCAGCCAGAGATTAGGGGTCTATCACAGGAATGGGTGGGTGAGGTTCTGGGGCCTTCAATGTGCAGGAGGTCAGACTCACTAGATCATCACAATAGTCAGTTCTGGCCTTAGAGTCTGTGAGAAGCAGCCCGTCGCCTGAGTAACTGTTTGAGGCCTGATTCTCTCTCTCTAGTTACATGTGGGAGCAAGGTGCCGTGTGGCTGTCAGGGAGGTGGCTAGTGCACAAGGCCTGCAGGGGGGTTGCTGCTGTGTGGTTAAAGTCTCCGTACATGGAGTTACTGCCCCTTTATAAACCTTCCTCTGTTCACTCAGGTGACACCAGAACAGGTAGGTGACTTTTGCTCCACTAAAGTTGCCCCAGAGTTGCTGTAAAGTGAATGCCCGTCATCGGAAGGGATGGTGAAAGGGAAGAGCTGGCCTGTACCCTGCAATGATGTACCGCTCAGATGAAGTGAGCTGTAGCTCACGAAAGCTCATGCTGAAATAAATTTGTTAGTCTCTAAGGTGCCACAAGTTCTCCTTTTTCTTTTTGTGAATACAGACTAACACGGCTGCTACTCTGAAAGCTCAGGGTGGGTGTGCTTAGCAGCTAGCAAAGCCCACGCGTGCTGCTCTAGGCCGCCATGTTGAGGGGAAATGCTAAGGAGAAGCCTCAACAAACCCGTGCAGGAAAATGCCCTGCCACACTGCAGCCTGGGCAGGGGTACGGCGTCCTGCCATGCCCACAAATCCTAGGCGAGGGCACACGGCCACGCCCACATGAGCTGTGCGTAGGTAAGGGGAACGGCTCCTTAGAGCTACGTAAAATGTGTCACGTGGGGGCAGGGACCTGGGCGGCCCATTCCCAAAGCAATGTGGCACCGCGTGCGGTGCGGCCCTTTGCCGTAGATGCCCCCCAGCCACAAACAAGGCTATGCTCCCGTTGTGTCCCATAGACAGAGCCTGGTGCACCTCCCGTGACATGCCACTGCGCATGTGGCCTTAACGTGATAGGTATGATCCTCAGACACTCTCCTCAGCCCGGTACGTTCTCCCTCCATCCTGGCTAGGGTGGCCAAAGAATAAATGCATGGATCCGTAGTGGGAATGCAGGCCCTGCCGTCCAGCATGGTGTGAGCTGTGGAGTGCAGAAAGGGCAGGAAGAACTTTTCAGCCCGGAAACTGCTGTAACATGGGCTGGGGCAATGTACGTTGCAGGCCCCCAGTGAGAGTTTACTATGTATGCATCTGATGAAGTGAGCTGTAGCTCACGAAAGCTTATGCTCAAATAAATTGGTTAATCTCTAAGGTGCCACAAGTCCTCCTTTTCTTTTTGCGAATACAAACTAACACGGCTGCTATTCTGAAACCTATGTACATAGTAGACTCTCACCGGGGGGCCTGGCTTGGGGAAGGTTTTACACTAGAGTTGTTGGGTGAGCCAGAACCATCCCCAAACACTGGGAGATGGTCTCACCTGGATCTGGACTTTGTGACTGGCCTACAAGGGTTGAGCTAAAACCCTGGATGCAGAGATCCTGGAACTCTGGGAATGTCCTGAACCAGAGGACACCTCCCTAGGTCTATAGTGCTGCATAATTTAACCAATGGGGAAAAAAATTCATGGCCCTGCCACACCTGTGGGAGGAAAACAGCTGAGGGCGGTCCTGCAAGGATGCAGAGCTGGATAAACCGAGCACGTATCGCCATGGTGACTAAGCCAATTTAGATATCTATCAACTCTTAATTAGGGGAGTGCACCCATTGTAGTTACGCCAAGCCTGTGTTGGCATTGGGCAGTGAGTCACTACTAAAGGTTGAGCTGAGCAGATGCTTCCCCATGAGTCTGACAGCTTGGTCTTCCTTGGCTCTGTTTTCATTTGAAAGAAGAATGAAACTCTCTCTAGCCTTTGGAGTTGCAAGGAAAGTCTTCAAGATGTGACCTGCGGCAAGGATGTCTGCCTGAGTCTGCAGACAGCCTGGAACTTCCTTGTATCAGGAACTGCCGTGGTGTGGTATATGTGTCAAATGCTGTCCATTGTAGTGGCTACTAATGTGCCCTATCAACTCTTCAGTGTTGTGGTCCTAAAACAGTGACCTGTGATCTCTTTGGCACTGAGCTAGCAGCATGGATATTTACGGCTCTGTAAATGATTCTTACAATAGTGGGACCAAGGGTAATTGGAGGTTCAGCGTGGGCATAGCCATGTGCTATAGTTTATCTATGCTAGGAATTCTCTGGAACAGTGAAACTTCAGTTATCTGAACCCCAGACCTCTCAGTCCTGGTCCCCAAAGTCCATTACTTCCACTAAAAGCTCTTCTGCCCAACCTGAACCATTCCCCTTGCCCTCATACTGTTCAGATAATTGAGGCATATGTCGAATGTCTAAACCAGTGGCTCTCAACCTTTCCAGACTATTGTACCCCTTTCAGGAGGCTGATATGCCTTGCATACCCGCAAGTTTCACCTGATTTAAAACCTGCTTGCTGACAAAATCAGACACGAAAGTACAGAAGCGTCACAGCCCACTATTACTGAACAATGGCCGACATTCTCATTTTTACCATATAATTATAAAATAAATCAATTGGAATATAAATACTGTACTTACATGTCAGTGTATCATATATAGAGCAGTATAAACTGGTCATTGGATGAAATTTTAGTTTGTGCTGACTTTGCTAGTGCTTATTATGGAGCCTGCTGATGTACCCCCTGGAAGACCTCTGAGTACCCCCAAGGGTATGCGTACCCCTGGTTGAGAACTACTGGTCCGGACTGGTGTCTGTAGGGGCCCAGTCCTGCTCCCTTTGTAGACAATGAGGCTCCTTCCATTAGCTTTAATGGGAGATTCTTTTGCAGTAGATAATACAAGTGTATGTTCAGTCCACACCTACAAAGACAACATCCCTGTATTGTCAAGGGTAACCCATATGGGTACTAACAGGGAGTTCCTGGGAAACCACCACAGCCAGGCTGGACATATCTAACAGCTTGTAAGTAACACAACTGGCCTGTATTCAAAGCAAAGCATAAGTCAGGGGATGGCTAGTGATTACTTATTAGCCTATCGTAATCAGGTCTACTAGATACCAAATGATCTAGACCATAAGCTCTTTAGGGCATGACCCTCAGGCTGAACTGAGACTCCGGGAATATCACAGTCCCATTACCCAGCGCAGAAGAGAGACTCAAAGGCCTTTTCCTCTTGGGTGTCTTTAGGTGGTGAACGGGTATGTGTGTCCACACAATCTGAATGTGGATGGGAAGAGATGTTTATATATAGGGGGTCTGAATATCCTCCAGGTCATAGTCCCCAGCCCCTTTTCCTCCCAGAATATAATTATCTAAATGCTCGTTTGTGACATTCCCTTGTGTCTTGTCTCAAACCGGATTGAAAGCTCTCTGGGTATGGACTGTCTCTGTGTCTGTACAGTGAGGCCTGGAAGAAGATTCCTGTAATTTACCAGAGCTGTGATTTGTTACAAGCACTGGGGAGTTACGGGCATGCTCAGAATGTGTGCTTCGTGGGCTCATTCTCTTTTACAGCTCCTGCTACTGCTTGTAATTATTAACTGGCTTGTCATGAAGCAAGTGGGTCAGGGCTGCCAAGAGCACAGAGGGAGGAGATGAGGAATTGATACGCCAAGAAGTGTATTTTCCAAGGGAGGTTTATCCAGCTGCAGAGCTCAGTAATAGATGGTTCTTTACTGGTTGTATGCTGCATCTTGAGCTCTAGATCAAAAGTCATAGGGGTGGGGGGGAATCATAATAGCTTCTCCCAAGTTCTGATATGTGCGTAGGGCTTTGGAGCAGCCCTCTAGGCCACGTGTGCTGTCTGTACAGCCTCTGTGCACAGCAAAGAGGAACGGTCCTCGGAGGTGGGCCAATTATGGCCTCTCCGTTGGGGTGTGCAGGGTGGAGCCAGAAAGGAGAAGGAGCCTTCCCGTCACACCAGGCTTTAGGGGAGCTAGGCAGAGTGTTTGCTTCCTGGGCATTCAGGGGGAAGAGCTATGCTCCATGCCAAGCTCCCGCTGCAGATCCCTCTGATACCTGAGCAGGGTTAATGGGTTAGTTCCCACTGGGGCTACTGCCCGGCTGCGACCGCACAGACACAGCGGGTAGCTAATGCCAGCGTTGTAGTGGGGGGTGGTTTGGGCATCTGGATGTGCAGAGATGTGTGAAGCACCCTGCTCCTACACAAGGCACAGGAGGAACTCCTTCCCCTTCCCCTTCCCGAACAGCTGTGAAGGAAGGTATGGTAATTCCTGCCCTGCACAGGTTTCTCTTGTGTGGGGGAGAGGCTGTTGCCGACAGGCTTAGCTGATCCAGACAGGTTAACTGGGCTGGAAGGAGCTGGGAGTTTCGTGGAAACTTGTTTGCTGCTTTGAGCTTGGCTTTTGCCTCTTCCCAAGGGTTCCCCCTGAATTTCAGACTCAAAGAACCCCCAGATCTCCAAAGGGAAGGGGACTGGTCTTGCTTGGCGCAGTGTGGTCCAGCAGGTACAGCACGGGGCGGGGTCTCTGCACTCCATGCTCTGCCACTCACCCCCTGGGTGTCCTTGGGCAAGTCACTTCACCTCTCTGGGCCGCTGTTTCCCCTGCCAATTCCTTGCCTGTCTTGTCTAATTATATTGTGCGTGTGTGTACCTATGTATGTACAGCACCCAGCTTACTGGGGTCTTGATCTCAGTTGGAGGCTTCTGGTAGATGCTACTGTGTGGCAGATACATTTGCTCTGAACTCCCAACTTTCCCCCTCCTCACCCCTCGGCACATCTTCATCCCTCCCTTTTCTGCACCGTGCAGCCAGCTCTTCCACGGGAAGGTGGTTTTGCTGTTACAAATTGGATGGCGGCACAGAAAGGAAGCTGTGGCTTGAGCGTAGCAGATGCGGGCAGGGTGTGAGGCAAACGGCTACACTTCAGAGCGCAGGGGACCACATGGTCGATATCTCACTGCAGAGTTCTAGGACTTTATATTGTCCGAGCACCTCGCATACAGCTCATTGGCGACAGTGTGGCGGGGGAGGCAGGTTTTATCCCCACTTCACAGGTTGGTGCTGTCAAACAAGAAGCCAGAGACCTACTTTTTCTGGCGTGCTGAGCAGACACAACTCCACTGCTATCCCTCCCATCCGGCACCAGGCAGGCAGACGACGAGTTGGGTTTTCCGCTTTTCTGCTAGATGTTTCTGTCTGTAGCCTTATTCTCCTGGCCGGCTCCCATTCCATGTGTGTTCTCGCTGATATGCAGATTGTGAGCTCTCTGGGTCCAGTCCAAGGGACTGTCTTCCTAGTGGCTTGTCTGTGCAGCATCTAGAACTACGGGGAGCTGGTCTTTGCTCGGAGGGTCCTTTCTCTACCACGGTGGAAAGCACCATAGTTTTCCCTGTCACTCAAGCCCATAATCTTGGCTTTGTCTTTGACTCTGCCATCATTCTCTCCCCCCCCCCCCCCCACACACACACATCCAGGTTGTGTCTCCAGCTGTCACTTCTTCCTGCACAACCACTCAGCAATCAGACAGCAGCTCTGTGCCCATGCTGCCAAAGGTCTTGTCCAAGCCTTCATCTCAGGGCTTGACCTCATCTCCTGCTGTTTAGCCTAGCTGGCTCCTGCCATCCCTCCAGCCCATTCACAATGCTGCAGCTAAGATCATCTTCTTGGCCTGTCGCTCTGATTGTCACTCCATCTTTAAATCCCTCCATTGCCCCCCTGCCCCTTCACCTTGTCAAACATACCTTGTCCTCACTTACAAAACCCTCTACAGTTTATCCCTACTTTCCCTCTGCATCCTATTATCTTGATTCCCAGAGATTTGAGCCTCTATTGCCTGAGTCTGCTTTTCTTTGACAAGCGCTTTCCTGCTTTCTCTCCCTTACGAGTGCGAAAAGCTCCAAGTCACAATCCATAAAACCACCACCACGCCCTAGTCCCAGTCCCAGAATACAGGCAGGAGATTGCAACTTGCTAAATAAATACGTTGCTCTTACTCAGCGCTTTTCATCAGTAGATCTCAAAGCACTTTACAAAGAAGGCCAGTATTGCGATCTCCATTTTACCAGATGGGGAAACTGAGGCACAGGGTGGGACATGACTTGCCCGAAGTCACCCAGCAGGCCAGTGGCTGAGCTGGAAGAGACTGAAAGTTCCTTGAGGGGCGGACCAGCTTTTTGTTCTGTGTTTGTACAGCACCTAGCACAATGGGGTCCTGGCCCTGACTAGAGCTCCTAGGGGGTGGTGATTATTTATTTTTGTACTACTGTACCTCCTAAGTCTGCCGAGGTCCAGTCCAAGGGTCTGTCCATTAGCACACCTGCCTCTAACGCTAACTGCGGAAGCATTGCTGCTGAGCATTGTGCACATCCTGTCAGATTTGTTGTCTCTCTCACTCCGTTTGTTCATGTTCCCCTGTTCGGTCTTGTGGTTCAGACTGTCAGCTCCGTGGGCCAGGGCCCATCACTTACCATACGTTTGCACAGTACCTTGCACAACGGGGCTTCCCTGGTTGAGGCCTTCAGGCGCTGTTGCAACAGAAGGGTTAAACAACCATGAAAGCCCCTTGAAGTCAATGGGAGACTTTCTGCTGCCTTTCGGATGGGGCCTAGGACTGCATCATTGCGATCACTTCCTCCTTCAGCATCTCTCGGAGAAATAGCAGCTCCCAGGAGATAGCAGCGCATTGCTGGGGGGTCTGGAACTGGGTGCCAGCAGTGTCCACGGGCTCTGCCAGTGCACGGCTTGGCAGTTGGTGAGTGAATGCCAGGAATGTGCCCTTCAGTGACTCCCTAGGAGGAAGCGCTTCTTGGGCGGAGGATATCCTGCCATTGTCAGAGCTGTGCATGGAGCCCGGGTCCTGCTCTTTCCGCATATCCCGAGTGCTGGTAAGAGGAGGGGAGCGACACTCGTGGCAAGGCAGAGTGCCCCTGTGGAAATGCTTACACCAGCTCTGCGTATGGCAGGGGAGGTGTAGGGCAAGGACAGAGAGGAGGTGCAAATGGCCTCTCCCATGCAGGGGTCACTGGGGCTGCACCAGCCCTGAAAGCTGCCCTAACTCATGCCCCTATTTCAAATCCCCCCATGGGGACTTGTCTGATGCATCTCAGGGCTGAGAATCACTTGCTTGCTACCTGCCTCCAGCACAAAGGAGTCTTGTCTATACAAGCTGGGTGTCAGCCCCCTAACACAGCCAAACTGTCAGCCACTCTCTTCTGTGCTCCACAGCCCCCTCTTTGCCTTGCAGGTTGATAACAGATGCACCCCAGTCTCTGAGTCCCTTCAAAGTTTCCCCCGTGGTATCCGGCCCCGATCGCTGGATACCCACAGAAATCCCAGATCCTGTGATCCCAGTGGGACAGTGTACCCTGGCTTTACCTTAGATCACTGCTGCTGCGTTACACACAGCACTTGAGTCCAATTATAAAACGAAAGGAAATGAGGTTCAAATAATAACCCGTAGGAGAGATGGGAAAATGGTTACGGAGAAAGCAAAATTGTAACATGCGTTCTAGAGACGAATCTTAACCAATGATTAACCTCTCGGCTAAAGAAGTTGATCTCGCCCAAAGTTCTCTTTGGCGTTTGCCACCAAGCCTGATTGAGATCCCTTTTTCCTGAAGCAAACTTGCTGTCAGTTTACTTACTAGGTGAAGGATGCCAGGATGTCTGTTTGCACACCTGAATATACCAGAACAGACCTTTGTTGCTCACCTCAAGATAGGTTCCCCCCCATCTCCTGCTGTTTACCTTGATAGGTTCCCCCACCCCTCACTGGTTACCTCCTCCTGTTAGGTTTCAGAGTAACAGCCGTGTTAGTCTGTATTCGCAAAAAGTATTCTGTATTCTGATCTCAAAGTGACTATCCTTCAACAAAAAAACCTCGAAAACAGACTCCAACGAGAGACTGCTGAATTGGAATTAATTTGCAAATTGGATACAATTAACTTAGGCTTGAATAGAGACTGGGAATGGTTGATTCATTATAAAAAGTAACCTATTTCCCCTTTTCCCCCTCCCCAGTGTTCCTCAGACGTTCTTGTTAAACCCTGGATTTGTGCTGGAAATGGCCCACCTTGATTATCATACACATTGGAAGGAGAGTGATCACTTTAGATAAGCTATTACCAGCAGGAGAGTGGGGTAGGGGGAGAGAAAACCTTTTGTAGTGGTAAACGCCCATTTTTTCATGCTTTGTGTGTATAAAAACATCTTCTGTATTTTCCACTTTATGCATCCGATGAAGTGAGCTGTAGCTCACAAAAGCTTATGCTCAGATAAATTGGTTAGTCTCTAAGGTGCCACAAGTACTCCTTTTCTTTTCTCCTCCTGTTAGCTTCCTTCTGAAGTCTCTGCCAGCTCTTTGTTAGCATTTGACTTAGAATGCCCAGACTTCGGTCTAATGCCATGCAATACACAGCGCCCGCCCAGATAAGTGTCTCCCATCCCCTGTCTGGAGGAGTTTGTATCAAGACGTGCTGCCTTTGCGTGGCCTGTTTTTTAACTACAGACCTAGAGAACATCATTTTAAGTGTGTGTATACCTAACTCCTCATCTGTTCCCACACATACAGCTTGCAGTGGGGATGAAGACACAAGGTTTCATTAGGCACCTTACATGACCCGCTTTGGTGAACTAGAATGTAAATACCAGGTGCAGGGGATTCCTGTAACCCTGATGCACCCCTTAGGCCCTCTGCTAGTTGCATTCAGAAGTTCCTGGGTCACAGCTTGGCATGGCATAGAATCACTGAGGAGCAAGTCTGCCTTTGCATGCCCCCTCCTGCCCCTCTGGTTCACCCGCGCCCTGCCCCAGAGCATCTCCCCGATGTGTGCCCCAGCTATAGAGACTTGTAAGCATGTCCTGCACCCCCTTTATGCCAGCCTAACTGGTGCACAGGGGGCTGCAGGGCCAGGATGGTTAGGACCCTAACTTGTCCAAACATGTCACGTAGGTGAAATTGGGGTCCCCACTTGCAATGTTAAAACCGCCTGACGAAACTGCCCGTCAGCAATAGCGAGCGTTGTGTCTTCATACGCTCTGTCTAGACAACGTGTCTGCAAGTGTCTAGCTGTATGTGGTGCTAATGACACTGTTGTTAGTAACAGGATCTAATCCAAAGCCTCCTGAAGCCGGAGAGAGTTTTGCCATTGATCCTAGTGGGTTTTGGATCAGGCTCCTGGAAACTTTCATTAGAATATCTTAATGCGCTTCACAAACATTAATTAATTACACTCCACTTGAGTCCAAACTGTAAGGTTTTGTGGTTTAAAAAAATCCGTTTATCACACCAAAGCCCACCATAAATGATTCTGCAGGTATTTATTTATTTATTTATTTGGTTTAAGATTCCACTGTCAACAGGTTTGAAGTGAAACCTGCCCCTATGGTGTTAGGAACACCAGCGCTGAATCATTGTGAGAGCACAGGAGAAACCGGCTACTGAAACTGACTTGAGATGCCTGTGAAACAGACATACTCATTTTCATTTGTCTCATCTAGCCACTACACTGGGACTCAGGTGATTTGGATTCTGATTCTGACATTTGGTTTGTGACTTGGGCAGTTAACCTCTTTGGGTACATCTTCACTACCTGCTGCATTGACGGGTAGTGATTGATCTATTGGGGATCGATTTATCGCGTCTCGTCTAGATGCGATAAATCGATCCCCGAATTAACGCCTGTACTCTGCCTCAGTAGGAGGAGTAAGCGGAGTTGACAGGGGAGCTGCCGCGGTCGACTCACCGCTGTGAGGAGGGCCAGATAAGTCGAACTAAGATACTTGGACTTCAGCTACGCAAATAGCGTAGCTGAAGTTGGGTATCTTAGTTTGAACCCGCCCCAGTGTAGCCCAGGCCTTTGATCCTCAGCGTCCCCTCTCTGCAAACTGGGCACAATAGTATTTATTCACCTGATGGTGATGTGACGAGTCCTAACTAAGTAATGCTTGTAAAGTGCTATGTGTTTGCAAAATATTCTGTAGGCTAATTAGTATCGGAGCCTGACAGCATCAGGATTAGAACCCAGGGATTCTTGGTTCCCATCCCTGAGCTGCAATTTACGAGCTCGTTCCACCACTAGGATAATTCCTCAGCCCGTAAGCCAAGATTGGATATTTCTCTAAAAGATATGCTATGGCTCAAACAGAAGGGAGGGCTGGATGCAGGAATTACTAGGTGAAGTTTTGTGATCTGGGTTATGCAGGAGGTCAGATGAGATGATTGCAATGGTCCCTTCTGGCCTTGGTATCTCTGGATAGTTGAAATAATTTGTCTAAGAGGTGCTGCAGTAATGAAACAAGTGAATTTTGTGCACACAAATATTCTTATAAAGAATAGTTTCCCCAGCACTGTGTTGCTGGTTCCCTTTTGGAGCATAAGCAGGGGCTGGCCACATGCTCCTGTTCTGAGCTTTTGTGGTTTAAAACAAAACAAAACAAGAAAAAGGTTGACCACACAACGTTTCTGCAATTTTTTTTTTAAATTCCAGTGGAAACCGGGTTGAAAAGAAACTTGCCCCTGGGGTGTCAGGAAACCAAATGTTTAAGCATTGTGATGGCACAGGAGAAACTGAAAAGTGAAACTGATTCAAGACAGCTGTGTGTCACCAGCTGTGATGAAGGTGTAAGATCCAAGGGTGGAAGTGAAGTGAATTGAGATGGGGTTGAAAGGGCCCCACCACGGAGGCCTGTGGCCACCCCTCCCCCTGCAGGGGGGCTGTGTAGGGCACCAAAATGTCTAGGGATGGCCCTGGTAGCAAACGTTGTTCTAGGCTGTTTGTTGTTGGTCGCTCTCTTCCCACTTCCTCAGAGTTGTTTGTATCCACAGCAACTGTCTGGTAATGGGCCAGTAATTCATATATGGTTCAGTGTGAGGAATGAGGAACTTCTAAGTATTTTGCAAAGGTGGCGCTAAGAAGTGGGAGGTCCCGTTGGTATTTGCATCAGTGAGGCGAAACCAGTGATTCTTAGGTTTAACCCCAACACTCCAGGCCAAAAGCCTTTTCAAGTGGAACCTTATTCAAATGAGCTTTACAGACAGTTTCTTCACAATGTCTACACAAAAAGCTGTGTCCAGGCAGGGCATTGAGCTGGACTCAGGAGACCCTATTCCCTGCTCTGCAACAGGCCTCTTGTGTGATCGTGGAGGATATGTCTACACTGCCCTCTAAGCCTGGGCTCTGACTCGGGTTTGAGCCCAAGCTCCCCTTCCATCCACACACACATCAGTCTCCTCGGATTCGTGAGCACTCAGGACACGGGCCCTAGGACCTGCTGTGACTCAGATCCAACGCCTGTCACTTGGCAACGTGGATGCGGCTCAAGCCACAGACCTGAGTCAGAAGGTCTGTGCAATGCAGTAGGGATGTTTTAACGTGGTCCAGCAATTGCAGAGTGGACCCGCAAGTGCTGGCTTGGAAACACCGAGTGTGCAAGCACAAGTCCCACAGACCCAGGTTTACAATGCAGTGCAGACACCCCCTTAGGGCTGGTCTACACTTGAAGCAAACACCTGTCAGGGATGGTTTAATTAGGAGATGTATGTAAACCCCCGGCAGTGTGGGGCATGGAAGATGGACTCAGCTTCTTGAGGTCCCTTCCAGCCTAGATTTCTGTCAGTCCATGTTCTGTGTAGAAACTGGGTGAAGTAGTTTCTTTTGTGGTTCGGTGGATCTGGTAACACCCAAGCTGTTCTGAGTCTCCCAGGAACAGGTGGAAAAACAAGTTGGTTGACTCACTGCTTGTTTAGTTATGTCTTTAGTGGGGCAAACCACGTGAGAGAGAGGGCACACAAAGCAGTATTGGCTTGCTGTGCGTGCGGTATGTTTCCAGCTTTGTTGAATGTATTTGTTTATAAGGAGGGAATCTGGTCACATGGGCTTTAATCAAGTGCAGCGTATCCGCTTCACTGCAGACCGCAAACCTTGAAAGAACTCAGGTATTGCTAGCAACATAATGTGAAGATTAGACATTATGGGTGAAATCTAGGCTCCATTGAAGTCAACGGCGAAACTCCCTCTCACTTCAATGGGACCAGGATTTCCCCCTATGATCAGAAGGCTAAAGACCTACTAGACACTTCCTACTGTACCGTGCTGGGATCAGACAACTGAATTCTAGAAGTTGCCCCAAGTGGCGTGTGTTGTCGTGCCAGATTGCATGCGGAGTCATGCCATTAAGCCCAGATGTTGAGCCGTAGGAGCCCCGGTTCTAGAGGGGTGGAATTTCTGCAGTGGGAAGAGAATAGCCTTTTAGTTTGCAGTCGGACCCTACCTGTATAAGCACTTTAAATAGTTATCCTGGTTTCAGCACTCATAAGCGTAATCACTACCAGCTGGCAGTGCTGGCTGGCTCCAATGCCCCAAAATCTCTGGAGGCAATAAAGGGAATTCCATCATATAGCTGAGTCATATGATTGACCTTCTCCTCCAAGAAACTTTCTCTCCCAGTTTAACCCTTTCAGCCTCTTAACAGCTGTGCCAGACATCTGGATTCAAGCTTTGTTTTAATCCACCAGTGTTTTAATCCACTGTCTGTGCATCCTATTTCCATTGTTGCTGTAACGTGATGGCCTTGATCTTTCTCGCCCAGGTTGTATTTATTTTGCAGCAGCCATGGAATTGTCTGTTTCTAATACTCCTTTGAGGTTTCTGAACTTGGTTCTCCTGGCTTTTGTGCAAGAGAAAAAAGCAATTAGGCTACCCAGAACATTTTAATGTGCCAGATCTAATGTGTAAATTGGAAGCAATGATGGATTTAACAGCAGGCAGTGTCAGAATTCTGCCTTTCTCTTTAATGGTGTTTAACAAATATTCTTTCTCGTTTCACTAGAGTCTCCTTTTGGAAACCAAATCGATTTCTGTGAGTGAGTCATTCGTTTATAATAATTAAAGGTATATTTGCATAGTGCCTACCATCCCAGGGGATCCCAAAGTACTTTCCAAACAGGAATCAAATCACCCTACATGCTGAAATGGAGCCCCTCTTGGGTGGAAAGTACCTGCTGTTTAACAGCTCTCAGCAGCTATGTAGACTCAGTGATCAGATGTTGGGACCTCTGTTTTACATCTCACATGGATGGTGGTACATCCAGTAATAGTGTCCCCTAACACTATGTGGGCTCAGTACTGACTGAGGGGGACAGTGCCACCTACTGAATTGTAAGATTGTAGCTTAGCACAGTTCTCTGAGGACCATGGTGGAGACTGTAGGTGGGAAGAAACCTGTCAGAGTTCTCGTTTGCAAAAGAAACACATGCTTCTGCATTAAAAAGCAGAGCCTAAAGTGATTAGTTCACACCCAGAGCTCCTACATTGGGAGATGTAATTACCATGTAGTCATAGATTTTAAAGCCAAGAGGGATCATTACAGTCCCTCTGGCCTGACCTCCTACAGACACAGACCATAGCATTTCACCAAGTGGTTTCTGCATCAGCTAAACTTTGAGTTAAGTTAAAGCATGTCTCTTAGAAAGATATCCAAGCTAGATTTAAATTTTGCTGATTCCTTCTACATAACATCTCCAAGCTATGGCCTTTCCTAGCCATCTGCGCAGCTAAAATGCTCGTCCAGGCTCTCATTATCTCCCGTATCGATTGCTGCTCTATCCTTCTCTCTGCCCTTGACAAATGCAATCTTGCCTTGCGGATACCCAGTTTCTGTTGCTTTGACCATGTTACCCCTCTCTTTGCTTGCTTCTCCTGCCTCCCCCTTTTCTATCCTATCAAACATAGGCTGTGAAGGTCAAGATAAGTCGCATATCCCCCTTCCCATCCTCCCTCCTTCACTATCAAGATGTCGACTTCCGCCTCCAATTGCATTGATCCTAGCCTCCATTGGCCTCTTGTTAAATTTTCAAACAAGCACCTTCGTGCTTTCTCCCATGTTGCACCTCATGCTTGGGAGGTGCTTTCCGTAAACATCTGCAAAGCTACCTCATCCCTCCTTCAAAACTTTCCTTTGCCGTCTTGCCTAGAAAAAAATTGGTTTAATCTGAGGATGTGCTGAGACCACTGTCTGTCCTGCTGACAGCACTATCTGTGTTTTCTTGTATTTCCTCCTCTGTCTGTCATCTATCTGTTGTCTCTTGTCTTATAGTTAGATTGTAACTCTTTGGGGGCAGGGACCATCTCTTTGTTCTGTGTTTGTACAGCGCCTAGCACAGCAGGCTCTTGGTCCGTGACTAGGGCTCATAGGTGCTACGGTAATACAAACAACAATGATAATCACCAGTCTTTGCCCTCCACATCATCTATACCTGCTTGAGATCCTTGGGGCCCTACGGTCGATGGATTGCTCATACCCAGATTCTCTTATGGGGCTCTTACAAGACCCTTTAGGAATTTCATTTTGGCATTTCTTTACCCCTCTTTCTTCCAGTGCCCCAGCTCTGCTCTGCATGTGCTCAGATGATGCTGGACAAATAACCATGCATAAAGAGCACTGTACAATAATTACAGGGAGCTGCTGTCCCAAGGGGCTTACAGCATAAGTGCCCAGTCCTGTTCCCATTGAGGTCAAGAGAGCAAATGCCTCGTTAGCATTAAGGCCCTGAAGTCGAAGGAATTCACCAGTTGTAAGTCTGGTCACGGAACAGTGCAGAGTTAAAACACTCTGGTCGCTCGATTTCTGATCTAAAAGGGACTATTCTTCAACAAAAAAACTTTGAAAACAGACTCCAATGAGAGACTGCTGAATTGGAATTAATTTGCAAATTGGATACAATTAACTTAGGCTTGAATAGAGACTGGGAGTGGTCGAGTCATTATACAAAGTAAAACTATTTCCCCTTGTTTATTCCTCCTCTCCCCCCCTCCCCCAACTGTTCCTCAGATGTTCTTGTAAACTCCTGGAAATGTGCTGGAAATGGCCCACCTTGATTATCACTTCAAAAGGTTTTCTCTCCCCCCACCCCACTCTCCTGCTGGTAATAGCTCATCTTAAGTGATCACTCTCCTTTCAATGTGTACGATAAACACCCATTTTTTCATGGTCTGTGTGTGTATATAAATCTCCTCACTGTATTTTCCACTTTATGCATCCGATGAAGTGAGCTGTAGCTCACGAAAGCTTATGCGCAAATAAATTGGTTAGTCTCTAAGGTGCCACAAGTACTCCTTTTCTTAAAACAAAGTTTGGCACTTTCCATCTAAAGGATATGAAAGTACTTTCCAAACCCTCATGCCTTTACTCTGGCAGCACTGCAAGGTAGTGGGTGAGTTTTATATTAGTCTCTTGGGGAAACTGAAGCCGGGATAAGTGAAGTGACTCTCTGAAAGGAAGTGAACTGCAGAGCACAGAACCCAGGTCTCCTTGATTCCCAGGCTGTGCGTTGACCACGAGACCATGTGGTTTCCTCTCTCAAAATGTATCAATCTGTTGTATTGTCCATGCTAGAGCTTCCTGGCAGACTGTGATGAGTCACCCAAAAGGTGTTCCAAACTGTACAGGGCGTGGCACAGAGAGTGATCAGGTAAGGTGAGCTATTACCAGCAGGAGAGCGGGGGTGGGGGGGGGAAGGAGACACCTTTTGTAGTGATAATCAAGGTGGGCCATTTCCAGCAGTTGACAAGAACTTCTGAGGAACAGTGGGGAGGAAGTGAGCTGTAGCTCACGAAAGCTCATGCTCAAATAAATTGGTTAGTCTCTAAGGTGCCACAAGTACTCCTTTTCTTATTGGGGAAATAGTTCCCCTCTCCCCCGCTCTCCTGCTGGTAATAGCTCACCTTACCTGATTACTCTTGTTACAGTGTGAATGGTAACACCCATTGTTTCATGTTCTCTATGTATATAAATCTCCCCACTTTATCTTCCACTGAATGCATCCAATGAAGTGAGCTGTAGCTCACGAAAGCTTATGCTCAAATAAATTTGTTAGTCTCTAAGGTGCCACAAGTCCTCCTTTTCTTTTTGTGACTACAGACTAACACAGCTGCTACTCTGAAACTTACTTCCTGTTTGCCCCTAATTTATATAGTAATATTTTTAGCTATACCTTAACCAATCATTCTACTGAAATTTACCTAACCAATCCTAACATATTGTAACATGATTAGCTAACCAATTATATCCCACCACCTTAATTAGTTTACACCCAGCAAAATTAATTATACAGCAGACAGAAACAATCACAGAACCAGACAGAGACCATGCAAATAAACAATAGCAAAGTGGGAACTATAATGACAAAACAATACAGAAGTGAGGATTTCACAACTACATCTATAAAGACATAAGGGTTTCCCAGCTGTGTCTATTGATAAGTGAGTTCTTACCAGACAGAAAACTATCAACCTAAATGTCCTTTTACATCTTCTAGGCTCTTCCCTTTCTCTGGAGGTGATAGATCGGATCACCTTCCTAACAGCCCCATATTGACTAGTTTGGAATGTGAGGATGTGACCGGTCGCTTCCCAGCTTATGGCTGCCTCTGCTGCTTAGCTAAAGGCATTGGCCTAAGAACAGGGTCTCACACTGCGACAGTGAGAGAAGGCCTTTACACAGATTCTTTCTTGTATACCTCTATTACTAGCTAAATGATAAACATATACCTACATTCTTAAAGTATAGGCCTTTACAGGCAGGCCTGAATATCTATATCCTAACAGGTTGCATTTCTCTGGTTTTGTTTATGAGAAGGTCACGCAGGACAGTATCAAAAGTTGTACAAAAGTGAAGATATACCGCCCCCACGGCTTGTTACCCTGTCAAAGAAAGCTATCAGGCTGGTTTGACATGATTTGTTTTTGACAAATCCATGCTTACTGTTACTTATCACCTTATTATCTTCTAGATGTTTGCAAATTGCTTGCTTGATTATTTGCTCCATTATTTTTCTGAGTGACTGACGTGTCCGGTGTCGTCATGCTGGTTGATGTCAAGCCGTTTTAATTTTTAAAAGCTGCCCCAGCTGGGCATCTCCGTGGTGCCTGTGTGTGGGGGCTGACACACATGGCAGGATTTTAGGGCCAGTGGGAGAGTCTTTGGGTATCCTTAAGGACAGTGGAACTGGTGCTGGATTGCCAGCTGCAGGGAGGGAGAGAGTCCTTTGTGCACCATGGAGCACCCACTGTCCCCAAGTCACTATCCAGGAGGGACTTGACAGGAGGGCAGAGGCAGGATGGGAGAGGCACATGGGGAGCTCAGGGGCAGCCAGTGCAGAAGCTCTATTAGTGGCTGTGCAGTGAGTCCACTGGGTGCCCTGCAAACGTGCCCCCCTTTCTCCCCCCGGCCTCATCCCTGCATGGGGTACGATTTCCACAGGACTCAAGTCTCTCCCTGACTGACATTCCAGGATCCACCCCCAGTGCAGCTGATTTCTGCGCTCTGCTTTGGGGGTTGCTTTGTGTCTGGCTGGAGGGTTTATTTTCCCGTAGGCTCTGCACATGAGGACAGGCTCAGCATGATGTCCAAATCAGCACTCAGTCTGTGTGTCTTAGGTAATTGCATGGTCCCCATCACCACCATATCTGGGCGCCTCACAATCTCATTGTACTTCTCACAAAACCCGTGTGCGGCAGGGAAGTACTGTATCCCCATTGCAGAGGTGGGCAAGTGAAGCTCAGAGGGGCTAAGTGACTTGCCCAAGGTCACAGAGGAAGTGACTGGCAGAACAGAGAATTAAGCCCAAGTTTCCCCAATCCCAGGCTAATGCTCTGACCACCAGACCACCTTCCTCTGCCTGCTGGCCTGACAGTGGGTTAATCCCGTGACCAGGACCTTTGAGGAACAGGGACGCATTTGGTTTCCAGGTGCAAGTGTGTACTCAC
Source organism: Eretmochelys imbricata (assembly GCF_965152235.1). Taxonomy (NCBI): domain Eukaryota; kingdom Metazoa; phylum Chordata; order Testudines; family Cheloniidae; genus Eretmochelys; species Eretmochelys imbricata. Next base: position 17,012,427 of record NC_135572.1, read on the forward strand.
TGCATCCCTGACTCAGTATGAAGCACTGTATAAAAAGCCAAACAGTGCAGGCTCCTGTGATGTGGGATTCCCAGCTTGTTTTCCCCTTAGCAGCAGGATTTGGATGGCTGGTGGTGCCTAAAACAGGTGTTTTGTTCAGACTTGTACAAGAACCTGGTTTAACCGGTGTTTCTTGATTGTTTCTCCTGCCAGACCGGAGCAGACCTGAGGTCCAGTTAGTCCTGTATCCTGTCTCTGGAAGGTTGCTAGTAACAGGTGTTAATCCCACCCTCCCCTAAAGTAGGGTTCTCTCTGCCCCCTGTGTGTGTCTCCTCCTGATCTCTGAGAGTGTGTCTACACAGCAAACCCCCCTATGGCAGTGAGTCTGAGAGCCCGGGTCAACTGACGAGGGCCCAGGGGCTCACACTGCAGGGCTAAACATAGCAGTGTAGACGCCTGGGCTTTGAGACCTTCCCAACTCAGAGCCCGGGCTCCGGCCTGCAAGTCTCTACTGCTCTTCTTACCCCCGCCGCGATAGCCCCGCCAGCCTGCTGACCTGGGCTCTGAGACTCACTGGCTGCCGGGTGGGTTTTTGTTGTTTTGTTCTGCTGTGTAGATGCCCCCTCAGGCTACGTCTACACGACAAGCCGGAGCTGCAGCAGTGAGTGTCAGAGCCTGGGTCTGCAGGCTTGGGCTTGCACTGCAGCACTAAAAGTAGCTGTGGAAGCATTTGGGCTCAGGCTCTGAAGCCTGGGGAGAGGGGTGGATTCAAAGCCCAAGCCCGAACGTCTATCAGTATCTTTAGAGCTGTAGTACAAGCCCAAATCTGCAGCCCCTGGCTCTGAGGCTCCCTGCCGTGATTCCTGCTTTCTGGGTAGATTGGCTTCAGACCCAAAGCACAAGGTTTAATGTCCCTTCCAAAGTTTTTGTTGTTAGTTGTAACTCTGGATAGCCTTGCTATCCACAGAAACAGCCAATCCCTCTTTGAATCCCGTTTAGTTCATGGCTGCAATGAGCCCCTCGGTTTAATCACATGTGGTGAGACAGAATATTTTCTTTTAGAGCTTTTGTATAAGTGGTTTACAGTTCCCTCTCTCCTTGGCATTTATCAGCATTCAGTTTCATCTGCCTGGATGTTGCCCATTCCCGCAGTTTGGGAAGGTCTCCCTGAAGTTCCTCGTAGACCACTCGGATCCTGGCTAAACTAAATAACTTTGTGTCATCTGCAAATTTTGCTACCTCACTGCTCACCCCCCTTTCCCGATTGTTGTTAAATACATTTAAACAACCCAGGACCTAGTATGGAACCTTCAGGCCTGCTGTTTTGTAATGATGGGAATTGACCATTTAATCCTACTCTTGACTGTCTGCTAGTTTTTGATCCATGACAGTACGTGGTCTCTTATCCATGACTGCTTAGCTTCTTTAGTAGCCTCTTGTCCGGGACCTTATCTGGAGTATTTTGTAAGGGAAAATCAATTGTCGTCAGGTTCTCCTTTATATCCACTGCATTACTGACACATTTAAAGAATTTGGAGAGATTAGTGAGACACTGTTCTCCATTGCTGAAACCAGGTTGGTCATATCCTGATCTTCCAGGTGTTTCATTATTCTGGTTTTAATGATCACTTCATGCAGTTTGCCAGCTATAGATACAAGGTTGGCTGGCATGCAATTTCTCAGATCACCCATAGAACCCATTTCAAATCTAAGAACATTTGCTGCCCTCCACTCTTCTGGATCATTGGCTGTGCTACATTCAGAAATATGCTTTGAAGAGAGCCCAGCGGAGGGCAATGAAAATTATTAGTGGGCTGGGGCACATGACTTAGGAGGAGAGGCTGAGGGAATTGGAGTTATTTAGTCTGCAGAAGAGAAGAATGAGGGGGGATTTGATAGCAGCCTTCAACTACCTGAAGAAGGGGGGTTCCAAAGAGGATGGAGCTAGGCTGTTCTCAGTGGTGGCAGGTGACAGAACAAGAAGCAGTGGTCTCAAGTTGCAGGCGGGGAGGTCAAGATTGGATATTAGGAAACACTATTTCACGGGGAGGGTGGTGAAGCACTGGGATGGGTTACCTAGGGAGGTGGTGGAATCTCCATCCTTAGAGGTTTTTAAGGCCTGGCTTGACAAAGCCCTGGCTGGGATGATTTAGTTGGTGTTGGCCCTGCTTTGAGCAGGGGATTGGACTAGATGACCTCCTGAGGTCTCTTCCAACCCGAATCTTCTATGATTCTGTGCTTCTCACCAAGGGAATGGAAATCAGTTTAGATACAAAGAGTAAAAAGCTGAATATCCTCAAGGTTCAGAAATACTGTCGGTTAAAAAAGAAAAACGGGTCACATTTTATATTAAGGTTTTATTTATAAAGGGTTAATAAATAATCAGATGTTATACACTTGCTACAAACGTAAGTAACGTGTTGAAGATGGTTAAAAGTCACTTATTGACCTGTTTGGATTGTGTACCAATTGATTAACCATTTATTAAAACCTCTACTAATCCTTTATTAATCCTTCATAAACTATTTGTCAGTGGATTCTTAATATAAAGTGTGACCAAAGACTGGAAAAAGTGCTGTAGAATTTGATAAAGAAGAAGAATCTTTCTATGCAGTTTTCAAAGAAACCCATAAAATGCTATGTAGCAGGGGTATACATCTCTGAGATTCACTATTAGATGGCTTCAAAATGCTACAGAATGGTTCGCATGTTATTATTTCTATTACAGGAACGCTCAGCGTTAATTGGGGCTCCATTGCACGAGGCACTGTACAAAGACGTAGGGCTTGTCTTCACGTACTGTGCTACGACGGTGCAGCTGAGCTGCTGTAACGCTTTAGTGAAGACGCCCGAGAGGGCTTCTCCTGTTGGAGTAATTCATCCACCTCCCTGAGAGGCAGTAGCTGTATTGATGGGAGAAGCTCTCCCATCAACATAGCGTATTTACACAGGAGGGTTAAAGCAGTATAACTGCATTGTTTGGGGGTGTGAATTTTTCACACCCTTGAGCCACGTGGTTATACGAATGTGAGTATGTAGTGTAGACCTGGCCATAGTAACATACAATCCCTGCTTTGGAGAGCTTAGAATCCAAGGGTAGGCTTCACCAAGGTATTTAGGCACCTAATGCCCATTAATTTGAAATCAGCAGGTGTTAGGTGTCTAAATACCCTGGTGAATTCCACCCAAATAGATAAGGCAGACAAAGGAAGGAGGGGAAATGGAGGTAGTGACTTGCCCAAGGTCACGTAGCAGGTCCGTGACAGAGCTGGGAATAGAACACAGGTCTCCTGAGCTACCGTGCCCTGTCTACTAGCCGTGTCTAGTACCCGTGCCCTGTCTACTAGCCGTGTCTAGTACCCGTGCCCTGTCTACTAGCCGTGTCTAGTACCCGTGCCCTGTCTACTAGCCGTGTCCAGTACCCGTACCCTGTCTACTAGCCCACATGTCTCCCCATCCATAGAATTAAATTTTCTATTCAATTTATTGGCCTAGCCCAGCGAACGGAAGGTCTGCTTGAGGTTCGTGCCATTAGCAGCGGCAGCCTTCTCCAGTGGGCACAAGGCTTCTTGCTCCACACCAGTCACCAAAGCTGGCTCTGAGCAGGGGAGATGCTGCACCTTGGAATGTCCCAGGCTCCTGCTGGAGATACTGATACCGGCTGACGTGCCGGCAGTGCACTTCCACACACACCCCTGCTACTTCGAGGCGTGATCTAAGCCCTATATTCTCAGGTCGCGTTGCAGTAAAGAACAGAATTGCCCATCCACAAAGCCTTTTGCTGTTCCTGGCTCCCAGGAGAGTCCACATCGCTTGAGATGACTCAGGACCCTGGAGAGTGACTGGGATGAAGCAGAAGAAAATGAATATTTCGGTAAATGAGTCGTAACGGTGGCAGAACCTGGGTAGTGTCATCCAGTGCAATCAGCATGGATGTTGTTTTGGGCTCATTTAGGCACTGAGTAATGAGCATTTTTGCTGCTAATCAGATTGATAACTAAGGCAAACGAAAATATTTGGTTTGCTCTCAGCAGAAGTCTCCTAAACTAAGAGTTTTCATCTCACCCAGGTAAGAGTAGGCAGATTTGCCTAGCAGTCGTCATGAATAATTACCCTGGTTAGGATGGGGGTGGGTTAGAAGCCAGGTTTTTTTCTCCATACTAATCCTAATCATTTAACTAAATTAATTGCTTCCAAACAGATGTCCAAATGTGTCCATCGCCTAGTCCCCTGGACAAGGAGCTACTCGTCACCAATCCTTATGCAGTTACTTGTTCTAACTTTCTAGCCATTGAGCAGTGATTCCCGATGTCTTTGGGTGATGCCTATTTACCAGAATAATACCTTGGCTCAATTGGTGCCCATCACCGAGATGGCTGCATATTCTACCCCGTGGATCAGGTGGTGCAGACAGCCCGGTGTAAGGACACTCTCTTACCCTATGGGAGGCAGGCATAGATGGGGGTGTCTAGAATGCCAATCAAAGGAGTTGGTATGCAGTGTGTGGGAGCCACCATGCTGGTGGAGAACTAGCGTGGACAGGTTCAGGTGCGACTGTATCTCGTGGGTGTACATGGGACATGATTTCCTCGTCTCCTCTGGGTTGATAAAATCACGCCTGCTCCCAGGATGCCAGCGGCTTGTTGAAAGAGCGCAATTAATCGAGAAAGACATGGCTCTGTGCCAGGAGGCCTTTTTAATTAAAAGAGGTTGGGACATCTGAGAATCTCTATTAAACCTGGCGTCGCCACTGAAGTCATGGAGCGTGTGTGTGTCTGAATTTGGATGGCGGGGAGGGTAGAGCATCCTCTTGCTTGCTAACGTCTCTGGTGGGGTAGGGGGGTGTCCTGTGTCACAGACCTCTGGGGCCACGTACGCTTCCCCGTTGCAATCGTGTGACTTCTCCTGTGTTCCTGCTGACTTTGAAGGGATGTAGGGGTGGAGCTGGCTGCTCCCACAGCTCAGGCATAGCTTGTTACAGTTCATACTAACAGGGCAATGGGAGCCCGTGCCTTTAACAATGCTGGTGGAAAGCTCCTGCCCTGCCTGGCCCTAAGCTTGGGGCATAGGTCCTGCATGCCAGGTGGAAAGAGGAGCAGCTGAGCCAGCCTTTTGGGCTGGGTACCAACGTTCCTTATTGCCTGGCTTAGAGGCGCATGTTTGCTCACAGGGTGTGGGAGGCTGGGCAGGTGGGTGGGTGTGGCTGGTTCTCTGCCACTGGGGCATAAAGGGGGGTGCGGGGCCGCTGTCCTTCCTCAACGCAAACTTCCCCGCTCATCAAAGCCCTGGTAAACTCTGGTACGCACCTGCTTCTTTATTGGAACCATGCACGGCAGCATCTTCCCTGTGGTTTGCTTGAAGGGCTGCACCCTTCCTACATGGACTTTGTTATTTCACTAGGACATCAGAGGCTGCAGGCATAGCGCTATTTGGGTTTTTATACTGCGCCCGTCACCATGATATCTGAGCACCTGAGGTGTCATGGAGGGGGGCAAATGGGATCTATCCCATCACGCTGTTTGGTGGCCTGTTAGATGAGCTTTAACCTAGTGGAAGCATCTGTTTCCTGTCATTCAGGTGGCCTCTTTTCCTCTCTGTATCTGAATGTTTTTGCTGGGCACTATGGAGCGGGAAGAGTGAGCCTGGTTCTAGGCAGGGCTCTGTATCTCATCCATGTTGCTTTGTCCCCTAGCGGCTGGGGTGAAGGATGTTCTCCTCAGCGAAGCCCTACGAGAATCAGGACTTCTCAGCCCTGAAGAAACACTGCCAGCGGCAGAAGGTGCTCTTCGAGGACCCGCTCTTCCCCGCCACTGACGACTCCCTCTTCTACAAGTCACGAGTTCAAGGCGTCCAGTGGAAACGTCCGAACGTAAGTGAGGCTTGAATGTCCTCCCTGTGCACATCCTTGTGCCGCTCCCCTGGGGTCACACCTTAAAAATCAAGTAACTGCTCCCCAGCACGCTATCTACCGTAGGTACCCTGTTACCGTAGTATCTGAGCTCCTCGCCATCTCTAATATATCAGGTGGGTAGCCGTGTTTAGTCTGTATCCACAAAAGCTATGAGGAGTCCGGTGGCACCTTAAAGACTAACAGATTTATTTGGGCATAAGCTTTCGTGGGTAAAAACCCCATTTCTTCAGATGCATTACCCATGAAAGTTTATGCCCAAATAAATCTGTTAGTCTTTAAGGTGCCACCGGACTCCTTGTTTTTCATCTCTAATGTATCGATCCTCCCACCAATTCATAGAATCCTAGACTATCAGGGTTCGAAGGGACCTCAGGAGGTCATCTAGTCCAACCCCCTGCTCAAAGCAGGACCAATCCCCAACTAAATCAAATTCTGGGAAGTAGGGCTGTGCTATTATCCCCATTGTAGAGATGGGGAAACTGAGGCACAGAGAGACTTGTCCAAGGTCACAGAGGAGGTCTGTAGCACAGCAGGGAACTGAACCTGGGTCCCTTGATTCTCAAGATGGCCTGCTAATCACTGGATTATCTTTCCTTTACCTTCGCCCTCTGCAAGAGCCCCTGTTCTTGTGTGCGCTCAAAGCAAGGGAGCTGTCTGAAGGGAAGCATGACCTGTCGGACATGTGGCATGACAGTGTGTTTAGTGGTTGGAACAGGAATCTGGGAATTGGGACTCCTGAGTTCTACAGGCCACATCCCGGATACCAGCAGCTCCCGTTGGGACCGGTCCTGCTCCTCTGAAGTCAGTGGGAGTTCTGGCATTGTCTTCAATGGCAGTCCCTTCTGGCTCATTGAAGTCAATTGGAGTTGCAGGTGTTCAAGATGTTTGTTTGCTCCTTCCTCTGCCACTAACTCAGCACATGACCTTGGGCTTGTCCCTCAACGGTGACTTGTAACCATAATTCAACTGTGTTTGTAAAGTGAATATAACAATAGACCTAAGCTATAGGAGGGCTCGATGTTGTTGCTAATCCTCTCAGGGACTAACTGATGTTTGCAAAGTGCTGCTAAGATCCTAGTGGCTGGGTTTTATTTATTTGGTTTTGGATGATTATCACGCAGTTCTAACCCATTATTTAATGGCTTGTCAGCTGCAGCAGCCTCTGTCCCAAAGGTCTCCCAGAGATTTCTGTAGCTGTGGACCTCTGTTACTTGCTGGTCCCCCTTCAGGTGCTGTTTTTCCTCTTTGCTCTGCATGCGGCGATAGCCCCAGAGATGCCTACACACCGCAGAGATGGATGCGTCGGAAATACACAAAGAGACGGGGGAGTGGGGGTGCTGGGAAGTGAGGTGAATGCTGCCGGGGTGGAGGGGGGCCAGCAGCACGGTTCATCCTTGATCGCACGTGGAAAGGACGGGGCTGTGACCTGTGGTCCTGTGTCTCTGTCTGTCCGTGTCTCCTTGGCACAAGGAAATGCACCTGGCGACATTCTCTTTGGCTGGGAGGCAGGTCATGCAGGGCACTGCGATCGGCTGCCAGCAGTTTGATGCACCTGGCATTTGCTCCCTGGGGTGCTCCCTGTGTTCCCAGTGCTGCATGCAGGGCCTGACTGAGGCGGTCACTTCAGCTTCCGTCGGTGATTAACCTCTGGGAATCCGGGCACTGCCTGCTCTAGCAGGCTGGACACTGGAGGTATTGGGGGTGGGCCCCATGCTGCCTGTGGGGGCGATGGGTCATGGATCTGTGTCCTGATTGATCTGAGGTCTAGCCCCACCCTGCCTCTCAGAGGGTGCTAGCCATGGGGGAGCCGCTGGGGACCTAGAGCTCCCTCATCTGGAGGCATGGGGCAGGGAGGCCGTGAGGGTGGGAGCAGTGCGTGAGGAGCTGCTGAGGTAGCCTGAGTGGAGCTGAGCTCTGGCTCTGGGCTCCCACCCAGCACTGCCTCAGGTCATGTGAGCCAGCAGAGCCGGGGAGCTGGGACTCTTGGCTGGGGGGACTGCGGGGCCACCTCTGCTTGCTGACAGGGGCTGCAGTGTGGGGGCAGCGTACTGGGTCAGCCGTCCTTGGGGTTGGGAGGAGGAGAGGGGTGGTCCTGCTCTCCCTCCTCCCTTCCCCCCCCCAGCTGGGGCTTTACTCTGTAGCTCGTTACGCCCAACCTCACCCCGTCACTCCTTTACTCCTTTCTAACCAAGCCTGTAACACACCATAGGTCCTCCCAGAGCAACCCCCTGGCTGCAGGGAGACACCACCAGCGCTGCCTTAGTCTCCCTGCAGGGCACACCAGCTATCTGCCAAGATTTCTCAGAGCTGCTCTGAGCAACCGTGGTGCCTCTCTCTGCCCCAGCTGGGAGTCTCTAGAAAGCCAGCTTGTCTGTCCAGAGTGACAGTGGAGCCTTTATCCAGGAGGGAGTGGGGGAGGGAATAAAAAGGCTTTGTGGAAAGGGAGGGTATGGGCTGAATTGATTCTTTGTGTGCCGTGCGTGGCAGGAGGGGCAGCTTTGGGCTGGGCCACCACCGAAGCGGGCGTGCTGCTTTGCTGAAAATGGACTGGCTGCACCAGCACAGTACCTCTATAGCAGTGGTCCCCAAACTTTTTTTTCCTCGCCCTCCCCCACCCCTGTCCACACCCCAACCCCAGAGCTGGGAACGGAGGGCCATGGAAAGGGGGCCAAGGCTGGGGCCACAGCTGGGATCAGGGGGTGGGTCTGGGAGCGGAGCCTTGGGTGGATGGCTGGGCCGGCAACTGGGGCCAGGAGTGGAGCTGGGTGGTGCTCCCTCCCCACCCCCCGTGGGGGCTGGCCCGCGCTCCAGCCGTGCCCCCCTGAATGTTCCTCCACGCCTCTGTTGCGGGGCACGCCCCACAGTTTGGGGACCTCTGCTCTATGGGAAGCTCCCGTGTAACGTTAAGGATGCGTTGGGGTATCTCTTCAGTCAGTTTGCCTATGGGAACTGGCGGGAGCCCCATTGCTTCCAGCCTGCACTATGAGACTAGTCTGTACCAAGCACTAAAAACATGCACGATGGGGACAAACCTGGGCTGGCCCCAGGGAATGGACTGGTTGGTCCAATAGGCCTTTTCTCTGTGTCTAGCATCTTAAAGCGTGTGTGGGTGTGGCCACACTATAGTGATGGGCACTATATAAAAACATAGCTGGATGGATAGGCCAGAGCAAGCGGCTGGCTGAGTTCCTGGGGAGCTGATGACTTTAATGCTGCTGAGGCTTAATTGAATGGTATTTATTGTATAATTAATGATCAAGTTCCTATAGCCATAGACAGGCATCTTCATTACTCTAAATCTAAATAAATACATAATGGACTCAAGGGAACACTTGGGCAGGGCCTGGCCAGCTGGCCTAGTGGGTCTCTCCCATCGCCAGGTGTTATGGTTCCATGACAATGAGATATCCAGCCCTGTGATACTTTGGGCTTTACCCAGGCCAGTAAGGGGCTCAGGGTGCCTAGAATACAGTTCTGCTGTGGCTCTCAGCACATGAGCATGGAGGTCTCACCCAGGCTTCCATTGCCCAGTTACTCGTTGCAGAGGGACCCCAACAGCCTTTCCAGCCCCAGCTCTTCCCCCTGAAGTGTCTTTGTGCAGTGCACAGCCCCTCTCACTGTAGCACTCCCAACACTGTAACAAGTTCACTGCTGCCGTAAAGAGACAATACACAGCAGCCTGTAAGCTCAGCTGGGGTTAATACAGTCTCCCCTTCAATCACTGCATGGAGTTGTTGTATAGTGCAAGTAGAACACGTTTATAAGCAAAAGGATCCAGGTTTCCAGGATGTCAGGTAGAGGTAATAGAGATAGAAATGGCCACACACAAAATTGAAAATTTACTACTAAGAGTGAAACTCAACGAACTAGAGTCCTTTGCTCAAAGTTTTCTCACCATAGTCGTTCTTCTGGCATGGCTGGCTAGTCCTCAGCCAGGACCCAATCCCAGACCTCAAAGCACTGAGTGTTTTATGTCTCCTCAAGTGCAGGATAACTTAAGGGTTCTCTCCCCTCTCTTTATAGTCCATTAAACTTTGAAATGTATTCTTCTGAAATGTAGCCCCAGATAAGACTCCCTCCACCTCCTGGGTGTAGACGCTGTGCTGTATGGGAGCAGTCGCCAAGCTGGCTTCTCCCCCACTTGTGATTTTTACAATGCAGATGATCTTCCTGCAATCTCTGATACAAACCAGTAGCTCACTGGCCTTGCCACACCTGGCTTGAGGTGTCAGCCCCCCTTCCCTATATCTGGAAAAACCCATTTATCAACTTCCCCTGACATACCTAGTTTTAAGTCCCATATTTCCAGCCTGTCTGTGTAGGTTAGCTCTACATACACCACACACAGATATCAGTGAGTTATTAGTTTTCCAGTTATATATTACATGCCACCCTTTGGATAAATACCATGACATCAGTGTGTGAGGTGCACTGAGTTGGTCAGGCCAGCTGGGACTCACTGGGACATATCGGGGAACTCCATGCCATCTGGCATTGGAGTGCTTAAAGGGTCACACACCTTCACCCTTTCATCAATCTGGGCACAAGAGTACAGCAGACACTGATTGGCTTGCTCTGGCGATCCTGTGAGTTACAGGAACAGCCCTAGCAGGTTCACCACAAACAATATCCCCCTGGCCACCACTGGTCCCAGGGAAGAATTGGGCTGTGCTGAGGAAGCTCTGGGCCCTCTTTCTGGCAGGGAAGGGCTTACCTCCTGAGGCACAGTGCCAGGCCAAAGTGGGTGACTCCTTATAGTTCCATTAGGGGGCTGCTCCCTGTACTGCAGGTTTGAGAAAAGCAATTCCAAAAGCTGACTTCAGTAGTTGGTGGTGCAGGGCTCTTCCCTGCTGTCTTCCTGCTCTTGCAGAGGAACTCTGTGGGACTCAGTTCTCCCCTGACTGGCACCTAGACTGGGAATCTTCTCGCAATGGTGGCAGCTTGTGATTGCCTTTTTATTGTGTTCCTCTTCCCTAGCTAGACATGGTTCCATTCATCACACTGGCCCATAAATCTGTGTTTAGCTAATGAAATACAGTTCATGGGAAATCCCAAGGATCCAGAGCTGGCCAGTTCTGTGCACAAAATGAGGCAGGGGTCCTGTGGAAAAACTGGTACGTGATCATCCAATTAAAGATCGTATCATAAATAAGGCTCTGTTTTAGTCACGGGTATTTTTAGTAAAAGTCAAAACAAAAATTCACGGTCCATGACTTGTACTATATGGACTAAATCTAGGGGCAAGGCGGCCCGGGGGATGCCGCGGGTGCTTGGGTGGGGGGCGGCCCGGGACCCCCACTGGTGATGGGTGGGGGAGTTGGCGGGGCTAACAGGCTCCCTACCTGGCTCCGCACCTACTCGGAAGCCGCAACATCCCCCTCTCTCAGCTCCTAGGCAGAGGCGTGGCCAGGCAGCTCTGTGTACTGCCTCTGCCCCAAGTGCTGGCTCCGCAGCTCCCATTGGCCAGGAACCGCTTCTGGGGAGCCCCACTGAGGTAAGCACCGCTCAGAGCCTTCACCCCCTCTTGCACCCCAACCCCTGCTTCAGCCCTGAGCCCCCTCCCACACCCAAACTCCTGCTGCTGCTGCTGTGTGTGTGTGTGTGTGTGGGGGTGTGGTAGCCTGAGACTGCCCCAGCAGTGGCCAGTGCGGCTGGCCCAGGGGCTGCCCAAGCTGCTCAGGCGGCCCCCGGGCCAACTGCACCGGCTGCTGCAGAAGTCACAGAAAGTCACAAAATCCATGACTTACATGACCTCTGTGACAAACTCGCAGCCTTAATCATAATGCATATGCACAAGGCCGGGGTGGGTGGGGGGTGAATTATGGTTGCACAGGCAACCTGAATCCTGGCATGTCCTAACTTTTGAGTGCTTGACTTTACAACCTTAACATTCTTGTAACATCATTTTTGTGTGTCCCTCCCATCCATCCAGGGTTGAAATGCAGCTGCGTGTGTAGGGTGAAACCAGGTGACGTTACGAGTGTAACCTTTACTGTTGGAGTCACTGAGATTTTTGCAGGCTTGGGCCCCAAGATGGGAAGTGCAAGGGCGGGGGGGGGGGGGGGGGGGCGGGGGGCGGGTGGAGTTTGATGTAGGCAAAGGGTAATTGGCCAAACTGCAGGAGGCAGGGATTAGTACTACAAGGAGTCAGCAGCTCAGTCTCATCTGCAAGACAGCACCTCCCGCAGCACTGTGCCTGTACGGCCTTAATGAGATTCTGCTTCAGAAGCGCCTCGGGGTCCTGTTCTGTGCATTGGCGGGTGCCTTGGCTGTCACTGGGGGTTCAGGGGGTTCAACGCTTTGCAGGACGAAATGCTACGCGTATGATCAGTAGCGCGCATCCACGTGCTGCATTGCAGCTGCTGCCGACATCCAGTTACAACGACGCTGGGAGAGGAAGGGGGTTGAAGGACTTCCCATCTCGTTAGCTTGCCTCCTGCAGTGAGGGGCCCATCCAGCTCCCAGCGCCTGGCGTGATTTGCCGGGGTGAACGCTAGGAAGTCGTGTGGGTCGGAGGAAGAATCCTTCCCTTGTGGCAATGGAGTGGCTACCAAGCCTTGCTCTTCCTGCCCACTGGGCGCTGCCGCTCAGGGGACTTGCGGGGAGCACCGGTGCCACAGAGGAGCTATCTCCCACATCCAGGCCTCTCCCTCTGCAGAGCAGAGCCAGACTGGTTCCACTGCAAAGAGGCCATACGGGTGGCAGGGCCAGGATTTGTCTCCCAAGAGGTTCGCTTTCCCCATTCTTCACTGCAGGGGAGCTGGGCCCATTCTCTGTGTGTGTTTGTCCATTTTCGGTGTTGACAGAGAAGGCAGCTGTTTGTTTGCTTCCCTAGAACAGTGTGGGCCCTGGGCTGTCGCGTGGCATGTGGAAAACCCTGTTAAACCTGCACCGGAATGACACACACAGGGCCGGACAACAGAAACTGACCTTTCCAGAGCTCGCCAAAGCTTTCCCACCAGGCCTCATTTCTGCAGGCACAATGTAGCACCTACTAATCCATGCAGATGCTGTTCATTACAGTACTTTGTTATTATCAGAGTCTGGTTCATTAGTCTGTAGTTCTTTATTTTAATAAAGATATATTTGTATATATTATACATAATGCGTGTGTGTGTGTATATATATATATATATATAGCAGTATATATATTAGGATTTAGTTAATATTTCTATTGTGGTATTATATTCTATGCATGGGTATTAGGTCTATGATAGTATGTATACATTAATGATTAGTATTTAGTTATTAGTGTTTATTTCTATTATGATAGCACCAAGGGGCCCCCGTGGGGGTCAGGCGCTTTTGCTATAGTCATGTACACTCACAGAATAAGAAGACGATCACTGCACCAAAGAGCAGACAGTCAAAACACACAACAGGAGCCACCAGGTGGAGAAAGCAAGTAAATGGGAAGTGGACAATGTGAATTAGTTGTGATCACCTTACTGTGGGGCTATCATAAGCCAGTTTTACCCTCCTTTTCTTTATGGCTGGATGGGAAAGGGGGTCCCAATTTTTTTCTCAAGTCATGAGAACGGAAGTGGTTGAGCGTCACTGACCAAATAGTAATCTCTCTCCATAACACTTTTCATCAGTAGAATAACCTACATTTCATCCAAATGTCTAACCGTTATTGTGTGAATAGTTGCCTATTTGCTGGCATGTAATTGTAGCCATAAAACCAGAGGTCAGCGCTGACAATTTGGCCCTAACTGTTTATAGAGTAGTCACTGCTTCTGAAGAAAGAAAAGGGTCGTTATCTGAAGGGGTTGCAGGGGAGGATTTTTTTTCTAGCTCTTCTGAAAATATTTCTCCAATATGCAATCTACCCGAAAGACACCGGTGACTTATTGCACACCACACTCCTGATCAAGTATGAGGGTGACTGCAATCTGCTCTATTTCATGTTTATTACATTCAGCTGTCTGACGTTTGGCAAGTTTATGCTGCTTGCAGTTGGGCAAAGTTTGGCTATACCTGCTCGTGAGCATCTGTGCCCCCATACCTCTGTGGAAATCAGAAGGGTAGCTACAGTCCTTTCCTATCCTGTTCATGTGTTTGCAAACCTCCCTTCCCATGGAGAAGACTTGGAATCCAAGCTGTGACAGTTCTTGCTCTTAGCCTTTGTCCTTTGCTGACCCAAGGGGCCCCCTTGCTAGATGAAAGGTATTGTGTGTGTGTGTGTGTGTGTGTGGTTTCTGTAGGGAGGGAGTTTGAAATGGGAAATCCCTGGGTGTCATACCATGGTCTCTGTCTTGGGAGGTCATCTAATCAACAGCATTAGAGCCAGATGTGACTGGGAGGTAATCCAGCAGCTGTGACAGTAAACAATGCTAATGTCATTGTTGATAACTCAGTCTGAGCATGGACAACTTTGACCCAGTTATAGCTCTCAGGGCAGTATATATGTTTTAGGGCCTGATCCTAGAACCCTTCCTCACATGAGTAGAAAGTCGGTAGTACTAATTGCATGAGTTGGGCTTACTGATGTGAGAGAAGCTTGCAAGAATTGGGCCTTGAATTTCGTAATCTTGCCTGCAAACTACGTGGAGACAGAGCTGGAAAGTGGCTAGATCTGGCTGGCTGAGAATTCCCCCTGAGGGTCCAGGTGCATCAAGGGTGGGGAGGAGTGGTCAAAACATACTGCACTTTGGCTATGCTCAGATGGCAGATGATCCAGAGGAATCACTGCCAGATGGTGTAAATAAGAGCAGCTCCAGGGCAGACCCTGCTGTGCGGAGCAGAAATTCAGCAAAGAAGGGAATCTGGCCCCAAATTCTTTCTTTGCTGCCACTTTAATCCATGAGGCTGTTTTGCAGGTGGAAACAAAGATCAGCCTCATTTGCAGCTTCCATTCGCTTGTTTGTTAACAGAAGGCAAACCTTCTGAAGGTCAGGAAGCCTCCACAAGTGATTTCACGGGTTTTTTCATAAAGCCCCAGTGGGTTTCCTTCCTGTCAGTCACCCCAGCAAAGCCCTTGGGATTTAGTGGGGAGAATAACTACTTTCTGCTGTCTGATGCAAAAGATGAAATTCTTAATTACAGGTCCAGATTCTGTCTGAATTCTTACAACGGGGGGTGTGTGTGTGTGTGTATTTAAACTTCATAAAGTGGGGCCTAATCTTGCTCCTGTTGAAGTTGTTAATAACCATACCTGGTTCTTATGCAGTGTTTTTAATGGGATCTCAAAGTATTCTACCAAGGAGGTCAGTATCTCTATCCCTATATTACAGATAGGGAAACTGAGGCACAGAGTCACCCAGTAGGTCAGTGGCAGAGCTGGGACTAGAACCTGGATCTCCTGAGTCCCAACCAGTGCTCTGTCCACTAGGGTGAGGCAATATCTTTGATTGGACCAACTTCTGTTAATGAGAGAGAAGTTTTCGAGCTGCACAGAGCTCTTCTTCAGGTCTGGGAAAGGTACCCAGAGTGTCACAGCTGCATGCAAAATCAGATAGTTTAGCAGAAGTAGTTACCACATATTCTATGTGACCAGTCACGGTGAAGTGGCCTGTTTACACCCCTGTAGTCACAGGACAAAAAGGGGGGGTCAGTGGGTTACAGATTGTTGTAATAAGGCATAAATCCCATGTCTTTATTACAACCATGATTTTTAGTGTCCAGCAAAGTTAGGAATTTAAGTTTGTCTCTCTTACCCACAGAAGTTGGTCCAAAGATATTATCTCCCCCACCTTGTGTGGCTAACATCCAAGGATCGCCTTGGCTACAACAACATTTCAAAGTGTCTGTACACGTGTAAACATTATACGCTGGCTATTTGGTTGTCTCCCTTGCCTTCACCTTGATGTTGCTCATCGTTTTAGATTGTAAACTCTTTGGGCGGGCCCTGTAGGTGAAATCATGGCCCCACTGAAGGTCAGTGGGAGTTCTGACAGTGGCTTCAGGAGGGATCGGATTTCACCCCATGTGTGTGTTCAGCACCCGTGGAAGAGGTCCCTGGTCTGGATAAGCATCTGTGTGCTACCATACTACGGCTATTCAGTATTCTTCTTCCAAGTGCCCCCTGGAGCTGTTGCAGGGCATGTATTGGAGAGCTTCTCCTCTCATCCCTCCCACTGCAGTCTCCAGCCTCAGATCTGCAGGGGAAACGTTTACCGCGGTGTCTTCGCTATAGAGCGAGCCGCCTCCTCATTGCTCAGGCAGCTGGATTCTGTGAGCTGTGCTGATGGAATCCAGGAAAGAGGCTTGAGTTTCTCCTTGGCTTTTGCCCCAGAAGGTTTTTTTTGCTATTAAGCTTTCACGAAAATGATGCAAGCCCTCCCCAGCCCCCACTCCTGCACATGATCTCCGAGCCTGAGGCTACTCTGCTGCCATTCAGGGAACTTTCCAAGCTGCTCTCCCTATTGATCGAGGTATTGCAGGTGGCTAAGGGGAAGAGCTAGAGGATGTTGCTAGAAAAGCCACTGCCTTGTGGGAAGCTGCAGAGGGAGGCATCTTGCACCTCGTGCTTTCAGTAACCAGCTTGCATGCCTCTGTTAATTCAGACCATTGGGTGTCAGAGCCGTGCAGATTAAGGGCTTGCTAGCTCTCTGCTGCGGTCTCCGGTTAGAGTCAATCCTGAAGGCAGAATCAGGTACCCGTGTGGCTGAGATTCTTGGAGGGAGGAATTGTGTGCGCACATGGAAATAAAACGAATTACACCTAGAGCACAGCCAGACTGCATGTCCCTGACTTCTCCACTGGGGAGCCAACCTGCAGGGCCCCAGACACCTGCTACCACTCAGCAGAGGGTGTCAGGAGGAGCGCCGCTGTCAGAAGACAGCAGCATTAATAGAAACTGAGTGTGGGACTTAGGCTATGTCTACACTATGGACCTTGCAGTGGCATGGCTGTACCACGGGAAGGTCTTCCACGTAGCCGTCTTTGCCAGCAGGAGAGAGCTCTCCTGCCGGCCTAATGAAACCACCCCCAACGAGTGGGTTTTTCACGCCCCTTGCTGACCGAAGTTTTACCGACAAAAGTGGGTGTGTGGACAAATCCTAAGTTACCCTGAATCTTGAGGCTAGGAACATTCTAGCAAATGTGACAGTACCCCCGGGCTCCAGCAGACTGGACAGTGCACACAGCCGGCCTCCCAGCCTAATCGTCACTGGGAACCGTCACTGCTGTCCTGAGCCCCTGCTAGTGATTGCGCTTCACTCCATCCCGCCCTTCTCGGAAACAGTAACGCAAGGCAAGGCAAGCCATGCAGCTGTGTGGACCAGCACGCGCCGTGGCTCCCTGCCGAGGCACCGCGATCCGCCGGAAACATGCTACGGAAAGGTTCTGAAGTGCGTTTAGTTTCATTTGTAAAATAGTCTCTGAAAAATACAGTGGGGACAGCGTCCAGGGTCCCCGCCCTGAAGAGAGATGCACAGGTGAGAGTGGGCTTGTTGTAGTCTATGGGAGTTTGGAAGTACCTGTGTTAGGGTGCGGAAGTACTGACTCGCTGCTTGCCCTCAGCTTCTATTGACCTCGTTAGGGTTTGGTGGTACTCGGCCCCATATCAGACTGGGCCCTTGTGTAACGAGGGAACCCTTTCAGATTCATGGGGTCTGATCCTTCTCTTGCTTATGCTGGTGTAAATCAGCAGTAGCCTCGCTGACGTCAGTAGGGTTACACTGGCGTATAGGTGGTGTGCAAGGAGAATCAGGCCCAGTTCTTGGAGTCCCTTTTGCCTGGCTTGTGCGGCTGGTTTAAATCTAGACCTTCAGTAAAGCCACATCTGATCAAACCGCAGGGACAAAGATCATGACCTACAGGCCAGCGCCTGCCCCCCCATTGTGTTGCTGTTTTGTTGGCCTTTCTCCCACATCTGGTGTGGTAGCGTTTCCTGGAACTGATTAACATTATTCCTTCCAGTGCAACTCTCACCCCCTCCCTGCTCTTCATTCTGACTTGGAGTTTCGCTGTGGATGCCAAAACTTCGCAGAGGCAACAGCTGTTTAATTCTGTAATTGGTCTTGGCGTCGTTTACCATTTGTCTTTGCGTTAATCTGCGAGATGGCGCAGCGTGGCCAGAAGGTTCATTCTTAGGAAATGTATTCGGGGAGAAAACAAATCCAGTGGCTGGCTTGTTCCTGGCAGGGACTGGGGAAGAGCTTTGCTTTTAGCAGTATCCACTTAGAAATAGGATTAGCTACGCAAAAAGCTGGGGCTCATTTTTCTCCTCACTGAGCCAAAGTAGATCAGAGCTGACTGGAGTGGAGTTTGTGGCTCTTTCTAAAACTTCATGGTATTGGCACTTAGCTATTGCAGTGAAAGGCAGCATGGTCCAGTGGCTAGTGCGCTGATGCAGGCCTTGGGAGCCTGGGGTTCTTATTCCTCTGCTGAGTGACCTTGGGTAAGTCACTTAATCTCTCTGGGTCTCTTTCCTCTCCTACTCTTTGCCAGTCTTGCTGATTTAGATTGTAAGCTCTTTGGAGGAGGGAGTGTCTCTCATGAGTTTTGTACAGCACCAAGCACAATGGGAATTTGAGTTGGGGCCTGTACGCTAACAGTACTAGTGCTACCAATAAAGGAAATCCTACATGGAGTGACTGCGGTCAGATGCTGCTGAATTAGGGGCAGAGAAATGTCAAGTGATGCTAATCTCAACTGTGCAAGTCATTGGCAGTTTTAGTCCAGTATTACTATGAACTTCTCTGGGCTTTTGGGCATATGAGACTTGTGGTCCGAATGGATACCAGCGTGGCATTCCACATGGGTATTGTACGTTCTGCCCATGCATTGAAAGCAAAGCCAGGGCCTTTACTGAGTACAGCCTGGAATGTGCAAAGACTCGGGGAACCCATGTGAGAGATGAAAAATCTGCCTTTCTAACTATTATGGGCCAAATTCTGCCTTCAGGTGCATGCAGGCAACTCCCAGTGGGAGCTGGGCTTGGGTGCATTAAGCCAGTATCCTTAGACCCTTATGACCTTGGCCTGTGCCCGATGAAGACTAGTATGTCGACTGGATGTCTTTTACTAGTATGTTCTGATTAAACCCTGAATGTATTTTGCCTACCCACAACGCACTATGCTTTAGTGATCCAGTGTGCTGCTGTATGGATGTAGACATACACAAGCAGCACCGTGCGAACTCACTCCAGCCAAATAGTTTCTTTCAGCAGCCAGAAAATCTTACACGGGTGCCAACTCTGCTCTTGTTCAGTTGCAGTATTGTTTTCCGTTTAAATGTAGACTGTTCTAAGTGGTCTAAAATCCACAGGCTGAAGTAGATTATCTTGAAATTTGCTGTCTCTCATGGGACTGCTGGGTAGTGTCAGTGTTTCAAATGTTGGGTCATTTGAGTAAGGGGTTCCCAAGATACAGCTACCCTAAACCCTCACCATTTTACAAAGTCCCCTCAGGCTTCTAACTCTTTGTGCACACCTAGGTACAGTCAGTCTATGGGTCTGATCTTTCCTAAACTGATCTATTACTCGGGATTTATCTCAGCTTGTGTCTGGCACCCGCTGCCCCTTCGGGGAACCAGTACTGAAAAAGTTATTAAGTAAAGTTTGGAACTGCAGGTCGGCTCGTGGCAAAGTGATGGGCCTCAAAGGGTAAAATGTGCGAGTGCAGCAAAGACTAGGGCTCTGTTGAACCCAGTGGTTGCCAGAAAATCTGTGTCAGTCATTGGGTGGCTCAAGATGACCTGCCATGGTCATTAGGCCTGGGCTGCACCCACACACTGTGGGTTCAAGCCCTAAGCTTGGGAGCTTTCAGCAAATGTCCGTTTGTGTGTTCCTTGCCTTGTAAGGGGGGAGAGGGGCGTGATTTTGAAAGGTCTGCCACGAGACCAAAGTTTCTGGTTTGAGTGATGTTTTAAAGTGCCTAAAACCCACCTGCCGACTCTGATTTTACTTCAGAAGAATTATCAAGGGAAATCAGCACTGATTAAATAGAGGGATGAAGGAAAACTCAAGTACGCAGTTGGGATAATGTAATCATAAGCGGGGAAGAGAATGTGGGGGATGCTGGGGGCTGGGAAGTGGAATCAGAGGTGGAGAAGTGTCGGGAACAGGTGGAGAAGAGTTTGGGGCTATGGCCAGGGAAGTGGGATGGGTGATAGGGGAGATGGGTTGGTGAAGCTGAGGCCAGGGGGAGGCAGTGGGGTTAGGCTGGGGGAGGTGTGGGAGGCTGAGGGAGAGATATGGGGAAGGGTGGCAGGGATTAGGGGCAGAGAGCCTAACAGCCCCACATACTCTCCTCCTCTTGTGAAGCTACGACCTCTCCTCTCCCCACTCCCCTTGTTCGGGCTGAACAAGGCAGTGGGGATGGTGTTAGCAGCTGTTTAGATGTTCAGTGTTATCCCTGTCTCTTGCAACGATCCGGGGGGATTGATTTAAATCAAGGTTTCTTGTTTGCTGATTTAAAGCATCAATTTTTAATTGTATTTTGCAGTTGTGCTTTAATTATTTCCCTAAAGAAATGTTGATTCTCATTGGTTGGTAACCACTAAAACATGTTGATTTGTAACGAAATATACCCTTTTCACCACATTTGGTGCTTTTTTTGTTCGTTTTTTGTTAACCAGGAGGATACACTATATCTGTACACATTTATTTAAGCAATTATATAGGTTAGCTTATATTTATTAATTTTTATGAGGACTGTCATTTGCAGTTAATGCAAGCGATTCATGCAAAACAAATTAACTAGCTTAAAAAAATAGTCTCGATTAATCAGTTTTAATTGCACTGTTTAACAATAATAGAATAGCAATTTAATTTGATTATAAATATTTTTGGATGTTTTTCTACATTTTTCAAATATATGGATTTCAATTACAACACAGAATACAAAGTGTACAGTGCTCACTTCATATTATTTTTTGTTATAAATATTTGCACTGTAAAAAAGAAAAGAATTTAGTATCTTTCAATTCACCTCAGACAAATACTGTAGTGCAATCTCTTTATCATTAAAGTGCAACTTACAAATGTAGAATTATTATTTTTTAATATTAATTAATAGAACTGCACTCAAAACCAAAACAATGTAAAATGTTAGAGCCTACAAGTCCACTCAGTCCTACTTCTTGTTCAGCCAATCGCTCAGACAAACAAGTTTGTTTACATTTATGGGAGATAATGCTGCCCACTTCTTATTTACAATGTCACAAGTGAGAACACACGTTCACATGGCACAGTTGTAGCTGGTATTGCAAGGTATTTACATGCCAGGTCATCATGTCCTTCAAGATTACAGAACTAGTAGATCTCATCCTCACATTTTTATTTTTATTCATAAATTGGAAAAGGAAAACAAGCTTTTCTGCTTTTTTCAACTGTCAGTTGGTTTCTTTGAAGCACTAGTTGAATAAACTGAAATGAAGAAGATATTCTCTCTGCACCTCAGAGGAGGTTACTGCTATCAAAAGCTGGTTTAGCACTTCCATAGACTCTGGTTCCAGGTGCTTAGCCAGTGATTTCCACCAATTCCATGGTCTGAATTCTTTAAAACTTAGCAGCAAACATGTACTGCTTCATATTATTTTTGTAGTTAAATTTAAATGATTTTAATAGATCATAAATTTAGGCCTTAACATAGGTTGTCAATTTAAAATACATTTATTTTTGAGTAAGCCGATATTTAATTTAAATTAAAAAATCAGATTCTTTTTTAATTTGAATATCATCAATTTTTATCCACCCTGGTAACAACTGGGGAATAATTCTCTTCTGTTTTTGCTTCACATAAACCTAGCCTGGCTGATGTGAATGGGTGGAATTCCGAGGCATTCTCCCATGCGCCCCCCTCGCCCACACACACACACACCCAGCTCCTCCCAGGAACAGTGCTTCCATGTCTTGGTTTGCCTTTATAACTGGAGTGACAAAGCCCGAAGGCAGAACTGAATCACTGATACCCTTTTCCATTTTACTGAGGTTTTGCAGTAACCTGGGATTTATCTCCGCTTGTGTCTGGCACCCGCTGCCCCTTCGGGGAACCAGTACTGAAAAAAGTTATTAAGGGTAAAGTTTGGAACTGCAGGTCGGCACGTGGCAAACTGATGGGCCTCAAAGGGTGAAATGTGCAAGTGCGGCAAAGACTAGGGTGCCAACCTGCTTGCTCTTTTGGCAATTGATGTCTTAGAGAGCATTATGCCGTCATCGTTATTACAGCAGGGCTAGAATGTTTGGCTTTGCTCACTGTCAAAAGCACCATCTTCTCCTTGCTGAATCAGACTTACTGCTAACGATTGACTAAGCCTCTGCCGTGGTACTGTAATGCATGGTATGCATGCTCTGTAGATTTCTCATCTACATGAAGTGGTGCCAGCTCTCTGTACATCTCTGTACTCAGAGATTCCAGATGCTTGTTGGGGTCACAAACCTGCCCAGAAATTCAAGAGCCTTCAGAAGACTCCTGAGGAGCAGAAATCCGTTTCAATAGTTTTATTTCAATGTCTTGCAGTGGTTTCAGTGTCCCATAACAGCTGCAGATACCGATCAAGATACCGCTTTCTCCCTCTGCTTCCCCTCCCGCTTCCTCCATTCCCCTCCTTTCTGTTGCTCCACAGGAATTCGCTATGGCCAGCGTATGAATTTCCTTTCACCTTTGCAGCTCCTGGGATCGGGAGCGTCGTCCTCCTCACCAGTTTCTCCATCTCAGTTCAGGACTCTGCCAAAATATATCTTGCTCCCCTTAGTGGTTTTTTCCCTTATGCATCCCTTCATTATTCTCTCTGTCTGATATTATTTAACTTTGTAAAGACACATGGATGCTGCTATGCAAAGTGCAGTTTTATCACTCAGAGGTTGACCTATTGTGGCTGGCGTTGTTCGGGGCCAGGTGCTTTTCTCCCATTATATCCAGTCCTCTTTACTTCCTCCTAATTTTAGTGTCCCCTTTTTTGACTGCTAAGAGGTGCTCCAAGATCAGAGCATGTTACTTTGTTCTAACCCTACCACGTTGTGGAATCCTTATTCATGTTAGTAAGCACTTCCTCATGTGAGTAGCTCCATTCCCTTCAGCACCTGGGGGGTTAGTAAGGGATGCACAATTAGAGCTAGGGTGTCCCAAGAGTGTTTTTCCTGTGAGGGAACTGATTCACTCAAAGCAGGATCTGGTATTCTCCCATCTGGATGCACCTGCATTGAAGATCAGAGGGTGCTACACACAGGGAAAAGGAGCAGGCAGAGGCTGGAGGGTAAAGATAATGGAAGAGTCAGTGGTTAAGTTCCTCCTGTTCTTCACTTTGCTAGAAGAAGGTAACTCTAGAAAGTGAAGCAGCGCTTTCCCATTCTAACCATCCAAGCCAACCGATGTAACAAATCCGTGGCTGCCTAGGACTTCATAATTGCCACTGTGCTGCACACCATAGAACCATGAAATATCAGATTGGAAGGGACCTCAGGAGGTCATCTAGTCCAACACCCTGCTCAAAGCAGGACCAATCCCCAATTTTTGCCCCAGATCCCTAAATGGCCCCCTTAAGGATTGAACTCACAACCCTGGGTTTATCAGGCCAATGCTCAAACCGCTGAGCTATCCCTCCCCCTTCACAGTCATGACCCAAACCTCATGGCAATATCTGGATTACAATTTAGATCCTCATGCTCCAGAAGTATAGACCTCTAGCACTTGAGCTAAAGGAGAATCTTCTTTTATCTGAGTGCAGGATAGATTCTCCGACACATAGCAGAGCAGTTCTCATTCTCTCCAGAAGAGGTCAGTGGTGCTCATCCAGAACTGTAGTTTCCTCCTATAGCCCAGCAAAATATCCCCTACCCGGGAAGCTGTAATTAAGGAACAGCATTCCCTTCAGCCCTTTTCATTTCTGAGCTATGATGTTTACAAACTGTTTGGCTGTTAACGTATTTGTGGCATGCAATAAAACGTGCAGCTGGATGCACATCCAAAAGCTTTGCTTCTTGCCAGCAAAGGGGCTGGTTGTCATTTAACTTGCTTCTTTAATCTACCTTGTTTTGAGGCCTATGAAATGTATTGACTTTATTGTCACCTCTCAGTCTCTCTCTGTTGTTCTTATTTAAATAGCTTTTGGGTCTTGACAAACCATCCTGCTTTTATGGGTCCTTATTTGTACTCCAGCAGAGCCCAGGGCCTCAGTCTGACTCAGGGCCCCTGTTGCACAGATAACAGCCACCAGATAACATTCACCATTGCCCCACAGGGGAACTGTTCTGATAAGATTCAGAGCATCAGAAGCTCAGAACAGCAATGAAAGCTTCTGATAAGAAATTAGCAAAAGAGCCTGTTATCTTACAGGCACCAGAAGGATGGGATCAATCCTGCAGAACGTATTCAGGCAAAACTCCCATTGAAGTCAGCAGGCTCAGTCTCTTTCCCCATCTTAATGTAGCTGTGTTAAAAGCAGGGGGGAAAGCCCTCTCCAGCAATTACTTACAGCAGTGTTAATATACAGCAGTTACGGTAATAAATAGGGCTGAATTCTGAGCACTGCTGAAGGCCTTCAATTCCATTTAATCTCAGTGGGAACTGACTGAACTCAGCACCGCGCAGGATTGGCCCCAGGCTTTGTGAGAGCGTAGCCCGTAGATATTGATTTAGGCCCTGATTCAGCAAGGTACATAAGTACATGTGTGGGCTATGGAAGACAATGGAGGAAAAAATGGGCCAGTGGTTAGGGCCCTAGCCTAGGATCTGGGAGTTCTGGGTTCAATTCCTTGCTCTGCCACAAACTTCCTGTGTGACCTTGGGCAAGATACTTACCCTTTTTGTGCCTCAGTTCCCTATCTGTAAAACAGCATTTCCCTACCCCAGGGGATGTTGTGTGAATGAATGCATTGGAGATTGTGAGATGCTCACATACTATGGTAATGGAAGCTGCAGAAGTACCTAAGCTAGCAGGGAGGACTCTCATGCATGTGCGTATGTACCTTCCTGAACTGGGGCCCTGACTGCAGTGACATGTGCTGGCCTCTGCTGTAGAATCTCTTGGGTGCTACATTGCTGTATGGCTTGAAAACTCCCACTACGAACCCAAACATGACACCCCTTTAGTCAGACCCTCTGCAGCAGTGCCCATGAGCATGCAGATAAACAATATATACCGTGTGGAGTTCTGTAGAGCAGTGCATCCACTCTGACACTGCTTTATTCCACTTCTGAGACGTTCATACTCCAGGGAGAGAACTTGAATGTGGCCACTAATTTGCTTCTGGTCTATTATCCCTTCATTTTCAGCCAGGCATGAAAGCTCTCAGATTAACACTCTGCACCGTGCTCTGCGGCACCTTGTGGGCTGCTGATAAAGTAGCTTCGGAGGCTGGAGCGCCAATTTGATGCCTGAGTTAATCTTGACCTTACTTCTGCAGCAAGCCTGACAGTAAAAGAAGAGCTTAAAACCAGCTGATCTGTAGCGTAGCTGCCGCGGTTTGGATCTGATAATGACTTTAATGTTGGGGAACTGGCCCTTTTGCCATCCATACTCACAGTCTGCGTGGGGCTTTTGGGAACACAGGGGACCAGCACCTATGTTCGCTTGCTTATGTCAAGTTCAGATTAGCTCTGGGCAGGATCCTCTGGGGTGCTTGCACTTAGCCCTCAGGTCCAGTGGCGGATTAATGATTTTGCTGCCCCTAGGCCGTGAAATAATTGCGCCCCCCCCACCCCAGCTCACCTCTGCATCCTCCCCGAGCGCGCCGCCGGGTCCTGCTTCTCCCCGCTCCCTGTCAGGTTCGTGAAGGAAGGGGGAAAAGGGAGGAACAGGGCATGCTCAGGAGAGGAGGTGGGGCTGGGGTGGGGATTTGGGGAAGGGGACCAATAGGGGCAGGGAGGGGGCGGAGAAGGGGTGGAGTTGGGGTGGAGGGCACGAACTAGCGCCGGGAGAAGCAGTCTCTGGCTGCTATTATAAATTTGCCGCCCTAGGCCTAGGCCTTGTCGGCCTAGGCGTTAATATGACGCTGCTCAGCTCCCACTGAAGTCAATGGGATTTGAGGACACTCAACACCGGGATGGTCAGGTTTGAGCCTGCTAATGCAGGATGTTCTGTTGACGTCAATGGCTTTGCCTGTGTGACTGCACCAGTGCCCAGAGAAGTCAGTGGAAAGTCTCCCATGGACTTTGCAGGGCTTTGGATCAGGCCCTGTGAATCAGGATTGCTCATGTGAGGCTTTGCAGGGTCCAGCTTTGCTGGTCATCTACTTGTCCTAGTTTCCTATAGCAAAGTCTAGTTCAGTAGCAAATCAAATGCCTTCCAGAAGTCTAAGCATATTACATCGACATGATTAACTTTATCAAACTTGTAATCTCATCCCCAAATGATTGTTATTTTGATAGGATGTATTCTTCATAAAAATTGGCTTTATTTATGTTACCTTCCTTTAATTCTTTATTAAGAGAGTCCTGTATCAGCCTTTCCATTATTTTGCCTGGGATTATGGGCTGACAGGTTTATAATTACCTGGGTCATCCCATTTACCCTTTTAAATTATTGGCACAATATTAACTTTTTTCCAGTCCTCTGGAATTTCCCCAGTGCCTTAAGGCTCATTGAAAATCAACATTAGCAGTCCAGAGGCTCCTTGGCCAGATCTTTTAATACTCTTGGGTGCAAGTTATCTGGACTTGATGTTTTAAAAATGTCTAACTTTAGGAACTGCTGTTTAACATCCTTCTTAGTTACTGAAATGGAAAGTATTTCACCATCCTCCTATGATGAGTATATCATCTGGATTTTCCCACATACATAATTTCCATCTAGTAATAGACCAATACCATTGTTAGGGTTCCTTTTGTTCCTAATGTACTTAAGATCTTCCTTAATGTTCTTAACTCTGCTGGCTATAGATTTCTTGTTGTGTCCTTTTGCTTCATTTATCAATTTTCTAATATTCCTAGCTGCCAACTTATACGCATTGCTGTCAACTTTCCTTTTTTCTCCAGATGCAGATGTGTCTTCATAAGTGTTCTTCAGTGTAAGCAGAATGAGCTAGGCCAGTAAGATCCAGCCCTTGGGAAGGGGAAGGGTGCAGCTGCTCTGCCCAATAAACAACCCAGGAGAAAGGGATTTTATGTATCTTGTCTGCTTATGTGGCTCTCACCACCATCGTATCTGGGCACCTCACGCTCTTTTATGTATTTATCCTCTCAACACCCCTGTGAGGTAGGGCAGTCTATTATCCTCATTTAACAGGCACGAAGAGCCTTAAGTGACTTGCCCAGGGTCAGACAGGAAGTGTGTGACGGAGTAGAGCATTGATCCTGTATCTCGCAAGTACCAGGCTAGCACAGTAACTACTCAACCATCCTTCCTCATGGAGCCAGTTTCTTCCTTGCTTCTCCCTTGCTCCAGGGGGAGGTGTAATCTGCTCCTGGCTTACCGGAGCAGCACATCACTACCCTGTCCTGTGCTGGCCAGCTGGTTGGGTGATGGAGACAAGACTCTGCCCAGAAAGGAAGAAGTGAGTGTACAGCCCTGGCTTACTCCTGTATACTTGTTTCCATGTCCTGAATAGCCCGCAGAGAAGTGAAAGGAGAGTTCATAGCCATTGATCCATCTCAATGCCAATCTAGCCCTGTTTTATTTGGATTTCAACATTGCCCCTGTAGCATTTGGAACCCGGACCCGAAGACTGCAGGAAGTGCTAAGAGAACAGCAAAACTGCCGTGAAACTGTCTAGAGAAAACCATTTAAGAGCCTTGCTGAGACGTAAACAAGATCTTTAGAGTTCAGCTCCATCCTTAAGAATGCTTGCAGTAACACGGGAAAGAAATTTTAATGATTTTGAACCTGACAGCATCCCCTGAAATGCCCTCAGTGTGATATGATTACGGTAGAATACCTCCTATTGTAAGGAGACGTGTACATAACACAATCCAATCTCATGAACTTTCATACTTGTCCTTTCCCCATTTTTGTAATCCCAAAATTCAGTATCGGCTAGATTAATTCCTGTGTTAACTTCACTGATGTAGCGGACTTAAATCAGAGATGAATGGGGCCTAATGCCAATCTTAAATTGTAAACTTCTCAGGTCATGTGTCTTTTTAACATACTGTAAAGCACCGGGTGCCCTTGTGATGTTGTATGAATAGCTTACATTGAGCACAATAACATTCTAGCCTTCAA
The DNA here is from genome assembly GCF_965152235.1 of Eretmochelys imbricata. Taxonomy (NCBI): domain Eukaryota; kingdom Metazoa; phylum Chordata; order Testudines; family Cheloniidae; genus Eretmochelys; species Eretmochelys imbricata. The sequence goes on from NC_135572.1 coordinate 17,040,367, forward strand.
ACAAAATTTCAACACATCAGCACAGTGTTAACTTGTATTTAAGTGAAATACTGCAAACTGTTACCCCGTCACACTCCCATTGTGGCTCTTTGCACCCGCCTGGCCTGCATGTAAACAGAGACACATTGATCATCCCTGATCTGTCCTTGCCCCAAACAGAAGCATGGCCAGGTGGTCAGAGCACAGGCCTGGGAGCTAGACACTCCTTTAGGGCTAAAGCTTGCTCCCATTGACTCAAGTGAAAGCAGGATTGGGCCCTATGCCTCAGCTCCACCCTCTCTGTAAAATGGGGAGGGGAAGGGATGCTTCTCTAACAGGGCTGTAGTGAGGGTTAGGTAGGGTTTGTATAGGCACAGTGGGGTTTTACAGCTTCTGTGCCACTGGGACATCACTGGAACGTCACTTTCTTGTTTTGTTCCTGCACCCCTGTAACCACCTCTACGCTGCTGGGGCGTATGTCAGACAGCACAAGGACTAGGTGTGCCCCCACCTCAATTCTACACTGATGGTGCTTATGCACATCTAATTCAGTAGTGATCCTGAATGGCAATACCTAAGTTAGGGAGTCTTGTTCTCAACTTCCTGCCAAACAGTCACTTTGCAGGTGACCGTCCATGATTCATTGGTGCTGCTCTGTGTTGCCGTGTAGCCAGATATGTTCCTGAGTCAGGGGCCCTTTTTTCAAAAGTCCTTTAACAATTTCAACACCATTCTCTACAAGACGGTTGGATTGACTGAGGATACCTGGGACTTGAAGCTACATGCTTAAACCCCGTGCTCTCTAGCCAATCTTTTAAATTCACATCCATCAAACTGTGGACTGTTATCAGACATGATCACTTCAGGGATTCCGTGCCTGGAAAATATAGTTTTCATGCCCATTATTACATGTTTTGATGTGGTATTTTTTAATAAAACAACCTCTGGATAATGAGACTAATAATCCAAAACATAGTCTTTACTTGCATATGTAAATAAATCCACACCAACTTTAGACCATGCCCTTAACAGTTTGTTGTTTATCAAAATAGGCTCTTTTTTCTGTTTAGGTTGGTATTCTTGACGTTTGACCCATTTTAACAGCTTTCTGTATCTCATTGTTTGCTTGTGGCCAACACAGTAACTCTCAGGCCCTGTGTTTACATTTCTACAGGCCCAAGTGACCTTCATGTATTCTTGTGAGCATGTCAGCGTGTAACATTTTCGACACTACTGTTCTATTTCCTCTAAACAATATGCCATCACTAACCGTTCTGCTTTGAACTGGAAATACGGAGTTGGTATGTAATGTCCTGGCCATCCTGAGGTAATTAGCCTTTATTACCCTCCATTAAGTTTCATCATTAGCAGTAGCTGCAGCAAATTCATTGCACTTCCTTTCTGAGACAGGACAATTCTTTTTTAGCTAGTTGACTTGCACTATGTCTGACTCCACCTCTGTTTCGACTAGTTTTATCAAATGTTCTGGACAATGTGTCCCTTATCTCCTCTATCTTTGGACTAGCCCAGGGCCTTGGTGTGTTTTAGACCCAATATAGGTGGTTTATTCCTTTGAACTATCACAAAGTTCATCCATTCTATTTGATCTTTTACCTTCGCTTCTAGTACTCATGTACCTCATAGGAATGTGTTCTCCTTGATAAGCTTTCGCTTTGTCCTGTTTGCTCACCATGTTCCCTGGTTTTTAATTCAGCCGTTTAACACTAATATCTGAAACAACATTTACCTGAGTACTGGTGTCCAATCTGTAGATTGTAAGAGCCCATTAGTCTCTAAAGAAATTGTCCATTCATCTGTTCCTTCCACTTCAGATACAGCTCCTAGATAGAGCTCCTCTCTGTGTTGCTGTGTCAGCTTCCTGGATTACTGTATCAGCATACCTGCCTTGCTTCCTCTTCTGATCCTGGTTGCAGACTTTGGCAAAATGATTGTATTTCTTACAAATATTGCAGTGCTTACCAACAGCTGGGCACTGTTGAAGTAGGTGTTTGTGTCCACATTTCATGCAGTCCTTGAAGCTGTTCCTTGCAAACTCGTGTGCATTGCTCCTCTGTATTTTTTGTACTGACTTAGTGTTTGCCAGGGTTTTTTTTTTTCCCCTCTTGTCACTCTATCGAGAGTAACCATGTCCTATTTTCCTTCCATTATTTTTATTCTGTTGCGAGTGATTTCTGCTGCCTGACACAGGTCGTGCTCCTTTCTCCAAAGTGAGATCCATATCTTCCATTAGTCTTTTTTGCAGCTTTGGATCTCTGATTCCTATTACAATTGGATCCCTTATAACTGAGTCAGTTAACTGGTCATAGTTGCAGGTTTGGCTCATTAGCTTCAGCTCTGTTAGGAATTCTACAATGGACTCTCCTACCTTTGTCTTCTAAGGTGAAACTTAGACCTTTCAAATGTTTCATTCTTTTTAGGTATACAGTACTCTTCAACTTTCTGCAAAATTGTGTCATAACTTGACCTCTCTGCCTGACTTCGTTGCATGCTATTGAAGACATCAACTGCCTCAAGTCCTGCAATGTTTAAGAAGATTGCTATTTTGTGCTCCTACCCGTGTATCTGGCTAAGCTGACTCTAGCCTGCTTCCAACTGTTTCTTCCTGGGCACAGTACATACACTTCTCCAGGCCTAGTGCGGAGGGGAGGTCCCAGTTAGGAGTATGTTTGCCTGGTTTCATGATTTCTCTGGGTGCAAATGATCCCACGCTAAAACCATGCCTGGTCAATAGGCATCGTTCACAAGTGCTAAATTCACAAAGTGAGGGGAAAAGATGTTCTAGTAATCAGTAAAAATGTACCATGTTCTACAAATTGGTGGGCTCAGCTCAGGGATAGGAGTAGGAAAAGATGGCTCTAAGCCACCTTTTATGCCTCCCTCAATCCACAGTCCAATCGAAATGGTGGCCCCCAGTGTAACATAGAGCAACCTAAGGGCTGCTCTAAATTGTACCAGCTGGCGGTTCCCTAGGGACCATTTCACTGGCTGAGGATCAAATGGAGCACAGAATGGGCCTGCTTTCCAATGTTGAAGAGGGCAGAGAGAATGCAAAGGGCACTTTATGAGGACTGGGGATCAAGCTGTGTTTTGTCAGTATGAAACCTGGCGTCAGGAAAGTGCTGCAGTGAATTAATGAGGCAGCTATAGCCGGTGGTCAGAGTACTAGACTGGGACTCAAGATACCTGGATTCTATTCCGGGCTCTGCCAATGCCCTGGTGGGGATAGGGAGGGGAGGGGGGTGATGATGACACTTCCTTGCTTTTTAAAGCACTTTGAGATCTATAGCTGAAAAGTGTTAATGATATCTATGTAGCATTGTTATTAATGGGTCTGTGGTTGCAAATATCAAAACAACTAACCTTCAGAAATGTGGCTTAGAGGCAGCTGGTGTTCGGTGTATATCCTCAGAGCCTGATCTCAGCCCAAGGAAGTCAATTAGAGTCTTTCCATTGCTGGGCTTTGGAACAGCCCCCAAAGCACTTGGCATTGGCCTCGGCCGTAAATAATGCATGTGCTTTCCAAATGCAGGTCTGTGGAGAGTGTGGGTGGGAGGAAGTGGACACCAGTGTCAAGAGAGGCTTTGCTGTCAGAGGGACCTTTCTTCTTCTTGCTTCTTTTTTCCTTCCCTTGTTCTCTGCTTGTCCAGCAGCTGGTCTCAGTGGAGCACGGTGCGCTCATAGCACGTAGGCGGTTGTGGCTCTCTCTCTGGTTAATTGCTTTGACCAAGATTTCTGCGTTGTTTCTTTGTACATCGGATACCAATGACAGAAACCTTTAGGGACGTTGTTGAGGTTGCTAAGCCCGAAAAATGACCTTTTAGATGGCAAAAAGAAAAGGAGGACTTGTGGCACCTTAGAGACTAACCAATTTATTTGAGCATGAGCTTTCATGAGCTACAGCTCACTTCATCGGTTTGCCAACTCTAGTGTCCTCTCTCCACGATTTTCTTCTGAGGTACATAAGCAAAGTACCACGCAGTTCACTGCGAGTGTGTTTTTCTAAAGTGACCTTAAAAACAGGTCCTGTTTGCACTGGGTGGGCTGGGCTGCATGGAACTTGCAGGTCTTCATGTAGAGGGTCGGAATCAGTAGCAGATCCAAATGTATCTAGGCCAAGATTTTCAAAAGTGACTAGCAATTTTGGATGCCTCCGTTTCTGGATGCCTGACTTCAGACGCCGTACAGGGCCCTGATTTTCAGAGGGGAGGTGCTCAACACTTTCTGAAAACCACACCTCCCTAAAGTGCATCACACTGGGGCCCTCAGAAACACTATCACTTGGAAAACATTAGCCCAGACGTTTCTGATCCCTCCATCTGACCCTTTCCCATCTCCTTTTGGAGCTGAAATTTGTATTTGCTCACCTAGTTGAGTAACTTTTATTTATACAGGTTGTTTTGTCCTTGTTGGGGTAAGGACAGGCAAGTTTATCTTGTGCCTGGGCTATTAAGTTTTCCTGATGATTTTGCTAGCCTGAATTAAACCCATATGTCCCTGAAATGGCCAGTCATGAGCCTGCCAGCCCTTAAGCACACACTGCACTTTGTGCGTATGGTTGGACCCACTGAACTCAATGGGATTAGTCACCGGCTTAAAGTTTAGTTTGTACTTATGTGTTTGCAAGATTAGGATCTAAATCATTTCACTAGTCTAGAAATAAAGATGACAACACCCCCTCTCCCATGGATCGTGGACTGAATCCAAAGGAATTCACAAATCCGTCAACACCCCATGAATAAGGGTGAATGGTTTCAAAACACACCAGAGAACTCCAGCCTCTGAGCAGATTGCAAAGCAAACAGGTGTCGCCCTTCCGCCAGGGAATCTCATAGAGCTAGAGAGGGCAGGGAAAGGAACCATCAGACAGAGGAAAAAATGAGCCAACAAGGGCCCAGGGATGGAGGGGTTCATTAGTTAAAGCCAGTTGCAGAAGCCTCTCAGACCTGGCCTCCATTCCCTTAGGAAGAGCTACTAAGAACTGCTCCCTGTCCATCGGGCAAAGGCTGTGGTGCAGAGACAGCAGCGGTGTCTGCCCCAGCTGGAGCAGAGTTGTATGGACTCCCCACAACTGTAACTTTAGGGGCAGCAATGGCTCAGTGAGAGCCGCTGTGGATGGAGTGGGGTGGAGCTGGGCTTTATGGGCTCCCAGGCAGAGATACCAGGCTGGAGTTGCAGTAGGAAGGTGCAGCAGCTGAAACTGGGGCTTGTGAGGTTTATGGGCTCTTCCTCTAGTGCCTTCAGGAAGGGCCAACAGTGAAGAGATAGCAAGTGCAGGGAGGTTACCTATAAGCAAATGGTCCAGACAGAGGTTGGAATTAGGGCTACTAGTTCAGTGGGATGCTAAGTGATTAGAGCCATCAGGTAGAGGCTGTGATAGAGAGAGAGAGACAACATTGTGTGGTAGAGCGCGCACTGGATTAGGAATTGAGATCTGGGTTTTAATCCTATCTCTGCCACTGACCTGCTGGCGAATCTTGGGCAAGTCACGTCCCTGCTCTGTGCCTCAGTTTCCCCTCCCACCGTTTGTCTATGTAGATTGTAATTCTGTGAGGCAGGGAGTATTTCTTGCTGTGGTCTGTACTGTGCCTAGCACAGTGGGGCCCTGATGCCAGTTGGGGCCAAGTAATAATGAATGCTGCTAAGGGGTGGTATTCAGGAGCTATACGGGCTTCTCTTTGGTGGTATTGGGCAGGGACCACTGCGAAAGAGGAGCAGCCGCCTTTCCCATGTGTATAATGGATCCTCGTGTGTTATCAGTCACCGGGTGTGTGGTCCCTGCAGCATTATCTGGGATGATAGGTGGGAGCAGCCCCCCTGCAAAGCCCTACCCAAGTTACTGTGCTCACCAGTACTGCACTCCCCGCCCCCCCGGGTCCCTAGGATGCCTGTGGGTATATCCCAGGGTTCTTGGTGCTGCAGTTTGCGGAGTCGCTGTGACGCTTTCCCAGTGAATCGTCGAGGACTCGTCTGTCCTTCAAGGGGGAACGGTGGGAAGGCATTGGAGGGCTATCGGCACTCACGTGGTTTAGCCTGCGTCCTCACCGCACAGTGGGTGGGTTACCGGCCGGAGTGAAAGCAGCACCTGAGCTGTGGCCTATACCCTCCCCCAGGCCAGCTCGCCTGGGTCAAAGCACCACCAACCTCAGGTGAGAGGGGGTTTTACGTGGGCAGAACGGGGGTTTGGGGTGACCCCTGCGTAAACTACAGTGGAGAGACACCCTGACAGTTCTGCCTTAGCAGCATAGGAGACTTCTTCCCATCTCCCCTTCCCGCAGAAGAGGGCCTGGTGCTCGGGGGCCAGAGAAGGATCCGCCTGTCTGACAGCCTGAGATACTGCCGCTGCTTTACCCAGGGCTCCCTGAGCTGGACCCTTCTGGGATGATCCAGCTTGGCAGAGGAACTGGAATGGTCTGTTTCTTGTAACACCTTGTTAGTGGAAAGCGGTCTTGGCATGCAGTCTGCGCTGAACCTTGCCCGGTTATTTCCCCTCCCCCCCGCAGACAGATGGCTTTGAAGCAGACCCCTGCTTGAATCCAGGGCAATACTCCGCTTCGGGATATATTTACAAGGGGACAGTAACCAATTAAGAAGCCAGTTTCATAGGGTGGTTTGCTGAGCGCATCCCGATATGGAATCAGACTGGCAGAAAAGCGCAAGGAGGATGGTTTCTGGCTTAATTGTCATTGAAATAATGGTGGGGGGAAAAACCACTGCTCAGCACCGGGGAAAGAAGAGGAATCGTGCAGATGCTTTTCTGTAGGAAACAGTCATGCCACGAAGCACTGAATATAGCACATCCATTTGCTCCGATAAGTTTGTTTTTCATAATGGACTTGAAAGGCCAAGGGCCAGCCGCTCACCGGGTGTACAGTGGCATGGCTCCATTGAAGACAGTCGCTTCTAGGGTGTGGCTCTGTCACTATAAATAGTTCCTTCTTTTACCTCTTCTCATGGGGCGTGTCATTCACTGCTAGTCCGGCATCTCCTGATCTCTCTGGGTATTCGCTCAAGGCCAGCGCCCCCTGTCCACAGCTTGCACACCGTCGCTGCATCTGCCTGCGGTCCCTCTCGCAGCCTCAGGAACTGCAGCATCCTCTTTGTGGCTCAGCCTTCTGGCTATGTCACTATTAATGTGTTCCCCCCCCACCCCCCTCTTCTGGGAGAAGTTTTAGCTCCTAGTCCAGCTACTTCCCCAGTGGCGAGTGCAGGGGACCTGGGCCCACCCACCCAGCCCAGGGACACTCCGAACTGCAGTTACTTACTGCGTTCCTTTGCCTCTGCTATCACTGCATTTCCCTGGGTCACTTCCCCACGGCCACAGCACCCTCCTCAGTCTCAGCAGCCTGGCCGGAGCTCCTTCTCTTTTCCCCAGACTCCTGTCTGCACTGCTCTGTCCAAGGTGCTACAGGGTTACAGCCCACTCCAGACATAGCGCACCCTCCTCAAGCTCCAGGCAGCTACTGACCCTGCTGTGCCCTGAGACTTTTTTTATATGGGACCTGATTGGCCGTTCCTCACAGCCCCTCTCCTATTGGCTGCTTTTCATGCAGGCTCCCTAGGGCTCTATTAACCCTTTACTGGCCAGCGTGGGGCAGATGCCCCATCGCACCAGTACGTAGCACCTTTCATCCAGAAGGACCCAAAATGCTTTAAAGGCTCTGGGCCTGATTCTCAGCTCTGCCCAAGTTCCACTTAGTACAGAAATGGAGGGGAGGGGAGCAAATATGACTTTAAGTCAACTTTTTGCCTCCCTGTGTTCTGAGGTCACACACCCCCTCCCGGCGTAAATTAGAGCAGTCTCAGGGCTGCTCTAACTTACACTTAGTTGCCATTGGCCCAGGGTCTGTTTGATGTAGCCAATAATAGCCAAAGCACTGTAGCAGTTTGGGCATGCTCCTTTGCTGCATCCACAACATGCTCCCTACACTGGAGACTACAACAGAGAAGCTGTAGAACTGTCCAGGGAATCCCCCTATCCCTGTCCTGGGGTAAGCCAGCCCAGCTCCATTGACCTCAGTTGAATTGAGACCCAGGTTGCTCAGTGCCCACACGTTGCAGCAGTGGGTGCTATTGCAGCACCCCTGATGGAGACATTTTCTCTTTCCCCAGCACCCTGACTTTGGGCTCTGTTTCCCTCCCATATTCTTTATTGGTTATTTGTAGTGCAGTAGCACCCAGCAGCCCTCGTCACGGACCAGGAGCCCATTCTGCTGGGCACTGTGCAAACACAGAACAAAAGGACAGTCCCTGCCCCCAGGAGCTAGTTTCTGAGACATGATCCTACGCACACTTGTAGCTGAGAAGGGAATGCTACAAAATCTTACTTTATTTTGAAATCTTGACCTGTAGGGTTCTCTGATGCCACCCAGACTTGTCAACCCTTGAAAGCAGAGGTCCCCAAACTGTGGGGCATCCCCCCACCCCAGGAGAGCACAGAGGAACGTTTTTGGGGGTGCCGCAAAGCCCAGTCCAGGCACGGGGTAGGGAAGGAGCTCCACCCAGCCCCGCTCTGCTCCACTCTCTCTCCCCAAGTCATGGCCCTGGCCCTGCCCCCAGCCTCAGTTCCGTTCCCGGCCCCACCCCCGAGCCTTGGCTCCCGGTCGGGACTCCACTCCCAACCCCAGCTGCGGCTCTGTTCCTGCCTCGCCCCCAGCCTCAACTCCTTTACCCCTGTCCACATCCGCATCCCCCTCCCCTCCGCCAGAGCCGCGTCCCTGCTCCCAGCCCTGGCTGGTGGGGGGCGGACAGGGCTGGAGGAGGGGGCACGACGCTGTAAAGTTTGGGGACCACTGCTTTAAAGGAAAGTGCAACTGGGGGCTGTGCTCCCAGCGAGCTGTTTGCACGTGGACTCATCTAAAGTGGCGGGTAGAAAGGGATTTTAAAAGACAGCCGGGGACAGCGTGCGATCCCTGCTCCATAGCGAAAGCTGTGCTTGGGCTCTTCTCGCTTTCCTTTGCCACTCTTGTCTGTGTAGCTCTCTGTTGCAGGGACTGGCTCTTCCTGTCTGGCTGTACAGCACCGAGCGCACTGCAGCCCTGTCTCAGCTGAAGCCCTAGGCATCACTGTAATATAAATCACCGCAGATCAGAGCTCTGGTGCACCATGGGATTTTGTTACTTGGCGGGTTTGGTGGCTGCGCTGAGCTGATGGAGGCAGGGTGGTCCGCTGTGTCGCGTATGGGACCAGGACACATGAGTTCTGGGTTCTGCCACCAGTGCTGCCGTTGACTCTGCTGGGCTAGATCCCAAGAAGCCCGTTGCATAGGGTGGCGCCAGGTGGTGCAAAGGTAACATATCCTGAGCCTCGTTCTGGAGTAGCCGTGTGTGGAGCTGGACCCCGTGAAATGCGCTGCCAACAAGCTGAAATGGTAGCTGGGGATCGGCACGGCGCAGGGCACATGCCAGGCCCCCTTAGCTCTGTCCTTGCCCTCTCACTGGCAGCAGGGAGTGTAGGTGGGTAGGAGCCGGGACATTGGCTCTGTGCTGCTGGAGGATCCTCTGCACTGGGGCTGGTTCTGCTGGCTCCATGGCCAGTTTCCAGCAGCAGCTGTGTGGTACTCCAGGGTTCAAATCCCAGCCCCCACCGAAGTCAATGACAAAACTTCCATTGATTTTAATGGGGCCAAGATTTCACCCCACCACCCGTCCTTGAAGGAGTCACTTAAACTGTGTCTCACTTTGCTCGCCGGTGCAATGGGGTTGACTGTGATGGGGTGAAAAGTGCTGTATGAGCAGTGCGGGGGATGATCGTTATGAAGATGATGGGCCAGAGGCACCAGCATGCCTCGCCTGCTTTGTGCTGCTCCGGCAGAAACAGCTACGCCAAGTTGATGCCCCTCCGGTTCAAAGGAATCCGTGAGTGCTGGTGAATCTGGCCCAGTGCATGATGGGTGCATCCTGCTGGCCTTCCTCATGTGCATGTTTCCACCGGAGTCAGTGGGACTGCTCACGTGAGTCAGAAGGGCAGGACAGGCCCCGTGGGTTCGTTTATTCTCCATACACCGTGTCTCTTTCTACAAGGGTATTCAACGGAGTATAAGATCGACACTTTCTCCTTCTCCAAGTAGCTCACTGGCATTCTAACATGAACCTGGAATTTGTCACTGCTGTTCAATAATGGCTGTGTTGTAAACGGTTGTAGAGAGGAGGCCTTGATTGATTGAAAACCCACCTTCTTGCCCAGGTAGAGGCAGGTTAGCACCTTGAGGATTATTTGAGCTCGTTGCCTGGGAGCCTGTGCTCCCCCGCTTTTAGGTGTGACCCATAAGGCTTAACACAGCCCTGGGTGCATGTGTTTGTGTCTGACTCTCCTGATCTCACACAGCCTGACGGGAGAGAGACTGACTCACTGTTTGCCTTTCAGGTGGGGCTGTGTTAATGTTAGAGTTCACCTGGCTTCCCTCGGTCAGAGCCACTCTGTGTGTGTGTGAGATAAACCATCCTTGTGGGGAATGCCTGCTCTGGGCCTTCCAGGGTCAGTGACCATGTTGCTGCTTCCTCCCTTCCCCTTTCCCTCTGAAATTAAAAACATTGCGGTGACATAAACTTCTGCATCTGTAACGTGCCCTCTTCCAGAAATCCATCTACAGAAAAAAAAAAAAGGGGGGAGGAGGGTCCTTGGTATTTTTCATGGCTTTTCCTAGCCATTTCCCTTCAGCCTTTACATCTCACCCTCCTGCTTCAGCGCTTCGGCTGCCCCTGCTGGTGTCATCTCAAGAGCATGGGGACGGACCTACATTGGGGTGACTAGGAGGTGAGAGCAGATGATCACAATCTTCTTGTCTAGCCTAGGAACCTACGACTCTTCCCCCTGAGTACGTGCCAAAGTCTCCCCCCGAGGCAAATCAAAACCATGTATTTATTGGTGTGTTGCGGTACTGCCTAGGAGCGCTAGTTGAGCAGGGACCCCGTTGTGCTGGGTACTGTACAAAGACATAACCCCCCCCCGCCCCCCGAGAGCTTGGAGTCAAAGGAAAAGGGGCCTTTCCCCACAATCCCTATGTGCCCAGACCTCCCCTGCACTTCAGGGCGTAAAGGCTGCTGGGCAGAACCCTCGCTTAAGACTTTCAAAGCAGTCTAGGGGATTTAGGATGTTTCTTCACGGCAGAGTGAACTCAGGTTAGCCTAGCCCGGGCCGGAGCAGTCACACTGCAAAGTCATACACCAGTAACTGTGTCCTCCCTGGTGCTGTGCTACCCGGGGGTGACTGGGGCCACATCCCAGGGGTTTTGTGCTGCAGTACACTGAGCTGCTCCGTGGTTCGTCCCCAGTGAAGTAACTTGGTCCCATGGGGGAATTGTGGGAAGGGATTGGAGGACCATTGGCATTCGAAGGATTTAGCCTGCATCCTCACTGCAAAGTGGGCAGGTTACCAGCCCTAGTGAAAGCATCACCCAGGCTCCAGATCCTCAGTTGGGCCAGCTAACCCAAGTAGAAAGCACCACCAAATGCAGGTTGGGAGGCTTTATTGTGTCCAGAGGGGGTTGGGACAACCCCTGCGTAAGAGCCTGAGTTAACTCTGCAGTGAAGACAGCCCTTAGACACACGTGTTCCTTGAGTTTGGATAGAAGATATGTCTCAATCCCCTGGGCTTCCTTGCAGGTCTCACTCCTGGGAAGGCAACACTGTTCTCTCAGGGAGATCCAGGCCCCGATCTCCTACAGGCCTGTGTTCTTGTTGCCTCCTCCCCTGTTATCTGCAATGGTCTGGTCCGGGGGGAGGCGGGGGGGACTCAGTTTGAGGGAGATGCCAGCTGGCCCCAGCTCAGGTCTCCTGCCCTCTCATCCCCACCTCCACCAGATCTGTGGCTTCATACCATGCACTTCCCTGCGCTAGCCTGTCACAGAGTGGGATTCCCTCTCCCTGGATTCTTGCTGCCAGCAGTCCTCTGGCACACCAGTACCCAGCGCTTTTTGTGCAACGTGCTTTAGAAACGTTTGTTCCCCTTAGCATAAGGCTTTTCCCCAAGCCTTTACCTATTACCGGGGGAGGGGGATCTCACTTCTCTGGCCTCCCCCTCCCCTTTCCTGCCTCTCCTTTAACTGTTTCCAGCTAATGAGCTGAATCACCCCACTAATAAGTTAATCCCTTAGTACTTAAACTATTACCCCCTCAAAGTGGGGATGCTTTCTAAGTCCACACTCAGCCCTCGGCTGCTCACCCTCTGTCCTGTTGCCCCATAAGAAAAGAGCTGGTGGGAACGTGCTTTTCATGTGTTTCATGCCTATTTTCTGTTTATCACACCACAAGCTCCATTGTTTATGAAATCCACAACAGCCATGGAAATTAAATAGAGGTTTATTGACTGCTCTAACTGAGAGTTAAACAAATGGCTTGATTTCTGATGGTAGAAGACTCTTTAATCTAGCAGGAGAGAGAGCCAGCCATTGGAAACTGAAGCTAGACAAATTCAGACTAGAAATGAGGCACACTGTTTTGAACCATAAGGGGATGAACCATAGGAGCAGTTTACCTAGCAACATGGTGGATTCGCCATCAGTTGAACTCCTTAAGTGAAGACTGGAGATCTCTCTGAAAGATGTGCTCTAGCTCAACCACAAGTTATGGGCTTGATGTAGAAATCACTGGGTGAGGTCCCCTGGCTTTTTGTTACGTAGGAGGTCAGACTAGATGGCCTTTAATTCTATAAATCTGGGGCAGGCTGCTCCTGTTGGGCGGTGGCAAGACCATGGCTGGCATACTGCATTACCGGGAAGATGTCAAAAAATAGAAAGATGGGGGGAGTTGTGCTGAAACCAAAGCGGTCCCTGTCCATGACAGGCTCTTGGGTGCCACTGCAATACAAATAATAACCAATAATAATAATAGCCAAAGCCAGGAAGGAGCTGGAGGGGTTGACTAGTTAGGAAAGGCTAAAAGAGGAAAATATCTGCCACTTGGCTACGTGAAGCCTGAGGTTAGGAGCAGAGGGATACAATCCATTTATCTGAAGAGTGCAAAGAGCAAGGCAGGAGAAAAGGGTGCAGTTAGGATCAGTGGAATGCATCTGAATAGTAGGGAAAGCCCCTTCCGAGCACTGAAGTCTGTTAGACCTTGTCTGCTCTGTGGCTTTTTAGCATTTCTCCCATTAATGGTCTAGTAGTCCTGGTTCAGCTGCACCCATTACTAACAGGTACAGAATCATTTCTTTGTATTCTTTGTATCACAGTGGCAGCTAGAGGGCCCAGCTGAGATAAGGGCTCCGCTGTGCCAAGCACAATGCCGTACATGTGTTGTAGAAAAGAGACTAGAGTCTGCCTTGTTTCGCTGCAGATCTAACACACTTTCTGCAAAAGGTGTGTTGTAAATGGTTTGGCCCTTTCAGCTCGAGCAGCCCCCAGGTGGTGGTGCTTGGCACCAAGGAGCAGTTTCTGCTCTCAGTTGCACCTGGGGATGGCCCTGATCCCGCGTGGTCCTCAAGTGCATGAGTTGTCTTGTAAAAGTATTGGGGCTGCTCATGAGCAAGTCACACGTGGGCTCGGATACCTTGCTAAATTAGGGAGGGAGGGAGGGAGGGAGTGTGTGCATGCATGCTGGGGGAGGGGTACGCCATGCCATTAGTGAAGACAAGGGTAATCCCAATTCTCAAGCCTAACCCTGCTTCCCATTCACCTTTTGTGGGTTTTTTTTTCCTCTCTTCCTCTAGGAGATCTGTGACGACCCCTATCTCTTTGTGGATGGAATCAGTTCCCATGACTTGCACCAGGGCCATGTTGGGAACTGCTGGTTCGTAGCAGCCTGCTCCTCTCTGGCTTCCCGGGAATCTCTGTGGCAGAAGGTAGGGAAGTCCTTGCGCTTGGTGAAGGCACCTTTGCAAAGCTTTGGTGTCACCGTGTTCAGGAAGTTAACAGGTCGTCTCCTGAATAATGTCTCCTGTTAGAAAACGGTTTACAATTATACAGGCCTGATTCTCCTCACACTTAAATTGGTGTAAATCAGAAGTGACTCCACTGATCTCTGTGTCACCACACCAGATCTGATTCTTTGGGTCAGATGCTTAACTAGTGAAAATCGGTGTTTACATCACCTGAGGATTTTGGCCCTTTCTTTGTTTTAATGAATTAACACCAGAACAAGCTCAGGTTGTACATTTAGGATCCAGATTTTACGCACACCAAATTTCAGGATGTTTGGATCCAGAGGTTTGATTTGGCCCCATCTTTGTTTATATCTAATCTCTCTCTTGTTATTTAAATTGCACCCATCTCTGTAATATCTGAATTAACGCAGCTCAGACCCTGTGGCCCTGGGCAGAATGCAGAGGTTCTCATGACCGTTTTAATTACATATGGGGATTCTGTCCCCTGAGTTGTTGTCAGGCACCCCATGGCCTGGAGCTGGGTTGGGGAAGATGGGAATCTAACCCACAGTATGGTTAACGTTACACAATCGCCTGTTGCTATATTTGAGCATCTACAAAGGATATGTGAGAGGAAGGTAAATCAGGGCTGAAGCTTGACTTAGGCTTTGTCTACACTAGCACTTTTGTTGGTAAAACTTCTGGTGGTCGGGGAGTGGAAACCCCTCCCCCCCACCCCCCAAGTGACACAAGTTTCACCGACAAAAGTGCGGTGTAAATGCAGCTTACAGAAGGCTTTCCCAGATGCCAGCGGCAGTAGGCAGCCAGTGGTGCCCTCTAGAGGTGTCAGACAGTAATGCCTGCCTTCCCCTTGTCTCCGTGTGCTGTAATGCAATGCAATGCATTCCTGCCGCTCCTGTAGAATATTCCCACCTTGCAGCACTGTTTGCAAAAGCAACCCCTGCTCTGTGGGCGGGATGGGTTGCTGCTGCTGGGTGGCAGAGGGACCGCGGTGGCAAGCACAAGGTGGAATTTCGTGAGAGGCAGTTACATTAATATGAGGAAAATGGTATAACAGGAATGCTATGATGGAGGGAGTGAGGCATCTAATGGCTTTTAAAAACTACAAAACTTATAGAAAATAATGAGTCCCCTCTATCCACAGTTCTGCAGCCTCTGCCATCTCCAAAACACATGCTCACATCATCTCTGGGCACGTTCCTCTCTCTGCATCTCCTGTCCTGTAAAGTTGCCTGGAAGAGAAACTTGGGGCAGGCTATGCACTGAGGGCCAGATCATTAATCGATGCCAACAGAGTGATGCTGATATACATCAGTTGAGGATCTGGTCTCAAATCTTGAGCTTCAATCAAGAAGCTAACTGGGGGCCCCAGACTGACTGTAGGCTGGCTGGTTCAAGGAATGCAAGCAGCTACGTAGCATGGGCCCTTTGTGGTTGTGTGTGATTTACACCCTGGAACATGAGTTTTGATTATTCTTATCTTAGCTAGTTCCTGTATTACAGGCAGAGACGGATTAAGGTCTCCTGGGGCCCTGGGCCGGAGCAAGTAGGGCGGCCCCAGCACCAGAACCATGGTCCTGCCCCACCCCTTCAGCCTGAGGTCCCACCCCTGTTCTCCCCATTCCGCCCCTTCCCCTGTGGCCCCGCCCACGGCCCCACCCTGTTGTGCCCACGGCCCACCCCATTCCGCCCCTTCCCCTGAGGCCCTACCCATGGCCCCACCCATTCCACCCCTTACCCGTGGCCCCACACCCCCGTTCATTCTTTTCCAGGCCCTGCCTCCCCACTGTGGCCCTGAGACTGGAGAAGCTCTGTGCCCTCAATGTGGTCCCAGAGCCCTGAAAGGAAGCGAGAGCTCCTCTAGCCCTGGGGCCGTGGAGGGGGAGGATTTTTCTGGGGGCCCTAAATTGGCTAGGGCCCCTGGGCACCAGCCCCGTTGGCCCGTGCAGTAGTCTGCCACTGATTACAGGAGGGCTGGTTGTGCTAAGAAACTCATTAGCTGTGTTGCCTTCAGGAAGCCCTATGCTGCTGCACTCTGCATTGCTGTGCTGTCTAAGGGCCTCATCCAGTGCCCATTGAAGTCAAATATTCCCATCAGCCTCTTCGGGATCTTTGGATCAGGCCCCATGTTGCAGGTGAATAAGCTGCAATGTTCCTGTCTTCCCTTTTGTGCAGCTAGTAACCAAGAAGCTGTACGACTCTGATATTTAGCTTTTAAAGCCTGGTTAGCCTAATCAAACCTCCCTATGCCTGTGGGCTGTGACCCTAACCATCCAGTGGATTAAAGCTCCATATTGGGGATGTTTATTTCTTAAAGCATCCCTGCTTCCCCTCAGTGGGAGCTCTGGCTCTCTAACAGACCCAGTCACTCTCTGGGTAATCAATGAGGCTTTTCTACGCTTTCCCCCTCATTGCAGTGACAGTTCACTGCCTCTCAGGGATTCTGTCTGTGTGATGTAAGATGGGACCTTTTTTAAACTTTGAGGCTATTAAATGCAATATACAAATTGTGTTCGCCACTCACCATTCGCTTCCGGCCCTGCCCTAAGAGCCTCCAATCTAGCAGAAGTGGTGACCATTAGAGAGCTAATTATTTCTGCTTGCCTCTCTCATGGCTGTTTCTCCCCTGGCAATTCTGTTCTGTTTGTTCATGATTTTCCAAGCCGTAATTCTCAGGGGCTCCTTCCTGCCTGCCTGTTGTATCCTTCTTTTTTTTCCCCCTTCCTTTCTTTTTTTGTTTTTTTAAGAGGAGTTGTGTTCAGATCTGGGGCAAAGGCTAGAATCTTCTCCCACCACTCCTCTTTCTAGTAATCTGGAAAATGCAGCAGCATTGTACAGCACCGGCCAAGAGCACACTGCAGCATTGCTACTGATTCATAGATTTTTAAGGCCAGAAGGGAGCATTAGATTAGGTTGACCTGTATAGCACAGGGCACAGCGTTTCATCCAGCCAGTCACGTATGGAGCCTAGTAACTTGTGTCTGAATAAGCAGATCTTCCAGAAAGACATCTAGTCTTGATCTGAAGACATCAAGAGATAGGGAATCCACCCCTTCCCTTGGTAGTTTGCTCCAATGGTTAATCACCCCCACTGTTAAAAATGTGTGCCTTGTTTACTACTGTCAATTGAAGCTGTATTGTTTAGACCCGTACTGTAGTGCAGGGGTGGCCAACCTGAGCCTGAGAAGGAGCCAGAATTTACCAATGTACCAAAGAGCCCCAGTAATATGTCAGCAGCCCCCCATCAGTTCCCCGTCCTACTCCCAGCGCTTCCCACCCACCAGTAGCCCCACTGATCAGTGACTCCCCCCACTCCCCTCACCTCCTGATCAGCTGTTTTGTGGGGTGCAGAAGGCTCTGGGTGGAGGGAGGAAGCAAGGGCACGGCAGGCTCAGGGGAGGGGGCGGGAAGGGGTGGAGTGGGGGCAGGGCCTGTGGCAGAGCCAGGGGTTGAGCCGTGAGCACCCCCCGGCATGTTAGAACGTTGACGCCTGTAGCTCCAGCCCCGGAGTCGGTGCCTGGACAAGGAGCCGCGTATTAACTTCTGAAGAGCCGCAGGGGGCTCCGGAGCCCCAGGTCGGCCACTCCCACTGTAGAGTATTAGAATAGAAAAGGGAACAGATCAAACATTTGCTGAGGGCTCAGTGGGACACTCCATAAATAGAGATGCTAACCCAAGCCATGAGTTGTTATACGAGGGGTCCTTGCCAAAATAATTTTCATGAGAGCTCTAAAGTCCTTTGGTCCTTCGAGTCAAGGGGCCAGCTTGCCTTGGCGTCGGTCCCAGTATTGGGAGAGAGGTTCTGGAGACCCATGGTACTTTTCCTTCTCTGCCCCCTGGCAGCATCTTTTTACAGTTGGGCCTGCTGCGTGGAGCTGTCAGCACCCTCTGTCTCCAAACCGCAGCAAGAGGCACATCACAGGCTTGCAGCTCAAACAGCCCTGGCCAGAGGAACTGGCTGTGAAGGTGAGGGGAGGGAGGAAGGTGCTGCAGCTTGATAGAGGAGTAGAAGAGCTGCGTTTTAAAACCAGCTCTGCCTGGCCAGGGCCGGCTCCAGTGTTTTTGCCACCCCAAGCAGCAAAGAAAAAAAGAAGCAGGGCCCGCCGCCGAATTGCCGCTGAAGAGGGAGAGATGGATCCGCTGCCAAATTGCCGCCAAAGATGCGGACGTGCCGCCCCAATCACGGAAGGAGTGCCGGCCCTCTCTATTGGCCGCCCCAGGCACCTGCTTCCTTCGCTGGTGCCTAGAGCCGGCCCTGTGCCTGGCCTGCTGTGTGACTTCAGGCAAATCAATTCACTTTTCTGTGCCTTAGTTTCCCCATCTGTAAACTGGCTTAGTAATTTGGGTCTTTCACGGCAGCACAGAGCACTAACTACAGGGGTACCAGGCCAGGTAGCACGTGACTTTTAAATGAGAAATTCAGATGGGTCCAAACTGAAACACTGGATCTAATCCCTGCCCCCCAAACCTTGGGGCAGTTTCCTGCCTACACCCAGGTCTGACCACCATAACTCTATCTGCCTCCTGAATGGCCTGACCCAAACCCTGAATCGTAACACCACCCAAACTTTGAGACAGGTCAGATCAGACTCCAAACTGGGATCCAACTATTGCAATTTGTTCCTTCTCTACGAGTAAAGATCATTCTCGTTTAGTACTTCCAAAGGGATCAAGATCTTCATCGCAATGCACACACGTCAAGGGCTGTGATCAGCCCCCCTTACTTATGCTGAAACTCCAGGCTTCTATTGAAATCAGCGCGGCTACAAGGTGCCGTTCAGCATGGATAAAGGGAATGGTTGTGTCTTCAGCTCTTTACACAGCGATAGCAATGTGAACAAACCACACAAGTTCAGTTGGATCCCCAGTAATAGTGTTTGTTTAATATACACAACCATGCCAGGCCTAGCTACATACATTCAGATTGGCTTCTAACTGCTTCTAAAATATAAAACGCAGTGAGCACCACTAGAGGGTTCACAGGCCATTTAAAGGGATACTGTTCCTGTATACTTCAGTAGCAGAATCTGTTTCTAACTGATTAATAAATACATGAGTGCAAATATCAGAAAGGAAAGCACAGCCCAGGCTTCTTCAGGCTCTTCCCTTCTTTGGTTTAGAAAGAGACCAGCCTCTGATTCAGACTCTCGGATAAGAGGAAATAGGTTAACCTAGCCGACAAAGCTCACTGAAAGAATGGGGAAGGGATCTTGGGCCAGGTTCTGCATTTACAGTGATGTGACTCCATTGACTAACACCAGAGTGAGATCAGAACTGGGCCCAGCAGTAGTGTAGTTGAGGGTAAACCCACTTTGGGGGGGGAGGGATAGCTCAGTGGTTTGAGCATTGGCCTGCTAAACCCAGGGTTGTGAGTTCAATCCTTGAGGGGGCCATTTAGGGATCTAGGGCAAAAATTGGGGATTGGTCCTGCTGTGAGCAGGGGGTTGGACTAGATGACCTCCTGAGGTCCCTTCCAACCCTGATAGTCTATGATTCTATGATTCTCATTTGAGGATTATGGAGTTTAGGTTAGGTTAGTTCATCCACTTTTTTTTTTTTTTTAACCTCTACACCACTGTGGTCCAGGGCTATATTTGAGATAGGACCAAATGCTTCTATATTTTACCTGGCTTTGACAAGAGCATTAGCTGGTGTTTTTCCACCAGGGCAAAGCTGGGGACAAATTCCTCCAAATTCCTCTGAGTGACACTGTACATGTCCCAGGAGACTGGCTTTTCATGTTTTCCCCTTCCTCGCAGCCCTTATCCCAGCCACCTGAGAGGCCTGTTATGGATGTAATTGGGAAGCAGCTTCCGACTCATGCTGATCTGCCTTGGTGGTTCACGTGCGTCATGGGCAAAGTGCCAGAAATCCCCCTGGGTTTCCTCCTAGCAGCGGATATGGCACTGCAGTGGCTAGGGCAGGCAGCAGCCTTTGGTCTTCCCTGGGTTGTGTACTGGGCGCATCGCCTGCTACCTCAACTCGTCGGAAGGCTGCCATGATGAGCATTCAGTACCTCAGTGACCTCCCACAGCACCTGTGGTAGTGGGGAGATGACAATGGGGCAGTTTGCTCGGACCAGGACTTTAGATCATACAGTTTGGAGGTCCTGTCTGTAACTCTCCCAGTGTCTTTCTGTCTAGAGCAAGGAATGCTGCATTTCTCTCCATCACAATAACTTCTACCCTACAGCTCATACGCAGGCAAAACTCACGCTAAAGCCCGTGGGGCCAGATCACTAGTAGGGGCACCTAGGGGGCCTGTCCCACTCTCCTTAGACCTCAGAGAGCCCCCTCCTTGGGGTCAGGAATCTGCAGCTGGCCTGGGGCAGGCTGCAGGCATCATGAGGAGAATCAGTGCGGGCTGGAGGTGTAGGATGCACATCTTCTCCGGAAGCCTGCAGTGTTGCCTGACCCAGGGGTTGGGTGTTATTTAGCATTTCCAGGTTAACCTGATGGGGGTTGCCTCCAGATTGGCCACAGCCTGGCAGTTTGTTTGAGAGGGAGGCTCTCTGCGCATGCGGGAGTGACATTTGCTCTTTGGGAAGGCCACCTGAATTTGTCAGGGTTTTATTAGCACAATTAGCTAATCACAAACACTGTCACCTAGGAGAGCAGCCCGAGGTAATCCAGCGCTCAGAAACTCACATCAGCCTTAGCGGGGAGCCCTGCAGTAAGTGAATAACCCACAAGTGGTCCTTGGCCCGGTGGGTTCCCAGAAATCTCCCTGGGGTTCATTGGCCAAGTACCCTGTAGCGATGTGACGACTCACCGGTGCGGCGCCTCCTGCTGGTCGTCTTGGGAATTAGCTCTTCACCAGCTCCGGAGCGCCCTCTGCAGGCTGGTGGCTCACCTGCCGCTGGCCCCATATCCCTCCGGGACCCTGGTGCCCCAGCAGTACCCCCCTTACTCTGGGTTTCCCCTCCCAGGGGAACCCCCAACCCTCTATCCCCACCTTGTCTCAGTGGCTACTGCCAGTCCTCATCTAGCCCCCGCCACTGTTCCCTCTAAGCTGTATGCATGTACACACAGATCCTAAACCCCACACACGCAGTGAAACACTGCGTGCACAAAAATTTGCACAGAAGAAATTTTTTGCGCACACGGCCTGTTAAAAATTAGAGGGAACATTGGCCCCCGCTCACTGGGGCTGACTGCAGTCTGTTATGGCCAGTCATCATTGTCAAGGGGTTAGGACCTGCTGCCTTTGCCTATCCTTTGGCTGCCCCAGTACCTTTGGTAGGCCTTCAACAAGGCCTGCAGTCTGGGGATTTACCAGGCTCGAGCTCCCCAGCTCCCTTTGCCCTTCCCCAGCACTGCTCTGGTTCAGGTACCTTGCTCCCAGGCAGCTAGCCCTTCCCACTCCAGGGCTAGAGTGAGACTCCCTCAACTCCTGGCCCCCAGCCCTCTTATATGGGCCAGCTGGGCCCTGATTGAGCTGGCCACAGCTGTGGCTGCTTCCCCCAATCAGCCTAGCTTTTCCTAGCTGCAGCCCTCTCCAAGGCTGCTTTTAACCCCTTCAGGGCCTGAGTGCAGTGACCACCCCACTACATACCCACTTTTATAATGGGTTACGCTAACGCCCCCTATACCTCATGCATATGCAATAGAGATTTCAGCCTCTTTTCCTTATCTACTGTGACAAAGTTCCTCTTCTGCCCTGGTGGGTCCTGTGCTTATTGGCAGATTTGCTTACCTCAGAGGTTCACGGCAGCTTTGAGTTTGGCTGCTTCTGCTAGTGGCTCAAACCTGCCGTTCACTCAGCTAACCTCATCACTGGCCAACATGGGAAAAAGGAAGAAGAACAATCCCCGCAGTCTCTGCTAATCCATCATGTGTGTTGGGGAACAGCCCAGAGACCTTCCCCTTTGGTGGAACCCACAGTCCAGGTCGACTCCTCCTGTGTCTGATCAGGAGTCAGGAGGTTTGGGGGGAACCCAGGCCCGCCCTCTACTCCGGGTTCCAGCCCAGGGCCCTGTGGACTGCGCTGTCTAGAGTGCCTCCTGGAACAGCTCCATGACAGCTACAACTCCCTGGGCTACTTCCCCATGGCCTCCTCCCAACACCTTCTGTACCTCATCATAGGACCATCCTCCTGGTGTCTGATAATACTTCTACTCCTTAGTCCTCCAGCAGTACACCTTCTACTCTCAGCTCCTAGTGCCTCTTGCTCCCAGCTCCTCGCACACACACCACAAACTGAAGTGAGGTCCTTTTTAAACTCAGGTGCCCTGATTAGCCAGCCTGCCCTAATTGATTCTAGCAGCTTCTTAATTGGCTCCAGGTGTCCCAATTAGCCTGCCTGCCTGCATTTGTTCCAGCAAGTTCCTTCTGTTTCAAAAAACTGCCCCGTTACCTTACCCAGGGAAAATGGACCTGTTTAATCTGGGGCTAATATATCTGCCTTCTAATACTACACCTGGCAGGGGAGATACCAGGATCACGAAGGCGGTTTTCCCAGGGTGAGGCTCATCCATTGCACTGCAGGTGTGCTGACCCCTGCAATTTCCCCAACTGCGGGAAACTCGACTGCATAATTTGTGGTAGTGGGGGACTGCATTCGTGCTGTCCCCTGGGAAACAAAACAAAACAAAACACTCTCCTGTAGCTATCTGTCCTGACCCTGTCACACCACCCTGCCTCACCCTACTAATATTGGGGGGCTCTTCTCCCATAGGTTACTAGGCCATTAACTTCAAGCTTAGTAGCATGTGCGTTAGTTAGTTACTGTGGCATTATTTTGTGGCTGAACGTCTGCTGATGCTCCTACCATAAAATATCCAAAGCTGGTACAAACTGTTGTCTTGTGATTACCTGTCAGCAGTTCAGCAGCACTGAATGGAGCATTCTGACTGGTGACATCTGTGATACAGGATCACTGCTGTCTTGTGGCACCTTATGATAGACGGTCACTTTCTGGTTAGTTGCTTATGTTAAGTCTTTAGGCCTTAGGGCTCAGTTAGCTTAGTTAAGCTATTGTCCGACAGACTTAAGGCCTGCTAGAAAAACTCCACGGCCCACCTTTGCCACAATAACTGGTTTTCTGCATATAAAAGCCAGGGATGGCATTGGGGGTAGCGAGCAGGACAATTGTCTGGGGCCCCATGCCACAGGGGCCCCCGCGAAGCTACATTGCTCCCACCAAATTTTCCCCTTGGGTGCTCCAGCCCCAGAGCACCCAAGGAGTCGGCGCCTAAGGCGCCACTTTTGGCCAGTTAAATTTAGAAGGCCCTCGTGGAACAACCGGTTCTAAAAGGGCTTCTAAATTTCACAACGGGTTCTAGTGAACTGGTGTGAACCAGCTCCAGCTCACCACTGCCTCTACCCCAATATAACGCGGTCCTCGAGAGACAAAAAATCTCACCGCGTTATAGGTTATATCAAACTTGCTTTGGCCCCCCCATTCCTTGTTCCCTGACCGCCCCCTCCAGAGACCCTTGTCCCTAATCACCCCCAGGATCCTACCCCCTACCCAACCCCCCTGCTCCCTGTCCCCTGACTGCTCCGACCCCTATCAGCACCCCCCGCCCCCTGACAGGCACTCGCTGGCAGCAGCGGGAGGCAGAGCAACGCGGCCCCAGCCCGCTCCACTCTGCCACCTCCCAGCCGCGGCGCTCCACTTCCACCGCCGGTGACTGCAGGGAGGTTGGGGAAAGGACACACTCCTCACTCACCGGCAGCGGGAAGCAGAGCGACGCGGCCCAGCCCGCTCCACTCTGCCACCTCCCAGCCGCGGCGCTCCGCTTCCACCGCCGGTGACTGCAGGGAGGTTGGGGAAAGGACACACTCCTCACTCACCGGCAGCGGGAAGCAGAGTGACGCGGCCCAGCCCGCTCCACTCTGCCACCTCCCAGCCGCGGCGCTCCACTTCCACCGCCGGTGACTGCAGGGAGGTTGGGGAAAGGACACACTCCTCACTCACCGGCAGCGGGAAGCAGAGTGACGCGGCCCAGCCCGCTCCACTCTGCCACCTCCCAGCCGCGGCGCTCCGCTTCCACCGCCGGTGACTGCAGGGAGGTTGGGGAAAGGACACACTCCTCACTCACCGGCAGCGGGAAGCAGAGTGACGCGGCCCAGCCCGCTCCGCTCTGCCACCTCCCAGCCGCGGCGCTCCGCTTCCACCGCCGGTGACTGCAGGGAGGTTGGGGAAAGGACACACTCCTCACTCACCGGCAGCGGGAAGCAGAGCGACGCGGCCCCAGCCTGCTCCGCTTTCCTTGCCCGGGCCCCAGCCGTGTCGCTGGGGTGGGGGGGGTGGGGAAAGGTCCCGCACTCGCCTGCGGCGGGAAGCGGAGCGCCGCGGCTGGGAGCTGGCGGAGCGGAGCAGGCCGGGGCCGGGCTGCTCCGCTTCCACCGCTGCCGGTGAGTGCGGGGGGGATCCCTTCCCCCAAGCCCCCTTCCCCGAGCGACAGGGCTGGGGACGGGGCGAGGGAAGCGGAGCGGGCTGCTCCTGGCCCCCCGCTAATCCCCCGGGCCACTCTGGGACTGCAGGTCCCCCAAAAGTGCCCCCCCACCGCTCCTGCCTCCCAGAGCCTGGGGTGAGGGGGCGGCTACATTGGAAACATCAGCCTCTGGCTACATTCACTCTTCTGTTGATTCTGTCTGTGCCTTCCAAGGGAGTGTGTTCAGGGGCAGATGCCGCTGGGGAAAACCTTGGTAGAGTGGCTCCAATGAAGCTGTGCTGAGGGGCCAGGGATCCCAGAGCTGGTACTGGGCTCCCCGGCGTCTGGGCTAAGAACCACTGGCCGTGCCATGAGGAGGAATTGGGGGCAAATCCGGCGCCCCAGTGGAATAATCCAAGTTAAAACTCCATGAGGGGATGCTGTGGAATCTCTGCCCTCCGAATCCTCTCCCCAGCTGCCATATCCCCAGGAGTGGTAATCCAGACTCATGAAGGTTGCATCCACATAGGTAGCTGAGAGCAGAACTTGACTCCATGGAAGTTCTGACTGTGTAATGACCACAGGATTCGGCCCCGCCTCACTTCCCGAGCTAGAGGCAAGTGATGCAAACCACTCTCTCGTGGGCAGGGGCCTGTGGGCAAAGAGCCGTGGGTTCAGGCCACGTGGCTGCAGAAATGGGCTGCACTCTCCCTCTGCCTCTGCTGCGTAGTTTAAACGTTGCTTGGATTTTTAAGCTTTGCCAACATTTCAAAGTCCTGCAGGGGAACCCCTCCTCCACCCTGTGTACTTGCCGTGGCTGCTCCGGTCCTCCTGGCCTTGCCACGTGTGTTGGACTGACGGGTTAGTAGGTAAAAGATCCATTGCCGTTCAGAACATGCCCCGCTAGGTCCCTGTGACTAGCACCGGGAGCTCAGCTACTGAACGGTCACTGAATATGTTTAACTTTAAAGCCCCTGGGCAGGATGGAAAGTTGTTCCTAAAGGTGCTTATGAGCCAGTAAACAAGCCTAGGACAGCGGGAAGGCGTGGGGCTATTATTAGACCTCACTTGTTCCCTGCTGTGGTGCTATCACCCTGTCCCTCTGTGCAGCCGTTAGCAACCTCGGTGCTGATCTCCCCAAGCTTGAGAAATAGGGGCAGGCAGGTCAATCCCCGGCATTCACAGTAAAATGACTCTGATGGAGTTCCTGGCCTCTGTCGCTTTTTGCACTAAGCTGAGCTCTCGATACCTTTTCAGGAGCCCGTTGCTTCAGGACATGACCTGAGCACATGTGTGTCCTGTAGGGCGACACACTGGTTACCCCGTGAAATCATGCCCTCGAGGGATGACGTTGCGTGGCTGTGTGTCCCTGCTGGGCTGGTGCGAGTTGATGCGACAGTGCAGCCTGGTGCTGTGTTGTCCTAGGATAATAACTATACCTCATGTTTATACAGCACCTTTTATTTCATGCTCCCAAAGTAATTTCCAAATGTTAAGTCCCACAACACCCCTATAAGCAGAGGCCACAGTGAGTCAGCGGCAGAGCTGGGAATAGAAGAACCCAGGAGTCCTGACCCCCAGTCCAGTGCTGCAACCATTACACACACACGCTCGGATCATCTAAATGCAGGACCCCATGATTGTCCTCCAAGGTGGCAGGACAGACCCATGGAAATCAGGCCTATCCCATGCTACTTCTAGAACTGTGGATGTAAATACTTCCAGCCCAGTTGTAGCTTTTAGCCATTGCTCAATGTTGTGGGATGGTTCTGAGTTGTCCCACCCTAGCAGGGACCCTGGCAGGTTTTACCTCTCACAGGGAGCCACTGCCTTCAAGACCTCCACAGCAGCTGTAAGGGGGAGTCCACCCCACCGCTAGACCCCTTCAGTACCATCATGCCTCTGGGCAGAGCCACTTCCTCTGCCCCCTTAAGTGGGGCTAGCAGGAAGTAGCCTTTGTGCTCAGGACGGGATCCTTGCAGAGAGGTTCCCTGTGGCCATCTGCCTCTGCAGCAGCTGGGCACAGCCTGGCCCCTAAGATGGTCTCTCTGAGAGAGCAGGTGGCCCTTGGAGCTATGTCCCTGTGTGTCCTGCTGCCCAGTGCTGTAACTTGGTGGCCTCATTTAAATACAAACAACTGTGCTCTGGCTTGCATGGGAGCGGTTGTCAAGGAGGTTGTCAGGGAGGCTGACATCAGAGATCCCGTCCCTATAGATTATTGTACAGTGGCAGGATCTGTTCCTCATCTGCAAATGAGACAAGAGGGCACCCAGAGGAAACCCTGAGGGCACTTTGCGTCATTGACCCAGGTTGCCTAGCACCGCTGGGACCGGGGAGGGAGAGCCGATTGGCTTCGGATTTGCATTTTCCTAGGATGGCCTCTTGGAGAGTCAAACAGTGCTGAGAACTGAGCCGGGGAGGAGAGAGGCAGAGGCGATGGCTGGCCACGCTTCGGAGCTTGAGTTCCCCTTCGTCCAGGACGTCCAGCTCACCAAATGCATGCGGCTGCGGGCACAGAGTCTCCAGCAGAGGAACGAGCGGCCGCAGGACGGCGAGAAGCTGCTGCGGCCCAACGAGTACATCTACCGGGTGGATTTTGTCCAGCAGCACAATCTGTTCTTCCTGCGCTGGAAGATCCAGATGGAGAAAGCGGGGAAGGTGACGGTGATGGGCACCTCCCAGCACTGGACGCCGGACCTCACCAACCTCATGAACAGGCAGCTGCTGGAGCCAGTGGGCATCTTCTGGAAGCAGCCAGGGACCAAGGAAGTGGAGTGTAACGAGGCGGATGCCCAGGAGTTCGGGGAGAGGCTGATGGAGCTCGCCAAGATCCGCAAGGTGATGTACTTCCTCCTCTCCTTCACCGATGGCCTCGACCCAGCCTACCTCAAGTGCTCTGTAGTGTTCAAAGCCTGATCGATCCCATCCTGGGCAGATCCCACACCTCTTGCCCCCAACCTCTTCATGTTTCCTTCTCTTCGCTTCGATTCAGTGATTGGTCATTTCTTTTAAAGGGACAGCATGACAAAAAAAATGTGCCGTGTTGATTCGCAGCCGGCAGTCATGGTTTGAGAATAGGCAGGTGACTATAACGCTGCCCCGGGTGCTCCCCACTGTGCCAGGAGACTTTCCCCAGCAGGTTGTGTCGTGTGGCTGGATGGATGGAGAGGACGGTTGCTTTAGTAGCCTAGAATGCAGTATTGCATGCTAGTTAATTCAGCTGTGCAAGGTGAGCTGTTTGACTGGCAGCCTGCTGAGATGGGGACAAGCTGACTTGAAAGCTGTGGGCCTGCCCTGATCAAACCTGACCGACTGCCTTACATAGAAGTTAAAGGTCTCGTGGAAATATTAAGGATCTCTACTGCATGTCGTCGTGTGGAGTAAGGAAGGTGACGCAGACCAGCGCTCTGAGCTCCAGTCTCAAGGCCATCATTTTCAAACGTGTCAGGTGATTTTGGATACCCAGCTTTCCAGAGACTTGTTTTCAGAGGAGCTGAACGTCTGCAGCTCACGTTGACCTCAGCTGGATCTGTGGAGCTCAGTACCTCTGAAGATCATGCCCCAGGGAGTCTCGGGGTGCCCCTCACGCCCTCACCTAATGCATCGGAAATCAGTGGCCACTTTTGCAAATTTCAGGCCTGCTGGTCAAACCCCAGTGAGGACTTCAGGATTCGGACCCATGTTAACGTCAGCAGCTCATCTGTTCCCTAGTGCACAGAGAGTAACTCTCACGGTGCATTTGCCTTGCTGTGGTACAAATTGAACTCGGTGACAATGTGCTGCCTGAGGATGTTATGTATTGAAAACAGTTGGAAGATCAATCTGCTGCAGTGTGCCGAGCTAAGAAAGTTATAGGGGCAGAGCAAAGGTTTCTGAGAAGAGTTTAACCCTGTGTAGCTCTGAGCCAGATGTGGGTCTTCTGCAGTGTTCTTCCTTTGTAGAGTACAGTACAGGTGTGTGATCTCTCCAAGCTCACATAGAAATATATTGGTTATTAGTTATTTACCTAGGGCTGTAAGCTTGCCTAGTGCTTTACAAGTGGTAGAATAAGAAACTTCCCTTGCACCAAAGAGCTTACCACCTAAGGGACTGATACTGCTAACGCTTTCTGCCAGGCATAGAGCTTTGTAGGGGGTGTCGTCACATGCACCATGGTCTGGTGTATAGGCTATGTGGGTGGAAGCTGGAGACCTGGGTTCTCTTCACAGCATTACCATTATGCGGGTTGGTGTGTGAACTTGGGCAAGTCACTGAACTGCTCCGTGCCTTAGTTTCCCCTCTGTGAAAGAGGTGATGATATGGACCCTCTTTTGTAAAGCAGTTTAAGAACCACCACTGAAAAGTGCTATGGAAATGCTAAGTACATGCTACTCTTTGTCCCATCGTCCTGAACAGGATTACACCTGAGCGTGTTTGCAGGACAAAGCACTAAGAGTTGTTCCGGGGTATATATTATGTCATTGCATGAAAAACAAACCCACCTCAGCTCAGTTCTCATGCTTTGATCTTACCCAAAGTTCATCCTTATTTTTATAGCTGATATATACAAGCTTCCCTGTGCAGGGGATGGGGAAAGCTCATTTCTTTGCCAAAGAGAGACTCTGAACTGCAAGGCGACCGTGGAAGCAGCTGGAGTGGCAGCCACTGCGTACGCAGCAAAGGTATGGGGCCGGAAGGCAGGCAAATGTGCCTGAGAGTCACGCAAGCTGGTGAGACAACATCAGACACGTGCAGAAGAGAGCTCCCTTAACTTGGTACCAGAGGAACATGGGTCTTTTCAGGAGAAAACAACAACATGGCCGGTGCATTCTTCTGTGCTGTCACTTTTATTTGTTTGGCTCTCTCTGTCTCTGTTTAGAGCCGTTGCCTGAAGAAATGAGGCACCGGGTGATCAGGAATAGCAGTTTTTCCTATTCCCTTTTGTCACAAAACGTAGCAACTTTGGGCCAGATTTTGCTCTGGTATTTTAACAGGAACCTTCCACCGAAACCACCCACACACATCCCAGAGCAGAGTTTGGCTCCTGGCCTGAAATGCCACATGGGCCAATCAGACTGTCCCAGCACTAGCCATTACCGAAATCGCTGTTATGAGTCGTCAGGACACTTGAACAGTAATTCATTGTTTGTGTCTCACCGGCTGTGTCGAGTTCATGCTGCGCTTATCCTGCTGGGTATGTATTTGTGTACAATGGAAAATAAAAGCCCTTAAGGAATGAGGTTGGATGTGTCTCCCTCTGACCTAAAATGCCCTGGTCTTACACACAATAAAGGAGAACCCACACATCTTCACCCCACTTTTAGGTGTCTTCCTCTTCCCCTCCCCCCCCCACACACACACTGAAGAGCTTAAGATCTGTAAAATGTAATAACTTCATTCCTGGAGTGAGCTGTGGAGCTGGATATTTAATTGCTCATGTAGCTGTTGGGTGAGAGAGAGAGTGTTCTGATTCCTCGGTGTATCTCAGATCGACATCACCGTTTGGGGGGAAGGGACATTAGCCAACCTCCATGCCCCTGGAGCAGTACCAGCGTACAGTAGCCGAGGGTCTGGCCTCATTACTGAAACTGACCTTCTGCACAGGGGTGAGCAGAAAGTCCTGAGCACTCTTTTATCCTCAGAAAATGGCTTAAGTGATGCACCAGCCTTTCTGCACAGAGATGGGCTTCACCTGGTTTGTATGTAGGTCTCATGACAGGCACAGCTTGGGTCTTCCTCCTTGGGAGTTGGGGAGGTCCCCAGAGAGAACCCCACTCTTTGCCTCCTGTTAAGGAAATGATGTCTCTGAGTTCTCCCCCCCACAGGACCATTCTTCCCAGTCACAGATGCCTCGTTTCTTAATTGGCATTTACTGTTTTAAAAAAAAAAAACAATTCCCCAAGCTCTCCTGAAAATCAGACTCGGAGCTGTGTGGTTATTGTGCCTCTGTTTTCCTTCGTTGGAGCCCTTTGTCAGTCATCCCCCCCACACTGAGTGTTGCGTCCTTGGAGTCTGGGGGCTCCTTGAATCGAGGCACAGAGATGAGCTCCCACAGCACCCACTCATTCCCACAGTCCTGTCCCAGCCTGCCCTGGGCTCAATGGAAAACCTGGGGTGGATTCTCTGGGGCTGTCTCTTCTCGTGGTTGTTCCAAAGTCGTGGTTAGGAAGAGATGTTACAAGGGCATGAATGGGACCTGGTGGATCAGTGGTGTGTACCCACCATGTTGTGTCCTCCCATGGGATTCTTGTGGGCTATGAGATAAATCAAATCACTTCACAACGTACAAACGCCGTGCAGCCCTGCCCGCACTACATACAACACTGTGCTTTTGTGACCATTGTGTGACTCTCTCACTTGACCCTCTTGTGGCAAATATGGCCTGGGCTGGGCCTTCTCCGCTGTCACCGAGCTGTGTGTACATACCTGCCACCCTGTGCTGGGAGCAGTGCCTCCTGGGAATTCCAGGGGGCTATCCCATGGAGTGGCTTGCATTCTGGGCTGGTATATGACACAGCGAGCCAGGAGGGCTGGCTAAACATGTCTACAACGCACAGAGTAAATGGTGAGCGGGGTGGTGGCCATGCGTCCACGCCTCTGTCAGGATGAACCAGGGCTAGCTGCCCTGGTTACTAAGGAAGTAGAAACCCGGTGGTCTGCAGATCGTGGAGGTGTTTGTAGCGACTCCATGGTTCTGGTTCTCCTGGGATTTGCTCTGAAATCCCTCTGAGCTGCGCTTTAATGACTGAAGTTAGGCTCCAGGTTTGGCATCACAATCTGTGCTGTTTTGTTAGTGAAGTAGCTACCGGTGCTTGCAAGAGGCAACGTTTTAAAATGCTCCTTTTTGAAAGTTTGCCTTATTTCGGTAGCTTTCTCTGGCTGAATAGCTCCAGTCCCCATGAACGCCATGCGTCAAATGCCGGTGCTTATTCTGATAACATCGCACACAGAGACCGTGGAGGCAAAACCGGGCAGCTGGGTGCATGGAGGTGGGTTGTGGGGAGAGATGGGACTCTGTGGAGAGGGGGATGAGCAGGGATGGGGGGCACAGCAGGGGTGGGGTACCCGGCAAGTGGGGGCAGTGACAAGGTTAGCGGGGCACAGTGGGGAAACAGGCTTGTGTGTGGGTGAGGCTGGAGAAGCGGGGGGAGGGTCTGTGGCTGGGCAAGGAGCCTGGAGCAGAGGGAAGGCAAGGGGCCCTGCACCAAACGCCTTGGCGCAGCGCCATAGGAACCAACCAGGCATTGACACGTCAAGAGCCACCGACGCCCCTACTTCCTCGATGCACTGAGGAGATAAGGAAGGGATCCCCATTGTGCTACTTCAAGTGGAAATGCCTTGGCACAGAAGTGCTGGGCTTCCCTCGCTGCCTGCATAACACTGATTTACCCCAACAATCCCTCCTCCCCTCACCTCTGATCATCACACCGTTCTCCCCTCTGTCCTCCTGTGACGGGGTGGGACTCACCACTGCGGTGCCCCCTGCTGGCTGTCCTGGGATCAGCTTTGCTAGCCAGTGCGCCCTCTTCTGGTGGCATCTTGCCACCATCACATCTGCTCCAGGGACCCAGGTCACTCCTAGGACCGCAGCATCCTCTTCGTGACACAGCCCTCTGGCTGCGCCGCACTCTGTGCTCCCCCTTTCTGGGGGAATGTCACAGTCCCTTAGTCCAGCCACTCCTCAATGGCAAGTGGGGACAGCGGGCAGGAGGGAATCCAGGCCAGTCCACTACTCCAGGTCCCAGCCTAGGGACCCTGTAGATAGCTGCTACTTGCAGCGCCCTCTCCAACTCCTCAGTAGATTTCCCTGGGCCACTTCCTCACGGCCCCAGCACCCTCTTTGCCCCTTACCTCAGGGCCTAAGCCAGCAAATCCCTACTACAGCCCCCCAGGAGCTGCCTTTAGCTCCTTTGGTGTCTGCCTACAGCACTGCTCTGTCCAGGGTGCTTGCTGCCTTTAGCCTGCAAAGCAGCCAGTTCTCCTCCATTCTCAAGCTCCAGGGAGTGACTGAAGCTGCAACCCTTCTTATATGGGCCAGCCAAGCCCTGATTGGCTGCTCCTTGTAGCCCCTCTCTGATTGGCTGCCTCCTGTGCAGCCTCCCGAGGGCTCTATTAACCCCTTAGAGCCCAGAGTGGGACAGGTGCCCCATCACACCCCCATACACACCCAGCTTTCCCAACAGCTCCACTTCACCCAATCTCCATTCCCCCAGCACAACAAGTAGACATATTGGGTCACAGTTCAGCCTGCTAGCTTTTCTCAGCCTTGTTCGTATTATTATTATTTATTTTTATTATCGTAGCGCCTAGGAGCCCCAATCATGGACCAGAACTCCATTGTGCCAGGTGCTGTACAAACACAGAACACAGAGACAGCCCCTGCCCCAAAAAGCTGACAGTCTAAGAATAAGGCAAATGTCAACAGATGGGGGGAACAAGGAAACAATAAGACAATACCGGTCAACAAGGCACTATTTCACTACTCCCCTGTATGTAAGTAATGAGCTAAACTAGGAGCCCATCTCCAGTCAGAAATCTCAGCCCCTTGTCGACCATGACGAAGCCCTCTCCACAGTGACCTTTAGATTTGCTGCCCTGCATGAGGAATGGTCACATTTTCTAATCTATATTCACTATTATTAATCTTTTAAAAATAATTAAAACATTTTTCCCTCCAAACTTCTTCTTTAGTATAGCTGTTATAGTAGCAGCTAGGAACCTCTGTCATAGAATCATAGAATATCAGGGTTGGAAGGGACCTCAGGAGGTCATCTAGTCCAACCCCCTGCTCAAAGCAGGACCAATCCCCAACTAAATCATCCCAGCCAGGGCTTTGTCAAGCCTGACCTTAAAAACCTCAAAGGAAGGAGATTCCACCACCTCCCTAGGTAACGCATTCCAGGGTTTCACCGCCCTCCTAGTGAAAAAGTTTTTCCTAATATCCAACCTAAACCTCCCCCACTGCAACTTGAGACCATTCCTCCTTGTTCTGTCATCAGCTACCACTGAGAACAGTCTAGATCCATCCTCTCGGGAGCCCCCTTTCAGGTAGTTGAAAGCAGCTATTAATCCCCCCTCATTCTTCTCTTCCACAGACTAAACAATCCCAGTTCCCTCAGCCTTTCCTCATAAGTCATGTGTTCCAGTCCCCTAATCATTTTTATTGCCCTCTGCTGGACTCTTTCCAATTTTTCCACATCCTTCTTGTAGTGTGGGGCCCAAAACTGGACACAGTACTCAAGATGAGGCCTCACCAATGTCGAATAGAGGGGAACAATCACGTCCCTCGATCTGCTGGCAATGCCCCTATATATATATCCCAAAATGCCATTGGCCTTCTTGGCAACAAGGGCACACTGTTGACTCATATCCAGCTTCTCGTCCACTGTAACCCCTAGGTCCTTTTCTGCCGAACTGCTGCCGAGCCATTCGGTCCCTAGTCTATAGCGGTGCATGGGGTTCTTCCGTCCTAAGTGCAGGACTCTGCACTTGTCCTTGTTGAACCTCATCAGATTTCTTTTGGCCCAATCCTCTAATTGGTCTAGGGCCCTCTGTATCCTATCCCTACCCTCCAGCGTATCTACCACTCCTCCCAGTTTAGTGTCATCTGCAAACTTGCTGAGGGTGCAATCCACACCATCCTCAAGATCATTTATAAAGATATTGAACAAAACTGGCCCAAGGACCGACCCTTGGGGCACTCCACTTGATACCAGCTGCCAACTAGACATGGAGCCATTGATCACTACCCGTTGAGCCCTACAATCTAGCCAACTTTCTGTCCACCTTATAGTCCATTCATCCAGCCCATACTACTTTAACTTGCTGGCAAGAATACTGTGGGAGACCGTGTCAAAAGCTTTGCTAAAGTCAAGGAACAACACATCCACTGCTTTCCCCTCATCCACAGAGCCAGTTATCTCATCATAGAAGGCAATTAGATTAGTCAGGCATGACTTGCCCTTGGTGAATCCATGCTGACTGTTCCTGATCACTTTTCTCTCCTCTAAGTGCTTCAGAATTGATTCCTTGAGGAACTGCTCCATAATTTTTCCAGGGACTGAGGTGAGGCTGACTGGCCCGTAGTTCCCCGGATCCTCCTCCTTCCCTTTTTTAAAGATGGACACTACATTAGCCTTTTTCCGGTCGTCCAGAACTTCCCCCGATCGCCATGAGTTTTCAAAGATAATGGCCAATGGCTCTGCAATCACATCCGCGAACTCCTTTAGCACTCTCGGATGCAGCGCATCCGGCCCCATGGACTTTTGCTCGTCCAGCTTTTCTAAAGAGATCAGGACTCCATTCTGCTAGGTGTGTATAGACGGGTAACAAAGAAGACAGTTTCCTGAAGACAGCTTATGCTCTCCGTGTCAGACAGGAAGCATCAGGTGGAAAGGGGAGAGACAGGAAAGAGGCAAGCAAGGATTGCGTGAAGAGGAGGATGAAGAGACACTAGAACTGGAATTAGCCAAAAAGCAGAAGTCTCAGCTGGCTGCTTTCCTGCCCAGTACCAGCTGGGAATAATCTGTGGTATTAGGACAGAGAGAGGTTTTAAGGCCCCAGTTCAGGAAGACACTTCAGGACTTGCTTAACTTTATGGACATGTTTGAATCGGTTTTGGGACCAATCTTATTTAATCTTTTTATTACTGACCTTGGCACAAAAGGAGGGAGTGTGCTAATAAAGTTTGTGGATGATACAAAGCTGGGAGGTATTGCCAATTTAGAGAAGGACAGGGATATTCTACAGGAGGATCTGGATGACCTTGTACACTGGAGTAATAGTAATAGGATGAAATTTAATAGTGAGAAGTGTAAGGTCACACATTTAGGGATTAATAACAAGAATTTTAGTTATAAGCTAGGGACGCATCAATTAGAAGTAACAGAGGAGGAAAAGGACCTTGGAGTATTGGTTGATCATAGGATGACTATGAGCTGCCAATGTGATATGGCAGTGAAAAAAGCTAATGCGGTCTTGGGATGCATCAGGAGAGGTATTTCCAGTGGGGATAAGGAGGTTTTAGTACCGTTTTACAAGGCACTGGTGAGACCTCACCTGGAATACTGGGTGCAGTTCTGGTCTCCCATGTTTAAGAAGGATGAATTCAAACTGGAACAGGTACAGAGAAGGGCTACTAGGATTTGATCCGAGGAATGGAAAACTTGTCTTATGCAAGGAGACTCAAGGAGCTTGGCTTGTTTAGCCTAACTAAAAGAAGGTTGAGGGGAGATATGATTGCTCTCTATAAATATATCAGAGGGATAAATACCGGAGAGGGAGAAGAATTATTTAAGCTCGGTACCAATGTGGACACAAGAACAAATGGATATAAACTGGCTACCAGGAAATTTAGAGTAGAAATTAGATGAAGGTTTCTAACCATCAGAGGAGTGAAGTTTTGGAATAGCCTTCCAAGGGAAGCCGTGGGGGCAAAAGATCTATCTGGCTTTAAGATTAAACTCGATAAGTTTATGGAGGAGATGGTATGATGGGATAACATGGTTTTGGTAATTAAATATTCATGATAAATAGGTCCAATGGCCTGTGATGGGCTATTAGATGGGGTGAGATCCGAGTTACCCAGGAAAGAATTTTCTGTAGTATCTGGCTGATGAATCTTGCCCATATGCTCAGGGTTTAGCTGATCGCCATATTTGGAGTTGGGAAGGAATTTTCCTCCAGGGCAGATTGGAAGAGGCCCTGGAGGTTTTTCGCCTTCCTCTGTAGCATGGGGCACGGGTCACTTGCTGGAGGATTCTCTGCTCCTTGAAGTCTTTAAACTACGATTTGAGGACTTCAATAGCACAGATATGGGTGTGAGGTTTTTTGCAGGAGTTGGTGGGTAAAATTTTGTGGCCTGCGTTGTGCAGGAGGTCACACTAGATGATCATAATGGTCCCTTCTGACCTAAATATCTATGAATCTATGAATGCGGTCCTTAATAGGGACGCTTTTCTGAATCAAGGCTTAAAAGGAGTGAAGGCAGTGGCTCCATTTACAGTTCCTGTGGCTGTTCCCCCATCTTAATCTGTTTGATGCTTAAATTACGGCTGCTGTGCCCTCATTAGTACTTGTCCCTCCTGCACCCATGGCAGCTAATGGTGCAAATATCGCTGTGTTTCTGACCCTACTTAGCTGTAGCTTCATTAGCTGTGTGTCAATTTCCCCTCTCACCCTCTGTTTCTGTCTGATTGGTTGCTAATGGGCTTTCAAGGTGATAGTGAATGACTTTGCCCTTTTCCAGGTTTCAGAGTAGCAGCCGTGCTAGTCTGAATTTGCAAAAAGAAAAGGAGGACTTGTGGCACCTTAGAGACTAGCAAATTTATTTGAGCATGAGCTTTCATGAGCTACAGCTCACTTCATCGGATGCATGTATCTCACGAAAGCTTATGCTCAAATAAATTGGTTAGTCTCTAAGGTGCCACAAGTCCTCCTTTTCTTTTTGCCCTTTTCCGTGACCACAACTAGTCATTTCTGGTGTTGTTTCTGCCTTCATTTGGTGTTTGCCAGAGGAACTCCTGGGGATTCTCTACAGCAAAGTGAAATTGAAGTCAGCTCCTTGAAGCTTTGTGATTACAGGCTAGAGTTGCTCAGAGTGAATCTACTATAGCTCAGTGTATCCTGTCGCGAGTGATCCTTAACTTTGGTTTGGGCCTCTGTTCCTCCTGAGGAATTGGGGCTATGGGAGCACCCACTTATCGTCTGGAAGAGAGGAAGGCAGTGTGGCCTAATGAGAAGAGCACTGGCCTGGGACTTGGTTGAGCTGGGTGCTAGTCCATCTCTGCCACTGGCCTGCTGGGTGGTCTTGGATAGGACATGTCACCGCCCTGTGCCTCAGTTTCTCCATCTACATATGGGGACAGTGGTGCTGACCTCCTTTGTAAAGTGCTTTGAAATCTATGGATCAGAAGCCCTATATATGGGATTGGTATTTTCATTATTATAATGGCACATTGCAGCACCCCTTCTGTGGAAGGTGTAACCCACAAACTACTTCTAGGTTCATTGCTGGTGCTGCTCTGAGAGGAGGCATGAGCTGGCGCTCTAAGGCATTGGGCGGAGACTTAGGAGATCTAAGTTTTTCTCCCTGCTCTGCCACAGGCTTCCTGTGTGACTTTGGGCAAGTCACATCACCTCTCTGTGCCTCAGTTTCCCCTCCCACCTTCATCGTATCCGCTCTTTAGGGCAGGGTCTGTCTCCCACTGTGTGTATGTACAGCACCTAGCACAAGGGGGATCTTGATTGGAGCCTCTAGGGGACACCACAGTGCTCGAGCTTCTGTCCAGCTAAGCACTGTTCTCTGTGGTTCAGAGCCTGTATCTCAGGTCAAGCCCAGCCCAAGTCAGTTGTGGGCAACAGCCCTCATCACTTAACAGTGGTTCTGGGCCCTGGGTGAAAGGAGTTGGTGGTGTCAGCCTAGGATCCACCTCGCTAACCACTCGGGAATCCATGCAGTGAGACCGAGGACCGAACTGGCTGGGGAGACTTAGCTTAGGGCAGTGCAGAGGCACGTTGGTGAGGCTGCGAGGAGCTGATCTCTGCAGCTCTGACGCTGCTCCTGTTGACGTCTGTGGTGCTGGTCATTTTCACCAGCCTTTCAGAGTAAAGGGCTGTCAGTGGAGATGTTGGGCTCCTGAGATTTCTCGGCAGCTCTTGGACTACGGGCAGGTCTCCTGCTGGGCATGGCTGCTTTAAACTCTGGCTGGGAAGTCACCTGTAAGAAATGGTTTAATGACTCACAGGCCTGCATGAAAAGTGAGTTGATTAACACAATGACCCAATATGACGGTTAATTAGTGTGATCTGCAGTCAGGAGCGAATCGATGGGGAGGTGGGTTTGAGTGCTGTATACTCCGTTGCTGGCAGCTTCCCAGAGGGAGCGCAGATGTCTTCATTGACCCAAACTGTTCCTGGAAATCTCAAATCCCTCATTCTCAGGGCTCTCTCTGTTCAGTCTATTGATCAGAACCACTTCAGGGAGCGAGCTGGCTTTTGAAAGGAGTTTATGGAAATTAGGCAGGACGTGGTACTGCAGCGAGCTATGCTGGCAGGGTGTTGTACGGCAGTCAGCTATACTCCTCGGGGATGGTACTGCGGCAGAAGCTCGTGGGGTATGGTACTGCAGCGCGGGACGCTGGCGGGGTGTTGAACTGCAGCCAGCTGCGCTGGCGGGGTCCGGCACGAAAGGCATAATGAATATCTTGATGTATCTTTAACTATCAGGAATGGTAAAGGCCAAGATATGGATGGCACCCGCAGTAGCATGGAAAATAAAATGAATTCTGTGGAGAG
This sequence comes from Eretmochelys imbricata, assembly GCF_965152235.1. Classification (NCBI taxonomy): domain Eukaryota; kingdom Metazoa; phylum Chordata; order Testudines; family Cheloniidae; genus Eretmochelys; species Eretmochelys imbricata. Next base: position 17,078,840 of record NC_135572.1, read on the forward strand.
GGTCGTTGCTAAGGGCCACAGCTTCAGGCTGGCACCTGGAGCAAATAGCTAGGCTGAGTCGATGTCCGGGGCGAGGGAGGAATCTTCCCACACAAGCACCCAGTGTGTGCTGTGGCTGCGGGCTGCTCTGTGGAGGCTTTGGTGCTACTTAGGTTCCTCCCTTCCCTGCCACAAAGGGAGAGCCCAGCTTTCCCAGGGCATAACTAGAGAACATCCTTATTTAGGGCATGTCTCCATGGGACATTATGCAGGTTGTGAGCTCCCTTTGTAAGTCGTCTGTGAGGTAAGGGGTGAATGTGAACGGGGACATTCTCGTTCAGACCTGGGGCGCCTTTTTCCAGTTTAGCTGATGTGACTTTGGAAGAGGGTTAAGTAAATAAATCCACAAAACAAGGCTCTTGCTGGGTTTAGCTTCCAAGAGAAGGTTTGATGCCGCACTGGAGTTTTGTGGGGGGTATTTTCCAGCCCGCCTGCTGGGCTGTTTGGGCTTCAGCTGAATCGTCACATGGGGGTTCAGTTCAGAGTAGGTCACCCTCTCTTTCTCCCAGGCCAACTCAGAGGCGCGTTGGGTGCCTGCCTGGCCAGGCCCATCCACTCTCTTTAGCAATTCCTGTGCTACATGCATAAGCGTCACTAACAATCTTGTTTCAGGCCTGGTGATGATCAGAGGAAATTGTACTTCAAACTGGGGAGTTCTGAGGTCTCCTCTAGTGCTGTCCCTTATTAAGAGGTTGCCTGCAGCGACACTGTTTCCTCGCAGAGTATTTTCTGCCTCTTTGTTGGCAGCAAAACCAGTGGAATTACACTGGATGCTGGGGGCTTCAGTGTTTGTCCCCTCAGTGACCTCAGATCACATATGATCAGGGTACAAGTCGGAGCTGCCTGCACCACAAGGCCTAGCTGGGGTCTGAACTCCAGACAGGCCATCACCAACTCAAATGTCATCACCCGTTGGAAGGATTTTGCATTTGGAATTGAGCCGACGGGTAACATCTGTCTCTGCTGTAGCAGTGCTGGGGCTTCAGGGCTAATGGCAGTCTGAGCTGGTGGAGTTCACCCAATCAAGTCAGTCTGTTGTCCAGTTTTACCCTATACTTGGGCTCGGCTTAACTGACAGTACAAATAATAATGCCTCGGCCTAAGCTTTCTCCCCTATCTTGACTGTCCCCTACAGAATCTCTTCTGGCCTAGTGCCTACAGTCCCCACTTCTCCAATACCTGGTGAGTGAATAAGCTGACCGTGGGGTCCTAGCACCTGCTCTCAAGGTGGATCATGAGATGAATTCTGCTGCTCTGTTGCAGCCAGTAATGTCCGCACCTAGGACTCGGACACAGAGGGTCCGATTCTCCTCTCACCTCCCCTAATGTAAATCAGCACTAAAGTCAACAGGTCACACCAGAGTCATGCCCAGCGGGACCTAAGAAGGTGCCATTTTTTTACAGCCACCTATGTCAATGTAACTGCATTTCAATCCGTTTCGTGTTAAACTGCTGCAGGCCCCGTACACCAGTCAGGCGTGTTTGCCGGGTGCTTTGCCCTTCCTCTGAAGCCACTGTCATTGGCCAATAGCGGAGATGGGATATTGGGATAGGAGAACCATTGAAGCAGACCCCCCTCCCCCTCCCAATTTCTAACAGGCTACACGACACTCTAATATTCCCTGATTAGTGCTGGTGCATTAGTGCTGGAGGCAGGAGTTTCTTTTCCAGGACAAGTGAATAATCCATTGTTCCCCCAACTCACACAGGTCATCCCAGACTGGAAGGAACAGGAGTGGAATGCCGAAAAACCAGAGAACTACGCCGGGATTTTCCACTTCCAGTTCTGGCGATTCGGTGACTGGGTGGACGTGGTGATAGACGACCGCCTGCCGACACTTCACAATCAGCTCATCTACTGCCACTCCAACTCCAAGAACGAGTTTTGGTGCGCGCTGGTGGAGAAGGCCTATGCCAAGTAGGTATACGAGCCGGAGCCATCGAGGCTGAACTGCAGCCCTGCCTGGTGCTCTGTGTACTTAGCTCTGTGGGAAGCAGTATGGCCTAGTGGACAGAGCACTGGCCTGGGACTTGGAAGCCCTAGGTTTGAGTCCTGGCTCTGCCACAGGCCTGTTGGTGGACTTTGGTAAGTCCTTTTCTGTGCCCCTGTTTGTCCCATCAGTAAAATGGGAATGATAATACTGACCTGCTTTGTCAAGTGCTTTGAGATCTGCAGATGACAAATGCCGTATAAATAGGGTAGCCAACTTTCTAATTTCTGAAAACCAGACTTCCCTGCCCCACCTAGTCCCCTGAGGCCCCATCCACTGCCCCGCCTCTTCTCCTGAGGTCCACCCCTTTGCCCACCTCTTCCCCCGAGGCCCTGCCCCGGCTTGCTCCTGTCGCATCACTCACTGCTCTCCTCCCTCCTGCTCTCCTGTGACTAGAGCCTCTCCACCTTCCTTCCTCCTGCTTTCTCCCCCAGGTGGGCTCCCTCTGCTCCGGAGCTGGGACAGGAGCTGCAGCCAGATGAGGATCCTGCAGCCTGCCTGCCCGCCCATGAGATGGAGATAGGAGGCGGCCCCGGCTGAGCAGGGACTGGCACGGGTTGATGAGCCAACGCCTCCCCCACAATGCCTGCAGCCCGCAGTAATCAGACTTTTGGTGTCCAGTCAGTACATCTGACCGGACACTGCCAGGTCCCCTTTTGACCTGCCTTTCCGGTCAAAAACTGGACACCTGAAAACCCTATGTATAAAAGCTAGGTATGGTTATTATTGATCATGAGTCCTTACTTTGTAAAGTTCTGTATCTATCCCTGGCGAAGGGAGGCACTGGCAAACCTTTTCCTTACAGGTCAAGGGTGATTGTCATCTTCCCTGGAGTGGATGAGCTTGCTAAAAGTTTGGAACTATTTTAATGGACCATCACATTTAGTGGAACCTAGTAGAGTCCCTCTGAATTTCAGAAAGGGGTGGGGAGCATTTTGCAGTCAAGCCCCCACTGCATTTTGCAGTCAAGCCCCCACCCTTCCCAGTTCTGGTTCCAGGTTAGATCTAAAAAAGTGAGCAGGGGGTTGTTTGCCGTGATAGCCTTGAATGCAGCCAAAATCTCAGGAGAACTGCTGATCTCATGACACTGTCAAGATGGCAGCATCCTCGTCGGCTCCGCTGTGACAAATCCAAACCTGGGAACTAGCCCTAACGTGGCCTTGCACTGAATCCGAGCCGCATGCTAATTCTGATCGGGACCCACTGCAGGCACCCCTCCTGCAGTGAATATGGGGGCTCCCAGCACTCAGAGGGAGTCTGGATGGTGCTGAAAGCAGCTGGTGCAGGATGTGTGCTACTGCTCCCCGTCCTGCTCTCCCCACCTCCCGGAAATCACCTTGAAGCTCCTGCAACTGCTGATTGCGCCTGCTGGCCCCAAGTGGCCCAAGGCCTAGAGATGCTTTTTACTATTCAATCCTTTTCCCCACTGCTGCTGGCTCCATCCCTCTCTCCCAGCATGGACTCCCATCCTCCCCGCCCCCCTGCTCCTCATCTCACTCTCCTGATGCCCTCTCCACCTGGCCATCCAACCTCTCCCTGCCAGTTCTTGTCCCCCCGTGTCATGTAGGGAGCTTACAAGGTGAATCGAGGAGGATTTGCAGCATCTGAGAAGGCAGGACTCCTAAGCAAGCCCACCGGCTCGACTCTCCACCCAGAAGCCCTTTCTCTGGCTGCCCTGCTCCTGACCCCACCTCTAAAGCCTTAAAACAGCCCCATTCCAGGCAACGCCCAACTAGAAATGTTTCCAGAGGGTAAAACTCACTTTGTTCTTCCTGCCATAACGATGGGGTCTCTGTTTAAATGCAATTGGCAGCTAGCTAATCACTGCAGCTGGTTGATTCCTGCCTGTTGGAACATGTATATAAAACACCCCCGTAGGTGCATGGCAGTGGAGAGGTACAGGTGAGGCCTCCATGCAAGGTTGCAAACCAGAGCAGAGCCTTTACATCCCCTGGAGTTTGCCCAAACACACTTAGCCCAAAGTTTTTGCCCCTAATTTTTGCCATCAGTGTAATGGTTTCTCCCTTGAATAGAGAGTGAGTTCATCATTAGCAGAGGCCTCAGTTCTGTCCACATCTGCACTCTGCATCGGTATCACTCCTTTGGCTTTGGCCATTACTCCTGCTGCACACCAGTGTAAGTGAGATCAAACTCAGGCCCAGAAGCTCCAGTTTCCTGGGCTCTAACAGCTCCTTTTAGCTGGGAGGCATGACACTAGCCCAGAGACCTGGAGACTTCGGGCTTAGACACAAGATGAAAACTACTGTCTCCGCACCACACCCACTCCCATTTCCCAGACACAGATGGTTACCAGCCTCTTCATTCTGGCTAAGAAGGAAACAGCAGCCCACTCTCCCAATAGCCTCCTGGCTCTCCCATTAGGGGACTTGTTAACATAGAGGCCGGGAAGTCTATTCTTCTTACTGCCACCTTAAGTTAACGTCATCTCCGCCATCTGCTCAAAACTTGCCCAGCTACAGGATCCAAGTCATTTGGGGGCTGGAGCGTCCTGGAGTGCCCCAGCACTGTGAATTCTGACGCTGTCACCTGTCCACTGGCCCCGCTACTGAATATTTCCCACCTTGGTATCAGTGGCGTAGCTAGGACAGGAAAACTGGGTGGGCGGCAGTGACATGGGGGCTACCTCCCCCCATGGTACCGGAGGTGGATTACGAATTTGTGGGGCCCTGGGCCAGGACAAGTGGGGGCCCCTCCCCACCCCTTCCGCCTGCAGTGGCCCCCGTGCTCCTGTCAGGAAATGAAGCCAGGCGTGAGGGCTTGCCCTGCTCCACCTGCCTGGCGCTCCTGCCAGGGAGCAGGGTCTGGGCGTGCGGGCTTGCCTCACTCCTCAGCAGGAGCGGTAGGTGGAGTGGGGCAAGCCGCTGCACCCCCGCCCTGCTCCCCTGGTGCGGGGCGCCCATTTTTCCAGGGCCCCACAATTGGCCAGGGCCCTGGGGCATGGCCCGTTGGCCCAGTGGCTAATCTACCACTGGCTCAGACCCCTAGCTGGGGCTGGAGATCGGGACAGCAGCGTGTGATACCGGCAGGAGAGGGACCCGACTGGACACTCAGCCAGGGTCCAGGAGTCCCAGCCTGTGGATTTGGGGGGCTCCGGCCCTGATATGGGTGGCCTGGATGCTAAGTGGGTGGGCCACGGCTCACTCATGGCTACGCCCCTGCTTGGTATGAAAACGAAATGCTTCCCCCGGGGCCTGTTGAAATGCTAGCCGTAAACCTCCTCTAGCAGTGTGCCTCATCACAAGCTCAGAACTGAGGACTGGTTCATCCCAATACTTTGTCATTATGTCCAGATTGTTCTTAATGCACCCTGCGCGATTTTAAGGTTTTGTGTCCAAATGGGGCAAAATTTGTGGTTTACCCAAGTTTTCTGCATGGAAGCAGGGGATGCTCAGCAGTTCTGTGTGATATTTCATTGACGTTTTGGCTAGAGAAGTTCAGATGGGACATATATCCATCTGGATCAAAACCAGGCAGCATTTGGGGGAGCCCCTAGGAAGTAAAATTGACACCTTTCAGTCCGCTCCAGCTGTTACTAGCTTTTGATCAAGATTCCTTGCGAGGGGAGAAAATGCTCCCGTAGAACTGAACGCGTTGAACAGCCCTGTGCTGTGTTTGGCAACAGCAAACATGATAATTGTGCTTTGCAACTTCCGTCCCGAGATCTCAAAGCGATGAACAAGTGAGAACTCACCAAACCCCCCTGCAATGTAGGTTTTAGTGTCTTCATTTTACAGGCACTGAAACAGGTGCTCGGAGATCAAGGACAATATTTTCAAACCTGCATGCCTGATGTTAAGCACCTATATGATCATCCTGAGTTTCAGAGGCATTGAGGAACCACTATTCCCGCTGAATTCAACGTTGGCCTGTGTGACTTGCTGGGTAGTTCAAGGAAGTTTGAGGCAGAGCTTGGGATAGAGCCTAGGTCTAGGGACCCCACTCCTGTACCTGACACCCCACAACCATTTGCTGCTATTAATTACAGGGGAATGGTTGCTAGGAGGAGAATCTTGGCCCATGGCTTCAGTTCAGATGAAGACCAAACACTGCTGCTTATCCAAACTTGTGCAGGGCTGGCCACACAGAGAGACTTCTGATAAGACTTCTGATACTCCTCACTTCTGCTTGAGCCAGAAATGGAGTGGAAACAATCATTCAGCATTTTCTGCCCCAGCTCATGAGAAATCCAAGGGAAGGGAAGTCGATCAAACCTCTTTGAAACTCAGGAAAGTTTTGGCCGGAGATTTTCACGAAGATTTGGTGGTGGTTGGTAGCTGAGTTATTATTTTAGTAAGGTAGCATCCTTGGGATCGGGGCCCCATTGGAGAAGACAGTCCTTGCAAAGGGGAGTGGGTAGGGAAACAACATGCAAGTAAACAAATCTGATGAAGGATGGGCCCAGCTTTGTTAGCTACGTGTGTGTGGTTTGGGGTGTGGTTTGTCTTTTTAACTGGGGGCAGAGGCAAGGAAGAGGGAAGACGGACAGTCGCAGTGAAAAGCTGCTTGACCACCCCTGTTTAATGCACAAACCAGTCGAGGCTCACCCAGTCCTGGAAATGCTGACAGAGCCCAGCCTGGGAGGCATTATTGGGCATGTACCATGCTCTGTACCATGCTCCAACCCTCTCCTAGAGCCCCGTGACTGCTGCTAACCTCCACACGTGCTGTCTTCGTTCCTCCCCTCTTGCAGGCTGGCCGGGTGTTACGAGGCACTAGACGGAGGCAACACGGCGGATGCACTAGTAGATTTTACTGGCGGCGTCTCTGAGCCCATCGACCTGATGGAAGGAAACTATGTTAACGACGAAGCCAAACGAAATCTCCTCTTTGAGCAAGTGCTGAAGGTCCACAACAGGGGAGGGCTCATCAGCTGCTCCATCAAAGTAAGATGTGTTGCTGTTGTGGTTTGTCTGGTAGCCACGTTGAGAGGTCCCAGTCAGGGATCAGCTGGGCTCTGTACACACACACACACACACACACACACACGAGTGCAGTGAAAGGATGGTCCCTGCCTCAAAGAGCTGACAATCCGGGTAGATAGTGTGAGCCTGCCGTAGATCTCTCTGCCGCCGGAGCGACGCCTGATCTTCCCCTGGGAGATCAGAATTGGGCCCCTTGGAGATCAGAATTGGGCCCCTTGGTGATGCAGACACGTAAGGGAGAATTTTATTTTCGGAGTCCCTATGGCAGTGCGTCTGGGCTGGTTTACACAAGGATGGGCTGATTTGCCGTGCGTCTGGGCTGGTTTACACAAGGATGGGCTGATTTGCCATGCATCTGGGCTGGTTTGCTTTCAACCCGCTATGGATGTGGTCACTTGGTCACTTGCGATGCTAGTGCTTCCTGGGTTCGCTCGTGATAACGGAACCCCTCTCCCGACGTCCCGTGCATGTGTGTCGTAACAGATTGTAGAACCTGGAGAAGGGACAGTCTGTGTACGGGATCTGGCCCACCCCCCTGCTTTTTTGCAAACGAATGCTTGTTCCCTACAGTGTATTCTCCAGCCTGGGTGCTATTTTAACTGTCTCGGGTGCTGAGCATTCAGCATTTCCCTCGGGAGACTGTGTCACAGTCGGACTGCGTCAGGGTTCCCTGATAGCCAGCACGCATCTCCCTTCGCTCGCTTTCCCCCCGCAGGACATTCGGCTTTCCCACTCCCCTCCTTCTGGAGCTGCAGATTGTAATGGGGCAGCTCTTCCACCGGGGATCCACATGCAGTGGGAGCCCTCTGCTCGGTGCAGAAGGAGACCCCCAGCTGCCTCTTTGGCACCGTCCCTCCCTACCTTCCTGGGGTTCCATGGAGGGGCTCGCCCTGGGTTTGGGGATCTGCACAGGGAGGCGACAGGGGCAGAACTAAGGAAGTAAAATCTCCCCTGCCCCACAGCCACACGCAGCCTGCTAGGAAAAGTTCTTACAGCCCCAAGCTGAGTTACCTTCCACAAGCACCTCCGTGCTGGGAGAAAACCCTTGGTGTGGGGGGGAGGGGTGGGCTGGGAGGCAGCCATAGCTAGGGAGACCCTGGTAATGCAGGTCCCAGAGTGAGTTCAGAGGCCTCTTGCCTTCTGGAGACCCCCAGAGCTGTGAGAATCTGTTGGTTCATCTCCGGCTGGGGTGCAGGAGACAGCAAGTCTGTGGGGATGCGAACTTCCAGCTGCTTCTTTGCCAAGATGTAAATTTCTCATTCACACCCTTTTTCCCACCAAAGAATGGCCACGTGACCAGGTGATAGTCCATCTGATTTTGTTGACACCTGGCTGAGCCGTCAGTTTGCCTTTTGTCTATGAGGAACTGGTTTGTACCTGCTTTTCTAAACTTGGAATATGTCTCAATAATGTTATACAGTAGAATCTCATAACTTTACGTACAATGTAAAGGGTGACAAAAATGACTAGGGATATGGAACAGCTTCCATATGAGAAGAGATTGATAAGTCTGGGACTTTTCAGCTTGGAAAAGAGATGACTAAGGGGCGATATGATAGAGGTCTATAAAATCATGATTAGTGTGGAGAAAGTAAATAAGGAAGTGTTATTTACTCCTTCATAACACAAGAACTAGGGGTCACCAAATGAAATTAATAGGCAGCAGGTTTAAAACAAACAAAAGTAAGTATTTCTTCACACAACGCACAGTCAACCTGTGCAACTCTTTGTCAGAGGACCTTTTGAAGGCCAAGACTGTAACAGGGTTCAAGAAAGAACTAGATAAATTCATGGAGGATAGGTCCATTAATGGCTATTAGCAAGAATGGGCAGGGATGGTATCCCTACCCTCTGTTTGCCGGAAGCTGGGAATGGGCGACAGGATGGATCACTTGATGATTACCTGTTCTGTTCATTCCCTCGGGAGCACCTGGCATTGGTCAGTGTCAGAAGACTGGATACTGGGCAAGATGGACCTTTGGTCTGACCCCGTATGGCCGTTCTTATGTTAATGTTGCTACTCATATTTTACCAGGACAATAATGAACAGCATATTATGAGTTTTCAAATGATACTTCACAAGGCTTACTTTGTGCAAAATCCATTATAGTTTTGTAAACAGGGTGAACATAGTGATACGGACCATCACAGGAGTATAACCTTCTTGGAGCTGAAAGCCCCGGCCCTGGGGCTCTGCTTTGTGTTTCCCTGGCCAGGCCACCACAGCAGCTGACATGGAAGCCCGCCTGGACTGCGGTCTTGTCAAAGGACACGCCTACGCCGTGACGGACGTGCGGAAAGTCCGTCTGGGCCACGGCCTGCTGGCCTTCTTCAAGTCGGAGAAGCTGGATATGATCCGGATGCGGAACCCCTGGGGGGAGAGGGAGTGGAACGGCCCATGGAGCGACACGTGAGTAAAGCTGGGGCAAGGGGGCCTGGAGGGGGTCGCCAGCCAGCCACCCACCAGCGTTCCTCAGCCAAGATCCTGTGTGTTTGTGGGGTCTGTGGTGTGACGAGGGGTGTTATGGGCAGATGGGATGGACTGTCTGGTGAAACTCGGGGCCCTTCGCTATTTGAAAATGTTTCTGATGCCACTTGATGTCTCAGCCAAGCAATGGGCAGTTTGGCTTCTCCAATACTCATGTACACAGGCCCTTTCCTGAGCAGGCCGGGCGCTGGCTTCGGGGGCTGTTTGCGATGGGATTGCGAAGAGCTGAACGCTCTCCCTGGGGCCCAGCAGACTTTATATGGTTCATCAAGGGTCTAGTGGATGTTATGGGCCAGATCCTCAGCCTGTTTACACCCAGAGCTGCTGAAGAGGGAGTAGAGGGTGGCTTGAAGTCACCTTTTGGCTCCCCCAGTCCAGGGCTAGGCAAGGTGGCCCCCAGTAGGACTCCACCTCCGGCACCTTAGAGCTGGCGAGAATTGTGGGAGAATTGCATGCTCTGCCCTGGCACACCCCACCCCAATGCCCCCTCCGTGGAGGTAGGGGGCGCAAGTGATGTAGAGACAGCATAGATCTATCCCCCCCACACATTGTGTCATGGGGAAACCTCAGCTGCCCCTTTCTGGGCAGCTTTCCAGCTGCTTTGTGCTGCTGAGGCCGGTGCTGGAGCCTCGGATCTGGCCCTGCTGGGTTAGCCAAGCAGCTCTGCCGTGCTGCTCGTGAATCTGTTCGCCCCACTGGTGGAGCCTGAGGTGGTTGCTCTACTTGCATCAGCCAGACAGCGCAAGTTCAAGTTTGCAAGCTCGTCTGGCACAGCTGGGGGGGTTTGCAAACTCTGGGGGCCAGATCCCCAGTCTGGCCAATGTGCGCTCTGCTCAGGGCACAGGGAGGGGAGGGAAATGTTAGATCTAAGCCACTTACCCACTCCCCTGATCCTTGGGGATTGAACTAGCCCCCAGTGTAATCTAGAGCAGCCCAGGGGCTACACAAGCTTTATGCCATCCAGCTGTCTATCCCCTTTGCTCCACTGGAGGGCTCAAATGTGGCTAAAGTCATGCACAGGCCTCGTTCCGCTCTCCCCCCCCCCTTTCCCCCCCACTCGGGGCAGATCCCCCAGGCTGAATAAACAGCTGAAGCCCCGGCATGTCTCCCCTTTTTCTCTCAGTAACGATTCCCTTCTGTTCCCCTCGGCAGCTCTGAAGAGTGGCAGAAGGTGAGCAAGAGCGAGAGAGAGAAGCTGGGGATGACGGTGGAAGACGATGGGGAGTTCTGGTGAGTCCCTGCTGGGTTTTCTACAATGTCAAGGGGAAGCTGTGTGGATTGATTACTCCCACCCAACCATTTCCCATTGAACTGGCATAGGACTCGCAGCACATAACAAAGGGCGGTCTGAAAATAATCCAAGCCAGACAAGCTTCAGCGAAGGATCCAGTTCACAGCCTCGGGGGAACGCGTCAGACCATGTGGAGTTAGCTCTTTGTGACTGGAACCCTAGGCGAGCATGGCTCTTTGTCTCCCCCTACTGGCTGGTCCGCATTCAGGGGTTTTCACTTGTCGTCCTTCACTCAAGCCATAGAAGCACGGGCTTTTAAGTAGGGCTGTCAATTAATAGCAGTTAACTCACGCGATTAACTCAAAAAAATTAATCGTGATTCATCATGTTTTTAATCGCACTGTTAGTCGACAGCATACCAATTCAAATTTACTCCGTATTTTTGAATGTGTTTCTACATTTTCAAATATATTGATTTCAATTACAACCCAGAATACAAAGTGTGCATTATTCACTTTATCATTTTTACAGTGCAAACATTTGTAATAAAAATAATAATGTAAACAAAAGAAATAGTATTTTTCAGTTCACCTCATACAAGTACTGTACTGCAATCTCTTTATCGTGAAAGTGTACCTTACAAATGTAGATTTTTTTTTTTTGTTACATAACTGCACTGAAAAACAAAACAATGTAAAACTTTAGAGCCCGCAAAGTCCTACTTCTTGTTCAGCCAGTTGCTAAGACAAAAAAGTTTGTTTATATTTACGGGAGGTAATGCTGCCTGCTTCTGGTGTACAATGTCACCCGAAAGTGAGAATAGGCGTTTGCATGGCACTGCTGTAGCTGGCGTCACAAGACATTTACTTGACAGATGTGCTAAAGATTCACATGTCTCTTCATGCTTCAGCCATCGTTCCAGAGGACCATGCTTCCGTGCTGATAACGCTCATTAAAAAAACAATGTGTTAATTAAATTTGTGACTGAACTCCTTGGGGGACAATGAGCAGGGTATGTCTCCTGCTCTGTTTTACCTGCATGCTGGCATATAGTTCATGTTAGAGCAGTCTCGGATGAAGACCCAGCACATGTTGTTCGTCTTAAGAACACTTTCACTGCAGATTTGACAAAATGCAAAGAAGGTACCAATGTGAGATTTCTAAAGATAGCTACAGCACTCGACCCAGGGTTTAAGAATCTGAAGTGCCTTCCAAAATCTGAGAGGGATGAGTGTTGCGGTCCAAATACAAGACAGAACAAGCTTTAAGCAAGCAAGCAGGCTGGTCTGCCGACGGGCTCATCTGCCTGTCAGCTTTTCCACCCTCTCCTTTATTTCTCTCTCTCCCCCCGCGCATTACATACTCCAACAGATAAAAGGAATACATTGGCTTTGTATAATATTCTTATTGACCAATATCTATCTACCGCATTCCTTGCTCTGGGGTCTTGAGCCCAGTCCTGGGAGGCTTCCCACGGTTCATGTCATCTGGGCGAGATTCCAAGGTTCATGCCCTTGAGAGGAGCCATGTGTGCACTGCTCCTACACAACACTCCGGGTGTGCCCTGAATGTTGCCAAGTGCATGAACCTTATATGAATGCTACAGATGAGGTGTGCAACATGCTTTCAGAAGTCTTAAAAGAGCAACACTCCAATGTGGAAACTATAGAACCCGAACCACCAAAAAAGAAAATCTACCTTCTGCTGGTGGCATCTGACTCAGATGATGAAAGTGAACATGCACCGGTCCGCACTGCTTTGGGTTGTTATCGAGCAGAACCCATCATCAGCATGGACACGTTCTCTGGAATGGTGGTTGAGGCATGAAGGACCATACCAATCTTTAGCGCATCTGGCACGTAAATAACTTGCAACGCTGGCTACAACAGTGCAATGCAAATGCCTATTCTCACTTTGTATTCTATGTTGTAATTGAAATCAATATATTTGAAAATGTAGAAAACATCCAAAAATATTTAAATAAATGGTATTCTATTATTGTTTAACAGTGCGATTAATCGCAATTATTTTTTTTAATCACTTGACAGCCCTACTTTTAAGTAGAGATTTTCAAAGGAGTCTTTCAATGGGATTTGGGTGCCTAACTCCTTAAGCACCTTTGGAAATCCAGCCTTAGCTCTGTAAGTGCTGGGTTCAAATCCTTCTGGTGTTCCACCTATAACAGACACAAGTAGTAGATAAATCATCCATAAATGCATGGGAAGACAGGACTAGAACTCTGCTCCTTCAGCTCCAAAAACCGCAAGTCTCTGCCACTCGAGCTAAAGGATTGTTCTCATTGCTTTCTCTGAGACCATGTCCTGTAGCCACTCTGTGGAGCACCAGCCACTAGAGGGCAGCATCACACACCCAGTACATAACAGCTGATCCCTGGCTGCTTGCCCGGTATTGGCCACACAACGTGAGCTGTGGGCACACGAGGCTCAGCCCTGCCAATAACCCCTTTCCTGTTGTAGGATGACATTTGAAGACTTCTGCAAATATTTCACCGACATCGTCAAGTGCCGTCTCATAAACACCTCCTACCTGAGCATCCACAAGACGTGGGAGGAGGCGGTGATGCGCGGGGCGTGGACGAGACACGACGAGCCCCTCAAGAACCGCTCCGGAGGCTGTATCAACCACAAAGCCACCTTCTTGCAGAACCCCCAGGTGAGACAGCAGAGAGGCGAGGAGAAGAGGACCTGCCAGGAATGGCCTGAGGCCTGGCAGGGTAACAAGGAGCCTGGTTGGGCCATTGGAGGCCAAAGTCTGGAGTGGCTTCCAGACTCCTAAACAGAGCAGCCAGCCATGGTGCTGTTCTGGGGTTAACCCCCTGCAATGTGCTTTTCTGTGCTTTTTGTCTCTGGCGCTGAGAGCTAGCCATTGGATTTTTGGCTAAGTGCATCAAAACCAAAGGAAACACGTCTGTGCACAACAAAGCCACTGCCTTTTGGAAATGAGAGGAAGCATTGTCCAGTGGTTAGAGCACTCGCACTAGACCTGGGTTCAAGTCCCTGCTCCGCCCAACTCCTTTGTACCTCAGTTCCCCATCTGTACAATGGGGATAATAGCACAGGGGTGTTGTGAGGATAAAAACATTACAAATTGTGAGGGGCTCAGATCCGAGAGTGATAGGATGCATAGATGAGATAAATCCTGTGCAACCCATGCTTGGGCCTTCCCAGACAGAGCCAGGTCAGACTGGGTGCTGAACTTCAGACACAAGTGCAAGTCCCCTTGGCATCAGGCTTAGTCCACTGAACACAGGTTCACTTGCTGGATTTGGACCCGGGTTATATCCAGAAGTAAGAAAGCTCATGCACCCCTCTTTGCACCACTCACCCCTTCTCTCCCTGCTCCCCCTCGCCATCAGCATGCCTTACAGAACAGGAGGCCTCTCACCTTTCCTCTCTCGGTTGTGTCATTACTTCTAGTACGCGTTTGATGTAAAAAAGGCAGAAGACGAAGTGCTAATCAGCATCCAGCAGAAACCAAAGAGGACCAGCCGCAGAGAGGGCAAAGGAGAGAACTTGGCCATTGGGTTTGAGATCCACAAGGTAAGCTGGGGTATGTACACTGTTGGCCTGAATGCTTGTTGCCTGGGTGCATTAGGGTGGGCAGATGGCTCAGGAAGCTTCTCCAGCAAACCCAAGCAGGACCCAGAACGCTGCTGTTGGTATCACTTCCCTGTGCATAAGTAAGGGATAGATGGAAAGTCCAGCTGCCCCATGACATTAGGGGGCATGGTCATTTGAGTTGAAGGTGTTACTAGGCTCCTCCCCTCTCTGCAGCTGGTAGCACAGGGGGAGAGGAGGATTGCACCCTACACATGGTGTCACTGCTCTCGAGTGTGGGGTTCTCAGGCACAGATCGCTGATGTCAGCAACTCACACACACGGGAAGACAGTGCATTGCACAGACAGGGTCTGTGGTCACCAGATCTCTGGCCTGTCCTTGTAACTGAGGTCGGAGGAACCGAAGACCTGTAGTAGAAAAAGCATTGTGGGAAGACATGATAGAGGAGGGAGGATCCTAGAGAGAACAAGGCCAGGGATAATTGAAATCACTTTCTCCCAGAAACTGAAGGTACCTACACTTTAAGCCTGGCCTGGGTCATGTGGCAGTGGCCGGGAAATGACTAGTATTCCTGGGTGCCACTGGCTTAGTCATACCTGTCAGCATGAAAGTGGTAGGAGGGGGCACCAAGGGTGTTAGTATCAGAAAGATTGGGACACTGGGAGAGCTTTCAGAGAGGTAGGGCAGTAAATACACACACACACACAGAGCAAAGCAGAAGGGATAGCCCCTGCTAAATAGGAATGGTTGATCTGTTACCCTGAGCACTCAACCTCCCTTTAACCTACCTGGCGTGGTGCTCCATCTCTCGCTAGTAGCTAGACCACATAGAGCGGTTTATGAGTCTGCTCCTGTCTCTGCTGGAGCTGATGTTTTAGCTCAAGCTGCAGAGGCTTCTGCTTCTAGATCCGGACACCGTGGGTTCAGTCCCTGCAGATGCACCCACACGAGGGGCCATTATTCCATGGGTATTGAAAAGAGGGGCTGAGTATCCTGTTGTGATCTGTGCCCAGGTTGAACTGAACCGGAATTACAGGATGCACACCTTGCAGCAGCAAGTGGCCACCTCCATCTACATTAACTCCCGGAGCATCTTCCTGAGGACAGACCTGAAGGAAGGCCGCTATGTCATCATTCCAACTACCTTCGACCCGGGTCACATGGGAGAGTTTCTTCTCCGGGTTTTCACAGACGTGCCTGCAGATTGCAGGTAAGGAGCCCATCTTCTTATCCTCAGTGTCACGTGGCGAACTGGAACAGGGTAAACTCTCTGGGCTCCCATAAATGATCTGGAGGATGGTGTGGATTGCACCCTCAGCAAGTTTGCAGATGACACTAAACTGGGAGGAGAGGTAGATACGCTGGAGGGTAGGGATAGGAAACAGAGGGCCCTAGACAAATTAGAGGATTGGGCCAAAAGAAATCTGATGAGGTTCAACAAGGACAAGTGCAGAGTCCTGCACTTAGGACGGAAGAATCCCATGCACCGCTACAGACCAGGGACCGAATGGCTCGGCAGCAGTTCTGCAGCAAAGGACCTAGGGGTTACAGTGGACGAGAAGGTGGATGTGAATCAACAGTGTGCCCTTGTTGCCAAGAAGGCCAATGGGATTTTGAGATGTATAAGTAGGGGCATTGCCAGCAGATCGAGGGACGTGATCGTTCCCCTCTATTCGGCATTGGTGAGGCCTCATCTGGAGTACTGTGTCCAGTTTTGGGCCCCACACTACAAGAAGGATGTGGAAAAATTGGAAAGAGTCCAGCGGAGGACAACAAAAGTGATTAGAGGACTGGAACACATGACTTACGAGGAGAGGCTGAGGGAACTGGGATTGTTTAGTCTGCGGAAGAGAAGAATGAGGGGGGATTTGATAGCTGCTTTCAACTACCTGAAAGGGGGTTCCAAAGAGGATGGCTCTAGACTGTTCTCAGTGGTAGCTGATGACAGAACAAGGAGTAATGGTCTCAAGTTACAGTGGGGGAGGTTTAGGTTGGATATTAGGAAATACTTTTTCACTAGGAAGGTGGTGAAACACTATAATGTGTTACCTAGGGAGGTGGTGGAATGTCCTTCCTTCGAAGTTTTTAAGGTCAGGCTTGCAAAGCCCTGGCTGGGATGATTTAGTTGGGGATTGGTCCTGCTTTGAGCAGGGGGTTGGACTAGATGACCTCCTGAGGTCCCTTCCAACCCTGATATTCTATGATTCTATGAACCCCTGCCCTGTCCCGAAGGAAGCTCTCAGTAAGGGCCTGTTGCAGGAGTGTTCTGGCACAATGTGACTTAGCAGGTGAATTTGCAGATCACAAGCTGCTTAAGAACCTGATAGATGTTCGTGATCACAGGGCGACCTAGTGGGTTAATGACCCAGTGTGCAAACTAAGGTGTTTCTTAGTAAAACAAATGAGGAAGGGAAGGATGGCCCAGTGGTTAGGGCACTAACTGGGGACTTGGGAGATTCCTAGGATTCCAATTTCAGTTCCCTGCTCTGCCACAGACTTCCTGTGCGACCTTGAGCCAGTCGCTTGGTCTCTCTGTGCCTCAGTGTCCCATCTGTAAAATGGGGATAAAAGCACCTCCCTACCTCACTGAGAGGATAATACGTTAAAGATGGGGAGGTGCTCACATGCTCGGGTGAGGGGCACCATGTCAGTACAATAGCTAGCTCGGTAGAAGGAGCTTGCTCCTTATGTGAGGAATAAATCCATGCTCCACAACTAACATGTGCCCTGTCCTAGAATTTGCACTTTCTTTCGCCCTTATTTTTATTCTCTGCAAGAAAGAAAGAAAATGGCAAGGAAGGTAGGGCGGGAGTGAGGTGTAAATTCTGCCAGACTCATTGCAGGCTGTACAGGAATTGGGGGATTCCTGGGGGTATTTTCTTTTCTCTCCCCATTTCCCAACTGCTAAGTTGCAAAGCAGCGCGTGTTTAATGTGGTGTGGAAACAAAGTGACCTCACTCGGTCTTCCCCATCCTCTGCCCTTCCAGTCACCAAACCCGCACAGAGTTTGCAGTGGGCTTCCTTTCAGTGGGGACCCAACTGGCCAGCCAGCCGTGTGCACCTCACTCCCTCCTCCAGAAGCATCTGGAGCAATATCCAGATCTGCCTCAGAATGCCACGCAACAGGGCTGTGCTCAGAGGCACCAACTTCTACTGTGCCGGGGAGAGCTCAACCCCCGCTTTGCCCCAGGCCCTGCCCCCACTCCACTCCTTCCCCAAGGCCCCACCCCTGCCCCACCTCCTCTCCACCCCCACCCTGCCTCTTCCCGCCCTGTTCCACCCCCTCCCCCGAGTGCACCCCGCCCTTGCTTTTCCCGAGGAACAGCTGATCACGGGTGGCACTGGGATAGAGGGGGAGGTGCTGATTGGTGGGGCCGCCAGCGGGCAGGAGGCGTTGTGGGGAGGGGGAGGCGCAGGTCAGGGTGGCTGTGGGTGGGTGCTCCAGCCCCGGAGCACCCACGGAATCGGTGCCAACGGCTCTGCTGTTAGAAAGAGCCATTAGCTCTGAGAGCCCAGGCGTGTCTGACATGACATCTCCCTTGCTGTTGATTCCCCACGCAGAGAGCTGACCTTGGACGAGCCTCCTCGCACCTGCTGGAGTGGAATGTGTGGCTATCCACAAGTGGTGTCCCAGGTCCATGTCCTGGCAGCAGCTGGGCTGAAGAACCAGGATTTCCAAGGAGGTACTGGCCGTTTTATTGCTTGTTCTGTGCTCACTGAGGGACTGGGAACCAATGTTGAGCTTTGGTTTTGTTCGAAGGAGAGTAGGACCAAGTCCTTTGTTTTCAGATCATGTTCCAGGGCCTCCAGCACATGCTGATGATCCAACAGGGGCTAAGGCAGAGTACCATGGGGACGGGTGCCTTCAAAATACAAGAGATGGATCAGATTTGGCCCAGTGGTTTATTTCACAGAGACCCATTTGGAAGACAGGATGGAGAGGGACCTTCTGGGTCAATGATCCCAGTCCCCTGCCATTGTAGGCATCATTCATAATACTCCTGCAGGATCGGTTCTCCACAGCCCTGCATCTTACGTGGTCACATACCCCTGTGCAGCATAGGTGTATGATTACCCGAGGTGCCAGGCAATGGAGAATCAGACCCACGACCTCCCCTGGAGATATGGGTCAGGGAGCCAGAGGGTTCCAATGATACAGTGAAGTCGCTGTTAGAAAATCAGCAGAAGAGGAGCATCTTGTGAGACTCACTCTAGACACTCGCAAGGGCTCCGTAAAGATCAAAAAGCCTCTATGGGTGTCAAGGCTTTCACAGGTGGTAGCCGTGCTGAGATCCTGGGACACTAACAGAATGGCTCTGCATAGATTTAGAGTCACCGCATCACCCTGCCCTGTAAGGCACGATCACGGAAAGGACATTGCAGAAGGCTGGAGGCGTACGAGAGATAACAGGCAGCACGTTACACAGTGCATAATCACACTCACAATCATGGGCTGCAAGGCGTTACGGAGACCGATGGTTCAGCGAGATCGAAACAAAGGGTCAGACGCTGTTCGTCACTAAGCATGGCCTTTGCAATTCCAGAAGGGAAGTTACACAGGCTCAAAGTGGTTACAGGGTTACAGAGCATGTATCTCTGCATAGTTGGCAGGTGCATGGTGGGGAGGGTGCTGGGAGGTTCATGTGGCTTTTTTAAAGCATCAGGTCTAGGCCCTTGCCAGGGTACTGAACTGCTTGCCTCCCGCCTCCTCTATCCTTTGGGGATGGGCAGTGGATTCTCCAGAGGCGTGCACCTTCTCTTGGCACTTTGCCATTTTCAGGGCCTCTCATCAGGAAGACAGCAGTACTGCCCCCCCCCCAGAATTGTGCTGGTGAGTCCTAGCTCCTTTCTTGGCTGCTAAAGAGAGAGACCTTGCAAGGGGCCTCCACCCCTCCACTCAGTTTCACCACTTACATCTGGATCAAGAAACCCTAGGATAATAGTGGCTGGGCGGGGGGAGAGGGGTGGCTTTTGCTAGTTCTGCTTTTAGAAGAAACACGGGAGCTGCTGTGGACGTTCATGACTTTTCCAGATTGGAACTCATCCTATCACAGCCCTTCTCACCACCTCTCTTGCCCTGACCGGTAATGAGTTCCCAGGCAATTTGCATCAAGGGCGTCCCTTGCAGGGCTTTGAGAAGGATCCTTGTAGCAAACCGGCTGTTCCAAGACTAACACGGCTCCTTTCTTATGCTGTGAATGCTGCAAACAACGCCCTTCTGGGCTCTCCAGCAGGGGCGTAGAGGGGTTTATCCGAGGCAGGTTTCTCCTCAGGGGAGAGCCAATGATTTGATGGCTCCCTACTCATAGAACCCATCAGCCTGAGTCGTCTCTCACTTACTCTGGTGTAAGCCAGGAGCAGTTCCACTTCACTGGCAGATGGAGTCAGTGGGCTGACTAGGGGGCTGGTCTGAGACGACGGAGAGCTGGGTTCTAGTCCCAGCTCTGCTCCTGGGCAAGTCACATCATCTCCGGGCTATTGCTTCCCCTTCCAGCCTTTTTCAGGCACTCCGCTACTGTGGCGATGAGCATGGTTACGAACCTTTAGAAATCAGGGGGATCAAGTCAGTGATGTGAACGGGGAATCCAGCCTGACATCTGGATCGTATGGTGTAGGGCTCCTTCGTCCTCATTCCCACCTGTGCTCTGGTTTTCATGGATAACCAGTTTCCTGGGATCCCATGCTGCTGTTCTAAAGACGTGCTCTGTTGGAGAAGGAAATCAACCAACAGAGCCTCTTCTACACCCTCCGAGATCTTGGCTCTGAAGAACTGGGTCCCGGGTACAGTGTGATTAGGCGGCTGCAAGGTGGAGACTTTTACACCAAGATGCCACCTGCAGCCTCTGGAATGGCATTTCCCTGCTGTATTCCAGCTGTTCCACTGCTTCAAGCCGCAAAGCATGCTGCCCTCTGAGTAGATGTGAGATCACTGAGATCAGGGCAGAGCAATACCAGCAGCAGGGTGTCCTCCACACTCAGCAATTCGTGTGCATTGGTGGTTCCCAGGGCAGTTGTGTGTCTCCTGTCTCCCAACCCTTCCCGGACATTTGGGGTCAGTGATTTATGGGTGGAATTTGGCTCTGGCTGGTGGAAAATGAGGCTTTCATGGATCTTCCCAAAGAAGCGTTTGGAAAGCATGGCTGCGAAATCCTGCAGCTGTTTCTAATCCTGGAAGCAAGGAGCCCTGGGAAGTGGAAAGTTACGGAGTAGGGGGGCAGTAAATCACTGCCAAGTTTTCTCTGGGAACAAGAGATGAGGAAGTTCAGTCTCTGGCCTTGGGAAGTGGATTGGTTTGTTCCTCAGCATTCCCAGTGTGCATTTGGATGGAACATTGTCACCTTGCTGTGTTTCCTTGGCAGTTACCAAAGGCTCTTGTGAGAGCATTAACCTTGCAGCCTGCTCTGCTCCTCAAACAATGATTCATTCTCCACGACAAACACAGGGACATGGGCCTGCTTCCTAACGGGGAAATGTTGGTTATGGTGGGATCCTTCTTCTCTGGCCCTGCAGCTCACGCAGTCACCCAGGCCCTGACTTGATTGCTTCACCCTGTGTCTGGCCTGCCCGCAGCCCCCGTGACACCTCCTTCCAGTCCAGCCAGCGCACAGCTGCTACAATGAACTGCCTTGCCCGGCAGGCTGACTCTGTAACATGCCCATCCTTGAGCCTCCCCCTGGTCCCCCTGCCACCCATCACGTCTAGCTTCAACTCTTCTCAGCCTCAAGACTCCACACCATCCTGCTCCCTCCCTCCCTCCTCCACCCGTGCTCATCCCACCTCCCACTCCAACCTGCAGCCTCTTCTCTTTGTTGCCCCTAAGTGCCTGCCCCAAGTCGAGTGACCAGATAGCAAATGTGAAAAACTGGGACAGGGTGAAGGGTAATAGGCACCTATATGAGAACAAGCCCCGAATATCGGCACTGTCCCTATAAAATTGGGACATCTTTGCCTTGCTCCAACAAGCCACCACCCTCTCTGCCCTCAAGCCCCTCCCTGAGACACATGTTGCCCCCAAGAAATAATCCAACTATCCTGTAATTCTCATTTCTTCTTCGAGTGCTTGCTCATGTTGATTCCAAGGAGGTGTGTGTGTGCACAGTCATCGGAAGGTTGTTTCCTAGGGGTACCCATCGGGTCGGCTGTGGAGACCCCTGGAGTCACGCCTTCCTGGCGGTGTATATAGGTCCCTGCCAACCCATTGCCTCTTCAGTTCCTTCTTGTCGCCAGTGACGGTCGTTGGAGCAGCTCTTCTCTTGCAATGGCAAGCGATCCCCTAGTGGCCTCTTTCTTGTTATACCTGTAAATAGTTGAAAACTTAGTATTAGTTCAAGTAGTTCCTAGTTAGTTTAGATAAGTTTCAGTTGGAGGTTCCCCCCACCACATTCTCCTCCCTGGGGATCGGGGCATGCCTCGGTCTCAAGGGTTCAAACTGTGCGGGTCCTGTCTGAAGTCTATGCCAAAGGGAGACCCACACGACTCCTGCTTCAAGTGTCTGGGGGAAGCCCATCAGACTGAGAAGTGCAAAATCTGTAGAGGCTTCTTCCCAAGGACTAAAAAGGAGAGGGAATTTAGGCTGACGTGGCTCCTCATGGAGTCAGCCCTTCGACCCCAGTCAGCACAGGTTTATCCGACCCCAAGCCCAGCACTTTGGTGTGGAGTGCACTGGCCTCCGTAAGAGAGGCTGTGGTTCTGAGAAAGGACCTGGGCTCCAGGGACCCTAGGCACCGCCACTCCCTGGCGTCGAAGACCTCCTCCGGTATGAGTGCCCGGCACCTCTCCCATTCGCCGATGCCACAAAAGAAAGAAGGCTGACAGAGGTCGCTCTCCCACTAAAGCAGTGGAACGAGGAGGCGCCAGTGGGGTGTGTCCCACTCCGGGACACCCTGCTCCGGCTCCCACTCAGCAAGCACTGTTGACTCTGGCCTCGCACGGAGGTCCGTCAAGTCTGGTTCTAGTGGACTCCCCAGTGCAGAAGTGTCAGAAGGAGGATTTAGACTTTCCTGCCATGCCGGACACCTTTGAGGCGGCAAGGGACCTCATAGTGATGATGGCGAAGTGTATTCTATTGGGGGTGGGGGTGTTTCCAGCTTCACATTGCCAACTAGCAGGCAGTCCTTGGCCGCTATAGTTTTAATTCTTGGAATATGTCCAAATTTAAGGAGCTCCTTCTGGCAGACTCCCGCTCAGAGTTTGCTGCTGTCCTTGAGGAAGGCAAGGTCATCATGAGGATCTCCTTACAGGCCTCCCTAGATTCAGCGGACTCTGCAATCCATACCAGGGCGACAGCCATAGCCATGAGAAGGAGCTCATGGTTTCAGTTGTCGGGACTCCCACACGAGGTCCTGCAGACCATTCAGGACTTGCCTTTCGACTGCGTAGGGCTCTTCTCGGAGCAAACAGACACTAAGCTCCGCAGCCTGAAGGACTCACGGGCAACTCTGAAGTCCTTGGGGCTTCATATGCCAGCCCCCCGGAGGAAGCATTTTAAACCGCAGACTGCCCCTCACTTCTACCCAGCTCCTCCTAGACAGGACTATAGCAGAAAGCGGTGCAGGAGAAAAAGACAGAGACCTTCTCAGTCCTCCTCTAGCCAGGGCCAGGGCTCAGCAAAGCAGCCCTCAGCCTCAAAGCCAAACTTTTGAAGGTGCACCTGAGGGCAACGCACCAGTTCAGATCCCAGATCCTTCCCCTCCTTTTGTGAATCGTCTATCCCATTTCTAACACGCCTGGGCACAAATCACCTCAGACCAATGGGTCTTGAGCACAGTAGAATTGGGATATTCTCTCCAATTCTGTTCCCTCCTGCTTTCCCACCCTCCTTCCCCATCCCTCTTCAGGGACCCTTCTCACAAGTAACTTTTCATGCAGGAGGTGCAAACGCTCCTACAACTTGGGATGGTGGAGGAGGTCCCTCTAGAATTCAGGGGCAGGAGATTCTATTCCCGATATTTCCTAATCCTGAAGGCCAAGGGTGAGCTCAGACCTATTTTAGACCTGTGAAACCTCAACAAATTCATGAAGAAGATAAAGTTCTGCATAGTCTCCCTGGCTTCCATTGTCCCCTTCCTGGATCCGGGGGACTGGTACGCTGCCCTCAACTTGAAGGACACTTACTTTCACATGTCCATGATCCTGTCCCACAGATAGTTCCTCTGCTTTGTGGTCAACAATACCCACTGACAGTTCACAGCCCACCCCTTCACCTTTTCGGTAGCCCCTCGGGTGTTCACCAAGTCCATGTCAGTCATGGCAGCCTTCCTGCGGAAACGGCAGGTGCAAGTATTCCCGTACCTCAATGACTGGCTAATCAAAGGCCGCTCCAGGGCCCAGGTGGAGGTCCATGTGAGCCTAATTCAAACGACATTCCACAGGTTCAGCCTGATACTGAATCTGGCAAAGTCGACCTTAACCCCAACTCAGAGAATAGAGTTCATCGGAGCTCTCCTAGACTCCGGTCAAGAAAATAAGAACATACATAAGAACGGCCATACTGGGTCAGACCAAAGGTCCATCTAGTCCAGTATCCTGTCTTCCAACAGTGGCCAATGCCAGGTGCCCCAGAGGGAATGAACAGAACAGTAATCAAGTGTTCCATCTCATCAGCCATTCCCAGCTTCTGACAAACAGAGGCTAGGGACACCATCCCTGTCCATTCTGGCTAATAACCATTGATGGATGTATCCTCCATGAACTTATCTAGTTTGTTTTTGAACCCTGTTATAGTCTTGGCCTTCACAATATCCTCTGTCAAGGAGTTCCACAGGTTGACTGTGCATTGTGTGAAAAAATACTTCCTTTTGTTTGTTTTAAATCTTCTTCCTATTAATTTCATTTGGTGACCCTTAGTTCTTGAGTTATGAGAAGGAGTAAATAACACTTCCTTATTTACTTTCTTCACACCAGTTATTATTTTATAAATCTCTATCATATCACCCCTTAGTCATCTCTTTTCCAAGCTGAAAAGTCCCAGTTTTATTAATCTCTCCTCATATGGCAGCCGTTCCATACCCCTAATCATTTTTGTTGCCCTTTTCTGAACCTTTTCCAATTCCAATATATCTTTTTTGAGATGGGGCAACCACATCTGCATGCAGTATTCAAGATGTGGGCCTACCATGGATTTATATAGAGGCAATATGATATTTTCTGCTTTATTATCTATCCCTTTCTTAATAATTCCCAACATTCTGTTTGCTTTTTTGACTGCCGCTGCACATTGAGTGGATGTTTTCAGAGAACTATCCACAATGACTCCAAGATCTTTCTTGAGTGGTAACAGCTAATTTAGACCCCATCATTTTATATGTATAGTTGGGATTATGTTTTCCAGTGTGAATTACTTTGCATTTATCAACATTGAATTTCATTTGCCATTTTGTTGCCCAGTCACCCAGTTCTGAGAGATCCTTTTGTAGCTCTTTGCAGTCTGCCTGGGACTTAACTATCTTGAGTAGTTTTGTATCATCTGCAAATTTTGCCACCTCACAGTTTATCTCTTTTTCCAGATCATTTATGAATATGTTGAATAGGACTGGGCCCCGTACAGACCCTTTGGGGACACCACTATTTACCTCTCTCCATTCTGAAAACTGACCATTTATTCCTACCCTTTGTTTCCTATCCTTTAACCAGTTATCAATCCGTAAGAGGACTTTCCCTCTTATCCCATGACAGCTTACCTTGCTGAACAGCCTTTGGTGAGGGACTTTGTCAAAGGCTTTCTGAAAATTCAAGAAATATCCACTGGATCCCCCTTGCCACATGCTTGTTGACCCCCTCAAAGAATTCTAGTAGATTAGTGAGGCATGATTTACAAAAACCATGTTGACTCTTCCCCAAGAAATTATGTTCATCTATATGTCTGACAATTTAGTTCTTTACTATAGTTTCAACTAGTTTGCTCGGTACTGAAATCAGCCTGTAATTGCCGGGATCACCTCTGGAGCCCTTTTTAAAAATTGGCGTCACATTAGCTATCCTCCAGTCATCTGGTACAGAAGCTGATTTAAATGATAGGTTACAGACTACAGTTAGTAGTTCTGCAATTTCACATTTGAGTTCCTTCAGAACTCTTGGGTGAATGCCACCTGGTCCTGGTGGCTTATTACTATTTAGTTTATCAATTTGTTCCAAAACCTCCTCTAATGACCCCTCAATCTGGGACAGTTCCTAAGATTTGTCACCTAAAAAGAATGGCTCAGGTTTGGGAATCTCCCTCACATCCTCAGCCGTGAAGACTGATGCAAGGCACCAAGCCAGGGCATTCCTTCTGGAAACTCGCTTTCTCTACATGGGCGCCATCATAGAGGAACTCAAGCGATACCTGACCACTTTGGCATGAAATTGCCTGAGGCTGCTTGGCCATATGGCCGCTTGTACGTATGTAGTACAGCATGCCAGGCTGCGACTCCAACCCATTTAGGCTTGGCTAGCCTTGGTGTACAGGCCGAACCGAGACCACCTAGACAAGTTGGTCACACTCAGTCCCTCAGGTGGTGGCTCGACCCACAAGGGGTATATACGGGAGTCCCCTACTCAGGGCCCCATCCCTCGCTGTATCTAGTAACGGACGCATCAGTGATGGGCTGGGGGGCGCACTTAGGAAGACTCAGGACTCTGGGCCTCTGGTTCCAGGCAGAACTTTCACTTCACATCAATGTCAGGGAGCTAAGAGTGGTCCCCCTTGCTTGCCAGACGTTCCAGGCCCATCTGGAGGGCGTATGTATATCAGTATTGAGCGACAACACAACAGCAACGTTCTATATAAACAGGCAGGATGGTGCTCGCTTCTCTCCCCTGTGCCAGGAAGCCCTCAAGCTGTGGGACTTCTGCATCGCCCATTCGATACATCTAGAGGCATCGTATCTCCCAGGTTCCCAGAACGAACTGGCCGATCATCTCAGCAGGTCATTTCACAATCATGAGTGGTCCCTCCGCCTGGAGGTTGTGATCAACATCTTCCGTCGGTGGGGGTTTCCCCAAATAGACTTGTTTGCAACAAAGTACAACAGGAAGTGTCACCAGTTTTGCTCCTTCCCGAATCACAGCCCGGGCTCATTCACAGATGCTTTTCTCCTCCCTTGGAAGGACCACCTACTATATGCTATCCCACCCTTCCTGCTTGTACACAAGGTCCTGCTGAAGGTCAGACAGGAGGGAGCATCAATGATCTTAATAGCACCAGTGTGGCCACACCAACGCTGGTTCACCATGCTTCTAGACCTGTCAGTGGACTTGCCGATAACCCTGTCCCTGGTCCCGGACTTGATCACGCAGGACCGCGGCCGCCTCCAGCATCCTGATCTGCAGTCTCTCAGTCTTGTGGCATGGAAACTCTATGGCTAAACCCTTCGGAGCTCACATGCTCAGACCCTGTTTGAGAGGTCCTCCTTGGCAGCAGAAAGCCATCCACCAGGGCCACTTATCTGGCCAATTCTCCTTTTGGGCATTACAAAAAGACACTCCGCCCTTACAGTCACTGATTCCCTTTATCCTGCACTATTTGCTGCATCTGAAACAATAAGATCTGTCGGTGTCATTAGTAAAGGTTCACCTGGCCACCATCTCAGCTTTCCAGCCCTGTTCAGCCGGTCGCTCAGTTTTCGCGAACCGCATGGTGGGCCAATTCCTCAAAGGATTAGATAAGGCTGTACCCTCAGACAGCCAATTTCCCCATGGGATCTCAACCTGGTGTTCTGTAGGCTGAAGGGACCTCCTTTAGAGCCCTTAGCAACATGCTGCCTCCTCTGCCTTTCCTGGAAAGTAGCATTCTTGTTGGCAGCCAAGAGGGTGTCTGAGCTTAAGGCCTTAACTTTGGAACCCCCATATACGGACTTCGATAAGGACAGGATGCAGCTGTGACTGCACCCGGCCTTTCTCCCAAATGTATAATAGAATCATAGAATATCAGGGTTGGAAGGGACCTCAGGAGGTCATCTAGTCCAACCCCCTGCTCAAAGCAGGACCAATCCCCAACTAAATCATCCCAGCGAGGGCTTTGTCAAGCCTGACCTTAAAAACTTCTAAGGAAGGAGTTTCCACCACCTCCCTAGGTAACGCATTCCAGTGCTTCACCGCCCTCCTAGTGAAAAAGTTTTTCCTAATATCCAATCTAAACCTCCCCCACTGCAACTTGAGACCATTACTCCTCGTTCTGTCATCTGCTACCACTGAGAACAGTCTAGATCCATCCTCTTTGGAACCCCCTTTCAGGTAGTTGAAAGCAGCTATCAAATCCCCCCTCATTCTTCTCTTCCGCAGACTAAACAATCCCAGTTCCCTCAGCCTCTCCTCATAAGTCATGTGTTCCAGACCCCTAATCATTTTTGTTGCCCTCTGCTGGATGCTTTCCAATGTTTTCACATCCTTCTTGTAGTGTGGGGCCCAAAACTGGACACAGTACTCAAGATGAGGCCTCGTCAGTGTCGAATAGAGGGGAACGATCATGTCCCTCGATCTGCTGGCAATGCCCCTACTTATACATCTCAAAATGCCATTGGCCTTCTTGGCAACAAGGGCACACTGTTGACTCATGTCCAGCTTCTCGTCCGCTGTAACCCCTAGGTCCTTTTCCGCAGAACTGCTGCCTAGCCATTTGGTCCCTAGTCTGTTGCAGTGCATGGGATTCTTCTGTCCTAAGTGCAAGACTCTGCACTTGTCCTTGTTGAACCTCATCAGATTTCTTTTGGCCCAATCCTCTAATTTGTTTAGGTCCCTCTGTATCGTATCCCTACCCTCCAGCGTATCTACCTCTCCTCCCAGTTTAGTGCCATCTGCAAACTTGCTGAGGGTGCAATCCACACCATCCTCCAGATCATTCATGAAGATATTGAACAAAACCGACCCCAGGACCGATCCTTGGGGCACTGCGCTTAATACTGGCTGCCAACTAGACTTGGAGCCATTGATCACTACCCGTTGAACCCAATAATCTAGCCAGCTTTCTCTCCACCTTATCATCCATTCATCCAGCCCATACTTCTTTAACTTGCTGGCAAGAATACTGTGGGAGACCGTGTCAAAAGCTTTGCTAAAGTCAGGGAATAACACGTCCACTGCTTTCCCCTCATCCACAGAGCCAGTTATCTCGTCATAGAAGGCAATTAGATTAGTCAGGCATGACTTGCCCTTGGTGAATCCATGCTGACTGTTCCTGATCACTTTCCTCTCCTCTAAGTGCTTCAGAATTGATTCCTTGAGGACCTGCTCCATGATTTTTCCAGGGACTTAGGTGAGGTTGACTGGCCTGTAGTTCCCCGGATCCTCCTCCTTCCCTTTTTTAAAGATGGGCACTACATTAGCCTTTTTCCAGTCGTCCGGGACCTCCACCGATCGCCATGAGTTTTCAAAGATAATGGCCAATGGCTCTGCAATCACATCCGCCAACTCCTTTAGCACTCTCGGATGCAGCGCATCCGGCCCCATGGACTTTTGCTCGTCCAGCTTTTCTAAATAGTCCCAAACCACTTCTTTCTCCACAGAGGGTGGTCACCTCCTCCCCATGCTGTGCTGCCCAGTGCAGTAGTCTGGGAGCTGACCTGGTTCGTGAAGACAGAGGCAAAAAAGCATTGAGTACATTAGCTTTTTCCACATCCTCTGTCACTAGGTTGCCTCCCTCATTCAGTCAGTTGCCCACACTTTCCTTGACTTTCTTCTTGTTGCTAACATGCCTGAAGAAACCCTTCTTGTTACTCTTAACATCTCTTGCTAGCTGCAACTCCAAGTGTGATTTGGCCTTCCTGATTTCACTCCTGCATGCCTGAGCAATATTTTTATACTCCTCCCTGGTCATTTGTCCAATCTTTCACTTCTTGTAAGCTTCTTTTTTGTGTTTAAGATCAGCAAGGATTTCACTGTTAAGCCAAGCTGGTCGCCTGCCATATTTACTATTCTTTCTACACACTGGGATTTCTACACATTGAGGTTATCCCTGTAACCTCAATAAGGATTCTTTAAAATACAGCCAGCTGTCCTGGACTCCTTTCCCCATCATGTTATTCTCCCAGGGGATCCTGCCCATCAGTTCCCTGAGGGAGTCAAAGTCTGCTTTTCTGAAGTCCAGGGTCCGTATTCTGCTGCTCTCCTTTCTTCCTTGTGTCAGGATTCTGAACTCGATCGTCTCATGGTCACTGCCTCCCAGGTTCCCATCCACTTTTGCTTCCCCTGCTAATTCTTCCCGGTTTGTGAGCAGCAGGTCAAGAAGAGCTCTGCCCCTAGTTGGTTCCTCCAGCACTTGCACCAGGAAATTGTCCCCTACACTTTCCAAAAACTTCCTGGATTGTCTGTGCACCGCTGTATTCCTCTCCCAGCAGATATCAGGGTGATTGAAGTCTCCCATGAGAACCAGGGCCTGCGATCTAGTAACTTCCGTAAGTTGCCGGAAGAAAGCCTCATCCACCTCATCCCCCTGGTCTGGTGGTCTGTAGCAGACTCCCACCACGACATCACCCTTATTGCTCACACTTCTAAACTTAATCCAGAGACACTCAGGTTTTTCTGCAGTTTCATACCGGAGCTCTGAGCAGTCATACTGCTCCCTTACATACAGTGCTACTCCCCCACCTTTTCTGCCCTGCCTGTCCTTCCTGAACAGTTTATATCCATCCATGACAGTACTCCAGTCATGTGAGTTATCCCACCAATCATATTCCAATCACATCATAATTCCTTGACTGTGCCAGGACTTCCAGTTCTCCCTGCCTGTTTCCCAGGCTTCTTTTATGTATTTGTGTATAGGCACTTGAGATAACTCGCTGATCGTCCCCCTTTCTCAGTATGAGGCAGGAGCCCTCCCCTCTCACGTTCTCCTGCTCGTGCTTCCTCCCGGTATCCCACTTCCCCACTTACCTCAAGGCTTTGGTCTCCTTCCCCCGGTGAACCTAGTTTAAAGCCCTCCTCACTAGGTTAGCCAGCCTGCTCGCGAAGATACTCTTCCCTCTCTTCGTAAGATGGAGGCCGTCTCTGCCCAGCACTCCTCCTTCATGGAACACCATCCCATGGTCAAAGAATCCAAAGCCTTCTCTCCGACACAACCTGCATAGCTATTCGTTGACTTCCACGATTCGACGGTCTCTACACGGGCCTTTTCCTTCCACAGGGAGGATGGACGAGAACACCACTTGTGCCTCAATTCTCAATTCCACGCGAACCAGGATATTTTTCTTCCTGTGTTCTTTCCTAAGCTGCACGCTAACAACAGGAAATGAATGCTCCACTCCCTGGATGTCAGATAAGCATTAGCCTTCTACATTGGAAGAACGAAGCCATTTCGAAAATCATTGCAACTCTTCATTGCAATTGCAGAGCGGATGAAAGGGCTTCCAGTCTGGTCCCAAAGGATCTCTTCTTGGATCATGTCCTGTATCCTGGCATGCTATGACTTGGCAGAGATACCTTCCCCCGTGCTGATGGCACACTCCACAAGGGCACAGGCATCCTCAGGTGCGTTCCTGGCACAAGTTCCTATTCAAGACATCTGCAAGGCAGCGATGTGGCCGTCGATCCACACCTTTACGTCTCACACTGCCATTACGCCGCAGGCTAGAGACGATGCAGCATTCAGCAGAGCAGTGCTACAATCAGCGATTCCGTGAACTCTGACCTCGCCTCCTAGGTAAGACTTGGGAGTCACCTACTTGGAATCGACATGAGCAAGCACTCCAGGAAGAAAAAACGGTTACCTACCTCTTGTCATTGTTGATCGAGATGTGTTGTTCATGTCCATTCCACAACCCACCCGCCTCCCCACTGTCAGAGTATCCGGCAAGAAGGAGCTGAAGAGGTGGGGGGTTGGCAGGGACCTATATACACCGCCATGAAAGCGCGACTCCAGGGGGCTCCACAGCTGACCCGATGGGTACCGCTAGGGGGAAACCTTCCGACGACCATGCACACGGCATGCACACACCTACTTGGAATGGACACGAGCAACACATCTTGAAGAACAACAGTTACGAGAGGTAGGTAACCGGTTTTTTCTAAAGCCCCTCCGAATGTATTCCTCTTCCGGGGGCCCTACTGTGTCCTGTCTGCTCTGCTGGATTGGAAACTCTTCAAGGCAGAGCCCGTCTCCTTTCTGGGTCTTGTCCAATGCTGAGTGCACACACGCCTGGTTACTTAACAAACCTGGCCTTACCCTCTAGCCGTACCTCGCACGCCAAGCGTTCCCCCGTCCCATTATTGTTACCGATCCTGGGTGGAATTCACCCTGTGGCCTCCACAGTCCCATGGCGCCGAGGTGGGATCTGGGACTTGAGCGACGGAGTGAATGTCGTTTGCTCTCAGTCTCGAGTAAAATCGAGCTTTTCCTTACCCAAAGCCCACAAGCCACCAAAGTAGTGAGAGCAAATGAGTCACTTCTGGCCGGTGTTAGCAACCGGCTGTCCGCGAGTCTCACAAGTTGCTCCGAGAAGGCTGTGTCTACGTGGGACAGGCCAAGGACCCGAGTCTCCTCTCGCACTGCCTCGACGCCAGTGCAGCTCCATTGGCTTCACTGGCATTCCTCTTGATGGGCACCTGTGAGAGCGGAACCCAGAGCTCGGTTTTAGCCAGGGTTCATCCCAAAGGCAAGTGGGGGTTGTGAGATAAACTACAATCAATGAGCAGATGTGTGGGAAGCACTGCAGGGATCGAACACAGCTTGGTCCATCTCCAAAGGCCCTCACTGTGAGGAAGCCTTGTACCTAGACGAGACTGAGAACAAGTAATGAGCTGGGATAATTTGTCCCTTGATTGTCCCGCAAGCAATAAAAGCATATTATGCAGTGATCCAGCACAAGGCTGGGACTCCACATTACCTTGCACTTGCAAGTCAAAGGTAGCCTTTGGCCCTCTGCATTTAGGGCTAGATTGTGCAAGTTGGTGGACTATGGTGTAGAAACCTGGGTACCTCTTTCCCTTACAAAGTTCCTATAGGTGGCAGCATGGTCCAGTGGTTAAGGCATGTCCTGGGAGGTAGGAGACTTGAGTTCTTTCCCCAGGTCTGCCTATAACTTTTGGGTAAGTCAGTTGCCCAATCTATAGAATGGGGCAGTGATCCTTCATCTTAGAAAAGAGATGACTAAGCGAGGATAGGATTGAGGTTTATAAAATCATGGCTGGTGTGGAGAAAGGAAATAAGGAAGTGTTATTTACTCCTTCTCATAACACGAGAACTAGGGGGCACCAAATGAAATTAATAGGCAGTAGGTTTAAAACAAACAAAAGGAAGTATTTTTTCACACAATGCACAGGCAACCTGTGGAACTCCTTGCCAGAGGATGTTGTGAAGGCCAAGACTACAACAGGGTTCAAAAAAGAATTAGATAAGTTCATAGAGGATAGGTCCATCATTAGCTATTAGCCAGGATGGACAGGGATGGTGTCCCTAGCCTTTGTTTGCCAGAAGCTTGGAATGGGCAACACTTGAGAGATTACCTGTTCATTCCTTCTGGGGCACCTGGCATTGGCCACTGTCAGAAGACAGGATACTGGACTAGATGGACCTTTGGTCTGACCCAGTATGGACGTTCTTATGTTCTTACCTCCTTTTATAAAGTGTCTTGAGATCTACGGATGAAAATGCTCTGTGGGCTCAATTCAGCAAGGTGTTGAGTGCCCTCAACTGCACCGACGTCAGTGGGCATTGAGGGTGCTCAGCCCCTCTCAGAAAGTGCCTGCCACTTTGTAGGGTCTTGCCTTCTAAGAGCTAAATAGCTCTGGTGGTATCATGCAGAGTGTAACTAGACAGCAAACACTCACTTCTACGTGCTTATCCTTTTCACTGAGTAGTGAAGCGAGGTCCTTGCACTGGTAACAATTGCACTGCAATGTGGCCGTGGTGTGTTTTCTTCTGTTCATGTTTATGGGGCTATTTTTTGCAACGGCCTGCAGCTAAGATGCTCCGAAGCAGCTAGTGATTTTGAGGGCCCAGCAGGAGACACCTGCAAGAGCTCTGATTTTCAGAATGTGCTGAGCATCCGTTGTCTGAAAATCAGGCCTCTTCAGAGTGTTTCAAGCTGGGCACCCAAAATCACTAGTCAGTTCAGAACATCTGGGCTTGTATGTTACAGTGATGTTGTCACTTCACTGTTTGGGAACCACCTCCAGCTGGTTTGCTCAGCCGCTAGTCCACATCCGAGGTGACACCATGCATAATGCAAATGAACCTTGACCCCTGACATCTGTAGATCTCAAAGGACATTGCGTAGGTGGGCGAGCATCACTGTCCCCATTTTATGGAGTTCACTTGATTTCCTGCTGCCATTTGTGGGTTATAGACTATAATACCCACTGTCAGGAGTGACCCAAGCAAGGGCTAAGAGGAACGATGTTAGCTGCAGCAGGAGGTAAATTCTCTTTCCTCTCCCCAGGAGCAGACCCGTACGTGATCATAAAGTGCGAAGGGAAAAAAATTCGATCTCCAGTGCAGAAAAACACCCTGGCTCCAGAGTTTGATGTGAAAGGTCTCTTCTATCGCAAGAAGGCAGGACAACCCATCGTTGTGCAGGTGACTAGAAGGCCAGTCTGTGGGGAGCCAGCGGGACTCAGGTTCTATTCCCTGATCTGCAGGGCAGCATTGGCTATTTCATCTTAATACTTTGTGACTCAGTTTCCCTGTCTAACAGTGATACTCATACTTGCTTCCTGGGGGATTGTGAGGCTCAATTATTTAACGTGTTAAGTGAAAAGTATTAATTTGTCAAGGTCTTAAGCAGAAATGTGGGCTTAAGGAGGTCTGGTGCTTTAGACAGTGCGTAGGTACTAGTGGCCAAATTGTCAAGCCTTTTTACTAAGCTCTTCACTGATCTAATTCCCACTAAAGTCAATGGGAGCTTGCCCAAGTTTGGATTCCGTAATAAGAACTCAGTAAGGGCTTCAGGAGTTGGCTCATTATGAGGTACTACAGATACTTTTCACATCAAGTATAGCCTCTTCAGGGAGCCCTAAAAACAAAAGGAATGTGGGGTCTGGTTCTTCACTGCCTTTCAGCTCCTGTAGTCACTAACAACGCTTCCATGCTGTCGTTCCGACCCCAGCCCGCAGGGATCAGAGGAGGTGTGTATCTAATCCTGGGAGAGGCAAGGACACAAGTCATCACATCATTATTAAAATACCCTCTGTATGGCCAGTGACAAGGGTTAAAAAGTCCACTCATCCACCCAGGAAAATGATTAGCCCAGTGACCATTTCGAAAGTGGAGGAAGATCAAGATTCACCAGCTGCAGAGGTGGAGAGAGAGGCTGGTCTAGAGATTAAGTTCCAGGAGATCTGGTCCCCACAGGTTTCCTGTGCGCCCTTGGGCAAGTCACTTAGTCACTTTGTCTCTTTGTGTCCCAAGCCCCCATTTGTAAAACGGAGATAACTATACTTCCTTTCTTCCACCCTTTGTCTGTTTTGTCTATTTAGACTTTAAGCTGTTCAGCTCAGGGACTGTCTTGCTTCTCGTATGTACAGCACCCAGCACAATATGGCCCTGATCTCATCTGGGGCCTCTCGGTGCTACTGCAAGAGAACTAATCAATAACAGCAAGAATAGAATGATAAAGGCATCCCATATACCCTGTACAGATGTTTGTACATGCAGAATCGGTTGCAGCAGAAAGCCTGCATGTGGCCCAACAGGAACAGCACCCATTTTGTGTTTTGTTTCTCTAGGTCTGGAACCATAACATTATAAGTGACGAGTTCCTGGGCCAGGTAGCCCTAACTGGTGACCCTGATGACCGTCTGTCACAGCAAACCCTTCATCTCCAAGACAAGGGGAACAAAAAATCCAGTGGCATTTCAGGAAGCATTGCTGTGAGACTACTCAGCAGTAGCAAACTCACCAATGTCTAGCTTCTCAAGGAGTCTTCTTCTGGAGCCATATATGTGAATATAAAATATATATAGTATATATACCATCTGCAAGAGTGTATGAACTATGCATGCATCACACTTGAAGGGGCCAGTCTTATGTTTTCAATGTTAAACAAGGTGCCTTTTTGGGAACCAAAATGATTCTTTTCCTCACACGAGGCATCATTTGTAGCCAATACTAAAGTGGTTTGTGCCGGTGTGAAAGCACTGGGCATATGGTACATTCTGTGACAGCCAGAGTGGGATGCCCTGATGCTGTTTGTTTACATGGGGATGTTGCGCACCCCCAGAGATGGGCAGATTGGTCCCACCAAGCAATATGCCTCTTCGATTTACTTGCTTGGTTTTAGAAATTCATCATCACTGAAGTCTCCTTTAATCACATATCTGTGGTGGCATCTCAGAAAAGTGGATAACAGGGGGGGAGGGATAGCTCAGTGGTTTGAGCATTGGCCTGCTAAACCCAGGGTTGTGAGTTCAATCCTTGAGGGGGCCATTTAGGGATGTGGGGCAAAAACTGGGGATTGGTCCTGCTTTGAGCAGGGGATTGGACAGGGGATTGGACTAGATGACCTCCTGAGGTCCCTTCCAATGCTGACATTCTATGATTCTAAGTGGTGTAAATGTACATGGTCGTTTGTATGCACAGTGGGCCCAGGTTTGTACACTGGCTGTAGAGCAGCTGGAAGGAGAAAATGTCCAGTCTTTCCAAAAGAGCGAATCCCATCCTCCTTGGGCAGGCGGAGATTATGGCTGCACCACCCAATGCCTGCTGTCTCACTTCCAGCTGGGTGTAGTCTACGTTGCCCAGTATCAACCCCAGTCTTTCATTGATAATTGGGAGAGGGGAAATGGAAAAGCCAATCTGGCCCCTTTAACTAGTTCAGTAGTCCCCAAACTGTGGGGCGTGCCCCCCAGGGGGGTGCAGAGGAACATCTGGGGGGGTAGGGGGGGAGCACCATCCAGCCTCGCTCTGCCCCCAGCTCTGCTCCAGCCCAGGTCCAACCGCCCAGACCCTGTCTGGTTTCTCGCAGTAACTGGCCTCTGCCACCGGGGGCAGGAAGAGCAGCAGGTGCTGCTGCTGCTGGAGCCCGGAGGAGCACTCAGGGATGGCTCCCTGCCCCCCCTCCCACCACCTCTGGAGCACAGCTCCCCCTCCCGGTCCTGCCCCAGTCACCTCCCCCCACCTCCAGAGCACGGCTTCCCCTCCCACTCCTACCCTAGTCACCCCTCTACCTCTGGAGTGCAGTTGCCCCTCCCCCTCAGGCCCCACTCACCTCCCCCCACCTCCAGAGTGTGGCTCCCCCTCCCCTGCCCAGCCCCATTCACCCCCCCCACCTCTGGAGCGCAGCTCCCTCTCCCCTGTCCTGCCCCACTTACCTCCTGCCCCTCCTGGGGGGGGGGCGGGGGAGTGCAAGTGAAAAAGTTTGGGGACCACTGAACTAGCTCCTAGGGAAAGTTACACAATACACAAACTATCTTGTCTATTTCTTACAGACAAGCAAGCCATAATGACAGGAAAGATGAGTTTTTACGGCCTTTTTAATTTCATCATATTGTATCAGGACCAAAATGTCTTAATATTTGTAATCCTTTTAGGTCAGTTTTTCTTTCTCTTAAGAAACAAAATTATAGAAGTAGGCTTTATTCCTCATCCACAGAAGAATCTTTTCTTACATCATTTATTTGGATCTCTTTTACTTTTAAAGCAGATTTGGGAGTGGAGTTATTGACATTCCATTGTAAATGTTGATGTCTTTTCCACTTCAGTGACATGAATAGAAGTTTTAAATTAAATTAATTTGTTTGTTTTTTGGGGGGACAGATCAGCACTTTACAGTCAGCCTCGTTGGTCTAGGAGCTGTCTTTGATTTAATGCCTGCTATTTCCATCAATCATTTCATTCCTCACAAAGAATCCAGTATTGCACTTTATTACATAAAACTTTGTGGTGTGTTATGTGTTAAAATGGGCTGGGAAAATGTCTTTGTATACCAAAAGCATCCAAGTGTCATGCTGTACCAGATCAAAGAGCAGTCCAAACATGCAGTTAAAAAAAAAAAAAAAAAAAGCCAAAATTGTACAGATTGTACCTTCTATAAATAAATTGCATATATTTTATTTGAACGCCCTCAGTTCCAAATATCGTGGTCTTCCATAACCCTTTCACAAACCCAAGGGCTACTGTATGGATTGGGTTATTCAGTTTTAGATTCTTTTCAATAAACTTCCATTTCGAATTGATTCTCTGCAAGCTTTTAATTCAAGCTAAGTCATGGGCATGATCTTAAGGTGAAATCAGTAAACAGCTACCGGTATGCACACCCGATTACACTAATAAACATTCACTCAATGGGGAAAGGGAATGTGCGGGGAGGACTAGATTTGGGGAGCATCCTTCTCATCTGAGAGCAAACCCTTACACTGTGTACCTGGCCACGAGCCACACGGTGTCAAGGTCTAACTTTCCAGTCCCCAGAACTCTTCTCCTCCTGAAAGACAGTCGGCCATGGCACAGACAGACCTGCTGGAGAATGTGGATCGGGTCCAGGTAAGAGCTGCGGTGGTTAAAGGTAACTCCTTTTCTCAAGCCAGAAAAGCAGCATTCCAGTGACAATGGATCCCTGCCCCCACACTATGTGTGAGACTGTTCTATGCACCCCTTTTGTGCCCTAATTCTGGGCTGCTCGAGGGGCAGGAGAGGCCACCAGTGTAATTCATGTGCCCCTGGGGGGGTTTCCCCGGCAGCCTCTGAATCTGTGCAGTGCTACGTTCTGCGGCCCCATTACTACCAGCGAGCTGCATGGTAGCCCTGACAGGAGTAGCTGCAGCTCCAGGTGATTTCATCCTTCTACCCCCCACAAATTTTTATTTACGTGCCGAAGAGGCGGTCACAGAGGAAGAAGCAGGGACAGCATGCTGTGGGGGCCTTCTGAAAGCCATGAGACTTTGGGCAGTTTCCTTTAGGTGTTGGTGGCATCGCTGTACTGGAGGAATTGCCTGGACTACCTGATGAGCTTACAGCCAGCAAACTCTCATGACGGTACTGTATGCTTCCATCGCACTGCTGGGCCCCCACGCCACACTCCCTCCCACTTTGCCTCCATTGCAGGAGAGTCACAGGAGGAAACCGAGTGCCCTCGTGTTGCGGCCCCTCTGCCCCATAGGGAAGGGGAGCAAACAGGAGAAAGAAGTCTCCCTCCCCACATGGGGGAAAAAAACAGGTAAAGTCCTTCAAGGCAAAGGCCCTGGTCATACTCATGGAGGCAGAAGAAAGGGGGTGGCAGAAAAGCCCCTGCATCCCTCCCAGACAGGATGGAGCTCTGAGATGGGGAGAGGGCAGGAAGGGACCCTCACCACCCCTACACCTGCAGGAGTGAGTGAGGTGGAGATACCCCAGAAGGTGCAGCGGGGGAGCTGCTCTG
This sequence comes from Eretmochelys imbricata, assembly GCF_965152235.1. Taxonomy (NCBI): domain Eukaryota; kingdom Metazoa; phylum Chordata; order Testudines; family Cheloniidae; genus Eretmochelys; species Eretmochelys imbricata. The sequence continues at coordinate 17,117,374 of NC_135572.1, forward strand.
CTGCCTGTTCCCCTGAAACCACCAGAGATGGGGAAATGGGCTGCTTGCCCTCCGACCCCTGAAGCTATTTCAAGGGGACACTCAAAAAGGGCAGCAAATCCATCTAGCGAAGAAAGTGAAATCAGCTCAGGCATCACGGCCTGCCCTGTGGGCAGCAGCGTCGACATTTTCATTGGGGGCCCATGGTTAGACACAGGAACTAGAGCGGTCCAACTTTCAGAGGTGCTGAGCAAACCAGGGTGGATTTGATTTAAATCACTAGTCAGGAAGACTCGAGTTTATCATGGATTTCTACATAAAAGTGCATTCTTATTGGTTGTTATAACCTCAATACATATTCTTCACAACTCAGAGACAGATGTAGGTTTCATTTTTAGAAGGTACACACTATACATTTTTAAAGTGATTTATTTTGAAAACTTTTCAGATTCGTTTTACAGCTATATCTGAAAATGAATGATTGTTTGGTTATTTCATTTACCAAAGGTAATTGAAGCAGATATTTATGAAGTCACTGGGAGGTGAACTATCTCCAATTCAACAGGTTAATCATTAATATTGGAAGGATTTTCTTGCCATGCTGCATTAGGAGGAGAACATCACCAGACAGACATTTAAATTGTTTTATTTAACTAAACAACAACGTTATGTATTTTTTTCTTCAACAGCAAAACTAAGCATCTCTAATGGTACCTTCTAGACTGAGCACTGAGTCCCACAGGGTAGATAGAAAGATTAACCTAAATAATCTATACAGAAGCCTCTGGAACCTCATAAAATTGGGTCCCTAATCCATGAACTATTGGAACTCATTTACAAAACTTTCCTTAAACATTCCATGAATATGTTGTCTCATACCATAGAATTAGAATTTATAATCCCTATTCCATGATGAAATATCTTTGAGCTATAATGTATCTTAATTAAAACTATCTTTAGATAGGTTTTTTTCCCTCAAAAAGCATTTTATCAAAAAAATCCGATTTAAATTTTAAAAATCCGTTTTTTTTTAAATTGATTTTTATCCACCCTGGAGCAAACCCGACTACCTTTACAGTCAGTGGAAGATAGACATGCTTAGCACCTCTGACAGCCAGGCCACTTCCAGTCAGGTGCTTAAATATAGACTAATAGCTGAAAACCCATGCTGTCACCCGGGTGTACTTTGTAACGTCTTGTGTGTACACAACACCAATAATGGGGGGCTTGTGTCCATGTGGTGGGCTGCAGGGGCAGTGTTGCTGTTCGCACATGTGCCCTGAAGTTTTTGCACGGGGCTGCCCCCAGCACACCTTCTTCCTGGCCAGCACATGGGGGGAGGGGGAGGAGCCCTGTATGCACTTTCACCTTCTTGGGGGGGTGCCTCATGCCAGAGTTGGCATCACACTAGCACAGTCTGTGCATTCACCAACCTGCTTGGTGCTGGGACCTACGCAGGGACACAAGGGAGGGGAAAGTCGCTTGAGGGCCCACGTCTCACCTGTGCACAGTGCAGCCCTGTGCTTCTAATGGTTTAAACCATCAGAACAGAGCGAGTTGGGACAGGGCTGTAACTGCACGAATGCCTGTGATCTGGGAGACTGGAGTTCAGCAGCTAACATTAGACTTTTCCCAGCCCATTGTCAGTTTCCTAGCTGAATATTTCCTTGTTGTTTAACTCGGTGCAGTATTCTTCCCTGCCTGCCCTGAACAGTTGTGCATTGTTGCTGTGTGCTGTTGAAGAGCTGCTGCATTCCGCCCCAGAGATGGCTGCATTTCAGTGGCAGGCAAAATGATCCCTAGGACACTTGGTAACACTTTGCTTGTAATCATTCTGTAAAGTGTGTGTTGTGCTTAGGCGTCTTTAGATAACGTGTCGTATTACAGATATATAGGACATTTCTTTCTGAAGGGTCCCACAGCACTTTACGACTATGCACATAGGGATGGCATTACCAAGCACTGAAAGGCACCCCCTCTGGAGTGAAACATGCATCAGATCATGGGACGAGGTAGAAAACAAGGACGGATCCATTTTCTCGTCTCCTTCCTGCCACAGCTGCTGTCCCTTCTACCTCCCTAGCCTTCTCCACACCTGCTGATTTCGCTAATCTTTGGCTGGGATTTCAGGGTGAAATTCACTCCAGTGCAGAGCCAGCATGAGCCCCGGGCACCATTTATCCCCTCCTCAACCCTTTCAAATAGGTCTTAAGAGAGATTTAACTATTGCAAAGGTCTCTCTGCACAGTGGGGAATTTCACCAATGAGGAGGGAGAGGGCAGATCAGTTAGACAGCTGGGCAACAGCCACTTAGGACCTTGCTTGTGAGTTAAAAGAACCCGCTGAGGATCACAGCTCACTTATATTTAACAAGAGGTAAACGGATTGGTGTTTCCTTGAAATGTGCAAAACTCATACTGTGATCTGCATGAGCAACTGCATGGAGGGAAGGATTGTCGCCCATGCCCACAAGGTGGCGCTGTTGTGCCTCCTGTTTGTGGGGCTCTCCGCTGCCAGCCAGCGATACTGCTCTTGGCCTGAGACCCTGGTTCCCCTGCCTCCTGCTCTGGCCCCCAGTACAAGGGAGTGAGTGAGCAGGAACTGCCAGAGGGGGAGGTGAACGCGTCATCAGAGCCAGGCCTGGCTTAACCCATCGCTGGGGCTAGGCACACAGTTAATCGAGATGCTCCCGCACTGTGGATGCATTTATATTCCCTGCCTGCCCTGAACAGTTGTGCATTGTTGCTGTGTGCTGTTGAAGAGCTACTGTGTTCTGCCCCAGAAGTGGCTGCATTTCAGTGGCAGGCAAAATGATCCCTGTGTCCTGACCAGCGCAGCTACACAAGTGATCTGTTAATCCAGGGCCTGCTCCTGCTGCTCGGCTGTTGCTTAGTTAACCCTCTCCTATCCAGGCTATTCAACCACTGGCATAGGTGCTGGAACTTGGGGATGCTGGGGGTGCTGCTGCACCCCCTGGCTTGAAGTGGTTTCCATCATACACAGGGTTTACAATTTGGTTCAATGGCTCTCAGCACCCCCACTATAAAAATTTTCCAGCACCCCTGGCCACTGGCTCCTGCTGCACAGACACTGCCCTGTTATCCACCTTGTGTCCACCTCCCACCCCCGCAGTGCTCCCCACCGCTGCTCTCCTGGCCGGCTCCTCCCCACCCCCCGCAGGAACTCTCCGCAGCTTCCCATCCCTGGTGCAGGCCTTGAGGCTGTCGCCGAGCGAGGCAGCGCAGAAGGGACAGGCTGCTAGAAGTGGGGCAAGGCTGATCAGGCCACTGGGGGGAGCCCGGGTGCAGGAGCTGGCCCCACGGCTGCGATGAGGAGGGGCAGCACTGGCCTACTGCCCACTCAGGTTTGGCCCGGCCCGTTTGGCCTGCTCCCCCGTTGGGAGAGGGGTGGCCAGGCCAAATGTGAGTGAGTGGCGTCATGACCTGGCACATGGGGTGCCGTGCCGCTCAGGTTGGGCTCCCTGCATGAATTTGGGCCCGAGGCACATGCATAAGCATTAATCCAGCCCGGAGCAGAGCCAGGCTGCAGGGAGTCGAGGGGCTCCTGACAAACAGACAGGGCCTGTTGAAATTAATTGATGGCAAGAATCTCAGCCAGGTCCCTGGTCCTAGTACAACACCTTCTCGCGGCCCAGTTGGAACCCTGGTTTGGCCAGTGCCCAAGGCATTAAATAGTTGGGGGTTAGCTAGTGATCCAAGGGTTGCGGGAGGCTGTGCTGAGTGGTCACTATCCAAGGCAGAGGATCCTCGGGCTGCTTCTCTCCAGCCACACATGTACGCTAGGCTCTAGATGCTGGAGTGCACACAGGGGAAATCTGTGGTATTTCCGTGGGAGAGCTCCAGCTGCTGGCTTCACGCACACTGCAAGCAGGTTGGATGCTACTGACTAATTCCCCCAGCAAGGTGGGGCCTTTTCCCTCGGGGCTGATCACGCTGTGTATTGTCGTCAGCAATCCATTCCACCGGCTCACTTCAGATCAGAGCGTAGGCAGGACCCTGTATCCTCAGGCTGAGCCAGAGAGGGTCTGGGTACTCCCAGCCATCGTTGGGTTTGCTATTCCCAAGCCCTCTTTCCAAATCCATCACCTCCCCCATTGCCCTCCCTGCAGGTGTTACGCATTCAGGCCAAAGTTCACAAAAAGTCCCGAGTGATTTGGGGGAATCTGGGTTCTTGGGTCCCTGGAGAGACACCATGAAGGGGGCTGATTTCCACCGGGCAGGGCCTCAGCACTTTCTGACAAGCAGGTTCCTTTACAGGATCTCAGGGTGGGGAACCAAAATCACTTGTGGCCTGGCCTCATTCTTCGAGCGTTGCCACTATATCATAGAGTTTTACGTCCCGCTAGATCATCTTGTGTGACACAGGGCAGAGAGCACCATCCCATTTCTCCTGCATTGCCCTCCAACTCTGCCTGCTCCCCTCCGCCCACAACGGAGAGCGGGCAAAAAATGCAAAACTCGTTTTGAGACCGTTTCAAAATGTCGACATCGTTTTGTTCCCAAAGGGTTCAAAAATAGGCCCAGCTGCTTTTCCAAAGGGTTCAAACTTTTATCAAAAAATTTTGGATAAGCTGGTTTGGTCCCCAAAAACCCAGGTTTGGCATAACCAAAAATATCTCGCTAACCGTGCCACTGATGGTTTTGATAACTTTTTTTAAAACATCCCATTTTTCAGGAAAAACCCAACCATTGCTTTTTGGATTGTTATTGAGCAGCACCCATCATCAGCAGGGACACACATCCTCTGGAAAGGTGGTTGAAGCATGAAGGGACATATGAATCTTTACTACATCTGGCACATAAATATCTTGCCACACCAGCTCCAACCGTGCCATGTGAATGCCTGTTCTCACTTTCAGGTGACGTTGTAAATAAGAAGTGGGCAGCATTCTCTCCTGCAAATGTAAACAGACTTGTTTGTCTGAGCGACTGGCTGAACAAGAGGTAGGACCAGTAGGCTCTACATTGTTTTATTTTTGAGTGCAGTTATTTTTTTGTATAATTTGTAAGTTCAACTTTCATGATAAAGAGATTGCACAGCAGTACTTGTATGAGGTGAATTGAAAAATACTATTTATTACAGTGCAAATATTTGTAATAAAAAATAAATATAAAGTGAGCACTGTACACTGTGTATTCTGTGTTGTAATTGAAATCCAGCTATTTAAAATGCAGAAAACATCCACAAATATTTAAATAACCGGTATTCTGTTATTGTTTAACAGATTAATTTTTTAAATCGCTTGACAGCCCTAGTTTCTATGTATTGAATTCATTCATATGCATTTACAAGCTGAGGCCAAAATGTTCAAACCCGGGTGCCTGAGGTTAAGCTCCTAAACCCCGCTACTGAGGCATCTAAATATACATGGCTTGATCTGTACAATGCTGAGCACCTAGTGCCCCCAGTGTTTTCTGGGCACTGGGCATTCCTTTGTAAATGAAGCCCCTACCGTTTAGGTTGCTCAGTTTGTGTTTGGAAGTCCAACCCTAGGTGCTCTGGTTTGGAAATATTGGCCTTGCAGTAACTCGGTCATAACAAAGTTGATGGTCTTAAAATTCTGTAGCAGGTTGGAGCTTCTTCGCTTGCAGATAAATGGGATAAGCTGCGGTACCACCCCCAGGGGGTCTGGCAGTGCCTCTGGTTGGATTGGTGCCTGCTTTTTAGACTGTAAACTTCACTGGCTTGGGACAGCTGAGCAGGTGCAATCCTGCACAGGTATCTAGAGTGGGGATCTGTCCTGCCTTCTTTGCACATTCCTTGCATTAGTGTCTCCTTTTAAGGCTCACTGTGGCCTGTAATTGGATTAGGTCCCTCCTACTAATGGGCCCCCGACCTTGACTGGATACTGTGATGCTACTGCAAAACAAGCAAACAATCATCCAAACCTCCCAGTGAGCTCAGGAAAACAGGATCGGGTCCTGGGGCTGGAGACATGTCGCTGTCACCTTGCCCTTTAAAATCCAGGCCTCCTGCTGCGCCCTGTGTCAGTGCGATCCCAAGCATCACTTCTCTAATCACTCCTCGGCTCCTCCCCTCAGTAAGAAGGATCAGTGAGTATGAATGGGGAGGCAATTCCACTGTACCAGGTACTGTAGGCAAAACAGGCGCAGGGAGAGAGAGGCAGGCAGGCAGGCAAGGAGAAGGGTCCGTGCTTTAACTCTTTCCAGGCGGGGGCTGTTCGTTTACCTGGGACGTTAATCTCTTCGCCAGGCAGACTGGGCTTCCCTGGAGCCTGGACTATTCACTGAGCACTCAAGGAGACAGTGGTTCGATGTACTGCTAAGGTAAGTCAGTAACCAGTGCCGGTCTGGGGCTGTACAGCACAGGATGTCTGGATTGTTTGATTCTTAAGGATTTGCTGGAAAGCCTCTTAGAGCTGTGGGTTCTCTGGGCGGTAAATACATTAACACTTTACTGGGTGGTTTGCTTGCTTTTTTGTGTCCCAGCCCTGACTGAGTCGGCAGTTGCTACCGTTTAATAATTATTTGCATGGTGGAGTTTTCTGCCTGGCTTTGCTGGCGTCATTATGGGCTTTGAATCCCACTAAAATGCTTTGTTTAAAATGTAGCTTCTCGCAGGTTATTAACAACAAAGCTGTCAGTACATTTGCCAATCCTGTCAAATTGTGCATTCAGGCTATCTCATCGTAGCTGTTAATATCAGAGCGTTTGCTGATTTTGATTACACCAGGATCATGCCCGTGAATCCTCTGTTCTTCTTTTAGACGTATCAGTGTCCATAATCTCCGTAGCCATTTCCACCGTTTGAGGAAAATGAAGGGTTCAGCTGGAGTACTTGTGGAAGTGTTGGGCTGCGGGACACCACATACCTAAAGAGTTCACTGATACGTGAATCAGGTCTGGTGTCCTAGTCTAAATCAACTTTGCCTAAAAGTAAAAACTTCCCAGAAATGTTCAGAGCCATATTTGTCCAGGACTCATTGTCCTGCTTTGCCTCCATAGCAAGGATTAAAGAGCTCCGTACTTTCCATGCATCTACTTAATTTAGCTTGGGTCACTTCATAACAACAAGGAGGCTGAATTCATTTGCGGAGAAGAATGTTGCTTTTCGGGCCATGCTCCCCACCTGCTGTGCGTGGGTGTGAGAAGGGGAGCACCAGCACCGGCCTCCGAAGGATGAACACCAAAGATTCTGCAAATGATGACACGACAGAGAAAATGGCCTCAGATCCCAAATCATGAACAGACTTGCCAACATCAACGCTTCTGTAGAACGTAGGAATTGCCAGAGTGGATCAGACCAGTGGGTCCATCTCTGTATCCTGTCTCTGGTCGTGGCCAGTTCCAGTGTTTCCCATGGGCAATTACAGAACAATCTACCATTCGGGGGAACTTCTTCCTAACCCTGGGCAGTTAGTGGTTAGCTTCTGAGCTAAGTAAAAGGCACAGATGGCAAGGCAATTCCAGTTACACTGAGTCTCTTAGGGGGTAAAATCCTTTGTCGTCTTGGCCCTGTGGCCATTTCAGGCCCTATGTGCCATGGAAGTAGTGTGGCTGTAATGCATGGTGGGCAGGCTGTGGAGAAACCGCATAGGAGTGCTCTACATCCCCCTCTCCACTGTGGAGCAATGCTCCCTCCAAAGCCGTGTGGACAGAGAGTTTAGAGTTGGGATGGGCCAGTGGATTTGTGACTTCCTGGTTCCCCCTGGCCAAAACCCTCCACAGAGGGAGCTGGCAGAGGCCCAGGCCACTCCTGCAGCCTCCAAGGTGCCATGCTCATGCAGGAGTGGCTCCATGGTCCAGTGGGGAGGATTCCGATCTCACCCCATGAAAGAGCCCTACCGGCTCAGTCAGGCTTTGGCCGTTTAGTGAAGCTGTTCCATGAAAATGTGGCTTCATTCTGGCAAGCCCAGCTGTGTTGGATTACAGTTCCAGCTCCGATCCTGCAGTGAGGGCCCCATGGGTTCCCTGGAACAGCTGGGGTGCTCTTGGTCACAACACAGCTCTGAAGAGGCAGCATGGTCTTGTGCTTAATGCACTGGATGGGGACTTAAGAGAGCTGGGGTCTGCTCCTGACTGTGCCACTGACTCTCTGGGAACTTGGACAAGTCACTTAATGTATCTACCTTTCAGAGTAACAGCCGTGTTAGTCTGTATTCGCAAAAAGAAAAGGAGGACTTGTGGCACCTTAGAGACTAACCAATTTATCTGAGCATAAGCTTTCGTAAGCTACAGCTCACTTGGTTAGTCTCTAAGGTGCCACAAGTACTCCTTTTCTTTTTGTGTCTACCTTGTGCCTCAATTCCCCATTTGCAAAATGGGGATAATACTTCCCCTTAGGTACTGTGGTAATGAGGGCCACTTCAGGACCTAGGTAGATGGGCGGTAAGGATTGGAATGTTATCACCTGTTGCATGGCAAACTCTGAATTCCACTGATTTCCAAATAGCTTTATCTGAATTGCATTTATTAGTCATTGTGAGTCCATAATGATAGACTGCTGGCGATGCGGGCTTTTCAGTGGAGGTTATTGACTTTGTTATTGAAAGCTTTTCATTTCACTGTTAGAACAATTGTGCTGTGCCAGGAGCAATTCAGTGAGTGCAGAATGTGTTCAATATATAGGATGAGATTTCTGATCTCAGTTCCACAGGGGTAAGTTTGGAGGAATTGCCTCTATCTTCAGTTATTCCAGATCTACAGCAGCGGAGCTGCAATCAGAATCTGCCCCATACGTACAACACCCCATCCCTGCCCACCCCAGCCCCAGTCGTCTTATTTCTAATTAATTTGCCCCTTGTAGCTCTGGGCAAGATATAGCGATCACTTTTTGTTTTCCCTGGACCAGCTGTTTGCGTCCAGTGTCTCTGTCTCATGCTTGCTAACTTGTGACTTCACAATCCTTGGGTTACCATGGAAAGGATTATTCTGTGATTAATGAAGGTATTGCCAGCTCACAGGTTAGCAAAGCCTTTCCTGGAGCTGTGGAGAATGGCTGCAGAGCTCAGCAGAAGGAGGCGGAAGGGGTGGGGGTGGGGGGGCGATCAGGAGAAACTACATCTGGCTCTCTTAGGTGTAAGCACATCTTATTTGTCTTCCTTGACATAGCATCGTCAGATTGTAACTGCTGGGCATTAATGGGACTGGTTCCCTTTGACTGTGGTAGGAGAGAGCCATATGCAATGATCTGTTTGTGGGCGAGCCAGGGTGTGCTCACTGCTTTCCAGGTAGACAAGCTGGAACGGTCCCTGCCCTTTGGCTGAGCCCTTTGCGGACGTGCACATGGTATGGGAGATGGAACAGGGCAATTAGAGGCAATCCGAGGCACCCAGTGAGGAAGGAGACAGGACCTTAGTTGCTCTTAAAGGTGGGCAAGGATTCAGGAGCAGATCTTAACTCCTGAGGAGCGACCAGTGGTGCAAGCAGGGAGCATGGACCACCGAAGCCCAGAGCGAGATGTTAGTAGGCCTGTCTCTGTGCTGTGTCTCCAAAAGGTCAAGCCCAGGGGATGTAAAGGTGACTTTTTATGCCACCTTTGTGTCCTCCAGATTCTGGGCTGCTCTGCGGGGCCCAAACGATCCCTGGAGTAAGTTAGAGCAACCCTCTAGCAGCTCCGATTTACAGCAGTTCACCCTGAGCTGCATGTAGACTGATGCCCACCTCTACTGAGCTCCCCGGCACCCTCTGCCAGCCTTGTGAGGGGTCTGCTCCGCTGCTTCCAGTGGCCCTACGCCGTGCCTATCATGGGGAACTTCCCCCCCAGCCTGTTGTGGCGCCTTTCCAGTCTTCGTATGCTCCTCCAGGGGCCAGAGCGAGAGACAGAGTCTGTCCCAGAAGCTCCCTCTGTGGCTGTGTGTCCAGCCTGGCCCAAGGCTGCCCTTTATGGCAGGGGCTGACAGATCGTTCATGTAATTTGGTAAAGGCGCATGCAGAAGCTTATAAACGAAGAATGCAACGCTAAGCCCCATCCGCCATCGGGTCGGGAGCAGCTGATGGGTGCTCTGTCAAGGTGTAATGCGAGGATATAATTTCCTCCCTGACACACGCTTGATTGCCAAGTCCTGCCAAAGAGGACATGTAAGGAGGTGCAGTAATCCAGCCTGTGGGCTATGTAGACCAGCCTGCTGAGTGAGCCTTTGTCACAGCTGAAGATGAGCCTCGGAGGAGAAGAGGCGTTTGGGATACAGCGATACAAATCTGTTTGTTTGTTTCTCAAGCCAGACCCTGACAACTACCAGCGTTCGCTTTCCCGACTAAATCTGAGGCCTCCACCCAAAGGGGAGATGGAATGCGGAAGAGAGCAGCCAGGGATGTGGGCTCATGTGGTTGCGTTTAGCTTTTTAAAAAATGTTGGAGAGTCAGATCTCAAGGAAGGGAGGAGTTGAGTCATGAGCAGGGAGACCAGCTGATGCAGATGAATGGACTGGTGGGCGTTTTGGTGGTGGCCCGTAGGCTCTGGCTGCACTAAAAATGTAACAGCTGCACAGTGGCAACGCAGACACCCCCTGCAGCGACAGGAGGGGTTCTCCCATCATTCAGTGGGTCCCAGCCTGTGGCCCGCGGGCCAACTGCGGCCCAATCAGCACACAGCTGCGGCCCCTGTGATATCCCGAGGGCCATCCAGGTAGTATATATATGGTGTGGATGCGGCCCACGTCACACGGAGAGATGCATATGAGGCCCACAATGGTAAATAGGTGAAGAATCCCTGCAGTTAATCCACCTCCCTGAGAGGGGGCAGCTAGGTTGACCGGAGAATACTTCCGTCAACCTAGCGCTGTCTCCACTGGGGGGTTAGGTTGGCTCAGCTACATCTCTGGGGGGCGGGGGGTGGATGTACACCCCTAAGAGATGAAGCTAGGCCAGTGTACGTTTCCAGTGTAGATAAGATCTACATGAAGGGGAGACCGCCGAGATCCCAATCCGGAGCGGAGTTAAGCAGGGCTGTCCCCTCAGCCCCATCATCTTTAACCTCGCCAGGGAGCTGTTGCTGCGAGCGATCTCCAGTGGTGCAGATGGCTTCAACCTCCACGGTGAGAGAGTGAGAGTCCTGGCTTACGCGGATGACCTGGTCCTGACCGCGGATGACCCAGAGAGCCTCCAGGGTATGCTAGACGCCACCAGTCGAGCTGCCGATTGGATGGGGCTCCGCTTCAATGCAAAGAAGTGCGCAACTCTCCATATTGACGACAGCAAAAGGGACTCGGTGCAGACGACGGGGTTCCGGATCCAGGGTGAGCCCGTCATCCCCCTGGCAGAGGGGCAGGCGTACGGGCACCTTGGCACGGCAACGGGTTTCCATGTCCGGCAGACACCCGAGGACACCATCCAGGAGATCTTGCATGACGCCGCCAAGATCGACGCCTCCCTGCTAGCACCATGGCAGAAGATAAATGCCCTGAACACCTTCCTGATCCGCATCTCGTTCGTCCTAAGGGGATCCACTGTGGTGAAGATACCCCTCAACAAGGCAGACAAGATTGTCCGGCAGCGGGTGAAGAAGTGGCTGTTCCTTCCCCAGAGATCCAGCAATGAGCTGGTCTACATTGCCCACAGGCATGGCGGTGCCAACGTCCCCCGCATGGGTGACCTGTGTGACATCACAGTGATCACCCATGCCTTCTGCCTGCCGACGTGTCCCGACACCATGGTAAGGAACATCACAGCAAACGCCCTTCCTGACGCGACAAAGAACCGGATCGGCAGAGCCCCCTCCAAGCAAGACACTGCCACCTTCTTGAGTGGTTCCCTAGATGGCGAATTCGGACGGGACGGGCGCGACGTCGCTTCACTGTGGTCCCGCGCTCGCAGTGCCACGTGTCGCCTGGGGAAGCGCATCGGCTGCCGCTGGGAGTGGTGTGAGGAGCGCGAGGAGCTGGGAGTCCTGGTGCCACAGATCAGGTCAACACCATCATCACGCTGAGCGCCAGGGGCATGCTGGAGAGGACCCTGAAGGCAGCCATCCACTCGCTGTACATGGAAGCCCTGAAGTGTAAACCGGACCAGGGTAAAGCCTTCGAACTGACCAGCAAGTGGGATGCCAGCAACCACTTCCTCGCTGGGGGCGGCTTCACCCGTTTCGCCGACTGGCGGTTCATCCACTGCGCCCGGCTCAACTGCGTCCCGCTCAACGGAGCCGTCCGCCATGGGAACCGAGACAAGTGTTGCAGGAAGTGCGGCTACTCCAACGAGACCCTGCCCCACGTCCTGTGCAGCTGCAAGCCCCACTCCAGAGCCTGGCAGCTGCGCCACAACGCCGTCCAGAACCGCCTGGTGAAAGCCATCGCACCGCGCCTGGGGGAGGTCGCCATGAACTGCGCCATCCCCGGTACCGACAGCCAGTTGCGACCTGACGTGGTAGTCACCGACGAGGCCCAGAAAAAGATCATCCTCGTCGACATCACGGTCTCCTTTGAGAACAGGACCCCAGCCTTCCGCGAAGCCTGAGCTCGTAAGCTGGAAAAATACGCCCCCCTGGCCGACACCCAGAGAGCGAAGGGCTACGAGGTGCAGATAGACGCTCTGATCGTCGGAGCCCTGGCGCTTGGGACCCATGCAACGAGCGTGTGCTGCGGACCTGTGGGATCGGCCAATGCTACGCACGGCTCATGCGGCGCCTTATGGTCTCGGACACCATCCGATGGTCCAGGGACATCTACACCGAACACGTCACCGGCCACTGACAGTACCAGGAGGCATGAGCCGGAATGACATCATGCTTCAACTAGGAGAAAGGGACTGAGTGACTTTTTTCCATTGGACCGTATGAACTGGAACCATAAACTCACTGAACCTTAAATCTCACCAAATGAGGGTAAATCCATTCTCATCATCGTATCCACTCATTATACTCCACATCCGAACATAGCCATTATATGAACAAGATACCCCCATATCTCAATGTCTGTACTTTGACCCATTAACCTTTTACCCCCAATCAGGGATATTGCAGATTATGTATTCCTTACGCCACCTGTTCCTAAACCAAACTTCGCGCCCCTTGATAATCTGTACCTTATTCCCTAATAACCAGAAACTTCTATGCTTAAACTCTGTACAGTTTTCCTTTTTATTTTAACATCCTCTTAATAAAATCATTAAGATCTCAGTGGAGACGTCAAGGGCTGATGGGGCCATGGGGACTGAACTACCCTCTCACCCTTGGAGATCATCCCTCCAGGTCAAGATTGAGGGGAAAACTGTTCTGCCACCAACCTTGTTGTGTCTGTTCTGTGGGGAGAGGCTGTCAGTTTCCAGAGCAGCAAACTGAGCATCTCTCACCAGGACTAAATTCACTAGTAAGAAAAGTTTCAGAGTAACAGCCGTGTTAGTCTGTATTCGCAAAAAGAAAAGGAGTACTTGTGGCACCTTAGAGACTAACCAATTTATTTGAGCATGAGCTTTCGTGAGCTACAGCTCACTTCATCAGATACATACCGTGGAAACTGCAGCAGACTTTATATATACACAGAAAATATGAAACAATACCTCCTCCCACCCCACTGTCCTGCTGGTAATAGCTTATCTAAAGTAATCTTCAGGTTAGGCCATTTCCAGCACAAATCCAGGTTTTCTCACCCTCCACCCCCCCACACAAATTCACTCTCCTGCTGGTGATAGCCCATCCAAAGTGACAACTCTTTACACAATGTGCATGATAATGAATAATTAATAATAATAAATAATAATAAAGCTTTCACCCTGACCACACCACACGATCCATCATCTACAGCCAAGCTCTGCGATACAACCGCATTTGCTCCAACCCCTCAGACAGAGACAAACACCTACAAGATCTCTGTCAAGCTTTCTTACAACTACAATACCCACCTGCGGAAGTAAAGAAACAGATTGATAGAGCCAGAAGAGTTCCCAGAAGTTACCTACTACAGGACAGGCCTAACAAAGAAAATAACAGAACGCCACTAGCCGTCACCTTCAGCCCCCAACTAAAACCCCTCCAACGCATTATTAAGGATCTACAACCTATCCTAAAGGATGACCCAACACTCTCACAAATCTTGGGAGACAGGCCAGTCCTTGCCTACAGACAGCCCCGCAACCTGAAGCAAATACTCACCAACAACCACATACCACACAACAGAACCACTAACCCAGGAACTTATCCTTGCAACAAAGCCCGTTGCCAATTGTGCCCACATATCTATTCAGGGGACACCATCACAGGGCCTAATCACATCAGCCACACTATCAGAGGCTCGTTCAGCTGCACATCCACCAATGTGATATATGCCATCATGTGCCAGCAATGCCCCTCTGCCATGTACATTGATCAAACTGGACAGTCTCTACGTAAAAGAATAAATGGACACAAATCAGATGTCAAGAATTATAACATTCATAAACCAGTCGGAGAACACTTCAATCTCTCTGGTCACGCAATCACAGACATGAAGGTCGCTATCTTAAAACAAAAAAACTTCAAATCCAGACTCCAGCGAGAAACTGCTGAATTGGAATTCATGTGCAAATTGGATACTATTAATTTAGGCTTAACTAGAGACTGGGAGTGGCTAAGTCATTATGCAAGGTAGCCTATTTCCTCTTGTTTTTTCCTACCCCCCCCCCCCCGAGATGTTCTGGTTTAACTTGGATTTAAACTTGGAGAGTGGTCAGTTTGGATGAGCTATTACCAGCAGGAGAGTGAGTCTGTGTGTGTATGGGGGTGGGTTTTTGGAGGGGGGTGAGGGAGTGAGAGAACCTGGATTTGTGCAGGAAATGGCCTAACTTGATTATCATGCACATTGTGTAAAGAGTTGTCACTTTGGATGGGCTATCACCAGCAGGAGAGTGAATTTGTGTGGGGGGGGTGGAGGGTGAGAAAACCTGGATTTGTGCTGGAAATGGCCTAACCTGAAGATTACTTTAGATAAGCTATTACCAGCAGGACAGTGGGGTGGGAGGAGGTATTGTTTCATATTCTCTGTGTATATATAAAGTCTGCTGCAGTTTCCACGGTATGCATCCGATGAAGTGAGCTGTAGCTCACGAAAGCTCATGCTCAAATAAATTGGTTAGTCTCTAAGGTGCCACAAGTCCTCCATTTCTTTTTTAGTAAGAAAAGTGTAACCTGACCGCTCAGTTTAGCAACAGGGCAGTGGAAAAGTGGGAGGAGCAACCGTGGGTGTCGCAGGCACAAATGGGATGTTCACCTCCCGTTTAGAAATTAGATTGTAAGGTCTGCAGGGCAGGGACTGTCTCTCCCTGTGTCACTAGACCACAGTGCAAATCATTATTAAGGGTGCTAATAAAACCTACCCTTTAGGGGGAATCTTTGAATGTTGGAAAGAACAGGGCTTGGAACAAAGCAGGTACTTAAAACGGGTCTGATTTAAGCACCTGATTTAAGCTTGGCTTGGTTTTTTTTTTTTTACTTTCTGTCTCTTCCACTGACCTGCTGCATGACTTGTGACAAATCACCATGTGTCCGATTCCCCTCCCACCCTTGACATTAGACTATATGCTCATCAGGGCATGGACTGTCTCTTACTGTGTATCCCTTTGGCACCTAGCACGTTGGGGCCTTTGGGTGCTATCATAATGCAAATAATAAACTGAATAAGAACTTTTTTATGCTTCTGAGCCCCCTGCAGCTCCTGTTCAAATCAGAGGAAAAATCAGACCACACTTATATAGGCTCCTGAATATGGATGTGAGTTCTTAAAGTTAGGCACCTAAGTTTGGAAATTTTGGCTGTAATTTCTCTGTGTCTCGACTTGTACACAGATCATAAATAATAATAATATCTGCCAGGAGTCACATGAGGATCCGTTCATTCATGTTAGCAAAGGGCTGGAGATGAAGGGTACGTAGAAAAGCAAAGTCTTCATTATTACCGTTGGGCTAAATCTGAGATTCTTGGTTTTTACAGACACTTTGGCTCAAGCCAAAGTCCTACTGAAGTCACTAGGGTCTTGACTGAGGAAACACTGAGTAGGTCTTCAAGTTGTGACCCATTATTAATCCTGATCCGTTCTTTTCACCTGGGGGTGGATCCAAAGCCCATTGAAAGCAGGGACGAGACTCCCGTTAACTTCAGTGGGCTTTGGATAGAGTTGCCAGCTGTCCAGCTTTTCCCAGGATCCTTCTGTTTTGAGGGTGGCTGTCTGGGAAGTCTCTGCACGTGCTCAGTACACACTGCCAGCTGCCCAGATTTGTGGGGTCAGGAGGTCCTGGGTTTTTGTCCCTTAGAGGTAGCAACCCTGGCTTTGGATCAGGCCCTTGAAGATGAGAGAAGTCAGGGAGATGGATTGGATTGCACTGACGAGTTAGGCAAAGATTTTCACACTGGGGAAAACCATTCAGGATGAAACATTATCTGCTAAGGGCTTGATTCTGACACTGATACCCAGGCTGAAATCAGTGGGGCTACACGGAGTCTGGTGCTACTCAGTGCAAAGGTGGCAAAGTCAGGACTCTTAGTGATAGAGTTAGCTATCTATTGTGACAGGGTCTGGCCGGATGGCTACAGGAGAGTAATAGAAGGAAGATATATTAGCCCCAGGTTAAGCAGGTCCCTTTTCCCTGGGTAAGGTAACAGGGAAGGTTCCAGAACAATCAAGAACCTTCTGGAGACAATTAAGACAGGCTGATTAGAACACCTGCAGCCAATCAAGAAGCTGCTAGAATCAATTAAGGCAGACTAATCAGGGCACCTGGGTTTAAAAAGGAGCTCACTTCAGTTTGTGGTGCGTGTGCGAGGAGCTGGGAGCAAGAGGCACTAGGAGCTGAGAGCGAGAAGGCGTACTGTTGGAGGACTGAGGAGTACAAGCATTATCAGACACCAGGAGGAAGGTCCTATGGTGAGGATAAAGAAGGTGTTGGGAGGAGGCCATGGGGAAGTAGCCCAGGGAGTTGCAGCTGTCGCACAGCTGTTCCAGGAGGCACTCTAGACAGCTGCATTCCACAGGGTCCTGGGCTGGAAACTGGAGTAGAGGGCGGGCCTGGGTTCCACCCAAATCCTCCCAACTCCTGGTCAGACACAGGAGGAGTTGATCTGGACTGTGGGTTCACGAAAACGGCCAAGCTGAGAGCTGCCGTGAAGCTCCAAGGCGAGCAAATCTGCCAATAAGCGCAAGACCCACCAAGGTAGAGAAGGAACTTTGTCACACTATCTATTAGTCTGCTGCTGGATGAAGCAGAAAGAGAAGCTAGGCTGCAATTGACTCCTTACTGAATGCATTGTGGTCCGGGGCCAGGGCACAGGCAATAAGAGACATGGGTTCTCTGATGCAGCTGTGAAAAAGACCAATATCATTTTGGGGTGTATTAACAGGAGTGTTGTAGGTAAGACACGGGAGGTAATTGTCCTGCTCTGCTCCGCACTGGGGAGGCCTCAGCTGGAGTACTGGGTCCAGTTTTGGGTGCTACACTTCAGGAAAGATGTGGACAAATTGGAGAGAGTCCAGGGGAGAGCAACAAAAATGATAAAAGGTTTGGAAAATCTGACCAATAAGGAAAGGTTAAAAAACTGGACATGTTGAGAAAAGAAGACTGAGGGGGTACCTGATAACAGTCTTCAAACGTTCAGGGCTGTTATAAAGGGGATGGTTATAAAGATCAATTGTTCTCCATGTCCATTGACGGTAGGACAAGACATAAGGGGCTTAATCTGTAGCAAGGGGGCTTTAGGTTAGATACTAGGAAAAGCAGTCTAACTATGAGGGTAGTTAAGCTCTGGAATAGGCTTCCAAGGGAGGTTGTGAAATCCCCGTCCTTGGAAGTTTTTAACAACAGGTTGGACTAACACCTGTCAGGGATGGTCTATGTATACATGGTCCTGCCTCAGTGTAGGCGGCTGGATTTCTCTTTCCCCTCTACATTTTAATTATTCTATTCCTGGCTCTGCCACTGATATCCTGTGTGACCGTGGCTATGTCACTTATCCCAGCTGTGATCCGATCTAAGAAATGGGGCTAATACTATTTACCTCCCCTGTAAAGTGTTTTGAGATTTACAAATGAAAAGCACGGCCTACAAGCAAGGTGGTGTTATTGTTAAAACACAAATAGAGTTGCGTGCAAGACCCTCTCTGTAACAAATGACAAACTGAATTGCAGCAGAAAGAGGAATTATGATCTTGTGGTTAAGACACTGATGTGAGGCTAAGATCTGGGTTCAGTTCCTAGTTCTGGCATACACTTTCTGAGTGACTTTGGGCAAGACAGCTGATCTCTCTGTGCCTCAATTCTCTCTCTGCAGTGAGGACCATATGCCTTGAGCTCTCCCACTCCTCATCTGTTTAGATCCTGCTCCACAGAGCTTACAATCTAGTCTCTTACTATGTGTTCATAGATTTTAAGGCCGTATGGGACCACTAGATCAGCTAGTCTGACCTCCTGTATGTTACAGGCCACTATTCTTAATCTTCTCACTCCTGTACTGAGCCCAAGGAATTGTGTTTGACTGAAGCACATGGCCCAGAAAGGCATCCCGTCTAGATCTGAAGACATCAAAGGATGGAGAATCCACCACTTCCCTGGGTGGTTTGTTCCTATGGATCATCATCCTCACTGTTAAAAATGTGTGTATTAGTTCTAATTTGAATTTATCTGGCTTTTACTTCCATCCACTGGTTCTTGTTTTCCCTTTCTCCGCTAGGCTACAGAGCCCTTTAGTACCCTCTTGCCTGCATAGTGCCTAGCACAACGGGGCCTTGATCTAAGTTGGGATCTTTAAATTCTGCCATAAATAACAGGTGAAACAGATCAGAAATACCAGCTGGCTCCAACAGCAAGGGAAGCATATTGCTCAGATTGGTTCAGCCTCCTGGACTACTTATGCTGAAATAAGGCCTGGCTGCATTGTGAAATGATATGTAATTCGATTAATTTTGTTGCTGTTGCAAAGACACGGTTGCTGTCAGACGTCTGAGTACAAAAGGCAATTACCCTCCTTTTGAGGCTCTGCCTATTTCAGGGCAATAAGCCTGTATCGGATGGCCCAGCAGCGCATTGTTATGCTCTGGCTATGCAGAAGCACGGGAACGGAGGAAAGGTTGGGGCTTTTGTTCTGGCCCTTTGTCTGCCATGGCCTGTCAAATAGATTGAATGCAGGGCAAGTCGTCTGACCTTACTGGAGGTGGTTTAAATATTGATGTTGGTTTCCTGATGAGTCTCAGATGATGAATACATGCCTGTGAACCATTGATTTTTTGTTTGTGTTTCCAAAGGGGGTTTTGCCCTGTCTTATTTGCTGCTGGACCTACTGTAGCAGACCTGGGGGATCCATCCATCTGTTTGCGTTGTGCTTTGCACTGCTACTCATCACCATGATATCTGAGCCCCTTCCACAGCTTGATAAAAGTAATCGCCTACTGGAGAGCACACTAGACTGCCTTTTAGGAGACCTGGATTCAAGTCCCACCTCAGCTACAGACTTCTGGGGCTCATCTTGGGAATGACACTTACATTAATCTGTTCCTCAGTTTCCCAACCTGCAAAATGGGGATAATAGTAAATCCATTAATGATTGTGGGGTGCCCAGAAATTACAGTGATAAGGGCCATGTAAGTACATAAATAATGGAGTTTCTGCTCCTTTTGTGGACTACAGAAAGCTCTTTTGGGGTTAGGTATTCTGGGTCTGTGCTTGTTGTTAATGTCAAACTTCTGCTACAGCCCTGAGTTGTCTCTTTGGGCCAAACTCAGTGCAGGTGTAAGAGGTTGCAACTCCATTGACTCTGATGGGAACTGTCTTTCATTAGCTCAACACTACTGAAAATCAGGCCCCTTTTGGCTAGGGTCTGAGATCTGGATTGAAGGGCCTAATTTTCAGATTTTAGCCATTTTCACCCGGTCTGAGAAGTCCCCAGATCTGCCAGTGTGCACCCCAAAAGCACTGTGTGTTCAAAATACAACCCAGAGCCCTGGCTTACTGCTTTGGGACTTCCTAAATGAACCAACAATGGACTGGGTGAGCCATCACGGTCTAAAATAAAAGCACAGAGAATACGCTTAAGAAAAGCACAAACACAAATCAACAACAATATACATAACATGACACTAACACTCAGGGCACAGCCGAGGTGGGGAAACCACAAAGGAGCCAGTTGTGGCTCCTTGATCCTAGGGGTGCAATTTAGAGCTGCCTCGAGATGGCTCTAAACCATGAGCTGGCTGAATTGGCACACAAGGGTCCGGCCACCAGCCAGTGATCGCTGGAATACAGCGAACTCTGGCAATGCCTCTAATACTTTTGGCTTCTTGGGGGTACCCCAATTGGCCGTTTAACATGGCTCTGCACAGTTGCCGGCTTCCTCATTTCCCCAGGGGTGGTCGATCCCTGCTCTGCACCAGGCCCTGCCCCCACTCCACCCCTTCCCCCAAGGCCCCACTCTGCCCTGCCTCTTCCCACCCCTGCTCCATCCTGCCCCACCTCTTCCCTTCCCGTTCTGCCCCCTCTCCCGAGCGCACCCCCCCCCCCCGGTCCTTCCCCCAGTGCCTCCTGCCCGCTGCTGAACAGCTGATCACAGTGGGAGAGAGGCACTGGGAGGGCGGGGGAGGAGCTGATTGGCAGGGCCTGCCGGCAGGCAGGAGGCCCTGGGGGGGAGGGGGAGGATCTGATCAGCGGGGCTGCCGGTGGGTGCTGAGTGCTTTTTTCCTGTAGGGCTCAGGATCGAGCCTTCAGAATCGTTGCTATTATTATTTTAAAATAAGCAATAGCTGATGACACAGGCTCACGCACGCTGAAGCCTGGACTGCAGTATAATTTACAAGCACTGTGCCCAGGACTCGATACAGCTGGTGGATGGAGGTATCTGCACCTAGAGCAATGGGGAAAATTGCATTTACTCAGTTACAAATAAACTGTTTTACTGGAGGTGCTCAGATGCCATGGCGATACAGACCACATGAGAACTGGCTAGCTCAACAGAGAGCAGAAGGAAGCTATATACACATTTATCAAAAAAATAACGGCACCCACCAGAGTGCAGACAAGAGCTGGGCTCTGACAGGAGCTACGTGCTATTCAGTTGAGCTAGGGCCTGTCCTGTCATCACCTCTCTTGCTCTCCTCCTGCTGCTGGGTGCACTCCTGCCAAGCTGGCAGTGTGTGGCTGGAAACGGAGGTTTTCAGAGCATTTCTCTAGCCCCATGCCTGTATTGCTGGCTTTCTGTCTGGCCATCAGAATTTCCTTTCAGGTGTCCACTATGGGCCACCCTCCCTGCAGCTCTTGGCTGAAGCCAAGACTCAGGTGGGCTGAGACTCCTCTCTGCCTGGCTGCTGGGGGAGAACTGGTAGAGCATGCTTCAAATGGCCTGGAGAAAGTAGTGCTGATCAGGAGCTGGGCCATTAATCGACCCCACTTGGGCTGGTGTGAGAAAAGGGGCACCAGTGGGCTTTGAGGGAACCCCATATGTTCACTGGCATTGTTCCTTTGTTTTTTATTCCTTTACATCCTATCTCCAAAAGGGTCACCGACCCACTCTTCTTAGCTTCCTAGGTTCACAGGGCCAGATGTTCAAGGGGGGTAAATCAGTGGAGCTCCATTGGAACTATGCCAGTTTACAGATCCTTGAGGATCTGGCCCAATGACTTTAAGGTCATTATGTTCACGGGGTTTAGTTGAAGTGTCTCTCATTGGTGCTTCAGTATATCTGACTTGTGGGGCCCACTCTTCAATAGAGCGCAGGGCCAGACTTTCAAGTGCTCAGCACCCACAACTTGGGGCCAGACTTTCAAATGAACTCAGTTCTCATTTAGGCATCTAAATGAAAAACAGATTTTCAAAAGATCTCAGCACCCCCCGTGTACCCAGCGCCTTGAGCGCTTTGAAAATCAGGCCCCAGTTTTGAGTGCTGAGCTCTTCTGGAAATCCTAGCTGTCCTGTAACTCAGGCCTACTTGGTGTGCAGCTCTGTCCCCCTCTAATTGCACCTAGACCATCTAGAGATGGATGAGTCTGCTACAGCCCTGCTAAGTGCCACATCACTTTTAGTTCATGCAGTAGAGGCTCATACACTAAGCTTCAGAGGTCATAGGTTCGATCCCACCCCCCCCAATGACTAGGGTCTGTCGGCATTACAATAGCCTCACCCCTACATCTCTTGGTCACTTCCTAGCTCTCCAGGACACAGCACTCATCTATACTGACGTTCCAGTTATGAGACTCATTCCACTGCGTTTCAGTATCAACACCACATCAGAGCCTCCCTGGTGCCCCTGCTTCTGTTCTTCCTTCCCTAGAGCTATTGCAGTGACAAGCATGGCTGTTTTGCAATGCGGAGTGTTAGTATCTGTATGACATTTCATTCTTGCTAGCTGCATCAAAGCCTTACTGGTCATAAGGTCAGGAGCATGTTAAATAACCTAGATTTTAAAACTCATGGTAAATATAATTTGTTTGCTTGGTGTGTTGCCTGCAGCATTTGTTCTTGAGAGCCTAGCAACCCTGACAGTGGCCACAATATAACTCTTCTACGTTTGAGTGGCATTCACACTCACGGCAGTAATGTGCCGTGTTTATATCTGTTTGCTACCACGGGACTTCGCACAGACCGGAACGTCTGCCTAGACTGCATGATGGGTGTAGCCTTATTCACTGGCATGTTCGTGAGTCTTGTCAGTATCATGTCCCCTTGCAATATCTATGGCCTTGTCTGTGCGCACAAGTTGTCCTGGTTGAACTAAAATCCGTTTAGCTGTCAGACGCACATTGCAATTTGGGTTTTAAATTAACCCTGGTGGGGGAAGGGCGAGCAGCAATTTCCCCAGCTTTCTTGCGGCACTGTGCATGTGTGTCGTGTGTGTGCCTGTCGGGTGTGTGTGTGTGTAATAAGAATAGAAATATCTGTCTTTGAAAGTGTATGTGCAACCCCATCCGCCTGACGCTTGAACGTGCACTTGGGATGTGGCAGAGCTGCTACTCCACTCTGCCTGCTCCACTGTAATTAGAGCAGGGCAAAATATTGCAGCCCAAACTCCCCGCACCCCCCTCCAATGCAGATTCAGGTCACCTGAAATGGTTCACGAATTCATGTGGATTTTGGTGAATTGCTTCGGTTGAAGAAAAACATCAGAAATGTCAAACCGGTTCCTTTCAAACGTTTCCGTAATGCGGTGTGTTGATTTTGGGGGCTAGAGTCACAACGCGACTTACGTGCCAGTCACAAAATTATGGCGGTCATGTTGCCACCCTTATGCCCACTAGCCCTGCAGGCTGGCCACTCATTTGGGAGGTGGAAGACCCAGGTTCAGATCCTCACACTGGACCAGGGACTTGTCCCCAGGTCTCCTGTATCCCAGGTGACTGCCCTACACACAGGGCTGTTGGTTATTCTGGACTGGGGGTGCTCTCAATCTCTCCTGTGGAAGCTGGCCCACTTTGTATTAAATAATTAAATAGTCACTGGGCCAGAGAATGAGGATGACCCTCTAGTCTAGTGATTAGAGCAGTAACCTGAGAGGAGGGACATCTGGGTAGAAGGGGGACACCCCCATTCTTGTTTTGTGAATGGTGCCTAAGTCCCCTTGTGAATCTAGCCCTTCATTACCTTTGCTCTTATTTTTAAAACATCTAACAATGTCCAAAAATGAAACAAATGACCCGAAACTATTTTTTTTCTGACATTTTGAGGTGCCAAAAATTTCTGTTTTGGCTTGATCCAAAATCATTTGTTTTTTCCCCCAGTTTTTCAAAACTGCCAGCGAACTGGAAAATCAGTTGTTTTCACAGCTCTAATTGCAACCCATGGGCTTGGGGCCTGTGATCATGTCTCCCTCTAGTGGTTTGCCTGATTGGTTAGCAGCCCGTTCCTTTCTCCCTGGCAAAGGATGTCTCCTTCCGTTCTCATGGCAGAGGTCTATGCTTCTTGTGCTGGGGAACCTGGATTTAATTCCTGCAAGACAACCGCGGTGTCTATGTTGTAGCCAGGCATGGGCCCTTCATTCCCTCCGCCCCTTTCCAGCCCAGGTGCTGCAGGAGTGAGAGGGGAAAAACAGAGGAGCTGCCCTGAGCTGCTGGGCTCTTAGGTTCTCTCTCTGCTCCTGTGAGAATGGCTTCAAGTTGCTGAAGAGAGAGAGAGAGGGAGGAAGAGCTCTTCCTACACCACCTCTGATTGGTTTCTCAGTCCTAGGGGGGGAGCAAATGAGGCAAGCGGCCAATCAGAAGACTCAAATTCAGAAAGACCTGGAGCTTCTGCCATCATCATGACACTGGTTCCAGCCCAGACAAAATCCCGACACTCATGAAAATATCCTGAGGGTTGGAGTCTCTGAGAGCTCAAAGAGTGTGAGCGTTTTGGGAACCCACCACAGGACAGCGCCTGTGTTTGTGGTCCTGGAGGTACCAGATCAGTTCCCTGCAAGATGATTGTGGTGTCTGTAATGATGCGGCCTCAGTGAAATATAGCATACAACCCATTAGCCTGTGCACAGAGTGAGCAAGACTCTGAATAAGCCCATGCCTCATTGAGGGGCATTGACTGCAAAGGGCTTTGGTTGAGGTCTTTGGTGCTCATCTAGCAAATAGTTCCATCGGAAGAAGAGGCTTTGTTTTTTTTTAAAAACCTAGGAAATTATATTTTAAAAAACGATGTTAAAAACATTAAGGTTGCAAAGTGAAGCACTTGGAAGGCAGCCAATACCCACGTTATGGTTCCCCTTGTGTGTATGTGGGGCTAGGGAAGCTTCAGGGCCCTTGTGAAGCTGCAAATTACTTAGTGGAAGCTTGTTTCTGTGTCACTGGTTTGCTTTCTCATTGCATCTGTGACTTTTAGAGCATAATTCCTTTGGGGCAGGATCTGTGTCTGGTCTTTCTATGGGTCAGCATAGCACATAGCACATATTTGGGTACTCAGTGAATAAGTAATGAGTAATAATAACAATTAATAATGGGTTTGATTTTGTTCCTGCAATAATTTTATATATATAAAAACCCTCCCCCCCAGCCCAGGAGTTTTCTCTCCCCGCCGTAGCCCCAGGGCAGCCTGCACCCCAAACACCTCAGCCACAGCCCCACCCCAGAGCCAGCACCCCCATCCAGAGCCCTCACCCCCCACCCGCACCCCAACCCTCTGCCTGAGCCCCTCATCTCCGGCCCCACTCCGGAGCCCTCATCCCCCACACCCCAACCCTCTGCCCCAGCCCTGAGCCCCTCATCCCCATCCCCACCCCACACCCAGAGCCCACTTCCCCAGCTGGAGTCCTCACCCCCCCGCACCCCAACCCTCTGCTTGAGCCCCCTCCCACACTCCAAACACCTCAGCCCCACCGCCCACCACATGAATTTTGTTATGTGCACCAATATGAAGGTGATGTGTCACACATCACCTCCATATGGGTGCACGTAACAACATTTATTCCGCACGTGGGTGGGAAAAATTAGAGGGAACACTGGTGTAGATCAAGATTTAGGCTATGTCTACACTAGCACTTTTGTCGGCAAAACTTTTGTCAGCTCTGGGGTGTGAAAAAACACACCCCTGACTGGCATATGTTTCACTGACAAAAGCACTGGTGTGGACAGCGCTATGCCAGTGGGAGAGCGTCACCCGCCGGCACAGAACGGCTACACAGGAGACCTTACGGTCGCACATCTGCAGTGGTACACCTGTGCCACTGGAAGATCCATAGTGTAAACATGGCCTTAGTAATCTTTGCCCCTCTGAATCAAAGAAACATAAAGACCCAATTTCTTCTGTCAGGGATTTTTATTCCCTTCCCTCAGAGTTGAAGCTGATGGGACCAGTCCTTGCGCGCATCTCTTTCTGGGTGTGGGGGGAGCAATTGACAAAGTCTTTGTCCTTTGATGTTTCACAATGGCTCATTTGGTTTCAGTGGACCTTCTTGTGTTCAAGACCTAACACCTTCTGAAGGAAGCCAGCCTTCACATTAATTAATGCTTCTTTCCTGTTTGGTGAGTTACAGTTACAGAGGTTTACAATGCAAACACTTAGGGCTTGGCTACGCTTGCAAGTTAGAGCGCATTAAAGCAGCCCTGGGCGTGCTAACTCCCGATGTGTCCACACTGGCCAGGCACATATGGTGCCTGGACTCTGCAGCTGGATCACTCCTGGTAATCCACCTCCAAGAGATGCATAGAGCTTGCTGCGCCCCGCCCAGGCATCAGTGTGAATGAGGTGTTGCATTCCTGCACTGTGACTGGCCTCTGGAAACATCCCATAATCCCCTGAAGTCAAGTGGCCACTCTTCTCATTGTTTTGAAAGCTCCGTTTCTGACAGCCGGCATGCTTACCTGCTCAGGGACAAAGCAAGCCGTTAGTGTGGAATGCTGCTGTTG
This sequence comes from Eretmochelys imbricata, assembly GCF_965152235.1. Taxonomy (NCBI): domain Eukaryota; kingdom Metazoa; phylum Chordata; order Testudines; family Cheloniidae; genus Eretmochelys; species Eretmochelys imbricata. The sequence continues at coordinate 17,143,597 of NC_135572.1, forward strand.
TGAGTATGTGTGAGAGAGACTGTGGGGGGGTGTTCTGCTACTGTCTGAACTTACAAGACAGCATGCTGACATGCTCTCTGCCCCCCAAAACACACTCCCTGTCACACTCCACCCTCCCACATTTGAAAAGCACGATGCAGCCACTTGTACACTGGGATAGCTACCACAATGCACTGCTCTTTGTGGCGTTGCAAGAGCTGCTAATGTGACCACACCAGTGTGCTTGTAGCTGACAGTGTGAACACACGGCAGCGTTTTCCCTGCTGCGGTCTCCGAAGGCTGGTTTAGCTCCCAGCTACTTACACCTGCAAGTGTAGCCATGCCCTTAGGCCAGGTCTACCCTACACTCTTACTTCGGTATAACTGTGTCACTCAGGGATGTGAAGAATCCACACCCTGAGTGATGTAGTTATACTGACCTTAACCCCCGTGTACACAGTGCTGTGTCAGCGACCACCTCTCCTGTCCCCTTAGGGTGTCTTCTTTAAAGTACGACCGTGATGCAGCTGTGCCGATGCAGCATGTGTTATGTAGACCTGCCCTAAATATAACCTTATAACATGGGGTACTGGTGCTAAATTGGATTAATACGTGCAGCATCCGACAAGCCTTTCAGAAAATCTAAAGAGTAAACACATTTTTGTAAATCTAATACCTATTTTAATACACAGACGAGCCAGACTGGTTTCCAGCCATGCATTCATTCGTGTTCAGTTGTGGTCTAGGAGCCTTGGCATGAGCTGGTACCGGGTGTGCCAGCAGCACAACCCAATCTAAATTTCACCTACTTTGGGGCCATACAAGCTTCCTGTACAAACTTGATCCACTTCCCCTTGGTCTTTCTCAACTATATATTCTCTTGCAAGTATTTGTATAGCTGGAGCCATAATTGAACGGTCAATAACTATGCACCAACAGGAAATTATACCCCCCTAGCACTTTCCAGTGTTTGTCAAAAATGGCCATTCCTCCTCGTGCCCTGAGTACCATAGTCCAGATGTTCATCATATTTATGAAGAATATTCCACTTGGCAAAGCCAAGAACCCAACCTCAGTCACTAAAGATCTGATCAAAAGGCTACTGAAGTCAATGTAAAGACTCCCATTTACTTCCATAGGCTTGGGATCAAGCTCCTAAAGTGAAAGATACCCTAAGCTAATCAATGCCCCTTGGTGTGTTAAAAGTCTACCAATAGTCTGTGTCATGGGCATTCAGATCATGAGTAGTGATTAATTCTAGCATTTTCTGCATGTTACTGGTGTCACGTACTCTTATGTTGGGGTGGTGTTCTCGTCTCATTCCAAGTGTAACCTATCTTCGTGACCTCAAGCTGATCCATTAGTGTAAAGACATCTAGTGAGTTATAAACAGATAGCTTTCTCAGCAAGAGAGCACCGGCGAAGTCAAAGATAGAGACTGCCTTGTTAAAGTACAGTGTGATGACCTACCTGGCCAAGAGTATATAATTATAAAAAGTAAATTTTAAAGACACTTTTAAAAACTTTCCTATTGGAAAAAAACAAACAAACCACCACTCCATCGCCAATCTGGGAAGAGATAGAAATATGATTAACAAAATATTCTGGATGAAATCCTACACCCATTGGAGTCAATGGCAAAAATCCTATTGCCTTCAGTCTTGTGGGGATTTCACCCTTTTCCCCTTTCCCCCATAAACTGAGATCAGAGCTGGAAAGTAGTCAGATGAATAAATAAAGGTGGAACTTTGCTGTCCATGAAATCAACAGTCAGCTTTGTTGGGAGAATTAGAAAGAATGGACAGTTTTACTGTTAATCAGAAATTGTGATTATTATACAAACTGGTCAAGGATTACACACCCAACTAGTCTGTGCTAAAGCATCCTTTTATTGTTGTTTTCCTGGCCCAGCTGGGATCATCCACTTATTCAGGCCTGTCTTTTAGATCGTAGGCTCTTTGGGGCAGGGGCTGCCTTTGACTATGTCAGTACAATGCCTAGCACAATGGGGCTCCAACCTAGTAGAAGCCTCTAGGGTATTACCCTAATGTATGTGTTCTAATATATTTAAGAGAAATAGGAGGGTAGTGCTCTACTTGACCCACATGTCTGTTATATGGATACCTCAAAAAGACTTTAGGACAGTGGTAGGCAACCTGCAGCCCATCAGGGTAATCCGCTGGCGGGCCGAGGGACAGTTTGTTTACATTGACCGTCCGCAGGCATGGCTGCCTGCAGCTCCCAGGGGCTACGGTTCGCCGTTCCCGGCCAATGGAGCTGCAGGAAGTGACGCAGGCCTCAGGGGTGTGCTGGCCGCCACTTCCCGGAGTTCCCATTGGCTGAGAACAGCGAACCGCAGCCACTGGGAGCTGCGGGCGGCCGTGCCTGCGGACGGTCAATGTAAACAAACTGTCCCGCGGCCCGCCAGCGGATTACCCTCACGGGCCGCAGGTTGCCCACCACTGCTTTAAGATGATCCAAGGGGTTATAATTATGAGAAAGGGGCTGCTGGAAATAGGTGGATGGGCTGGTGGTTAGGGTGCTAGGCTGGGATTCATGAGACAGGTTCAAATCTTTGCTCTACCATAGGTTTCCTGTGTGATATTGGGCAAGTCAGTTAGCCTCTCTGTGCCTCAGTTCCCTCTCTGTACAATGGGATGGTAACACTGCCCTACCTCACAGGGGTGGTATGAGGATAAATACGTTAAAGATTGTAAGATGCTCAGATACTATGGTAACAGAGGACCATTAAAGTGCCTTAGTGAGACAGACTGAGCAAAGGAACATTTAGGCTGTATGTCAGAGAAGACTTCTCAACTGGGGTGACTACTGGATAGAAGAATACCTTTTCCAAGGATGTGGTGAAAGCCCAATCTCTTGAATGATAGGAATCGGGATGGGTAAAAAGCACAGGAGAATATACATGCATAGGCAGGGAAATGTACTTCATGGCTCAATCGGTGTCCTCTCCCTCTCTAATTCCTGTGATTCCATGCACCATTACTATCATTCATATCGTGTCAATAGTGTGTTAGTTGTTTTACAGGCATGTCTGAAGGCAGAATCCTTGCCCTGAGATCTACTATCTAGGTAGACAAAGTGCAAACGAGGGATGGGGCAATGACAACGCAGTCTGAAAAATGGCCTAGTTAAACAATTTCTTCTTTGTCCCACAATTTTTTGTATGCTTTTCAATCTGTTGAATGTAGTGAGTGTGACTTTTCCAGTCACCCAAGAGGTAACACTACTCTGTGGAGAGGGCTGAGCTTGGAAGGGGTTGGACACACGACCTACCTACAGATGTGTTGCATATCCAGTAATTGTCCCTTGTATTGTATTCAGAGCTGGGATGTTTTACTACTGTGTGTTTGTACAATGCCTCACGCCATGGGCCCTCCTTCTTGGGAACTACTATAATAAATATGATTAATAATGATAGTGTACTATTGAAGATATCCCTTGCACTGTGTGTGGTTACCTCTTTCAAGATGGTGCCACTTGGTAGTTTGGATTATCTAAATATTTTAAAAATATTCCTCCAAAAATGTAGATCCTAAGCCAAACCTTTCTGAGTCCTTTGGAGATTTGACATCTCCGTCCATCCCTAAGTCCTACCTCTACCGGCCCAAGCCCAGATCTTCCACCATCCCAGTCACTTTACATAACCTCTGTTTTTTCATATGTAAAAACAGGATGAATAATCCCCTAACTCACAAGGGCATTGTGGGTGGAAAATCCCTTTGAGGCAGAGAAGAATTAATTTCATTGAATGGAGGAAGGATGATCCTGTGATTAAGGCATTGCCCATCTGGGTACAATTCTCAAGCTTCCTGGGGCCTTGGCCAAGTACTTAACCTCTTTGTGCCTCAGTTCCCCCTCTGAAATTAAGGAGTCAATTATACTTCCTTAGTCCCATCCATTGTTTGTCTTTTCTATGTAGACTGTAAGAGGGACTGTTTTCTACTATGTTTTTGTACAGCACCTAGCGCAGTGGGCCCCCAATCTCCACTGGGGCCTGTCAGTGTCACTGCAATGCAGGTAATAAATAGTAATAATACTTTCCTACTTCACAAGGTTGTTGTGACACTGAATTCAGTATGTTTGCAAGTACCTCTGATCCTGTCTTCACGCAGCTTTTGATGGACAGAATAAAATCTCTTTCCTAGTCTCCAGAACCACCAGCCTGGCTTTCAATAGCTCTTAAGCACATGCCTGTTCTGTGATACACACAATACACAAGTCAAAGATACTCACTCTCTGAGAGCAATCTTATACTTATAAATATATGTTCAGAGAAAAGAAATCTTAATCGAAGTCCCATAATGTGCCTCAGTATCTATGTAACAGTATTACCACAACCTTCATCCTTTGTTCCCACCACTCCCTGCTGTATGCCATGACCACTCACTGTGTCACGCCTACAGTGTAGCTTGTAAGTGCTTTCAGGCAGGGACAGTGTCATTCTTTGTCCTCTGAAGTGCCTGGCTATCTTTGGGACGTATACAATAAGCAATAACCATTCATCATAATATAACGATGCTAGTAAAACACATTGAGATCTTTGGATGGGAGATGTTAACTGTTGACAATAGGTATCTGACTGCCAGTCCTGCAAGGTTTGGTCCTTCTTTCTCAGGACCACCAGCAATATAGATCCTGAGAGCCAAAATAAGTCCTTGGGGACACCTCTGCAGCCCTGTTGCCTTCCTTGACTTTGCACTGGTGTGACTGATTGAAAATTAATAAACCAGAAGGCATACTATCCAGCTCACTCTCTCTGGGTGTATTGACTTTGCAGGGTGAAGTGGACTGAAATGCAGTGAAATTGGACTTTTGTCATGTAGTGGGCAGATGCGACTGAACTCACGCAGGGAGCAGATCTGCTGCACATGAAGGTGTCTTTTCCATATAGACACTTTTCAGAGCAGAACTGGACTTTAGGGTAACTTTTTTTCCAAGCGCATTATTATTCATTATTATTGCAGTAGCGCAAAAGAACCCCAGTTGCGAACCAGGATCCTGTACCAGCACTGTACAAACACAGCATAGTTAATGAACTTAGTGAGTTGTATTTGCAGGTGCTAAAGATAAGCAAGAGAAAATATTGTGCTCTAGATAAAGGTCCACATTTTCAAAATCAGGCACCTAAAAAAGTCTCCTCATTTTCAAAGATGACAAGCACCAGCAGCTCCCATTGAATTAATAGGAACTGTCTGGCTGAGGTACTTATAGAGTTTGCATTATTTGAGAGGTTTATAATCTTTTAATGGATTTATCTGCACAATATCCTTGAGAGTTAAGGTTGTACTGTTATTCCTGCTTTGCAGATGGGAAACTGAGGCACTGAGAGACTCATAGATTCATAGATATTTAGGTCAGAAGGGACCATTATGATCATCTAGTCTGACCTCCTGCACAGCGCAGGCCACAGAATCTCACCTACCACTCCTACCAAAAAAAAAACCCCTCACACCTATATCTGTGCTATTGAAGTCCTCAAATCGTAATTTAAAGACTTCAAGGAGCAGAGAATCCTCCAGCAAGTGACCTGTGCCCCATGCTACAGAGGAAAGCGAAAAACCTCCAGGGCCTAACTGACTTGCCTAACTGACTCACACAGGAGGTCTGTGGCAGAGGAGGGAGTTGAACCTGGGTGTCCCAGGCTAACTCCCTAACCACTGGACCATCTGTCCTCTCATCTGCAGGTGATCAGCTCCTTTGAAAATCAAGCCGCTTAGGTGACAAATATGGATGTAGGTACCTAAATTTAGGCACGTGAGTTTAAACGTGTTAGCCTAAGCACTTTAATGGTTAGGCAGTTGGTGTGCTGTGACGACTGGATCAGCCTGAAGGCAGTTCCCCCAGCTGCCTAGCCTTTAAAATGCTTTGGTTAAAATGTTCAAAGTCATGTGCCTAACATTAGGCACCTCCATCCATATTCCACTCTATGCTATAGCCACTCATCTCACTGCTGCCTTAAAACCCGATCTGTTGGTCACACCCACCTAGTGACACTCATCTTAAACTGAGATTGTAAATTCGTGTGGGCAGGGGCTGACTTTCTGTTCTGTGTTTGTACACCGCCTAGCACCAGGGGGTCCTGGCCTCCAGGCACTTCTGTGATAACAAGAAATAATCATTGTAGTTATTGTCGATTTGGCGATGTTCCTATCTGGGTGGTTCGGACTTCAAACACACACAAAAACCCCACCCCCGACAGATGCTTTTACAATGAGAAGGGATACCAGTTGCCCCTGTAGCTACTGGCGTAAGGGAGTATGTACGTGGATCACATTACTGCAGTAACAGCACTTCACAGTCGTTAGTGTATTTATCCTCACAACCCCCCCGTGAGGGAGGGCAATGCTTTTATCCCCATTTTGAACTGGGGCACAGGGAGGCTAAATGACTTGCCCAAGGTCACCCAGGAAGCCTGTGATGGCAAAGAGAATTGGACCTACATCTTGCAAGTCCTCAGCTAGTCCTTTAGCCACTAGGCCGTTCTTCCTCTCTAATGAGGGCTTAAGCACTGGAGGGCTGGGGCAAGCCAGCCCAGATCACAGAATGAGCCTCACCTGAGAGGAGTCAGGAGATTCCAGTAGGGAAGCTGCAGAAAAAGGGGAAAGCCTTGGAATCTGTGGCAATGTCTGCCGGGCCCTGACTCAGCAGAGGGGAAAGCACCCATAGGGAAGGCCTGTGGAGAAGGACAGACTCCAGCTGGGAGGCAGAAAAAGAAGATTGTCAGGGAGGAGGGCCTATGCCCAGCTGAAACTGGGAGGAGGACTGTGGTGAGTTTGTGTTGTGTTTTGAAAGACTTTGTGTTATTCTGGATTATTAGCGGACAGACACTGAATTGGGGTTGGGCCCTGAGGGCTGAATAAATTGGGCCTCCAGCTGGGGAATGTTTAATTTCCTTCCGACTGTGGGGAGTTTGTTTAAGGAGCCCTGAAGAAGGAGAAAATGGAGTCAAGGCTTGGCAGAGACAACCCTGGCCATGAGGGGGTGCTCTGGGAGTGGCTGTCTCTACTACTGGGGGGAATGGGCAGAGCCTTGCCTCCACCTCTGTCCCATAATGCTAGTGCAGCTGAGTTGCAATGGGAGAGAAGTAACCTGCTCTAGGTATGGGCCAGTAGCAGATTATTTCTGGCTAGGAGCAAGATGGGAACTGTTTCCCTAAATTTAAGGGGTGTACATCCCCCAGAATGTAATCAAGCCAATTGCAACCATATTATGTGCATTTAGCCACCATAAATTAATAAAGTAAAACACCACATAGTATAGGGTTAATTTAAAAGTAGGCTTTTAGAGGCAAAATTTATTCCTGACATTGCTGAAAGTAAAATAGTTAAGTTATCACTGCTGTGGGTTCTGAAAACACTGGGTAACAGGAACCAGGGGGCAAACTATGTCTGAGGCACAGATCTGTCCCTGGGTGGCATTGCAATGCTCCATCGCTTGTTCGTGTTTCCTGGTAAACTCAAAATCTGTCCCTTACAGGGTGTGCAAGCCCCTTGGGGGCAGGGACTGTCCTTAGTTACATGTTTGTACAGCTCCCTTCAGAATGAGACCCTGAGGGCGGTCATACAGAATAATCTGGATCGCTTGGTAAAATGGGCCCATTCACACCAAATGTTTATATACAGCCGAATGCAAGGTCATGTACCTAGAAACCAGGAATGAGGCCACACCTCCAGAATGGGGGACTGTTTGCCAGAAAGCAGTGACTCTGAGAAGGCTTTAGGGATCACAGTGGGCAAACAACTCAATTTGAGCTCCCAAGGCGACACTGTTGCAAAAAGGGCCAGGGAAGGCCCTTGGATGTATTAACAGGGGAGTAGTGAACAAGACTAGGGAGGTAATTTCACCTCTGTGTATGGCATTCCGGAGACTGATGCTAGAATAGTGAATCCTGCTCTGATGCCCAAATTTTAAAAAGGATGTTGAATCATTTTTGTGGCTCTTTACTGCACCCTCTGCAATTTTTCAAGGGCTGGAGGGAATGCCTTGCAGGGAGAGACTTAGGCTTTGTCTACATTACACAGCTTTTAGCGACACGTCTGTGTCGCTAAAAGTCAGGCTGTGTAAATGCTGTTTGTTGGCACTTTTGCCGAGAGCGTTCCTGCCAACAACGAGCCATTTACACTGCCACTTGCCGCGGCAAAACTTTTGTCTTTTGGGAGAGGGGCTTTTTCAAGCACCTGTGAACGACAACTTTTGTCGTTCAATTGGCAGCGTAGACAAAGCCTTAAAGAGTTCAATCTGTTTAGGTTATCAAAACAAACAAAACAATGTGGGCATTGTCTACACTTGAACCCCACAGTGTCAGTTCTCCAGCTGGGCCACTGTCACACATCAGTGTAGATAGTACTTATCACAATAGGAGGCAGGGGTGAAAGTAAAATGCAGATCTTACCGGTACGGGGCTGCTCTGCCCTGCCCCACCCCGAAGGGGCGTGGCCTTGGGCAGAAGGGGTGGGGCTGAGGGGTCAGCATCCCCCAGCCAGTCCATCTGTGCTCCTTGGCCCGCGCCGCCCGGGGCTCCAGCCGCGATTTAAAGGGCCTGGGGCGCCGGCCGGCAGAGCCGCGGCAGCGGCAGCCGGAGCCTCAGACCCTTTTAAATCGCGGCCCCGGGGGCAGCTACTTCTTTTGCCCCCCCACCGTCAGTGGCTGGGGGGTGGGCAAAAGGGGCGGCGATATTAAAGCGCTGCCGTGCCCTTTCTGCGCCCTCCATCAGCGGCCCTGCCGGGTCGTCGCTGCCCCTTTTGTGCCGCCCCCCCCCCATTGGCAACCCTGCTGGTAGGGACCCAGCAGGGCCACCAATTGGGGGTGCAAAAGGGGCAGCTATGGCAGCACTTTAAAGTCAGCGGTACGGGCCGGTACTGGCGGCTACCTTTTACTGCTACGCTGTACCAGCCCGTACCCCCTTACTTTCACCCCTGATAGGAGGGGTTCTCTGTAGGTAATCCACCTCCCCAGGTAATCCACCTCCCCTGGAACCTAGGGCTGTCTACACCAGGGCTTAGCTCAGCTTAATTATATCGCTTAGGGGTGTGGGCTGACCTGACTATAGTGTAAACCAGGCCTGAGAGCTGACTTGATTATTGTGTCAGTATCTTCCTCGGGAGGAAAAACTGGATACTAAAGACCTCTTTAATCTAGCAGAAAGAGGCTTAACAAGAACCAATGCCTGGAAGCTGAAGCTAGACAAATTCAAATTAGAAATAAGGCACACTTTTTAACAGTGAGCGTGATCATCCATTGGAACAAACTACCAAGGGAAGGGAAGGATTTTCCATCTCTTGGTGTCTTCAAATCAAGGCCACCTTTCTGGAAGGTATGGTTTAGTCAAACGTAAGTTACTGGGCTCTATGGAAGGGTAACAGGGTGAATTTTACTGACCTGTGATGTGCAGCAGATCAGACTACAGTCCCTTCAAGGGCTGTTGTTATGCTTCCTGAACCTAATCCTGTTCCTATTAAAGTCAATGGCAAAACTCATCGTTGACTTGGTGTAGATCAGGCTCCTTATACATACAGTAGAACTTCAGACTTACAAACACCAGAGTTACAAACTGACCAGTCAACCGCACCCCTCGGTTGGAACTGGAAGTACACACTGAGCCCTGGTCTACACTAGGAGTTGAGGTCGAATTTAGCAGCGTTAAATTGATTTAACCCTGCACACGTCCACATGACGAAGCCCTTTTTTTCCGACTTAAAGGGCTCTTAAAATCGATTTCCTTACTGCACCCCCGACAAGGGAATTAGCTCTGAAATCGGCCTTGCTGGGTCGAATTTGGGGTACTGTGGACACAATTAGATGGTATTGGCCTCTGGGAGCTATCCCAGAGTGCTCCATTGTGACCACTCTGGACAGCACTCTCAGCTCAGATGCACTGGCCAGCTAGACAGGAAAAGGCCCGCGAACTTTTGAATTTCAATTTCCTGTTTGGCCAGCGTGGCAAGCTGCAGGTGACCATGCAGAGCTCATCAGCAGAGGTGACAATGATGGAGTCCCAGAATCGCAAAAGAGCTCCAGCATGGACTGAATGGGAGGTAGGGGATCTGATTGCTGTATGGGGAGATGAATCCATGCTATCAGAACTACGTTACAGTTTTCGAAATGCCAAAACATTTGTCAAAATCTCCCAGGGCACGAAGGACAGAGGCCATAACAGGGACTCGAAGCAGTGCCGCGTGAAACTTAAGGAGCTGAGGCAAGCCTACCAGAAAACCAGAGAGGCGAACGGCTGCTCTGGGTCAGAGCCCCAAACATGCCGCTTCTATGATGAGCTGCATGCCATTTTAGGGGGTTCAGCCACCACTACCTCAGCTGTGTTGTTTGACTCCTTCAATGGAGATGGAGGCAACACGGCAGGTTTTGGGGAAGAGGAAGATGATAGCTCACAGCAAGCAAGCGGAGAAACCGGTTTTCCCGACAGCCACAAACTGTTTCTCACCGTGGATGTGGAGCCAGTACCCCCCGAACCCACCCAAGGCTGCCTCCCGGACCCGCCAGGTGGAGAAGGGACCTCTGGTGAGTGTACCTTTTAAAATACTATACATGGCTTAAAAGCAAGCATGTTTCATGATTAATTTGCCATGGCATTCGCAGCTCTCCTGGACATACTCCCAAAGTCTTTGCAAAACGTTTCTGGGGAGGGCAGCCTTATTCCGTCCACCATGGTAGGACACTTTACCACTCCAGGCCAGTAACACGTACTGTAGAACAAACCATTGTAGAACAAACCATTGCAGTGTATGTTTGCTGGCGTTCAAACAACATCCGTTCTTTATCTCTCTGTGTTATCCTCAGGAGAGTGATATCATTCATGGTCACCTGGTTGAAATAGGGTGCTTTTCTTAAGGGGACATTCAGAGGTGCCAGTTCCTGCTGGGCTGTTTGCCTGTGGCTGAACAGAAATGTTCCCTGCTGTTAGCCACGGGGAGGGGTTAGCCACGCGGTGGGGGAGGCAAAATGCGACCTTGGAACGAAAGCACATGTGCTATGTATATAATGTTAACAGCAAGGTTTACCATGAAAGAGTGTACCCATTGTTCTATAAAATGTGTCTTTTAAAATACCACTGTCCCTTTTTTTTTCTCCACCAGCTGCATGTGTTTCAAGGATCACAGGATCTTCTCCTTCCCAGAGGCTAGCGAAGATTAGAAGGTGAAAAAAAACGCACTCGTGATGAAATGTTCTCTGAGCTCATGCTGTCCTCCCACACTGACAGAGCACAGATGAATGCGTGGAGGCAAACAATGTCAGAGTGCAGGAAAGCACAAAATGACCGGGAGGAGAGGTGGCGGACTGAAGAGAGGCTGAAGTTGAAAGGTGGCGGCAGCGTGATGAGAGGAGGCAGGATTCAATGCTGAGGCTGCTGGAGGATCAAACTAATATGCTCCAGCGTATGGTTGAGTTGCAGGAAAGGCAGCAGGAGCACAGACCGCCGCTACCGCCCCTGTGTAACCAGCTGCCCTCCTCCCCAAGTTCCATAGCCTCCTCACCCAGATGCCCAAGAACACGATGGGGGGGCCTCCGGCCAACCAGCCACTCCACCCCAGAGGATTGCCCAAGCAACAGAAGGCTGGCATTCAATAAGTTTTAAACTTTTAAAGTGCTGTGTGGCCTTGTCCTTCCCTCTTCCACCACCCCTCCTGGGCTACCTTGGTAGTTATCCCCCTATTTGTGTGATGAATTAATAAAGAAAGTATGAATGTGTTAAGCAACAATGACTTTATTGCCTCTGCAAGCGGTGATCAAAGGGAGGAGGAGGGGGTGGGTAGCTTACAGGGAAGTAGAGTGAACCAAAGGGTGGGGGTTTTCATCAAGGAGAAACAAACAGAACTTTTACACCGTAGCCTGGCCAGTCATAAAACTGGTTTTCAAAGCTTCTCTGATGCGTACCGCGCCCTCCTGTGCTCTTCTAACCGCCCTGGTGTCTGGCTGCGCGTAACCAGCAGCCAGGCGATTTGCCTCAACCTCCCACCCCGCTATAAACATCTCCCCCTTACTCTCACAGATATTGTGGAGAGCACAGCAAGCAGTAATAACGGTGGGAATATTGGTTTTGCTGAGGTCTAAGCGAGTCAGTAAACTGCGCCAGCATGCTTTTAAACATCCAAATGCACATTCTACCACCATTCTGCACTTGCTCAGCTTGCAGATGAAAAGCTCCTGACTACTGTCCAGGGTGCCTGTATATGGCTTCATGAGCCATGGCATTAAGGGGTAGGCTGGGTCCCCAAGGATAACTACAGGCATTTCAACATCCCCAATGGTTATTTTCTGGTCTGGGAAGAAAGTCCCTTCCTGCAGCTTTTGAAACAGACCAGAGTTCCTGAAGATGTGAGCGTCATGTACCTTTCCCAGCCATCCCACGCTGATGTTGGTGAAACGTCCCTTGTGATCCACCAGTGCTTGCAGCACTATCGAAAAGTACCCCTTGCGGTTTATGTACTCGCCGGCTTGGTGCTCCGGTGCCAAGATAGGGATATGGGTTCTGTCTATGGCCCCACCACAGTTAGGGAATCCCATTGCAGCAAAGCCATCCACTATGACCTGCACATTTCCCAGGGTCACTACCCTTGATATCAGCAGATCTTTGATTGCGTTGGCTACTTGCATCACAGCAGCCCCCACAGTAGATTTGCCCACTCCAAATTGATTCCCGACTGACCAGTAGCTGTCTGGCGTTGCAAGCTTCCACAGGGCTATTGCTACTCGCTTCTCAACTGTGAGGGCTGTGAGGGTATTCTTGCGCCTCAGGGCAGGGGAAAGCAAGTCACAAAGTTCCATGAAAGTGGCCTTAAGCATGCAAAAGTTTTGCAGCCACTGGGAATCGTCCCAGACCCGCAACACTATGCGGTCCCACCAGTCTGTGCTTGTTTCCCGAGCCCAGAATCAGCGTTCCACAGCATGAACCTGCCCCATTAGCACCGTGATGCCCACATTGCCAGGGCCCGTGCTTTGAGAGAAGTCTGTGTCCATGTCCTCATCACTCTCGTCACTGCGCTGACGTCGCCTCCTCGCCCGGTATCGCTTTGCCAGGTTCTGGTGCTGCATATGCTGCTGGATAATGCGTGTGGTGTTTAATGTGCTCCTAACTGCCAAAGTGAGCTGAGTGGCCTCCATGCTTGCCGTGGTATGGCGTCCGCACAGAAAAAAGGCGCGGAACGATTGTCTGCTGTTGCTCTGACGGAGGGAGGGGCGACTGATGACATGGCTTACAGGGTTGGCTTACAGGGAATTCAAATCAACAAAGGGGGTGGCTTTGAAAGAAACAGAATGGCCCCCTCAAGGATAGAACTCAAAACTGGGTTTAGCAGGCCATTGATTTCACAGGGGGAGGGAGGAGAAAATGAATACAAAACAAATCTGGTCTATTTCTTGTTTTGAGCCACTTCATCTATCTTTATACATCTTGCTGGCCTCAGACTGTGCAGTACGACCGCTAGCCATCATCTCCTGGGTGCTCGGCAGAAGACGGTGCAGTATGACTGCTGGCCATCGTCTTCTGCTGGCTGCTGATTAAAAGACAGTGCACTGCCGGTAGGACTCAATCACCATGAGACGAAACTTAAAAGGGAAATGACCTGGCTGAGTCACTCCCATGTTTGCCCAGGCGCTCCTGACCTCATTGAAGTTGGTTAAAAGAGCACCCAGGACTACATCGATGACGGCTACCAGTCATACTGCACTATCTGCTGCCAAAAGGCAATGAGCTGCTGCTGTGTAGCAATGCAGTACCACGTCTGCCAGCACCCAGGAGACATACGGTGACGGTGAGCTGAGCAGGCTCCATGCTTGCCATGGTATGGCGTCTGCATGGGTAACCTAGGAAAAAAGGAACAAAACGATTTGTCTTCCGTTGCTTTCACGGAGGGAGGGAGGGAAGGGGGGGCCTGACGATATGTACCCAGAACCACCCGCGACAATGTTTTAGCCCCATCAGGCACTGGGATTTCTACCCAGAATTCAAATGGGCGGTGGAGACTGCGGGAACTGTGGGATAGTTACCCACAGTGCAATGCTCCGGAAGTCGACGGTTGCCTCGGTACTGTGGATGCACTCCGCCGACTACATGCACTTAGAGCATTTGTGTGGGGACACACACAATCGACTGTATAAAAACGCTTTCTACAAAACTGACTTCTATAAATTCGACCTAATTTCGTAGTGTAGACATACCCTCAGGCAGCAGCAGAGACCAAAAAAAAAAAAGAAGAAGCAAATACAGTATAGTACTGTGTTAAACGTAAACTACTAAAACAATAAAAGGGAAGGCGGCATTTTTCTTCTGCATAGTAAAGTTTCAAAGCTGTATTTTAAGTCAATGTTCAGCTGTAAACTTTTGAAAGAACCACTGTAATGTTTTGTTCAGCGTTACGGACATTGCAGAGTTATGAACAACCTCCATTCCTGAGGTTTCCTAATGTAGTTTTTCAGGTAAACACTAAAATACATTGGAAACCCTCTAAACACAGTCCAATCTCTCCTTTTGAGGATACTGGGTGAGTGTGATAATGTGCAGAGAGCGTCAGTGTATTTAATCTCTCTCTGCTAGACTGTTTTGGGGCTATATCTAAGATGGTGAATATGCTGATTGACCGTTCACAGCTTGTTAGGTCACCAAGAATGCCATCCAAAGGATGTTCTGTATGCTGTGCTATATTAAGTATAATTACACTTTTAATGAATGCCCTTGTATGAAAATGCAACTCCTCCTTAAGATAATCGGATTCTTCAAATTCATTTTTAGATGAGAAATTAGTTGAAACTTGAAGCCTCAGGAGAGAAGAATAGAATTTGTGCTTAGAATTAAAGACTGGAATTTCTCCTAACCAGTGGTTAATTAGCATGTGCTCCTGAGCATTAGCTTGCTGGAGTGATTCCAGAAGCAGTATGGCCTGTCAGGTGATTGTTCTCCATCTGTCTTTCATGAACTGATTTCAGAGACTGCCAGCTGAGAGAGATTACAGTAGAAAACCCATGCTTTTCACACCCAATGTAGAGCTTTGTCCATGTTTCTTATGTTTTCTGTATTTGCACTACAGCCCTGTTGGTTTTTAATCGGTCATTATGTTTTAAGAACCAAAAAGGTAAAACATGCCCAGCTGTCAATCTCGAGTCTAACTCAGCTGAAGAGTCATTGGGGTAGTCTCCCGTTCTCCCCCCCAGCTGCAATATAAATGAGTGCTAGGAGCACTGGGACAGTGAAGGTATCAAGAGGTTGACACATGTACGTGACCACAAGTTGCAAGGAGGTGGAGGATCAAACCAATGGAGAGTACATATATCAAAGGACTGATCACGCCTTGGTCCCAGGATATGTATTTTCAGCTGCAGACAGTTGAGAGGATTTAGTGCTGGTGAAAGACGCCAAGTTGTCAGCCTTAGAGACTAAAGAGTGGAGAACAGGTTCAGCATGGGCAGTGGCAGTGTGAGCTTCTCAGCCCTGCTAATGTGCCTCTGTCTTGACCTAGGGGTTGAGAGGATAGATACCAAGGCAAGAAGGTAGCGCTGTGATTGGCTCGTCTGACCTCCTATATAGCACAGGCCACAGAACTGTCCCAAAGTAATTCCTACAGCAGATCTTCTAGAAAAACATCTGATCTTGATTTCCAAATTGTCAGTGTTGGAGAATCTGCCAACAATTGGTAAATTGTTCCAACGGTTAATTACCCTCACTGTTAAAAAAATTGACCTCTTATTTCCAGTCTGAATTTGTCTAGCTTCAACTTCCAGTCATTGGATCGTGTTATATCTTTGTCTGCTAGATTGAAGAGCCCATTATTAAATATTTGCTCCCCATGTAGATACTTATAGACTGTAATCACCACCTCTTAACCTTCTCTTTATTAAGCTAAATAGATTGAGCTCCTTGAGTCTATTGCTAGAAGGCAGGTTTCTAATCCTTTAATCACTTTCAGAGCTTTTCTCTGGTCCCTCTCCAATTTATCAGCATCCTTTCTGAATTGTGGACACCAGAACTGGACACAGGATTCCAGCAGTTACACAAGTGCCAAATACAGAGGTGAAATAACATCTCTGCTCCTACTCGAGATTCCCCTGTTTATGCATCCCAGGATGGCATTAGGTCTTTTGACCAGCATCACACCGGGGGCTCATGTTCAGCTGATTATCCACCACAACCCCCAAATCTTTTTCAGAGTCACTGCTTCCCAGGATAGAGTCCCACATTCTGTAAGTGTGGCCTACAATCTTTGTTCTGGATGTAGACATTTACATTTAGTCATATTAAAACACACATTGTTTGCTTGCACCCCATTTACCAAGGGACCCAGATCGCTCTGAATCAGTTCCCTGTCCTCTTTGTTACTTACCACTCCCCCAATTTTTATGTCATCTGCAGACTTTATAAGTGAAGAGTCTAGGTTTTCTTCTTGGTCATTGATTAAACATGTTAAATAGAGTAGGGCCAAGAACTGATTCCTGTGGGACCCCACTAGAAACACACCCACTTGATGACAACTCCCTATTTACAAATACATTTTGAGACCTATCAGTTAGCCAGTTTTTAATCTATTTAATGTGTGCCATACTGTTCTAGTTTTTTAATCAAAATGTTGTGTGGTACAAAGTTGGATGCCTTTATATACTTAGATTTCTTGAAGGTAATAGTGTTGACATATTTCAGAGTAACAGCCGCGTTAGTCTGTATTCGCAAAAAGAAAAGGAGTACTTGTGGCACCTTAGAGACTAACCAATTTATTTGAGCATAATTTTTTGAGCATTTGGTTGACATAATCAACCAAACTTGTAATCTCATAAAAGGTATCAGTGTAGTTTGATAGGCTCTATTTTCCATAATGATTTGCATTAATTACACCCCCCTCCTTTCATCAGCTGCTCCATTATCTTGCCTGAGATCAATGTCAGGCTGACATACAGTAATCCCGTCCCAGTACTTGTTCACAGCCTGATCCCCATAGCCTTTCCGCTTGTGTGATCATTTACACCTCTAGAAATTGGAGTTTATAACACTACCTAGCCTCTGTACACCCACTTTGTCCGGCTGTAAATAACTGTACAAGGTGCAAGGCAATGCAGAATCAAGTCCTCACTCCTCAGCCTCCCTGTTTTATCCTGCCTACAAGAGGTGTGCAGGAGACACCTGTCCCAAAGGAACTGTAACAAATCAGTGAGCTGAATATCTACTTGCCTACCACAGCGAACAATTGTCGTGATGATTACAAAACCTCTCTCTCTGTAGCTCACTGGCACTTCCTACTAAGCAGCACCTTGCCCTGTTGTCTGCCTCCAGGCCAATTATCAATAAATCTGGACATTTGTGCATCATTAGCACTCCAGCTACATGGTAACATTCAGAAGTTGGTGAATGGAGCAGAGCTTGATTTTGTACTCTGCGTCCTTCCTGCTGGGGTGTGGCTGTGTAATTTGTACACCCCACCCCACTCTGCAGGAGTGGATCTGGCCTATTGGCTTCCTGTTTTGAATGCACACCAAGCTTTATCTGAGCCTCAGTCAATGTTTCTCTTCAGGAGCAATAAATCAGTGTCTGATTCTCCCCACTCCACACCAGGATTCTAGAAGAGTAGCGATGAGGAGGATGCTGCCAGGAGACGATCAGGGAAAGTGAGCTGGAATTTATGGAAAAACCTGGGCATATAGATGAATCTTACAGGGCTTCCCGAAGACAGCTGGGCTCTTTGGTCCTGGGCTCCATGGGTAGGAGGGGGCTGGAGCAAGTGGCATTATCAATGAACTGGGACAGGGCAACAGTGGGCAAGGAGCCAGTACATAGCCATGGACTCTTCCCATGGATGGGTTTGTGTATTGACAAATCCCTTATCCATGTGGGGTTGCGCAGTGCAATCTCAATCCTTTCCCCACTCCCTCTCCCCCCTCCCCCAGGAAGCCCACAAGGGTTCCTGTCCCTCCCCACTCAGGTTTTCTCATTGTAGGAGGCACAGTCAGATCCTACATACATAAGCCAGCTGTCTCGCAGCACACTGAATAAGAGTGGGAGCGGCAGAATTTCTGGCCAAGGACAATGGGGATGGGGGCCACCAAAACTAGCAACAAGCACTATATGACATGCTGAGTGGAGAGAATCGCTGTGTACGGTATCGTCTGAAAGGACATCACAGAGTGACCTGCATGGGACTCACTTTGTCTGCTTTGGAAGGGATGAAAGACTGAAGCAACTTTACTGATCTCTGAGCCTATGGATCTAGGAGTGTTCTGGAAACTGTGTTCCGAGCCTGTTGCTTATACCACGAAGGCTGTGTCTCTGTCGGCACTGTGCCAGACCCTTATCATGTAACAATGAGCACGGTGTGATGAGGCAAGATAATGCAAGCAATCTGACTGGTTAATGAGCTGGGCAATAATCATCCTATGTAGCACTTTTCATCTGTGAAACTTAGTCATTCTGTAAACGTGAGTGTCACTATCCTCATTTTATGGATGGGGAAACTGAGGCACAGAAAGGTGAACTGACTTGTCACAGCAGGCCAGTGGCAGAGCCAGGACAGCACTACCTCCCATCATAGCTCTCTTGAGCTGCTCTGTACACAACTGAAACTGGCCTGACCCATTACAAAAATGCCTCCAGTTATGGATTTTTCCACTGTCTGTTCATATTTGTGATGATTTTGGCTGCAATCATTTCCTGAAGGTGTCTGGGATCCCTTCGCTGCTCTTAGAATGCCAGCTGCTCACAGCTTTTCATTTATGCCCAGGAAGTGCCCTGCATTAATGCTTAAGGAATGGCACAGTACCTATCTGCTGTTAACAAATCTAGCCCAGGATCCCTTAAAGCAGAATGAGTTGCATTTAAAGGACCAGATCTTCAGCCCCAAATATGGGCTGGCTGTTGGCAGCTGGATGCAACTGTTCCAGATCATGCAGTGGGCTGAACTGGTCCTTCCTGAATCCCAGAATTAGGGATGTGTAAGGTGTCCTATTCCACTCCATTGGCTCTTATGCCAAGTGCTACAAACCTGAAAATTGGGCCTAAAATGTCTATGGATTTAAAGCTCTTACTGGTTTGAAAGACATCTCCTGTGAGCATACTGGTAGAACTGTTTAAAAAGCTTTTGAATGAGGAGAACCTTCATAAGGGCACTTACTGGACCTGGTCTGTGGCTTGGTCTATACTGGGGATTTCAGCCATAGTTAGCCAGGCATCAGTGCAAACTCCAAGTGTAGATAGGGACAACTAGTGCCCACTCTTTAAAAAGACTTTGATACATTGGAAAGGGCTCACTACAGAGCTATCACAAGGAATTGAGGTCAAGTGACCAAACAAGTGGAATAAGAACATAAGATCAGCCATACTGGGTCAGACTAATGGGTATCCTGTCTTCCAACAGTGGCTTGTGCCGGATGCTTCAGAGGGAATGAACAGAACAGGGCAATTTACAAAGTGATCCATCCCCTGTCATTCAGTCCCAGCTTCTAGCAGACAGAGGTTTAGGGACACGAAGGTATGGGGTTGAGCCCCTTACCATCTTGGATAATAGCCACTGATGGACCTATCCTCCATGAACTCATTTAATTCTTTTTTTAACCTACTTATATTTTTCACCTTCACAACACCTTCTGGCAATGAGTTCCCCGGGTTGACTGTGCATTGTACGAAGAAGTGCTTCCTTATGCTTGTTTTAAACCTGCTGCCTATTAATTTCACCCCATGACCCATAGTTCATTTAACCCTTATTCACTTTCTCCACACCGTTCAGATTTTATAGACCTCTCTCATTTCCCCTTCTGTCGTGTCTTTTCCAAGCTGAACGGTCCCTGGCTTTTTAATCTCTCCTCATATGGAAGCTGTTCCATACTTATAATCATTTTTGTTGCCCTTCTCTGTACTTTTTCTTAGTTTATCAACATAAGGTTAAAAGGGGACTTGATCATGGTCTATAGAGGGAAAACATTTCTGGTAGTGGAGGGCTCTTTAATCTAGCAGACAAAAGTATAACAAAATCCAGTTACTAGAAGCTGAAACTAAACAAATTCAGACTAGAAATAAGGCACATATTTTTAACAGTAAGGGTAATTAACCACTGGGACAAATTACCTAGGAATTCTCTTTCACTTGAAGTCTTTAAATCCAGACTGGGTGTCTTTCTAAAAGATACACTTTAGCTGAACCAGAAATTATAGGTTTTGTGCAGGAGTTACTGGGTGAAATTTTATGGTCTGCTGCAGTTTCCACAGTATGCATCTGATGAAGTGAGCTGTGGCTCACGAAAGCTCATGCTCAAATAAATTGGTTAGTCTCTAAGGTGCCACAAGTCCTCCTTTTCTTTTTATGGTCTGTGTTATGTCGGAGGTCAGACTAGATGATCATAATGGTCCCTTCAGGCTTTTAAAATCTATGAATGTGAAAACCATGATTTATATAATTTGAGTTAATCTCAGTTTCAGACTCCACTAGTTCAAATGGCAGCTTTTTTTGTCTACACTAGGATAGTTAAACTTCATAGATTGCTACCGCCAATGGCTAAAATTGGTGCTAATCCCGGTGTAGACAAGACCTAAATCATGAGCTACTGAACTTCTTATTTTAGTCGTGTGATGATTGCTGTAGAAGCAAATGATTGTTTGAGGTATCCAGAGAAAATTATATTAGGACACCCACGTACAACAGTATATGCCTTACTTTTTTAAGGCTGAATCCCTCACCGCTAGTTTCTGTATCCGTCTATAACATCATGATCACAGCTAGTTGGAAAAGAAGACAAAATATTATTATTGTCTAAAACTTTCCTGGAAAATGTCTTTTTATTGAAAACTCAAACGCTGAAAAACTTCATCTGAAAACTGAAAGTTTCCATGAGGAAAATTGAAACAAAATGTTTGGTTTTGGGTCGGATTGCCCGGAATCAAAATAGTTTGGTTTGACAAACCAAATTTAAACGTTTTGTGTCAATTTCAGATTAAACTGTGTCTGCCTGTACTTCTTCAGTTCCTCATGGGAGTTGTAGTTCACGTGTCGCATGCCCCTGTTCTCCCTGATGGTCCAGGTTCCCTGGCCAGCCTACATCTCCCATGATGCACTATGATCTCCCCTCTTGTGGACCCATCTCAGTGTGTCATGTGAGTCATATGGCTGTGGTGCATCATGGGAGATGCAGTCTAACCAGTGAGCCCTGCCTATAAAGGAGAATGGGGGCATGAGGCACCAAAACTACAACTTCCGTTAGGCACTGTGACGATCATCATCGGCGTATGCACAATGTGCCCAGCCATTTAATGGTGACTTCATCAGCTAGGTGGAGAGCCGGTAGCCTACCATCAAAATAAGTCAGTGGGTACTCAACAAGGAAATGTGACATAGTCTGAAGGTGACCGGGTCATTAGAAAAACTCCATTTAAAGAGATTGGCCCCCAGCTGCCCTGTCCTGTTCCAAACCGGTTCAGTGATGACCACAGGTGCCTTGGCAAATCAAAACCTGGTGGATAGATGGTTGGGTCAGTGATGAGAGAGTGATTAATGACTGTTATTACTGACCACTCGTTGCGCCAACCAGATTCCACCATCATGTCCTATGGTGGTATAAGTAACCACAAAGAGCATCTAGAAGACAGGCGAGCTGGTGGGTGGTAGAAGAGGTCTGCGTACAATGGCAGGTCACTATTCTCACAAATCTTAGCCACCAACTTGACAGAGGCCTTTCCATGGTGAATGAGGGGCGGAGCTATGGTACCAAGTATCAGTAGCCATGGCAACGGAGTTGCCCGTAAAGTTCTGGTAACAATATGCATAGCTTTGTTAAGCTCTACATTGACCAGCTTCGTGTGAGACGAGCAACACCAGGCAGGAGCACAGTACTCTGCTGTTGAATAACAGAGGGCAAGGGCTGATGATCTAAGTGTCTGGGCGCTTGCACCCCAGGTTGAACCAGCCAATTTTCTGAGCAGGTTGCTCTGAGTGCTGCCTTTGGCTGCCCTCTTCCTCAAGTGGTTGCGGTACGTTAACGACCCATCTAATGTCACACCAGAGGAAAGATGGGTTTGGATTATGCTGCAGGCGTTGGCCGTTGAGGAAAATGTTTAACTCGTGGCTTGCGCTTGCATTGTGCAGATGGAATACACTGGAAACGGTCAGCTGCAGGCACTATTGACTGCAATCGTCTGCCAGGAGCTTCTTTGTTCAAGACCATGTCAATTTCTGAGAAGGACTGAGCTTGGTCTCATTGGCATAGATAAACTTGCGTGAGAGTGTAGCTGGTAGGTCATTGACGTACACACTGAATGGTATTGGCCTTGACCACCTTTATCAAAAATGGTTTTCAAAAAATCTAAAGATGGCAGCCATCTTCTTGGATTTGACTGCTGCCTGTGACACAGTTTGGCACAGAGGCCTTTTGTTTAAACTCTTTTGAGTTTCCCTGCATTGGGTGGTTGAAGTAGTAGAGCTCTTTCTCCAAAACATAAGAACGGCCATACTGGGTCAGACCAAAGGTCCATCTAGCCCAGAATCCTGTCTTCCAACAGTGGCCAATGTCAGGTGCCCCAGAGGGAATGAACAGAACAGGTAATCATCAAGTGATCCATCCCCTGTCGCCCATTCCCAGCTTCTGGCAAAAAGAGGCTAGGGACACCATCCCCGCCCATCCTGGTTAATAGCCATTGATGGACCTATCCTCCATGAACTTATCTAGTTCTTTTTTGAACCCTGTTATAGTCTTGGCCTTCACAACATCCTCTGGCAAACAGTTCCACAGGTTGACTGTGCGTTGTGTGAAAAAATACTTCCTTTTGTTTGTTTTAAACCTTCTGCCAATTAATTTCATTTGGTGACCCCTAGTTCTTGTGTTATGAGAAGGAGTAACTAACACTTCCTTATTTACTGTCTCCACACCAGTCATGATTTTATAAACCTCTATCATATCCCCCCTTAGTCATCTCTTTTCCAAGCTGAAAAGTCCCAGTCTTACTAATCTCACCTCATATGGCAGCCGTTCCATAAAAAACATGTGAGTACTTACACAATTCCCATCACAACAGTATCTGAACACCTAATTATTTCTATGTATTTATCCTCACAGTGCCTCTGTGAAGTAGGAAAATGCTATAATTATCATCATTTTACAGATGGCCTCAGGGACAAAGAGACCTACTGAAGATCACACAGGAAGTTTGTGGTGGAGCAAGGAATTGAACCCAGAACTCCCCTGCTATCACCCTACCACTAGACCATCCTTTCTTTCTGCAGGTGATTTAGAGTATACATGGGCAACTGCTGTAGCTCTTGGAAGTGTCAGATCAGCCATCTCCCTCAAGGCCCTGTGATGTCTCAGGAGGATATGGTTTAATGTCAAGCAGACCCAAAATAAAATATTTCATCTTGATCAAAAATATCATGAAGAAATATTTTGACATTTCTGAATTAAAAGTTTTGGTTTTCAGCTGTTTGTTTTTACAACAAAAAGTCAACATTTTCTAAGAAAAACAAATAATTTTTGCAAAGTATTTTAAGCCAAAAATGCAAATTTCCATTGAAAAACTGTTTCAGTGGAAAACTTTCAAGCAGCCCTCACCTTGGCCTAAATTCTTTGGGCTCTATGGGGATGGGATCATCTTTCTTCTGCTGGTTTGGATCGCAGCTTGCACAACGGGGCCCCATTCAAATAAATAATAAATCATAATGTCTTTATTCAGTTATTCTTTGGCTAACTTTATAAGATTCAGTTTACAAATGTTCAAATGTTCTGCAAAAAAGATCAACAAAAAGAATCTGTTCTTATCACCCTATGAGGCCAGCTTGTCTAATTCAGCAATGTGTCGGTATTAATGTGGATGTATTAGAGGATTATCTTTCGCTGTCTGGAACTAATGGTATAAAGCCATTAACTTTACAGTCCCATCTATTGTTTGTAAGTGCTCCCAAAACCCACCTTTGAAGAGTTACATCTCTTAAGCCATCACATCATTCCTGAGATCAGGCTATGAGTGAGAGAATTTGTCAATCATCTCAATGCTCAATTTCTTTTCTGTTTCAGGGCTACTAGTGGCAATTGCTGATGTGTTTACGTAGGAACCATGGTCATTCTACGCCAGGTAAGATAGTTGTTCCCTGTACTTTAGAGCTGCTCATTTTAAAATGCCACTTTGTTAGCTACAAAAGGCCTGTTTTGGGGTTGGGTTATTTTTAGCCTATTCTATCGCTTTATAAGGGACAGTCGAAAGATACACATCTTGTGCCCGTTAGCCTGAGTCCTTGATTGGCTTAGTGGAAATCATTGCACTGTATAGCCCAGATTAACTGGAAAGAGTTTTACCTCATGTAATGCACTACTTATATTTTCTTGTCCAGGGCAAAACAGGAATGCATGGTGAGAGCTGCTTGCAGATGTTTGATATGGACATTTTTTAAATAGTCTTTCTTCGAGGGATAATCCACTCTATGTTTGATCTTGATATTCACTTAAGTTCTGCTTTAGCTGTGTATAATGGAACCATGAGTGTCTTTAAAAAGAATCAATGAAGTTCCTGAAACAGAGACTGTCAAAATCTGCTCTCATTTAGGACGTGGCCCCGAAAGTTGCTCTCTCACTTGGGCAAAGCACTGAAGCACGTGTTTAACTTTCAGCACAGCGTCATTCTGGCCCTGCCCCAGCAAAGCATGTGCTCTGTCTGGCTCAGGAGCAGGATTCTCAGTGCCTTGCAGAATCAAGCCCTTATCCCGGTGGCCATGTGGAGTGACTCCAGTGAAGTCTTTTTACACCAGAGCAGAATCTGGCACGCTGGGCACTATTGACTAGGTATTTCTAAAATTGGCTTGTCAGGAACACCCAAGATCGAACGGAGCAGCAGACATATCCAGCAGTCTTCAACTGAGCTGCCGAGAGCATCACCCATGAGATAAACAGACTGCGCCTCACCAGATTAGATAAGGGATTAATTTCCTTTTTCATCAGCATCAAACGCTGCAAACTTGCCTTTGACTGGTTTATTAGTGACGCTAAAGAAAACGACAGTGGAAATAAAAACAACACTGGGCGCTGATTTTAAAGAACAGTGCATTTCAGATCAGAATATCCCTGCTTCAGACTATAATGCTGAAAGCTTTTGTGGTCGTATATTGGTAGAAACACACATAGTCATTGTACAGAAGTAGTCAGACTGTATCAAAGTTTACTCTGAGGTCCATAGTGAGCCAGATCTTCAGCCCTATTCAGTCTGTCTGTGCTTCTCCAATGGTGCAAAGCAGATTTAAAGTGGCCTTAGAGTGGACTGAGGAATCCTCCTGTGGTGGCAGTTTAGGTTGGACATTAGGAAAAGCTTCCTGTCAGCGTGGTTAAGCAGTGGAATAAATTGCCTAGGGAGGTAGTAGAATCTCCGTCATTGGTAATTATTCAGAACAGGTTGGACAAACACCTGTCAGGGATGGTCTAGATAATACTTAGTCCTGCCATGAGTGCAGGGGAATGGACTAGATGATCTTTCGAGGCCTACAATTATATGATTCTATGATCATTTAATAATTCAAATACCATCAGCCTATGGCAAACCTTACAAAATCTCTAGTGTAAAAATAATTTTTAACAGTCCCACTGCCTGCTCTGGTATAAGCCTTTGTAAAGCTTCCATTCATTTCAAGTGTTACTGTAAAGTAGCTAGAGATCAAAAAATAAGATTTAAAAAAAAAAAAGCCTGAAGTCCTTACTCAGTTATTATTCAGTCCTTCTTTAAGCAAATCTCTCCACGGGCAAGGAGTGGGTGCACTCCTTATGAAAAGAAATTAGAGCTGGTTGAATGTTTTCTGTTGAAATATATTTTTATGAAAAATGACATAAAAAAAACTGACAGTTTTGTTTTGTTGAAAAAATTTCCATTTTTTTCAATGGAAAACAAAAAAACATTTAAACTTTGTTTTCAAAAATCTAACATTTCTCAGTTTAATTTTTTTCAAGAGAACCTCCACAAAATATGTGGAGAAACATTTTATTTACATTCTCTCTGAAGTTCTTGAAACCTAAACGTAACTCTTGAGAACCACACAGTGTGTAATTGACTACAGACACAGGGAAACTTATTTTGATTTTTACTCTTTATTATAAGTGAAGTACAATAAAACCCACAAATAGTTTAAATCCTTTCCATTGTGATAAGCTAAAAGGGCATTGGTAACATGAGCATGCATCTTTATTGTTACATGTATGGGGCCAGATCCTCAACCTGATGTAAACTGGTGCAGCTCCACTGAAATTAAGGGAAGTATGTCAGTTTACACCTGCTGAGGTTCTGGCCAATGGTTTACATCTGAACAGTTTCCATTTTAATATCTGGCTCTGAAGAGTTGCAGGTTATGGCTGGTTGCTTATTGCCAGCAAGAATAAGTTGCGTGTGATCAAAGTTTTTTAGAAATATACCTGTGCACTTCTTGATGCTCCTTGAAAAGTTAGTGTTGGGCATTTCTGCTTTTCAGAGTTGTTTCTCGTGTGTGTGTGTTTTTCCCTTGAATGCAGACAATTTGTGTATGGCATTCCCTCCCCCTCATCTTCAATGCACAAAAAGTCTCAGATCCCCAGCTGGTGTCAGTCAGTACAGCTTCTTTCATTTTAACAGCCTGATTCTCCTCTGACTTACACTAGTGTGAATCAAGGAATTACGTTGGTGCAAATCTGATACAGGTAAGAAACGGGCCCATTCTTGGATCTTTCTTGGCGGAACTGATCCTTGAGAGCTGAGTTCTTGGTGGGAAGAAGTAGCTCTGAGAAATGAGGAGAAACTGCATTGGGCTCATATGTAGCTCTCTGTGCCTTCCACTCAGCAAATTAGAAGAAAAGGAAATATTGTTCTGCAGCAGAGCCTGCTGGGAGCCTCACTTGTCAGCTTTAGTCACTGGCAAATTGGTCCTGGCAACTCCTTTTTGGTACACAAAGGGGGGAAAAAAGAGAGGGGACTTTCCAGATTCTTGGCTGGTAACCTAATGAGCTTGTTTGGCTGCACAGAACATCAGTGACTCATCATCAGTGTGTACTGTTTCAGTTCAAGCAGTTACATTTTTAGATCTGGAAATAAAACCAAAGGGATGCAAGCCTACACAACACACACACACACACACCCCATGTAGTGGTAAGTGGTTAACTCCCAGAGCATTGCCTTGCATTGAGACTGTTGCCTAATCATCCCAAAGGATCCCCGCTGACCTATAGATGATCACACCATGAAGCTGGGTCCAGGCACCATTTAACTCCCATTCTTGTGCCGGACCAACGAACAAGGAAACATTAAAAAACCCACACATGCAACAAAATCAGCGCTCGCTCAGGAGCATTATTTTTCTTTCCCCAGGACCAAATATTCAGGCCTGATGTAAGCCTCTGCCACCCTCTTAGATGTCAATGAGAGTTGAACCTACCTCTCATGCCCTTGTTTTCGGACTGTTCAGAGCTAAATAGAAGCCGCTCCTCTTTGTTAAGGCCTTCTCCTAGTGCTGGCCCCAGTTTGCAGAAGGAAAGAAGAAAGCAGAAAACCAAGCTGACCAGACACAGGAAATCAAGTACATATGCCAGAACCAAGGGAGGCTGTGAGAAAACAGCCACGCAGGGCACACACACAGTGCTGTACCTTTAATTTTTGCATGGTCATTGGTTACCAGGGTGATAGGCACTTAAGATTAGATGGGAAGATTCTGCTCTCAGTTACATAGATTTAAATCCAGACATAGAGCTAAGCCCTGGAAATCTGGGCCTTTCTTCAAGAGCCCTGTGTTTTGAGAGGCCTGTGCTTCTGTCTCATACTGTTTTAAGCGTAAAGGACAGCACGGGGCCCTAAATGTCGATCTCTCTCCGTGGCTCTCTCCTTTTGTACACAGTGAAGAACAAGGCTGGGAATTTTGTACTGGGCACCTACTAAATAGACCCTAACTACATAGCTACAGATTCTCCACCAGATTGTCCTTTCTTGACAAGCCAGCTACATCAACCTCTTCCCCTTTGCCCTACATATGCATACCAAAGCCAAGGGTCTGGGATTGAATGGTGTTCTCATCCCTGGCTTTTGGCATAAAATGGATTAGTGAAATAGAGGCAGATTGGAGTTTTCAGTTTATCATCAAGGACTATTCACACACATATTGTCTTCAGTACACAATGATACGTCAGTCACAATCTCCTGCCAATCTCCCACACTCAGCAGTAACCGTAAGACACTCCTTTTACCTGCTGACCACTAGTTTCCTGTTATAAGTAACTTGCTCCCATGCCCTCTGGTCCTGTGAAGTGTTACAAAAAAAGCAGGATGAAGCTATATCCATTCTTCCTGAGGAGACTTCCAAGAAACATCTAGACACCTCAGGAAGAGGTGGTGTAATTCAGCTAGTGCCACTCTTTCCTTTCAGAAAAGGAGTCCTTGTGGCACCTTAGAGACTAACCAATTTATTTGAGCATGAGCTTTCGTGAGCTACAGCTCACTTCATCAGATGCATACCGTGGTATGCATCTGATGAAGTGAGCTGTAGCTCACGAAAGCTCATGCTCAAATAAATTGGTTAGTCTCTAAGGTGCCACAAGGACTCCTTTTCTTTTTGCGAATACAGACTAACACGGCTGTTACTCTGAAATCTTTCCTTTCAGTCAGTACCGCACCAATGCAATCTCAGGTCGTTTTATCTGGTACAGAGAAATGGAACACATCCTCCCGTCCCAGGCCTTTTGCATTTCAGTGAGTCTACGTTTGGGTCTCTGGATCTGGGGTCCTCCCTGTGGTTTTGGTTCTGGGTCAGATCCAAAACCAAACAGAGCTTGTTGGGGTTTTTTTGCTGATGTTTCAGATGTAGCTGAAATCGCACAAAAAGGCAGTTCCCATGCTCAGATGGTTAGAATATATGGAATGTCTGATCCCACAAGATTTTTTCCATTCATTCTGTTTCACCATTATGGAGAGGTTTCTGGCCTTTGAGGTCAAACTCTCATGACAACAGCTTTTGAGCACATAGGGGCCCCAAATCAAAGTCCAAGGCCCCACTGTACTAATTAATAACAAGAAAACAGTCTGTGGCTCAGAGAGCCCACAGATTAGATGTACAACAAAACAGATAGTTTCATCAACAGACTGGTTGGGGGATAGGGAGCAGAAAATGGGCATGAACAGAAAGCGAGCAATAGTTTCAGCCTCTAACCCATGCATTAGCACTGGTTCAGCCTCAAACCCCAGCCTACCCCTGATCCTTATCCAAACACTATCTCTCTGGCCCATCCCTGTTTTTATATATTATACAGGCAGGAATAGTTCTGTGCTCTTGTTTTTATCCCCTTTCCTCCTCTGAGATGGAAGTAGGAGAGACCTATATCAAAATCTCACAATCCATTTATAAACGTCCCCAAGACATGCTCAGCAATCATCATCTTCACTCATAGCTGACGTGGATTATGCGGTTCCTGGATAATATTGGAAGATGTGTGTTCGACTTTGTATCTTTAAGTGATCGACTGCTGTGTATATTTTGATAGCAGGGAGGAAAAAATAAAGCAAGCATTATTGTAGGCCTTCCTGGGACTGATTTGTGATCATGGTATTCTAAAAACAAAAGCATAAGCCCACATCTTATATTCACTTCCTCATAAATACAGAATCATTTAAGTCTTCTCCCATTTATGTCTTGTACCTGTGTGATCTATGAGTCTGAGGCTTCCCTGGATAGCAGTAATACCGTGATGAAAAGTCCAGCATGAACCAAGCAGAGGGCACATTTGCATATAGATTGAAATGTGAATCATTGGGAGCCATTCATTAACTGCAGTGCTTGAGATGTGGCATTTTAAGAGCACCCGGCATCAAATCTTTCCCACCAAATTTATGGGACAATTAAAATGCTGGGGTAGCTGTGCACAGAAAATGAAGCCGTGGGCTGGGGAGATGTTCTTACTGAGGATTATAAATTGTGCGATGCATGAGACAGACATGGTGAGCACTCTCAGGCTGGGTTTGAATGTCTTCTGCCTTTTCATATAGGGCTGCCTGTAACTTGGTCATCCAAGATCATCCTACAGGAAATATATAGGATTCCATCTGTCCGTGAGTTCTGCGTCCTGGGATCATTTATTCTTCTTAGAGCCTAGAAAACAAGTGCTTTGGGCAGGGACTGTCTTTTAAATAAGTGTCTGTACAGCACCTAGCACATTGGGGCTGGATTCTCAGTCAATACTCTAATATACATAATAATAAATCGGCCAGGCCTAAGACATGCCTAACAGTGCAAACTTTCTATCTAAAGTACTTCTGTGGCTCCCATTACCATAACATCTGAGCACTGCACCATCTTTACTGTGTTTACCTTCCCTGTGAGGTAAAGCACTGTTATTATCCTCATTTCACAGGTGGGAAACTCTCAGGGCTTGTCTACACTTACCGGGGGATTGAGGAGCGGTGATTGATGCATTGGTGGTCAATTTAGCGGGTCTAGTGAAGACCTGCTAAATAGACCGTTGATCGCTCTCCCGTCTGTCGACTCCTGGACTCCACTGGATTGAGAAGAGTAGGGTCATGTAGCGTGGACCCCACGGTAAGTAGATCTAAACTACATCAATTTTGAGTTATGCTATTCACATAACTCAAATTGCGTAGCTTAGATTGAGATTTCCCTTTAGTGTAGACAAGGCCTAAGCGTCCGTCTGCACTGCCCCAAAAAAATACCCACCCCAGTGAGTCTCAGAGCCCAGATCAACTGACTCGGGCTCATGCTTTGGGACTAAAAATATCAGTGTAGATGTTCCTGCTTGTGCTGGAGCCCAGGCTCTGAGATCTGGCAACGGGGGAAGGTCTCAGAGCCCAGGCGGCAGCCTAAGCAATAATGGCTACACTGCTATGTGTAGCCTTGCAGTGCGAGCCCCACAAGCCCAAGTTAGTTGACCCAGGCTTGGAGAGTCACTGCTCCGGGACTTGCCCAAGGTCACACAGGAAGTCTGTGGCAAAGCAGGGAATTGTGGCTCCCAAGGGCCAGGCTAGCCCCCTAACCATGGAACCATGTTTCTTCTTTCTCTTGGTGCTTTCAGGCACTCCCTGACAATACTCTGTAACCCGCCATCCATTTGCAGGATGGTGGAGTAAAGGAAAAGCCTGTGGTGAATTTTGAATCTCACAGGACCATAGTGCAACACCAGGTGTCATGGAGCAGTGGAAGCACCCTAAAAGCGGGGGGGCCATAGGCTCCCGAACTGTGGCCCCCCAGCCCTCGCCCCTGCACCACTCCTTCTCCCTGAGCCCCCACCCCCATGCTGCCTCTTCCCCCAAGACCCCACCCCTCGCTTGCTCCTCTCTGCCCCCTTCCCCACATCACTTATCCTTAAGGCTGGTAAAAAGTGGGAGGGCCATGGCGGGCTCCCTGACCCCCCCACATTCTGGCACCCCCTTCAGGTGTCACAAGCAAGGCTCATATGGAGCCAGATGAATGCTCTAATGTCAAGAACTGTCTTGCTGGGGGCGAGGTTTGGCAAAGGACAGAAGATCCGTAATCCCTCTCCTGTTTCCTCATGATCTCCTAGTACGAAGAGCTCTGCTCACCGTGTCTATCAACGTTAGGGTTTATTTCCGTTCATTCTAATTGCATCCAGCTATGGGCTATCATACTGTTAATGATACCCACTACTTAGACAGCACTTCGGTACTTCCCTGGGATGGGGACGCATCAGTATCCCAAATTTATGGACAAAGGGCACCGAGACAGGAAATAAGTGGCTTGCCCGTGGTGAACCAGCTCGTCTGTATCAGAGCCAGGGGAATAATGCAGGGGCCTGATTGTCCTTTGCCTTGCACAGTGTACACTCACTCAGACAGTGCAAAGGGGGCATGCAACACTGCTATCCTGATGTGATAGTGTTTCACACCCACATTGCGTCAGGGTAAATGGCTACACAAGGTATAGAGCAACAACAAATCAGGTCTCTGTTTCCTTGGTGTAACCTATCTCACCGCTGCCTCACAGACTAAACATCTTTCCTTTTTGCAATGAATCATTCATGGGGATGAGTACTTCTGTCTTTTGTTTACTCCATTGTGAATAATATAATAAAGTCTGGAAGCGGTTCTTTGTTGGTTTTTGTATGTGCTCTTTTCTTAGATCTCCAGCTGTTGTATAGTAGTCTCAGCAGCCACTAAAACTAGAGTCATACACACAAGCCAGTTAGCCTGGGAGTAGTTCCAGAATTCGCAACAGATTGCACTCTGCAAATGTTCAACATGGAAACATTTAAAAAATATCTTGCAGTTTCATGAATTTTGCAAAATATTTGGAGCCAGATCCTCAGCCTGTCTAAATCGGCATAGATTTCAATGGAGAGACACTAATTTAAACATGTTGGAGACCTGGCTTTGGCAAAATTTCGTTCACATTCAACAAGCATCATAATTTTGTCAGCAGAGTCTGGATTTCACAGCAGATTTCCCAGGATAAACCCTTCACTTTATCTTTCCCACAAGAAGCTCTTCACACAATTGTATAATCCCTGGGGCAGGGAAGGGAAGGGGAAGGAAGGGGAAAGTATATCTGCCATGTAAATGGGGCTGATCAGAAAATGGCATTTGTCCTACAGGAAATTTCTGACATTTTGAAAAATGTTTTCATCCTGGATCGGTACAAGGAGTTATCTTGAAATATTTTGTGGACCAGAAATTCCAAAATATTTTGATTCAGAAACATCAAAATGATCTTATTGAAACATTTTGATAATGCCATGACACTATAATATGAAATAATATTAAACATGAAAGGTCTAAACTAAACAACAGAACAAAACAAGAAAATCAAAACAAAATAACCTTTTTAATTTTGAAATTTTTCCATCCAACATTTGTTCAAAATCTACATGTTCCAGCAAAACATTTTGATTTTGACAAAACAGCATTTTCCGACTGTTCTATCAAAAAAATTTTCAATCAGAACTACTCTGAAGCTATTCTTGCATGCAGGGAAAGGACAGAGAGTTTTGTAAGATGATTCTTGTTCTTAGGAGATGCCCAGCTGTCATGGTGAAGAAGGCCATACAAGAACCGAGACAATTAGATGGAGATGGATACATTTTAAAAAAAGAAAAGGAGGACTTTTGGCACCTTAGAGACTAACCAATTTATTTGAGCATAAGCTTTCGTGAGCTACAGCTCACTTCATCGGATGCAACAGGAAGTGAGCTGTAGCTCACGAAAGCTTATGCTCAAATAAATTGGTTAGTCTCTAAGGTGCCACAAGTACTCCTTTTCTTTTTGCGAATACAGACTAACACGGCTGTTACCCTGAAACCTGACATTTTAAAAAATCACTCAATTGTTCTGTCAAACCAGTGGCCCAATACACGATAATAACTGCTGCAAATCTGGTTAATGTTCTGGACTGTTACAATAGGGGGCCCACTTACAAGTTGTTTTTTTTTTTTTTAACAAACCTGACAGTGAGATATTTGGGGCATATCCTGCCTCTTCCTCTGTTGTTGATATGAGTCTTCTTTGCCCCGGCAACTGCTCTTAGAAGACAGCAAGATTGAGAAGTCAGCATGATGGGAGACATTGACTTCAGTGGGACCTGGCTTAAATCTGGGTTTGTGACCTCTTGTGTACATAGAGTTCAGATCCACAAAGGGATCCCTTCCTGCTGTTGAGGAGGGAGGCATCTGGGTAAGATGGGGTGGGAGAAGGGACTGCGAAATCCATTCCTACACAGATCTTCCGCTATTTCTTCTGCTTGCAGAAAGAGGATGGCAAGTCTGTGGAGGCTACTCCGAATGTTCAACTGGACTCGTGCTCCACTCCTGTTCTTCAGCCTGGGGGTGGAGGATCCTTGCCTCCCTTCCCCCACAGTCACTTGGGCTGGGCCTGGAGGAAAAGAATATTTGCTTTTTTGTGCAAAAGCGGAGAGAGCCAAACACTGCTCCCATTGAAGTCAATGTCTAGGCTCCCATTGACTTCAGCAGGGACAGGATCCAGTCAGCGTTTTGCATATCTCTGCTCAGGAGCCTTTCCTGCAGCCAGAGGGAAGGGAATGTGAACAATTTATGTGCTTCTCTGAGGATGGGCCAATTCATTTAATTACCAGTGCCATCGCTGGCAAGTGGCTCTGAAGGTCACATGCTGCAATTTCATGATCTGCAAATCACTCTGTAAAGACATTTGATTGCACGGCAAGCCTGTAAAACGGCTAGAGTCTGGGCCAGGCAAACAGGTTGTTGCATTTAACTAGACATTTACAGTTGTACAATGCTCAAGTCCAGTGAGGAAGTGAGGGAGGCACTTAACCATGTTTACGTGCTGCTGGTCTATTGTGTGCTTAGAGCTATCAGCAAACTCCTTATGGAAACAGACCAAGACGTGTATTTGTAATGAGTATCTGTATATGATACCACGTGTGCATCGGCAGGCCTTCAGGACGGAGTTAAGCCCATTTTTATATACGACCTGGCCCCGCACTTACAATGCTGTAGACAAGGGGCATCTGGCACTGGAATAAGTCTTACCTGACATATTATTTATTCATTTATTTCAGTAGCAGGTAAGAGCCCCAGTCATGGGACTATACACTGCGCTATACAAAAAAGAGTCTGCTCCCCAAAGCATTTCCATAGCAACACAGGAATTGCTATACCAGATTAGATCCATTGTCCACCTGGTCTGATCTCCTGTCTCCAACAGTGACCGCTACCCAATCCTTTAGAAAACCGTATAAAGCCCGCGTAATGGCAGCTACACAGTAAAATATCCATGGGGAAATAGCGAAACAGCTAGCAGTTGGCTTCTGTCCTGAGGCCATGAGGGCTTATACTTCTTATAGGTTTTTCTTCTAGCTAGTGTAACTCTTGATGATAGTCAGATGAATCTCCAATCCTTTTTAGATTCCTACCAAGTTCTTGTCCTGTTCTTGTCCTATTTAGGCCAAGATTTTCAAACATGGTTAGTGTTGTTGGGAGGGTCTCCGTTTTTAGGTGTGCAATTTAAGACTCCCTCAAAAGCCCGATTTTCAGTGTTTGGGTGCTTAGCAATTTCTGAAAATTCGTGTACCCGAAACCACTAGTTATTTGAAAATCAGCCTTAATTTGTAAGCTCTTTGGGGCAGCGACAGTCTCCTCCTTTGTGTATATATATGTCCTGTACACGGAGGCACCCATCTTGGTTGGGACCTCTAGGTGTTACTGTAATACAAATAGTAGTAATTACTCCTCTCTATACCCTCTTGCACCACTCTAAACAATTCCACTCCCTTGTATGTCCTCTCCACCCCCTGTGGCCATTAGCTAGCCAGCCTATCTATTTAATTCTTTCAGTCTTTCCTTGTAAGTCCCCATCTCCTGTCCCCTTGCTCTTTTCTGAGTTCCCTACAGTCTGTCAAAGCCTTTCTGCCAGGTTATGATAGTGTGAACATTTGGGATTAAATTCATGCTCATTTCTCCTTCACTCTCTTTTCTTTAAGGCACCATTACTTTGAGAGCTGAATTAAAGTCCAATGAGAAATCTCCAAGAAACAGTATCTTGGACTTATTATTGCATTCTGTAATTTTAAATATATACAACAGAGGGTGCTGCTGGTATTCGATTGCAGAATAAATCATAGAACTGATTGGCTGTTTTCCATCCCCTGCCTCCAGGGGGTGAATGGCAAATAATTTGGGGAGATTCTCCAAGCAAGATGAGAGAGGGGGCTTCCATGGCAGAGTTTTGGCAACTGGCAAAAAGCTCTTAATTGGGAGCTCTTCTCTTTGCTTCTTTCTTCTATTTTGAAGACCTTTTGGATTGTTTTCTCACAGTCCTCATAAGTTAGCATGTATTACCAGCCCTAACAGTTCAACAACCATGAGGCAAAAATCGTGAGATTGGGTTTAAAATCATGGTATTTTAAAAAAAAATAATACATTTTGCGTTCCGTTTATTTGTCTTCAGGTTTCCGAGTTCTAACGGTGCACACACACTTCATCTTTTCAAGCTTTTAAGAAAATACCAAATATCATGCGGCTTACAGTAATATTGCAAACGTTAGCAGCACTGTGTTTTTAAGTTTTCCTAATAATTTTTTTTAAGCCCTTTCTTCTTTTATCCCTCTTGGAATTTTCCTTTTGGACACACCATTTTGGTCTCAGCAGGCCATGTAGCTTCATGTTTGTGAGGCAGTGACACTACTAACCCCATAGACGTTAATTACTGAGCTGTAATCTGATCTTTGGCTAGTCTGTGAGAGTTTTCCCCTCCCACGCTCAGCAGTAACCATGACAATACATCATTGTCTAAGTAAAGAGAATGTGATAGAGAAGACGCTTCTGTTTGTATCAACTTGGCATGCACATAATAGTTATGTTACCAAGGGGCAGAGCTTAACTTCTTTTCACGCAAGGTTTTCCATAAAATGGAGCTGGTATTTTCAATTTTAGTCCTTGTCTACACGTATAAGTTCTTCTGCTTTAACTGTAGCGGTGTAGTTAAAGTGATACAACTTCCTGTAGCTTGGACATAGTTATACTGGTAAAAATGTGCTTATAGCTTACTGATATAAGATACCTTTATACCTTCAAAAAAGAATTAGATAAGTTTATGGACATTAGGTCCATTACTGGCTATTAGCCAAGATGGTCAGGAACATCTGGGTGTCCCTAAACATCTGATGGCTAGAAGCTGGTACTAGGCGATGGGGGATGGATCACTCGATAAATTGCTGTGTACTGTTGATTCCCTCTGAAGCTTCTGGCATTGGCCACTGTCGGAAGACAGGACACTGGGCTAGACGGACAATTGGTCTGACCCAGTTCTTATGTTCTACACCAGTATAACTTGTTAGTATATGGGCTTGTTTGTCAGCCTGAGATAGACTTTTGGGCTTGATTACTCTTATATCCTTACTAACATGTGTGAACAAAGACACTGTGTGTTGCTTCTGCCCAGCCACATGGGTTTGTTAGTACAATGAGAAGATGAGGAATAAAGTTTAGCCACTGGGTATGGTGGGCATGTAGGAGGCAGAGCTTTCTCAAGGGCCAGTCTGAGGCTGTGGAATGAACTCCCATTAAAATTTAGCACAATCACAAATCTCATCTAAGTTGCCAATTGTCTAAACACACAAATCGAAACACCCTTGCCCTGCCCCACCCCTTCTCTGAGGCCCCGCCTCACTCACTCCATCCCCCCTCCCTCTGTCGTTCACTTTCCCCCACCCTCACTCACTATCACCAGGCGGGGGTTGGGGTGTGGGAGCGGGGCAGCCTCTGGGCTGGGTCAGAGTGGTTCAGAATGTGGGAGGGGGCTCTGGGCTGAACTTGGGACAGGGGGTTGGGGTGCAGGAGGTGGTATAGGGTACAAGCTCCAGGAGGGAGTTCGGGTGCAGGAGGGGGTTCCAGGCTGGGGCAGGGGGTTGGGAAGCAGGAGGGGGTGTGGGCTCCAGGAGGGAATTTGGGTGCAGGAGGGGGCTCTGGGCTGGGGCAGGGAGTTGGGGTACAGGAGGAGGTGCGGGGTGCAGGTTCTGGGAGAGAGTTTGGGTGTGGGAGGAGGCTCAGGACTGGGCCAGGGGATTGGGGTGTGGGAGGGAGTGAGGGGTGCAGGCTCCTGCCAGGTGGTGCTTACCTCAGGTGGCTCCCATTTGGCGGCACAGCAGGGCCAAGGCAGGCTCCCTCCCTGCCGTGGCCCCATGCCACTCCTGAAAAAGGCTGGCAAGTACCTGCGGCCCCAGGAAGGAGTGGGGGGGCACCACCCCTGCAGCTTCCATTGGCCACAGTTCCTGGCCAATGGGACCTGCGCAGTTGGTGCTCGGGGCAGGGGCAGTGCGTGGAGACCCCCTGTTCTCCCTCCAGAGGCTGCAGAGACGTGCCAGCCTCTTCCGGGAGCGGCACAGAGCCAGGGCAGGCAAGGAGCCTGCCTTAGCCCCACTGTGCTGCTGGACTTTCAGTGGCCTAAAATCTCCTGGTTTGGCTTCAGTAGCCTCCAGGAGATGGAGCCTGATTCTGGGAGATTCCCGGCGAAACCGGGACGGTTGGCAACCTTAATCTCATCACCTTCCCTTCCAAGTGCAAGATGCACTTCTTCAATCTGCCTTCTCTGCCATAAACCATAGCCATCGTCTGTGTGGTGGCACATCGTAGGGAGATATCCCAACTAAATGCTTCAGGGTTGGTACAGTTTTCTCCAGATCTCAGAAAGGGTCACAAAGTTGTCGGCCTTCACCTCAGAACAATGAGATTCAAATGGCCTACAGAGAGAGAAAATCAGATTAAACTGAATGTTATCCCTTTTTGACCTAAGCGGTTGGTCAAAATTTGGTGTCTTGTGGGTTGTTTCTGTTAGGAGGACAAATGGATGATGGAGTCAAGTATTTCTTTGATGCAATCTGTTTATTTATAGAACAAAGAACACAGTAGGAATCAAACAGCCGGAGCCAGTTTCTTTGCTTACAGTTGCAAGTCTCTTTTTATGCAGTACTTTACCCAAAGATCTCTCTCTCTCTTTCTCTCTCTTAGCTTTTCTCAGGGTCAAGCAACAAGTGTATCTCTGGCTATCTTGGCTTTCTTGCTGCCTTCTCTGGTGTTTCATTCTGCTGCTTCTCTCCCCCACACACAGAGACAGAGCGGGAATCAAATCAGTCCCCTATCCCTGCATTGGTTAGGAAACACCCCAGGATCTCCCTTGGAATGCATGGCTCAGCCACTGCCCAGGCTTCCATGATGTCTAGTCCTTGGGCAGTGGCTTTCCAGTGTGTCAGTGATCACTAACCATTATTGTTCCTCCTTGTTGGTTTCCTCATGTCTTTATCTCTCATAGTCATGATACAGCTCCCAGGTTTCTCTGATGTGCTGTTGTATTGTGTTGTGTATTTCTCTGATGTGCTGTTGTATTGTGTGTTGTATTGTCATACCCCGCTACCCCCCTAAACGTGATGTTTCCCTGGTTCTGTCTCCATTTTCATTCAGGGCTGTGGCTAACTAGTTTCATCTCCTAATTTCCTGTCCCACCTTTGCCCTGATCAGCCCTAACCATCGAGCCCTGCTCCATCTACCTTTTGTGCTGGACTTAATGAACATACTTGGGCATCATGGTTGCCTTGATTGGAGATGCCACTGTGAAACCTGCTTAATCTGCTTATAAAGACACGGGGCTTTCCAGGATTCAGTTGCTCAGTAATTCTGCTCTCCACCAAATAGGAGCTGTGGGTGAATTAACAGATCAGTCGCAGCATACTTCTGTACTCCTAGCATACAAAGTCAGCCACTGAGTCCCAAAATCCAAAGCAGTCAACAATAAGCTCCTGTGAATAGACCTGAGACCTAATTCCGAGCTGAATGGGAGTTGAACCTGCTTAAGGGAGGCTGAATTAGCCCTCCAAACTCTGCTCCATCTGGGAGGGATCCTGATCATTATTTCGGTCCCCCACAGTAGTGACTGTACCTTTTTGCCAAGAGGGAAATCTCTAGGCTTGTGCATGACTTTTTGCTTTCCCGTTTCAGCAGTTGCTCAGGTATCAGAGTTACAGGATGAACTAACAGTGCATTGATTACTGAATTATTTAAAGGTCCCTTCACTGCGATCCCTTTGTTTCTGACAGCACTTGCCTGTAGCCCAGTACCTTGGCTTACAGCTGGTGTCTGATATGCCATCAGAAGTCAAGAAGAAAATCTCATTTATTCATGAAATGGGACCAGCAGAATTCTTTTGGTGTCAACTCTCTGTTGGGGTCTCCATTGATTATTAGTGTGCAATTCCTTGGCATAGGGTGCCATCTTGTCCAGTCAAAACTCAAGGCTTTCCCCCCCTTACATCTCATGGACTAATAGCAGTCATGCAGCTAAAGATGGGCATATAGAATAGCGATACACAGTCCTGATTTTTCTCTCGGGATAAATCAGGAGTAACTCTGTTAAAGTCAATGGACATATACTAGTGTAAATGAGGAGAATTGGACCTTAGCAGCGTTTAGTAGTGGTGATATAAGTTCAATGATATATGTATTTTATGTCTCTCCAGCGGTCTAAGGGGTGAATGATGCTGCACCTGTGTGTAAGCAGGGGTTTGAATAGCAATCTGCTCTGTGAGTAGCATTTCCATGTGCCTGATGTGTCTGTGTGTCATGTTGCCCTGTAGTGCATGGCCCATAGGGCACACGAGAAACGTGCTACCACGATCAACGAAGAAAGTTCTGCTTTCCGACAGGCAGTAAAGATCTTTGGTTTGGGACATGAAGGACCAGAGTTCTAGCTTTCTAGCCATGTGTGTGACGTAGGGTATGTCTACGCTAGAAACACCGCAGGGCTGCAGCTGCACTGCTGTAGCGCTGTAGGGGAGATATTTCCTACAGTGGTGAAAGGCCTTCTTCCATTGCTGTAGTAGATCCACCCCTCTGAGAGGTGGCAGTTAGTCTGACAGAAGAATTCTTCCATCAACCTAGCAGTGTCTACACTAGGGCTTGGCTCGACTTAATGACATCACACAGGGTGTGAAATTTTTCAGACCCCTGAGCGACTTAATTAAGCTGTTTTGTAGTGTAGACCAGCCCTTAGATAGTAATTGTGTCCGTGGCCTACATGCGTGGATTGTATATGCCCCAGTGAATTCCAAGCAAAATACCAATGTGTGATTACATGTTGACAGCAGCACCTAAAGTGGCTGGTGTCTTCAGATGGCAGCAAGTTCTGAAAGTGCATTGCATGGATTGCACATCCAGAACTAAAGATTTAAATTGTAGCTTTCAACATAAACCTCCGATCCTGTTGCTGGGCTGAAGCCAAGAGGATGCATGTAAAACATTTGCATCCACCCCCCAATTGTTATAATGCTATAAAAAAGATTTTCAGGAATGTTATGTTCTTCACCAGGAGTATCAGAAATCTAGCCTGCATGGTGAGAACCTTCCAGACACAAACCAACTGTAACTGATGCAGTGACACCTACCTGAGTCTGCAGGCAGCCTGAGACAATGACAGAGCGGTGAACAACCCTGCCTCGCCATTACTCTGGTTGGAGTATTAATTTTAAATGGCATGTCAGTGTCAACACTGATCATTCTAGTGGATGGACTGGGGAAGGGGCTGGGATTGCAGCCCTCTGGGAGTTGCTGCAAGGAAGGAAATGCAGAGAAAAGGACAGAGCAGGAAGAGGGAGAGAAACAGAGAAAGGAGGATGGGGAAGGAAGAGAAATAAAGGGCAGGAAGAGCAATGGCCTAAAGGGGACAGATGTTCTTACCGTTGACTGCAGCAGCAAGGCCTGGAACAAATAATAAACAACAGCTAAACATTTAGGTTCAGATTACAGAGGTGCGTGGGCAGCTGGAGATGCAGATAGGCACCGCGTGGCGTTTACAGAACGCAGGTTAGGCGCCTAACTCCCACTGGGAGAATTACACTGGGAATTCAGTGCTTAATCTGCGTAGGCACTTTCCTGAATCTCACTGGGTGCCAATCTGCATCTCTCGTTGCCTTTGTAAATCTGACCTTTTAATAGTTGCATGCGGGCCGTACGCTGCCCCTGATCTCTGCAGAGACCTACCGAGCTCGGTGGGCCTGCACTCTGCACCCTGGGGAGTATATGGCTCTGAGTTTATACCCTGGCCTACATGCCAAAATTAAACCTGAAACTAGGCCCTCTCCCTAGGGTGAGTGTGACACTGACACACAGACACACACACACGGTAACACTAAAGGCATTTGCTTACTTGTCTGTATGGTCTTGGTGCAGTGGCAGATGGACCCCCATTGAATGTGCCTGACGCCTGGACTGAGTGCCAGGCCTGCCCTCCTCCCTCACCGCCCCTTATTAGAACGTTGGAGGCCCGATTAAAGCAGCAGCCCTAAAATGGTTCTACTGCAGGGGTGGGAGGAGGCCATAAAAAGGCTACACAGTAGGGACACCCTGTAACCTGCAAGCCAAAGAGGCTGGCTGTGCTGCAGTGCATAAGCAAGATGTGGGGCGGATGGGGGGAAGGGTGAACTGGGAACAGGGTGGAAATATTGCAAATAGATTGGTGAACTACTGTGCAAAACCTCTGTAGGGGCTGTGGTCACTACTACAGTCTGCCGTAGTGACTGCTCCATGACTTGGCTCGGGGGAGAGGATTCCACCCACGCAGGCCTGCATTGGTCCCATGCACAAAACACATTGAGCTTGGGCTGTTTACCATTGCGATGGCTGTACCCTCCACCCCAGAGTAGGCAAGAAAGTTTTGTGAGGGCTCTTGAATGCACTGTGTACTTCTCCAGGGGCTAGAGATGAAATTATTGAGTACAGGTTTTACTGTAATTTTGAGACACAGGGAAGAGAGCAGAGATCGTCTTGCGGTTAAGGCACTGGCCTGGGACTCAGGAGACGAAGGTTCAATTCCTGGCTTTGAAATAGATCCCCTATGTGAGCTGTGACAAGCTGCTTAGGGTACATCTACGCTGCAAAAGGAACAGAACAAAAACCAACATGTGGCAGCAGGTCTCGGAGCCCTGGGCTTGCACCACGTGGCTAAAAACAGCAGTATAGACATTTGGGCTTGAGCCTGGGCTCTGAAACCATCCCACCTTGTGGGGTTCAGAGCCTGGGCTTCTGTTATTTGGTGACCCCGGTTCTGAGACTCACTGCTGCAGGTCTTTCTTTGCAGTATAGATGTACCCTTACTCACTTCGTGTCTGTTTCCTCCCTGTGAAACAGGGGCAGTAATACTCTCCTTAGAGCAGTGGTGGGCAACCCACGGCCCATCAGGGTAATCCGCTGGTGGGCCGCAAGACAGTTTGTTTACATTGACCGTCCGCAGGCATGGCCGCCCGCAGCTCCCATTGGCTGGGAACAGCAAACCGCGGCCACTGGGAGCTGCTGGCAGCCGGGCCTGCGCATGGCCAGTGTAAACAAACTGTCTTGTGGCCCGCCAGCAGATTACCCTGACGGGCTGCATGAGGCCCGCAGGTTGCCCACCACTGATTTAGAGGGTCATTTCTTCAGGGCCGATACTGTCTCTTGCGGTGTGGATGCAGTATGTATATGTGCAGCACCTACCACACCGTGGGCCTCTAGATGCTACTGAAATACAGATAATAAATAATATCTGCAGCGTTAGTGGCCCTCTAGCACACACATCTATTTTGTGTCGGTGGTCTAGTGTTACCACAATGAGCCGTAATATAAAACGGGTGGCGATGCTGACTGGCTGACTGACTCCATTCCTTTTGTTCCCTTATTCCCCTAGGTCTATTCCTGTATTACCCACTCTACACATAGGACACTCCGTTAGGAAGAGCAGTATAGGTCCGTCCGGTGGCTCCATGGTATTGCTCTATACCTTGAGGCCGGAGATAGGGGCTTAATTTCCAGGCTCAGTTGGATGGAATTGTCACAGAGACAGTGCACTCAGGCTGCTGCTAAGGGAAAGAAGTGTGTCCTATGACCCAGATACATGCGCCTCTGGCTGATTGAGATGTGTGATGATCTCCAAAGAAGTCCAGGCTAGTTCTCTTCCCCCAGAAGGACAAAGAGTGCAAACATGCATAGAAGGGGAGAGGAGCAGCTCCTCAGCCTTTCAGCTACACAGCAAAGGTTCCTCTTATTCCCTGGGGTTATTGCTCTGAAAAATTCTGCCGTTGCTAAGTGCAGAGATTATATTTAAGTGAGAAGCTGCAACACAGCACAGATAAGAAAAGAAAAGTCCATAAACTGCAGTGGACCAAGTTAGAAGGTGATGGGGAAAGATGCAGAGAGTGGTGACATTTCTGCGTCCATACACATTCATCCAAAGGGAGAGACAGAATGGTCTAGTGATTAGATCAAAGGGACTGGGTTCAAGACTGCTGGGGTCTATTCCTGACTTTGCCACTGACTCTGTCTGTGTGATCTTGGACAAATCATATTTCTTCTCTGTGCCTCCGTTTAT
This sequence comes from Eretmochelys imbricata, assembly GCF_965152235.1. Lineage (NCBI taxonomy): Eukaryota > Metazoa > Chordata > Testudines > Cheloniidae > Eretmochelys > Eretmochelys imbricata. Next base: position 17,187,378 of record NC_135572.1, read on the forward strand.
TCTTCTGTAAAATAGATTTAAGAGCACCTACTTGACAGGAGTGGTGTGAGGGGTGATTTGTTAATGACCATAACTTGCCTTGATATGCTCCGATGACAGGTGTTAGATGGGGTAAATCTCCTCTGCCCCACAGGCCGAATGGGAAGTTGGTGGAATCATGATGTCAATGGAAGCTTTGGCTAAGGAAGGATAATCACTGAGTAAGGACGTAGGGTTTTGTTCCTGTGCTTGGGTCTTTGTACACTGTATTACAGGTCTGGTCTGTACTCTCACTGTCTAATTAGATTCTGATCTCCCCAGGGCAGGGACTAGGGATCAGATCCTACTCCTAGCTAGAGTCACTTAGTGCTGCTTTAAACAAACAGTTAGTGTGCGGCATGCTGGGGTGTCAATCTACAGCGCACTGGCCTGCCACACACTGACTGTCCATGTGGACCCTGCTACCACTCACTCAAAGTTTCCTAGTGAGCACTGACCTGCTCCCATTTCAAAGCAGAGGAGGTGGAAGTCTGCACAGCAGCAGGGCCCACTCGGATGCAGCGTGTGGCAGGCTAGTGCACTGTAGACGTACACTCCAGCTTGCCACGCACTCACTGTTTGTCTAGACAAGCCTTAGTGGTGCAAAATGACCTTACGTTGCCTTAAACGGGCAACTGATGATTTCCCAGGTTGGGGGGAATCCTGAACTGGTCACCTGGAGGTGTGGGAGAGGTGTTCTAGGGTGTGTAGCAGGAGCTGATGAAGATGGAGCTGGAATACAATGCACTCCGCTGACTCTGATCGTAGGGACTTTAATCCCAGGCAGTCATATTTCATGATTACGCAGTGAGTTGGGGTCCTAGATGAGCAGTGTGATTGGGGTCCAAACCCGCAACCCTTACTCATACAAATAGTCCTTATGAGAGCAGTTCTCTGGACTACTCCCATGGGCAAGGATTGCAGGATTGGGCCCTAGAAAAGCAAAGCATACTGTAATTATGTTGATGTTGTTATTCACACTTGCAGGTAATTTCAATCTATAGTTTAGCCTGAGTTATCCCATGAAGCTATGCAAGTAATGCATCTCAGAACACCTTCCACTCAATTATTTAAAATCCAGTTGCTATGGAACTACTGTGGGTGATCAGTTTAAAGAAAATCCAGATGGCCTTTGGTTTTGGGTTCCCACTGCGCTTTGGTTAATTTGGTGTTGCAAGGTATTAGGTTAATTAAAAGCCATGTGTTACATGGGGACGACTACACTTGTGGATTAATAAGTATCCAAGAGTATTCAGCGACTCAGACCTGACAGACATCAAGCTGCTGACAAGTTATTTCACTGAGAAAGGAAGGGAAAGGAAAGAAGTCACGGTGAAATAAAGAGTTTTGCCTTGAATCTTACAGTGACATTTTCAGGAGGCCTGAAGTCCGAATTGCTGGTTGCAGCTTCCTTTACATCTCCTACCGAAGATCACCCATTACTGGAGACGCTGGGAGGACTGTAAGTGGAGAAACACACTGTTGTCTGCTCAGTATATAGATTCCCACAATGCAAAGTAATTCGGGATAGTTCTAGCATATTCCAGTGGTGAGCCATGAGAAAAGCTAAAGCTTTCCTTAAGCTCTTCTTTGGAAACTCTCCTGTTAGGAGAAAATCTTTTCCAAGAACCACACTGTGACCCAAGACAAACAGTTCCTTGCCGCAGAAGTGAGTGCTTATGATCATTGTTCTGCAACAGGAGGCATAAAGCAAACCAGCTGATATCTTTGAAGATTCCTTGCCAGCTAGTGGGGTATGTGTAGGAACCAGGGAAGTGCAGTAGTCTCTCTAGAATGCTAAAGAGGCAAAAGCCATCAACATGCAGCAGTGCTCCAGCGTGGTGGATGCTGAAGAGAAGGACCAGGGCAAATGGACGCTGCTCCGGAATGTCAGCCAAGCCTTGAAACCCCGGACTCTTTTATCGGTAAGATAAGGGCCACTGGCTCTAAATGCTGACAATGGCTTTCAGACTCCTTTGAAATCTATATCACATTACAGTTTGATCCTCTGTAGGGCTTGTGCCAGCTTCTCACACAATTACATCTGCACCTCCTTCTTTGTGCCCCCCGCCCCTCCCCGTGAATGGTACAACATCCCTGAGCTCATTTGTAAAGCCCCTACTCTGGCCACATTTATGCCCCTCTTAAAAAAAAACAACAACACTTCTACTGTGCTGATTACAGTGAATCAAGTTGACTTGTATATAAATTGCCTGTTCCCCCTCCCCTCGCCTCTGTCCTGAGATTGTGAGCTCCTGGGGGCAGGGTCGGGAGGGTTTGGAATGTGCCTAGCATAGTGGCTACTACTGGTTGGTTCAGATATGGTTATTTATGAAATGACTGAAAGTGTTCTTGGTTCTGTGGTGCTGCGCCCTATATCTTGAATTAACCCCAAACTACCAAGATGCAGGGCATTTCATGAGGATTATTGACCAGTTTAATTGAGGTGTTTAATGGCCCAGCGCCAATCACCATGAAATGTCCTGGGCAGATGTTTTTGTTTCCATTGAACCTCATCCAAAGCCCACTGAAGTCAGTACAAAGACTCCTAGTGATTTCTGTGGACTTTGCATCAAGCCCTTTCCAAGCAGAAAAAGGAAATAGGGATATGGTGGGTCTAGCTGAGTTAGTCCAGGCCATCACAATTGCCTTTTTGGCCAGTGTTAACAAATGTAATTTTAATTTGTACTTACAGGGCATTTTGAAAAAATTAATATCCAGTATGTTAGCTAGTCAAATCATTTATTTATTTGTTGTAGTACAGTGGCATACAATAGAAGAGAAGTATAAAACTATACTTCATGGTATTGGGCTATGTATTTATCTCTGGTGTCTGGTGACATAATGGGCCACGAAACTCGGCTGCTTAGTACTGACCCCCAGAACGCAGGTATAAAATATTTTCTTTGAGGGGTATAATGTAATTTTTATTGTACTTTTGAGTATTCTCTGGCAATTAGGGGCTTAGAAGAGGAGACCTGGGTTCTGTCCACTGTGGTTCGACCAACTATAAAATGAGGATAATACTGTCAACTATTGTAAAATGCTTTGAGATCCTCCACTTAAAGAAGCTAAAGTATAATTGCTAAAGTATACAATTTAAGCTGATATATAATTGAACAATATGTAACTTACTTTACCCATATGTTTTTTCTTTCCTCTTCTACCAATTTTTCAATTAGTTCTAAAGATAAGGTATCTATTTTTGATTCTCTAAGCATATAATTATTTTCCTTATTTATCAGGTACTTCTGAAGACATTTTGAGCCAAATTATAAGATTATTTTTTTAAACAGTAACAGCCAGAGCCTTAGTTGATATAAACTGGAATGCCTTCATAGACATCAATTGGTTTACTGATTCATATAACCCCTTTCATTAGAGGATCTCAAAGCACATTACAACAGTAAACAAATATTGTTGTTATTATTATTAATTCAATTCCGCTTTACTGATTGACACCAGCTGAGAATCTGACTCTAACTTTTCAAAGAGTTACAGGGAATCAGAGCCAATGTTTATCGAAGCCAACTGCATCTGAGTGGCTACATCCAGTCATTTGCAGTGTTACTCACCCTGTGTAACAAAGAGGCTGAAAGTATGAAATTATCTTTAGTAACAATCCAGTTGGTGGCACTGCAGTGTAACATACAAGACTGTAAGGAGCTGTTTATGTATTAGGCAATATCGTCAGTGCTAAGACACTCCTGCATTTGGGGGCTCTGTCACACTTTCGCACAGCTCAATTGAGCCTCACGCATCGAGCTGGTTTGAGAGCAGGAGTTGTAGCAGCAAGTCTCAGCCACTAGAGGCAATGTGGGGCCTCCTCTGTAGGCAGCCAGCTCTGTCTCTGCTCTCTCTAGTCCCCCTGCTGGTGCCAGAGGGGCATAGAGCCCTAGGAGAAGGGGCTCTGCTAATAGAAAAGGCAAAGCAAGAATATGAGGAGCCAAATTAGGGTGACCAGACAGTAAATGTGAAAAGTCGGGAGGGGAGGGGAAGAGTGGGGGAAGCTTTCAACAATCCCCAGGCTCTGGCTCCCCCTGCTGAGGAAGTCCCCATCCCAGATCAAGAGTGTGGCATGCTGACAGGGCAGTGTGTGTAGGGAAACTTGCCCAGGGCTTCATCACCAGGTCTATCAATCTTGGATGAAGCCTTTCACAAACTCTAAATCCATACTGTAACGTTTCACTCCATATTCTTTAGGAAAATGTGCTTATGGTATGAATATGTCATAACTGAGATATACTTTATGGAAGATGGGTCTTGTGAGGTATCATTGGAAAGATTATACTTTACTGAATGTGATTATCCAATTTGTATGCATGTATCATTTTTGTATCTAAAGTTAGAAATATGGACTATGTAACAGTTACAATTGGGTGTGTATTGGGAAGACACCCACCAGATGACAGGCCATAAAATTTGATGAACCATCAGGAAGGAACAACAAAACCAGGAAGATACTAATCCCTCTCCCTCCTGGGAGGTATCCGGGGATGTAACTGTGATACTACTAGGTCAGGTGGTCTTGTCACCTGATACTAAACATCACCTGGGACTTCTTGTAACTTTCCACTGGAAGAGAAGGGGGATCAAGTTTGGGAAACAAAGGATTCCCACCTTATGTAAATCCTATTTAAGGGTGGGGAGGATGGCAAATGGGACTGCTCCTCTCCATGGCCTGTCTGCCCAAGAAGAAAGACTACTAAAGCCACCTGAAGGGAAGGCAAGGGGGAGTCCAGACTGAGACAGGGGTCCAGTCTGAAAAGGAATATAACTGGAACTCTGAACCACAGAAACTTTGCAACCTGCCTAAAATAACATTTAGGATGAGAATTTACATTTTTGTTTCTTAGGTATATTGAGCTTAGCTTGCATATTTTGCTTTATTTGGTCAGTAATCTGCTTTGTTCTGTTATCTCTTATATTCACTTAAAATTTGCCTTTTGTAGTTAATAAACTTGTTTATAATATAACCCAGTTTATGAAATTTCTAACTTGGGGGGGGGACAAGAAGTTGTGCATATCTCCCTCCACATTGAAGGAGGTGGTGAATTTCATAAACCTTTGAGTTTGTACCCCTAAAAGTGGTGTGCACGTGAGTGCTGGGGGAGCCCTCTCTCACAGAGCTGACTCCAGTCTGTGTCTGCAGCTGGGTGTGGCCCTACCTGTGTGTGTGTGCTGCAAGAGGCCGGAGAGCCTAATCCAGCAAAGCAGTAAGAGGGAACTCAGACTGATTGAGCAGGGGAAGCTCAGTTAAACCCCAGCACATCAGGTGGCATCCCAAAAGGGGGGTCCAACCTGTCACACATACATTTAAAAAAAGCTGAAATATACATTTATATGCAAATAAGATGCAAATAAGGAAATTTGCTCAATAATTAATGTGCATAAATGCTATACATGGAGATGCATAAAACTTGGTAGATATGGGTAGCAGAGTTTAAAGTAGTTGACTATTTAATAACAAGATGCTGTATTTTAATTATAACTTGCATATGGCTGTATAATCCAGGGATAGTACCATGCTGTTAGAGAGCTTATTCCTTCACTCTCCTACTTCCCTGGTCCTTCTCGCATGAACAGAGAGCAACAATACCCAAAGTCCAAAAGTGCAAACAATTCGATGTTTATTGGGGTGAACTTCCAGCAAGCTTAAATGCAAGTTCCTTTTTCCTTATTTTTGAATCCCAACTTACTTCCTGTTTGCCCCTAATTTATATAGTAATATTCTTAGCTATACCTTAACCAATCATTTTACTGAAATTTACCTAACCAATCCTAACATATTGTAACATGATTAGCTAACATTATATCCCACCACCTTAATTAGTTTACACCCAGCAAAATTAATTATACAGCAGACAGAAACAATCACAGAACCAGACAGAGATTATACAGACAAACAACAGCAAAGTGGGAACTATAATGACAAAACAATACAGAAGTGAGGATTTCACAACTACATCTATAAAGACATAAAGGTTTCTTAGCTGTGTCTATTGGTAAGTGAGTTCTTACCAGACAGAAAACTATCAACCTAAATTTCCTTTTACATCTTCTAGGCTCTTCCCTTTCTCTGGAGGTGATAGATCGGATCACCTTCCTAACAGCCCCATATTGACTAGTTTGGAATGTGAGGATGTGACCGGTCGCTTCCCAGCTTATGGCTGCCCCTGCTGCTTAGCCAAAGGCATTGGCCTAAGAACAGGGCCTCAGACTGTCACTGTGAGAGAAGGCCCTTACACAGATTCTTTCTTGTATACCTCTATTAATAGCTAAATGATAAACGTATACCTACATTCTTAAAGTATAGGCCTTTACAGGCAGGCCTGAATATCTATATCCTAACACATGCTGTTGTACTAAACAGTAGGGTTGCCATTGCCAGAGCTGGCCTAGAATTTTCAAACCTTGCTCAGGAAAAACTCCCTGAAAACATCGAGAGTTTGCTTAAGTTACAGGCCTGAATGATGACTTTAACAGTCAGTATTTAGGCAAAAGGCAGCATAGTACAGTGCCTGAGTGTGTGCTAATACAATAAGCTAGCACAGTAAGGGTACCGGTGTTGCCAACTCTCACCATCTTATTGTAAGTCCTGGAATATTTGTGGTTTCTCTGAAGGCCGTGGCTGCTGGAAGCAAGAGATTACCTGAGAACCTCAGGTTCGTTTAGAAAAGAGCAATCTTCTAGCCTGCATCGTTGATGAGAACAGAGCAAAAGGGTGAAGCAAGTTCACCCGAAGGGCTTAGAAACCAGAAGGCCAAGAAGATGAGTCTAACATTTATTATTTTAAAAAATCTCATGGTTTTTGTGGCCTGACTCATGATTTTGGAACACTGGGGGTTGGCAAGAGTTGGGTGCAGAGTGGAGAAGTATTGGGAGTGGAGAAAGCTGCGTGACCCGGGACCCCCACCTCAAAAGCATTACCGCGCCGTGGATTGGGTGGCGTATTGAAGACGTTGCCTTCCCTCCCTGATGCCGCAGCAGCTCCCAGGGTAGCAGTCCATGGAGGCCGAGACAGCAGGTGCAAACAGCAAAAGCGCATGCATCTCTGCCTAGAGCCGCAGATGGACAGCCCCCAGCCTGAACAGCCTGTAGCCTTCTGGTGGGTTGGGGGAGCTTAAATGTAAAATTGCATTAAAAATAGAAAGGAAAAACATACATCGAACAGAAAAAAACGAGATCCTAGGGATGAAGAGGAAGAGAGAGAGAGAGAGAGAGTAAAGGGCTGGAAGAAAGGAGAAGAAGCAAGGAGAGATGGTAGCAATTGACCCAAGGCCTGGGGGACAGCCATCTAGCAATCTGTTGCAAAAGGTGGAGGTTCCACCTTCAAACGGTTGGGAACCACTGATGTACAGTGCATCGCCTAAGTCAATTTCTGGATGTAGGTTTCATTAAATCAAAGAAATGTAGGGCTGGAAGGTATCTCAAGAGGTCATCTAGTCCAAGAGGAGCATATGGCCCTCAAAGGGTTATTCATCCTCTCCATTCCCATTGAGTAGATGACCAGAGTGATACATGTTTAGCAATGTTTTATATTCCTTGTTAGTTGGCTATGAAAGAAATTGCTGCAGAAAGTGCAGAGTGCCCTTAACTCCCTTTGCCGGCAGTGGAATTGGAGGAGGCTCAGCACCTCCCAGGATTGGGTTTAGAGGCAGGAAAGAATTTCATGTTTTCATTGAAGGTTGTTTCCTCCTTCTTTGAGGACAATGGTGAACAACTCGTGGAGAGGAGTAATTTAAAACCCATGTAGGAAATGTGGGGTCACATTAGTGGCCTGATCCGACAGTCCTTACTCAGGCAAAATTCCCATTGACTGCATTAGGGAATGCAGGGTGATATGTCTAAAGCCTGCTTTCTAGTCACAGCGTCATGCTTGCATCGGAGTCACTTTTGCTTGGGCTGAGAATAAGCTGTTCTGTGCAGGTGAGACTGAGCTGGAAGCTGCAGTCAGACTGCTGCCCATGCAGAGATAGCAACCTGTTGTCTGCAGACAGTACACGGGCACTGCCCTCCATTCCAGGTTCTCTTCAGTGTCAGCTATACGTTGGACTAGCCAAAGACATTCACTGCCCAGCGGCAAAATAAACAATCTTTCCCCTGTCTCCTGCTTCCTGTCATGTGAGAACGGGCACAGCGCAAGATTCGGGCCCTCAGCACCTTTCCCTGGGCCCCTGTGCGGATTCAGACCTTCCCGTTGCACAGAGGAAAGGCCGGGTTTGGTCCGACCCCTCTGTTCATCTTTTTGCACTGGCTTAGGCAGTACTCTATGTGCACGACCTGCTGATGGGACCATTTGTCAACACATTTGATTCTGGTGTGGGAGGCTTTCGGGTTCAAATCAGACTGAACCTGTGTCTCTTGTTGATTTTCTTTTAATGTCCCTCCCATGCCCACCCTCTGCCTGTGATGTTTTTTTAAAATATATTGTATTGAAAAAGGGGCAGACTAGATTTTACACACATGAAATGGTTTCCCATGAGTAGCGGTCTGATTAGCAGCAGGTCAGTTTGCCAAAACTGGATGAGAGAGGTAGCATACATTGCAGTGCTAGGGCCTAGTTGCCTCACACTAGCCTTATGACCTGCCTATGAGGAACGGGTAGCATTGTTGCCTAGTGGGTAGGGCACTGGACTGGGACTCAGGAGACTTGAGCTTTATTCCCAGCTCTGCACTGGCCTGCTGGCAAGTCACTTCCCCCCTGTGCCTCAGTTTCCACATCTGTAAAATGGTGACAATGATACTTTACCCTCCTTTTGTGAAGTGATGAAAAGCTACTGATGAAAAGCACTATGGAGTTGGGTATTGTATGGACTACAAAGGAGGTCCCTTGCACTCACACCTGTGTTTTGAAGTAAAACATTCAGAAATGACTCTATCCGGGAATGTTGAGTCCTCCCTGCAGTGCTGTGTTCTTCTGCTCATCTTCACTGAGAACATGCCTATCCTCTGTTTCGTTTCAGGGGGATTATGTATGGATGGACCTCAAAACCGGTCGGGAATTCGACGTTCCCATCGGAGCTGTGGTCAAACTTTGTGACTCTGGGCAGATCCAGGTGGTGGACGATGAAGGCAACGTATGTATGAAGGAGAAGAGGATTGTGATTGTGTGTCCTTTGTATTAGTGTCAGATGTAGGGGCCCCAAATAGGGTTAAGCACTGGGTGCTGTACAGATGCACAGTATGATCCAAAACCCATTGAAATCAATAGGATTCTTTCCATGAACTCCCATAGACTTTGGATCGGGACCACACAACACGAGATAGTCCCAGTCCCCAAGGACATAGGTGGAAGACAAGATACACGGAGGAGGTGTAACAAACAAAAGGAGAGAAAGGGGGCGGGGGGAGTAACTTTGACAAGGGCGACCACAACAAGACAGTGCAGTAACACAAAGTAGCTAGTGAACAACTTGTCTATTTCAGAGCCAATTAAAGGGGCTTATTTAAGCCTTTTCCTGTTTCCAGTTTATTTTATTGGAGAGGAGGGATAGTCCAGGGATTAGGGTGCTAGCCTGGGACTTGGGAGACCTGGTTCAATTCCCTGCTGTGCCATAGGTTTCTGTATGACCTTGGCAAGTCCCTTACCCTTTCTGTGCCGGAGCTCCCAGCCACCATGGCAGGTGAGGGGACCCCCGCAGCAGCCCATCTCCTGTGGGTGACCCCAGAGCTCCCGCTTGCTGCAGGTGGCGGGGAACCCCCTGGCGCTCCCTGCTGCTGTGGCCGGCGTCCCCACCACCAGAGCTGCTCAGCCCCTGCGACCCTGGAGCTCCCTCTCACTGCAGTGGCAGGGGGACCCTGAAGCCTCAGCAGCAATGAGTGCTGAGCTGAACCCGCCTCCCCATTTTGTCAGGGATGTATTCCCCCTTCCAGGGTGGGAGCTGGGAGCAGTGCAGAGGCCGGTTGGGAGCTCCAGCCCCGGGGCAGAAAATATCACCGAGGTCAATGGAAGTTCTGGATCCCGTGACCTAATCGGAGCCTTAACAATAATACATAAGCCTTGCCTTTAATACAATGGACTCCAAAGAGATTTAAACTTAGTACAATGAGGTTTTCCAAGGATACTGCAGGAAATTGCAGTATCTGTCACATGCACTGCCCTGCCTCACAGGGGGAGGAGGGTTGAGAGGATAAATACATCCAAGATTGTGAGGTCAGACATGACAGTGATGGGGGGGGGGGGGGGGAGGAGGCTGTGACAGGGCCTTGTCCTGCTCCTGTCTCTTTTCTAGCCACAAACCAACCACTCGGAGAAAATGCTTTGTGCTGTTTATTTACACTGTTCTTTCCTACCGCCTGCCCAAACCTTTGCAGCTCTGTATTTATCATAACATACAGTCCTTAGCTCACCCAGCCAAGGAGAGGGAAAGACAGAGGGTCTCTTTCTCTGAGAAGCCTGTCACTCTCTCATGTCCTTCCTGTGCCTTCTCTACCTCTTGGGTAATGAGCTAATTAGCCTTTGGGGCTCTCCTCAGCCCATCCCAGTCCACCAGTGAGGTGCAGCTCTTCCTAATCAGGGCTACTCCAGGGCAACTACCTGTGGTTGTGGTCACCAGAGGGCTGCATGAGGTGCTGTTTCCCAGCACTCTATCACAGGCCTATATAAATACTTTAGATTAGGGCTTTTAGTTACCACTGCTCCTGCTAGCCACTCCTCTTCTCCTATAGGATCCCCACTAACATCTTCCCTAACCTGCTCCTGAGTTCCCACCGAGCCCTTCAGTAGCCAGCCCCAGTCATCTGTACCAGTTTCTTGGTTTTTTACCAGTAGGGTTGTCAACCCTTCTGGATTGGCTGGGAGTCTCCCAGAATCAGCCTCCATCTCCTATTAAAATCTCCCGGATTGCCTTTAATCAACAGCACAGTGGGGCTAAGGCAGGCTCCCCACCTGCCCTGGCTCTGCGTGGCTCCCGGAAGCCACCGGCACATCCCTCTGGCTCCTAGATGCAGGAGGAGGCCAGGGGGTCTCTGTGCGCTGGCCCCGTCCTGAGTGCCAACTCCGCAGCTCCCATTGGCTGGGAAACGCGGCCAATGGGAGCTGTGGAGGTGGTGCCTGCAGGCAGGGGCAGCAAGTAGAGCCGCCTGGCCACCCCTGAGCATAGCAGCCAGCGGGACGTGCCGGTCGCTTCCGGGAGCTGCCTGAGGTAAGCGCTGCCTGGCTGGAGCCCGCACACCTCACCCCCTCCTCCACCCCGCCCCAGCCCTGAGCCCCTTCCTGTACCCAAACTCCCTCCCAGAGCCCGCACCCCCTCCTCCACCCCCAACCCCCAGGCTCAGCCTGGAGCCCCCTCTGACTTTCCAAACCCCTCTGCCCCAGCCCAGAGCCTGCACCCCAACCCTCTGCCCCAGCCCGATGAAAGTGAGTGAGGGTGGGGGAGAGTGAGCAATGGAGGGAGGGGGGATCGAGGGAGCGGGGCAGGGCCTTGGGGCGGGGCAGGGTGTTTGGGTTTGTGCAATTGGACCGTGGACAACCCGAGTTACAGAACAGCTTTGTAGATCATGTCATGCAGCACAGCCTCTGAGCAAAGTCTCCATGAGCTCCCGGCTGGATCCGTCTAAAGTGCCCGTTTTTGGCTCCAGAGCCAATTAAACCACAGGAATAATTTGCCAAACCTGAAAGGACAAACTTGCTTAAGGTGATGTACAAACCTGAAGCTCCAAAACCTCGAGAGCAGGTCAGGGATGAACCGGGCAGCCTGTGAAACCCAGTGGATCTGGCTACCAAGATCAGAAAAGTGGCTGAATGCAGTAATTATTCTCATTGTTTATATTACAGCAGTGCCTAGAGGCCCCCGCTAAGATCAGGCCCCATTGTGCTAGGTGCTGTACAAATAGGGTGTCCAGATGGCCTGGTTTTATTGGGACCATCCTCCCTCTCCCCCCCCACCCCCCCGACATCCTGATTTTTCACACTTGCTCTCTAGTCACCCTATGTACAAATGCTGGCTAAGAAATAGTCCCTGCTCCAAAGAGAATAAAGAATAATAGGTTTTCAGGAATCAAAATGCCTCTGCACTCCTCCTCAGAGCAGCTCAAGGAAAGGGTAAATGGAGCTTTGACCCATTCATCTAAATCCCCATTTCATGGACACAGGAATTGTCAGACCAATGGTCCCTCTAGTTTAGTAACCCATTTCCACAACTGACCAGTAATGGATGTTTCAGAATCATAGAATCATAGAATGGAAGGGACCTCAGGAGGTCATCTAGTCCAACCCCTGCTCAAAGCAGGACCAATCCCCAACTAAATCATCCCAGCCAGGGCTTTGTCAAGCCTGACCTTAAAGACCTCAAAGGAAGGAGATTCCACCACCTCCCTAGGTAATGCATTCCAGTGTTTCACCACCCTCCTAGTGAAAAAGTTTTTCCTAATATCCAACCTAAACCTCCCCCACTGCAACTTGAGACCATTACTCCTTGTTCTGTCATCAGCTACCACTGAGAACAGTCTAGATCCATCCTCTTTGGAACCCCCTTTCAGGTAGTTGAAAGCAGCTATCAAATCCCCCCTCATTCTTCTCTTCCGCAGACTAACAATCCCAGTTCCCTCAGCCTCTCCTCATAAGTCATGTGTTCCAGTCCCCTAATAATTTTTGTTGCCCTCCGCTGGACTCTTTCCAATTTTTCCACATCCTTCTTGTAGTGTGGGGTCCAAAACTGAACACAGTACTGCAGATGAGGCCTCACCAATGTTGAATAGAGGGGAATGATCACGTCCCTCGATCTGCTGGCAATGCCCCTACTTATACATCCCAAAATGCCATTGGCCTTCTTGGCAACAAGGGCACGCTGTTGACTCATATCCAACTTCTTGTCCACTGTAACCCCTAGGTCCTTTAATGCAGAACTGCTGCCAAGCCATTTGGTCCCTAGTCTGTAGCAGTGCATGGGGTTCTTCCGTCCTAAGTGCAGGACTCTGCACTTGTCCTTGTTGAACCTCATCAGATTTCTTTTGGCCCAATCCTCTAATTTGTCTAGGTCCCTCTGTATCCTATCCCTACCCTCCAGCGTATCTACCTCTCGCTCCAGTTTAGTGTCATCTGCAAACTTGCTGAGGGTGCAATGCACACCATCCTCCAGATCATTTATGAAGATATTGAACAAAACCGGCCAGAGGTCCGACCCTTGGGGCACTCCACTTGATACCGGCTGCGAACTAGACATGGAGCCATTGATCACTACCCATTGAGCCTGACAATCTAGCCAACTTTCTATCCACCTTATGGTCCATTCATCCAGCCCATACTTCTTTAACTTGCTGGCAAGAATACTGTGGGAGACCGTGTCAAAAGCTTTGCTAAAGTCAAGGAACAACACGTCCACTGCTTTCCCCTCACTCACAGAGCCAGTTATCTCATCATATGACAAGGATGAGCCAAACCCCTCCGTCCATCACTAGCAGTGTTGGTGGCTGGTTTATACCCAGAAACATGAGGTTCTGTATCCCTTATCATTTTGTTATCCTTGCTAATAGTGTAGATATTCTTCTTTTTTCATGTAAGGCCTGATTCTCACTTCACTACAGCCCCTTTACACCACTCTGGCAGTGCAAAGGGGGCTTAAAGTGGGCTTAAATTGCACACCCACTTTTAAAGCCCCTTTATACTTCCAGATCAGTGTGAAGGGGTCTGTAACTCCATGAGAATCAGGTCTATAAAAGTCTAATTCCCTTTTCTTTTCTTTTCTTTTCTTTTCTTTTCTTTTCTTTGATCCTGCTAAGCCTTTGCTCTCAATAGTGCTTTGGGACAGTGAGTCCCACATGTGAACTGATGATGTTAAAACACGGCTATATCCTGGTCTTGCAGGGATCTGAGAGATCATTTCCTTTTCACTATGATCCTTTAAAGTTAATGGCTGTCATGCCCATGTACTGCATACATCCTTTCATCCTGTCCTTTCTGAATCTGTCTCGGGTGCATATCATGGTAGGCTCACTTTTGACCTCTTTCCCCTTTTTCTCTCCAGGAGCATTGGATTTTCCCTCACAATGCCAGCCACATCAAACCCATGCACCCGACCTCTATCCATGGGGTGGAGGACATGATCCGCCTGGGGGACCTGAATGAAGCTGGGATTCTGAGGAACCTGCTCATCCGTTACCGAGAGCACCTTATTTATGTGAGTGTCCACCCGGAGAATGTCATCTCACCCCAGCTTTGTTGTGTTTATTTTCATTTCTATCCTGAACTGGTCCAAGCCCCATGCGTACCTATTCTCTGCCATGTCTGCTGCAAAGTTTACATGCTGTTCCTGCAGGACATGAGATACCATTACACGTGGAGGTTTACTGAATTGGGGAAAGGATATATCTTCTGGATGTTAAGAAAATCTAATTCCTTTTATGTGACCAAATGGGGAGCGCCCCTCACCACTGGGCTAGCGAATTCAAGTCCCACATGGGAGCCTGGGTTTACACCTGAGAGTGGATCCCGAGTGCAGGGAGTTTCTGCAGTTATGAGCAATGTGCTTTGGGTGAAGCATTAAACTGAGTTTCTCATTGTCCAAGTGGAACTTATAGATCCCATGGTAACAACTAACCATCCCCAGGTATTTGCCTGGGCGCGCTTTAAGATCGCAACATGTTTAGCTGACCTAACTGAGGATTACATGCATAGGGGATGTGGTTGAAGAATCCCCACAGTGTGACAGGCTCTGGGAATTAAATAACCTGCGATGTGACAAGGCAGTTTTCCCACAGTGACCTTGCAATACCTGGTGCGTGCACTTAAGACTTATTCATTCTGAATTTCCTGGTTTCTCTCAGCTGCGGTTTGATTGCTACGATATTTTTCTTAGAACTCTTAAATTCCCGACATGCACACGCCACCTTAACGCTCCTTTAAGTGCTGTTTGACTCAGCAAAGCGACTGTAAAATCAGCATTGTGGATTTGCAGGTTTGTCTCTCAATGATCTCATGCCTGGTATGCTCAGTTCCCTAGCTTTGCAAACTCAACTATTTCCTCCTGACGCCGCATTGCTGGTTCTAACACTTCCACAACCCAGATTCTGCCCTACGTGGCACTTGTGCAGCTGCACGGGTTTTCATTTAGGACATAATGTGGAGGCAAATTGAGTTGCACGGTCGTTCTGCTATAACATTACAACTCCAAAAGGAAAGGAGTCGGAGATCAAAGGGTCTTGGTTTGTTTTATCAGAGTTGCGGAATCGCTGGCTGCGGGCTTGCAGGGTCATAAGATGCACAGGTTTGTGCCTGAAGTAAAACATACCTGGAGTGCATGCAAGCATGCTATTTGATGTTGCCAAATAGTCAATGTGACCACATAAGAATGGGGCATTTCCGGATAGCTCTTAAATTGTAAGGCTTGCAGGCACTCAATGGCAGAAGTACATCGTTTTGTGCCCTCACCAATGCCTATGCTGCAGTATAAACTCAGGGCTCAAGCTTAATCTCCCTTTCGTATACACACAAATCATGCTAACCCAGGGCTCGGGCTAAGATCCTATGGGGATGAAGTGTTGGAGTTAAACCAGGGTTCAAGCCTGATTGCATTGCAGTGTAGATGCAGCCCCACTGGACTTGTGTTCTGGGATCCACCAAAAGTATCCCACAATCCCCCAGACAGACATTCTTTGTCCTCTGGACAGTCAAGTTTGGTGGGCTGTCAAGTTTTCCCATGCTGCACCACGAACAAGGCGTTAGCGCGGCCATATTTTGGGAGGACACTAGGAAGTCTGGGACATGGGTGGTTGGATTTGGGCCTGCATAATGCAGTGAGGATACGGGGTTCAACAATTCCTAACCTGGAGTTACAAATGAGTGTAGACGCTTAAGCCCTAGGTTAACTAACCCAGGGTCTGCTAACTTGAGTTCTACTAACCTGGGCTTACATTGCAGTGTAGACATACCCTCTAAGGTCTTTTTTTAAACAATTTAAGGATTTCATTTAAAGATGAGTGATTCATAGGCTGGTAGACTTTAAGGCCAGAAGGGACAATTATGGTCATCTAGATGCTTGTTTGAATCTTAGGAAAACTATCCAAACCTCTTAGGTCAGTAAGGCCCGGCTGGAGAACTCACAAGAACAGGCTTTCCTAATATCTAGAGAGAGCACTCCGCCACAGAAGTAGGGGCCTGTTTGCAGAGCCAGATCTGACACACACTCTCTCACTCTCTCTCTCTCTCACACACACACACACACACCCCTTGCAAAAGTTTGAGGTTGTTCAGATGCTTGTGTTTGGTCTCACACACGCACACTCACTCACACACACACACACACACACACACATCTTGCAAAAATTTGAGGGTGTTCAGATGCTTGAGTTTGGTTCGGGCCTGTCTCTACTTGTGAGATTTCTAGCAGACCCTGTTTCCAGGTAGGTCAAAAATATGGCAAGAGCAGCCTTTCCTTTTGGTATTTTGCCAGCTCCGCTCCTTGCCTCAGATGGAACTGGGGGTATGTGAAAATGAGAAAAAATGTTACATCAGCATTTTCCAAATCTTTCATAAATGCTGGGTTTGGTTCCAGAGCTGGGTGAATTCTCTGGCCTATGTGATGCAGGAGATCAGACCACATCCTCCTAATACTCCCTTCCGGCCTTGAAACCTATGAAGAACCAAGGCAGTCAGAATAGGTTTAGCAATAACTAAGGATACAATTTACTCATGGAGGTCACTGATTCCGTGACTTTAAGGAACCCCGGTGACTTCTTCGGCTGCACCCCTGCCACAGTGGCGGGGGCTGGAGCTGTCAGTCACCTGCAGCAGCAGTGGGGCTAGAGCCCCCCTTCCCCCGTGGCGGGCTCAGGCTTCAGGTCCCTCAGCGGTCAGCCCCTTCTCCCCTGTTATTTTTAGTAAAAGTCAGGGACAGGTCACGGGCCTCCATGAATTTTTGTTTATTGCCCATGACCTATCCTTGACTTTTACTAAAAATAGCCAGGACAAAATATTAACCTTAGCAATAGCTCACCGTTCCAGATGTTGAACAACGCACCTTCAGCTTTGCAGGAATCGGTCTGCAGTTGTCTCACCAGCTATTGCATTGTACAGATTTTGAAGGGCGGAAGACAGTGGGGATGGGGCAATATCCTCCCAATAACTTTCTGGTCGCTTTGAGTGGAAGATAATTCCCTCACATTTTTGTTTCATTAGAGAGAAATGTGCTGATGCACTGGGAAGGGTTAACATAGCCTCTTAGGTTGGAATATGCATTTTTGGGAATTAGGTGAGGTGAGCTGGTTTATATATAACAAACAGTTGTCTTGAGTAAAGGTAAAGGTCAGCTGCTTTGCAGTCATGTCTTCACTCAGCGTTTTTGCGGCTGTCTGTTGCTTCTTAGTGGTATTGACTGAGGACAGATTCTCCTCTTGGTTCCAATATTCTGCTTTCCCTGTGTGTGGGGTCTTTAATAGGCATCAATGAGAGTAATACATCCATCTTCAAAAGTTTAACTGACTAATTCCCACAGTCTGTGAAGCAGGTGATTAGTATTATCCCGTTTACAGATGAGGAAAAGGAGGCAAGGGAAGTTAAAGCCAACATTTACGAATCCACATTTAGGCATCTGAATAAATGGCCAGATTTTCAGATTTTAATGAACAGAAGCTACAAGCATTCAGGTCCTCTGATGCTTGTGCCATTGATTTAGGAGCCTAGGTTTAGGCCCCAAATCTGGAAATGGTGGCCCAAGGCCCCACGGGATTCAGTGTCTAACCCACCATTAGCTATCAGGACTTCCAGGCCCCCAGCCCTGCAGTCAGGCCCTGCCGGTGATGGCTGATGTAGGAGACTGGGCTGCCCCTTTCTCATAGGCTGGCTGCAGACACAGTCTGGGGGAGGGGGAGTCAGGATGCCGGCTGTGGCTGAACGGCAGCATTCCTGGCAGGTTCAGGTAGTGGAATTAATGGGCTTGTCCAGGCATGTATGGGGGTGTCAGCCCAAAAGGCAGGGCGGGATCCTGTGGTCGTTTTCTGGGAAGTGGAAGCCCCCGTGGGAAGAAAGTCCATTGAAATGTCCTGTCCCTAGTTTTCGGTGTGCGGGAAGGGCAAAGAGGGAGACTATTTTAGAGTGAGTCCGAGGAAGAAAAGTGACAGAGACAACAAACGGAAACCAAGAAGCAGGAAGCCAGAGGAGGGTAACGCGAGGGTGCTACTGTGCCAGGAAGCCAGTCTTGTGCTGATGTGCACCTCTCCAGCAGGAGAGCTGCCGGGCATGAGGCCTCTTGGAGCCCAGGGCTATCACGCCTGGGTGCAGCCTGAATCACCCAGCTAGATGGCCCTGTCCTGGGCCCTGGAGAGGCTGGTGCTCCTGTGAGCGCTCGCCAAGCTCTGACTAGGGCACAAAGACTGTGAACAGCTGCTGATTTAGAGGCAGGAGTGGACGGATCTCCTCGTGTGGGTTTCTGTGCAGCAGGGAGGAGGCCCCCTCTTTCACAGGAGATTGGTGGCTGAGTTCTGAGTGCTCGGTGGATGCTGGGTGTCTGTGCCTCCAGCCAGTGCATTAACCTTTTATTAGATGTGCGAAATGCAGCCCCAGGTATCTGTCTCTCATTAGGAGTTTACCCCCTACGCAATGATGCCTTTTTAATCTCTTTAACAACTCCAGGCTTGCCAGCGCTCGCTGAAATACTGCCCCATTCCCTTAGCCATACGCTGCTTCGGTTCTACAGCAAAGTGAGATGGCTGCTAGAGGACTGCGCCTCCCCAAAGCTGGGAGAAGGAGACAAAGGGACTAGCACAGGCTTGGACAGCTGGGCAGTACAGCTGGGCCAATCCTTTGTAGCAAAGAATGTAGTCAGTGAGCTTTGCCCCTGTTTCTGTTTGCGCATTGTCTGCAAAAAGGCTGCGGTGATATTTAGGCCAGGTCTCCGCTGCCAGGGCACTCCCAGGACAGGAACACCAGTGTGCTGTCTGATCGACAAGGTGCTTCTCACGCGGACGCAGCTATACCACCTAAATATGTCTACATGTGCATTCAGGAGCTTAACTTTAAGCATCAACTTTGTAAGATTTTGGTCAAAGATTTTAAAATCTGTTTGACTAACGAAGCAAAACAGATTGGCTTTTAGTTCTCACATCACTGAGGGGCTTTTGGTGGGGGGAGGAGAGGAGGAGGTTTGGTTGGAGAGAGAGAGAAATTTTGACAGGTGAATAAACCATCCCTTTACATTATCTATCACCCTGGCAGAGGAAGAGTGAGTAGAGTTTTGGGAAGTGTGGCTGGCAGTTCTGCGCAGCTGCATATGTCCCTGTGAATGGAGCCGAGGTGGTAGAGACCAACCCAGCAAGCAGCGGTTCCATGAGGTACAATTTGCTCTCACCAGCTGAAAGTGATAGTACTCAGTGTGGTCCGTGACAGGCCTGCGCTGCTTGAGGGGGTTCCCGGCGCTGCTGAATCACGGATGAATCCTGCAACGAGGCTTCCGACAACCTGTGTCTTTCCCGGTTCAGCTTGGGGAAAAGATTCGCCATGACTTGGCGAAAGGCTTTTGTAATCCTGCTCTAATACAATACGTATTTTCCTTTTTCTCCTTCCTTCTTTCCTTTTTAACCCTCAGACTAACTGTGGCGGGAGGGTAAGTATAATGCACAGAACTATCGAGCCACCTTCCATTGCCGCAACGCATTGTGACATCATCCACTGGCTCGCTCGTTTACGTTCACCATTCCTGGCGTTTCTCATTTGTCTTGTGCTGCTTTTCTGCTGCCCCATGAATGCACCCAAACCATTATCCCTTTGGCTGCAGTGCTTTGCCGCAATGACAGAAATGTGGCCTTTTCCTAGAAGAGCAAAGTACCGAGTCTGCGGATGGGATGCCAGATGGACAGGGCTATCACCAGCTATGTGTAAGGAAATAAGCAGATATGTGGAGGAAATAAGCAGATATGACAAAATGAAAAGGGTGATGCAAGCGCTGTTCTGCATGGCTCATGCTTGTGTGTGCTGAGAAAACCTGTGCTGAGTAGCAGGGGTGTTTTGTCATGACACTTGGTTACTGAGCAGGGTTTTGTCTATCTGGAGATGAACTCAAAGCCATCTGCTACTGAATAGGGGTTGCTAAAGTGCAGGAGTATCTGGTCATGGTATGACCCTGCATTCTCTGAGCAGCAAAAACTCCAGTTGAAGCCAAGGCGAGTTTGGGGTGCTCTGGGAATCAGGCACAGAGTGGATTTGTTACGTGGCTAATGAAAATGTAGGTCACACGGGCAGTAACAAGTTTGCAGTGGAACAGCATTTCCTGGTGTAAACTGTCAGCTTTTGTAGAACCATCACCCATATGTACAGCCAAGCTGATCTTTACACCAAAACAGAGGGGCTTTACTCTTAACCAGACTTGGAAATGGGAATTGCAAATATTTTCTTGTAGCTGCCCTTTGGCCCATCATCAGTTCGGGGGCCAAAGTCTTGAATGCTGTCAGCTGTTAAAATTGGGCAAGCTGTTGTATTTGTCAACTAGAAACAAGTCAAACCAAGCTTGTCTCTTGAGATAACACAGGAGTTTATGCTGACAGACTCTCAATGATCACAAGAGAAAGGTCAGTGGGAACATCAAGAAAACATTCCGGCCAGTAATCGTTAACTCCTTTAAAAGGATCTTTGGCTGTAGTCAGAATCACGGGTCTTGGCCGGGACATACAAGTTACCACCAAAGGTTGGAATATAGGGATGTCACAAACTTGCGCCAGAAGCAAAGTCAGTCTTTCTGAGAATGAGTTAAGAGAACATGAAATGGGATATTTCTGCCTCTATGCACTGTTAAACATTACCTAAAATTGCCTAGAAATGCCACATAACTTGTAAATCTCACCAAGTTACGAAGCAGCATGAAAACTTCAGACATCTTTTAGGTTGTGAGTTCAAATCCAGCCCAGGATTCAATCAGAGAGTTACTCCCTTTTGTTGACTGTGAAATGAGTTCGGGGGTCCAGTCCAGCTCCCAGTGGACAAGGGTTCCTATGACAAAATCCTCCACAGCTGGCACTAATTGTCAGCCTGATTGAAAGTCTGAGCAGATGCTAAGGATTGAGTGGGCCATAGAGATGGAGATGGAGCTACCCTCCCATCCCTTCCAAATCAGGATTGAGGCACATTAGCAGGATTATGTGGAAGAAATTTGAACTGGGGCTGCCCATGCTGGTCTCTTGGTCTCTTAGTCCGGCCTTCTCAGGAGTGCTGGCCCGGTATGCTGATTCCAAAAGTGAGTAAAAATTCTAACTCACTCTATCTGCAATTTGCAACACATGTTAGCAAGAGAAAGCTGGACTGTGCCTTACTCTGTAATAGGGATCTTTTATTAATTGCCTGAAACCACCACAGAAACATTCTAGCTCACTCTATGTAAGCTTAGGGTCAGTCACCTATTGGCTGTCTAAGAAGGCTAGCTGCCATGGCTGCATTCCCAGGCAGCTCAAACCCCTGTTAAAGCCTAGTAGAGTTCTTTATCGAGGGAGGGGTCCCATGGAATGGGCTACTTGGCTCCTCCCATCTGGTGATAGTAGAACATGCTATTAAAAGGGTGTAAGGCATTTTATTTATTTATTTATTTATTTATTTATTTGCATTAGAACGACCAGCTCTTTCTTTGGATAGCGTATTCTAGGCAGTATTGGTCTTTTCATTACTTGGTCCACCAGGAGACAAATTGTGTCCTTAACCTTTGGCTTGGGATACATGACTCTTGTCCTGGTCTGTTATCTATATAAACTGGATATTCTTCTTTGAGTTGTGTCCCTGTGGGTGCTGCACTCTAGGGATCTTCATATCCTGGCACCTAAGATCGGAGATTGGTCCTGCTTTGAGCAGGGGGTTGGACTAGATGATCTCCTGAGGTCTCTTCCAACCCTGATATTCTATGATTCTGGGTAGCAGTGTCCGTTTGGCCCGCACCTGCACTCTCTCTGTCTCGTGCTGTGTTCTCTTGTTATATAGCGTTGTGCGGGCAAACCGCTCTCAGATCCTTCTCAGCTGCCCTGGGCCTGAGATGGAGCCTTAGCAGAGCCTGTTGGCAGAGGTTCTACTTGGTGTTTTTTCTTACTAATTTTCCACAGCAGTAATAGAGCTTCAGTTAGTGTTAATACTTCCTTCTTCTATTTTATTTCTTTCCAAAAATTTTTTTATTTCGCTTGTAGAATAGTTGTCTCCTTCGTGTACGTTAGCTTTCTCTGGTTCTTCCCGTTCAGTCGGTGGAGCACTTCTTAAATTGCAGTAGGGCCCTTCAGTTAGAGAGGCTGCACTGAGGTGCCAGCAGTTAACTTGGCACGATCACTCACGCACATCATAGGATATGTAACTTGGCTCGCGGTCAGTTCCTGTAACGGGTTTCATATAAGGGGCCATGGTGCATGGCGGGGGGGAGAAAGAAGGTGCACCTTGAACAGTGCTGTCTAGCGGCATTATGCCCTTGTCTTTATACTCTCCTGAGGCACTAGGGGGGAACATGGTGAGAAGCAGCACCTTTAATGAGCTGCAATCTGAGCTGTCTGCAGTGCTGCCTGGAGTCACCAGCGCAAACAGGGAGTGAGCCTGTGGGATCCCTGCCCCCCGACACTCCTCCTTTGGGGCCACTAGCTTTGCCAGCCATGCTAGCATGTCCCCCATCTTTGGATTCCCCAGCACCTCCTGCCAAATGAAGGCTGCTCTTTGCATGATTGTGCAGAGGAAGGGGCTGCTTGCACCCTCTTCCTCCTCTGCCGCCCCCATGACATCCCCAAAGGAGTATCACAAAAGGAGGGTCGTAGGAAGGTGACAAAGGTCCCCAGGGAGTAGCTGTCCAATATCACAGCACAGCTCCAGGCTCCTGAGAGATCTGTGGTAGAGATGGATCAAAGGCCTTTTCTGTGACATACCTTTATTATTTGGGCTGTTTGTCAAATTGTAAACAACAGGGCTACAACAACACTGCAAACAACTGTATTATTTGGGCAGTCAAGGCAGTGGTCCCTCGTAACGCACCTGACAGATGTGGGTCTCTGGTGGCTCTGACCGTGTTTGTTGCAGAGACGGTCCCACGTTGAAAACCCGGACCTAAACTTCACAGTGATTGAAATCTGGCTCAGAGTGCGGGGTTTGTTTGTGTTGATTTGCACAGTTGGGGCTTTTGCTTCATTTTGACTCCAGAAGTCACCCTGCAAATGGCTTTTTGAAATGAGCAGTGCCTTTCCGGTGGCTGTTGAAAATCCCTCTCCTGTTTTGCCTTTGCCTTTGGTCCTGGGTACCAAAGCTGCTCAGGTGGGGCGCCTCATCCCGATAACCTTCTTTGTGCTTCTCCCCTAGACGTATACAGGCTCGATACTGGTGGCAGTGAACCCCTACCAGCTGTTACCTATCTACTCCCCAGAGCAGATCCGGCTGTACACCAACAAAAAGATTGGGGAGATGCCTCCCCACATCTTCGCAATAGCTGACAACTGCTACTACAACATGCAACGCAACAACAGGGACCAGTGTTGCATCATAAGGTGGGTTTGTGAACGTCAGGCCCAGCACGGGTCCCGAATTAGGACTCCATCCTGCCAAAGGTGCTGAGCATGCTCACCTTGGTTGCTTGTGAAAAGTGCAGGGTAGACCGCACTCCCGGCTAAAGTCCAAAGAGTATTTAGCCAAACAGCACAGCATAGGCAGTGTCCGTGTCAACTTCCTCACACCAGCCTGTTAGTATGGCTCCTCCGGGAGGAGTGTACGGGGCGTTCAGAGTCTATGGGAATATCTGCGCTGGAGCTGGAGGGGTAATTTCCACTTCGGGGAGACGTGTGTCCTCTAGCTTCGATTGAGCTATCCCACTAATCAGGGCTACCCGGAGGATTCTGGGGGCCTGGGGCAAAGCAATTTCGGGGGCCCTTTAATTAATTAAGCGCCTTTTTAATTTTTACTCACCCGGTGGTGCTCCGAGTCTTCGGCAGCGTTTCGGGGCGGTGGGTCCTTCACTTGCTCTGGGTGTGTTTGGCGGCACTGAAGGACCGGCCGCCGAAGTGCCGCCGAAAACCCAAAGCGCCGCTGAGTGACTAAAAGCGCCTCGGGGGGTGGTGCCTTTTTTGTGATCGCTCCCCATGTTCGCTCCCCTTGGCTACGCCACTGGCCCTTCCACACAAAAAAGTTGCAATACTATAGAATACTATATTCTCGTGGGGGCCCCTGTGGGGCCCGGAGCCTGGGGCAAACGGCCCAACTTGCCCCCTCCCCCCACCCTCTGGGCGGCCCTGCCACTAACAACAGAAGTGTGGCTACTGCAGTGCGAGCAGCAGGATGGGCTAGCCACATTCCTGCCCAGGACCCTAGGTACTTCCTTGGGTGGCTAGCCCAACCCACTGCCATTCCACTCTGGCTGTAGTTCCATTTTTAGCATCTTAGCGCCATCACAGCTAGCAGGCGCCTGTCTTGCTGAGGTGGGAATTACACAAGACGTACCTGTGGCTTGGCCTTTTTGCTGAAGCTGATTGGTTCAGCAATTGTGTTCAGTCACAGAAGTTAAGGATGGAAAAGACTTATTAGAACATCCAGTCCATATCTCTCCCCATGAAGGGTTGGTCAAGCCTAGTTTTTAACATTCCAAGTGATAGGCCTTCTACCACTTCCTTTGATAATTATTCCACAGCCTAATCAAGGTGAATCTCAGGATGTTTTCTCTGATATCCATCTTAAACTTTCTCTTTAATTTCATCCCATTATTCCTGGGGTGACTATAGATGCAGAGATCTATAGCTTTGAAGACTAGAAGGGCCCATTATCTTCACCCAGTCTGAGCTCCTGCATAACACAGACCATAGAATTACACCCAGAAATTCCTGCCTCCAGCCATAACTTACTCCATAGTTAAGCTGTCTAAGCACCTGATTCTGCCAAGCTTTGGAGCAGTACCTTGCTCCCGAGTAGGTTGGCTGAAATCCATGGGACTACCTGCACTGTAAGACACTGCCCAGTGTGAATTAGAGTGGCAGAATCAAGCCTCAGTCAGGTGCTCTGAAACTCTTTTGTAGTCTGGACCCGATCTCAATAGAGAGATGGTCAGACAGGCGATCTCCCCTCCTTCTCCCCTCCTATTTACGCTCAAATGAATCGTCTGCAATAGCATCAGAGCCCCATGGCATCTATAAAAATGGCTTCCGTGGAATTGTAATGTTTTAGACGTACCGTGTGTATTCGTCGCTGTCTTTTAATGCAGTTCGGCAACTTGAAACAAGACAGAGAACTTGCTTCACTTGGCCAGCCAGCTGTCCTCTGAACACAAACAAGTATCTCTGATCCAAACTAATTCCTCTGTCTTCTCGATGTTTACACTCTTCAGAAGGCTATAATGCTGGACTGAATTCGCTTATCGACAAGGCTGTAATTCTGCCACGGAGGTCACGGGTTCCCTGACTTTCCGGGATGTCTTCTGGTGCAGGGCTGGAGCAGCTGTCAGGCCAGGGGCCGCCGGAGCTGGTGGCCCCTGCTCCGGTGGCCCCTTAACAGCTGACTGGCAGCCAGCCCAGCCCTGGGGCTGCCAAAGCAGTGGCTGGGGTTGGGTCAGCCCCTGCCACAAGAGCAGCAGTAGTCAGCCCCTGCCACAGCAGCAGCAGCGGGGCTGGAGCAGCTGCAAGCCTCATCAGCACTCTCTTTGCCCCTGCTCAGGAACAGGTCACAAGCTTCTGTGAATTTTTGTTTATTGCCCACGACCTGTCCCTGACTTTTACTAAAAATACCCATGACAGAATCGTAGCCTTACTTATCAACGGTGTTCAAACTGGACACAGGCCTGACCCCAAATTTAAGATCCAGGCCCCAGAGAACTTTGGGTGGTACTCCTGATCCAAAATCAAAGCTGGATCCTAAGCCTGAGGTTGATTCCTATCCCTGTGATAGGCCACACACAATCCCCAGATCCAAACATGAATCACTTTGAGGACGTTCCATGGTCTGTATTAGCCAGGAGGTCATCGTGGTCCCCTTTGGTCTTTGAATTTAGGAATCTGTGAATACATGTGAAGTTTAGGGGGTTTGAAATCCAAATGTAGAATCCACCTGTACTAGAAACACATGCCTTGAGATTTCCAGGTCGTTCATTTGAATGCAGAGTCCAGGGCCCTGGCAGTGGTGAGACAGGGCATTTACTCACATGCATTCCTTTCAACTTGTACAGTGGCGAGTCTGGTGCAGGGAAGACGGAGAGCACTAAACTGATCCTGCAGTTCCTGGCTGCTATCAGCGGGCAGCATTCTTGGATTGAGCAGCAGGTGCTGGAGGCAAACCCCATTTTAGAAGGTGAGCCTTGAAAAGACGGTGGGTGGAGGGAAACACTTCTGCTATTAATAATATGGAGGGGGCTAAGATTAAACTGCATTCCCAATAATTGCTTTACAGCAGGAACCAGAATTGCAAGAGCTCAACACCTGCCCCTGGGATCAGACTTTCAAAAGGGCTCAACCCTAGAGCTGGTCAGAAAATAGATTTTCCATCGTGTGGAAAAAAAAAAAAAAGAGATTTCAGCATTTTTCTCCTCCCTAACTGGAACAAAATGCCAAAACGTTTTGAAATTTTTTACTAACTGAAATTCCATGAAAATTTCATTTCAGGTCAATCAAAACATTTTGTTTTGATACATTCACAGCTTTTCGTTTTGATTTCAACCCTTTTTTCTTTTAAAAAGATGTTTATATATAAAATTAAGAAACTGCTAAACAAAAAGCAGTTTCGAAACAGAAAATCAAAAGAGTCGATGTTTTCAAAATGTTTTTTTCCAATTTCTTTTCCTAGATGAAATATAGTCAAAATTCGTACAATATTGGGGGGGGAAAAGGGGGGTTTAATTGAAGCTGCATTTTCCAACAGAAAACTGTTTCGACAAAAATTTTCCAGTCATCTCTACTCAACGTACAGTATACAGAGCTGTTCTGAAAATCTGTGTGCTTCTTCTGGGGCAGAAATGGGCCCTGTGCTCTTCTTAAAATCTGTCACCATCCTGATGTAGACACGCTGCTCAACTAACAGCTGCGAAGGTTTTGCTCAGTTGTGATTCCGTACAGCACCTTCCATTGGTTTCGCTCACTGGTTAACATGAGCCTGTGTTTAACTTGATCAACGCCTCAGAACCAAACGCTTTGTAGTAGAAAAAGTAATAATAGCCATTCCACCTTGTGCTTTGATCAGGTTTGAACGCTTTAAGCTGCTTGTACAATAACACAGCTTTCTGATTCTAGAAAGCTGCTGTGGAATGAATGTGGAGAGCCAGAATTCTGAATGAGTCAGGAGGAATAAACAAAAGAGTTCAAGGAAGATTCAAGACATAAGGAAGGCCAGATTGTCAGCCCTGTATTTACATAGGTGAGCAGGGACTCCCATGAATAGTCCGATTGACTTCAGCGGCACTAGTTTTGTGAGTTAACTGCTCATTGCTGTGAATACGGATTCACAGTCTTGCCCCAAAAGATGGTTGCAACTTAGAGTTGGGGGCCCGGTTCTGCCACCCTGATTCAAGTCGAGTGATACCTTACTCAGCAACTAGTCCTGTTGAAATCAATGGGAGTGCACACGTCGTAAGGTAACTACTCTGCAAGAACAACGAGGAGTCCTTGTGGCACCTTAGAGACTAATAAATTTGGGCTTTTGTTTGGGCATAATCTTACCCACTTGGTAAAGCAACTCCCATCTTTTCATATGCTGAGTATTTATACCTCTCTACTGTATTTTCCACTCCAAGCATCTGATGAAGTGGGTTTTAGCCCACAAAAGCTTATGACCAAATAAATTTGTTAGTCTCTAACGTGCCACAAGGACTCCTTGTTGTTCTTGCTGATGCAGACTAACACGGCTACCACTCTGATACTCTGCAAGAGTAAGGGTGGCAGGGTCTGGCCCAGCATCATTGAAAACATTGGGCAAGAGTCCGACGTCCTTACTCAATAGTGCTTTACTTCAAAAGGAGTCAATAGGAGTTTGTGTTACTAAACCAGAGCAAGGGTGCCAGAATCTGGCCCAGTGTTACTGAGGTTCTAAAACGCTGCCATGTGCCATGCCAGCTGTGATAGGCACCCTGGTGGACAGGCACATAACAAGATCAACAGCTTATTTCAGTCGGAACAGACTTGATCGAATGAAGTAATAAGACTTAGAGGGGAGTTTTGTCTGTCTAGGAGATTCAGCTTTGGGCCTTTAATTTGTGGGTTAAACTAATTATCTTTCTGAAAAAAGAAAAGGAGTATTTGTGGCACCTTAGAGACTAACAAATTTATTTGAGCATAATTAATTGTATCCAGTTTGCAAATTAATTCCAATTCAGCAGTCTCTCGTTGGAGTCTGTTTTTTGTTGAAGAATTGCCACTTTTAGGTCTGTAATTGAGTGACCAAAGAGATTGAAGTGTTCTCCGAGTGGTTTTTCAATGTTATAATTCTTGACGTCTGATTTGTGTCCATTTATTCTTTTACGTAGAGACTGTCCAGTTTGGCCAATGTACATGGCAGAGGGGCATTGCTGGCACATGATGGCATATATCACATTGGTAGATGCGCAGGTGAACGAGCCTCTGATAGTGTGGCTGATGTGATTAGGCCCTAGGATGGTGTCCCCTGAATAGATAGGTGGACACAGTTGGCAACGGGCTTTGTTGCAAGGATAGGTTCCTGGGTTAGTGGTTCTGTTGTGTGGTGTGTGGTTGCTGGTGAGTATTTGCTTCAGGTTGGGGGGCTGCCTGTAAGCAAGGACTGGCCTGTCTCCCAAGATCTGTGAGAGTGATGGGTCATCCTTCAGGATAGGTTGTAGATCCTTGATGATGCGTTGGAGAGGTTTTAGTTGGGGGCTGAAGGTGATGGCTAGTGGCGTTCTGTTATTTTCTTTGTTGGGCCTGTCCTGTAGTAGGTAACTTCTGGGTACACTTCTGGCTCTGTCAATCTGTTTCTTCACTTCAGCAGGTGGGTATTGTCATTGTAAGAATGCTTGATAGAGATCTTGTAGGCGTTTGTCTCTGTCTGAGGGGTTGGAGCAAATGCGGTTGTATCGTAGAGCTTGGCTGTAGACAATGGATCGTGTGGTGTGGTCTGGATGAAAACTGGAGGCATGTAGGTCAGCATAGCGGTCAGTAGGTTTCCGGTATAGGGTGGTGTTTATGTGACCATAGCTTATTAGCACCGTAGTGTCCAGGAAGTGGATCTCTTGTGTGGACTGGTCCAGGCTGAGGTTGATGGTGGGATGGAAATTGTTGAAATCATGGTGGAATTCCTCAAGGGCTTCTTTTACATGGGTCCAGATGACGAAGATGTCATCAATGTAGGGCAAGTAGAGTAGGGGCATTAGGGGACGAGAGCTGAGGAAGCATTGTTCTAAGTCAGCCATAAAAATGTTGGCATACTGTGGGGCCATGTGGGTACCCATGGCAGTGTGCTGATTTGAAGGTATACATTGTCCCCAAATGTGAAATAGTTATGGGTGAGGACAAAGTCACAAAGTTCAGCCACCAGGTTTGCCGTGACATTATTGGGGATACTGTTCCTGACGGCTTGTAGTCCATCTTTGTGTGGAATGTTGGTGTAGAGGGCTTCTACATCCATAGTGGCCAGGATGGTGTTTTCAGGAAGATCACCGATGGATTGTAGTTTCCTCAGGAAGTCAGTGGTGTCTTGAAGATAGCTGGGAGTGCTGGTAGCGTAGGGCCTGAGGAGGGAGTCTACATAACCAGACAATCCTGCTGTCAGGGTGCCAATGCCTGAGATGATGGGGCATCCAGGATTTCCAGGTTTATGGATCTTGGGTAGCAGATACCATACTCCTGGTCGGGGTTCCAGGGGTGTGTCTGTGTGGATTTGTTCTTGTGCTTTTTCAGGGAGTTTCTTGAGCAAATGGTGTAGTTTCTTTTGGTAGCCCTCAGTGGGATCAGAGGGTAAAACTATTTCCCCATGTTTATTTTTCCCCCGCACTGTTCCTCAGATGTTCTTGTCAACTTCTGGAAATGGCCCACCTTGATTATCACTACAAAAGGTTTTTTTCTCCCCGCTCTCCTGTTGATAATAGCTCACCTTACCTGATCACTCTTGTTACAGTGTGTACGGTAACACCCATTGTTTCATGTTCTTTGTGTATATAAATCTCCCCACTGTATTTTCCACTGAATGCATCCAATGAAGTAAACTGTAGCCCACGAAAGCTTATGCTCAAATAAATTGGTTAGTCTCTAAGGTGCCACAAGTCCTCCTTTTCTTTTTGCGGATACAGACTAACACGGCTGCTCCTCTGAAACCTATCTTTCTGAAGTTACAGTTACAGGAGAGGCTTGAAGCTGTTAGAAAAAGAGCATTATTGTACTGGTCAGCACAGGACTGAAATTGATGGAACTCCTGTGGAGTTACCCTTGTTAGAGCTCTGCACTAACCTCCCGCTCTAATGTGACATATGACAAATTATTTTAATAGGTGCTCTTTTTATGGGGATAGCTGTAGCCAAAATTTCAGAAAAAGCCTTTCTTTCTTGGTTGTAGAAATAAAACAGACATTAAGGTCAGTGTGATTTTCCATTCGGGTTTCTATGTATATAGATCTTGCTGTGATCTGGAGGATGCACTTGGTTTGAGGCCTATATTCCTTAAATTAATATCTGAATTAATTAATCTCTATCGTGCTGATTTGTATTGTTTGTTGAACATGGGCTTCCTCTGGTGGTTGGTGTAGCACCTGCATATTTCCCTGGATGACTCACCATTCCTTTCTGTCCCACAAGCCAAATCGCATTCTCGTGTACTTATCGTCCTCCACCTCACCACCTGCAGTCTCCCCCTTTTGACGTCACCCCACTAAAGTCTATCCAAAATGCTACTGCCAAAATCATCTCTCACCCATCACTTAGCTCAGATCACCCCCTTCTCCTTGAGCTGACAAATGTCTCTTTCTTCACACTGTCTCCTATGCTCCCCATAAACATCCCGATTTTTTCTGCCCTGGGTTGGATTGGGACTTATGACCTACAGGTGAAAGGCTTTGCAACCTGGTACCAATCCCCTGAGCCATCCTTGCTCCATTTTGTGTCTTGTTTCTGTTGCCCTAGACAAGAAAGATTCCTTCCTGAGTCTGGGTACAGATCTCACCTCTGCCATATTGTGTTGCTTATTCACAGCTTTTGGAAATGCGAAGACGATTCGTAATGACAACTCCAGTCGATTTGGTAAATACATCGACATCCATTTCAACAAGCGGGGAGCCATCGAAGGGGCAAAGATTGAGCAGTACCTGCTGGAGAAATCTCGAGTCTGCAGACAGGTGAGGCTGCTGAGAAAAGGCAGGGGTGTGTATTGGTCTTTCCTTTGTTTGGCTATCGGCAGGCTCATCCTCCTAGCAGAACTGATTCCCTCCTCTTCTGCTCCAGGCCCAGGATGAGCGGAATTACCATGTATTTTACTGTATGCTGAAAGGAATGACACCAGAACAGAAAAAGAAGCTGGGCCTTGGGAAAGCCACTGATTATAACTACCTCGCTATGGTAAGAACAGCAGAGCAAGATCTTGGGGAGAACAGCTTAGGCCTTGTGACATGTCCTGCTTACCTTTGTATATAAGGGAGTTACAACCAGAGCTGCGAGAAATGTTCCCTAATCTGAAACCGTGTCGGACCCACATGGTAACTTTGAGGTTTGTTGCAAACTTGAGACCCAGCCTAGAGGTCTATGGTAGCTCTGCTCCTGCAGGAGTGAGCCCCACAGCCTTAGATTAGCAGCTGAAGAAGTCCTGTCTCCTGCATGTAGGGGCTTCTCTACTTCCATTGTTCCTGAGGAGTGGGACAGTTGAGGTGCTGCTTTTAGGTATGCTCGGCCCAGACCATTTAAAGTGTATCTGGAAACGAGGGCCGAGACCTTAAATGTGACGTGATGTTCTAGCAGAAGGCAGTGGAACGAGTGGAGACCAGGGCTGATGAGCGTGCCGTGATCTGTGTTCTGAGGAGGCATGCTGCTGCAGTCTGCACTAGCTGGCTATTTCCCAGGGCTGGTGCTTTCAAGACCAAGTAGATCTCACCGCCATAACCCAAGTGGGAGGTGGCAAAGGCATGTGTAATCAAGTTATCATCAGCATAGGTGGGACAGTTGGAGATAGTGGAAGGTGATCCTTGCAACCCAGTATCAGTGAGGAGTCCAGAAGGGGAGGACTCCTGTACTGCAGTCTGTCTTGACCATCTTTGGCCATGTGTCCCAGATCAGAGGGGACCTGTGACGTGTTTTCTTCTGTCGCTATCTTGCTAGGGTTTAATGTCGGTCAGCCCTTTCTCATCCATATGCTGATCTCAGCCAGACACTGGGACAGATGGATGGCAGTGTTGTCATTGTAGGTTGCAGGTCTGTTTGGACCGTACTTTTGTAGAATACTTACAGTAGGGCCAAATCCAGAGGTCCATAGTCAGTTTTCACTCATTCATTGCTTAGAAAAGGTCCATGGACTTCAGCAGAAACTTAGCTGAGTGAGAACTGAGGATTTATCTCATAATATAGTCAATTGACTTTAGTGGGGAGAATGCGAGGGCCCAATATACAATATGGCTACAGATTTCTGTATCTGTGCTCTTATTGCACATACGCTGCTTCCTGCATGCACTGCATACACTGTGTCACTGCCCTTCCTTCCCAGGGTAACTGCACTACCTGTGATGGCAGAGACGATAGTAAGGAGTATGCAAACATTCGCTCTGCAATGAAAGTCCTGATGTTCACTGACACGGAGAACTGGGAGATCTCAAAGCTTCTGGCAGCCATATTGCATATGGGGAATTTGCGGTATGAAGGTAAGTGGAAAATAGTTGCATATTTACTTATTTTAAATGCCGAACTATCTCGGATGCTGATACATCGTCCAGGTGCCAAAGCCGGTGAGATAATCAAAATACCTAGCTCTTGTCTAGTACTTTTCATCTGTTGCTCTCAAAGTGCATTACAAAGGAGGTCAGTAGCATTATCCCTGTTTTACAGATAGGGAAACTGAGGCACAGGGCAGGGAAGTGACTTGCCCAAGGTCACCTAGCAGGTCAGTGTCAGAGCCAGGAAGAGAACCCAGATCTCCTCACTCCCAGTCTAGTGCCCTGCCCACTAGCCACACTGCCTAAAGACAGAGTCTCTGCCCAAAGAGCTTGCAGCTGGAATTGAGTTTGTACCTTGAATTTCATACATACTGAGCCCCCAAAATTGTGCTTGATGTCAGTGGTAGCAGCAAGTGTTCAGCACCTCTGAAAATCAGCCTGGAGCAGAATCTATCTATCTACCTACCCCACAAACGTCTGTGGTCCTTAATACAATGGTATCTCACCACCTTACAATCTCTAATCAGCGGTATCAAACTCATTCCATATGGCTGGCCTGATCCGATACCCTACCATTTGGCATGGGCCACATTCAGCAGAAGTGATTCAAATAGAAATAGATTAATATAAACCATGTTGGCAATTACTTTCATTTATTGTATGCCCCTCCAGCACCTCTTAAATGCAACCATGTGGTTCTACACCTGTACATGAGGTCCTGCTGGATTGCCATGCCAGAGTCAGGACTATGGGCATGTAATTTGTAGATTGCACCAGTGTGTTGTGCTCTAACTTCCCCAGGTGGAACCTGCTGGTGCGCACTAAATGTTCCTTAGTGTCCTGTTTGAAACAGGATTATATCAATGCACACTTGCAGGGTCTACACGGGGCAGTTAGAGTGAAGCACGCTGCAATCACACCCCTGTTGTGAGGACTCTGGGGTTGCGTAGACAAGCCCACAGATCCATGGAGAGTCGGCGGGCCGGATGAATCTGTTCGTCTGGCTGGATCCAGCCCACGGGTCATACGTTTGACACCCCGGCCTGATGTATTGATCCTCACAACCCCCTGTGAAGCAGGGCTGTGCTGTTATCCCACTTGCCACCTGGAGATCTGAGGCACAGGGAGCCTAAGGGTAACACTTTCCAAAAGCACCTCAGTCTTATTTTCAGAAGTGACTTGGGAACTTAGGAGAAACAACCCCGCTGACAGTCAATGGGATTTACTCACCTAAGTGCCCAAATCACTTTTACAATGAGATTGAGGCTCCTAAATCAGTTAGGCATTGAGAGACTGAGCGCCGCCACCACACCTAAATGCCTTTAAAATCGGGGCCTAAGTGACTTGCCCAAGGGCCAATAGGAAGCCTGTGTCAGAGCAGGGATTTTAACTAAGCCCAAGGCTAATGTGCTGCTATCAGACCATCTTTCCTCTCCTTTTTAAAGGCCCTGTTGTGCCCGGCTAGCATGTGCGTGTGATGGGGGTGGTGCCTTTCCCCTACCCTGTGCCACTTTCTTAAAGGTCAGGCACTTCTGAAACCCCTCCCTACTCTTCTGAGCAGTGGGGAGGAGGCAGGATCACGGCCTTGCCTCCCTCTGCACAGTGCCATGGAACGGGACCATTGACGCTCAGGAATGAGCCTCACCCCAGGAAGGGTGAAGGGGTGTAGCAGCAAGGACCTGCATCGGGAGCTACGAGAGGAGTTTGGCCTCCTCACCCCCAGGGATGGTGCAGCTCCTCACTGTCCCCAGCTGAGCCATAGATTACAAGCTTCTGATCTAATCCATTCTTTGAGACTGAGTGTGGGTGTACGGTGAGTGGCAGTCAGAAGTGGTCAGATGCAGCACCCTGGCAGGGAGCGCTCCGTAACCTAGATGAAAAGGGACTGACCACACAGTCAGCTTCTGCCCATGTCTTCTCTGTGACTTTCCCCATGCAGCACGGATGTACGATAACCTGGATGCTTGCGAGGTTGTTCGCTCTGCGTCGTTAATCACTGCAGCTTCGTTACTGGAGGTCAGTTGCTCTTCTGTCATATTATCTTGTTTGTTTCTTCCTGGGATTGCTTATTCCTTATATTATGATAGTGCCCAGAGACCCTGATCTAATCAGGACCCATTGTGTAGGGTGCTTTGCTGACAGAGGTAGAAGCAGTCTCTGCTCATGAAGAATGTAGAGAGCCCAATTGCCGTTTGTGATCCAGCTGCTTTACCCTAGTCTGACAGCCTAAAGTGGGTGCACACTGATTGAAACTCTCCCTGGGGAAAACCCCAGGCATAAGGAGGTTCCCCTGGTGACATATACTTGCTGGAATGGCCCACACCTTTTGTAGCTCCGACCATTGGGCTCCTGGCCCCTAGAGAGCGATGTATAGGTTAGAGCAGCCCTGAGGTCGCTCTCATTTACATCCAGGGTTGGACATGCTCCTGGCAAGATTGAGATTACAGGGTACTGTAAAGTTACTCAGGTGTATAAGTATTTGCAGGATCAGGCCTATAAACCCTAGGAAAAGTGGTTTTGTTGTTCTAGGTGCTCTCATCACATTCCAGTTACACCTTGCACTGATGTGCAGTAGCACTTCACAGGTTAAAAGGGCTTTACAAACATGAACTAATCCATCCCTGCAAAAACCTCTGTGGCATAAATATTAGCTCCCGGCTGCGGCTGGGTAAACCAAGGCAGAAAGGCTGAGTGAGTCACCCAAGGGACTGACTGTGGAGGGAGTCAGTGTCTGAGCTGAGATTGGAGCTCAGGAGTTCTTCGCTCCCAGCCCTGCGACCAGGCCAGCAGACCACATCTTTCCAAAGAGCTGTTTGCGTTCTGAATCAATCAGCTGTACGTGTTGTTGTACCATGCTCAGGTGGACCCTCAGGATGTGATGAACTGCCTTACTAGCCGCACACTAATCACGAGAGGAGAGACCGTCTCCACCCCGCTCAGCATGGAGCAGGCGCTGGATGTGAGGGACGCTTTTGTCAAGGTAACACCCCATGTGCGCTCATTCTGGCGTTTTCTTTTTAAAACGTGCACCCGCCCGTTTTCGAACGGATTTAGATTCTCCATCACTAGGAAGTCATTGATCTCAAGCGGGGCATCAGTTGCTAGGTGGACTTCTCTGGCCTATGTTATGCAGGAGGTCAGATTAGACCTAGTGGTCCAGTCTGGCCTGGCCATCTATGACTCTGTGTTAGTGCCAATTATGGGGAGCACATAGAGAGCTGTGTCATGAGCTGAGGT
Source organism: Eretmochelys imbricata (assembly GCF_965152235.1). Classification (NCBI taxonomy): domain Eukaryota; kingdom Metazoa; phylum Chordata; order Testudines; family Cheloniidae; genus Eretmochelys; species Eretmochelys imbricata. Next base: position 17,223,331 of record NC_135572.1, read on the forward strand.
GGGCCTATGCCAGAACCCCTGGCTTCATGAGGTTTCAAATCTGGACCTGAGCCCATCTGGACTCCGACAGCATCCAAATTTAGCTCTTGGGGTCTGTCTCTGTACTTGGTTGAACCAGCACCGTGAGTCTGAGCTCTTCTGAACTTCAAGGAAGTGCAACAGACCCAAACCCACGGTCAGATCCTTAGCTGGTGTAAAACAGAGAGGCTCCAGTCGCCCCCAGAGCTGCACGTTATGCTTTGGGCTTATCTGCAACAGTGAGGTAAAGAAAGACAGACAGCATAGAAATAGTATGCTGTGAGTAGGTCTGTGTAGCATCGGAAAGGACACAGCGCCGTGGGGATTCAGGGCAATGAAGGCTTGTGTTATGGTGTGAAGGAGGCATGGCGTTTGCTTCACAACATAGGGTGTACCACACAAACAGTGCCCTGATCCTCGATGGCAAGTGTGGACCTACCCTACCCCCGAGCTCCGGGCTCAGGTACAGCAGGTCAGGTCCTTGGACTGCCTGACTGGCGTGCAGTGAGGATGCCCCCACCCTGCAAAGTTCAGATCTGTCTCCACTTCCTCCAGGTTTGTGGGGATTTGAATCTGAGGTTTTAGATCAGGCCCATCTCTGTGTAGTACTACCTTGGATTATGTGACACAAGGTGATGCCTGCAGTCCCAGGAATGCTGAGGCAGCGCCCGTTAACGCTGGCTGGCTGCTGCTGTACCATTTAAGGAAGCAGGGTCTTACTGAGGCAGGACTTCCTTTATTTACATAGCAATGTAGCATCTCTACTGATCTGCATGCGGTAGATAGAAGTCCAGGAGGATTGTTTAGAGGTGTGGGCAGCCTGTGATAAATGGATATTTCAACCCCTGATCTTAAATAGAAATTGCATCCTGCAATGCAAACTAGAGATGGACCTGTAGCACATAGTTTGCACCCAGAGCCAAGGCCACCGAAGTCTGGGTGTATTCAGATCTGGGATTTTGCGCTGGGCTGTCTTTAATATAAACTTGCAAGCTGCATGTTCCTGGGCTGCAAGCTGGGCAACTGAAGCTTTAAGCCACCTGTTCTGTGTTAATGACTGCCACTCTGAAGCAATCACCTTGCTGTGGAATGTGTCCTTTGGGGGAAAGTCTAGTTTGTGGGGCTCGTACTGGAGAGGGGATGTCACCACAGGTTGCAGGCCAGCAGGGTGAACAACAGCCATGTGTCACCGAGCTCCATCTCTTTGATGATTCAGGGAATCTACGGGCGGCTTTTCGTGTGGATTGTGGAGAAGATCAATGCTGCCATTTACAGGCCTCCCTCCCACGAACTACAGAGTGTCAGGAGGTCCATTGGTCTTCTCGATATCTTCGGCTTTGAGAACTTCACTGTGAACAGGTACAAATCCTGAGACGCCATTGCAGAGCCTGCACCTAGGACCCACCTTAGTGTGTACTCTCACCAGATCTCACAGGCTAAGCAGGGGTAGGCTGGATAGGAGACCTCCAAAGGTGACGTGTATGGTGCTAGGGTCTCAGCAGCTGGTGCTCTTCCTTTTGAGTTAATACTCAGCCAGTGTCAACCTCACTGAGTGGCCTAAAGTGCTTGTGAGTATCCCGTAGAGCATATGAAGTGAAGGGATGAACAGCTACGTGGAAATCAGGGGGATACACTGAATCTAATCTGGTTTTGTCAACCTCATCTCCCCAGTTTCGAGCAGCTCTGCATCAACTTTGCAAATGAGAACCTCCAGCAGTTCTTCGTGCGCCATGTCTTCAAGCTGGAGCAGGAGGAGTACAACCTGGAGAACATTAACTGGCAGCACATAGAGTTCACCGACAACCAGGATGCCTTGGACATGATCGCCATCAAACCCATGAATATCATATCACTCATTGACGAGGAGAGTAAGTTCCCCAAGGTATGTTTGGGGCCAACCATTCATCCTAGCCACTCCATCAGTTTCACCTCTCTGTGTGTTGTTAAACTGACTTTGAGTTTTACGGTTTCAAAATTACGACACAAGTTTCATGCGAACCAATTTTAGCCAATGGGCTGATATGGTGTTATCTGTGTGTTCAGTATTACCACTGTGCGATTGGTCACTTGAGTCACATGGTATTGTTTCTCTTCCCTGATTGCATGACTGCAACTTTAATAAAAAGTGGGGAAGCCATCCTGTATATAGCCCTATATCATATATCTACCAAGTGCATTTGTGACAGCTGCCTTCTTGGTTGACACACCAGAGACTGAACCAGAGCTAAAAGCACAGCTTCAGAGAAAGAGCTGACCCTATCTAGGTGGGGCTGTAAAAGACTTTTATTATCTGCGGATCAGGCACAGAGGAGTTTAGGTTCCATATTTGTTGCCTTTACTGGCATCTCAAGTTTTCTTTCACCCTTTGTTACTGTTGCAAACAAACTCATATTTATGGTGGTGAGGGTGTACGTACAACAGCCTTGTTAGGGAATGGTGTGGTCAGATTGTTTTTATTTTAAATTATTCTCCTCACGTTTTCTCCCCGTGTTTCTCTCATTGAAACAAACTCTTATCCCACTGCCCTAATGAAAAAGAAACAATGATTATTTGAGAACTATTTTAATGGGACAAGAATTGGCCTTTTTCTTACTTATGCAGGGTACAGATACCACAATGCTGCACAAGCTGAATTCCCAGCACAAGCTAAACACCAACTACATCCCGCCGAAGAATAACCATGAAACCCAGTTTGGCATTAACCACTTTGCTGGTGTTGTCTACTATGAAACCAAAGGTATCTGTTGTTGTGGGCTGGCTTTAGGGAGCTGCTTGGTTAGGGTGGGGGAGAGGGACAGGGCGGGTTTCCATTGTAGACCCCTCAGCTCTGTGGATGCCGTTTGTTATGACAAGGGAGCCAGAGGCACTGAGAGGGGAGTATCCTGGAAATATTAATGATTTGTGCTGTCATTCCTGCCCGGTTTGTTTCCCGTTATTTCCTTTCTTTGTGTGTGGGTCTGTGTTTAAAATGCCAGGCAAAGACCGATTTTGGCCACCTTCTGGGATTAGAAGAAAAGAACTTTGGCTAGCATTTCTACCCCTTATTGCCAAAAGTTAAACATCTAAACGCTGCAGTGAGAATGATCATTTTTCTTCCCTCCTCTCCTTCCAGGCTTTTTTGCAGGGCCGGGTCTGTAGGTGTCTGTCTATTGCCTAGCACAAGGGTGACCTGATCCCACTTGTAGGCCCTACTGCAATACAAATAAATAAAAATAAACTGGAGTGTACGTAGTGTGACTACCCCTTACACCAAACCCGCCGGGTGCCAGCAGCATGCCTGGTGTACCACAACTCAGAGGCAATCACTGTAAGTGCTTCAGCAGCTAGGGCCATGTAGGCGCCAGCCCTGGTGGGTCCCAGTAACCACTCCGACGTGGCTAAGGGAAAGGGTATATTGATAGGGCTGGCAGGAAAGGGGAAGATTGTAGATTCCTTAGGTACAGAGGCTAAAACAATCACAGTTCAAGGTCAGAAACAGCAGTAAATGTGTGGGTCCCTGGGGCAATCCACTTGCAGGTCAGGGCTCTGCAGACATAGTGCCTGGGGTCCCCTCTCCTGCCCAGTCTCTATTCCAGCAAACAGGAGCTCACAGGTTTCCAGGCCAAGCTCAGTTAATGTCTCTCACTGGGGGCCCCACTGTGCTGACTCTCTGTCCACCTGTTGCTGCTTTCCCGTAAGTCCCACTCAGACCTGCACCCAGCTCTGATGTGTGGCCCTCACAACCTGTTCTACCCACGCCTCTGTGCACAGCTCCTGGGGCTTCTCTCCAGCTCCCCGCCGTCATTCGGCTCCCACTCACAAACAGAGCCCAGCCTCTTTCTGGTTCAGCACCTTTTCCCTTACCAGGCATGGGGAAAAGAAAGCGCAGGGGGCTGATGGGAGTCACAGGAGGCTTCAGTTGCTTTCCAAAAAAACAAAAATTTAAAGTATTTTTTTAAAGAACTAAAATCCTTAAAAGTCACTTCTTCCTTCTGACCATACCTGAGGTTGGGTTTGATGGCCAGGAGCTCCAATGTTTTTGCTAAAACGTTTCAGAGTAAGCCCATTTGTACAGTGGGTGTACGGACTGAGCAGCACGAGCATATACAGCTGTAAGTGTGTTTCTTCACTGCCACTTTGGGCTGTGTGATGGGGTCAGGACTCAACACCGCTGGCGCCTCCCGCTGGTTGCCCCGGGAATTAGCTCCTGTCAGCTGCGGAGCACCCTTGGCACGTGGTGGCTCGCCCGTTGTCTGCTCTGCTGCCTTGAAACCCGGGTTGCTCCCTGCTCGGTGGCGTCCTCTTCGGGACACTGCCCTCCAGCTGTGTCCACTGTTCCAGTCTCACCCCCTTCCGGCAAGTCTTTCGGCTTGCACCTGCCTCAGTGGCCAACCACAACCCCAAAGTCTAGCCCCTTACTTCAGGAGCAGATTGCAGTCTGTCTTGGACCCACTCCCCTGTGGCCAGGTGCAGTGTAAGGGGGGGACCCAGGCCAACTCGCTACTCTGGGTCCCGACCCAGGGACCCTCTAGCAGAAGCCTCCCTCTGCCCTCCTTCTCTCCGCTCTTGTCCGACTACGTTCCCTGGGCCACTTCCCCTTTGGCCCTGTGCACCTTCTCGACCCTTTTTAGCAGGGCCCGCAGCCTGGCAGGTAACTGGGCCTCTGCTCCCCCGAGCCTGCCCAGCACTGCTCTGACTAAGGTGCTACCTCCCTCACCTCAGGAACCAGTCCTCCCTTGCTAACCAGGGAGAGACTACCCTCTCCTCTGCTAGGCAGCCTTTATATAGGACCCAGCCTGGCCCTGATTGGCTGCCTCTCCCTTTACCCTGATTGGCTCTCCACAGGCCCTTGCTGATTGGCTGCTGGTCTGCACAGCTTCTCTGGCCTGTTCTAGCTCTTTTTCTCATGGAGTGGGGCAGTCGCCCCACTGCAGGCTGGATTTTCAAAATGTGCTGTGTGATACAGTGCTTTTGTGCTCTATCGTTTGTTCATAAAAATGACATGGTTACACGCCTGAGCCCAATTTGCCCATTAATGCCAATGCAAGTGGCTGAGGCGTATGGAAATTCAGTCATTTGCACGTGGAAGTAAATGCCCTGTGCATACAAAGGATGTGTTCTTAATCCAGGTTAGCTAACCCCTGTTAACCCACATGGGTTAAAATAGCAGTGAAGACACAGCAACTCTGCTCTGAACGTGGGTTATAGCTGAGACTGGGGTTGAATTTGAGCTGCTAGCCTGAGTTAAATGCCAGGTTGCCATGTCTTTGCTGCTATTTTAACCCCAGTTAAATGTCTTGAGTGAAGAACACACCTTTTTTTGCAGTGTAGATGTACCCGAAGTTATGCATACACAAGGAGTCTCATAGTCTCTTCAACTCAGCCTCACACCACGTCTGCCCTTCCTCCTCTCCCTCTTCTCCGCTGATCTGTCCCCCTCACCTCTCTCCCTTCCAATGTCTTTCCATTTAGCTGATCCCTTCCTATCTAACCCCATCCGAAAACACAGTTATGGCACAAACATAGTTTGCCACCAATACATCATTCACTGTCTACTCCTCTGTGTATGCCTACCACAATGGGACCTCATCTGTGGCTGGTCCCTAAGCACCACCATAACTGTGATTATAATTAATAATAATAACAAAGGGAAACTGAGGGTCAATTTTTCATTGGCACTTCATGATCCTTAAGGGCCCAATCCAAAGCTTGTTGAAGGCAAGAGAAAGACTGTCATTGACTCATTGACAGAACAAGGAGCAATGGTCTCAAGTTGCAGTGAGGGAGGTCTAGGTTGGATATTAGGAAACACTATTTCACTAGGAGTGTGGGGAAGCACTGGAATGGGTTACCTAGGGAGGTGGTGGAATCTTCATCCTTAGAGGTTTTTAAGGCCCGGCTTGACAAAGCCCTGGCTGGGATGATTTAGTTGGTATTGGTCCTGCTTTGAGCAGGAGGTTGGACTAGATGACCTCCTGAGATCCCTTCCCACCCTACTCTTCTATGATTCTGTGACTCCAACAGGCTTTGGATCAAGCCGTAAGTGTCTGCAATACGATCAGGCTGCAAAGTGGCTGAACAGCTGGCTGCGGGACATATTTTAGCTCATGTTTCACTCTGCCACCTAACACACATGTTCTTCCTTTGTTCCTGTAGGGTTTTTGGAGAAAAACAGGGACACGCTTCATGGAGACATCATTCAGCTGGTCCATTCCTCGAAAAACAAATTTATCAAGCAAATCTTCCAAGCAGACGTGGCTATGGTAACACGCCTAGGAAGATTCTTAATTGTCCGGTCTCATGTAGTTGGGATTCCTGGGTGGAGAGGGAAAATTTGCAAGGAAACCTACAGAAGTGATACTATGTCTTGCATACTCCAAACCTGTTTTTGTAATGGATTAACGTAGTATTAGCATGGGGTCCTAGACACAATCACTCTAGTAGTCACAGCTCAGCAGGACCGTTCATAAAATATTGTTATCTAGCTCTCATCACCTAGATAATGCAGTGATTGGCATGATAGATATTAATTATTTTTATTGTTTTATTTCATTCTACAAGTATGAAAGATCTATAGATAGCTAATGCTGCATAGCAGACCAGATATCCAAAAAACAAAACCAAATCTTTGCTCTGAATATTAAAGTCTTAGGTCACAGACAGGTCCAGAACAGTTACCATCCAGAGCAACAGTGAAATGACACCATCGCTAGATATTAAGCCAAGAAAGCACTAAGCGCAGGACTGGGGGAGGGGCTGGCGAGAAGTGAGGGTCTCCAAACAATGGAAGCGGAGAGACAAGTCACCGTTTCTGCTTTTCTTAAAGGTGAACTATAAAGCTTACATCCCCAGAACTGTGCCCATGGAGAGAATATAATGTATTCCCTCCAGACAAACCACAGTGCTAATGGGTTGGTTGTTCAGGTTGTGAGGGGAAGCACTGAAGAGTTGGAACTTCCTAATGTGGAGGTTGCAGACACAACCTTAACTCTTGTGAGTACGTGTCACTACGACACGGGCTTTACTTATGGGATCATAGAGTATGTCTCAAACAGTACTATGTGAGAGACATTTTTTCTTGAGCAAGATGAGCATCTACAATCTCCAGAGACTCTTCTGGGAGCTCAACAACCCTGCGCCCCAAAGTAAAGGAAAAACAGCTTTTCATGATTATTATTGGCTTTTGATATGTAAAATGTCATTGGACGTCTTGTCATTGGATCTCTACACGTATATTCCCTGTGGGCAAGTCCTGCAATCCAAAACTGAAGGACAGCAGAAGATTTAGGGATAACATTTTCAAAAGCAACTAAGGACCAGATTTAGGTGCCAAACGATGCAGATAGGCGCCTATTGGGGATTTTCAATGGCGCTTAGGTGCCTAACATGCATTGGTTTCAATGGGTTGTCATCTAGGCAGTTCTGAAAGATTTGCCCTTAGCATGATAGTTGTGCTCCCACTGAAATCAACAGCAAAGCTCCCATTGACTTCAGGGGAGTAACATCAAGAATATAGGCCCCATTCAGTTAGGTGCTGAAGTAAATGTCTAACTTTCAGCACACGAGTGGCCCTACTGACCTTGATGAGATGACTCGTGTACTTAAAGCAACACACATGCTTAAGTACTTTGCTGTGTTTTCTTTTCATATTTTTGTTTGTTCTTTTTTTATCATCCTGAAAAGCTTGGCAGTTCACCTTGGAGATGATTCTTGCTTGTTTGGGGCGTGGGGAGGCAGCATAAATTTAAACTTTCGTAATCCAAAGGATCAATAAAACAGATCCTTTCGGGCTTGCACGGCTGTCCAGACTTCTTCAGTGACACCTTCAGCCAGCTATCGCCCCCTAAATTCTAGCCCGCACTCTTCAGCAAATTCTAAACAAAATACTGGCGATCCATTTCAGCAGAGTTGAGCTGCATACGCAAGCTTGGCATTGTCTCAAATGTAAGAATAGAGAACTTTTAGAGCATCAAGTGACTTTCTTGAAAATAACCCCTTCTTGGATAGTTTTAGCTTTCTGTGGTGGTCCTCTGAATCTGTCCCTGGTGTCAGTCTCTGCTCCCTGGTATTTTAATGATGACTGCTCTTGGGTTTTTTGGAGTAAGGATATGTCTGCACTGTAAATTAAGGTGTAATGGTAACACAGGTTGGCAGACCTCCACTAGCTTTAATATGGCCAGCGGGAGCAAAAATAATGTAGACCTGGGGTATGGGCTTCAGTGGAGGCTAGCTGCCCGAATAGAAGCCTACCAGATACCCTAGGTACGTACTCAGGGGGCGAGTCTGGGCCAAGGTTCTCTGCTATTGTTACCCATGCTAATGAGATCAAAGCTAGCACAGGTATGCCCAGCTGAGCTACAGTTGCACCTTAATTTGTGGTGTAGACATACTCTATGAGATTTGAAAACACCTCTCCGATATGGGACTGGAGGAGGAGAAATTGTTGCATTACAGCCAGAGACGAGCCCTGCCTGCCGATAGTTGGGGAGCATTGTGAGGGCAGCAGGCCTCAGAAGTGTTACTGAACATGCTCGGTCTGAGTGAGCATGCTCAGTACAAGCCAAACAGCAAATCTGGGGTGGCACATGACCCCACATGCTCCCCCTGATTGCAGTCCACCTAAAGCGGCCCTACATAAGATAGTTTGGGAAGAAGCCTCCAATACCCAAATCCAGCTTTTGACCTTAAAAATATCATGCAACAAAACTGCAAAGAGATTAATTTTGTAATGGTTTGAACTGCTTTCGATGTTTTCTTTCAGTAACCGTAAAATTTTGCAGTGCAGCAGAGTTGTGCACAAACGATAAAGGCATGGCTGATTTGGGCTGGGATTTCCTTCTTGTTCCCTCTGGTGCTGAGCGTTGGTGAGACAATCTCTGGATGTACCTTCCAGAAGAGACTCATATAGGAGTTGCCATAACAGATAAAGCCACTGGTCAATCAAATCTAGCATCCTGTATCCAGCAGTGACCAATTTTTGACGCTTTGGAGCAAGCTAGATAACTTACGTACCTAGCCAAATGTATCTAAAAGCGGCTGGCAGATGGAAACCATGACGCTGCCTGGAGGCATGACATTTGATCAGCCTAGTCTCAGTGCACAGGGAACTTTGGATGCTGCAAACTGAGTATTGCTATAACACAGTGCAATTTTAGGCCCTAATCCACCAAGTGTTAATGCACGTGAGTAGCTTTATGCCCAGTTGTGTTAAGTTATTCACGTGTGTGTTTGCAGAATTAGGGCCTTTCTTTGTACAGTGTCTCTCATACAGCTCAGTCCTGCAAGGCATTGGATGTAGTCGGAGTTGAGGACGTGGAGTATCTCCCAGGATTGGGGTCTGCACCAAAGCACTTAGACTCATAGGCCTGGTCTACATTACACAGTTCGGTCGACGTCAGGCAGCTGACATCGACCTAGGTATGTCAGTGTGCACTCTACAACCTTGTCCCGCTGGCGTAAGTGCGCTTCTACACTGACATTATAACTCCGCCTCAGTGGCGTAGCTAGGATAGGAAAACTGGGTGGGCTCCGGCTTTCAGGTGGGCGGCAATGACAGGGGATTATGGTTTTGTGGGATGCTGGGCCAGGACAAGTGGGGATCCCTCCCCACCCTTTCCCCCTGCAATCCGCCCCCGCCACCCCTGCTCCTGCCAAGGAAATGTGGTTGGAGTTTGGGGGCTTGCCCCATCCCCCAGTCCAGCGCTCCTGCCGGGGAGCTGGTCCCGGAGTGGGTCTTGACCCGCTCGGAGCTCCTGCCAGGGAGTAGGGTCAGGGCGCAGTTTGGGTGGGCTTGGATGCTAAGTGGGTGGGCCATGGCCCACCCAGGCCCCCTCATGGCTATGCTCCTGCTCCACCCCCACGAAAGGTGTACGGCTTATATCGGTGTAGTTAGGGCAATGCAGAGGCAGTGTAGACACTACGTTACTTACCTCAGCTGTTGGCTTTCTTGACAAGGAAACTGGGCTGTTAGAGCCCGACTGCCCCTGGCTCCTCGCTCAGGGAGCTGAGATGCCTGGGAGACTGTCCCCAGCTCCCGGCAGGGAACGGAGAGGCGAGAGCCTGGGGGGCAGCTGGGCTCCCAGCAGGCAGCTGCATGGAGCTGAGAGCCCTGGCTCTCAGCCCCCCACACTGCCCCTCTTCAGTCGGTGAAAGTGCTCCTGGTGAAGACGCGCACCTCCCACGGAAGGAAGGTAGTGTGGCCATCCGCTGTGGTGGCTGTAAGTCAGCCTAATATAGGTCAACTTAAGTCTGTAGTGTAGACATGCCCTTAGACTTTAAGGCCAGAAGGGACCCTCATGATCATCTAGTCACACCACCTGCACATTGCAGGCCACAGAACCTCACCCACCCACTCCTGTAATAGACTCACAACCTCTGGCTGAGTTACTGAAGGCCTCAAATCATGATTTAAAGACTTCAAGTTACAGAGACTCCACCATTTACACTAGTTTAAACCAGAAAGTTACCCGTGCCCCACACTACAGAGGAAGGCAAAAAAAAAAAAAAAATCAAAAACCCGGGGTCTCTGCCAATCTGACACAGGGGAAAATTCCTTCCCAACCCCAACTATGGCGATCAGTTAGACCCTGAGCATGTCGGCAAGACCCACCAGCCAGACACCTGGGAAAGAATTCTCTGTAGTGACTCATTGCCTTCCCCATCTAGTGTCCCATCCCTGGCCTTTGGACCTATTTGCTGCTAGCAGTCGCAGGTTGGCTATATGCCAATGTAGGCAATCTCATCATACCATCCCCTCCACAAATGTATCACGCTCAGTTTTGAAGCCAGTTAGGTTTCACTTGACAGAGTTTGGTTGTACGGTTGCAGAGAGAAAGCTTATGACAAAGGGGGATGGAAGTTAAAAAATAGAGCAGGCTGGGGAAAATATCATCTAAAGTTTTGCAATATTTTGTTTCTGATTTTTGGGGGAGGGGGCCTCAAACTTTAGTTTATATGGAAATTTTCTGACCAACTGGCACTAAAAGTGGGGGAAGAAGGGAGAGAGTTAGGGAAACTTCATTAGGTTTTTTGTCAGCATTTTGTTGTTGTGGACATTTCCCAGCCAGCTCTGTATTAAACATTCTGGCTGAAGGGGAGCAGTTGTGTTTCTTAGCGGGGTTTGAAAAGGGATGGAGAATAAATGATTCGGAGAGAGGCAGGAAGGTTGTTCCAAGTGGCAGGAGCTGTGGGACGAATGCCCTTTCACCAACAGTAGTGAGAAAGCTGTGAGGAGGCCAGTGTTTAGATAAGTGGAAGGAGAGAGGATAGAAATAGACACGGTCCCGAGAATTATTGCATTGTTCTGGGAGGCACGAGTGGTGCCGAATCACAAGGACTGACCGAAAACTCAGAACTCCCCTCTTAGTTATTCCTTCTTTTCACTTTTTTTCTATTCTCTATCTCTCTTTTTTGCCTTTGCTTCTTGTAGTTTCTCTGTGGCTATGCATCCAGTACTTTTGGCCAGTCACCAGCACCCACTCCAAAGGTAAAATAAATACATGAGTTCCTCTTTGAACGTTCACTTCTCTTTGATAAATACTGTGCTCCTTCTGGTTCACTCCTACCCCTGTGTTGTTTGTGATGGACCTGTCACAGCTGTCCATCTTGTCCACAGAATCTGCTTAGGCTGTGTTCAGTAGATAGAGGAATATGAGCCTTTGTGTGTATTTGCTAGATTCAACCCAGGAAAGCTGAGGTTCTGCAGAGGACCCAGCGATGATGGAAAGCCAGTTTGGATAAAGTCATAACCAGCCCACACTCTTGGTCTTTAAACCAAAACCTTTTTTGAGCTTTGAATAATTATGGTTAACTTTCATTGAACTCGATAGGCTAGATCTTTGGCTGGCCTAAATCAGTGTAGCTTTGTTGACTTCAGTGGAACTACGCTGATTTGCACCAACTGAAGATCTGGGCCAGTTCCATTTTCACACAGCTCTGGCCTTCTGAGTTTCATTTGGGAGAAGAGGGGGGCTGTTTGATTGTATTGGCGGCTCAGTTGGAAGTACCGCTATTCTCATGAGCCGGCTTGTTCTAAGGATAGCTCAAACTGACCCCAGAGGATCAGATACTGTAAGTATTAAACTTTTGGGTGCTTATCCAAACTGGAGCTCTTAACCTGTCAGAGGTCCTTCCGAATTAACCTTTAGTCTTCGCTCTCGTTCTGATAGCTTTCCAAACCTTCCCTGCTTCTTGTTTGGCTATAGTGTAGCATATAGTATAATAGAGACTAACATTTGTGGTGCTAGAATTGTGGTTGTGTCAGCATTTCCACGACAATCCTCTGATATCAGGAGGGTTATATTAGAGATGGGCCTGACTTGCAAACTTCAGATTCAGATGTGGGTCTGAATTTTAACCTCTCCCAACTCTGCAACAGTCCAGGGTGGCTGAATTTGGAATTCCAGTGTGGGCACTTATAAACAGAGGCCCTGATTTTAAAAAAAGAAAAAAAATTCACATCCAAATTTTGAAACCAAATCTTCTTCCTTTCTGCTCTCCACGTTCCAGGGCATGTGGGCTGTAGAGTGTCATTTGGGCCCATCTCTAGTTTTAGAACTTCGCTACACACCAAACAATCCCTTCGAGGCTGAAACGTGATGGGTTCTAAACACAGGAGAGAATTGATGTGGAAAATGTTTGAGAAATGCAGCTGCCCAGTTTGAGTTTGAGGAAAACAACAGGACAAACAGGTTTTACCAACTTCCTCCATTTTTCTGCTCTCTTCTAGCTCAGAATAACTTGATCTTTTAAAAATAATGAATTAAAATAGTAATTGTTAAGCACTGAGTCAAGCGGTGGAATGGTCATGTGGGAGCATATTTTTAATCTGTGCTGATTTTGATGATCTGTGTAACAGAGATCCTAGGGCGACAATAATACTTAGCACTATTAAGTAGCATTTCAGTATTCTTCAATCTCAAAGCACTTTCAAAGATTGTAAGCTGTTTGGGGCAGTGACGATCTTTTCATTTGATGTCTGTACAGTACCTAGCATAACGGGCTCCTGATCCTTGATTGGAACCCCGAAGGACGTCCCACAATAATTTTTTTAATAATAAAGAAGGGGTACGTATCACTGACCCCAAATTTCAAATGGGGAAACTGAGGTACCAAGAAGCAATAGTGAATTATTGAATTCTAGTGAATACAGCACTCAACACTGACTTGGGTGACCTGAGTTCTATTCTGGACTCTGGCACTGACCTGTGTGTAACCTTGAATGAATCACTTTGCCTCTCTGTGACTCGGTTTCCCCTTCCACCCTTTCTCAGTTTGGTCGTTTGGATTGTAAGCTCTTCATAGCAGGGTCTGTCTCTTACCTCACCTAGTACAATGTGCTATGTTAGTACAAATCGTAATAGCGAGCAGTGAAATGACTTGCCCAACACACAAGAGCTCAGTGGCTGAGCTGGGAACAGAACCCAGCTCTCAGCGCTCTGTCCTGTGGGCCTCATTGGTTCACTCACTCACTACTTACAGAGATGTATGTATGTAGCAAAATATACGGTAAGACAGTGGTTTTCAACCTGGGGGTCCGTAGACTATGTCTAAGATTTCCAAAGGGGTCTGCACCTCCCCTTGACATTTTTTAGGGGGGTCGTCAAATGAAAAAAGGTTGAAAACCCCTGCTGTAAGACAATGGTACAGAATTGCTATGATCCCTCAGTGCACATCCCTGTCTTCTTGCATCCTGAAAACCTGGATCCTTCACAAGCTTCAGGAAGCAAGCGAAATAAGTTTTTTTCTGTCACAAGCTCAGTTAGTTACCTCAGCTGCTCAGAGCCATGTAGGTGCTTCCCAATTGAGTGAACTCCTTCCATTCCTGAAATAGACAAATCCTTTCTTAAGGGGAAGATTCCCTCGTCTGGAACCTCAACCTGCCACATGTCTTGCGTTGCTGAGGATGTGTGTGCGTCTCTGCCTTCCCCTCCATTAATGCCAGTGTTCTGCGAGCGCAGATCCTCTTCCTCTTTGAAGAATGTCACTGTTACCGTGAGGTATTCAGTGCCTACCCCTGCGTTCCTTGCACACCCCGAACTCCAAGGGAAGTCAGTGAGAGTGAAGCTACTGAAGGACTGTCAGGTTGCACCCACACCCTATGGCTTGGCATTCATTCACAATGTGCCTCCTTTCACTTGGACCTTTGGTGACATGGGCCTGGTGTCAGCTTAGGACCGGTGCATGTCTTGAACGCTGCAAAGGCAAAAAGCACTGTGTCTGCCAGAGGAATGGGCTAGTAACCGTCCTCGCTGGTGCTAAGGAATGATGCCCAGGTGCTCCAGCCTTGACCATGGAGAGACGCAGGCAGTCAGCACTGGGCGAAAGCCTGTGTTATGTCCCGCCAGCGGGGTCAGTGCTGATTTGTATCCCGCGCGGTGTTACTGCATACGGCAGCCTGCCGTTTTCTGGCTGTAGAACCCAGGCTGATCTGAGCTGCTGGAAGAACGTGCCTCCAAAGCGTGTATGAACACTGTGCAGAACACATGCCTTCCCGCATCTCCCTTCTGTACCTGTATTTCCCACCTATATCATCTGAGTCCCTTTGGGTTTTTTCAAAGTGGAGAAATTATTTACTTTAGGCCAGCCTAGTTTGAGACCCAAATCAAACTTCTGTCTTGGCTGGCCATTAGGGAGGCCTGCTAGCCTTCTGCTGAGGTACAATATTTATGGCATTGTCCAGAAGCCCCAGTTCCAATTGGGGCACATATAGTGCTGGGTGCTGTACAAACACAAGTAAAAAGATAGTCCCTGCCCCAGAGACTTTTACAGGCGAAAGCTGCAAAAGCTAGGAAGTATATTACAATGAGAGAAGCTATGTGAATGCTGGTCTTTCTCCAAGGGATACCTTCTGACCCATGGAATTGTGCTGCTTTTGGAGCAAAGGAATTTCTTTCTCCCAGGTGACACTGACCTGGCCTTAACCAGTCTTTCTGGAAGGTTCTTCTACTCCTCTTTTTGACCCCTTAGTTGGAATAAAAGAAAAGGGCCTGATTCTCCTCTCCCTGACACTGGTGTACACAGGAATAACACCATTGAATTGAGTGGAATCACACCAGCATGAGAGGAAAGTCTGGTCCAAAGCCTTGCTTGAGGTTTGGTTGTATAATTTAATTTCTCACCCGGATCCCTGGCCCTAGTGTTTGTCACACTGCGTTTTTCATAGTGATCTGTGTATAGAGGTGAGATGCAACGTGTGGGGATCCTGCAGCTGCTGAGCACTCTATTCTGATTGGTCGAGTCGTGGACTACATAAGCCCTGCCTGTATATAGAGCAGTGGTTCTCAACCTATTTACTGTTGTGGGCCACATCCAATACTACCTGAATGGCCCTGAGGATGTCACATGGGCCGCAGCTCTGTGCTGACTGGCCTCAAGCGGCCTGTGGGCCGCAGGTTGAGAATCACTGATATAGCGGCTGGAGCGTTTGGAACCTAAGTTGCTTTCTGGCAGCTTGTGTTAGAACCATCTCCCCAGTCATGCACTGGATGAGGCACTGAGGCCTGGAGGTGAAACCTGCACCATGCCCCTCCGCAGGCGTGGGAAGAGATAGGAAGAGGCGGACGCTGAGGAGAAGCTGGGCAGCAATCTAGAGAGGCAGCATCGCCCTCTCCCCATTTTAAAATGTTCCCCATTTTAGGAGGCCTTGGAAGGCTTCTGATGACCTCTCCGCCGCAGCATGGCCGAACAAGGGCTCCCGGTCAGGCCCAGATCGTTCTGCTGGGAAAGGGGCACATTCACTTCCAAAATGGGAATTTGCTAAGCCTGGTTTCTGCCTCTGTGTCTGCTTCTGACCCCTCCAGCAGCCAGCCCGTGGTGCTGCACTGGAGGTGGCTACTTACACTGTGGTGCTGTTGATCTAAAGCAGCCCCATCCCATTGCCCTCCTGCTATCCGAGCAGTATTATTGCTGACACAACCTGTCCTCCTCAAACCAGACTCTGCTAACAGGGTATTTATCACCAACTCCACAGCGCTCGCAGGGGTCCGGGTCTGTGCCTGTTGATATAAATGACACATGTTAGCAATGTATCCCTGTGTGAAGGTTTGCTGGGATAGCTAACGGCTGCGGCACTAAACTCTCCTGTTCTGGCATTGCTGGGTTTTTCTGGTGTGTGCATGAGCTGGGTTTGAACTGTTCACTTTCCCTTTTGGAATTCTATTATGACTTTCTGTTTTGTTGTTTGGGCTTCATTGTACAATCACCTATGGCCAGAGCTGTGCAAAATTCCTGAGAGTTTTCCTGCTGGGTAAAAGTCTTCACTGTTGATGTCCTCCAGAAAGGTGCTACTTGTATGTTTAGTGCAGTGCCCAGAGACTTTGGTGATGGGCAATTTTAGCAACTGGGAAAAATACATAAAATTTGGCAAATATTGCCAATGATAGTGGGGCCACTTTTTGTCTATAGCCCCTGTTCATCAGCCAGTAAAGAACACAAGGCCTTTAGAAAAGACCTGGCAAAATCCTTTCTTTTTGGACCTTCCACCTGCTCCTCTGGAATCCTCCCAGGATTGATTATCTAGTGATTGTCTAGTGGGATGTCCATGTCCCATGGAGTTACAGTCTGATGCCCAATTCATCCGAGTCCACTGGTGTTACCTACATCCTCCATAAGCTTTCTTTAAACATCTAGATAGCTTTTGATGGATAGTTGAACCCCATAGATCTGAATAGGACAAGGGACACACGATTTATTACTCTGCTTTATCAGTCTAATTGATGCACATTGTAGGACGTAACCCAAACACGGTTAATAGAGATTTCTTGATAAAAAGGACTCAGGTAAACTAAATTCTGCGGCACTTTCCTGGGGCTTAATCTTACAAGGCTTTCAAGACCTGCTCTGTTCATAGTTTTCACCAGCTAGGGAGAAGTAGCTAGCAGATTGAAATGTAATGTACACTAAGCCAGAGCGCTAAGGCTTGAATGGATTTTTTAAAACCTACCCAGAAAATAGCAATTGAATGGACATCCACAAAATCACCCTAACTCACCCCAGATTAAGTTCTCCCCCCATCAATCCAGTTAATATCCTCTTCCAAACACAAAGAAGATGCTCCCAACATGAATCCACTCAATGGAAGCTGGGGAATAAACAACCCTTGCCAGCATCCCCTGAAAGTCAACAAATCCAAGTTCAAGACTCTTCAGTGAAAATGCCCTGGTGCTATTTAAGGGCTTGATTGTGCCCCTATGGGCCTGAAAATCCAACAGTCAGTAAAGGTAATTGGAGTCTTGCATGACACTATTGGCAAATTACAATACCCCTGGCATTGGGTCTGCTGTGCTGCCCGGTGCATCAGATAGGGCAAGAGCCACTTCCTACCTATGTGCCCAGACTCAAGGTCCACATAGCCCACACAGAGTGTAAGGCTGAGACACCTCACTCTCCACTGTGGTCCAAGTCTCTATTCACAGACTTTATAGACGGATACGTTTTAAGGCCAGGAGGGACCATTAGATCTAACCTGACTTCCTGTATAACACCTTAACAATGCAACAAGCCAGTGCAGATCCTTGTTTGGAGCATCAAGCAGGTCCATGAGAAATAAAAATTGTGGCCTTTTCTTTACTATGAAGCTCCTGGGTTCCTCTGCCCGGAGCTAATTCCAGCACGCTCAGGGATTTCCTCTAGTCCTCACTAAGCAAGCATTATGTAAGGCACCTTTGGCTGACTGCATGGTCTCATGCCACATGCACTGTCTGGAACAGGGAGATGGAAATATGCACAATTGGGCCAGATCCTCCACTTGTGTAAATAGAGCTGTGCTGACTTCCACCAACTGAGGAGCTGGCCCAACTCATAGCAAACTATGAACCTGAAATCCTCATGGGCAAAAACCTCCATGTAGTTTCCAGAAACAGATGATATTTCAGCTCTCCCCTTTGCTTCCTCAGCCAGTAAGTCTGAACGCCATCCGTGCACCACATTTGACACACACCCCGCCCCTGCTCCAGCTAGAGAGGAGGTTCCCAGTGACTTGGCTAGAGGGGAAAAGCTCTGTTATCTTTTCATTTCCTGAGACAGATTTGTTGTGGTTCCACTCTCTTCCAGGGAGCAGAGACAAGGAAGCGCTCGCCGACACTCAGCAGCCAATTCAAGCGATCTCTCGAGCTGTTGATGAGAACCCTCAGCGGGTGCCAGCCCTTCTTCGTCCGCTGCATCAAACCTAATGAATATAAGAAGCCCATGGTAAGCGCTGGTTCTTCCTCTTCGCGTGGTGTGTTTTGAGTGTCCTTATAGAGGCAGGTTTCAGAGTAGCAGCCGTGTTAGTCTGTATCTGCAAAAAGAAAAGGAGGACTTGTGGCACCTTAGAGACTAACCAATTTATTTGAGCATAAGCTTTCGTGAGCTACAGCTCACTTCATCGGATGCATACTGTGGAAAATACATAAGATGTTTGTATACACACAGACCATGAAAAAATGGGTGTTTATCACTACAAAAGGTTTTCTCTCCCTCCACCTCTCTCTCCTGCTATTACCAGCAGGACAGCAGGGGGGAAAAAGCCTTTTGTAGTGATAATCAAGGTGGGCCATTTCCAGCAGTTGACAAGAACGTCTGAGGAACAGTGGAGGTGGGGGGGCGGAAATAAACATGGGGAAATAGTTTTACTTTGTGTAATGACCCATCCACTCCCAGTGTTTATTCAAGCCTAAGTTAATTGTATCCAGTTTGCAAATTAATTCCAATTCAGCAGTCTCTCATTGGAGTCTGTTTTTGGAGTTTTTTTGTTGAAGAATTGCCAATTTTAGATCTGTAATCGAGTGACCAGAGAGATTGAAGTGTTCTCCGACTGGTTTTTGAATGTTATAATTCTTGACCTCTGATTTGTGTCCATTTATTCTTTTATGTAGAGACTGTCCAGTTTGGCCAATGTATATGGCAGAGGGGCATTGCTGGCACATGATGGCATATATCACATTGGTAGATGTGCAGGTGAACAACAAGTGAACAAGGGAGGGATAGCTCAGTGGTTTGAGCATTGGCCTGCTAAACCCAGGGTTGTGAGTTCAATCCTTGAGGGGGCCATTTAGGGATCTGGGGCAAAAATTGGGGATTGGTCCTGCTTTGAGCAGGGGGTTGGACTAGATGACCTCCTGAGGTCCCTTCCAACCCTGATATTCTATGATTCTAAGCCTCTGATAGTGTGGCTGATGTGATTAGGCCCTGTGATGGTGTCCCCTGAATAGATATGTGGGCACAGTTGGCAACAGGCTTTGTTGCAAGGATAGGTTCCTGGGTTAGTGGTTCTGTTGTGTGGTGTGTGGTTGCTGGTGAGTATTTACTTCGGGTTGGGGGGCTGTCTGTAAGCAAGAACTGGCCTGTCTCCCAAGATCTGTGAGAGTGATGGGTTTCAGGATAGGTTGTAGATCCTTGATGATGCGCTGGAGAGGTTTTAGTTGGGGGCTGAAGGTGATGGCTAGTGGCGTTCTGTTATTTTCTTTGTTGGGCCTGTCCTGTAGTAGGTAACTTCTGAGTACTCTTCTGGCTCTGTCAATCTGTTTCTTCACTTCAGCAGGTGGGTATTGTAGTTGTAAGAACGCTTGATAGAGATCTTGTAGGTATTTGTCTCTGTCTGAAGGGACACCATCATAGGGCCTAATCACATCAGCCACACTATCAGAGGCTTGTTCACCTGCACATCTACCAATGTGATACATGCCATCATATGCCAGCAATTCCCCTCTGCCATGTACATTGGCCAAACTGGACAGTCTCTACGTAAAAGAATAAATGGACACAAATCAGACGTCAAGAATTATAACATTCAAAAACCAGTCGCAGAACACTTCAATCTCTTTGGTCACTCGATTACAGACCTAAAAGTGGCAATTCTTCAACAAAAAAACTTCAAAAACAGACTCCAACGAGAGACTGCTGAATTGGAATTAATTTGCAAACTGGATACAATTAATTTAGGCTTGAATAAACACTGGGAGTGGATGGGTCATTACACAAAGTAAAACTATTTCCCCATGTTTATTCCCCCCTCCCCATTCCTCAGAAGTTCTTGTCAACTGCTGGAAATGGCCCACCTTGATTATCACTACAAAAGGTTCCTCCCGCCCCCCCGCCCCCCGGCTTTCCTGCTGGTAATAGCTCCCCTTACCTGATCGCTCTTGTTACAGTGTGTATGGTAACACCCATTGTTTCATGTTCTCTGTGTATATAAATCTCCCCACTGTATTTTCCCCTAAATTCATCCGATGAAGTGAGCTGTCTCACAAAAGTTTATGCTCAAATAAATTTGTTAGTCTTTAAGGTGCCACAAGTACTCCTTTTCTTCTTATAGAGGCAGCGTTTACATGTGGACACAATACAATAAAGCCCTGGACCCATTGAAGTTGATGGTAAAACTCCCATCGAGGTCCATCTGTCTGTCTAGAAACCTGATCTGCACTCCTTACTCATGCCTGGAACCCCATTGATGTCAATTGAAGAAGGGTTTGCAGGATCGGGTCCTTTCTTTGTAAAGCATCTTCTACAAACTGTCCCCCAAAATGTTTTACAAAGTGAGGGCCTCATCCCGGCACCCTTAGAGACCCATGCTGGAGCCTCTTCCCTTTATGAAAAGCCCTGTAGATTTCCATAGAGAATGGTGGTCTTATAGAATGTTTGAATGAAGCTGTAGAATTCAGGAGCAGGGCTGCAATTCTCCGTTCAGTTCTATGGGAGGGTTTAAAAATTCTGCAGAAATCATCTCCTTCTATAGGTTTTTAGGTTGATAGCTTTCAAATCCTATTTGATTTCAACAGAACCTTCGTAGTTTCACCCCTGTTAGAGCAAAATCTAAGAAGGTTCTATAGAAATTATATAGGATTCTAAAGCAATCAACCTAATAACCTACAGAAGGAGATCATTTCTATAGACATTTTTCATGTGAGTCAGGCTTGCTGGATTGTGTCCCTAAATGCAGTTAAAAGAACAGATGTTAGAGATATTGAGAGGCACAGGTGAAAGGTTAGCAATGTTTTCAGCTGCAATTTCCAAGAAGATGCAGAGATGAGCTGGAGAGGCCTGTTCCAGTTTTAATGTTTTCAATCTAATGAACATATAACAGCCCATTAATCCATCACCTTTGGCAGGCAGTGAGAAGTGCATTTTCACCAAGCCGATTGACCTAGCAGCTGAAAGTCAAAGGAAATAATTACTCAGCCATTGAAAATTACTAATACATAGTAAAACGATGATCTGTTTATTTGGGTTTGTTATGACTATTTAAAATTCATTAGTACTTTGGGGACAAATTGCAGTTACCAGATGAAAGGGAAGATAACACTTATACATATCCCCCAATAAAGTAAACTCTTTAGGGTCTGATCCTGCATTCTTTGCACACTCATAGTTCCCACCTAAGTCCCTTGGGTGTGCAAGGACCATGAAGCATTGAGCTCCTCATGCTGTGTGCTGAGCATCCCCAATTCCACACTTTGCAGGGCTGGACCCTAACTTTACTAAAAATCTCTACTGGTCACTAATCATTACTTATAATACTTGAAAAGAGATTCTCTTACTTATTCCTAGTTTGCTGTGTGTTATGGTTTGTCTGTGACTGGTGTCTTTGTAAGTTATGTATACACTGAGCAAAATTATGCTGTCTGTTACATCTCTGTCCAGATTTAGTAGCTATGGGCAGAATTTAACTCTGAATGTTACCAGGGCAAAATGGCACAGAAATTCTAAAATCATAAACTTCAGTTTGGTAATTTTATCTATATATTTGCAGCGAACATATATGTGTGGATCTGTTGATTGGCAGAACAAATATGGTCAGACAAATATTTTGATGGCTGTCTATGAGCAGGTTGTTCTGGCCCGATGTTTGTTTAGTGGGAGAATGGGAGAGACCGAAATTTAAAAATATATATAAGTGCACTTAATTGCATGTTAACCTCAAAACATAATACTAGTGTTTGTTTATCAGCAGAGAGGATCCCAAATCAAAACCACGTCACTCCAGAACTTGGAGTGT
The DNA here is from genome assembly GCF_965152235.1 of Eretmochelys imbricata. NCBI lineage: Eukaryota > Metazoa > Chordata > Testudines > Cheloniidae > Eretmochelys > Eretmochelys imbricata. The sequence continues at coordinate 17,245,301 of NC_135572.1, forward strand.
GTTGAAAATTACAACCTGGATCCAGATGCAATTTTAGCAAATTGTTCCAAAACCCCAGTTTTGAACTCCCCTGAGTTTTAAAATGATCTGGGTTTGGAATTTTGCATCTATTTAACCACTCTGTAAGGACCAGTTCTTGCAGCCCCCAAATCAGTCGTGCCTACTCACACCAGTAGCCACAGGGGTGTCAGTGAAACTATTCATGAGCGTGCGGATTGCAAGATTAATCCAAAAGAGACACACAAATTGGACAGTTAATGCTAAGCTCCGTGCTGCAGCTTTGCAAGATGTATAATGTGGTTTTATGCTAAAATGGGAATGTTTATTTTTTGAATGAGTTTAAAAATACAGAACTGAAAAACAGATCATGGAACCTAAGGCTGTGCAGAAAGGTTGTGAAAGAAAAACATTTTCTGTGAGTTAATTTTCTGTCCCAGGATATAAAGGAAAGTGTGCTGATAATGATAGGAAATGGGATAGCAGGAAGTGAAAGGCCAGCGGAAAGCCCTGGTCATTTGTTATTTTACATCAGGAGTCAGCAACCTTTCAGAAGTGTTCAGAGTAACAGCCGTGTTAGTCTGTATTCGCAAAAAGAAAAGGAGTACTTGTGGCACCTTAGAGACTAACCAATTTATTTGAGCATAAGCTTTCGTGAGCTACAGCTCACTTCATCGGATGCATACCGTGGAAAGTGTAGAAGATCTTTTTATACACACAAAGCATGAAAAAATACCTCCCCCCACCCCACTCTCCTGCTGGTAATAGCTTATCTAAAGTGATCACTCTCCTTACAATGGCCCAGAAATGGCCCAACTTGATTATCATACACTTTGTAAGGAGAGTGATCACTTTAGATAAGCTATTACCAGCAGGAAAGTGGAGTGGGGGGAGGTATTTTTTCATGCTTTGTGTGTATAAAAAGATCTTCTACACTTTTCACAGTATGCATCCGATGAAGTGAGCTGTAGCTCACGAAAGCTCATGCTCAAATAAATTGGTTAGTCTCTAAGGTGCCACAAGTACTCCTTTTCTTTCAGAAGTGGTGCACCAAGTCTTCATTTATTCACTCTAATTTAAGGTTTTGCGTGCCAGTAATACATTTTAATATTTTTAGAAGGTCTCTTTCTAGAAGTCTTTAATATATAACTAAACTATTGTTGTATGTAAAGTAAATAAGGTTTTTTAAAATGTTTAAGAAGCTTCATTTAAAATTAAATTAAAATGCAGAGCCCCCCGGACCGGTGGCCAGGACCCGGGCAGTGTGAGTGCCACTGAAAATCAGCTCACCTGCCGCCTTTGGCATGCGTGCCATAGGTTGCCTACCCCTGTTTTACATGATTTTCAAACTTTTGTCCATAACTTTTTTGAATGTTTTGCTTCCCTGTGAAGCTAACTTTGGAAAATGACTTTGTTTTCATCCAGGTGTGTCTGAGTGTATTCTCTTGCTCCCGAATGGTTGTTTCTGAATAGTTGTGTGGTGTTGTAAGTAGTGTGAAAGAAACAAATGTGATTAATGAACAGATTGTGGGAGGAAAGAAAAGAATATCCATAAATTGGCGGCAGGCTCTGTAACGTAGGAGCTCACTTAATGCCCAATTCAGGAAGATATGTAAGCACATGCATAACTTTCAGCATGTGAGTAGCCCCATCAACTTCAAGAGGACTATTTGTGAGCTCAGTTACACACACACACACACACACACACACACGTAAGTACTTTCCTGAATCAGGGTGTAACAGGGTGGGTCTGCCCCTTTAAGATCCTGGGGCCAGCCAGCCTTGTTCAGTTAGCAGACCCAGCTAGGCAGGGGTCAGGTGATGCCTGTAAAGTTCTGAGAGAGCTCAGTTCTGGGGAGTTGCAGGAGGGAGGTTTGCTCCTGGGTCTGGATCAGAGAAAGGGGTACAGAGTGAGAGGCCTCCAGGCCCTTGCAGCTTGCATTGGTCAGGGGAATGGCCTTGTTTTTCGTTACTTTGGGAGTTTATTTCAATTAATAAACCATGCCCCGGGGGAAGGGCCCGAAAGCATCTCTGGCATGGTGTTAGTCCTGCTGGGACTGGGGAGACAGGCCAGCAGCCCTGCCCCGGGCTTGATCCTAAGACTGCTGGAGTCAGTGGGAATCTTTCTATTGACTCCACGGGGCTCTGAGTCAAGTGCAAGGGCCAGATTCTGCCACCCTTTGTTCACAGCGAGTTGCCCCTGAATCTGCAAGCAGCGGATGGTTACTGCTCGGTATTAGCAAGGGTGGCAGAATCTGGCCCTTTATGAAGAGGAATTATTATTAAGGGCACTCCTTGCAGGCTCTCCAACAGCAGAAGGTTTGAGACATGGGCCGCTCTGTAATCTAAAACTCCTGCTTTGTTAATTAGGGGAAGGATTTTCTTCCCTTTTGGCTTCCTGAATGACAGGGCCAAATTGCCACAAGAGAATGGTATCAAGGCTGCTACTGTGGCCTCAGGGCTCCCACCCATCCGCTCCGTGAGGAGAAATGACCAGACAGTCCCCCAAGCTCCCTCTGCATCTCTCCTGTCCCCAATCCAGGAGGCCCACCTCGAGCAGTGCCAGCACATAGTGGCGAGGTGGGGGGTGGGCTGAGACCAAGCCTGCTTGTGTTACAGTCACTTCGTCTTTACCCTGAGCCCCACACTTGGCTTTCACCCACCTGTTACACCTTATACTAACACTGTAAGTTCTTTGGGGCCAGGATATTTGTACAGCACCTAGCACAATGGGGCCCTGATCTGCCTGGGGCCTCTGAGCACTACTGGAATACTTGAATAATAATGACTAACCCCCACATGATCCCTCACAGAGCACAGCTCTGAGGTGCTCAGGGTGTAGAGACTTGTGCAGGGTCCCAGCAGCATCCTGCCCCCCTCCTCTCCAGCAGGCCTGAACTGGTCCCAGTAAGTCAGACCCCCCCACACACATGGAACAGGGGGCAGGATTTGCCCCTCTGAGTCCGAGGTGTGTGTCTGTGGTGTCCTGAGAGAGCTGGCTGGGAAGGTCCCTGTAGTGAGTTTCCCCTTCTCAGCTCATTATTAAGGGTTTTTGTGCTTCCTTTATTTGACATTTGAAGCTGAACACTTGCGTAGGGCTGGTAACACTGAGCTGGGGCAACGTGCTGTTGGGGATTGAGCTGGGGAACCAGGATTCCTCGGTCCTGTTCTCATCTTTTGTGCTAATTCCCTGAGCCAACAGTGGACAGGCTGTTAACATCTCTATACTTTGGTTTATCTGCTTGTACCTTGCCCGATGCGGTCATCATTGATTATTGTGTTTCAGTGCTCGGCGAGAGAGAAGGCGCCTTGGTGTGTGGAGAGGTTTTATCAGATGCCCTTTGGGAGGGCTGCATTACACAGGTCGGCCAGGCCATTTGGAAACTATCAACCACATTAAATCAGAACTGTGCTGTTGCTGAGCCAGGCCAGGCACAGCCACACGGCAGAAGCACTCCTGAGTTCGCTCCTTCTCCGGATCTCCCAGTGTGTTTTTGCCCTGACCTATGTCTGTCTGTCAGAGTTTAAGCTCTTCAGGGCAGGTACTTTCTTCTTCTCCCTGAGTGGAAGGATGGCTCAGTGGTTTGGTAGATTTCAGAGTAGCAGCCGTGTGAGTCTGTATCTGCAAAAAGAAAAGGAGGACTTGTGGCACCTTAGAGACTAGCAAATTTATCTGAGCATAAGCTTTTGTGAGCTACAGCTCACTTCATCAGATGCATTCAGTGGAAAATACAGTGGGAAGATTTATATACACAAAGAACATGAAACAATGGGTGTTACCATACACACTGTAACAAGAGTGATCAGGTAAGATGAGCTCTTACCAACAGGAGAGAAAAAAAACCCTTTGTAGTGATAATCAAGGTGGGCAGTTGACAAGAACTTTTGAGAAATGGGGGAGGGGGGGAGAGAATAAACATGGGGAAATAGTTTTACTTTGTGTAATGACACATCTACTCCCAGTCTTTATTCAAGCCTAAGTTAATGGTGTCCAGTTTGCAAATTAATTCCAATTCAGCAGTCTCTCGTTGGAGTCTGTTTTTGAAGTTTTTTTGTTGAAGAATTGCCACTTTTAGGTCTGTAATCGAGTGACCAGAGAGATTGAAGTGTTCTGCGACTGGTTTTTGAATATTATAATTCTTGACGTCTGACTTGTGTCCATTTATTCTTTTATGTAGAGACTGTCCAGTTTGGCCAATGTACATGGCAGAGGGGCATTGCTGGCACATGCTAACCCAGGAACCTATCCTTGCAACAAAGCCCGTTGCCAACTGTATCCACATATCTATTCAGGGAACACCATCATAGGGCCTAATCACATCAGCCACACTATCAGAGGCTCGTTCACCTGCACATCTACCAATGTGACACATGCCATCATGTGCCAGCAATGCCCCTCTGCCATGTACATTGGCCAAACTGGACAGCACGAGCATTCCACATTAATGGTTTGCTTTGTGTCCCCGAGCAGATCAGCACAGCACCCAACGGCTGTCAGAAACGGTGCTTTGAAAGGGGAAGGGCGCATGTCTCCAGGGCAGCCAAGTTCAGAACAATGAGCAGAGAGGTCACTTGAGGCATTATGGGACCACTTTGGAGGCCAATTACAGCACAGAAAGCAATCAAGTGTCTACACGGGCAATAGAGCGCTGGGGCCTCGTCGAGGTGGTTTTTTTGCAGCTCTGCAGCTGCTGAGTTTCTGCACACAAAGTGGCTTGGCCGTGTGTACATGCCTGCAGTTTGAGCGCACAAAGCTGCTTTACTGCGCAGAAACTTGGCAGTGTAGACAAGCCCTTATTGTTGTTGTTCATTAATAAGAACAGCCCCAAACAGTTTGAACCCCTCTATCCCTAACGACAGGTTTCAGAGTAGCAGCTGTATTAATCTGTATCCACAAAAAGAACAGGAGTACTCATGGCACCTTAGAGACTAACAAATTTATTAGAGCATAAGCTTTCGTGGGCTACAGCCCACTTCATCAGATGCCTAGAATGAAACATATAGTAAGAAGATGTATATATATACATACAGAGAAGGTGGAAGTTGCCATACAAACTGTAAGAGGCTAATTAGTTAAGATGAGCTATTATCAGCAGGAGAAAAAAACTTTTGTAGTGATAATCAAGATGGCCCATTTAGACAGTTGACGAGAAGGTGTGAGGATACTTAACATAGGGAAATAGATTCAATATGTGTAATGACCCAGCCACTCCCAGTCTCTATTCAAACCCAAGTTAATGGTATCTAGTTTGCATATTAATTCAAGCTCAGTAGTTTCTCACTGGAGTCTGTTTTTGAAGCTTTTCTGTTGCAAAATTTCCACCCTTAAATCTTTTACTGAGTGGTCAGAGAGGTTGAAGTGTTCTCCTACAGGTTTTTGAATGTTATGATTCCTGATGTCAGATTTCTGTCCATTTATTCTTTTGCGTAGAGACTGTGTGGTTTGGCCAATGTACATGGCAGAGGGGCATTGCTGGCACATGATGGCATATATCACATTGGTGGATGTGCAGGTGAACTAGCCCCTGATGGCATGGCTGGTGTGATTAGGTCCTATGATGGTGTCACTTGAATAAATATGTGGACAGAGTTGGCATCGGGCTTTGTTGCAAGGATAGGTTCCTGGATTAGTGTTTTTGTTGTGTGGTGTGTGGTTGCTGGTGAGTATTTGCTTCAGGTTGGGGGGCTGTCTGTAAGCGAGGACTGGTCTGTCTCCCAAGATCTGTGAGAGTGAGGGATCATTTTTCAGGATAGGTTGTAAATCTTTAATGATGCACTGGAGAGGTTTTAGTTGGGGGCTGAAGGTGACAGCTAGTGGCGTTCTGTTATTTTCTTCGTTGGGCCTGTCCTGTAGTAGGTGATTTCTGGGAACTCTTTTGGCTCTGTCAATCTGTTTTTTCACTTCAGCAGGTGGGTATTGTAGTTTTAAGAATGCTTGATAGAGATCTTGTAGGTGTTTGTTCATGCCAGGGCCCAGCAAGCTGCACCATTTTCCAAAGCAGTTTCATTTTCTGCTTGAAGGGGGGGGATTTAGCGTGAATGCTAACACACAACCTTCCAGTTCCCTGCAGCACACTATGGGTCATTTCTTGATCCCATTGTGCAAGTGGGAGTTAAACAAAGGGACGGAGACTAACGTGCTCAGCGCCCCACTGATCAGGCCCTCCCATGCTGCAGTCCTTAAAGTTTCTATGGAGAAGATGTTGTATTTGTTCCCCCCACAAGACTTCGGATTGTCCCCCACATTCAGTCTGGCCTCGGCTGGATGGTACGGCTTAAGCCAGTCCACAGGCCAGCGAGGTTTGAAACCAGAACCAAAAGAGCCCCTGATGTTCTGGTCTGATTTTCCCCCTCCCCAGTTGTTTGATCGGGAGCTGTGTGTTCGCCAGCTGAGGTACTCAGGGATGATGGAGACCATCCGGATCCGCAGGGCTGGCTATCCCATCCGCTACAGCTTCGTGGAGTTTGTGGAGAGGTATCGTGTCCTCATGCCCGGGGTGAAGCCGGCGTACAAGCAGGTACAGGTTTAAGCAGAGGCTTGGATTTTTATCAAAAACCATCATGCTAATGCCCTGGAGAAAGTCAAGAGGAAGGAAGACCCAGTGGTTAGAGTGCTAGCCAGAGACCTGGGTTCAGTTCCCTGCTCTGCCACACTTACTGCGTGACCTTGGGCAAGTGGTTTTTAGGACCAGATTTTCAAAGGTGCTTAATTCCTGTTGATTTTAAATGGGAGTTAGGCACCTAAGTGCTTTTAAAAATCTGGCTCTTAGTCTCTGGGCCTCAGTTCTCCAGCTGTAAAATGGAGATCGCACTTCCCTGCCTTACAGCGGGGTTGTGGGGATGCACACATGAAAGACTGTGAGGCCCTCAGTTACTATGGAGTTACTTAGATAGGATGGGGTGTCTGCGAGACTATGATTCAGCTGAGCTCAGAAGCCCCAGTAAGTTAAACTAACTGGATGAGCCTGTACTGCCTGAAAACTGCAGGCAACACATTCGCAGGGGCCACCATCAGCAAGCAGGACCTCTCCCCATGCTCCCCACAGGCCTCGGTAGGTGTTACTATCAAAGGCATAATGCCTCTGACCCTGCCATTGGGGCGGCGTGCCTCCTCCGTCTTCCACCACAGCCCGGGCCTCTGCAAGCCACGATGCAGCCCACTGTGTTGCTCCATCACTGCACATCTACTGTATAGACACTGCAGTCAGCAGTGACGGCCACTGCCATGGATCAGGGATTGAGACTAGAACGAATCGTCGTCTTCATTCACCGCTTCTAGGCCAGCCAGGAGAGGGAAGCATGCAAACGAGGAGGAGCCTCATTAATGTCACTGGATTACGCCAGTGTAAAACAGGTGGAAGTGAGATCAAACTCCACCCCATGTTTATAGCTGGTAGGGGCGGCTAGTGTTCATCTGAGGCATAGGCTAAGTCCCGCTGCCCCATTTCTCCTAGGGCGACCTGCGTGGAACGTGCCAGCGAATTGCTGAAGTGGTGCTTGGGAAAGATGATGATTGGCAGATTGGCAAGACAAAGATTTTCCTGAAGGTAAGATGCTCTCAGGCTGTCCATGCATTGAGGTGCCGTTAGAATAATAGAATCATAGAATATTAGGGTTGGAAGAGACCTTAGGAGGTCATCTAGTCCAGGGGTGGGCAAACATTTTGGCCAGAGGGCCACATCTGGATATGGAAATTGTATGGTGGGCCATGAACGCTCACAAAACTGGGGGTTGGGGTGCGGGATGGTGTGAGGGCTCTGGCTGGGGATGAGGGGTTGGGGTGCAGGAGGGTGCTCTGGGCTGGGACCGAGGGGTTCAGAGGGCGGAAGGGGGATCAGGGCTGGGGCAGGGGGCTGAGGCACGGAAGGGGGTGAGGGGTGCAGGCTTTGGTCAATGCTTACCTCAAGCAGCTCCCAGAAGCAGCAGCATGTTCCTGCTCCGGCTCCTATGCAGAGGCGCAGCCAGGTGGCTCTGCATGATGCCCTGTCCCAGATGCTGCCCCTGAAGTTCCCACTGGCCACAGTTCCTGGCCAATGGGAGCTGCGGGGGTGGCACCTGGAGCGGGGGCAGCTTGCTGGCTGCCCCTACGTGTAGGATTTGGAAGGGGGGACATGCTGCTGCTTCTAGGAGCCGCATGGAGTGGGGCAAGCCCCCAACACCACTTCCTGGCTGGAGCACCAGAGCAGGGCAAGCCCCAGACCCTGCTCCCTAGTGGAGCATCTGGAGGGCCATAGTTTGCCCACCCCTGATCTAGTCCAACCCTGAGCTCAAAGCAGGACCAACCCCAGCTAAATCATCCCAGCCAGGGCTTTGTCAAGCCGGGCCTTAAAAACCTCTACGGATGGAGATTCCACCTCCTTAGGTAACCCATTCCAGTGCTTCACCACCCTCCTAGTGAAATAGTTTTTCTTAATATCCAACCTAGACCTCCCCCATTGCAACTTGAGACCATTGCTTCTTGTCCTGACATCTGCCGTTAGCTCTGAAGGACTCTAACACCCATCCCAGTCGCAGGTTCCATAACTAGAACTAATCCCCATCCACCACCCAGGTCTCTGGCCTGATTTGATGGGGACTGGGCCAGGAGATGGTGTTGGATCCAGATCAGGTGAGAGTTAGGAGTCAGAGAATGGGTGAAATCCTGGCACTCTGCTGGCACAGAGCCTGTCTGGGATGTGCACACGCCCTCATACCCGCACGCATGGCACTGGTCATATCCTGAGCGGCGCAGGCCTCTCTGTGAGAATGCAGGCAGCTTTGTGGCTGCCCAGCTGTATCCCCAGAGCAGGGACAATGACTCCACTGCCAGACGTGGCAGCAGAGTCACTGAGGAGGGGCTTCAGGGCTCAGGCAGTGCCCTGCCTAGGTCCCTGCAGAGGACGGGTGAGGGGAAGCTCCCTGGCTGACTGACACCCATGGAGACAGTGAGAGAGTTGAGCTGTTGAGTTGCTCCCTTCATTCCACCCCCTGCCCAGGCTGGCTGACAGCCCCGGAAAGCTCCATAAGCCAGGACAGGGGCCCACTGCCCCAAAGATCCCACTCTGCGCACAAGCAGTAGGGGATGGTGGGGCAGCACAGGTGCCCTGTGATCCCCTCCTCTCCACCACCTGCTGACATTTCCCAAGGCTCTTCCCGAGGCCCTTATCATCAGGCCCTGTCAGGCAGATGGCGACATTGGTCCCCAAGGCTGCCATAACCCCTGGGGCACCTAGGTGGGGGAGAGAGAGGGATCTGGCTCAGCAGAAAGCCAGTGGGCGTGACAGAAAGGTCTGCAGCACCCTAACGCACCGAGCGGAAGATCAGCAGCTCTGTGTCCCTTGCGATCGGCAAGGCCAGTGCAGTGCTGCTTAAGGAACCCAGGGCCCTGAATGGCACCATAAGACAGCGGCAGTGTAACAAAGAGCTGTCTTGTTCTGACGGCCCTACTCACGTGCATTTGTTTTTACGATCCCATCTCTAAATCCCTCCAGGAAAACAAAGCCAAGTTGTCAAGGAGCGAGCCAGGAGGCAGATGGGATTTCTCTAGTGTTTCTCAGATGTAATCCTGTTCACTTATTTTTAAACATCTCCCCATCTATTTCTTAGAAACTGCTCCTGACATCCCTTTAGCTTTCCTTTCCAGAGAGCGTTATCAGGACCCTGCAGCTGTCCAGGCAGGAAATAGGGAAACGAACAGGTTCTGAAGGGCAGTGCAAGGTCGGGTAAAACGGGAAGCATGCAAAGTTGTATCGATGCACCCAGCTCTTGTAGCAGCCAGGAAAGAAATTAGTACAGAAATCAATTTGGAGAATACAGAAAGGAGGCTAGAATCATGTGACTTGACTGAATTCCACAAAAGCAAGGAAACACAGAGTGAAGGGGTGCCATTTTGTCCTTAGCCTGCCTTACTATGTTCAGGATTTGCAGCTCCTCCGCTTTACTGGAGGAGGGAGTGACGTCTAGTAGTCAGAGCAGTGGACCAAGACTCAGGATGCCTGGAGTTTGCTCCCAGCTTTGCCACAGTCTTCTCCAGTGCCCTGCTTCTGGTGTAGTCATTAGTACCTGCACAACGTGGGTGGGGAACGCTACTGAATCAGGTGCATGGAGCAACCTCACTTGACTGACTCTTCAGCTGACAGTGTAGTGAGCCAAACGTCAGAGGGCGACATAATTCACACACACGCTGTTACTAAGCCCTGCAGTGCATGCTGCCTCTGGGATGAAGGGGTAATGCTCAGCAGTGACCCCTTCTGGTATATTAGGAGTGGCATGGATGAGCGGGAAAGATTCAAGTCCAGTTCTTCTTGATAGGAGGGGGAATGGCTGTGCTGTAGAGCCTCAAACGTAGTGAGTTGTAAAGTGGGACATCCTTAGATGTGACTGGGATGCAAGAACCTCTCTGGGGTGGAGCCTTATACCATCCCTCTGTTCCTGTCATGGGATGGCCAGTGGTCACAGGGTAACTGTTGTGGCGGTTCATTCCCCAGGATCACCATGACATGCTGCTGGAGATTGAGAGGGACAAGGCCATCACTGACAAGGTCATCCTCATACAGAAGGTGGTTCGTGGGTTTAAAGACAGGTATTATATGCCAAGGAAATGCCTGGTGAATATTGGGGGATCTGTTAGTGCGACTGACTAGCACACCATATTGCAGTTCATGGCACTCTGCTAAAACAATGTCCTCTTTGCCTCTGGTACCACTAGCTTACTCTGCCCATTCACAATGTGACTGGCCTATTGCTTTAGCTTGCAGTGAGCGCGATAAAGCCCCCCAGGGGTTGACATTATGATATAACTGGTGCTGGAGCTGCTCAGAGCACGAAGGAAATTATTAATGTATATTTTCAGGCTGTCAAATTTCAGAACAACGGGAGTAAGGATTTCTGTCCACACTCAGTTCTGCACTTGACAGAGGCACTCTTCATTGGCCAACTTTAGTCATACTAGCAGACTATTCCAAGATCTCTGCCAGATCTTGGTCCCATTGAAGTCAATGACAAAATTCCAGTGGGAGACTAAAGGGGGGTGATATTTAGTCTTATGGCAGCAAAGAGCAATAGTATGTTACAATGCCATTCATCCCAAGGCGCTGTACAGCCATTCCCACTGAAACCAGGCACCGCAGAGATCAGATGCAGGAAGCCAACCCATGTAAAGCACACTGCATAGCAATGTGGGATAAACAGAAAATGATGGCCAAGGACTCCAGGACGTAGTCCTGTCCTTAGAGAAGCAGCGCTGAGTATTGCTCAAAGTCGGGGACTAGCAATCAGGGTTTCTGTCACCTGTCCCTGACTCTGCCGCTGGCTTGCTGTGTGAGCTTGAACTAGTGACTTCTTATTTCATTCAGGCCCCAAATGTGTGCTATGCACCTCTTAGAACATTGAGAAGACAGAAAGGGCCAGATCCGCACCTGGCATCAATGGCGGTGGGTGCATTGATATCAATGGAGCTACGCTGATTTATGCCAACTGCAGATCTGTCCCACAGTCCTTATTCGGATGAGGTTAAAATCTAAGACTAGAGGAAACAGAGTAGGAAGATTCCAAATGCAAGGGATGGGGAGGAGGGGGGGGCGAGGGGTAAGTCACAAGAGCCTGGGCCTGAGGTGTCATCCAACAGTTCAGGGCAGGACCGTTGATCACCTAGCCCTGGATTGGCACATTTGGACTGCTCTTCCCATTCCTGTTTTGGACAAAGCACAGGGAATGGGCAGAGAAGAGCATGATAGCACCACTACAATGCCTCTGCTTCCTCTTGCATGGGAAAGGAAAGCTGGGACTGGCATTATCCGGCAGACGACTGAGCTCAAGGGGGTGGAGGTTACTCCAGCTTCCTCCCTTACAGTCTGTGAAGAATGTGGCCGGCTTTCCCTGCGGGCCAAGGTGACGCTAACCCCCAGCAGACCAGCACAAAGTGTTGTAATGCCTTTCCAGGTCCAATTTCCTGAAAGTGCGACGTTCGGCCCTGATGATTCAGAGATACTGGCGGGGACATAACTGCAGAAAGAACTACGGTGCTGTAAGTGTTGCCAGTTGTCCTTTATGTTCTTTACCGCCTTGGTCTCATTGTCTAGGATCCAGGTATCAGTTTCCCTTTTGGTCCAGTCAAGCTCCCCTGAGGAGAAAGATCAAAGGGGGGAGAGCTGGCTAGTGTGTTGGGTGGATGGAGGGAAGGGGGGGAAGCTATACTCTCATTGCCCTCTGTTCTGAATAAAGGGAGCGACCGTCTCTTTGGTTGTCCTCCTCATGCCTTTGTCATGAGTTGAACCCATCTTACAGCAGCTGATCACCTGTGGTCCTGGATGGCTTATGTTGTTTCTCAGGAGGCTGCAAACTCAGGGCCAGTATTAAAGCTGCTGGAAGTGGTATAGCTCTGTCCTTGGAAATGCACTGGATCCAGGTTGTCCCTCAGACTTTACTGCAGCTGCAGCCATATTTTTCTAACAGTCCCCCCACTCCACAACCCCATCCAAAACTGCGCAGGTGTGGCTGACATCTTATGGTGTCCTGGGTATTTACACAGGCCCCCTTAGCATCCCCAAGCATGGCAGATCCCAGAACTCAATAGGGAGTGTGGGACGGAAGAAGAGAATGCACCCGACATGATATATGACCCTCTTCTGGACCCAACCCAGCAGAAGACCTGCAGGGGGCCCACCATGACATTTGCCCTGCTGAAGTGTGCAGGGGGCAGGCTGAGAATGGGAGGGTTCAAGGCCAGAGGGATGGCCGTTCTCTGCAGTATCATCCTCCACGCAACCCAGCTTAAGCTATGCCTGACTGAATCAACGTAAGTGCCCGCTCCTGTGATGTGGAACTGCTTGGAGGAGACAATGTAGTGGTAATAGCCATGACAGGAGGCAGGGGGAGATGCTGGGCCTCCTTGTGCATGGCCCTTTCTACCTGTGATTGCCCTGAGATCTGCGTAGATCTGGGGGATCTTGAGAGTCAAACCTCTGGAGGGAAGCACAGGGAGGAGACTGTGCTTTATGGATCACTGAGCCCATAAAGACTTGGATCTCTAGCCCGTGGGAAAACTCCCATTGACTAAGTGAGCTTTGGATCAGGCCCCCAAATCCAGGCACCCTTTGTTTCTCTGCCATCTCACAGCAGTTTTCCCCTGCTTTCTGTGGGGGGGAGCGGGGGCTCTTTGCTTGTTGCTAATGTCATCAGGTTTTTATTTTCAGCTGCGAGAGGGCGGACGAGCGAGGAAAATCTGATTATGGCCAGTGAGACCCTCAGGGGCCCCCAGTGTCTTAACTCTGTTTCCTTTGCAGATGAGGATTGGGTTCCTGAGGCTCCAGGCCCTCTACCGTTCCCGCAAACTCCACACGCAGTACCACATGGCTCGCAGACGCATCATCGAGTTCCAGGCAAGGTGCCGGGGCTGCCTGGTGCGCAGGGCCTTCCGCCATCGCCTATGGGCTGTCTTCACGGTCCAGGCTTATGTCAGGGGCATGATTGCACGGAGGCTGTATAAGCGCCTTAAGGGAGAAGTAAGTACCATGCAGGAAATGCTGTTTGCTAGCACGTTTGCTGGAGAAAGACAGCAGCCAGTTAACAGGACCAACAGGGCTGGTTTCCCCAGAGCATGATAGGCTTTATAACATCCATCCTATGGCCTTTGTCTAGCTGTCAGTGTCTCTCTGTCTAAGGGTATGTCTACACTAGATTTTTTTTAACCTGGAGTTAATTGATTGCCAATTAACTTGAGTTAGTTAACACTTTGGTGAAGGCTAATATGGGCATGCCCCAAATGTTTGTTCCAGGATACAAAAGTCTGTGGTTACCCTAGAGGTCAGCTCCCTAAATACCATAGAGAGAGGCAGATCACAGTAGTATGTGGATCACTGACTCTGTGCAAGGGAGTGCAGAACACAAACTCTTTCCTCAAGGTCTTGACAGAATGAAATAAAAATCAGAAAGGAATGTGAAAGCTGGTAGCCTCTCTCGGGCTAGAAACTGACTCCCATTATGTTAGTGTTCCTTGAGACATACCAAGGGATAGACCTGTGTTTGTGTCTGTACTGCGTGCTCCTGTGATCTGGATGTTAGTAGGGCAAAAGTGCTAACTGCCTTTTTAAAAGCCCACTTGTGTTTTCTTTCCCAGTATCACCGCCGTCTGGAAGCAGAGAAGCTTCGTCTGGCAGAAGAGGAACGGCTCAGGAAGGAGATGAGTGCCAAGAAAGCCAAAGAGGAAGCAGAAAAGAAGCACCAAGTACGTCCTGACTTTTCTCTTTCTTGGCTTCTCTTTAGGGCCTGATTCTACTCCCGCTGAAAAGTGTAGGGGCAGAATAAAGTCAATTGAAGGCAGCATCCCAATAAATAGTATGAGGACTTACTGTCCTGTTGTACTGTTCGTATTTGATTCAGTAAAGGCGTCCCTATTTTAACTTGAATGAAGCTAGCACAGATTTTCCAATCTGCTACACCAGAATGCCACAGATTATGCTTATTCTTTTGGGTACTATGGGACTGCATAAAGGACCCCTCCTGAGACTGGAACATTGCTACTGTGCTAGGTGTTCTATGTACATAGAGTAAAAGTTCTGCACCTGGGACCTCGTGCTCTAAATAGCCAAAAGAAGAGAGAAAGAAGCATTGTTGTGTCCATTTTGCAGGTGGGGAACTGAGGCACAGCTTTAAGCATTGTCCAAGGTCACACAGTGAGCCAGTGGCAGAGCTGGGAATTTATCTCAGATCTTCTGCATCTCAGTCTAGTGCTTTAACTCCAAGACCTTCCTTCTGCTCTAAAGCCAAGGGTCCATGCTGCAGAATTTAGGACCAGCTTGCCAGAGAATGCACTCTAGTCAGCGTAACCATTCTCTTCTAGGTACGCCTTGCCCAGCTGGCCCGGGAAGATGCTGAGAGAGAGGTGAAGGAGAAGGAGGAAGCCCGTCGGAAGAAGGAACTCTTAAGCAAAATGGAGAAGGCCCGAAATGAGCCAGTGAATGACTCAGATATGGTGGACAAAATGTTTGGATTCCTAGGGACCACTTCGTCTCTGCCAGGCCAGGAAGGACAGGCACCCAATGGCTTTGAGGTACTGCATAGAGAATGGAGCAACAGACAGGGCTTGCCAGTGTTGCTCAGAGTAATATATTGGGACAGATGGCAATCCATCCCATCTTGGTTCAGCATCATCACCCTATTACCCTAATGGTTTGCTCTTGGAGTGCTCATCATAACTCTTTTTCCAGTGTGTTCACACTTGCTGCTTCTCCTACTGCCTTTGGGAGTCTGTCCCACAGAGGAATTCTCCTCAGGATAAAGAAGTATCTACAGACCTCACGTGGCCCGGATCCAGCTCCCCTTGAAATCACTGGTTTCAAGGGGAGTTGGATTGGGTCCTTTGTGCCTATTCTTGTCCTAAGAACTGATCCTGGTCCTATTGAAATCAGTGGCAGAACGGGGAGCAAGGTCAGGTGCAGGGTGAGGGAGCTTTAAAAAACACAAAACCAAACAGGGCGTGTATATTTTCCTCCCTCTCCAGGACCTTGAGCGAACCCAAAAGGAGCTAGAGGAAGAGGATTTAGATGCAGCTTTGCCCCTCCCCGAGGAAGAGGAGGAAGACCTCTCAGAGTACAAATTTGCAAAGTTTGCAGCCACCTACTTCCAGGGCACGACGACGCACACATACATCCGCCGGCCACTTAAGCAGCCCCTTCTGTACCACGAGGACGAAGGAGACCAGTTGGTGAGACAGGAAATAATCCAGAAATGTCCTGGTCATGAAGAATGGGGCTGGATGGTTCAGCGGGTTGGTAATAGGCTACAGAGCCCTTCATTTCTAGGACACCCATTTGAATCCATCCCAGTAGAACACACGAGTCTGAAGATAGTTTAGGAGCAAAGTCCTTATCTGCTATTGGATGTCCCGTGTGACATTCATTGATGGCTTCTCTTTCTATTGGGCAAGTAGCCACCAGCCTTTTTACAATAGTCATGTGGCGCACCCTAAGGAAATTTCATTTGCGATGTGCTTGAGCACCATGTTTAAGAAATAAAACAGTGCAAGCCAGTAATAAAACAATCCTCCCCAAGCATTCTGAACCTGAATCTAGTACTTGTGTAGCAGGCTAGAGTTAGAGCTTAGGAGGCAGAGGGCCACCAAACAGGTATAAATATACAGCAGTAGGACAGTCTGGTCCCACACTGTCCCACCCATGTGCCTCAGGATGGGAAGTCAGTCCACATGCCCATTCAGTCCTTGATGTCTCTGCTGAGATGCTCTGACAGTCAGGGCTGGCTCCAGGCACCAGCGAACCAAGCAGGTGCCTGGGGTGGCAAATGTAAAGGGGCGGCAGGACATCGGGCTCTGGGGCGGCAATCCTCCCTCGGCGGCGGCGGGAATTCAGTGGCCGCTCCGTCACAGCACGTTTCGTGCTCGGCAGCAATGCGGTGGCAAGAATGTGACTCTTCTTTGGTTGCCGGCAGCAATTCGGCGGCCGCACCATCCACCTCTGTGTTCGGCGGGCAGGATTCCGCCTCCCCATTCAGCGGCAAAAAATTTTTTTGACCGCTTGGGGTGGCAAAAACGCTGGAACCGGCCCTGCTGATGGTGCCCACTGTGCTCGTGGTGACCAGTCTGTTAAGGATTGGGCCAAGAGCCACGTATACAGGGTGTGCACAGGAACTATCTAGGAGACTTGTGCCCAAACTCCTTAATGGCCCTACATTGTATAAAAAGATGGATCGTAGTATCCTCCCTGTTTGTTATTATTCTACTGGCCTTTCTGTTCGTGCAGCTGAGAAATGATGGGACAGAAAACCTCAACTTAGTAAGAAACCCTTTTTTGATACTAACAGTCTGATTGTTCATTTTGGGCGGGAGGGAGCAGAGGCAGGGACTTAGTTTGTTTTGGATGATCTAATTTGAGTAGTTTCTCCTTCATACACGACTTTAATGGAGAAGGGTGTCATGTATTTTCCAGACTGCAGTCCATGTTGCACAGTTTTAGTTTAATTTGCATTTACAGTACACGTAATGAACTAGTCATTTTGCACTGTATACTCACCACTAGCCTCTCGTGGACGGATTCAGAACTGCTCAATGGTTTGTCATAGACCTGCTAATAACCAAAGGAGAGTCTCCTTTAGCTCAAGTAGCAGGGGCCTGTGCTTTTCGAGCAGGGGATCTGAGTATTATCCACGCTGTCATGAAGTGTTTAGTGCTGGGATGGGACCAGTCACTGGTGGCCATGGCTTTATTACAGTCTAATACACACAATTAATTATATTAACCCAGACCAAGCTAAGAACTCTAGTAAGTTACATCTTTATTGCAAATAGGCAGCACTGGCAGTATGGATCACTATTCTTCGTTTCATGGGAGACCTTCCTGAGCCTAAATACCATACGGCTATGAGCGACGGCAGCGAGAAGATTCCAGTGATGACCAAAATCTATGAGACTCTAGGGAAAAAGACCTACAAGAAAGAGCTGCAGGCTCTGCAGGGGGAAGGAGAGGTGAGAATGCTCTTTCCTTTAATGTTACAGCTGTAGAAGAGCCCATATTCTTGATGTACCATTCGTGAAAGTAGAAATTTATCTATGGAACAAACTGCTGATGGGATTGATTGAGGCAAATAGTTTTGTAAATTTCATCCGCCACTATGCTAGCAAGGAGAAAACTACAAAGGCTCTCATCCCTTGTGTTTCAAAGTATAAATTCTATTCCATATAGATTCTTATACCGCCCTCCTCACCATAGTATTCTACTGATGCAAAGCACTCTAGCAGAACTAGGTATTATTATGATTATTAGTGCGTTAAGCTATGTGGCTAACACTTGTCACATGTGGTTCATTCTCTCATCCTCTCCCCAGGCATGTGTGTGCGGTGGAATGTTTTTGGTTGGATTTAAATGAACATGTGGCTCTGTGTTTGTGTTAGTCAGGCCAAAGATGTGTGGGAGCGGTGAGGTCTGGGATTGTCCCACGGGATTCAACCCCTCTTGGGGTCAGAAGAAAATTACTCCTATGGTAAATGGTATTGCACCATTAGGTTATTATGGGACAAGTACACTTCACCATAAGAATCCATCTTTGGCTGCTGCCAAAAGCAGGACAAAAGACTGGATAGACCATTGGTCATTGCACTCTGGCAGTTCGTATGCTTTCGTCTTTGAGAATCTGCCTTATACAAGATGGCAGGACATTTTCAGTGGCCTGGCTTGCTGGTGGCAGGATGTGATAAATGGTACTGCTGCTCTTAGATGTGTTTGTCAATTACATCAAGGCCCTCTAGAGCAGGGGTCTCCAGAATTTTTGAATCGCGCACCTCCAGGGCCAGCTCTGGGGAAGCAAAAAAAAAAAAAAAAGAGTGGCCGCCGGTGTGCCGCCGAAGACGGAGCGGGGAGAGCCGAGCGGGCGCCGGCGTGCCACCGAAGATGGAGCGGGGAGAGCCGAGCGGGCGCCGGCGTGCCACCGAAGACGGAGCGGGGAGAGCCGAGCAGGCGCCAGCGTGCCACCGAAGATGGAGCGGGGAGAGCCGAGCGGCCGCCGGCGTGCCACCGAAGACGGAGCGGGGAGAGCCGAGCGGGCGCCGGCGTGCCGCCGAAGACGGAGCGGGGAGAGCCGAGCGGCCGCCGGCGTGCCGCCGAAGATGGAGCGGGGAGAGCCGAGCGGCTGCCGGCGTGCCGCCGAAGACGGAGCGGGGAGAGCCGAGCGGCCGCCGGCGCACTGCCCAAGGATCAAAGGTCCGTGCCGGCGGCACTTCTTCGGCGGCGCTCCTCCTGCCGCGCACCCCCACGGATGGCCTGGCGCACCCCACTTTGGAGACCACTGCTCTAGAGTCTAAGAACAGCCACCTTTGTTTGCCGCTTTTGGTAGATCTAAATAAATAAAATGCCTGGTTCTAGTCATATTCCCAGAAACAATGATATAATGTAGCAATTTCATTAAAGCTGCTGGTGAGGAAAGTAATCTCCATTGGGATCTAATTATGTTAAAATATACATGAAGAATCAGGCTTGGTTCTGTATAATTAACCATTTTTTAAATTTTTTTCATTGGACAGAAGATCATATTTCAGTCGGCTGTAGCATCAGCAGAGCCCCTAGAGAAGAGAAATAAAATTTAACAATGTATTTTTATCTTAGAGACAAACTGTTCTTCTTGGACAGTAATATTCTCATTTCTCTGGGTAGTATGAATGCCTGGTTAGATTGAATTAGAAATGGATGGATGGATATTCATAAGCGGCCAGCTGCTTCTAATCCATAAACTACATATTAGAGATGGGTTTGAGCTGTAATTTACCTTCATGTCAAACTTTCCTAAAATATGAGGTTGTTTCAATCCAGGTTTTGATTTGGCCCATTAAAGAGACAGAGGCCAGCTGCAAAATTGAGATCCAGATCTGAGCATTACAGTGGGTTGGAGGAAATTAGATATAGGGGTTTGGTTCTGGCCCATCTCTCAGAAATATCAAATCTGTGCTCCGAATCCACTGAAAATGTTGCCATTTCTAAAAGCTGATGAGCCGAATACACAGGAAACCCACTCTGCAGGGTTGTGTGTGTCTCAGGAATAAGGCTATATTTCTTGCCTTTGCAGAGCGCTCACATAGATGGCCACAAGAAGAACAGTGTGCGGCACAAACTGGTCTCCTTGACTCTAAAGAAGAAATCCAAACTGACTGAAGAGGTGAGAGGAAATGCTTTGCAGCTGGTTACCACAAGTGGTATTATATGATCTGCAGGGCTCTCTGACTCTCTCCTGCTGCTAACACAACCAGACCTTCTCTGGGTTTGCTGCTCGCTGTGTCTTTGGGGGCCTGAAAGATTTAAAAGGGAAAGGTTGGCTCCCCGTGTCTCCTTGAGTCATCCTGCACCTCATGCCTTCTTCCCCACTGTTCCCTATGCCTGGGACAGCTCCCACTCTCCAGTCATCAAGCCGTCCATCTCCTCTTTTCACACCCCTCCATCTGCATAGACTTCCAGTGAGAGTCGCCCATCCCTCTGTGTTGGCCTGTACATTCTCGGTCTTTCTCGCTTCAGTCCCACCCTGCTCGGCTTTAGATTCCAAGTGGATTTTCACAAGCACTCAACATTGGCCTAACTCCTCTGCCATTGATATCTGTGGTCAAACTCCCATGTGAGCCATGCGGCCAGTGCTGAGCACTTCTGAAAATCCCACTCTTTGGCTCTTGGGGCAGAGAATCCTTTTTCTTGACACATCCTCCTTTTTATACGGTATGGTAGAGAGGAATTATCAGTGGTTCACAGTCAAGCTGGAAGGGCATATCACGTGGAGTCCCGCAGGGATCAGTTCTGGGTCTGGTTCTGTTCAATGTCTTCATCAATGATTGAGATAATGACATAGAGAGTACACTTGTAGAGTTTGCGGATGATACCAAGCTGGGAGGGGTTGCAAGTGCTTTGGAGTACAGGATTAAAATTCAAAATGATCTGGACAAACTGGAGAAATGGTCTGAAGTAAATAGGATGGAATACTGTAAGGACAACTGCAAAGCACTCCATTTAGGAAGGAACAATCAGTTGAACACATACAAAATGGGAAATGACTGCCTAGGAAGGAGTACTGCAGAAAGGGATCTGGGGGTCACAGTAGACCACAAGCTAAATATGAGTCAACAGTGTAACACTGTTGCAAAAAAAGCAAACATCATTCTGGGATGTATTAACAGGAGTGTTGTAAGCAAGACACGAGAAGTAATTTTTCTGCTCTACTGCATGCTGATTAGGCCTCCACTGGAGTATTGTGTCTAGTTCTGGATGCCACATTTCAGGAAAAATGTGGACAAATTGGAGAAAGTCCAGAGAAGAGCAACAAAAATGATTAACGGTCTCGATAACATGACCTATGAGGGAAGACTTTAAAAATGAGTTTGTTTAGTTAGAGAGGGGATAACAGTTTTCAAGTACATAAAAGGTTGTTACAAGGAGGAGGAAGAAAAATTGTTGACCTTAACTTCTGAGGGTATTACAAGAAGCAATGGGCTTAAATTGCGGTTTAGGTTGGACATCATTAAAAACTTCCTAACTGTCAGCGCGGTTAAGCACTGGAATAAATTGTCTGAGGAGGTTGTGGAATCTCTGTCATTGGAGATTTTTAAGAGCAGGTTAGACAAACACCTGCCAGGGATAGTCTAGATAATACTTAAGTACAGTCACAAATTGTACCATGAATTCTGAGGGCTGGATTAGATGACCTCTCAAGGTCCCTTCCAGTCCTACAATTCTATGATTCTATGATGTGCACTTACAGAGGAAACCAATAACAGTGATCACAACCACGAATGTGCTTACACCCTTACAGCCATGGTGTTGTGGTTTTGGCTGATGGAGCATCTTTTAATTGTGTTACTGGTTTTTTAATGATGATTGAATAGAGATGAGATGAAGAGCCAGATCCTCATCAGTTATAGGCTGGTGTAACTCCACTGCCTTCTAATAGAGTTATCCCAAGTGAGGGTGAGGCTCGGAATTGTGGCCTATGGTGCTGTTGTGGAAAAACTGGGGCAAAGGAGTGGTCTAAGACAAAACAGATACTATAAGAAGATGCTCTAGGTCAGGGGTCTCAAACACGCAGCCCATGGGCCGCATGTGGCCCGCGGAGTTATTTGCTGTGGCCTGCCAAGCTCCCTGCGCTCCCCCCTCGAGTTATTTCCTGTGGCCGGCAAACTCCCATCCCCCGCCACCACCCCCAGCACACCGCGTCCCTACTCCTCTGCCTTCCTCCAGGTGCTTCCCACTGCCAAACAGCTGTTTGGCAGCGCTGAGGGCTTTCCAGGAGGGAGGAGCGGGGAGCCGTACACTCAGGGGAGGAGGCGGAGAAGAGGTGGGGCAGGGGTGGGGATTTGGGGAAGGGGTTGGAATAGGGGCAGGGAGGGGGCGGAGTTGGGTTGGGGACTTTGGGGAAGGGGTGGGAAGAGGTAGGGTGGGGTCTCATGGAAGAGGTGGAGTGAGGGTGGGGCCAGTGGCGGGGTGGGGTGTCAGTAATCCTCATGTGGCCCTCCTGGTGATCTGAGTTTGAGATCCCTGCTCTAGGTAGATTGATTAGACAGAACTTGGTTCACCTTTATATGTACTATACAAGGATTTGGGGGATTAAAAGCAAAAGAGCTGCATCCAAATTACTGGTAAGTTAGAGGGTAAAATTGAAGCCCTCTGAATAAACAGGAGATGGGGTTCTCCTGGGAACTGTCATGACTAGATTATAGTCCTACTTGGGCGGGGGGCAGCTGTTCATAAAGGCCTGGGTTGGAGGAGGAGAGAACCATAGCAACAAGTTATCCAGAAAGAGAATAATGTCTTTGGTTGACAGGTGACAAAGAGACTCCATGACGGTGAGTCCACCCTCCAAGGCAACAGCATGCTCGAAGACCGACCCACCTCCAACTTGGAGAAGCTGCATTTCATTATTGGTAATGGCATCCTCAGACCAGCATTAAGGTTAGAAATCAGTGCAAAGAGTCGACCATCATTCTCTGTTTTTCCCCCCTATTAGTTAAGCTGCTCTCACTAAAAAAAAAAGGGTTTTGCTAATCTGTGCGATTGATTAAAACATGTATTACACTGTTCTTCAAGCTCTCTTCCTCTGTATGATTGGGGCTAGGCTCCCATCATGTTTGTTAGATGTTCATTTCAGGCTTGATCCAAAGTTCACTGGAGTCAGTGGAAAGGCTGACATAGACTTCATTGGACTTTGGATCACACCCCCGGTTATAAGCATTCCTTTTTTCTTTTCACTGCTTATTTTTATCCAAGCCATTACAGCCTAAGCTGCTGGGTCTTCTTTTGTTAGAAGAATAGATTTCTTTTATTGCATACAAAAAACTATGTTAAAAGAACATTGTTGCAGTTGCAAAGTCAAAACTCAAAAGACAGGAAAAGCCAGAATTATGATTGCCCATGCTACCTTAATTCAGACCCTTTGTGCATATGCATTCAGACACAATCTTTAATTACAAGATCATATGCTGTTTTTTCCATCGGACCCTGCCTCGCTCAGTGCACGGAATGGACAGTGCTCACTTAATGAACAGCTATTCAATATTTTGTCCTACTCACTGTCCAGTGTGTGGCCCTTGGCCTTATTTCTGCACATTATTCCAACCCTGTTTCACGCACAATTAATGTATCTTCACTACAACTCTATGAGATGAGGGGGTGGTATTATGCCCGTTTTACAGATGGGGAACTGTGTGATAAAGGCAGATTAAGGTTAAAATTGTATACTGATTTAGGGGGCCCAATTTGAAATGCTTCAGACCTGATTTTTCAGAGCATTATATAGTGCTCGATATATTCATAGCAGGAGGACCTCAGCTGCTTTTGTGAGTGCCTGGTAGCAGATAGTCGCTGTTAGGGGATGGCGTATGCTGGCAGACTCTGTGGAGAATTCTGCTGCCAAACTCCTCTGAGCATGTGCAAACTAATATTTTCAAAGGCTCATGAACTTGGCCAAACATGGGTGGATTTTCAAGGGGATGGCAAAAAATACCCCCTGACCACAGGGCAATCCCCATACCAAATTGTAAGTCCCTGTTCCAAAACGTGGCGGCACTTAGAGCTTCTCAACAAAACAGAAGTAAGAAGCTTTTAACATGGACAAAACACGTCTTTTTCCTAAACCTCGTTCTGAGAAACAACCAAACTGTTTTTGCCGAAATTTTTTTAAAAATCAGCATAGAAAATTTCAGCCCAAGCAGTTAAAATTTGGCCAAGTTTAAGGAACAGAAAACAGGGTCTTCTTATGGAACGTTTTGGGCCACCTCAACTATAGGGTGTCATTCTCTGCACCACCTCTGGTATGTTTTGCCGTTCATCCCAAAAGCTCACAAAGCTCTTCACACAAACAACATACAAGGCTCATTTTACGCACCACTGACAAGATGCTGCTGCTAGGATGGAACATGGCGGCTGTTTGTTTAAATGGACACAGCAACACTACGTAGCAATTCAGCACGAGAAAGCTGAGACTTTCAAAGCTGCCTGGATGCCCAGTTCCAGAGCTGCTTTTCGGCAGCTTTGGAAGATCTCAGCCAAAGTGTAGAGGAATGCCGTTTCCATTTGAATTTGCAAGGGGGATTTCTGTAGGAGGGATGTAATTGTCAGAGTTAATTGGCCAGGGCAACAAGGTTAATACCCCTAGACTGACATAAAGTGCCACGGGACCTTTAATTATCAAGCCGTCAGGGTCTGGTTTTACATCCCGTCTGAAAGACAGCAGCCCCTTTAACATCTAGTAACAGTTTGCAAGCTTGAGAGGCAGATTTCACCAGAAAAAGTAGCAAATTATTCATTAAGGGCTTGATCCAGAGCCCACTGAAATTATTGGAAAGACTCCCATTGACTTCAGTGGGCTGTGGATCAGGGATCCACTGAGAGGGAAATAAGAAAAGGAGTACTTGTGGCACCGTAGAGACTAACCAATTTATAAATAAATTGGTTAGTCTCTAAGGTGCCACAAGTACTCCTTTTCTTTTTGCGAATACAGACTAACACGGCTGTTACTCTGAAACCTGAGAGGGAAATGGTATCTTGAATGATTGGCTGGGATCTAACCCTGATTTCTGTTGCAGGGACGAAATCTATTGTCAAATCTGCAAACAGCTCACCCAGAACCCTTCCAAAAGCAGCCATGCCAGAGGCTGGATCCTGATGTCACTGTGCGTGGGATGCTTTGCTCCTTCTGAAAAGTTTGTGAAGGTGAAGAGCGAATGTTATTTATCATTTGCCTGGAGTATCTATTTATACATTTCCTTTCGCAATGCTGGAGCCAACTCTTCTCTTTGGTTTCTCTGCTTGTTGACTGTGTCGTGACTCCCTTTCCACACAGGGTCTGATTTTACAGGAAAGCTCTATTGTAATAAAAGCTAAGGACTTAAGCACGAGCTTTAGCCCCATCGAAGTTAAAGTTTAGCAACTGCTTAGATCGTTTCCTGAAATGGGGCCCGAAAGGCTATTCTTCTACCCAAATCATTGAATTATAAAGAAGAATAAATTATTAGGAAATTGTTTTTAATTGAAACCAAATCTCAGATCTCAAGGCCGTGCAGAAATTTGAATCCAGATCTGCAGCCAAACTTCACAGCTGACTTGTATTTCTACAATAGGCTAATCTAAGCACACCTGCAAATTCGGGATGCTCAGATCCCAGTTTTGCAGCCTGGCCCTCTCTTGTCCTACACATAATAGCCAAGAATAATTAACAGTCCTATAGGAAGCTGCCATCCGGAAAGGCTGGTAACACAGAAGAGGGCTCAGAGAAAGCAGCTGCAGTTTATGTATGTGAGAAAGCAGGGACTTCTGGGGCCACATTTTCAAATGCATGCGTCTGAGTTGCTTCTGCAAAGAATATGCAAACACCTACGGGAGGCCAAACATCCATATTCTTGCACAAGTGGGATCTGCACATCCAGGCAGCATGTTTATGCCTGCAGTTACCCCACAGGAATATACAAAGGATAATTTGTATATGCAGATGGGGTTTTTGAACACTAAGTTGATGCCTCTGCTATGCTGGTAAATGTGTCTATCAGTGGTATTACAAGGTGAGCTCAATTCTGCTGAAATAAAAAAAATCAGCATAGAAAATTTCAGGCCAAGCAGTTAAAATTTTATTTATATATATACACACACACACACACACATATATATATATGTAATGTGTGTGTGTGTCTGTTTTAAATTAACCCCAAATCTATGAGTGTATTTTGTTCGGTTGCTCTACCCCCCTGTATCCTACTTCCTCATGTATCCAGATGGAAGCCAAGACCTCTAGATGA